>NC_091826.1:13352500-14750000 GCF_038994185.2 Dermacentor albipictus
GGATCTGCTTCGCACATCAATTATATATTTCCGCTTGCTATTCATTGGCAGAAGACAAGCAGGTTCTCGAGTACGTTGTATTCCCTTTCCCGCTCGTCTTACTTGTCTATAAACCTGTTGCGTAAGATTAATCATATATTCCTGCTTGCTGTGTGAGCATCTCATACTGCAATGTAGCAGTAGGCGGCACAAGAAACGGATCATTAAATTCCAGCACACCAAGCGCGTAAGTCTTTATGAAGCCAAAAATGCTAGAAACCCACTAAGTGCCTACATCTCCGTCCAATTACTAGCTGTAATTACCATGGCATCGGTGTTCTGTCACAGAACTTTTCATTGAGTTGGTAGCTACGCCTGTTGAAGCACAGGCACTGTCTAGTCACAGGTAATGATAAGTGTACTGAAATCTCTGCACTTAGTGTGCTTCTAACGGTTTGTATTTACTAAAGAGTGCACTTGATTGTATTCACTTGTATGCACTGCTTCTAGCGTGTATATGTATGAGAGCTCGTTAATGAAATACAGAAAATTCTGCCGGCACTTATGTAGCTGATTACACGTGCCACTCCACATAGGAAAATAGATCGGGGAAAGAAAGGCCATAGGAAGAGGCGGGTGGGAAAGCAAAAGGACAAGAGAAAGGCAAGGCAAGCCTTGAAGTCGGCTACGAATAGCACAACAAGAATGGCCGCTGCACAGGCGTCGTTCTCCTCTTCTTTTCTTTCAGCTGTCCACGTCTCCTTTTCGCACTTGGGCGCAACATACCTCTCCTCGCAGACACAGTCCACCGGGCGAGTCAACTGGCTTGTCGTGGCGTGTATGATTTCAACTTGGCGACATGAGCGACTTGTGACCTAGAAGAGAATCTGCCTGTGTTCTTGAGGTGCGCGAGAGTATAATTAACTTCGCTGATCTTGTCAAGGACAGTATATGGCCCGTCGTAGTTTGCCAGCAGCTTTCGGCGCAAACAGCGCTTCCTTGTGGGAGTCCAAAGCCAAACGCGATCACCAGACTTATATGTAACAGGCCGATGCCGTGCGTCGTAGGGTGCTTTGGAGTTTTCTTGCAACGCCAAAGTCCGCAGACGCGGAAGTCACCGAGCCTTTTCAGCGAGGCATAGTGTATCGGCGACCGTATAGTGGTCGTGGTGGTAAAATGGGAGGCCAAGAGAGAGAGAGAGAGAGAAAGCAAGGGGAGGGAAGGCAGGGAGGTCAACCAGAGCAGCATCCGGTTTGCTACCCTATACTGGGCGTGGGGGAAAGGGGACTAGAAAGGGGAAGAAAGGGAGAGAGTCAGCACTGAGTACATGTGGGAAGGACACCTTACACAATGACGCTATAAGCGGTCTCTTAAGCCCGTGCACTTCAAGTACAGCACTAGTGCACGAATCGCTTTTCGAGCTAGTGACGGTCAAAGTGAAGCATATACCGGGGCGGGCAAGTATATAGAAGGAAAAAGGGGCTGTAGCCGGTTGTCTCAGGTTTGGAGGCATTGTATGCGTAAATAATAAGCGGTAGAACTTCATCCCAGTTCTTGTGATCTGCCGCACAATACATGGAAATCATATTGGTTAATTAATAAAGGGAAAATCAGACATCCACCTGTTCGTAGCAATTGCTACAAAAAAAAACCCATACGGGTTCCTCGAAAGAGAAGCCTCAGAGTTGAAGAAAAATTCGTCCTGGTCCGGGACTCGAACTCAGGACTACCGCCTTTCCGGGGCAGCCGCTCCACCATCTGAGCTAACCAGGCGGCTAGCAGATGGCAGGGCGAAGTCGATTTGTCGACAACACGAAACAAAGGCAAGTGTTTGACGTAGTAGTTTTTCGGAAACCCGCAAGGTTGAGAGAAGTAATTAAGGGAAAATCAGACATCCACCCATTCGTTGCCATTGCTACAAAAGAAACCCATACGGGCTACGAACGGGTGGATGTTTGATTTTCCCTTTATTTGATTTTCCCTTTATAACGTGAAGTACGGAGAATGACACTGTGGTGGCAGTGGCTGATGGTATGGGCGCCGTTTTTCATTACCGCGTGTAGTAGTCGGCGCAGACAGCGATTCTCCGTATATGACTAAGGAAAACGGCCTCAGAGCTCAAATTCAACTCGCTGAAATGACAAACTGGGAAGCGGCAAAGGTTGAAGGAGACCAGATGTGGCAGTGGTTGGACGATCCCGACGTTGGCACTGCGTTCAGCTGACCACATACAAATTTACCAAACGTCGTATCTGGGGCTAGTAAAAGCGTTCTGGAATGCGTTAAAGGATCCGCACAGTGCCTAAGCGACCGGTGGTAGGGTCGTCGTGCATAGCCCGAAACATGGGTGTCCGGAGACGCTCAGGCCTCACTAGAAGGAAACGCACAGCTGTACTCGAGTAGTTGTTCTTCCACAGGAGCCCGTCACGTACATAGTAGCTGCTTGTTGCAATAGAACTGCCTGAAAGGAAGAGGGCCTCTAATTCGGTGTTTGTACTTTGTTCGGCTTCGAACACATCGATATCAGGAAAATCAGGCGTCGCAAAGGCAATGAGATGATCAAAATCGTCTGCGTAGCAGTCTGTCGTCGTCAGCAAACAGTTTGTAGAACTATTAATTACGGCAGGAAGGTTGTTAATATAAATTAGGAGTAGTAACGGGAACAAGACAGAGCCTTGAGGAACACCTGATTTATAGGCACAGGGCGGCTATGCAGAATCGTTAGCTGTGACAAACTGGGTACGGTTGATGTGGAAGCATTAAATCTACTTCTCAATTTTAGGGTGAATAAAAATAGTACTAATTTTATGACGCAGTGAATGATGAGAGCCCTTGTCAAATGCTTTTGCAAAATGAAGAAGAATACAGACAATTAGTTGGCCTTTGTCCAAAGGGGAGGCAGTGTTGTGTATAAACGATAATAATTGCGTTTCGCACGAACAGCTTTTTGCGAAACTCATGCTGAAATAAAGTGAAGGAGTTGGATTCCAAAAATTAGACAAGGTTCGAAAATATGCCGTGTTCGAGGATTTTGCAAGGCATGCGGGTAAGTTAAATGGTTCTATAATTGAGAAGAAAATGCGGGTTAGCTGATTTCCAATCTGCAGGCAAAGACAAGCAGTTGATATATTGCGTGAAAAGGTACATAAACATACAGATGAGTACACAGCAGTATTCTTTAAAAATATTGAATTTGGTCAGTAATGCAGGCAGACGATAATATTAAATATTGAATTAGTTTCCGAATCCCCGTAAAATTGACGACTTGATTTACGGGAAAAATCGCTATTGAGCTTGTCCAGGATTGTTTCAATAGGGCATTCACAAAACGATTTTTCGAAGGTGTCAATTAGGACAATGAAGCATTCTTCATTGCTCAAGGCGTTACCATCGGTACCTGTAAGCAACATGTTATTTTTCTCTTTCATTTGAACAGCGCTCCAAAATTTGGATGGGTGAATAGATAGAAGTAACGGTAGACTGCTGTTAGAGAAAACGTCTTTTGGTTCTTTTATCACCGAAAAATAAGCAAGCAAAGCATGAGAATATACGCTTCAACGAGTAGATGTACGACTGCGTTTTGCGAGACGGAAAATACGTTTTTTTTCTTATCTAACAGTCTTGTTAGTGTCATAGAAAGCCAAGGGAAGCGCTTCTTTTCAGACAGTCCGCGTATTGGTACATATTTAGCAACAAGTGACGTGGCTTTATTTTTATTTAAGTTTCAATTTTCTTCCAAGGTACGGCCAAGCAACTTTGGTAGATGGTCATCGATGAATCTTGCACAGTTCTGATGTGCTAACAAGTATTTGGTAATGTTAGCACGTCTTCGACGTTGTTTGCTCTTTTTGCAACCGAAGAAGGACATCGAATAAATATTTTAGTCCGGTGAATATTTATTTGAAAGGCAGCTTTTCGAACAAGAAATCAGAGAGCTTGCTTCAATACAAACTGAGTACTGTGTAAGCGAAGCAAGTTTCATTTACTTAGGACAACATCAACTTTGTGCTGCCGTCGGTGTGCGCTAACCAACAAAGACCCTTCCGAGACATTTTGCAAGCTTCTTGCGCCGATTCACAATCCCCATGATGTCCGTCGGGGCGTCGTCCATCATGATCTGCCAACCTGGACGCAAATAAACATAAAAAGAAAGGATTGTACTTCTATGAAGGCCTGGGTCATACGGATATATATGAAGCAGTATGTTACAATTGCGAGAGGATGATATTTTCACATTGTTTAGAGGCATGGAAGAAGCAAACACTCACGAAAGTGAGAGTTAACAATCTAACTCTTTACTGGCTGCAACTATGTCCCGAAGACAGGTAACGCTGAAATCACGTTGGGTAGCGAAACTTACATTTGGGCGATTTTATGTAGCTTCATCCTAAATAGCACAGCGCAAACAAAGACATAAAAGAAGAGGTTTTTTAGCGTACGAAAAGGGACGAAGGACAGTGGCAAGGCGCGGACACATAGCGCTGTGTCCGTGTCTTGCCACTGTCCTTCATCCCTTTTCGTGCGCTAAAACTCCTCAATAATGAACCAACACGCCCTAACCTACGCTCTTTCAACATAAAAGAACGCAGGGAGCAGTGGGACAGGCGCGGGCAATAGCGCAATACGCGATCGCCTATCCCGTTGCTTCTGTTATTCTGGTCCATGTTTTTGCGCTTGCGTTACTGAAACAGAAAACGCGATGGCGTAGAACTATCCACTTATTGCACTGGGAAATTGCGCCCGCTATTTATACATGTCTCGGCATACGTCCTAGAGTATTTGGTGGCGCTTGCATATACTCAAGAATGCACCGCACCATTAAAGATGCGCCCGCATTCTGATCAGACATGCATCCATTAATTTCATTTCATTTATTTATACCAGGGCTTTTCAGGCGTGGCAGAGCGTGTATTGGGCAACAACATAAACTGCTCGAGACAGCCCGTCATAAGCAAGTGATTGCCAAACATTTATCAGCCCATCGACTCTGTGAAAGAGGACGAGCAGTGAAGCTGGGCTGTGCTTTACTTCAATCGACGCATGTATGTAAATAATAATAATAATAATAATAATAATAATAATAATAATAATAATAATAATAATAATAATAATAATAATAATAATAATAATAAACAACGCCCACTGATGGTAATAGTGTGCATAGGATGCAGGTGGCCGTTAAACCGAGTCTCTACGCGAGCGACGATATGCGTTTACCGCGGAGTAGTTCAAAGGAGCGCACGGAACAAAACACGTTTGTTTTTAATTTGCGATCGAGCATAGTTCCTAGTTAATTTAGCTGAGTGAAACTTGGAAGGACTAGAGTTTTATTCTAGCGGACAAAAATGGGGCAGTTCGATTCCCTTCCGTAGAAGCCCATGTATTAACAGCAGACGGGAATTTCACAATATTTACACTTCACTGTGAACTACGTAACTATGAAAAGTAGACGAAACTGAGCGTAACGTTATTGTCGTTTAAGCGGCTAATTATCATATAATTTGTTTCCGAGTAGTTTTTCAAAACAAGAGTCACAGCAGTTGTCTCTAACCATACTCCTTGCGTAGACGGCCGTGTATTGACAACAGACGGGAATTCTGTAACGTTTACAACTTCACTGTGAACCAACTAATAGTGACAAGTAAATGAAACTCAGTGTAATGATGGCGTCGTATTAGCGCCCAATTTCAGTATAATTTTCTCCAAGATACCTATATTAGGTTGAGAGCTACAGATCATTCGCAAGAAACTGGAGTCGAGATTTTTTTTGTGTGTACACGCGATGCGTAGACGGACTTACATCGACAACTGCCGGAGGGTAGCTATATACAGCTTCGCTGTAATAGACAAAGATGGCGGCGTCTCGAATGGTGATGACGATTGTTTTCTATAGAATTTGCGACAGCATTGGAAAAATTTCAGATGGTGTAGGTGAGTCTTGCGCCAAGCGACAACTTGGTAACAGAGATAAGAGTGATAACGAAACCTAGAAAAATTGACCAATATGTTGAAATCAATAGGTATATGACAAGTGCCGGAATATCTGTTACATGCCGGCTATAGTTTTCGACAATTAACTGAGTTTAACTGCAGATTTCAAGACAAGTCCTCTGGATTTCAATGCAGTCATTCGGTTTCTAGCAAGTCCGAGGGCCAACCTAATTGTGGTGCCAGTCAAATAATTCAGTACTCGTTCACAAGGGTGCTGATATTTGACACCTTTGAAAGATTGTGCATGAAGGAAAACGAATGGTGTAAACAAAACAAGAAGCTATAAGAGAAATGCAATCCGCTAATGCGTTTTCTTGTGGCTTAAAAGGTTTTGAGTAACTGGGGAGAACAGGTCTACGGACGGTGAGCGAAGAATTCGTCTACTGAGAGGGACATTAACCTTGAAATTAGTATACAGTGACAGGAAAAAAGTTGCGTCCTTTTGCAAGCACTGAAAATATGCTGATGCATTTCTTTTTGCATCGGAAAGGGTGTTACATGTACCGACTGGAGGGAACAGTTTTTTCATTAAACCTTCAAATTTATTTTTCAGAAACACCGCGGCAGATAAGAAAATTGAAAATCATGAACGTTCAAGTTTTGAACTTTGTAACTCCACAATAAAAAAAAAGTATTGCATTACTATAGACTGAGCCAATTAGGGAGTACAATGCGGATAATACTGATTATACTGTGATTTTGACTAAATTATCAGTTCGTAAATAAAATTAGCCTGTTATATATGCTACGGTAAATGAGTAAAGCAAAATGAAATAGGCAGGACTGGTAGGGATCTATATTAGAGTGCAGCTCTTAGGCGCCAGTTCTTGCAGCGAGCGTCGGCGTTGTCCCTCGTAACCGAGCCAACGAGCACGGCAAAAGATGAAAGCGAACGTGGAGCGCAACGGGAAATGAAAGACTGTGATAGCCAAGAGAGCGCGAGGAGGAAATTGAAGGAGGAGGGTGCAGCGGTACTATGAGGTGGAAAGCAGAGGAGGAGGGTATCGCGAAAGGCGTGAGAAGTGTAGTGCCGCGCAGAACGGGCTCTGCGGCGACGACCGCTACGAGATGGTGGCAGAGTAGCGCTCCGTCGTCTATACACCGATGGCATGTGGTGAGCTAACCCAGGATACCATACAGGGAAACAAAGTGCTGCATGAGCGGAGGTCTGTTTGCAGCGGCTTCTGTGAATCGCGCCGCGCGTCATCCTCGCGCCGCATCTCGCTACCTCCCGATTGGCGTGGCAGTCGCGCCGCACATCACTCCCTTTGCAACGTGCCGCACGAGACAGATTGTGCAGGCTAGCAAATATATCGCGAAGTGGAAACACGTATACAGCTGTGCTCAAATTTCGCATTAGGGAGTATTGTAATGGTTTGTGAATTTTTTGTGTTCCATCTTTAGTCGTGCAACTCCGTCACGCATTTCGAGCAATCAACTAATGCAAGCCTAACTCATAAATAACACGTTTCTGGGACTCAGGTAAGCGGCTCAAGAATTTCACGTACGGTGTAAACTGATACGTCATGTTCATTATCCACTTCTGACGCCAAAATATATATATTTATACGTAATAATCGCCGTGGCCCTTAGTGGCTATTGCGTTATGCTGCTACCGGTTTGGTATACGGGTTCAAATTCCGGTGGGAGCGGACTCATTCTGATTGGCACTAAACGCGGAAACGCTCGTTTAATGAATTTTTTCGAGCACGTCAAAAATTCCACGTGGCTTAAATCTACATCTAGCCTGATATGGAATCTATCGGAGCACTTGTGTTGCTTTCGTCGTAGTAGATTCTTGTGCTATGTGAGAGAGTTCCAGTCTTGACAGCAGGCGGGTTGCGTAGCGCTGGTTGTAACTGAGAGGGAAGAGGGGAATTTTTATTACAGCATTGACTACAACTCATATTTGCCATGCAGGGCTGTGGACTACCGTTCCTTTAATCAAAATCAGCCTCACATTCTATACCGTCTACTTTTGTTGAGAGAGGGAAAACAAGAGAAAAAGAAAGGTCTCGTCTTGTTTGCTACCCTAGCAAGGTGGGGGGAAGCGGCCAGAAAAGGAATCAGGAAAGTGAGAAGGAACGGAATAAGTTGAATAAGACCTATAGGGATCATGGTTTCCCTCATAGGAAACGGTACAAATAAGAAGCAGAACGGTATCCTACTTGCAGAAGCAATGGAATTTCGCGACCATCTCATCGTGGATCTACGGTGATCAGTGCCACTAAGATCTGTTGTATGAAAGACTACGTAACTGTTTCGCGGGAAGCGCAAATAACAGGAGGGCGTGTGTATAAAGGCGCTTGTCTCGATTTTCGGTGGGCTCGCCAAAGCATCGTAATGAGATTAGCTCTAATGAGAACTCACATAGAAATGAATTAGTAGTGAGTGGAACGTTTTAATGAAACGAATCGGGAGGCGCTCCCGTTTATATACGGGACACTGAGCTCTGCAACGCTAGACGCGGAACGAAAGGGAGGGGGGCGCAATTTTCTGTCTTGTTTTATATGTGCTGCGTCGGAATTATCTCCAGCTTGTGCATTCCATGTACGGCCTAAGTGTGCCCACATGGTAAAGAGGCGGTTGGGAATTCGATACGAGTAATCCCAACAGACACACACGGACGCACGTCAGAAAAAAAGCACACACACACACGCAGTTCGATTGCCGCTTACCGTAGGTTGTGCGCTGTCTACATCGACTAAAGAAACATCCCTCGCGAACACCCGCACTGTACCAATGTTTTGCACGCATGGCAATTTAGAAGACGTCAGTGCTCCGAAAGAGACTCACACCGCCTCTCGAAGAGGATGCACAGATCGCTGATGGGCTTGTTCCGGTACCCGCACACGACGGGGTTCATGTAGCCGCCGAGGCACCGGTAATGCAGGGTCAGGTGCTCCTTCGACGTCCGATTCACGTAGGGCTCCGTGTGCAGCGGCATAAATGCGTTGGGCTCCTTGCATAGGTTGCCCGTGTAGTAGAAGGCGTATCGCACTGCGCCGTATTGGGCAGCCGAGATGACGAGTGCACGGAAAAGCATGCTGTGATTCGCTTTTAGCTAGTCGTAACCGGTTAGTCTCTTATAGTTCAATGATATTTACATAATGTATTGCACGCTTTGTATTCGTGAAATGCTGAGGGATTGCGGGAATACCTGTATTCTTCCCTGATTGCTCTACTTCCTTGCACCTCTCTAACAGCTACTATAATTTCTATGGCAGCAAGAGCTATGGGAACGATATTCCTGCCTATTATGTGGCGTCCGTTACAGGCATCATCATCACAAAAATATTGCCAGAAATATTCATTCGTTCCAACCAAAGAACCTGCTGGTCGCAAACTAGTACCATTATTTTTCTGAAGAACCACCACAGAAAGTATCCTGTGAAAGCTAGTAAGAATGCAAAAATAAATGCCTTCAGCGTACATCAGATAGTACAACGTACGGAGCCCACTAGCTTTGTTTTTTAGAAATTTAAGACAACCAGAATGAGCGGGTTACGTATCATGACAAAGTGTTTAGCCAGGAGTGGCTTCATTGCAAATGAGTGCGTCCTTGATTTTTAGCGATGGCATTTAGCTTAAGGAGTTAGCTTGCAGAACAGCGGCATCAGAAATTGAGGTCACGCGTGAACGTACAAACCTTGATACAAAACGAATTAGAAATGTTGTTTCACCTGAATGAGCATAGTAATAGAGTGACTAGTGCATCCGACATAAATACATAACATTTAGTGGCTCCGTTGGTTGTGAAAGTTCGGTTATTCATTTGTTGTATAAGCCCAAGCTATAGTGAAGTGAAAATCTGCGGGTAAGAATGATCACTTGTTACATTTAGTTAAAGATTGTAGGTGTATTGAGTTAGGGACATTGTAAGTTCTTTAAATCTGTAATGCATATTGGCCACCAGTTTTGTGTTTACCGCATTTATCATATGGTATGTATTTTTGATTATGCCTTTTTGATAGTTAGAGATTATTTAGGTTGTGGAAGAGCTCTTCTCTTCGTCATCTCTAGCCGTGATGTAACAGGACAAATAATACAAAAAAAGCTCCATGACATGCTAAACACCGTGCAATGGGATTTAGGGGCGCTTGGGGCTAGCTGGTGATTGATCATAGGGTCGCATTGAAGTCTGTCATCTGTCGGGCATAGCAGGAAAAAGTAAATGACATGCAGTATGTGAATGTATAAGGAGCCAAGCGTAGAAGGCAGTGCTTAAACATATTCTTTAGTTTGTGTTGGATGTCGATAATAAATTGACCGGACAGATAGGCTGACATTCCAGCCTATGTATAGTCAATAAACTCATTGATTGATTGACTGATTGATTGATTGGATAAATGATATTACTTACCATTAGCAGAGTCTGAAAAATGATAAGAAGTAGGGTACAATGTCGATGACGCTATCGCGCGGGAAACCACACTGTGCAAATAATGGGGTGAGAAAATGTAGCAATATGAAGGCACATAAATAAATACTCTTTCATCAGAGGAATCAAAGGACCGTACTCAGAAAAAAAAATACGGGAATATCGGTGGCTTGTCATTACTCAAGTTGTCCACGTGCGCTATATTGAAGCTGGGAAAAATGACCAGAAACGTCGACACCAGCGTAGCCTTCCTGTCGACGTCAGCTTATACCATCTACCAATGTTCATGATTGAGTATGTGAGAAAAATGGTTTGCCTTGCCGAGAGAATAACAAAAGCGTCTGCCTGTTTCTGCCAATTTCCGAGTCGTTAATAGATCTGTTAGGCACTTTCTCGTCCGTGATGGCCTGTTCTTGATGGCCGATTCGCGCCTCTGGGACATCCAGGGTCCCTTAACCACGTAATTATCTCTGCAGCTTACCTCATTAGCACCGAAAGAAGAAATTGCCACAGCTCGTTCCAAAACTAAAGTACCCACTCGGGAGTAAGGCTTTGTGAAAAACGATTTTTGTCTCGTGAGAACCAATGGCGACTTTGCGTAAAAGCAACTTTTACTTGTACATGTGCTTCTTTATTTGCCGTGGATCGTGTGAAGGAAATGGGAATATGGAGAAATTCTCTGCTCGAAGAAATATAAATTAGCTGTTAACCGGCCCATCTCTGGTAGCAACGTATTGGTTGAAACGTTATTAACTGCTTCTTTAACGAAGGTGTTCTTTATTCTGCTATCCGTTGTGATCACAAAAGCCTCGATGCCAGACAAGGGAGGTAAGCATCTTTGTAAAGCAGGTGGTGTAGTTAGTATGCTCGGCTAAGAGCTCTTAATTAAGCGGTCGTGAAAACTGAGAGGAGAAAACATTAGAAAGGCAATTACTTACGCCCGGTTAATTTCTTCCTGGCTGCAAAGAGGAACATTAAAAAATGAAGAATAAATCAGCAGTGGCCTTTAATACAGACACATTCCGTGAATAAAGTAGTCAGTCAATTTCTCCTAAAGTCGAAGGCAGGGTAATCACGAAGTTAAGCTTTAAAAACATTTCTTTGTCGGTAATTTGTTTGATTTAGTTCATATAACTTGGTGCGGGTTATATAGTGGTGCCCGGAGCAGTCTCGGAAGAGAACAGCAGTTTACGATAGGTAGCGAGGCACTGGAAGTGGTAAGAGAATACATATACTTAGGGAAGGTAGTGACTCCAGATCCGGATCATGAGACTGAAATAATCAGAAGAATAAGAATGGGCAGGGGGGCGTTTGGCAGGCAGTGTCAGATCATGAACAGCAGGTTTTCATTATCCCTCAAGAGAAAAGCGTATAACAACTGTCTCTTACCAGTACTCACGTACAGGTCAGAAACCTGGAGGCTTACGAAAAGGGTTCTACTTAAATTGAGGATGACGCAACGAGCTATGGAAAGAAGAATGATAGGTGTAACGTTAAGGGATAAGAAAAAAAACAGATTAGGTGAGGGAACAAACGCGAGTTAAAGACATCTTAGTTGAAATCAAGAAAGAGAAATGGGCATAGGCAGGACATGTAATGAGGAGGGAGGATAACCGATGGTCATTAAGGGTTACGGACTGGATTCCAAGGGAAGGGAACCGTAGCAGGGGACGGCAGAAAGTTAGGTGGGCGGATGAGATTAAGAAGTTTGCAGGGACAACGTGGCCATAATTAGTACATGATCGGGGTAGTTGGAGAAGTATGGGAGAGGCCTTTGAAGTTAAGCTGGGGGGCACGCCACCGCATCGCAACTCGTCATGCAGACGCCCTTTTTTCATCTGCTGCAGGCAATCTGGATATGGGGCCCCGCCACTTCATGCTCCAACACCGAAAGCTCAGGCTTTTTTGGGCCACATGACGTCAACGAAATTGCTTGGCTGCCAGCTGGCGACGACTACATCGACAACGACCACATCGACCTGCATCCGCTGCTTCCAGCGGTGGACCAATCTGCCATCTGGCAACCTGGCACAAGCGCGGGAATCCGGCACCTACATAAGCCGCTGTACCACTGGAGTCATTTGGGGCACGCCACCGCATCGCAACTCGTCATGCAGACGCCCTTTTTTCATCTGCTTCAGGCAATCTGGATATGGGGCCCCGTCACTTCATGCTCCAACACCGAAAGCTCAGGCTTTTTTGGGCCACATGACGTCAACGAAATTGCTTGGCTGCCAGCTGGCGACGACTACATCGACAACGACCACATCGACCTGCATCCGCTGCTTCCAGCGGTGGACCAATCTGCCATCTGGCAACCTGGCACAAGCGCGGGAATCCGGCACCTACATAAGCCGCTGTACCACTGGAGTCATTTGGGGCACGCCACCGCATCGCAACTCGTCATGCAGACGCCCTTTTTTCATCTGCTTCAGGTTAGTTATCTTCCCTATGCCACGTACTGTCGCTCTAGCAACCCATTTCTGCTAGCGGTGTCGTGCCCCAAAGACGCCATCGAGTGCTGCCAAAGGATGCTGTGTATCGCTTGCTTCCACTTGCTCAACGCCCACCTTATTTCTCTTCTCCTTGTTTTATCTGGTGATGTCGAACTAAACCCAGGCCCTAACGGAAACGATGCTCCGCCGTCTTTGGAAACAATTTACCAAGCCATATCTCGTATCGAATCCGCTCAGACCACCGTACTTGCCGAGCTTGCCTTGATCCGGTCCGCACAAACGAACATTGAAGACTCGGTGCATCGTCTTTCAGCGCGCGTCGAAATACTCGAAAAAACTATCGAAACGCACCCAGAAAAAGCAGCTGCGTCCGTAACAAACACCGACTTGGCCCAGCTTGCTTCAGACGTTAAAGCACTGACAAACAAGTGCGACGACGCTGAAAACCGCTTGCGACGCACTAACATATTGTTCCTCGGACTTCAGGACGAACTCGGCGAAAGCTGGGACCAGTCTGAGGCCCACATTACTTCCTTCTGTTCCGAACACCTAGGTATTTCAATTGGTAGCCAAGATATTGAACGTGCACACCGCCTAGGTCGTTTCCAGTTAGGTAAAAACCGCCCAATAATAGTTAAGCTTGCACACTTCAAAGATAAATCAAGAATTCTAATTGCAGGACAGAAACTTAAAGAAACCCCATTTTCAGTTCGTGAGGATTACTCGGCTAAAGTTCGGCTAGCCCGGAAAAAGCTTTTTTCTTATGCCCAACAAACTAACGCTTCATTTAAGATCCGCTTTGATAAGTTGGTTATCGGCAGAAAACTTTTCACTTACAACGCCGAAACAGATGCCGTTGTAGAACTTCATTCATAGCGGTTAACGCGGATGCCGTGCGACACTTCCCTGCCGCAGGTCCAGCTGTCAGAATGCCTGCGCACAGCTAAAACTAACAAAATTTCTGTCCTACTGACAAATATAAGAAGCTACCTGCCAAAAAAAGAAACAGTTGAGGCCGTCCTCGAAGACCATAGAACTGACATCGCTTTATTTACTGAATCTTGGCTAACACCTGATATTAACGATTCAGAATTGCTCCACAGCAAACAGTCCTTTCATATCTACAGGCGAGATCGAGTAGATCGCCGGGGAGGCGGCATTCTTGCTCTCGTGAATTCAACTTATTCATCCACTTTACTCGAGATAAGCAGCCACAGCGAAATAATGTGTCTGAAAATTTGCCTTCCCTCTTGTACCAATATACTAATTGTATGTTATCGAGCACCTGACACGGATCATTCCTTTATTACGGACCTTCACTCTGTAGTTCAAGACTTGCAATCCCGTTTTCCTCATGCCAATCTAATACTTTGCGGTGATTTTAACTACCCGGACATCGACTGGGAGGCTCTTACTGCGTCATCTCGCCAATCTAAAGATTTCCTTGAAATGGTCCTGAGTTCAAACCTTTCCCAAGCAGTAAACAAGCCAACACGAGGCTCAAATATTCTTGACCTCATTCTTGTATCCAGTCCTGAGCTAATCCAATCCTTTTCATGTTGCAGTGGGCTGAGTGACCACAATCTCTTGTTCTTTAACCTGACGATTGAAGTCTCCCCCCGTCAACCGTCCATCAAATACATCCGTGATTACAGTAAGGCTGACTTCGCGAGCATAAACTCCGACCTGGAACACTTTTACACCACCTTTCAAGCGTCCATGGCTACCAGATCCGTGAACGAAAATTGGTGTCTTTTTAAGCACAAAATCTTATCACTCATAGACGCCTACGTCCCACTCATCTGCATTCGCGGGGATTCCACAAAGCCATGGTATTCTAACTCGCTGCGTAAGCTATCACGAAAAAAGAAGCGCCTCTTCCGTAATGCCAATAACTCCGGATGCCCTGTAACATGGGAAAAATACTTCGGCATCCTTCGCGAATACACTAGATTATTGCGGTCATCCAAAAGAAAATTCTACAGTCACGATCTTCTAGAAATATTGCGTGCTAACCCAAAGAAATTTTGGAATTTGCTACAGCCCAACAAAAACAGCTCCTATAACATATCTTTAAAAAGACAAGACGGCACAGACGTTCCGCTTTGCGAGCGATCAGACGCGATGAATTCCTACTTCACCTCAGTTTTCACCCACGAGCCAGCGGATAAGAGCATTATTTTATCAAGCCTAAATTTTATTCCAATGCCACCCGTAACCATCACATCTGAGGGAATTTCAAAGCTCATTGATAACCTGAAGCCGTCCACTTCACCCGGACCTGATAACATTCCTGCTAAAATACTTAAAGGCACGAAACATTTCACAAGCCAAATCCTGCAGCTCATCTTCACCCAGTCCCTCAATACCAGTCAAATTCCGGATGACTGGAAATCAAGCAAGGTTGTGCCAATTTTTAAGAGCGGCGACCATGCTGACCCCTCTAATTATCGTCCCATTTCACTAACATGCATCTCATGTAAGCTCTTAGAACATATACTCTACTCCCATATTGCTAATCACCTCGATCACAATTCTTTCTTCTTCCCCAAGCAGCATGGTTTCAGAGCAGGCTTCTCGTGCGAAACCCAACTTTTCGAATTTACAACCGATCTTCACCTTAATTTAGATTCTTCATTCCAAACAGACGTCATCTACTTAGATTTTTCAAAAGCATTTGACCGCGTTCCTCACCAACGTCTATTGTGTAAACTTGCATGCTTATCACTCGACCCTCTTATCTTATCCTGGATTCGCTGCTTTTTAACTAACCGCTCACAGTTCACAGTCATCGCCAGCCATGCGTCTAAAACTACTAACGTTATCTCTGGCGTTCCCCAGGGTTCCGTCCTTGCTCCGTTTCTCTTCCTAATTTTCATCAACGACCTGCCATCTTGGATTTCGTCATCCGTCCGTCTTTTTGCGGACGATTGCGTCATTTATCGCCGCATCTCCGATAATACCGACCAGGAATCATTACACGACGACCTAAACAAAATCCAGAAATGGTGTTCTGATTGGCTAATGCAGCTTAATATTTCAAAATGTAAATGCATGCACATTTCACGTAAACTTTCCACTACCCTTTTCCCGTACTCCCTGAACTCTACGGCGCTATCAGTAACAAACTCATACAGGTACCTAGGAGTCGAAATAACTAACAAGCTAACTTGGGTGGACCATATCACGAAACTCTGCGCTAACACTTCCAGAACACTTGGTTTCATCCGAAGATCTCTGGCTATGTCCCCTCCATCCATCAGGCAATTAGCATACGAAACATACGTCCGCTCTAAAATGGAGTATGCCTCAGCCATATGGAACCCTCACCAGGTTTACTTGATTCAGTCGCTCGAAGCCATTCAGAACCGGGCAGCCCGCTTCATAACTTCCCAGTACTCACCTTGGCACAGCGTTACCGACATAAAATTGACTCTCGGACTCGAACCCCTAGCACTCCGCCGAAAACTGGCAATGCTCTGTCTTTTTCATAAACTATACTTTAACTTTCCTGCACTGCGCGAGAACTTATTACATGCTCCGATACGCTCATCTCACCGTTTGTTTAACTCCCTTAGTATACAGCGTTTGCATGGTTCTTCAAACGCCTCAACAAATCCTTCCTCCCCATCGCCATAAAAGAATGGAACAATCTTCCCGAAGCCGTGGTTTTAGAGTCAAATCCCTCCAAATTTAGACAGTTACTCTCAGACCATTTCAACCCAAAATAGCCAGTTTTCCTCGCGTTTTCTCTCCCAGCAATCCGTCTTGCTTGTGTCATCGCCTATTATTCCTTTTCTTATTTCTTGCCACTTATGTTTAGCATGTTCCACATTTACGTGTACACTTTTTTTTTCTTTTTTTATTTATTTGTTGCTACTCAGTTTGAGATATTTTCATTGTTCTGTTTATACCTGATGTTTTCTACAGTTTATTATTTATTTTTCTGTTGCCTTTGTTTGCATTTTTTTCTTTTGAGCTGATGTATGACACTTTCACATCGATGTTTCCCCCCCCCCCCCTTATGTAATGTCCCCGAAGGGACCCTTAAGGGAATAATAAATGATGATGATGATGATCGGGGTAGTTGGTGAAGTATGGGAGAGGCCTTTGCCCTGCAGTGGGTGTAACCTGGCTGATGATAATAATGATGATGATGATAACGATGATGATGATGATATAATGGTGTTGTAGCGCATCACACAGTTGTCTCAACTGGGAAACTGAATTGAAAGGAAGCTACGTCAAGAACAAAAGAATGACGCGCCTGCTGGAAACGGTATTTGATTGTCTTGAAAGAGTACCAATATGTACATAGGCAAGAGCAAGCAATAGATTATGTTCAAGGCGCGCCGCAAAAACGCAAGCACGCACAAAAAACAAAACACAAATATGAATATGCAGCATGAATATACATTAGAAAAGGCATATTTTGGCTTAAAGAGCATGACTGAATCTTTAACAAGCATCTGCCGTGTGTGTGTTACGCAGGCTTCATACATTTCATGTGCTGGTTACTCTCTACATCGCTTCATCTGCATATGTTTGTCTATCTGCTCTAAATGTGCAAGCACCGACATTGGAGCCAAAGCACAGCGAGGTATCTACCTGACGTTCCCTTCAAGGAGTTAGCTTGATATCTTGATTTATGGTCAACATGACCGCTCGTTTTCCCGATGAAACTGCTTCCACACTGAAGCTTAGAGGAATGCCGCAAACCAGAGGATAACGACACATTGCGGAGTTTTCTTGCGCATGCTGTTTGATTTTAACGTTATTTTAGCCTTCTGCATCAAAACATTACAATGCGTAATTGTAAAGCCCTGTCTCCAGCATAAAGTAAAAGAAAAAAGTGGGAATGTCATCCGTGAGTCTAGCTGAACGACTCTAACTCTAACGTAAAGACCCACGAGGCACAGGTGACGTTAACGGACAGTTCAAGGTTGTCATCATGGTAGCGTGAAGGGGACAGGCCTCAATGAAAAGAAATACTGAACTAGTAACTGGCAGTTTATGGCAATGCGCAAATCATAATAAAAAAAAAGAAAAATTCGGTGAAGCCGATCTTATGTAGGAATCGGGGTTAAGCGAAGTTTTCGGGAATGTTTCCGCAAACGTTAAAGTAAATGTTATGCAAACGTAACGCTAGTCACTGAAAATCTTGCAGGAAATGACGTTATTGAAGCGTTAGTTTCCGCAAATAAAATGTTAATGACGCAAAGGCAATCCAGTATTTAAAAATTAAATTATGGGGGTTTTACTTGCCGAAACCACGATGGTATTATATGAAACTCCGTAGTGGGGGACTCCGGAAATTTGCACCACCTGAGGTTCTTTAACGTGTACCTAAACCTAAGTACACGGGTGCTTTCGCATTTCGCCTCCTCGAAATGCGACCACCGTGGCCGTGATTCGATCCCGCGACTTCGTGCTCAGCAGCCTAACACCATAGGCATTAAGCAGCGACAGTGACAAGAACTTTATTGGATTTTGCTGGGGAACTTGATTTTGCTCCCCAATCAAGTTGGTGGCTCGATCCGCCCACGACGGGAGAGGGAGGTGGTGACTCTCTGCGATGTCGCGGGCCCTCTGGACAGCCTGTAGTTGGTGCGTGAATTCCGAGCTCTTCAGCAAGGACTTATATTGGACTTATATTGAAAATCGGAGCCCGCGTTATACGGACACAGCGAGAGCCACAGCCACTAAGCAACCACGCTTTCTTTAATTACATTGGTTTATTCACAAAAGGACATACATATATAAAAACACGTTGGTCTACTTGAACCAAAGGGACAAGCGAAAATTCCTTGAAATTCACCAATTCGTCAAGAACGCCCAACCAGTGAGGCCGATCTGCCTGTACACGATATATCTCATGTACGAAAACAATGCTTTCAACAAACTTTTTTTTCGTGCTGAGCGAACGCTGACGTCAGTATGTGTCACCCCCATCCGTGTCTTCCAAAGACTATGGAGGCCCAGGAGCATTATCATGTCGCACGGTAACCCTTGATCGCTGTCTACCGGCAGGAAACGTATACCCTGTGCTGCTATCGGCAGTTGCTTTTCAAAAGTTCTTTGCAAGACACTAAGCAACCACGCCGGGTTGGCAATCCAATGTTTAACCAAAAGTAACGCGGCCAGGCAAGTGTAACGTAATGATGTAAATGATTAGATGCGGGAGCACCATCTATTCAAGGGTGACATAAATTCACATTAAATGCACACACCCACAACGGCAATCGCTTATGTTGTGAACTGGTGCACCTCCTTGTTGCCAACTTTACTTTTTGCCTGTGGTAATGAGTAGTGGGTATTGACGGCAACGGGATGGCAACGCTATAATGACGACGGAATGATCATGTGCACGATGAAATCGCGACGACCTGACAACCGTGGCATGACGACTACAGAGTGGCCACAGCTGCACGACAATGACGGCATGCTGATGACTGCATGACCACGAAGGCGTAAGGACATGCGAAGAAGAAATGAGGACAAAGGATTGATGAGGCCATGGAACGACATTTGAATGATGACGAATGACTGGCAACTGAGTGATGACGACAGAGTGAGTGACGACGACAGATTGATGAAAGCGGAACGACGACGATGGAACCACGACTACGGAATGATTCCAACTGCATAATGATTACGGCATGCCGACGACTGCAGGCTTACGAAGGCGTTACTACGTCATGTGAAGAAGGAACGACGATGGAGTAACATAATGGAATGACGACAAATGAATGAGGGCGATGAAATGACGAGGACAGAGTGACGACGGCGGAACGATGACGATGTATCTGCGACGGAGTGACGACTGCAAGAAACAGTGGCGTAGCCAAGTATTTTTTTCATGAGGGGGAGGTAACCACTGAACTCGGGACCGAATTGGGAATGGGGGTGGCTGGGCAGGTGGGATCCTGCTACACAGAAATTTCTGGGAGAGGGCGCGCCCCGGTAATTGCGCCACACGTGAAATCTCGGAAAGAACTTCGCGTGGACTTCGCGGCAGCCCCGTTAGATGGCGCAGCTTGTCCAGAGGGAAGTTGCACCAGATTGCTTCAAAGCTAATCACATTAATGTCGACATTCATCGTGAGGCGGCTTTTGTTGGAATTTTCTTTTATGTAGAAAGCGTGGGTGATTTCATGTGCTCTTCGATTTGATAATGTGAGTTCCTTAGATGATACATCCTCCTGGAGGGCGAGGTCATCCGTGATGTCATATCATACAGAGGTACGAAAACTCACGTGGTGGACCGAAGTGTCTCGTTGAGAACATTCGTTGTTGCAGGGATGGAAACTGCAGCAAAGGCATGCTTTCTACTGCAATAGCGTTCAGGGATCATTCAGGGCGTTCAGCGTTGGGTTGTGTGTTCAGCGTGAGGCTTGTGGAGACAAACTAGTTCTTGGGCAAGTCGACACTTTTTCATGTGCGTTCCTACACGTGAGAAATGATGTCTGTGTCTCTGACGCACATGCAATGCCGTTGAGGATTTAATGAAGAGGTAATGAAACTCATCTTAATCGTCATACGCGCAACTACAGTAAAAAATGTGTCATTCTTTCTTATACTTATATCTTTTTCTGCTTTGTTTCGCTTACAAGTGCAAACATAAGAGAAAGTAACCTTTGCTGAATATAGCAAAGAAACGTGCCACTAACACATGAAGACCCGTATTTTATTGCGCACGCCTGTCATTTGTCACGCTCTTTCATCCCATTTCCTGCTCAGCACCTTGGCATGCGTTATCTCAAGGATGCAAGGAATATAGAAGTATTTTACCTATATTATGAAATGTGGTGCTGTGAAATAGCGCCAATTTTCTCACCTTGCTTTGTTTACTGTATTAAAAAACTATTCTGAAGCGCAGTGGGATTTACCATTCAATCTTAATTTTTGCATCATTTCACAATTTAAGCTTTTCTTAGGACAAACGATTGCAAAGAGCTGCGACGAAAACTTCAGATCTGAGCTCTCGAAACTAGAGAAATAGCTCTTGGTCAGGGAATGCAGGGACGTATAGACGAAAGGAGAAACAAGGCGTCATGTAACGTGCGCGTCGATAATTGCCCCTTTTTTTGTTTCAAGTATCTGGAATGTAGGGTAGTATTGAAAAGTACAGAATGCTTTACTGACCAAAACGTAGTTAACATATTCTTCAAGATCGAAAAAAGAAGAAAAAGAAACACGCTCCCCACGAAAAAAAAAATCCATTCTTAGTAAACCCCGCGTTAAAAATAACTACATTTTGAAGATTAACCGCACGATACCACCGTTGTTGAGCAGTGCGCCCTCAATCGTCGATGCTTATCAGAAGCTCCTAATTCATAATGTAGCCAGCTCCAGATAGGCAAGCAAAAAAGTTAATGTTCCTGTATATTTTGAATTCGATGTTATATTAAAGACAGAAGCTATTGAAGTATTTGTTAATTAGGTAGGATCATTGTTTACTTAAAGCTCAATCAAAACGACGCTAACGAATGAGATAATATCAGAGTATCTGCAAAAGTCGATGGTACGGAGGAAGTGCTGGGGCTTTTCCGTTACGAATTCTAATGAGTCAGAAAATACAATTCGACATGCTACTTTGACACTGTGGCGTTTCTGGTTGCCGTTCATGGCCATGTTAGCCAACATCAAATGGCACATTTCGAGCGCTCGTGAGGATCTATTTTTATTGCGCTAGGATTGCACGGTTAATTCAAGAGGCTTCCGTGTTATGGCTTGTAGTCAAAAATAGCTGCAAGAGAGTGGCAAGCGTGTGGAACGGAACACCAAGGAAATATACCAAAAGACACGAGAAGCCTGGTAGAGACGATGATGTTAGTGTCACGTGAACGCGCGATATCATCCTCTTTTTTCACTAGAATGCATGCATAACGTCGTCGAATGCAACAGCCTCGCAAGAAGGGGCAGGCGCATGCGAACAGGAGGAGGCCGCTTCTGAGACGAATAGATGGCGTTGCCGTCACTTTGTTGTTGTCATTGTTGTTGTCGTCGTCGTAGTTATTATTGTTGTTTGAGAGAAAAGACACGTTTGCTGTTTCGCGTGGCGCATTCCTCTTCTTCTGCTGTTTGGGCAAGCCATAGTGCTTTTGCAGGCTATCAACTACACGTCTTTAGTCGGCGTATCGCCCTGTCCGTAATTCTGTTGTTCCGTGTGAGCGTTATCGGTTTGCATCCGCCATGCACTTACGAGTACAACATGCACGATTTTACACTTCTGGAGTCTCAATTTAGCGCTCATACAAAACTTAGAAACTCAAACAAAATCACTTTCGATTGATTTAGGTTAATAACGCAGGTTTGTAGAAGGCTTTAAGTTAAATGCAAGGGGTGATTTTCGGTTCATGCTGACACGCACGCACGCACGCACGCACGCACGCAAATACGTTAAAAGAATACTGAAGCCTGTGTTCCTATTTTACTGCAAAAAATATCAGTATTTGCTCTGTTCCCTGTTAGTATTTTTAGTTACAACTGTAACTTTTGTCCTCAAAAGATGTCAGGTACTATAAGCACCATCCTATCAGAATATTTTATGCAGGAATATATACTGGAGGTGACAAGAAGGGATGTTTTCTTGGACATTACACATACTATTTACGGGAGTTTTATGAAAGTGTAAGTAAAAAGGACGATATAAAGTCTTAGGACATGTTTGTAACTTGGTATTGCGCGCCAGGTATTGCGTGAGGGTGGAGGGCATCGCCACGTCGGTGGCATGCGGCGTCGGCACCGCTGGCTGCTTCTGCTTGCTGATTCTTGTTGCACGTACAGCTGTGTCACATTATTCGCAGCGCAAAACTCGAAGGACCGCTCAGAGTTGTTCAAGTGGACGTTAATGCTTTCGCATTCACAACTTGTAAGAAGTGCTTAGGTGCCCTCAAATTTTAATGCGGACGCATTCTTTGGCGAGTAACCCGGTAAAGTCTGTCCGTCACGCGAAAAGTGTAATGCCTTCTATCTGCACAAATATACGTAATTTGCCAAGTTAAGGCATTTAATTGATATAATAGTGTAAACGTAGATGATCTGTATCTTTAAAAGTAATAATGAACAATTGAAACCAAGAAAATATTGATCAGAGAGAATACCCATATGATCAGATTTATGCATACCTATAAGGCTTCATAGAAAATGCTTGGGGAAGCCTATAGTAGGGCTGGGCGAACTGAAATTTGGGGGTGGACCAGCTTGAAATCTTTCGGTGGGCCAACTTGAAATTTGCGGATAGGCCAACTGAAATTTGGGGGTATACTTGCGCATACTTATGCTTAAGAACCTCTCAATGGAGCTTCTGCATAATTTTTTTTTGCTAAAGCCGCGTAAACCTTAAAAAAGAAAGATACAGAAAATGGAGCATATTGCCATATTGCTCGTTCTGACGTTGGTGCATCTCGGTCATACTTACGTGGCAAGTTAGGCTTGACAATATGTACTTCTTTGGCTACCGGTTCTGAAAGTTAAAAGAAAAAAAAAGAAAAGAGGCAACAATAATTATCGTACAAGCAGCGAAATTGGTTCCTCTGGATGGCGTCGTTCAGAAAACTACTTGTTAGGTGGGTGAAGTGCACCTCCGGTCCGGCTCCTTAATATACAAAAATCAAGCTTTCGACAATGCCCGAAAAAGGGATGGCGCTGTAGCAAATGTTTCGACCAGGAAGCTTGCCTTCGTTATGTCAAGTCGCTACCAGTCCCCTTCCGTTTCGGTTTATTGACTAATACTAAATTACAAAACCTGCATGAGAAAACGTTGCAAAAAAAAAAAATCTGGCAGACCTCACGCCCTGTGGTAATCGATGTTATGCGAAACAGTATGCGGGGAGCGTATACCAAGTTAACGAAACGACAATGAGAACCCCAAGATGTAGGCGGCTGTTTTATGACCTACATGACACGGATGTTATGACATTCATTACATGACCTATCATTTATGTTCGTGATAGACACTTGTCATACTATACCCATTGTGGTACCTACCAAGTTAATGAAACGGCCATGAGGGCAACAAGACGTACGCGGGTAGATAGATACTGTCAAAGTGACAAATGTTCGTCAAAAAATGCTTCGCATATAAAACGTCCTGAAGTATAAACAGTAGGAAGAAAACTAGTACGTAATATTTGTAACAAGAATACAGGAGACTTGGCAAGTACTAAGCAAATAAGTTGTGGGAACATTGTCTCCAAGGACATCTGTTGTTCAAGCACTGTTGATCACTTCAAGTCCATCTCCCCGTGTACTTCTGTCTAGTATAAAATCAGGTATGTCATTCGGTATACTCGTGTGCAATATTTCTGAGGAAAGCTGCAAGAGAAAAAAAAAAGGAATACTTCACAGACGTATGCCGAACTGATAGCCGACGCATCCAATTTGGACACAGGCGAGCTCCCACACTCCTCGAAAGTAATAGAGGTTTCTTTGCTGGCTCTTCATCATTGGAACGCAGCAGCGACGCATAAGCAACTACTGCTGCGTTTGAGTGAAGCCCTGTCGGTCCTGTTTCAATGACGGCCCACACGCAGGCTGCGTCGCAGCACCATGGCTTTCAGCGCCGTAGCCGTAAACACCCCTGGCTGGCCTCCAACGTGAAGCAGCCGTAACGAGACGCGAGAAATAAGAACAAAATCAAAACGCGCATTGAAGTTTTATATTTTAATGGCACATATATACGAAGTATAACTTTCATATCATTATCACTGATTAGTTCGTTAAAATGAAAATTCGGGGCTCCAACCCACGCTGCGTTGCATTCGATTTTTGTATTGACCATGCCATCGCATGCCGCCGCAAAAGACACGAGTAACCCATGACCGGCTTGAACACACCAACACTGCAGGTACATCTACAAGGATTTTACATGGGCGCATGTAAAGAAGCTCAAAGTAAAAATGCTGCTTTTCTGTCAACACTTCATTTATTATGTCAGTTCGTATGCAGTTGAACCCTAACGTAACGAACCAGTATAAAGCGACTTTCTCTCTATATTGAACACGCAGATCTTGCTGACTGGTACTCATGTAAAATAATTCCATCGTAATGGACTGGGCATTCGATATATTTATCTTGGGGCGTCTCTTGCCAGTGAAAATAAGAAAAGGCCAAGCTTGAACTGTGCAAATGCAACATTAAAATAACCTTTTTTTTCTCTCTTTGTCTGTATTCTTGCTTTTTTACTCCGTAAGTACTTTCTGCAGTGCTGTGGCGAAATTCAGGATAGTTGACGGGAGCAGGTATATCATATTATCGCGCATCGAGAACGCCTTTCTTAGTGACGCTCAGAAAGGCACAGTTCAAGGCACAGACGAAGTTTACTACCTAGTATGCACAGTTTTGTTATCAGCAAATTAATTAACTTGCATCTTTTCTTCACTGAAGGTAAACAAATCGAACACACGAAAAAATTTGATTAAGCTCGTTTTAATAGAGTTTGGGTATACCAAGACATATTGAACTATCCTTAGCGCAGAAGCCTGTTTGTTGCTTGTTCCGCTGTGTTACATCCATTGCATGGCTCGTTAATTGTTTGATTTAACGGTTTAGTTGACGCAGAGTGGCGTCTTGCGTCTTAAAGGTAATTCATTCCAAGTCTTTCTGGAAGAGGGTTCTTAATTAAAGTACTTACAGCATGTTTTAGTTTTTTTTTCTAGTTCGGCGTGCGTAAATGGCTCCGCGGGAATTCCGCTTTGTATCTACTAAGCTCGTGGTCTCCAAAAGCTCCCACGCATTCACGCGATGGGAAAATTCCAACTGCTTGCCAGGCAAAAGAAGGAACGGAGTTTGCTTGGTAGGCCTACCTTGATGACAGTAAAATACCACGGGGGGACCAGTGCGCCTTCTAAACTACGAGGAGTCTTTCATCCGACTAACTTAAGGTTTCAAACTCTACCTTTCGCGTCATTAAATTTCGATCACGAAGCTTTGATGGTGCTTGCTGGCAAAAATACACGAATTTTCGTTTTAGCGAAACGGTGTTCTCTGGCGCACTATCGTAAAATGTGTTTCCGGGTAGCTGAGCGTTTATCGCTGCCTGCCAGAGGTATTCGGGTCGCAAACATATTACGAAGTGACGGTTACTGCCTCCTCTGTTTGTTTATGTTGACGCTGTGCGTAATTGTGTCTTGTACCGTGACTTCAAACACTTTTCTTTCGTTGAACGACTTGGCTAACATTATCTTTGATACACGGTATATCGCTCAAACCGTGGGGGCTTGAGTATATAGACTTTCGACGTTTTGTTGCTTACTTTCTAATCAAGCAGCTAAGGAGTCGTGACTTATCAGATGCAGTGAGAAGTAATGCAGTTGGCTTCTATCGTTGTTGTTGCTGACGCTGTTGTTTCCTCAAAGCAAAATGACGCATACACACTGTTTATCGGGGGATAACTGCAGTTCGTTTTCACACCTAAGACGAACTTTACCACCTTCTTACCGTAGTAGTCCGCCGTGATGAGAGTGGCGACAAATGCGGCGATGAGAAGGGTGTACATGCTTGCACTGCTCATGTTGTTTTCTGTAAAACAAAACGAGAGGAAGAAAGCACCCGGCTTGTATTTTTTTTGTCCCCATCTTTCAGTTCCGTTCATTGCATTCGCAAGTATACTTTGACTATGCTTGAGGTTGTCCAAGTACTGCGACTCAGATGACGCCTGTCAAACCAGTATATATCTTCCGGTTTGTGACTCTAATGCGATCCTTTACAACCCTTTGTAAAGGATCGCATTACATACGCTAGTTACGGCCCAAGCAAGTTACAAAAAATATTCCTTCCGAGTTCTTCGTGTGCTTGTTCACAATATCACTCAAGCTGTAACTTCTACTACGCTAAACATTAATTTGTCATTTCCAATAGCGACGTTCAAAAGCAGATAACAGGGAACTATTCACTTACTTATCATCTTTGTGCGCTGAAACCCGCGAGTTCCACAGTGAGGGTTTTGCGTCGCCTCGTGAGATGGCGCCTCCTACAGGCGCTTCTACCCGCCGCGATGACTTAACGGTCATGGTGTTGGGCTGTTAAGCACGAGGTCACGGGATCAAATCCCCGCCGCGGCGGCCACATTTCGACGAAGGCCAAATGCAAAAAAACTCTCGTGTCCCGTGCATTGGGGAAATTTTAAACAACCCCCGATGGTCAAAATTAATCCGGAGTCCCCCATCACGGTGTGCCTCATGATGAAATCGTGGTTTTGGCACATAAAATCCCGACATTCAATTCCTTCTTCTAACTGGGTAGTGCGCTCTGTCTCCTTGGCCTGTTTTGCTGCCTGTCGTGCGGCCTTCAGCTGGTTTGCACAGTATGGCATGGTGCGGTGTGGCGGGGTGTGCCGTTGCGAGCGTGTACGATTGTGGCTAGTACAATTTGCAACCAATGTGCTTCGCTGGTTGCCATTTCATGCTTTCGTCTACTCTCGATTTTGTATGTGGTATCGGTGGACGGGTGATGATGATGATGATGAAAAACGTTTATTTGTTTAAAAAACAAATAAACGTTTTTACAAATTTGTTTATCGTTTAAAAGTGATTTTTGCGGCATCAGATGGAGTCTTCCATCTTCTCTCCAGGGTCGGTTCCCCTAGTCCAGGGCTCCGCTGAGGGTAGCTGCCCTGCGTGCACGCCTTACTAGTCCTTTTTGGACTTTCAGGATGTCGCTGGATAGCATCCTCTCCCACTGTTCCGCACTCGGGTTTTTTATTATGGCTAGTCCTTCTGTTTTCTGGCAAGCCCATGTGGTATGGTATAGGGTTGGTTTGTCTCCACACCACGGAATCGGCGCATGGCTGGTCGCCGCCATGGAGCACGTCTCGTGCGGCAATGGGCTTTCCTCCTCTGCCTTTGGCCATAACCTCCTCATCCGCTCCCTTCATCATGCTTCAGCTCGATGAGCGGAGACCATTCTTCGCTGGTCCGCGTGCCGCTCGTATGGTTGGACGCTCCCTCTGGCGCCGTTCACACGACGACGCCGAGAGGCGCAACGACAGAAAACGCCGGTGACAACGCTGAATGGGGTTCAAAAGAGTTACATTTTGGGCGAGTTGGTTGTACATGGTTCTTAAGAGACTTTTGACCGCACAAAGACAGCGCGTTGAACGAAGAAGGGACACACAACATGCGCAAAAATGTGGGGCGGCCATAAGAGCTGCGCTGTTACATGTGAGGCGGCCGGAGTTGCGCGATCGTCGCGATGCTGCCGCGATTAAGTTGTCGTAATGCTGTCTCCGCCGTGATTTCACCGTCATCGCGCCGTCATTCTATTCACCGTTCTTACACTGTCGTCACCACGCCGTCCACGTAAACATTCCGACGATAATTCGTGCGGCTATCGTCAAACACAGCTATCCACGTCAGCAGTATAGTTCGGAAGTTTCGCTAGTGTGTTCATTTGAATTCTGCGGTTCCCATAAGCTAATCTCTAACCTTTACGATCATCCTTGATGGTTTCTCCAACTATACACCTTCTTTCTTGTAAGGTCTTCCGTTCACCGTATTTTTCTACTCCCAAGCGCACATGCCCCGTCTGTGAAATCGGTGAGATTATATGTATGTTGCCACGAGGCAAGCGAGCGCCGGAGGAGGAAGGCGCCTGGAGGGAGAGAAGAGAATCGTGCCCCGGGGGAAGTATGGAGGAGTGCGGCAAAAGAACGCCACCTAGAGGAAATTTCTCGGTGGTGTTGAGCGAAACTGGGAAGGAGAAAGGAGGCGAAGCGTCGCAGAGGAGGATGGCTGGCGGAGGCGCACTGGGCTGACCTTCTCTGGCAGTTGCTACGGGTTCTGTACGCTCTATGGACGTACCAGGTCAACACCAACTGGCAGGGTGTTGACGGGATTCGTCTTGGGATCGAGAGGCCGAGCGCGGAGCGAGAAGGACGGAGAAGTGACGCAAGCGCCGGCAGACCGAGCACGAGTCGACCAACGGCGAAGTCGTCGCCAAGCGCTGTGCACGAATTGAACAACTTCGGCAAAGCGCACAAGCTTGGCGGGCCCAGGAGGCTCCAAATGAGTAAGAAGGAAGAGAAGGGGAAATTTAATAGTGTGTATAGTGCATTACCAAAACTGCTTGAAATAATAAAGACTGCATTTCCTTACAGAGCCGTACCATCTTTCCTAATGGCACTTTACGCTTTATCAAAATCGATAAACGGTCATAAAACTTACAAAATAAAAATAAGCCTTGAAAAAAAAATAAAAATAAAACTGCCCCACTTACACACGCATTTCGAGAGCATTCCACCCGCAATGCATAAACAGGCAAAAACACTCATACGCTTGCGCGTAACCTGCGTTCATGTAGTGAGACGTCACTGTAACTTTTTCGTGTGTATTATTGGTACACTGTTACGCGGACCTACTACATTTTGCCGTACTAAATTATAACTTGCACCTCCGCGACGGTTCGCCTAACATCAGAAGTCTCTCGTAAAGGCATGCGATAAAATTCTACAACATTAAAACGATCCAATCCAAATATGAAAGTGCAGTTGCTTCACTTGAGGCAAAATTGTTGTCGTTATTTGTGTTTAGAAAAGTTTATTTCAACAAGAGACGACACGATTACTGAGTGACAATCACGGCACAATTCCACCAGGAGGACAACATGTACACAACATGAAGCATTGTATACATGACACGTGTTCAAAGCAGTGTCTTAGTCCTCACTCACTAACATATAACCACGTAGACCAACAGAAAGGCATAGTTACACATAAACTAATTGTCGCATGTATAAAATTATGTTCATTATATACAGTTTACACAATGGCTATGTGCAATGATGATGTGACAGGGACACTACGTAATTTTGAAGTGATTCTATGAGATGTGTACATGCAAAAATGATCACGTATACGAGAGGACACACACTCAGAAATAGCGGGCACCTACATTCTATGCACATTCAATGAATACTTCTGATGGCCTGGCTACAAGAACCAGGCTGGTCCAAAATTACGCGTCCATCGGCCACTGACAGGAAACGGCATGACCACTGTGAGGAGAGAGAGAGAGAGAGAGAGAGAGAGAGAGAAAGAGACACTTTATTTGGTTCTTTCAAGGATTTAGCGTCTCGAGGTCTCCGTCGTCTTCTCCGGCGACTTGGGTCTCCGGCGACTTGGAGCCTCTTCCGCCAAGGGTGGGCCCCTATTCCAGGGCTCCACTGAGCCTAGCTACCTCACTCGTGCTGCACTAAGGCCCTTTGGGCCGTGAGCTCGCATCTGGTAAGCCGACTCTCCCATTGCTCCGCACTCGGGTTATTGTGTTGGTGGAATGATTGATTGTGTTCACATTCCCATGTGACATGATAGAGTGTGGGTGTGGCCCCGCACCATGGGCAGGTGTATCTGTATTGTGTTGGGTACATTTTGTTTAGGATGTATAAGTTTGGGAGGGAGTTTTTCTGCAATCTGCGCCAGCTCGTTGCTTCCTCCTTCGTTAGAGCTTTGTGCGGTGGGGGATATTTGGCTCTCGTCCCTCTGTGTGAGTTTAATATTTCTGTGTATCCTCCTTCACAAGGTGTGGGTGATACTCCGGGGCGTGCGACTGCTCTGCTCGGAACGTGGTCTCTCGGAGCTAGGCTGTCTGCCCTTTCGTTACCCTCTATGCCTGCGTGGGCCGGAATCCAGATTAACTTATGCATAACGTTCCTCTCGGCGAAGTTGGCTCCGCCAAGAATTCTGAGGGCGGCTTTGCTAATCCTGCTCCTCGTGTAATTTCTGCACGCTTCCTTCGAGTCTGTTAAGATGTTTAGACGCCTGCCTGTCCTATATCCTTCTGCTGCCGCCAGCGCCACGGCAATTTCTTGCACCTCCGCTGTGCCGGCGGCCTTTGCCGTCGCACATGTGATCAGATTCTCGTCGCCGTCCACCACCACCGCCGTGGCTGTGCGCTTCCCTTCTCGCGGGCACGTGGCAGCATCCGTGTATACCAATGTTGTCTAGTCGCCCTAGTGTCTTTTCCACGCATTCGGCTCGCGCCTGCCTTCTGCTCTCGTGGGGGTTGGGGTCCATGTTCTTGGGTACTGGCCTAACGCCTATTGTTTTTCTTAGGCAGCCGGGCACGTCTGCGTATCTATCTACGTGTCCGCTAGTGCCCCGTCCCAGCCTAGTCAGGAGCGGTCTCCCTGCTGGGGTGCTTTTGAGGTTTGCTTTTTGCGTTTCGAGCAGGGCTTCCGCCAGTTTGCTGAAAGTGTGGCTGATGCCCAGTTGGAGCAGTTTTTCGTTTGACGTGTTTTTTGGCAGATGGAGAGCCGTCTTGTATGCTTTCTTGAGTATCGTGTCCGCCTGTTCCCTCTCTCCTTTGGTCATCGCGTGGTACGGTAGCGAGTAGATGACTCGGCTGACAACCACGCTGCCGACGAGTTTGAGTGTGTCTTCCTCTTTCATGCCGTATCTTTTTTGCGAGACCCTGTTGATCATCCGGCTCACCTGCTCCGTCGCTTTGCTCAGCAGGCTGATGGTGTGGCTGCATTTTCTGCTGCCCTGTAGCCACATGCCCAGGATTCTGATCATGTTCTTTTCCAGGATGTTTAGACCATCAAGCGTTACTTCCAGTGTTGCTTGGGTGGGGTGTCTACCTACTCTCAGTAGTTCGGATTTTTCTGTGGAGCATACCCGTCCCCTCTCTCTGGTGTACTTTTAGACACAGCGCGCAGCCTCTTGTAGGTTCTCTTGTTTTTCTCCCAGTGGACCTTGTGTGACCCAAACCGTGACGTCGTCCGCGTACATAGCGTGTTGGTTGCCCTGGATCTCGCCGAGTTGTTTTGCCAGGCCGATCATCGCCAGATTAAATAGCACGGGCGATATCACGGAGCCTTGTGGTGTGCCTTTACACGGTGTGGAGAAGGTGTCGCTTCTCAACTCCCCCATCCCTACCGTTGCCGTTCTGTCGGTTAGGAAGTCCTTGACGTAGTCGTGTACTTTCCTTCCGCAGTGGGTGTTCTTGAGGCCCTCCATTATGGCCGCGTGGCTGACGCTGTCGAAAGCGCCTTTGATGTCGAGCGCCATCACAGCGTTTTCACCCTCCTTGGGCATTGTGTCGAGTACCTCCTCTTTGAGTTGTAGGAAGACGTCCTGCTTCGATAGGTTGGCCTTGAAGACATACCTGCTGTCAGGGTACCACCTCCCGTTCTCCAGCTGCTGCCAGATCCTTCTGGTGACTATTCTTCATACCGTTTTCCCAGGCACGACGTGAGAGAGATCGGCCTGAGATTCTCGATCTGTAATTTCTTGCCCCGCTTGGGTATCATGACCACGACGGCGTGTTTCCATTCCACCGGTACCTTCCCCTCTTGCCAGAGCGTGTTGAGGTACGACGTCAGCTGATCGATTGCCTCGTCGCTTAGGTTTCTTATGAGTGAGTTTCGAATCTTGTCCGCTCCCGCCGCTGTATTCTTGGTGGCCGCTCTCACGGCTTCGGTGACCTCCTCTCTCGTGATGGGTCGGTCCATGTTCGGGTTTTCCTCACCGAGATAATCTCCTTTGTAACCTTCGATTTGGTCTTTCCCGTAGCATTTTTCTCGGACTTCTTTCAGGAGCTGCTCTTCGGAACCTTCGTACTGGTGGACCAGTCTTTGGATCGACTTGCCGCTTTCGGACTTGATCTTGCTAGGGTCAATTAGGCCCTTGAGGATGCGCCACGTTTTGGCCGCACTTAGGGTCCCGTTCAGCGAGTTGCTAAACTGTTGCCACCCCTGTCTGGCCAGCTGCGTCGTGTACTCTCCCGTCTGCCTAGTGATGTCCGCTATCTTCTTCTTTAGCTCCTTGTTTAGCTTTTGTCTTTTCCATCTCTTGGTGAGCCCGCGTCTAGCCTCCCAGAGCCTAAGGAGCCGCTTGTCTACCTCCGGTGTTTGTTCGGTTCTGTGCACTTCTTGTGTGTACATTTCCTGAGTTTGCTTGAGTTGTTCGCTCCACTCTTCTACCGAGGTAATGTTACCCTTTAGCTGTCGACAGTGTGCTCTTTCCAATTTTCCTCTTGACATTGTCTGCCACCGTGCTGACTCTTATTATGTGGTGGTCGCTGCGAAGGTTCTCGAGCAGGTTTTCCCACTTTGCCTGCTTTGCGTCCGTGATAAAGGTTAGGTCGGGACACGTGTCTCGACTGACGCTGTTTCCCTGTCTAGTCGGCTGGTTTTAATCGGTTAGCAGCTCGCACCCGGTGTTTTCTGCTTCCGTGCAGTGGACAGTAGCTCACAAGAAGGGGAAACAGAGCGTGGCAACGATGCCCCACGGCAACAGCCTCTCACCGGTTACGTCATAAACAAGAGGCCCACGCACCAATTAAGAGTCTCGCAAAGCGGCCACGTGAGCAGCGACCCGATGTGATAAAACGGTTAACTCCAAGGCCACGGAGACCAGTATGCCTCCAATATAACCTGGCAACGACGCATTGCAGCAGCACATGTTCGTTAGATTCCGGAAGGGGGCAGTTGGGACACAGGGAAGATGGGACTACGCCCCACCGCTCTAACGTGTCACGAGTTGGAAGCACGTGCCACCCTAGATGCCACATGAAGTCGCGTAGTTGGCCAGGCAGAAATGACGCCGTCCTCGCATCCCACGACACATTAAGGGAACGCACGTGGCGCACTGGGGGAACTAGAGGAAGCAGTAAGGCTGACAGAACGTCTACATCAGGACATACCTGTTGTATGTGGTGATAAAACGCCACGGCCGTTATTTACTCGTCAGCGACGGTTGCACACCTAACACAAGCACGGTACCAGCGTTTGCCCTATAAGACGCGGTGCACAACCATCGTTGTTGCTCAGGCACGCTTTCTAATATTTCCTAAGGTATTTCACAAGAAATAATTAAAAACGCAGGGTTTTACAGAAATTGCTCACTTTAGCATTTCCGGATTGTCTCTTTCAGTCTACATTAGCAGCCAAATAAAATCGAGGGCTAAGAATATCTGTTAGAAGTACAGAACGTTGATCTGGTTGGCGTTGCACACGAACGAAGAATAACTCAATACATAACGGACAAGAAAGAAGCTCGATATGAGCACAGACTCACAGCTGCGTTTTTTTTTGCTCTGTGCACGTGTGCTTTTCTGGTGTATATACTTTTGTCTCTCTTTACCCCATTCCCAGTGCAGGGTAGCAAACTGGATGTTTACGTTCGTTCGCCTCCGCTCAGTTCGCATCTCGTATATCTTTCTTTCTCCCTCGAGACGTTCAATCTCATAGCCTTTATCTCCGATTTCTGCCGTGTGATTAGCAGATGCATTTTCTTTTTCACGAATGGGAGAAGACGCGCCCGCTAGATTTCAACAAAGAAGAAGCAGAAAAACGTGTCAAAGATGACATTTACCGTTTGCTTAAGAATTAGCGACCAAGAGGAAATAATTGAACAGTTCCTTATTACCTGTCGCCGTTTCACCCCAACTTCAAAGTTTGGGTTATACTTTGTTCTGCAACATTCAAAATGTAACAGCGCTACCTCGGGTGCGGGCGCGGGTGACAGCGAGCCATGTCTTTATTGGTTCTTGGTTGGATGGTGCTCTTCTTTCGTATTCTTTCGTTCTTTGTTTTCGATATTCAACGCGCAGAATTTCCTCAAAAGCACCGGATGTTGGGCGAGTTCGTACCTATTCCGTTAGAATGTTGAAAGCAGCTCGGAGAAGCGCAGACAGAGGGTCAGGGAAATGGGCAAGACAAGCGCTGTCTGTTTCTCTGACCTTATGTCTGCGTTTTTTCATGCTGCTTTCTACAGTGCAACCAAAAATTTTCTCGTTTGCAATAAATATTTATATGTGAAAGTCAGCACTTGTCCTTGTTTGATCCTTGACTTATATCCTCGTATAAGGTCCAGTACATTTGGAATCATTTCACCTTCTATTCGCGAATGTGCTGTGGTTTTCGTCACCTTGTAATTTTGATGACTGTTCCGCATTGATTACCGTTTGATGTACAGCTTGGCCGCAGCCACAAGTCAATATGCAGGGCTCATCGTATGTTTATAGGAGCACCGAGCAGATTACGTTGCTTAAATGGGGTCATCTTACTGCTACGATTTTTGTCACATGTGCTTTTGTTGTTGAAGTTTTGCTTTACTTTATCATCAAATATCTTTCTTTTTTTGCTTTTTCCCCAAATATTGACAATTATAGCTCATTTAAGTAGTCGTTTGTTGGGTAAATCCAGCTTGGGGGTATGTACCATGATGAAACGAATCAACGTGAACAGATATGGTGGATTTGAAAGGGAATTCCCTAAAGCCGCAATATCCCTCAAATTGTGATTTACAGCGGGCACTGTTGTCGCCACTTCGGTCTAACCTGACAGAACGCTTACCTGACTCCGTTCTGGCTGCCGCTGCGATGACTTCGGTGACTGCAGATTTCGATGACCGCGGATGACTGCGGCTGCGCGCGGCAATCAAGAGATAACCTGACCGGGCCAGCCGTGAGGAAAGCTAGCCGGGGCATCGTTTTTACTTTACGACCGTCCTCTGGCCATCCATCGCACGTGAGGGCAGAAGCGTGCGCGCGTAATCTTCTGGGCAGTGACGGAGGAAAACCGTGCATCACAGTGCAGGTTCTACGCCGATAAGCCGTATGAGAGGGAAACGAGAGTTTCTTTTCAAGCAACGGTTACATCTGACGTGTGCATTCGACGCTGATACGCAAACATGTATTGAGAGCGCTACCTGTAATGCTTATCTTCATTGATTAAAATATTGACTAATTAGTTAATGATGTTGTTCTGAATAAACATTTTAGAAAAATGTATTGTGCTAACGTCTTTGAATTTCTTGCCTTGAGCTAGGTGGAATTTATTCAAGTATGAGCACTGAAAAGGGCACATTTATGCTCGGGGAAAAAGAAATTGTGATATACAGGATTGTGTAACCGTTATCGCCAGTTGTTTCAAATATACGCGCTCCCTGTCGTCTCGTTTACAGGAGTTTCCTAGCTTTGGACTGAGCAAGGTTGTGAAACGCTCCTCGAATGTTAGAAATCGTTGGAGTTCAACCGACATTTGTGTGGTCTATCCTTGAGACATTGAATGGGTTGTAATGTATGGGAGAATGTTCCGTACGTCTTCAAGCCTGTCTGGTTAAGATACGAAGCGGCTGAGGCCGGCCCTAGTATCCGCCATACTGAACAGTACTATAGGAGACGCGTAGAGCTGCAGCAGCTGTCGAAGCCCGGGTGAGGTCGTGAGGGCTTCAGCAATACGAATCGTGATCAACCGCCTCCAGGGATCGTTGGCGGGCAGCCACGGTTCTCGATTTCAGCGGCCAACAGGTGTTTGATTGACGCCGGCATTGCTGTTCTTTTGTGGCCAGGCCTTTATCCCGCTTCATGGGATGACGTGATTTGCGCCGCTGACCCGTGCATCGACCATGCGCCAATTGGCCTTGTTCTCTCGACGTCATTATAACGATGAACGGAGTGTGTGTGTCATTTCTTAGCTGTGGGATGCAAAGTTTGTTGTGACTGGTGTCGTGCTTCGGCCCTGCTCTTTGAGTTAATTCCAGCGCACACACCGAAGGCGCTTCGCTTCGCTGCTACATTGTGTACCGGCGAGTCGAGGTCCATACAGTTATAAAATGTGTACTGCGGGAGCGTATTTCAGGCTAATTGTTGACTACTTGCTTATAAGACGTAAAACATACTGCGCTTGTTTGCAGGTCTGACAACGCATAGTCCTGAGCCGCAATGGCGCACGCACGCTAAACAGAAGGATTGGTCAAATAACAAAGTCACTTATTTGTGGTCATTCTTTGTAGTTGTTATTTCTATTTCATGCAGTATGTTAATAACGTGCTGTACTTACGCGCGGTTCAGCGCACGGAGTAGGAGCACAGACGTAAATGCACTAAAAGCAAAGCAGACTGCATCCAAAGCAGTTTTCCTTTTTTTCTTTATTGCGTAACAGTTTCTTGACAAGATATATGCTGCAGTGTGGGTTCCGTCTCACACACATGTCAGCAGTAATAATTTTGGATGAGGTTGTACCACTTTCTATGGATTTGTGCTTGTGTTGAAGTTTGGTTTAGTAAACCAATAGCATGGCAACATTTCTTCTAGTAGGAAATTAAATTTTCACAAAATGTGCAGGTTGCTAATCAAAAAGGACGGCGTTCGTGAAAGTTTAGGAATGCGTTCAGGCCTTCATGCGGCATACTTCTTCACGCACGTACACGCACTCGCATACATGCCCGCGTACCCAGAGGTACATACATATTGGAAGTCCAAATAGGATCACTAGGAATGCAGGCTTCGCAAACTTGACTAAGCTCGTTAAAGCATTTTGTAGATTAGGCAGATTACTCACGAGTGTGCCATAGAAATTAATGGAACACGTCATTTATTCACATAGAACCAAGTTTATAATATCTGTTGGCTTCTTTCACCCACAGCAACATGTCTTTCAAAAAGGTTTATCATGTGAGACACAGTTTGCTTTATTTATTTTTTACGTCAGCTCCAGCATTGATCACATTATTCTCATAGGCGCCCTGTTCCTGGACTTCGAGAAAGGCTTCGACAAGGTGCCGCGCAAACTGCTATTTCTTAACCTTAACGTAAATCTTAGCCCCTTTGTATTTGATTCGCTGTGCGACTTCCTCACAAACAGGAAACAGCTTGTCTGTGCTAATGGGCACACTTGCTCGTTAGCACCTGTTGCATCCGGAGTTTCTCAAGGCACCGTCCTCGAACCATTACCTTTTCTAATATTTATCAATCAGCTATCGACTAACATCTCCTGCTGTATTCGCCTTTTCGCAGGCGATTGTGTCCTTTACCGTCGTATCCATAGCTTCCATGATATCATTGCGCTTCAAAACGATTTACTAATGTTTGAAGAATGGTGTTTAACATGGTTAATATCTTTGAATGTCAGGATAACTTCGCAGGTCTCGTTCTACCGCCGAGCTTCCTACTAAGCAATAGGTACCTCGTTTCTGGCTCCTAGTTATCTGAAGTGTCATCAGTGCCAAGTACCTGGGTATCACAGTGTTTCACGATCTCAACTGGTCGCGTTATATAGCAAGTGTAACAAACGAAGCTAACTGTGTCCTTGGATATGTCCGGCGTAATTTTAAGTTTACCCTTCTCACGTAAGGCTGCTAATGTTCCGAACGTTTGTTCGTCCCAAGCTGGAATACGCATGCGCAGTTTAGGACCCGCATCAGATTAACTTATAAAAGCCTTTAGAGTCCATTCAAAACCGCACTGTTAGCTTTGTTTTCTCAGATTATTCTCACTATTCCAGCGTCTCGGAACTAAAACATAAAGCTAATCTTCTCCGTTTTGAGTCACGCAGAAAAATAGTACGTCTCTCCCTCTACCAGAAGTTTTATAACTTGTATCTAGCTCTCTCGATTATCATACCTGGTCATTGCCTTTCCTTCCGCAACAGTCATTCTAAAGCTGTATACCCAACGCCCTCCATGCACTACTGTGCATCTTAACTCATTTTTCATTTCAATAGCGAACGACTGGAGCCATCTGCCCACCTACGCTGCGCACCACCACAATCGTAGCCACTTCAAGTCATTCATCGAAGACCTCGCACAAATGTAACAACGCACCCCTCATGTAATACCCCGCACCACAGAAATGTGAGGTTTAAATATATAACTAAAAAGGAAGTGTTTTTTTTTTGCCGTGGATATGTTCATAAACTTGAAGTGTGTATTTCATGAAAACGGAGGAGGAAAGAGAAAAGAAGAAGGCAGGGAGGTTAACCAGATTAACGTCCGGTTGGCTACCCTACACCGGGGGAACGGGAAAGGGGAAAGCAAAGATCACAGGGAGAGAGAGGAGGGAAGGAAAGAAGGAAATTGCGGCAAGTTCACTATTCCGTCTCCTTCGCTAGGATGCAATGCTACAGCTAAAGCGGTCATGCGAGGCGGGCACTATTTCAGGGAAACAAACAAATAAAGCCAGTTCTGCTGTCAATGCTGTGTCACGTGGAAGAGTGGTTCAGCCTAAAGATATTCTTCCTGTACTTACCGTCACTTACGCGTGCCTTGCAAAGTGGTCCAGTCTGGCGACACCATGCACAGTAAAAGGCGCAGCAGTAAATTGCTCTACCAGACTACTGCGGCTTCCGCAAAGGCCGACTAATCAAATAACAAGGTGCCGAGAAAGCTAACACCTTCCACTATAAGTGGCTTGGCAGAGATTGACGATGTACAGTACATACCGCTGACGGTGCTGCCAGAGAGACGCTGACAGGTAGCGCTTTCAGTATCCTGTTAACGAAGGCCGTCGTTCAGGGAAGCAGACACAGGTGCCTCGTCCTAAATGTCGGCTTGTCAAAGCCTGAAGTGCTGTCAACACCACGTGGCGTACCGTGGGCGGTAGCATCTCTGAGAAAGCGAGAAGCCACTAGCCGAGTTCTGACAGCCTAAGTGAGATAAAAAGACAAGGACTCATTAATTCATAATGGAGGGATCTTGAAGCGCACCAGCACGCACGCCAAAGCTCAACCTGTCCTTTCTGCTTTTCCGTTTTCATTTTGTGTGTGTGATGGTGCTATTCAAGATCTGTTCATTAGCAACTTCAACCAGCTAACCCGTTCTCGCGATCTTGTTGACTGAATAGCGCAAAAGAAATTTGCATCTGGGCTTTGCGAACGTTGTGGTGTGGCGGTGTGTCCGTTCTAAAGCTTTTAATCAACAGATGCTCTTTAGCACTTGCCGGGTGGTGCATTTCCAGTTTGTCGGTGTATTCCAAGAGCGCTTATCTCCGTTGGGGGTGTTGAGTTTGGCAGTGTGCAAGGAGAGCTCGTTACACAACTTTCACGCTGGTATAGGCGGAAGAAAGAAGAAGAGAAAGTCAGCATTCGAGGAAAACCATGGTTTCGGAGTCAGCTACTTGGTTAGTCTCCAGATATACCTGTATATGGATGCGAAAAGGGTTGTGAGGTTGTAAGGGATTCGTTGGCTTCAATTCTTCGCGCGAACTCAGTCGTGTCTCCCAAGTCATTACGCCTTATCGTACCACCGGCGCTTATCATTGCGTCAGGCTTAAGGAAACCGACAACCGTTATTTATGATATCCATTAATTATTTAATTCAACGGAAAACTTATAGGTCAGAGTGTCTAATCATGCAGTGGTAATGTGGATAACGTCCTGGAAATTTTTTTTTATGAGAATTTTTCGATCGGAAGTCGCGGTAGTGTTGATGCATTCATACATGCTGGAAACGGTGAGGGGTGAGCGAGATAGCGATTGTGCGCAAGCATTGGTGAATACCAGACCAAAAGTGTGGCCATAGCCGTAAGAAATTTATTTGGTAAATCAAACGGATGTTCATGTGCTTAATGGTTCCTGAAATGCTGAAATATTTATGCATTATTAGCTACGTGTTTCGTGGTTTCGTCTCCAACTGCTTTCGTAATATACAAGTCAAATCAAGTTCATTTAAGCGAAGCCAAGCCAAGTTTCGGAACGCAAGGCGGCGCTTTTAATACAGCGAGCTGTAAATGAACTCGTGATTCGGAGTTCAGCGTGTTGCCGTTCGGAAGCATGTCGCCTGTTCAAAACCTGAGCGAGCTGGAGCAAGGAATTTCAGCTCGAATCCGCGATGGGAAACTTACATTCCTTTCTTCTTTTTCTCCCTACATTCATATAGCGAACCGGACGTGCGTCTTGTTAAGCTCTCTGCGTGTCCTTGCTTCTATTTCTATACATCCATGTGAACTAGAGCGTGAAACAGCATAACGTGCGCCGCAATGCAAGGGAGAACGCTATATGGCTCCGCTGATTCACCTGTTGCTACGTGGCAGCGCCTTTTGTGAGCGTGAATTTAATTTTTAGTGTGCAATGCGCAGCAAACAAAGTGAGAACGCCTACGAAACACAAAGGATGTGATTTTAAACACTATCTATGGTGCACTTAATAACTGCCGACTTACGTAGAGTAGTCTGGGGTCACGTGGTTATAGCCCAGCACTAATCCTACCGCATCACTGCAAAGCGTCGTTGCATATCATTTTTCATTACTTTCTGTGCCAAGGTAAAGGCCTAACTTCTACGTGAACAGCGAACAACATTTTCGATTCTTTTATTATACAGATCATACATATGCAGGTCACAGATACCTACAGATGAAAAGATATGCCGACGTATGGGAGTTTTGGACGTCCCAATGTCCCAAGTGTCAGCATATCTTTATCGGTGCCTCCACCCCACTGGATTATGCTACTTCTGTATACCGTCGCGACGACGCCTATGCCGATCTGCTGAGGTTAATGTCCCTATAAGGACCAACCTGCTCCGATACACCGTGTCTGATCCTCCTCCCCTCGTTCTTTCCCCCAGATTCCATGTCGCCAGTTTAATCGCCTGAAAAATTTGCCGGTGCACTGCTACTAGGCCACTCAGGTCATTATTTCAACTCATGTCCCTTCGAATGCTAACGCGCTGACCGGCTCACCGGACCATTCTAAAACAATAAACGCACGCCGCCTGCACCAAAGGTTTCTATTTCAGTTCCCTGAAGGCTTACCATTCTCTTCCTCCCCCAGCTCCCCACCCTTCTCTCACTGTGGTTTTTTTCTGCTGCCGCCTCCCGCCTCTCCTGCCCTTAATAAAAACTTAGAGCGCTAAAAAAGCGAAAGACGTAGAAAAACAAACACAGACCACGCGCGCTCACTCAACCCTTATGTTTAGTGCACGTATGGAAAAATACATATTTGGAAGATGGACGCTCCGCGTATGTCAAGGTGATGTATAAAAACAGCATGCATCTAAGGCACGTGTAAATATCGATATCAAATATTGAAGGCTTTATCATGTAGCAATAAGGATGGTTGGCTTACATGCAGCGCCTCATTTTCGGTGATATGATAGGCTTCCGAGATTTCTCGTTTGGTTTGCTTAGGGTGACAGAACAAAATGACTCTGTTTTTCGAGATGGGTTTACAAAGACATGATTTACAATTTAAGGCAAGATGAGAGGATGGCGCGTCGTTTAATGAATTCCTGTGGTCTCTTAGGCATATGGCGACACATCTGCCTGTTTGGCCAATGTGCATATGACCATAGCTTAGGGGAATTCTGTATACTATTGCTGAGACACAATCGACAAAACGGTTAACATGTTTCTGGCTTCAACCTCTATCACTCACTGACGTGGTCTGTGCCCTTCTGTGCACAATGGAGCAAACGCGACTAAGCCTGTGTGGTGCGGAAAATGCCACCGGAACAACATAACGCTTTGCCACCTTTCTTAGGCCTTGTGAAATTTCTATGTACGTAGGTGATAGCCGCCAATTTTTCGTTTCCTTCGTTTAGAACAGAAGGAAGACGCCCGCATTTTTTTTTGCTTTGCAATGCACACGAGCTTTTCACAAAATGATGTGATGACGTAGATAGGGTAACCCGCGGCGCGTTCCACTTGTATTCGAAAACTCCTGCTCAACTTTCTGCACCACACAAGCTTAGTCGCATTTGGTTCAGTGTGCACAGAAGGACATAGGTCACGCCAGTGGGTGATAGAGGGTGCAGCCAGAAACATGTTAATCGTTTTGTAGATTGTGTTTCAGGAGTAGTATACAGAATTCCCCTAAGCTATGGTGATATATTCATTGGCCAAGCAGGCAGATGTGTCAACATCCGCCTAAAAGAACAGAGAAATTCATTAAACGGCGCGCCATCTTCTCATCTCGCATTACATTGTAAATCATGTCTGTGTAAACCAATCTTCAAAAACACAGTCATTTTGTTCTGTCACCCTAACCAAACCACACGAGAAATCTCGGAAGCATATATCATATCACCAGAAATGCCGCCCTGTGTGTAAGCCAACCATCATATTACTACATGATAAAGAATTCAATGTTATTAGTCGATATTCACACGTGCCTGAGATACATGATGTTTTTATACCTCCTCTTGACATGCACGAATCGTCCATTTTCTATATATGTATACTTCCATATGTGCATTAAACATTAGTTGGGAGTGAGCCCGTCTGGTATGTGTTTATTTTTCTACGTCTTTTGTGATTTTAGCGCTCTAAGTTTTTATTAATAGGCGTTGCCAACTAGCCCACCTATCCATCCTTTTAAAATCTCTTGCTTGGGCTAGTGGGTTCATGCTTGAATTAGTAAAGGCAAGGCGCAGAAGACCAGGACTCAAGAAGAACACAAACAACAGGACCGGCGCCACTCGAGACTGGCAAGCTGAGACGGCGACCAGGTTGACGCACAAAATGGCAGGATCGGTGCGAAAGCTTTGTTGAAAGAAAGGGTTCAATGTCTCAGCTTGCCAGTCTCGATTGGCGCTGGTCCTGTCGTTTGCGTTCTTCTCGAGTCCTTTGTGCGCCCTTCTTTTGCTAATTCAACCATCCTTTTTCTCCGGCTCTGTTCCGCCCTCCTCCCAACCCCTCCCGCAACAATCTCTAGAAACACCAAACGACAGCGCTCCATTTCTGTTCATTCTTTTACTTTACAGCTAGCCGCCGCCGGCAACTAGCACACGTGATGACATCCTACTAACTCGTTAAAACCAACCCACCGAGGATGACAAGGCCGCCTTTGACAAAGATAGGTCCAGCTATCGAAATGTTGGTCAGCCTTTCTGAGGCTCTTTATCCATCTCTGTGTACCTTGCTCTCCGCATTACGCCGTGGACCCTACGAACGACTTGTCGTGGACACACGGGAAACTTACCATCGGGCAGTTGAGACAGGACATGACATCGTATTTCAATGGTTGCCAAGTTGTTGTTGTATCCATGGGAACGAGCAAGCAGACGCAGCCGCTGGGCCTTCACACACCAGTACCGATTGCGTCGCTATCCCTACGCCAACAGCATACGCAGCGGGAAAGCTCTGTACGATTGCTTGCGGGCTTGCGTTGGTGCAATGAAATTCGGCAGACTTTAAAGAGCAGTGCCTTTGTTCCCTGGATCCTGATCTGAAGCTCCGCCTCCGACATGGCTTACCACGACGGGAAGTAACTCTCATCTGTCGCCTGTGGCTTGGAGTAGCTTTTACTAACGCGTACTCTTACCTCGTCGGGATGGCCACAAGTCCAGATTGTGAAGTTTGCGGGTGCAAAAGACAATAGCGCACCTTCTGTGTGATTGTCGTCGTTTCAATGCACAAGAAAACGTCATTAGCACCATGCTCGATAGGATTGACAACCCTCTCTTTACTGAAGGCAGAATTTTTGTACACAGGTCCCAGCCGACCTCGGCACGTACTGCTTTAAGGGCGCTAGTGTGATCGTTAAAGGAAACGGGGCTCATCGAAAAACGATAGAATGTGCGAACTGATACGCTCTTTCTTTTCCTTTTTTTTAATATCCTCTTGCTTTCTGATCTCCTCTGCCCCTACCTCATCCCCCAGTGCAGAGTAGCTAACCGGACAATTAATATGGTTGATCACTCTGCCTTTCACATCGTGTTTTCCTTCCTGCCTTCTATGTGTACCTTCTGTACCATAGGGACGAAATAGTACTGTGTTTATCTTCTACTGACTGTGTGGATGTATGTTTCGGCAACGTTTCTTTGATAAGTAGGCTTTATAAGTTCTCGGGACTCCAATGGGTCAGCACAGTGTCGGCGAATTTACTCACTGGCAGCGTATGTCTGTTGAGGGCTTTCTTCGTCTAGGCCACCGCCTATGTCATGCTGAACACGCGCAGCCTCATCTGGTGACCAATGTTAGAGCCTTGTTCTTCAGGTATATCACTCCCACTTATGTTTTCCTTTTGGATCCTCTCGCATCATCCTCAAACTTCTCGTTTTTGTTTCACAGCGCACATTTGATTTTCGGCCCACCTAGTCTGCGGTCTCTGTTATTGAGTTAGGGCCAGATAAACGAGTATTGTTCTAGCGACCCGAAAGAGACGCGAGGTCGCAGCTGATGGAGGCGCTGGGGGCGACACAATCAAATAAAGGAGTACGGATCGCTGCGACCGAACGGTCATTGCAGCAGGTCGGGAGCAGGTAATGGTTGCCGTCTTTCCTTCTTCCTTGAGGTAGAGTGAAAGTGGCGGCATGGGTTGGTAGCAGAATGGTTAGCGAACGAACGCTGGTTGACACAGTTCTCCTTAATTAGAAATGGTGATTCAAGAACACTCACCTGAACAACATTCGGGCTTCAGGACCTCTTGCTGCACCACCAGATACCTGCAACCCACAAAAGAATAGAACCGGTGGATGGCGTTATAAATAACTCAGCAGGCAATGCAATACGGTAGCCCGTAGTATGTGTAGTTGAGGTGCGCGTATTTGACGCTTATGCACGGGCTGTGAAAAAAAGAAAGAAAAACGGAGTGAAGTGCTCCCATCTTCGCCTTCGTCCCGCAGAGTGGTTCTTCCGACCTTCGCGTTATCGGACCCCCGGTGCATGGCGAAGTTGGGCTAATGCGATTCAGTGATTCGCAGTGATTGCGCTACGTCCCGGCGTATATCTCATAAGCTTGCGCCAGGTGTGAAAAGCAGGCTGCTTGTGGATTTATTGGGCAGTTTTGTACGTCCGCAACAGCTCTGCGTACACAGGAAACCCGCGGAGGTGGCAGTGCGCATGCGCAGTACGCAGGAGCACGCACGGTCTCTTGCGTGCGCCCGCAGCTTTTCAAAAGCGCAGCGTTTCAAAGGCTGTGTGTGTGTGTGTGTGCGCGCGCGCACACGTACGCACCGGTTCACGCACGCACGTAAAAAACACACGCGCTCACAGACAGGCAGACGTATACATTTAAGGTTGGATGAACAACAGACAGACGAATCGTGCTAGCCGTTCTCGTGGCATAACTGAAAAATGAGACAAAACGATTAATTACCTCCATAAACGTTGTTGGCGATGCATTCGTGGCCGATATTGTCTTTTATACTCCAAAAAGGAGCAAGAAATTGAATGCCCACGACGAAAGGAAATGTCGACGCTAACAAAATCTATGTCACTTTCAGTTGGATCGTTTATCCCGATGCACACCTAGAATGCTGCTGTGTGTCGCGCGCAGCGTCGGAAGTATAACAAAATAAATATGCCATGCACACCAAATGTACGATTAGCGCAAGCGTTTTGCTTATTTCTTAGAAATTTACGTGCAGGTACAGTCTGAGCAGAAGCGCCTTTTGTGTCCCCGTGAGAGAGTGAACAATTTACCACCCTTGTCATTGAGGATGTTACGCAGTGACCTGCCTAAACCGGATCACGAGTGGCTACTCCTTCCGCTTCACTCTTGGCGTTGTCACTGTTTTTTCTCTGCCATTGCCCATAGTCTCATGACAACTGAAGAAATCGCACTCACTCACTCACTCACTCACTCACTCACTCACTCACTCACTCACTCACTCACTCACTCACTCACTCACTCACTCACTCACTCACTCACTCACTCACTCACTCACTCACTCACTCACTCACTCACTCACTCACTCACTCACTCACTCACTCACTCACTCACTCACTCAATCAATCAATCAATCAATCAATCAATCAATCAATCAATCAATCAATCAACTTTACCGATCAATAAATATTTGTTTCAGTGCTCAGGAACAACCATGAGGCCATTTTACTTGCGCACTTTTATCATTCTTTTCTACTGTGCATGAAAAAAAAATGACCGTGTTATGGTATGTATTAAACACGCATGCATGACTCGCTGGCATGGCGCATGAGAGACAACTATGTGCAGTTGATGCGCCCACATAACCTCTATAGGATAAATAATAATAATAATAATAATAATAATAATAATAATAATAATAATAATAATAATAATAATAATAATAATAATAATAATAAGGAACATTTAAGGGGAATGAAAAGTCGTGGAGTGAGCAAACGAGCCCCAAGAAAACGTTGTTTCCTCCCTGTTTTTCTTTATGTCCAACATTCTTATTGCATCGCTGGGATTTTCAGCATTCTTTGAACCAGAAAAGAGTCGACCTCTACATCTTTATTTTGTTTTGCCTCTCTTTCTTCTCAGACATAGAAACTCGCAACATTGCGCGAAAAAAGAAAAGAAGTTATTTAAGATGCGTCATGCTCTTTTTCACCTAGCGTTCTCCGAATACCCATATCACCCGCATAAAGGAGCAGTTTGCTTTCCAGGAACGATGTCCAATTTCCTGCCAGATCACAGAAGTGCGCAGTCAGAAAATGAAGAGAGTAGCAACGAGGATCCAAGAACGGCAGCCGTGAAGGTATCGGTTGGTCGCAGTAGCAGCATCTTAGTCGGATGTTTGGCAAACGCTGCTAACAGGAATGACGTCAGCATGAGGCCGGGAAAGATAAGAGAATAAACTTATACCATGCTTGTTCCATTACGGTGAACATGACATGCCTGATCAAAGCGAAGAGCAAATGTAAGCTGCGCGCCGGCGTGATCCTTGCGAAGAGGCCCATGGCGCGATGATAGCGCGCGCCTGTAGTGAGCCTTGCACTGCACGTGTAAGCAAGCAAAGGTTTCCCGCGTAATGGGGACTGGCAGTACATGAGTAGACTCGGTGATATGGTTTTTTGTTTTCAGAGAGACTGACTAGACACTCCGATTGGAGCCGTTGAATAATGACGTCGTTTACTATTGTCCCCCTTTCCCTCGTGGTGTCTCCCTGTGAAGACGCGGCATACTTTTGTATGTTCTGACTGGTGACGAAAAGAATCAAGACTGCCTGCCTGTGAGATGGCACTGGATGTAAGCTTAGCACTCTTCTAACCGAAAACAGTGTCATATTTTACTGCAGCATGGACAGTAAGGAAAAAAAAAGAAATAGTTTAAGAGGCGCACTACCAGGTTTAACGAGAAGTTCGATCAGTTGCTCTGATAAACCTAGTATATTATTTGATGCTTCTTCATGTATCAGAAGGCGCTCAAGTCAATAATTACAGGCGAATCTACTTGCAGCCAGCATTTCAATTATTTTACTTGATATTGCGTGTCAAATGTAAGAGGTCAATATCCTTAATCAGTTAAATTTTGTATAATCAAGACTGTCCTCAAGTAGTTTAGATATTCATGCTACAGGTCCAAGTATTAGAACTTGAGACTGACTCCAACCAAATAATTTTGGTTGGAGTCAGTCTCAAGTTCTAATCAATTTCCCAACCAGACAGGCAATTCTGTCGAAATGTTTAGCTTCAGGTCCAAGTATGTTTCTCTAAAGTTGGCGCCGTATTCCACAAAAGATTTATAAATTTGAAGGCCATAAGAACATTCGAAAATAATTCCTAATTGAAGGGGGTAAACTTGTCCGGCAATTTTTAATAGGGCCTGTCTTGCAAGTCATTTTCGTATTCCGTGTCATTCACATGGACGGTCGCAATAACCCTTTCAGTCCCGGTGTGGGAATTTGTGCGTGCTTCTTGTTTTCACCAGCTCTGTCTAGTGGGGGCGAGTTGAAAACAATGGACAACTGAACACCTTCCATATTCACCATGGCTCGACTTCGCTTCGGTGTGCTGGGCACTGCTATTCAAACGGCCACTTTATTGGAGGCGCTACTGTGTTTGAAGTGGTATGCTGTGCACCGTGCTCCGTCATCAGATCGGATCCTCCTTTAAAATGGTGATTCATGTATTTTTATGCAAGAACGCGACATCATCGATTGCTCAGTAAATCTAAATTTAAACACTGTGTAACTACGAAGACTCACTAGACAGTTGAGAAGGCTTCATTTATTTCACATTAAATATTTATTTGCAATAAAATTCACACCACGTTGGGACAAGATATTGTAACTTTGTCGTATCTATAAACGTGCATCATAATTCTTCATTGAAGGGGATTACATGGCTTCCTGGCATGTATAAAATTATAGGGTTTTGCGCGCCAAAACCACGATCTGAATATGAGGCACGCCGTAGTGGGGGAGTCCGGAAATTTAGACCACCTGGGTTTTTCTAACGTGTAATAAATCTAAGCGCACGGGTGTTTTCTTATTTTGCTCCCATCAAAATGCGGCCGCCGCGGCCGCGATTCCATCCCACGATCGTGAATTAGACATATTTTCTTTTGCGGGGAGGAAGGGTTCAGTTTTATTTTTTCTACATTCTTTCGATTCAAAAGTCGGCGCAACGAGCCGACTTTTGGCCCATCACCCGTTGTGGGCACGGGCAGTAGGTGCCATGTTTTAATGGATTATCACCATTACTACCACCACCTCAATAACAACCGCATTGTCATTGTCGTCCTGAGTACTCAGGATGGCTATTTAGAGGACGACGTGGCACTCAGTAGTACAACACTGTCTCCATAATGCACTAGCGTCCAGTGTGCGTTTCGCGATGTGAAGGCACTTTTCAAGATTTCTGGGAAGAACTGTTCTCAACAAGACGCTTTAATTAGTTCGTATGTTTTTTGTTGTAATGATTTGCGTATGGCTGTATGATTGGGCCGTGCGCTGTGTGAATGACTTTCTGGTGTGGAGCAGAATGCTAGGCTTGGGATACATGGATAAAATTTCTAATACAAAAATTACTAGAACTCCGGCGCTATAGCGGCTACGGAAGCTGTAAGTATGGCAGCTGCATTTTCTAAGCTTCGTGCATTGCCTGAACTATGTTATTTTGGGCTTAAATCGACGTTGTGATTTTGCAAGCCTACCATATTCAATGAGATATTGCGCTATAAGTGTAAGAATTCTCAATGATTGTTGCTTGTCGGCCGAGGCTGATTGCTTTGCTATATTTAGAAAATTGTACGGTAATATGCGATATCCCAAATGCGCTTTCATTCGACGACTTTCGTGGAGTAGGAAAATGCCAATCTCGAAGGCAACGGCTTTGTATACTGCAGGAGCCGGAAGCAACTGCAGGAACCGGAAACTCGTCATGGCAGCCGTGTTTTGAACTCGATCTTTGTACCGCGATAAAACCTTAAATCTTAACAAGCCTCACATCGTTTTTCAGAATAACAACACAATTTGCGATAACAAAACATACTTAATAATTATTGTTCGGAAGAAAAGGCCGCCATAGGCGAATACTAGGTTAAGCTTTAATTGTAAAGTACAATTAGAGAATACAAGATTGGTCAGCGTATCCGTTGCTAGTGGGGCCCTATAAATACTGAAAAGAAAAAACAAACAAACAAACAAAAAGAAAGAATTGAAAAGGAAGGTGGCGAGATCACCTTAATATTCGCGCTCAAGTGTCCCTGTGCATCCTCCCATGTGTACATATTCCTTGCTCTCTCTCTCTTTTTCTCTTTCTGCTAGCCCTTTCCCTTACCCCCAGTGTAGCGTAGCTAACCGGGCGCTCGTCTGGTTGATTTGCCTGCTTCTCCTCTCTTTGCTCTCTCTCTCTCTCCCGCTCTAGATTCCAGTGATGTCAGATTTTGACAGCGTCTATATGATATATATAGCTTCCATTGATTACGAGAAAGCGTTTGATTCAGTCGAAACCTCAGCAGTCATCCAGGCATTACGGAATCAGTGTGTAGATGAGCTGCGTGTAAAAATACTGAAAGATATCTATAGCGGCTCCACAGCCACTGTAGTCTTCCGCAAGGAAAGCAAAAAAATCCCTATGAAAAAAGCCGTCAGGCAGGGAGATACGGTCTGTTCTGTGCCATTCACAGCGTGTTTACAGGAGGTATTCAGAGACCTGGATTAGGAAGAATTGGGGATAAGAGTTAATGGAGAATACCTTAGTAACTTGCGATTCGCTGATGATATTGCCTTGCTTAGTAATTCAGGGTACCAATCGCAATGCATGCTCACTGACCTGGAGAGGCAAAGCAGAAGGGTGGGTCTAAAATTAATCTGCAGAAAACTAAAGTAATGTTTAACAGTCTCGGAGGAGAACAGCAGTTCACGATAGGTAGCGAGGCACTGGAAGTGGTAAGGGAATACATCTACTTAGGGCAGGTAGTGACCGCGGATCCCGATCATGAGACTGGAATAATCAGAAGAATAAGAATATGCTGGGGTGCGTTTGGCAGACATTCTCAGATCACGAACAGCAGGTTGCCATTATCCCTCAAGAGAAAAGTGCATAACAGCTGTGTCTTACCAGTACTCACGTACGGGGCAGAAACCTGGAGGCTTATGAAAAGGTTTCTACTTAAATCGAAGACGACGCAACGAGCTATGGAAAGGAGAATGATGGGTGTAACGTTAAGGGATAAGAAAAGAGCAGATTGGGTGAGGGAACAAACGCGAGTTAAAGACATCTTAGTTGAAATCAAGAAAAAGAAATGGGCATGGGCAGGACATGTAATGAGGAGGGAAAATAAACGCTCGTCATTAAGGGTTACGGACTTGATTCCAATGGAAGGGAAGCAAGGGGCGGGGGAAAGGTGGGCGGGTGAGATTAAGAAGTTTGCAGAGGCAACATGGCCACAATTAGTACATGACCGGGGTAGTTGGAGAAGCATGGGAGAGGCCTTTGCCCTGCAGTGGGCGTAACCAGGTTGATCATGATGATGATATGATACCAGATGGTCGTTCGTGGTTAAAGAAGAATATCACTGCGTATGGTCAAACGAGAGACTCAACTGAAAAGTTTGGAAAATGTTTTAGGCACCTGTAATCTAACCAACGAGATGAAAATACTGTAATATATTTGACATGAGAGTGATGCCGCGGCAGCGCGGTCTGGCCATGAAATTCAGTAAGCGTGACCGCGGTGTTAATTTTATCCGCTTTCAACGAACAATTTCGCTGCCAAATATGTGATAAAGAGTCTGGACACTCTTATTCGCCTACCTTAACTTATTACCGTTAATTATTAGCCTCCACTCAATTTGATTTTGCTGGAATAAAAGTGATGCGTTGGCATAGTGCTGCCTTAATCTGGTAAGTGTCAAACTTCTGGCACTATGTAGCACTGGCACGCAGCACTCGCGTCGGAAATGACTTTTTTTCAACGATGGGTGAAGCGTAAAACAAAAGTTGCCACTTGCGAGGTGCGCATCGTCAAACACTTACTACATTTCTTTGTAGGTTATCACTGACATTTCGTTTTTTTTCTTTTCGGCAGTGGCGTGACTGGGGTCCACTAAGCAAATCGCAATTTCATAGGTCTATTTCTCCTTTCCATCCCATGAACGAAAATTACGGACAAGAGAAAAAAAAGATAACACCTTCAGTGGGCGGATTTTGAACCAGCAGTTCTTCTATTTTACGCTTCCAGTTGTCGCTTCAAACTTTTGCTTTGGCAAGGTTTTCCGGCAGCTCTCATTGATGCTCACCCGTCACCGTAGAGCGAGCGCGGTGGAGACAAGCGCGTTGCCAGGTCATCGTTGGCGCTTCCCGCTAACAGATGGCGCCGCCGCACCGCTTGCGCGTCACTGTGCCTTGGTCTTTCTTTTCTTTCGTCCTTTCATTCCCGGCCCTGTGCGCTCGGAGGCACTGGCGGGATGCTCAGATCGAAAACCGAAGCGCCGAGGGCTTGGTCGCCTGGAAACTTTTTCGCGCGCTCGCGCGCTGCCCAAAGTTTGGGGTACTTCGTGAAAGCAAAAGAAAAACGCGACGATCCGAGGGAGCTTCCCTGTCTTTTCCCGCGTAGCTCGGCTTCTTCGTCCGCCGCAATTGTGCCGGGACCGTTTCTTCATTCAAGATATCGGCAGCCATTCGCGCAAGGCCGGTGAAATGGTGGCTAAACTGTCGGTGCTTGTGCGTTCGCGCACCAACCGTGGTACACTCACCTGCTGAGGGTCAAACTGAAGTGCAAGTTCAATTTCAAGACGCCGGAATTCCTTGAAGAAAAGAAGGCCTCGTGCGGCGAAGTTTTGTTGCCGGCATGACTTGAAGTGCAGTAACTGGTTGCATTTTTGCTGCGTTATATAAGATGCTGCTGTGGGTGCCTTAAGGATTGCTCTGTTTTTGCGAGGAAGTCCGTGCGAGAACGTGGAATTTTGGGAGAGTTATTTTTCTCTAGGATGTTCGCCTTTGACCTGTTGATGCGTGCCTGTGCGGGATGCAGTGAGGAGACGATTGGTCCTGGTGGTCGAAACATGTAGCCACACGTGAACAAGTTTGGTGAACGTCCATGGGTGCCTACAGGCCACGCATTTGAGTATTCCCATCGTCGCAGTGCCGTCTGGACCAGAAGAAAGCATCCTCATGACCCCGGAGTGACGCACGGATAACAGGAGGCTGAAGCTGTCGTCGCGTGGTAAGTGACGATAAGCAGTCTCGACATAAATGTCAACAGACTGGACTTTCCGCACGAGTTTGCTCAGACTGTTTAACCTCTCCTTCAGCAGCCATTTACATTAAGGAGGTGTTAGTGATCCGATCGTACAGTAGGCGATTCAGCTTGGCCCCGCAACGTCAGCTGATGCTGCTATCTTTAAACCGCGACCAGTTACGTTGTTAACCACGGCTGACCTTTTCCACACCCAGTTAAACAATACTCTGGGCATGCTGACGTGACATCCTTAATTCCTTGCATTGACCAGCTAACGGAAGAATTGAAAATTAATATCGATCACTCTAATGCGCAAAAAAAAATCTATGCAAATTGTTGCGTAGCTATGAAACAGCTGATTGAAGAAGTCTGCATAAAATAAAAAAAAACGTGTGCGCACAGAAATATTATAAACAGCACTGCACGTATACAAGGAACCAAATCATTCCCTTGATGCTTTTCACGATCCAGTTGGCGCATTTCGAGCTTAAAAAAGATGGCGCAAAAAAAAGAAACAATGAAAAGCTAACAAGCAGTGTAAAGCATACATGGGGGAGGAGCGGGTCACTAAATCTTCGTGTCTCATTCAATAACCTTTGAACATGATTGGTATCCTAGCCCATTTATTAACTTGAGCAAACTGTGAACGCTATCAGCGGTTAATACGTGTGTGACACCTTCGTGTTCTTGGGCATATTCTCTTCTTTGTGTTACTGAGTTCTAGTTCACACTTCAATGCTGAATGACTCCGTGTTGCCATGTGCATGAAACATCTAAAGGCCTGTCATAAAAAAAAATAAACATTTGCACACGAAGTCCGTTCTCATATATTTGGTATGGGGACAATATCGCACGCTCAAGGACGTTTGGATCTGATGATTTCTATAATGTGATCTTAAAACTGCGTGATTAAAACTACTTAGCATGTAATTACTGCAGTCTGTATGTCACCAGCAGAAATCTTGAGCTGATACTTGTTTTCACATGCATTTAATCTGCTTAAAATAATTTTACCACCGTGTCGGCTTTGTTGGCCACGGCGCCTTCATAATCTGAACCCTGAATTAACTGGTCACATTCATCGCTCGAACAATCCAAACCTAAAGCTTTGTTCGTACTGACACGCGAACCATAGGGCTTAAGCGACGCGTAGAAAGGCAAGAAAGATTCACTAACAATGACTGAAGTTGTAAGTTAGCGCACCGTACTTGTCTATCTATGGCCGCGAGTGAAAGAATAGGGTGAGCGGGAGGGGTCACATTTTGTTAGTCTCACTCACACAAAGTAACAAATAACGCAGCCAGAAAAGGCATAGGGAAAGTAATTGTTAAGCTTAATTGAAAGGTATAAATAGTAAGGCAAGGAAAAATGAAAGTGAACGAAGGGGTAACTTGTCATAGATGGGGACCGAACTCGCATCGCTGCATTGCGCGTGAGGTGCTTTACCTGTTAAGTCACCGCGACGCTACGCCTCCGGCAACTTTCTTGGGTACAGTATCGGACCAACTAGCCCAAAAATACGTGCTATGGTCCATATAGTCTTCCGTTTTATTTTTTCACTGCACAACAGAAATTCGTTTACAAATGGCTTGCAAAATTCAACGACTAAAGCGCATCAAAGCTCCGGCTGCAAAAGCAAACTTGCCAAGAAAACGGGGGACTTCAAAGCAATCGGGAGTTCGCTACTACTGCGTGCCTCATAATCAGATCTTGATTTTGACGCGTAATACCCCGGGATGTAATTTTTTTTTTTAAACTTCAGGGTACACAGTCGGCGCTCGCGTAGCCTGAGTGACTGCGAAGCGCTGTGAAAGGCAAGGGACCGCAGGTGGCGTATAAAATTGAACGGGATATCTCGTGTGCTGAGCATCTGAATAAATGAAAAAAATTACATGGAGCGCTATAAATTAAAGCCGTGCCGTTCTTGCATATCTTTATTGAGAGTGTAAAGAACGTTTCACAAAGCTGTGCACAATGCTTGGCCAAAGCTCTTAGAAGTATAACAGAATGATTTTACTTTATTGGAGCCTTTAGCAGTACTTAACAATATTTTTTTATATGTAGTTCAGGTGGTATAAAGGAGCGTTTTGTAAGCGATGGCCTTGTGCCGATGCTAACAGAAGTACCCCCTCTTTTTAGAGCGCAGCTCTTTGGCGTCCGTTCCTGGGTTTCGCGTCGTCGTCGGCCTCGTAACCAGCTCCGCCCCCCTTTCATCCCCCCAGCGCTAGCAGCGACCGGCTGATACCGCTGGATGCCGCTGACGCCGCTAGAGAGTCAAGATAACGTGACTGCATAGAACACCGTCGCCGCCATGCAGAAAGAGGAGGAAAGGGACCCCCCCCCCCCCCCTGTTCTTGTGTGGCGGATAGGGTGCTCTTCAGTTGCCGACGCGCCGGTTATTTCACGTAGGCCCCGGCACGTCGACAAATACGTGACCACCTTCCCACGGCTAGACCTGGTTCTTAGCGCTGCGGAAGCGAGGGTATCATATTGTTTGTGTCGGCATCGGCGGCGTTGTCCCTGAAACCAACTCCGCAGCTGGGGTTGACTCACTATCGGCGTCAGCGGCATCAGTCAGTCGCTGCTATCTCTTCCCTCCTCCCTTTATCGTGTTGTCCGCTTGCTGCGCGCGCTTCTGCCCCCATCGTTTGCCGCTGGGTGTACACGCCGCCCCCCTCCCCCCTCTTCCTGCCAGTCTCCGGTTGTCAAAGCGCCGGCTCGAACTTAATTCCTTTCTTCGCTCCTCCTCCAATGGAACCCCTGTGCGGTGGCAATCAGAGAGCCAGATCGGTGGCGGCGGATCTGTATATGTGCACCGCCCGAGCCGAAATTGCCGCTGCCGTTCACCCTGTGCGGTGGCAATCAGAGAGCCAGATCGGTGGCGGCGGATCTGTATATGTGCACCGCCCGAGCCGAAATTGCCGCTGCCGTTCGCCACTGCGAAATTATCTGCCAGTTCTTTCTGAGCCATGAGCGAGACGACCGATGGAAGTCCTCCGTCTGCTGCTGCTAAACGAGCTGCCAGAGCAGAGGCCCAGCGCCGTCACCGTCAGAATCCAGAGGTGCGTGCCGCCGAAGCAGAAGCTTACCGTCGCCGCCGTCGAGATGATCCAGGAGTACGCGTCGCCGAAGCAGAGGCTAAGCGCCGCCGCCGAGAAGACCCTGCCGTTCGCGCCGCCGCCGAGAAGACCCTGCCGTTCGCGCCGCCGTCGAGAGCAACCAGCAGTAAGCGAGGCTGAAGCAGAAGCTCATCGCCGCCGCCGAGAAGACCCTGCAGTTCGCGCCGCCGAAGCGGAGGCTCATCGCTGCCGTCGAGAGCAACCAGCAGTAAGCGAGGCTGAAGCAGAAGCTCATCGCCGCCGCCGAGAAGACCCTGCCGTTCGCACCGCCGAAGCGGAGGCTCATCGCCGCCGTCGAGAGCAACCAGCAGTAAGCGAGGCTGAAGCAGAAGCTCATCGCCGTCGCAGAGAAGACTCTATCGTTCGCGCGGCCGAGGCCGAGGCCAAACGCAAACAAAGCCTCGCATTTGCTGCGCTCAAATTTCGCATTAGGAAGTAACGTAATCGTCGGTAATTTTTTTTCCCCACTTTTTGCGTAGTCTTGTTTCGGATGTCACATTAAAAGTTCATTGCGTGCATAAAAGCACAAGTAAGCGCAATGACTACATAATACTAAAGGCACACTACTGGAAAACATAATTCTCGCAACACTTGACGTCACAGCCCTGCACACCGACATTGCAATCCCTGATGGTTTATCCTGATAGCACTGCGGGAACCCGAAACGTGGAGAGAAGTAATAATTAAGGGAAAATTAGGCATCCGCCCAATCGTAGCAATTGCAACAAAGGAAATTCATCCGGGTTCCTCGAATGAAAAGCCTGGCAGTTGAAGCAAAATTCGTCCTGGTCTGGGACTCGAACCCAAAACCACCGCCTTTCCGGGGCAGCCGCTCTACCATCTGAGCTGACCAGGTGGCTAGCAGGTGGCAGGGTGAAGTGGAAGTTAGCAACACCTCGCCTTGTCTTCGATTAAAGAAACGCTGTGCAAACACACTGCACGAATCTATTGAGGTCTACTTGCCTCTTCTTAAACCTAACAACTAATTACTTGGAATTTGAGGAATGTTACTACCCACAAATACTTGGGACAAGCATGGCTGTATCTTTTGCTCCAACCTACGCGAACATATTTCTGGGGACTCTAGAAGTAGAAACAAATTTCCTCTCTGACTGCACAGACAAGCCCCACACAAACTTACGATTCATAGACATATTTATAATATGAGGACAGGATCAGGAGAGTCTGGATATATTTGTAAGATTCTTAAATTCTTTCCAAGCGAAACTTGTATTGCCTAACTCGTGTCGGGGTCGATGTCGGTGTTGCTGTACGGAAAGCCACGCGAAAATAAAAAATTGCTTGTCGGGCTGCGAATTTGACCTCCGGGTTCAGAGACCACCACGCTAACCGATTCAGACGCTGTCCGTACATCATACGCGCTCTTTAAAGCGGTGTTTTACAGCATGAAAAAGTAGACACAGTGAAAGGCGCGAGCCAATGACAGGCGTCCCTTTCGTCCAGAGGAAGGAAAGGGTGTGATCGCATGTTCGCTCGCCTCGCGCCCGCCATGTCCCGCCAGTTCACGCCCGGCAGTCAGATGTGGAGGCCGCGTTCGCTTCGTTCTGCCGAAGAGCAGGCTGCGTTGAAGGAACGGCAGCGCGAGCGAGCCACGCGTTGTGCGTTCGGCCGAAGAACAGGTGGCGTTTCATGAACGCCGCCGGGAACTTGCTCGAAAGAAGGCTCGTCGTCGACGTGCCGACCTCGCCGTGAGGGAGCGCGAAGCCGAGGCGTTACGACAACGGAGAGCCGCGGTTCCCGAGCTTCGCTTTCACCCCCCTTCACAGTATTGGAAGGGTGGTCAATTCTTTACCCAACAACAAAATTCGCGTCGGAATCTTCAACTGAGTGCATAAACTTTCTCGACACAATATATATTGGCCATGCGGCATTGAAGACAACGATGAAACTTTTCGATAAATAACAGCGCCTTAAATGTACAAGCCACCATCACAGACATTGCAAATAAGATATCCTTAAAGGTGAAGCCCCACGACTACGTCGCATTTGCGTCGCAAACCATTACTACATATATAGACTCGGTCACCTCAAAGAAGCCCTATCAAGCAGAGAGAGAGAGAGAAACAACTTTACTGGTCCATTGTGAACTGAAACGCGTTAAGCGTCTGATGGGGTGGCTCCCTCTTCGCGGGCTCCATATGCTTCCAGGGCCGCCTGGCCCCTGTGGATCAGTCGGAGCTGGTCTTCCAGGGCGGGGCTGGACAGCATGATCTCCCATCGCTCGGAAAGAGTGGGGATAGCAGGGGGGTTAGTTATGGGTATAGGTGGGGGGTGGTCAATGGAAAAATTGAACTCTCCTATGACGTGCCGAAGGGTGCCTAATGCATTGCAGTGAGGACATGTGTTCTTATATCTCTCTGGGTACATTTTGTTCTGGAGGCAGGGGTGGGGAAAGGATCCTGCCTGGATTTGCCTGTATATTGTTTGTTCGGCTCTGGTCAAGGAGTGGTGGGGGTGCGGGAATGTCTTCCTGCCGTCCCTGTAATATCTGACTATATCTCTGTAATTTGTGATGGGTTGCCATCCCCTTGCCTCCTCCTCGTTGGCCCGGGAGTTTAGCGCTCGGGCCTGTTGATGAGCATATTCATTGCCCTCAACTAAGGAGTGAGCCGGGACCCAAACTAATTCGATTGCTTGTTTAGGAGTCAAGCAGGAACAACCCGAAGACTGCCCTTCAAAATATCCAGTGCCATTCCAATCTGTGAAGGTGGATGACCAGTGAAGCTATTTAGTGCACGACATATAGGTGACCAAGAATACTGAACAAAGGTACAAACATAACTTATTGTCCTAAGCTGTGGTGATCGTGGCGATATAGGCACGCATACACATTCGCGTAACTCTGTTATTAAATGTGTCCATCGCGTAAGACAATGAATGACTCATACCCCCTTAAGCAATGGCTCATACCCCCGTAAACACGGCCTCATCCCCATTACGACGACGGAAAAGAAGTGAAATTCTACGCTCGAATGATGAGCGGCAACGGAGCCAGCTGTGTAAGAAGACGACGACGAACGTGCGAGAAGTGGCAGCACTGCGTTTACGCGGTTGGCCCCGAGAATTTTCTAACTCTCCTTTTTGAAAAAGTTATATAAATCATTTTTTTTCAAGAACATCTGTTCTTACCCGTGTGCCTTCGACCTCTTTAGCTTCCACGTGTGACAAGGGTAGTTCAAGGGCGCGTTAAAGGTCCATGAGCCTACAGGGGTATGTGCCATTGAGCTTGCACCCTTTCTGCAGTATCAGCAGGTTCGGCCCACATGATGATTTGTTTTTGTCAACATCTCGGAGGGGGGGGGGACACATTTCCCCCAGATCCTAGCCACAGACGGCTTCGATATAAAATCCTACACTGATACAAACAAACTTGACCGAGCCAAGGTCCTCAAACCACGCCCTAAAATCACAAAAGCAACAATGGCACTTTTTACTACTGAATTCTCAAACGCACTCGCGAACTGTAACCAATATCCTCAGTAATTACTACTCAAATCTAACCAGCAACCAGAAGCTTAAAGAGATCTTTCGAGACCCGCCCAGAGTAGCCTACAGGCGCAACACTAACTTCAAGGACATTCTCACAACTTGGATATTAATCTACGACTTTGTCTTCTGTCAAGACTACCTACAGCTGAGGAGACGCTTCTGTGCCGTTTGTGGCTTGGCGTGGCCTTCACGAATGCGTCCTCATTTCGGATCGGAATGACCAACATGCGATAAGTGTAGCTACGAGGAAACAATCGCCCACTTTCTCTGTGAGTGTTTCCGTTTCAGTAACCCCAGGAAAGAACTTCCAAGAGTACTAGATAGTCTTGACAAACGCCCTTTGTCGGAGTGAAAGGTCCTAGGACACTGGCCGAGACCGTCCTCAGCACAGGTGGCTTTGAAAGCGTTGTTGCGCTTCATGCGGAGAACTGGTCTTAGAGACAGACTTTAAGCAGTGCTGTATTATCTTTTCCTTTTTTTCCTGAATTTTGGCACTTCTTTCCTTTTTTTGTAATATCTGTTTTCTGTTATCTTTCATTCTTCTTGCGCCCTTCCGCCGCACAGGGTAGCCAGCCGGTCTGAGAAATGGCTAACCTCCCTGTCTTTCTATCTCTTCCTGCTTGATTCCTTCCTTCAAGGGCATTCTCGTACATACCAGGCTAAAGATAAAGACAAAACGAACATCTGGTCCCTGTGGTCATCGCAAGTGCTCTATATGCAATCATGTATAATCTGCTGCTACATTAAAAAGTGCAGCGCCGGATTACCTTCACAAGGTAACTTCGGGTTTCAGCTGCACGTCAAGAAACGTAGTCTCTGTCTATATTGTGCCGCTTGTAACAAACAATACATAGGTGAGGCTGGACAACCAAGTCATACAAGACTCAGCGGCCATCACTCAGATACTAAACACAACACACCTGAAGCACTTATCAGTCACTTCAATGAACATTTCTTGTTCATTGAATAGATTGTTCAATGAACAATTTGTAGTATATAGAGTACTACAAACGAATTTTCGTTCACCTCGCGAGAGGAAATATAGGGAATCATAGCTCGTACACAAGTGTAAATGCCCGACGGAGATCCATTTGGCACGTGGTAACCTAGAATAGCTAGAAGCTGTAACTTGAACCGGAAACTCTCATATCATTAACAAAGTCACAAAACACGTTATGCCGCCAGCTAACCTCAATTCTCAATCTCACCTATTCCTCTTCTTGTAGTTTTTCTTGTCTGCCTCCCCCTCAAAACTCAATTTATTATTCTTTTCCAAGCCTATACGCATATATCAACCACACGAGCCCTTTTCCCGTGTACCCCTGCCGCCTCCCGTTTTTCTGCTTTCATTCTCCTAGATTTCTTCCGTTTTTTTCTTTCCTCCTGGTATATTTTTTAAAACTTTTTCTTGCTTTCTTCTTTCAAACAACCTCACCGACACATTACAATGTCCCAGACCCCACGATACCTCTTTCGGCGCCTCGGCCACACAGGGTCGCGCGACTTGGGTGTGCCACTGCGACGAATCCTGCGTCGAACTACTGAGGCTAATATCTATGAAAGGACCAAGCTGCTGACTTGCAACTACCCTATCCATTGCCCCCAGACTCCGTGTCGCCATCTTAGCATCTTTAAAATTATCCCGCGCATTGCTGCTACGCTGCTCAATTCATTCTTTCAACTGATGTATTTTTGTTACTTTCACACTGACCTACTCACCGGCTCTTCGAAAATCACAAACACACGCCGCCTACGACACCTCTGAAGGTTCCTTAACCTCTCGCTCCCCGAACACCCCACCGTCTTGTGTTACCTTTCTCCATTTTTCTTTTCTTTTTTTTTCTGCCGCCTTCCCACTCTCCCGCTCTTGTCCCCTCGTCTTAGAAACCACACATAGAGCCGTCAAACTACATCTCTAATTTTTCCTTTCAGTCCCTCCCTTTATAGCCAGCCGCCACCGACAACGACAGCACGTGACGTCACTCCGCTAACCCGTTAAAACTAACCTGCGGAGGATGAGGGGGCTGCCTTTGACGAAGATAGGTTCTCCTATTGAGACGTCGGACAGCATTTCTGAGGCACCTTACCCTGTTTATAACTTTTATAACAAGAAATGTACGTTAGACGAAATACAACGAAGCGAAGTTGGGGACTTAGTGGCGCATAAGATAACATTGCTTGAAAGAAACGTTACATAGAATGAAAATAAGGACTACTGTATGCATGGCCAATAACTGCACAGCACTTATTTACCCACTGCACATGGATTTCAATATGTGCGTTATATCTGCATGATTATCTGTTCATTATTCTGTTTGAGCAAGCTATATATAGTCCTGCTTAGAACGGATGGCCAAAGATATGAAACGTGATTACGTACATCACCGCGCCGTGCTGTTGTAGCAATCTACGTGTTTGCACAATCGATGTTTACATGTTACATGTACGTCATTTTCACATCTTTTTTTCTAAGCGGCAGTTGAGAAAGCGCCCAGGGTATAATTAAATTATTGATTAAATAATTACATCAGAAAGGGCACATACTTTATTAGTGTCTAACATTGAATTTATGTCAATTAGTATAAGGTTATACTGAGAAATTAGCACTTGAACAGCCTAACAAGGATATGCAGATGTACTTGTCGCTAAGGCTAAATAATTAATGTCTGCGAAGAATGCCAGCTAGGAAGATTCTGTAAAGCAAACCAATTTTACGAGAATGAACAGTTAAATATTCTCACGTGGTGCTGACGTAGAAGAACAGAGTAGCAATACTGTGAAAGACAAAACTAACTTTTATAGGGCGAACTTGTGCCCACAAAAATAGGCTACACTTATAGCACAACGATAGCGGCGAACACGGTCGGCAATCGTCGAAAATCTGATGAGCGGGTCAAGCGCGTCGGCTTTTATACATCAGTCGTCGAACGTTCCAGAGTAATCACTGGGACCCGCGTGCCTTCCACAAAGTTCTACATTATTTGCGTTGCGCACACATGCAATCAGATTACACAAGGTTCGGTCACAGACAGCGGATGGAACCATCGATAACATTCCCGAAACTTCCAATACATGCAGGCGCGTCCTGCGCTGCGCGGTAACATTTGTTAGGTGGTGAAACGTGTCGCCCGATAAAGACAAGTACACGTGTCAATATTGTATTTTTGCTGCGCTCTTTTGTGTATCTAGATGGCGCGGTGATAGCGCTTCATCTGCTGAGTAGATATGAACGTCATGATCGAGCAGCGTGGAGATGAGAAAGCGTATCTAGTTGTATGTAACGGCGAACATCGTTTGTGATTAGAAAACGGTGCGATCGTCTTCTTTTGGCTTTCACGCTCTATGAATGCCAAGGGACCGCGTTAATTTCTGAGGTATCGATACAAGGGTTTATAGGGATCTGGCGGGTGTTGTGTATGATATCTAGATGAATATGAGTTATGACAGTCACCAGAAATTCAGTTAATCAAGGTAACGGTCACCAAATTTTACAAGAGGAGTAAAAATAAATGTAATACTTATTTCATAATGCACGTGTTACCTTTAGACTATTGTCATAGACCTGTTGCTACTAAAGGTAAAATTTTGTAGTTTTACATGATAAGCTGCATCACTGTTCTCTCTCTTCTCACAATATAATGCGTTCATCTGAGGGCTTTTAGGGGTATTCTTGATCAATCAATCAATCAATCAATCAATCAATCAATCAATCAATCAATCAATCAATCAATCAATCAATCAATCAATCAATCAATCAATCAACTTGCCCAGAATGAGGTGTGATGCTGGTACACCAAAACAAAAACAAGATAGTCAAAAATTTAAGCAATTACAACCAAAAGTTAAGGGTGAGAAAGAATGAAAACAAAACAACGACCTTAATACTACTACTACTACTACTACTACTACTACTACTACTACTACTACTACTACTACTACTACTAATAATAATAATAGCTTTTATTGCGAGTTCTTATGTATACATGCAATTCTTGCCGGCTCTGCCGAAGGCTTGCGAGGGCTTGCATGGCAGAGACCTGACAGACGCACCAAAATCATATTGACAGGTTCTTGAGCTCTACATAATGCCCCAAAATATAAACTAAATCACTTCTTTTTCAATAACACGTACACAACAAATTACCAAGAAACACGCAAACTAGAGCGACAAAGGTGCTACATGTCATCGTCAAACAAAACGCGTCACGCAACCAATCGCAATGCTCACATTCACACATATAAAGGTTAGCCTCATTCGAGCATTATTTTGTTTTATACCTCGTCTTTTAAGGCCTTCTTTAAGCCGGATAAACTTCGTTGCTATAGTACTGAGGTGGGGAGTTCATTAAAGAAATTCGGAATATAGTAATGTCTTTGCCTTTTTGCATAATTCTTGTTCGAGGAAGGGAGCTTTTGCTGAGGTTCTAGCCACAGAAGGCTTACGCATTAAAGAAGGGGAAAACCAGCGAAGCTCCCCGCTTTGCTGTTGCCAATCAGAAGGCGAAGCAGAAGGAGGAGCAGTGGTCGAATGTACACAGCCTGCCCGGAGCGAGAGAGAGAGAAAGAAAGAGAGAGTGCCCTTTAATGAAAGACAGAGATTTTAACCCCGTATAGACATCGCTGACATGCTACTCGGCGTGGGGGAGCGAAGTGGTGAGAGAAAGAGAGGAGGAAAGGCGCAAAAGAAGAAAGAGCAATAAGTAAAAAAGAATGGTTTTCTTCCCATTTTTCCGGCGCGTAACAATGGCGTCCAGAATGTCCCTGCATGATCAGCGTCGTCAGTCAGCGCGTTGAGATGCGAGCGCGTGTGTGTTTGTACGTGTGCGCATTCTTGAATGTAGAGCCGTGAACGAACGAAATACTTTTGAGGTACAAGAGCGCTGAATTGCCGATGAAAAGAGCAAAGACTGAAAGAACGCAGATGCAGACAGGAAGGACGCTACGAAATACGATATTGCTGTACTGCGTACTATGACATACAACGGTCGTTCAGTAAAGATCAAGACCTATGCTCTGAAACATGTATTTATTAAAATTGTTCGACACTTCTATGCCTTGCCATATTCTCTCCAGCAAGCGAAATGCGCGCGCCTCGCTGTTTGTGTGAAGCCTAGATAACATGTGTGAAGCCACCTTCTTAAAAATTCCCTCCAATGTCTTATGTCCGCCTTGTCCCATGTTTCTTCCATGTCGAAGCAACTTCCTTTTTGCCGTTCATCGAAGCATGGCACGATCCCCTTATTCGTTCTACAGCCTCTCAGATGCGACATTCTTCCACTTCTTTATTCACCTCACGGTAAAAAGATGCATAGCTTTGACATGGAGCGTGGCGTAGTTAAGGCATTGGAGGCGATTTTTAAGGAAGGTGGTAAAGGTGGCTTCATTCATGTTCATAGGCTTGGTTTAAAACTGTGAGACCGATGCATTTCACCCGCTGGGAAGGGCTGGCATATAGAAAAGCATAAAAATGACGATGAATAATTGTCAGAAATTATGGTTTCAGAGGATAAGCCTTATTCTTTATTGAACAACCGTCGTATATTATGCCAAATATTGGTGATACTGTGGCGGGAATAAACGGGAGTATGTTCACATTACAGTGAAACTCCCGCAGTATTGAAGTGCTGCGCTGCGTATAAGCAGCCATCGCAATATCGTGCTTTACCCGTTGATGAGTGCGTGTGAGCACGTACGTCTGAGGTTGCGTGCGCGTTCGGACGATTACGTGATTGACTTTGCGTTGTGAAATGTAAGCACTCAGGAAAAAGAACGTGTACACTAATTGCCTCTGGCACGTAAAAAGTGTTTCTTCCACCAAATCACACTAAACATAACCTAATGGCATCATCTAACGCACGAACACCAGCACGCACACTCGCGTAACCTAGCAATTTTATCTACTGCACGGGTACAACGTGGCATATATAACCAATGCGCAGGCGCCTGCGAATGAAATATTAGGCAACAGGCCTTTAAGTCGAATGTATGCTACAAGGCGTGTTTGAATGCTAATTAGGCGTTTCCAGTAAGCGCCGATGACTCTGTAGCTTCGAGCTGTTGCCTCCCTTCTGTATGGCACTTGCACGTTGATTCGCTAATCTGCTCGGATTGAGTGCTGCGACTAATTGGACTGAACTGTGACTAACTAAGAACTTTCATTTCCGCTGGGCTCTCGCTCGGAGCTGTCATCTAAACAATGTTGGAATCCCACCAATCTTTGGCTCGAGTGAACGCTACCGAAGCTTGCACAGCCCTGCATCTACGCACCAGGCCTTCTTAAAGCGAGAACGTGCACCAGGACCTAATTAGTATAAAACGGGGCCAGCCATCCCGTCTGCTTCCGGGGGTGTAGCTCATCCGGCTTCTATGATAACTTCATACGCGCACAGGTGCGCCGTCGGCTAATGGGTGCAGATGGTTGCGTTCTATGCAAGGTCACAAAGAAGGGGGAATATGTACATATCCTTTTTCTCTTGTGAAGCTGTTTATTCGGGCTGTGGAACTGCCTTTCATATGAAGCATGCATAATGACGCAATGTGCGTATTCATGGTGATGTAGCTTGACCAAGAGAAATGCAGATCATTGCATAACCTTCCTTGAAACAAACGAACAAATAGGCGAGAGAATTATTATATCAACCATTGGATCGGAATCCGTCATGTCGAAGAACTGCTGTGCCTTTATCACAAAACCACACCACTCATTTTTGCTCATTATGTGGGACTGCGGTTCAAGTTTTAAATAAATGAAAGTAACTACAAACACATGCACCGATATCACAAGTAAATGAATGCACGCGTGTCCAATAAGGATATCTAGTGCAGCAATGCCTCGTGAACTGCGTGCACAATGCGATCATAACAACTGGTTTCCTGAAAAAAGGGCCTACATTACTCCGTAGGGTTTCTCCTTGTCGCGCATTCTACTGTGCCAAACGCATCGCAGACCAAGAGAGATAAGCAGCTCATAAGACGAAATACTGGAGTAGTTAAATATAAAAAATGTTAGAGGACTTGTACCATTCATACGAAGTGGGCTAAAGGTTGGACAAACGTGAGTAAAGTGATCCAGACAGCCTGACCGACGTTTCAATAAGTAGACTTATCTTTCTCAAAAGTGACCTCTTCATCCTTGACATGTTAGTGTTAGAAGAACTCTTTCAAACTACCATCTCAAGGATAACAAGGCCGCATTTGCCAACGATGAGTCTACCTATCGAATCGTTGGACAGCCTGTCTGAGGCACCGTATCCCTGTTTTAACTTTTATACCACAGTGTGCTGCTCCATCGGTCAGCCCCCAACTTAACTTTGAATCTTCATGGAAACTAAGACTTTTTACATAATCACACTAGCTGCAGTATCTCGCCAATCGAAACAATATCAACAAGGAAGAGTCTCTGAAAAGAACCATAACAAGACTCCATTCTGAAACGACCATGTGGGCACGAAATCTAGGAGGATCGCGGGTGGTCGTTTTACGAAACTGTGTTTATCTTCTCTCGTGGGTAAGCACATTTCATTTACGAACACAACACCACCCAAAAAAAAGAACCACCAACGCAAACGACTGCTCTGCATCTACCGCTCCAGCCGCTTTGCTGGACTTCGTTTTCCCAACGGCGATTTACGTCACAGGCAATTAATAATCCTCAGGGTCCGAACTATTTGATTTTCTCTAAGTCTCAGTTGGCTTGGAAAGTGGCCAACCACGGATCGTCTTTCTTTTTCTCAATATGGGTCTTTGGTCTGCATGCGTCAGTTTTTTTTTTGCCGTGAATTGCCGGTTGTCAACCTACATGTTTTTACATCATCATCATCATCATCATCATCATCATCATCATTCGCTGTCGATCCTTACTCCTAAACCTTCCCAGTTTAATAGATTGAATACTCCTTCCGAGCATGCAGGGAGTGGCAAGACTATAGAGCTACATGCCTGAAGATTGAAGTTTGCTTTTATGTGCATGGTGTTCAGCAGCTGTTCGTTTTTCCTTTAGACCGTGTGCATGATGCAACTTCAAAGAGAGGGAGAAAAAAGAAAACGAAAAGAAGCAGATGCCACGCTTCGATGTTATGCGAAACATTTTGGCGGTAGCTCGTTACTGTGAAGCAAGGATGCTTTAGCTGGGTGAATGGCGCGGGTAGGAGCTTTGTAGCGAGGGGTGGATGGAGTTTTGGCTAAGCAGCATACCAGATGGCGCGCGCAACAAAGGACAACCAGGAAGCATCAGAAAGAAATTGGGAGAAAGAGACAGTGGATTGGATGCAAAGGATGGAAACAAGAAAGACAAAGGGAGTTTACTGAGAGAAGAAAGAAATTAGAAGGGAAAATCTGTACGATAACACGAATGGGAGTGCTTTGCTCTTTGAGGCTCGGGCTGGCTGCCTAAGAACAAATACATACTGAAACAAATATTCCCCACTAGCGGAGGCATGTGTATGCTGCATGAAACATCCGTAGACCATTTGGTATATCCTAATGGAATGCGAAGGGCTTCACCCAGTGTGAACAGTAGGTAACGTACACCTTCCAGAAGCGCTTGGACTTAAAGTGGACGGAATCATCAACCGGTGAGCAGTCGAAATAAGCAAGAGATGTTTAGTACGTTGGTGAAAAAAAGCAGGGAAGAGATTGATAGGACCAGATCCGTTATAGGCACGGGTAGAGGTATAAGGTAGATAGAGAAGTTTTCAGAAAGAGAAAAAAGATTGTATACAAAATGGTAGAATGAAATGCATGTATAGTACACCTGAGTCACTCAAGCAAACTAGGTGACTATTAGTCACTGCCCTGTTTCATAGGGGTTGCAAATAAATAATCATTATCAAGCGCCTTGAATAAAACAAAAGGTAGGGACATTCCACCTCACCGGGCCTCTCCTTCTCACGGTCTCCTCGCCGCTCACGCTTTCCATCGTGGCTCGCCTTCGCAGTTCGCTGATCTGGTCCGCGGCGCCCCTGGTCCCCATAGAATCCCTGTGGGCCGCGCTGGTGCAATTTATACTAATAACACACTTTCCGCTTGCAGTTTTGTCCTGTACTCGGCATTTAGTTCGTGAATGGCTCTTGGCGCACTAATCGAGGCTTTGATAGACGGGCCAGAGGTGCAAGAACTATTTTTTTTTTGCAACAAAAGGACCACGCAAATGCGTTGAAGCAGGTGTATAGAAAGCCGTAACGTTTTGCTTTGAACAATTAATTGCGCACATCGTTTTAACGACTATTGCAGAAAGCAAGTGCTAGCTAGTTTATATGTATGATCAAGTTCCATGTTAAGGAGCGCTGACAAAATCGTATGAACGCGCTCACATCAATCCTAGATGTAGCGTGGTCATCGCATAGTTGGTTGGGGCCCAAGTTGATGGTTTTAATCCTTTCTTACTGGTTTTACTCGAAGCAAGATGGGAATAACATCATAGAAAGATTTGGTAGCGCAGGTGCTTATAGCCTACTTATATTACGCCGTTCATCTCTTGTTCGGCGCTATACTATAGAATAACAGTGAATAAAAAAGAAATTAGGTTTGATCGTAAGTTACTTCTTAGGAAGTTATTACGTAAAGCTATTTCAAACTGTTTCTATTGAATTTCTGTAATCAGACCTCCACGAGTGGTCAAAGTTATTTCGTGCTACCCTCACTTCGCCTGTTTGTCATGCAACGTCGAAAAACAGCTCGAAAACTTCCAATCTGATATGACGCCGCTATAGACCGAACAAAATAAAATAAATTATTTATGATTCCACGCTTATTTCGCCATCAGACGTCCGCTTTTGGTCAAACGTTTTCAGGCTAGGCCTAGTTTGCCTTTCACGCGGCGTCACAAAACCGCAAAAGCTCACCACGTCAAAGTGGCGTTTACGCATTAAAGATGCCATCAATATGCCAAACAAAACTGAACTTTTGTCGGAATAGCCAGTGACTGCTCCGTTCCGAAAGGAACGGATGATGTCTGCCTCCCGATCACTCGGACACTGGATGCTAGGAGCTGCCTGGCAGAACGGATTTATTTTTGTACAAAAAAAAAAGGTTTTGCGAGGCAGCATAACGTTGTTGAGCCCTTCACGCATGTATGTGACATCGCTGTGCCAACTCTTCTTCGCGGAGGATCCATTTTAGGGGAACTTTAACGTTCAGCTTCACGCCGTTGCGATTTTGGACCAGTCACCGCAAGCTAAGCAAGGAGAAACAGGTCAGTCCCAGACGCCGGCACCACCCTCTTCATCCGATTATCTACTTTCACTGTGGTATCTCGGCCCCACCGAAACCGTCCCTATATGTGCGTGCTACTCGTCTTTTCTCAGCCATAAAAAAAAAAAACCCTGCCATTGTAGGCAATGCTATTTGCTTTGAAATAAAACAAAAACGACCTCCTATGAATGAAGAGAAAATTTCTGTGGGTGCTTGACAACGCTGCGACTCACCGCCCGACGCTCACTTCGGCAGTTACGTAAATTTGATTACAGCGCCTACGTGGTTGTCCCGTGTCGCCTTCCTTCGTCCGTTGCTCCCGTGTGCTTAGATTTAGGTGCACGTTAAGGAACCCCAGGTGGTCGAAATTTCCGGAGTCCGCCACTACGGCGTGCCTCATAATCAGAAAGTGGTTTTTGCACGTAAAAACCCAATAATTAAATGAAATAATTCGTCCGTTGTTTAATTTGGCGCCTTCGTTGTAATCATCGATAACCATCTCGCCCACCAGCACGTGCTCAGTACGTAAATTTGACGTCAGGAGATTGGGATAAGAACAGCTTAGAATGGTTTTAATTTATAGATTTCCTGTACTCCACGTTAAATGGCTTTGCAAAATATTGTTGTTTATTGTTCTCCTGCGCTTTTCGTAATAGGCTTGCGAGACACGCTTGCGTGCCGAAATCATGCTAGATTACAATGAAATTGCAAACATACATGCTTATTCTAAGAGACACTACAAGAACTGATGATAATTGATGCTTACGGTGGCAGACCTATCGGTGACGTTCTTCACTCTCCGGTCGTCTCTCCATATGGTTTCGCGTGCTAGTTTTTCGTCATAATAAATGTAAAGCTCAAGCCCTTCATATCGCGAGAGTGTGTGCGAAAAAAAAAACACGCACATTCAGCACGCTATTACATTATCGTTGTGTCTATCAACACTATATAATGCCGTTTTTTTACATCAGTTGCAAGGAAATTATATACGTAAAAAAAAACAAGAAATGATGGACTCCTTGGGTTTGGAATGCGTTGGCAATGAAAATAGGGCAGATTAACATTTCACAACGTATAAACAAGCGCCAGACCGCCCGTACTGTGCGGCTTTCGAAGTTCACGCATATTATGCAGAGATCTTACCATGCAGCGTAGTCTACAAAAACCGCTATTGGGGCTTTCTAGCAATATTCACACAAAAAACAAACGCTCTATGCAGAAATTTGCCGAGAAAAGCAGCTGCACCCTTCCATCCTGCATCAGCAACACCTGCACTTACACCTTTGAGGTCCTTCAAACTGCATGATAAGGAAGCTAATAGTCTTAACGTAACCCCATTCTTGCATTTTTGCATTCTTCAGACTTCGTAACGCAGCCCCACGCAAGATAAACTTTGGAAACGACACGAACGGCAGATAAACGGAAGATAATATAATATCCCTAACTCTAGTTTTATCAGTTTAATTAGAGCGTTAACCGGGCTAACCGATGATAATGTTGGTGATGGTGATCATGATGATGAAATGGGGTGACGACACATATTCATCTAACTTGCTTTAGCTAATCACGTATGCTACACATGTTTTTCATTATAGGATTTTTGTATACGCATTTGTCTTTTTTCTCTTCCTCAAAACTTGACTATCTACCTTTGTCTGTAACGGATCCGGTCGGCTAAAGTTCTGAGTGCCATCTTTCAGCCGCTTACGGAGCACAAGGTAACCACGAAGTGGAGGGTGGCTGTGTCCTCTCACCTAGCCTATTCTTACACCCAGCATCGTTTGACATTGCGCAAAGCGTTATCAGACGGACCATCGTGTTTGTGTAAGACGAACAGCTCTGTGTCTGATGCAAGCGTGTGTGTGACGATAGCAGCAAGACGATGACGACGACGATCGTGTGACGCCGACGACATGATCTCTTCTCCGAGCGCTCGGCGTGAACTTACGACTCATGCTGTTTGTTGGGTTGTACATAGATACTGGACGTGGCGTTAGTGAGGGAAACACGGATTTTAACGTCATGAGCGACTACGCGTCACAGAATCGTACCTACCTGTGGCTATGGCATGTGGCGCATGTCGAAACGCAGATGACAGTCGTACTCCGGCAATGAAAGGTAACAACCTTTTCCGCCTTGGCCCGTCATGAAGGCTGCACAGTGTGGCACAGTCGCTACGCACGTTAGCTGTTATGAGGAAAGTACTGGGTGAATGTGGGCCGATCCCGGAGACGGTGCAGTCTAACGCAGCGTCTCGGAGCATGGGCTATCGCGAGGAAAGAACACGAAAAAGTGACACGAGGCGCAGGCGTCGAATGTCTGTAAGATCTATTTGACTTTGGCACGAGACGGGTATGCGTGCAATTGTGGTCTGGTCAATAACAAGTGATCGTGGCCTAGTGGTTACAGCGTTCGTCTGCTGCGCTAGGAGGCAGACGTTCGATTCCACTGTCTGCCGAGCATCTATTTTGGTACTAAGTGTAGTGAAACAAGCAATCCCTACAACATCACACTCTCCCCCCCCCCCCCCCCCCCTGCCACCACCACGACCACCTGGAATCGAAAGACAGTTTGATAAAAAAACTGGGAGATCGTGCTAAGATGCATTGTTCTAGCCAGCTACTCTGCGGTGATCGAAAGGAAGCAAAGAGAAAAATACGAATGATGATACAGACAGAGAGAAGAGACAAATCACATAATGGACAAGTCCATTTATATATTCCTGAGTCCAGGCTCGTACATTTTAGAGTTAAGTAAAACCAAGAAACTAAACTGAGCCTTCTTCCACTACCGTCGCGTTGTTGTGCGTGGTTTGTTGGCGAGCGTGCGTGTGCGAGCGTGTTCTGGTTGCTCTTTCGTTGGGGTTGGTGGAGTGTTACACGTAGTCTGTGGTCCAGGCATCAGCAAGCCAAGCGGACAACTCTTTCCTGCGTCGGTTAAAACAGTCACCTGAGCTATTGTGCGTCAGAAAATAAGCAATCGTTACTGGAAGTTTTCAAGTAAGCTTCCTTCGACTGACTGATCTCTGCCAACGATGCGTAGCCTCATTTATCTCGAGAGTGCCGTTGTATTCACGAGGACATGCCTGGTGACTTAGTGTAATGGCGATGCAGTGAAGAAATGAATGCGTGGTGAAAGTGAATGTATGGGCCGATTGAATACACCTTTCGAACATGCTGTGAAGAAGCATATATGCTAGTAAGTGAAGAATCGAATGGCTCTGCCGCCAATTGATCTGGCGGTGAAGTATAAATTTGGATCCCGAAAGCGTTGATTTCGTTCGCTGCTAGTTTGCATTGGCTCCGATGCAATGCAAAATCAATTTCGCTGTTCTTGTTGTGAACGCAGTCGAGGAAATCAGCGTCGTACACTTTTATTCCGCGCGAGATGGCGGCTTGGGAGTTCAAATGAGGCCTTTCCTTTATTTCAAGGAAAATCATTTTGAATATATATTTTTTAAAAAGCAGCGCTAGCTTTCGCAACAGTATCTAAATGGCTGGTCGTAATGTAGACTTTAGAAGAGTGAATCTAGATCATGTGTAGCAGCTTTGAAACAAATAAGTGTGCAGTTTTCAGCAAGAAATATGTTTCTTCTCCGAAACGTGTTGCTTACTATATTTACTTGATTCTTTGTCTACTTTTATTAGATCCCATATTTTTGAAGTAAATCTGACTGCCTTCCGTTTTATAGAAGTCGATGACCGTAATCACAGAACTTGCATCGCCATCACATTGGTCGATCTCGTTTCATCACGCTGCTGGCTAACATGAGTGCGGACGCCGCAATGCCGGCTAATGAGATTAAATACTTGCATGATACTAGTTTGAAGAGCGTCTATCCTGTCCGCTTCGTTTCTTTTCGCCTGTATTTGCGCTCAACGACACTAAATGATGCACCAACTAGTCCAACAGTATACGCTTCTAGTTTGAGGAGTACGTGTCCCTGCTGATTGATAATATAATACAAAGCCTTCTCCTGTTGTGGCCTTTTCCTGTTGTGCTTGTGTGTCATTGCAGTAACTTAGGCTTCACCTAACGCTCACTTGCTTATTGAGGTGCATGCTTTACAGTACAAGAAATAAGCCATGCGACCGTCATTCCTTCAATGTTACGTAGTTCCACCTGCCTTTTACTTCGAAGCTATTTATGCGGGCCCTGTGCCCTCGTTCTGGGAGTTCGCTAAAACTATCATCAGCAACGGCTCGAGCATCGTCGTCTTCTTCCACTGCTCAATCAATCAATCAATCAATCAATCAATCAATCAATCAATCAATCAATCAATCAATCAATCAATCAATCAATCAATCAATCAATCAATCAATCAATCAATCAATCAATCAATCAATCAATCAATCAACCAATCAATCAATCAATCAATCAATCAATCAATTTTTATTATTACATAAAAATGAATAAATTGTAATATGTGCTGTAAAGTAATTAGTTAAGAAGTAGCTGAATGTGTGCTTTAATTTCTCGTGCTGCAGGTTGTGTCCACCTCTTCGAATATTCCAGCTCAAGGAAATGAATTATGCTATCTGCCACAGGTAAGTGTTTAAAAATGCTGTGACATCTTAAATTTACCACCCGGTTTATAGTGTTGAAGTCGTGGTACTTTGATGGCTGAGACATACGTTCATGTGTGCTGAACAACGGCGGTGGTTAATCAGTGGGCATATATGTCAAGGCTGAGCGACGCGTAGCACTTTTTGATGAACCGCGCCCACATAAGTCTATCATATACATTTGTACATTGAGAATGTACTATAAGATTACAGCGCAGGCTCTATGGTTTAGATAAACTACTTTCGCTGAAAAATACTTTGTCGTAAGGTGCCAAATGTTGCCATGGCAGGACGTTCGTAGCTTTCGATTCAGTCGCCTCTATATGCAGTATAATGTATAATGGAGACAATCAATCAAGAAAATAAAATTAAGTTGTTGAGATGAAGCTCGCATATCTCAACCGATTTCACCGCAGCGACTACGCAAGCGCATACCGACGTGCTTACAAATGAAGGTGAATCTTGGAGCGTTGCCAAGTTGCCGAGCTCGCAGCAAGATCTTCGTTAATTACGGCCGAATCTTGCAGGCAAAAGCTATCTCCGTGATTCTTTACTACTCTGTGGGAGTTACGATTCAAGTAATCTTAGCTGAGCTGCTCGCCAGGGAATAACTTGGCCCAAATGCTGTTCTTATCCGATGCAACTTCTTTGCTCGCTTCGCTAATTGGAGTTGCGCATTTCTCTCCGAAGGGAGTTCCGTATTTAATCGCCTGCAGATTGGCAGGATAAGAAAAACAATTTGGAGACACAGAAATGTGGGCCCCAGAACGAACATGCATTGAAGAACGACCTAGCAAACAAATACAAGGAATAATCCGAGGTGATATTGAACTAGAAAACGTTTAATATGTCTTGTGCTTTATAGATCTTGCCGGCAGAATTGTCTAGACGTGTTCTTTTGAATATTAACTTTTGTTGGCGTCTGTCCTGTTTCCTCATGGAAAAAATGTTTTTTGCGCATTTGAAACACAGTTAATTTCGTTATAGCTCGCCTTCCTCATTTTTAAAGCTTTCTTTGCCTGCCATCCCATGGTATTGGCAGGATAGGTCAGTCGGTCGTTCGGTATGTCGGTCGCTGGTCGAGTTCTGCCCGAGCAGATTCCCTCTCGCTCATAAAGAAAAAGCGTGTACAGCGTTGGAATTCAAACTCACAGCAGGGGATCGGCGACGAAGTGGCCGGCTCATTTCAAATAAATAAGAAATTAAAGAATGCAAGCCTCTGTAAGAGTTGCGGCATTGCGGAGCACGTGCAAGTTTCCTTGACTCGAAAGACGCAGGAATGAAATGAGCAGATTTGTAGCATTTTATTAACCGCTTCACGAAAGCTTCACATAACATAGATTCCAATATGTGCGTTGGACCTGTATAATCATTTTAATCTTGAAACAAAATATTAATAGGAAAATTTTATCCCAGTATGAAATTTAATTGTCAGATTGTGCTTTATGTAGCTTATATATTAGTGCACTTGATTGAAATTTCGATGAGATATACACCATTCCCTGCCACGCGAAGCGAAGGGAATTACACGTTTTAATGACACCCGTCGAGAGAATGCCAACAATTCCGTTCGAACTTTCCTGTTCACGTACTGTACATTTTTTACCATTTGTATACCGTACTTACTATGACAGGCTTTTAGTACACGACCGAGCATTCGAAGACTCTTCGCAGTGCGTTTCTGAGCGCGCGCTGTTTGAAGAGAGGTTTCACAATGTCGGCCTCGTAATACTAGTCCTGCAACGAGGGTGTGTAGTGATTGCGAGATCGCCGTGGTTTGTTTAAACTCCGAACTCGCTGTGACATGCTAATGTTTACCCGAAGAGGTTGCGTGCGTAGCGTAGTCCACTGAAATACCTCGCATACATTCGCTCAGTTGTTTCAGCTTAATTGTCCTGTTTCGTTTATTATAAGTGTTCATGTTTTCAGCCAACCGGAAAAACGAGGGGAACAAATTTAAGAAACGGTGGTCTGGGGTGCGTGTAACCTTGAACCCGTCGTGGTAGTCCGGTAGCTGCGGTGTTGCGCTGCTGAGCTCAAAGTCGTGGGTTCGATTCCGACCGTGGATGCAGCATTAGGTGGGGATGAGACGCAGGAATGCCCCCTTACTTTAATTTAAGTGTACGTTCAAGAACACCAGTTGGTCAATATTATTTTCGAGTCCCTCACTGTAACGTTGATCAGAATCAGATCGTGGTATTAGCACGTAGTATCCCAGAATCTAATTTCTTTTTGCAGATCCGGAAAAGAATTCTGCTTCACACATATTCCAACATGCACCTTAGATTTGCGTCATATATAAAATATTATGAACGCTTTACCGCATTGCGGAATATTGTTTCTCAGTTATTAAGCACAGACAGTAAGAGTAAGGCTAACTAACCCTTTTACGTGCTGTGTACACAAGTGCGTACGCCAAGCTTGTGCACCAGCAGCGGATTTGTACACGTTCCAGAAAAGAAGTAACCAATTACAATTACAAATAATTATTTCGTGAATGTAACTTATTACAGTTACGAATTACTGCCCCATGAAAGTAATCGAAGAATTATTCAATAGTCATCGATTACATCTATGCTATTTTTCTTCGAACTTTTACTAACGTTGCATATATGCAATAAACAGAACGTGCTGATGACAGAACACTTACATTTAAATTTCACTGGATGGGGTTACAAAGTGTCGTTTAGCAGCGAGACTGTAAGCGCGCATCTGTTTCATGCTAAAATTTGTCCACTGGACGCAGTAGTTTCAATGTTCCTTCGCACAGAATTTTTGCATAAGTATACTTCGTAGATAAGCATCGTGCAGGTACCACACGCGTGTAAACGAATCAGTGAAAATTTACTTGGCCAAATTGCGCAATCTGGTTGCTTAGTGCGAGCACTGGGAAACTACGGGCGGATGTTATAGCATGAGATTTAGAGCGCCTTGTTCATGACGAAATCACGGAGATCCAAGAAGCATCGTTATTGAGAAGCCATCGCTGGGAGATTAGTGTGCAAAGTGAGCCAGAGGTACAGAAGAGAAGGAGAGAGCATTGGATGATGATTATACGTTACTCGAAAGTTGATTGCAGGTCATATAAAGTCTTATTTATTTATTTATTTATTCAAAATACCCCCAAAGGCCCTCATTACGAGGGTATTACATGGGGGGGGGGGGTCAATCACAAGCACTGGTTGTAGTTTGTACATACTAAAAACAAGAGAGGTTAACAGAATTAATAATACAGTGAAACATAGTTAACATACAAGATAATTAGGTCACAATTATTACAGAGAAAACATTAGTACATATTAGGAGAACATAAGGCAACTGCACTAAAAACACCAACAAATATCGAAAAACACTGTAAAAGTCCCAAAAAAGAATAATAATACGATTAGTCGACAAGTCGTGAGCGAATTAAATGTTGAAACTTAGTCAAGTCTGGTTCCGTGGCAATGACTGATGGTAAGGCGTTCCATTCAGTTATTGTGCGTGGTAAGAACGAAGATGCATAATGGGATGACTGGCAGTTAATGCGTTTGACTTTGTATGGATGGTCACGGCGTGGAAAAATAACTGTTGGTGACTGAAAGAAATCATCGTGAAGTGATGGATGGTGATAAAGCTTATGGAAAAGTGTTAGGCGAGAAATTTTACGGCGAAGTGCTAAGTTGTCCAAGTCAGCTTTATTCTTTAACGCGGTGACGCTGGTGTAACGTGAATAATCTGAAAATATAAATCGCGCAGCACGGTTCTGCAAGGCTTCGATGTTACTTATGATATACGTTTGTTCGGGATCCCAGATGGCAGACGCGTATTCTAGTTTAGGACGGATTAATGTTGTGTATGCTAGTTTTTTAACATGCATTGGGGCTTCTTTTAAGTTATGTTTAATAAGTCCGAGAGTACGATTTGAAGAGGCAAGGGTAAGGTTAATATGATTATTCCATGATAAGTTTGATTGAAGATTGATGCCAAGGTACTTGTAAGTAGTTGCGAGTTCCACAGGGTTGTTATCAAGGGAGTAGGTGGTTAGAATTCGTGGCCTATTGGTGAAAGACATGAGTTTAGTTTTGGAAATATTTAATGGCATTAACCAATTAGAACACCATGCACTTATTGCGTCCAGGTCAGTTTGTAGTAAGTGGCTATCGGTGTTACTTGTTACACATCGGTAAACTACACAATCGTCTGCAAATAGTCTGATTTTAGATGAAACGCAACTGGGTAAATCATTAATATAAATTAGAAAGAGTAAAGGACCAAGTACGCTGCCTTGTGGAACTCCAGACGTAACATCAGCATAACATGAGTTAGAATTGTTAACTGATGTAAACTGAATTCTAGATGAGAGAAAATCGGTGATCCATGCAATTATAGTAGGGTGAATGTTAAGCTGTGAAAGTTTAAGTACCAACCTATGGTGTGGAACACGGTCAAATGCCTTAGAAAAATCTAAAAATATTGCGTCAACTTGGAACCCGGCGTCTATTAGTGCGTGTATGTCGTTAATAAATCCGGCAAGTTGTGTGTCACATGAGTAGCCCTTGCGAAAACCGTGCTGATGCTTAAAAATAATGTTATGGTCTTCAAGAAAGTTGATTACTTGACTGTGTATGATATGTTCGAGTAATTTACAAATAGTGCTGGTTAAGGAGATGGGACGATAATTAAGGGGAGAAGCGCGATCACCTGATTTGAAAATGGGTATTATTTTAGCAATGCGCCAGTCATTAGGAATACCACCAGTTGATAGTGACTGGCATTGTCTAGGAATTCATGCTTCATACAATTTCAAGGTATGGTAAAAACGGGGTGGAATTAACAAACATTCTTTCATATCATTTTTTTCAAATTTAGTGGTTTTCTTGCTGACTATAATATTTTGCGGAGCTTAGCGGAAGCAAATGCTTTCTCACAGGCAGTGGCTGGTACTGTGACTTTATACCAAGCCCTGCAGAAGCTTGTATAATACGTAATGTACACGTTATGAACACTTTCAAGGGCACGCAAAATTATAAAGTAGGAACTCACCCAAATGAAATGCTGGCAAAAATCGAGAAGAAATAATAAAAAAAGAAATAAGAAAGAAAAAGAAACAGTTTTCATCTTGCGCTTAAAACTGATTGCTGGGAGCACCACATGCCGTATATGATGAGAGAAATCGCCCATTCGTGAAAATAACATTTCGTAATGGAAACTGATAAAACATATCAGCAGTTCCAGGCACCCCAAAAAGAACGCTTATATCTCACTTTTATTGATTTTTGTTCTAAGACAACGCTAACTTTCTTCCCAGCGTTTATTGTTCGACTGAGGCCGGCGCAAATTTTTTTATGTTGACTATATTTTTGTTAAAAGAGTGAAGCTAGAGCTTTCTAATTGAAATTTTCCGAGGTTCAAGCGATAGGTCTTCGCGATTCTTAAAAGCTCGACTTTTCAGTTTTCCAATTTTACTGTGTAAACCCTTGTTTGAAACATACGACCAGCGAAGTTGACCCTCTAGCGCTGAGGAATCCATGATCACGTAGAGAGTTTAAACGTAGCGGTTGAAATATAGATGCCGCCGTGAGGTGGCTGCGAATGCACCGACGTTAATATGAAGCCGGTTGCTCCTGCAGGAAAAGGCAAGCGGCCAAGGCGCTCTCCTTGCAGCGTTTGAATAAAATGGATAAGCACACCAACTAAATATGTCTTCAGTGTTTTTGCATGGATTCAAGAGCCGTCTCGACCACTCCGCGTTGAAGCACAATTTCTCGCATAACTGCGAATACGTCATCAACGAGGACGAAATATACCACTCCACGGCCTTGTCCATTATACGATTCGTTCTCAAAAAGTCTGAAGAATAGAGGAGTTTTTTTTTATTTGTTGCTGCTTTCAAGTCGTCGTGTGAACATTTAGGAATAAAAGAGGCAGGGAAGCAGGCTTACTCTTAACAATTCGTTTCTTTTGATGTTCTTTCTTTTTGTCGGGATACTCAAATTACGCTCCGTTAACTTCGAAACCAACCAAGTCAGGCGTTAGTAGCTGGCGTAAAATAACTAGACTGTTTTCTTAAGCCAAGGATACGGATTCGCTCAGCCGTTGCACAGAGAGCGGAATCGCGGTGCAGTCAGTGTTAGGAGGAAAAGTTTATGGTTGGAAGACCTGTGTAAACGAGAGTTCCATTGCCTCAGCCGAGCCAAATACCGCGATGCACAACACCGAAAGTGGACTAACCATTGTCAAATAACAGGCTGCGATGCACACTGTCATTCAGCCGGCTTAGGGTCTTAGGGACATGTTTAGTTACCCGAAATTTGTTTTTTGATTTTGTGAGCTTTCGCGGAAGTACTTGCTCTTAGCACGAGACGCATAGACATTTTCATATCCTACTCTTTTGCTAGAAATGGAGCCGCAGACTCTGCCATGACAGATCCTCTTGAAACGTCATGATGGATGCCGCGAGGTTTCGTACGCAGGGATTTCCGGGCTAGTGGTGGGTGACGATCTTGGCAACGGAATATACGAAGCGATTTGAATTAACTATATACCTTTGTCTTTCATTTCATTGTCACAAAAATAACTATATACATCGCGTCATGTTTCCTTTCACAATACATCGCTGATTTCAACGTGAGTTCTTGATCTGTAGCCACCGTGGATATCTTCGTAGTTGAAAATAGAGCCATTCTGCTTCCACTGATACGTCCTGCTCGTAGTATCTCATGACGTAGCCCACCCCTACTCTTTCATAATTCTTATGGCAACTGTGATGAAGAGTGTTGATTCATGGGGTTCTACTTCCCATAGCAACACTGGCTATGAGGGGTTGCCGTAAGGGAGGGCTCAGGAATGATTTTGACCCACTGAAATTTCTCAACGTGCAGCAAAATCTACGCAAGCGAGTCTTCTTCCATTTTCTCCTCATTAAAATGCGGCCGCTATGGTCAGGATTCGAACCCGCGACTCGTGCTCAGCGGAGAAGGACCATGTAGTCACTGAGCTGCCACGGCGGGTCAGCGTTATCAACAAGATTACTTCAAAAATAATCGCTGTTTATCATCCCTGCCCGTAGGAAGGCAGGGGGTAAACATGACTGTGCACGGTTAGATACCCTGCACTGCGGAAAAGGAAAAATGGGAAGAAAAAAAGGAAGAGAAATAGAGAAAGTCCGGTGTTAAATTCGTCGACGCAGTGACAGTCTTTTGATATGTATCACAGACAGTCGCTCAGTCCTGTAGCTTTCAGAAACGGCAGCAATGATATTGTGGCCTTCTGCATCTGTGTTATCTGAGAGCACTTTCCCATGATCTTCTTCTTGGATGGTCTTCCGTTTAACCGGTTTCAGGCTAGACGGAAGATCAGGCCTTTCATATTGAAAAGCCAGGCTTTTGCAGTGCAATACCACTAGAGGTATTGCATTCATCGTTTTTGGTGATTCCAATCAAGAATAAATGTGCATTTGTGAATACAACGTCCATGCATAAGTGGCACGGTACTGTTTCTTCAAAACATGAAAAACCCCCGATACAGCTTTCTGTTGCTCAATAGGTTCTACATAATGTCTTTTTGGATCGTGAATGATGACCTCAAAAACACGCAAAGTGCCTCGAGCGGCCAGTCGCGCATCAATGTTGCGTGTATTCGCGGGCTTCTTTCGCGCTCGGAAAAACGCTTTTATGTTGCAAGTATTGAGCAAGAGAAAGCTGTATCGGGCGTTTTTATGTTGTTCTATAATTTCCTCATTGTCACTTTTTACCTAATTATAATATTTGATAAGTTCAATAATTACGGCCAAAGCACGGGATATAGGTGGACTGCAAAAACAATAATAATCTGCGTACCTCTATGTGACGCCAAACAACATTACTCTTGCTCTGTCCAGCTACGTGGCATTTGCATATTTTTAAATTTTGGTGCACGATAGTTAGGACACCTTGTATGTATCTTCTAGGTGAACAGGATATTATGTGCATGTTTAAGTGATGTTCTGTTCTACAGTACGTTTTACGTATACGTTACATATACAAGAGTCAGAGAGGTTAAAGCACCGCATCGGCAAAGCACAAACGCCCCATCTGACAGCGAATAGCCGACGCCGCATTCTTGCGCTAATATACCACTTTCATCGCGTCAGTAAAGGAAGAGGCCCACCGTGCGAGTGATGCGATATTCAGGGAATCATGGAAGCTTCGAGAGAAGCGGCGCACCACGGTGAGCGCGGTGAAGCTGTTCTACGGGAGGTTGCGGAGCGACTAGCTTCAGAGCCGGAGCCTGAACGTCCACCAATTTGTAGCACGCTGTGGGAGTGTCGCTGCATTCTCACTTGCAGCGACGAAGCACTACAGCGTTGCCTGCTTTTTTTATTGACACATGCAGTATTTCTTTTTATCAACTTCTTTTCTTGCCGTGGCCTTGACAGGCCCGATTAACCTGCCGAATGCAGACTTCAATAACTTTACCGTTTGAATAGCCGAATCAATTGCAGCACCAATCTCGTGCCATGTTATTTTACCGTGCTTTCTGTTAACACGCATCACCAACGATAGTTCTACCTTTGCTCGCCACGAAAGACTTTCAGTAGGGAACTGAATTCGCGTGACAGCAGGCGAATTATGTTAAATACATTTTTTCAGGGTGATTCGCGTTAACATTTGTTAAATTTAGCAATGTCCATTACATGTATCAATACTATGTGTATTGCTAATTGCAATGTTTCTTAAACAAGTTGCCAGAAACGTGTTCTATTTATCCACATGGAGAGCTAGCGTTTCGCTTTATGACGTAACATTTATTTAAATTAAATCGTGGCTTTCGAGGGACAGCTCGCTTTCAGACGGGTTTTGCGATCCGTCGTGTCGTTCTCGTCGTCTCTATGTCGCCGGCCCTCATTGCTGTTTGTCGTCGCCCAGCCGATGCAGTTTTTATCGCTAACGTGCCGCCATCACCATCATTTCGTCGCCCCTGTTGTCGACCTTCACCGTCCTTTTGTTGTAGTCGAGATCGTCACTTTCCTTTTGTTTGGCCAGCTTCCACTGGTTTGGGTGACACTTTTGTGTGGCTCTCCTTTGACTGGCCCTCGCCCGTTCTCGGAACGATTGCAGAAAGCGTTTAATGCGATTGGCAATCTTGGGATAGTTCACACATTTTCCAACGCGTTTCTATGTTTGTCTGTAACTGCGTTGCCCGCCAACTTGAGTCGCTGGGTAGTTCATGGCCTACGGGCAGAGAATCGGACCGCTGTGCTGAGCGAACCGTCTTCAAAGCCAGCCACTGGACCTACTTGGCTGATTGAGTATGTCACACTGTATATATGCCGCTCTTCAATGAATCTCTTTCACGCCGACTTGGATCACTGGGTATGTGCCGCTGTGGTGTGACAAAAAAAAAAGCCATTTAAATCTTCGTTGCTGGGCAGAATCGAACCCGCGTATTATACCTATAGTCATGCAATCTTGTCCAAATACAGATTCACTCACCCGCCACATGCCCACATCGTGGTAGCGTCGCTCGATGGCTAAGCGTGCCCAGAGAAATGCGCGAGAGGGGAGCACGGCCTCATAGATGGCGCGTTTAGTCTGTGGCAATACATTGTCTCCGTACATTGCTTCAATACTGATCGCGTCAACGTCGACATTCATCGTCGGATGAGTTCGGCCGGAATTTTTATTCTTGAAAGCTGTTGGCCATTTCTCAGCCGCCTCCGCTAGCATTATGTCCACCCGCCGCGACGACTCATTGGCTATGGCATTCAGCTATGGCGCATTAGGTCGAGGGTTTGATTCCATACCGCGGTGGCCTATTTCCATGGAGCCGGAATAAAAAAAGAAAAACGCTTGTGTATTGTGCTTTTGGTGCTCTTTTAAGAAATCTAGGTGATCTCAATAAATCCAGAACCATTCACTACGGCATCCTTCATAAGCCAGCCACTGTGCTGTTTTGCGACGTCTAAAGCTCGTAGTATCTTTAAAATTATTTTATGTCTGACAAAATGAATGTTAGGAATCTGCTCTTTAGAACAGTCCTACTGCGAAAACTCTTGCGAGTATGGACATTTTTGCGAATTGTTTTGTTTTCCTTGCTTTTTTTCCATAGGAGGGCGTTCCAGAGCCAATTGAACCAATTAATTTAGCATCATCCGTGCAATAGTCACATATATATTTAACCGACACTTTTTGCTCCTATATGAGCGCAGCTTCTTAAATTAGAAAAGAAATGACATCAGGCAGATTTTTGTTTTATTATCTGCTTCCTTTTCCCTGCCTCTAAATTAAAAATTTCCTTTGTTTATTAGGTTGCGGGATACTTGATGCAACAGTTTCATTCTTGACAAAACTGCCATTGGTCTGCTATTTCACAGGTCTAATGAGAGTGCTGTCTTGTTTTGCTTGACGTCACCCGTGATCATGCCCTCACGCGTTTGCCCTAGTCGAGCCTGTCTCCTAAAGTGCAGGTGCGAAGCTTTACGTCTGTCAGGCTCTAATGAACAGGAAACCAGAAGCTGTTTTAATAAGACGATGACATTCTGGCCGGGAACCCTTAGATATAACTGCGTCCTTCATTTTGGATGTGTGCTTGAATCCTGACGAGTAAGGAAATGACTGTTTGCGAGCAGGTTTTGTACCTGTCAAGTTAAGTATTATTCACGTCAGGCTTACCCAGCATGCTGTTCAAAACTTCTCACGTTGATTTTTTTTTGCTGGAGAATGTCGAGTTTACCGTTGACATTACGCTGGAAGTTCAAGCTTAATTTGTTTTTCTCTCTGAATACTTGTTCTCCATACCACATACAATGCGTAGTTAACTGCACATGAGTCTTTATCAAATCTGAAATTCAGTGTCAGAAAGCAAAAACACACGAATTCGATCTGTTTCCGTGAACGAAACCAAATATAATCCCCGGAACTTGGCTGCTGTTTTGGACAGCACGCGTTATTTTGCTAACCATACCCACCGGCCGGAAGATTACGCAGCTCTAAATGCCGTATTTTTGTGTTTCTCTTTACTGTTTAATATTTTGCACATGTGCATCACTTCGTTTGGGAAGATATATGGTCTGTCTAGCGGAACCTGCTGGATGATAAGTTGAGGCCGCGTTTCTAGAACGCACCCAGCTTCCAGATGTGCATAGATGACTAATGGTCTTTCGTGAAGCAAATGTACTAACAATTCCAAGAACCTCCTTTCAAGCTGGCTGGCGTATATGTGGCTGCTTGAGAAGCAAGACCGCTTCCACGTTCCCTCTGTCCTAAATATCACCTGGGCTCCTGGATATATCAACTTACGAAGTGTTCCTGTCTACAGCCGCCTCGGCGAGGCAAAAGGTCGTTCATTATGCTAGGAAGCTGCTCAATTGAAGTTGCAAGGCGCAGTCTTCCACGTGTTATCTCCTTTTCCTGGCCGTACTAGCTGGCACCCTCATAGCCCGCTGAAGTGCCGAACGAATGGCAGCTCATGAATTTATTCAGGATGCCGTTTCTCCAGCCACCTGCTTACGTTTCGCTGCGAACGAAGTTAAATCGCTGTGGTGATACGCGTTGGCGGGAGTGAGATTCTAGAGAAACGAGGTCGTGCAAAGGCACGCGTATTGTGGTAAGGACACAGAGTGTTGTTGACTGATTGGAAAACTTTATTGAGGTCCTGCAGGACGCGCTTAGCGCGTTGCGGGCGTCTCCCACGTAGGGACCGACAGAGAGTACCTGGCGGCCGCTTCGCGGGCGTGCTGAATGGCCTATTGCTGGTCGGCGAGTAGTGAGCTTCCGAGGGACTTCTCCCATTTGTCCGAGGTAGAGTCGGGAAGAGCGCTTCTACACTCCCAGATCATGTGTGCAAATGTCGCCGTGTCTCCGCATGAGGGGCTCGTATCCCTGAGGTACGCGTCGGGATGGAAAACGTCTAATTTGGTGGCGTTTGGATACGTGTGCGTCTGTAGTAAGCGTAGCGTTAGCGCCTGCGACCTGTCAAGTTTGAGGTGTGGTGGCGGAAAGATGCGGCGCCCCAGGTAGAAGTGTTTTAAAGCGAAAGCTTTACTGGCCACGAACTTGCGATTTCGCCGTGGTGGTGCTCTGAGGAGGCACATGACGTCACAACACGTGTCTCGCCGCGGATATTTTTTTCTCGCTCGCTCCCTAGTCACTACTGCGCATGCGTAAATAGTAGAACCAATCCGCAGGCGTTCCGCCGCTGCGCAGCGCCAGGCCTTCCCGCCGCCGCCGTTTGGTATGACGTCACACCGCGTTCTTCGTCGTTGCACTCGCCTTCGCTCGCTTCGCCAGCTGCGTCGCAAGCCTGATAACATGTCGGAGGATTGAAAAGGAGAGCTCGCGTGCGCCGCAACCGCAGTTGAGGCGGCAGTATGGACGGCGACAATTTTGATAAGCAGGAGGAGGCTTGGAATCGACATCGGAACGAGATGAAGAGGAAACGAATCGCCAAGGAAACAGGCCAACAGCGTGCCGAACGACTGCGTAAACGTCGCAACATAGCTAGACAACCAGACTAACCTGGACTCGCAATCAAGATTAACCAAGGCTAACCATGCTATGCCTTAGCTTTCGCTACGTACATCTTGGCAAAGCCGAGCTGAGCCACTGCCAATTTTTTTTTATTTTGCTGTACGTAATGAGCGCGTCCAGGTTGTCCTCTAGCTCGACGAAATGGGGTTGCTCGGGCACGGCGTGGTCGGTAAGCGCGCACACTGCGTCGTGGGCGATCTCGTTGAAGTTGGGCGGGGCGCTTGGCAACCGATCGAGATGGGCGGGGAACCAGATTGACAGTGTGGTGCTTGAGACTGCTCGTATCCTCGGAGAATGCGCGACATCTAGTCGGAGACGGCGCCTTGCTCGAAGGTTTTGATGGCCGGTGTGGAATTGCTGTTGATCACTTCCCGTTTGCCATCGAGCACGGCCAGGGCGATGGCTACTTGGGGAGTGTTGCTGGTCCGTTTGATCATAGGTCTGTACAGATCACTGGTGGGAAAGAATGCAGCCTGATTAGGCTAGCTGACATTTTTTTGCTTGTCCTTTGTCATGTATACGTCAAGAACACAATCGGAATTAACTTTATATATCGTTGTATGAATAAGGACTAAGATACAGTTTTCTGAAACAGCATGTGAAGCTGCAGCGACAGCATGTAAATCCATTTAGATTGGGGTAAATTTCTCAGCCTATGAAAATGAACAGTGTCGCGAACGAGATTCAGTAACAGAATTGAGAAGTGGTCAGTTTTATAGCTTAAGTTTAACGATCTATAGGAGATGAATTGATGAATGACTGTATTTTTTTTTATAATCGCTCAAGTTTCGCTTGAAGTCTATGGATTTGGATTCTAAAGAAGACGCGCAGCCGGAACAATGTGGAATGATCTGCTGTAGAAGAGTCTACAAGACGATGAAGAGGGATAAGAAGAGGAGCAAGAAGAAGATACTAGGGTGGAGGAGATTAAAATGGCGGGCGACACTCGTCTCTTAACATATGTGTTTAAGTGAATAACGTTAGGAACTCCACATTCTAGTCTGACAGTGTTGACGGCATCCTCTGTTGGTGTTAGGCCTAACGCGGTACATCGATATTTTACCGATGGTGCAGTGCTTTCTGACGAGAGATTGGTGGTGCGTTCTCGTAAAACAAGCGCAGTAACCAGATGCCTGTCTTCGGTTTAGAAATAATAATAATAATAAAAGAAAACTGAAACTGAAACTGTGCTCTTTTTCTAGCCCTTAGGGTATTTGTTGGCAGTCGCGGTGGGTTGTAATGTCATGGCGGTTGCAATGGTCACCGAGGTGTTTTACCACAACTTCCAGTAAGCCAGTCTCTCTCGCATAAAGATGTAAAGCTTCCTTGTGCACTATAACTGAGCTTCCTAGGGACACAACAGACAGAGACATAGGACGTAACGGCGGGGAGGTTAACCAAAGACACATCCATTTGGTTACCGTACACGTGGGGAGTGGGCAAAATGGCAAATAAAGGTGTTTCAGGCAAGCCTGGGGAAGGACATCCTTTTCTAGACTCCTCAAGAAGAGGACCCCCTTCATCGCGGTGTTTTGGGAATGATGGCAGAACGTATTGGGTGTCTCGTGTTCTGTCCCATGATGTACAGTTGGGAGAACCATGTATTATCAAACAGTACCAGTTTACGCGTTTCGACGCCCAGTGGTTTAGACGTCTTTCTCTGATTTGGGATGGCGGAAGAGCTCATTCACTGCAGCGACTCGCAAAGGTCGCGCGGTGACTTTGGTCAGTGAACGGGTTTGGTCGCAAAGCGACAGTCGCATCAGGTCGCAAATGGTCGTTTCGGTCAAATAGCGATTGTTTTAGGTGAGTCGCTCGGCTTCTCGATCTTTAATTGCGGGGCTATCAGACGTGAAGCTGCTGAACCAAACCAAGCGGTTGCGTAGGAGCAAGACGCATGTATACGCTAAGGACTATACTTTAGGTGGTGGTGGTGGTGGTGGTGGTGGTGCGAGCAGGAGTGGATGGCACCATTAACGAGTCATTTCGATGCGACGGTGAGCAAGTCGTGCATGTCGGTGTGAATATTGGTTTAAGTGAGTGGCTCGTTGGTTGTCAGTCGCACGACCTGCTGGTGGGAATGAGTCCTAAGTACAACACGTTCACTGAGGTCTTTTTCTTCATTTATTTATGACCAGTTGAAAATTTCTCCCGCGTATTGCATGGCGTCCTTTGTGTGTCGTGCCATCTTTATGAAATTAGATGCTGCACCAAAAAGCTTTGGGGGTACCTAATCAATCATTATGGGGTCTAAATGCGAGAGCGTTACTTGTTGCTGAGTGTTTCGCTGAGTTTGCTGTTGCAGGAAAATGTTGCTGAGTTTATTGCTGCTGCGTTATGTTTCCGAGTGTATGTTGCTGCTTGTGCAGTCGCAACAACGGAAGACGACAAACCGGCCATATTTCGATCCCTTAACTGAGCTTATTTACGGAGTTCTCACTAAACTTTTTCTCGCTGCAGCCGCTTTTCACGTTGTCGGAGTGTTGGACGTTGTTTCGGTGCAGCAGCTCGCTTCGCGCGTTTCGCTGCGTTGCGATGATATCGTGCTTTGTTGGCAGTGAACTGGTGCCTCCGCCTCCGCGGCCTTTCTGCTGCGGCTTTTCGATCTGCCGCGGCTTCTCTCTCGCGGGTTTTCTGCCGCAGCTTTTCGATCTGTCGCGGCTTCTCAGTCGCTGCTTTTCTGCCATGGCTTCTCTGCCGCGGCTTTTCAGTCGCGGCTTCTGCGCCGTGGCCTTTCTCCCGCGGCATTTCGATCTGCCGCGGCTTCTCTGTCGCTGCTTTTCTGCTGCGGCTTTTCGATCTGCCGCGGCTTCTTTGTCGCGGCTTCTCTGCCATGGCTTTTCTGCCGCGGCTTTTCTGCCGCGGCTTCTGCGCCGTGGCCTTTCTCCCGCGGCATTTCGATCTGCCGCGGCTTCTCTGTCGCTGCTTTTCTGCTGCGGCTTTTCGATTTGCCACGGCTTCTTTGTCGCGGCTTCTCTGCCATGGCTTTTCTGCCGCGGCTTTTCAGTCGCGGCTTCTGCGCCGTGGCCTTTCTCCCGCGGCATTTCGATCTGCCGCGGCTTCTCTGTCGCTGCTTTTCTGCTGCGGCTTTTCGATTTGCCGCGGCTTCTTTGTCGCGGCTTCTCTGCCATGGCTTTTCTGCCGCGGCTTTTCTGCCGAGGCTTCTGCGCCGTGGCCTTTCTCCCGCGGCATTTCGATCTGCCGCGGCTTCTCTGTCGCTGCTTTTCTGCTGCGGCTTTTCGATTTGCCGCGGCTTCTTTGTCGCGGCTTCTCTGCCATGGCTTTTCTGCCGCGGCTTTTCTGCCGCGGCTTCTGCGCCGTGGCCTTTCTCCCGCGGCATTTCGATCTGCCGCGGCTTCTCTGTCGCTGCTTTTCTGCTGCGGCTTTTCGATTTGCCACGGCTTCTTTGTCGCGGCTTCTCTGCCATGGCTTTTCTGCCGCGGCTTTTCAGTCGCGGCTTCTGCGCCGTGGCCTTTCTCCCGCGGCATTTCGATCTGCCGCGGCTTCTCTGTCGCTGCTTTTCTGCTGCGGCTTTTCGATTTGCCGCGGCTTCTTTGTCGCGGCTTCTCTGCCATGGCTTTTCTGCCGCGGCTTTTCAGTCGCGGCTTCTGCGCCGTGGCCTTTCTCCCGCGGCATTTCGATCTGCCGCGGCTTCTCTGTCGCTGCTTTTCTGCTGCGGCTTTTCGATCTGCCGCGGCTTCTTTGTCGCGGCTTCTCTGCCATGGCTTTTCTGCCGCGGCTTTTCAGTCGCGGCTTCTGCGCCGTGGCCTTTCTCCCGCGGCATTTCGATCTGCCGCGGCTTCTCTGTCGCTGCTTTTCTGCTGCGGCTTTTCGATCTGCCGCGGCTTCTTTGTCGCGGCTTCTCTGCCATGGCTTTTCTGCCGCGGCTTTTCTGCCCCGGCTTTTCAGTCGCGGCTTCTGCGCCGTGGCCTTTCTCCCGCGGCATTTCGATCTGCCGCGGCTTCTCTGTCGCTGCTTTTCTGCTGCGGCTTTTCGATCTGCCGCGGCTTCTTTGTCGCGGCTTCTCTGCCATGGCTTTTCTGCCGCGGCTTTTCTGCCGCGGCTTTTCTGCCGCGGCTTTTCAGTCGCGGCTTCTGCGCCGTGGCCTTTCTCCCGCGGCATTTCGATCTGCCGCGGCTTCTCTGTCGCTGCTTTTCTGCTGCGGCTTTTCGATTTGCCGCGGCTTCTTTGTCGCGGCTTCTCTGCCATGGCTTTTCTGCCGCGGCTTTTCAGTCGCGGCTTCTGCGCCGTGGCCTTTCTCCCGCGGCATTTCGATCTGCCGCGGCTTCTCTGTCGCTGCTTTTCTGCTGCGGCTTTTCGATCTGCCGCGGCTTCTTTGTCGCGGCTTCTCTGCCATGGCTTTTCTGCCGCGGCTTTTCTGCCGCGGCTTTTCAGTCGCGGCTTCTGCGCCTTGGCCTTTCTCCCGCGGCATTTCGATCTGCCGCGGCTTCTCTGTCGCTGCTTTTCTGCTGCGGCTTTTCGATCTGCCGCGGCTTCTTTGTCGCGGCTTCTCTGCCATGGCTTTTCTGCCGCGGCTTTTCAGTCGCGGCTTCTGCGCCGTGGCCTTTCTCCCGCGGCATTTCGATCTGCCGCGGCTTCTCTGTCGCTGCTTTTCTGCTGCGGCTTTTCGATCTGACGCGGCTTCTTTGTCGCGGCTACTCTGCCATGGCTTTTCTGCCGCGGCTTTTCAGTCGCGGCTCCTGCGCCGTGGCCTTTCTCCCGCGGCATTTCGATCTGCCGCGGCTTCTCTGTCGCTGCTTTTCTGCTGCGGCTTTTCGATCTGCCGCGGCTTCTTTGTCGCGGCTTCTCTGCCATGGCTTTTCTGCCGCGGCTTTTCTGCCGCGGCTTCTGCGCCGTGGCCTTTCTCCCGCGGCATGTCGATCTGCCGCGGCTTCTCTGTCGCTGCTTTTCTGCTGCGGCTTTTCGATCTGCCGCGGCTTCTTTGTCGCGGCTTCTCTGCCATGGCTTTTCTGCCGCGGCTTTTCTGCCGCGGCTTCTGCGCCGTGGCCTTTCTCCCGCGGCATTTCGATCTGCCGCGGCTTCTCTGTCGCTGCTTTTCTGCTGCGGCTTTTCGATTTGCCGCGGCTTCTTTGTCGCGGCTTCTCTGCCATGGCTTTTCTGCCGCGGCTTTTCTGCCGCGGCTTTTCAGTCGCGGCTTCTGCGCCGTGGCCTTTCTCCCGCGGCATTTCGATCTGCAGTGGCTTCTCTGTCGCTGCTTTTCTGCTGCGGCTTTTCGATTTGCCGCGGCTTCTTTGTCGCGGCTTCTCTGCCATGGCTTTTCTGCCGCGGCTTTTCAGTCGCGGCTTCTGCGCCGTGGCCTTTCTCCCGCGGCATTTCGATCTGCCGCGGCTTCTCTGTCGCTGCTTTTCTGCTGCGGCTTTTCGATTTGCCGCGGCTTCTTTGTCGCGGCTTCTCTGCCATGGCTTTTCTGCCGCGGCTTTTCAGTCGCGGCTTCTGCGCCGTGGCCTTTCTCCCGCGGCATTTAGATCTGCCGCGGCTTCTCTGTCGCTGCTTTTCTGCTGCGGCTTTTCGATTTGCCGTGGCTTCTTTGTCGCGGCTTCTCTGCCATGGCTTTTCTGCCGCGGCTTTTCAGTCGCGGCTTCTGTGCCGTGGCCTTTCTCCCGCGGCATTTCGATCTGTCGCGGCTTCTCTGTCGCTGCTTTTCTGCTGCGGCTTTTCGATCTGCCGCGGCTTCTTTGTCGCGGCTTCTCTGCCATGGCTTTTCTGCCGCGGCTTTTCGATCTGTCGCGGCTTCTCTGTCGCTGCTTTTCTGCCATGGCTTTTCTGCCGCGGCTTTTCTGCCGCGGCTTCTGCGCCGTGGCCTTTCTCCCGCGGCATTTCGATCTGCCGCGGCTTCTCTGTCGCTGCTTTTCTGCTGCGGCTTTTCGATTTGCCGTGGCTTCTTTGTCGCGGCTTCTCTGCCATGGCTTTTCTGCCGCTGCTTTTCAGTCGCGGCTTCTGCGCCGTGGCCTTTCTCCCGCGGCATTTCGATCTGCCGCGGCTTCTCTGTCGCTGCTTTTCTGCTGCGGCTTTTCGATCTGCCGCGGCTTCTTTGTCGCGGCTTCTCTGCCATGGCTTTTCTGCCGCGGCTTTTCTGCCGCGGCTTTTCAGTCGCGGCTTCTGCGCCGTGGCCTTTCTCCCGCGGCATTTCGATCTGCCGTGGCTTCTCTGTCGCTGCTTTTCTGCTGCGGCTTTTCGATCTGCCGCGGCTTCTCTGCCATGGCTTTTCTGCCGCGGCTTTTCAGTCGCGGCTTCTCTGCCATGACGTTTCTGCCGCGGCGTTTCGATCTGTCGCGGCTTCTCTGTCGCGGCTTCTCTGCCATGGCTTTTCTGCCGCGGCTTTTCTGCCGCGGCTTCTGCGCCGTGGCCTTTCTCCCGCGGCATTTCGATCTGCCGCGGCTTCTCTGTCGCTGCTTTTCTGCTGCGGCTTTTCGATTTGCCGTGGCTTCTTTGTCGCGGCTTCTCTGCCATGGCTTTTCTGCCGCGGCTTTTCAGTCGCGGCTTCTCTGCCATGGCGTTTCTGCCGCGGCGTTTCGATCTGTCGCGGCTTCTCTGTCGCGGCTTCTCTGCCATGGCTTTTCTGCCGCGGCTTTTCAGTCGCGGCTTCTGCGCCGTGGCCTTTCTCCCGCGGCATTTCGATCTGCCGCGGCTTCTCTGTCGCTGCTTTTCTGCTGCGGCTTTTCGATCTGCCGCGGCTTCTTTGTCGCGGCTTCTCTGCCATGGCTTTTCTGCCGCGGCTTCTGCGCCGTGGCCTTTCTGCCGCGGCATTTCGATCTGCCGCGGCTTCTCTGTCGCTGCTTTTCTGCTGCGGCTTTTCGATTTGCCGTGGCTTCTTTGTCGCGGCTTCTCTGCCATGGCTTTTCTGCCGCGGCTTTTCAGTCGCGGCTTCTCTGCCATGGCTTTTCTGCCGCGGCTTTTCAGTCGCGGCTTCTCTGCCATGGCGTTTCTGCCGCGGCGTTTCGATCTGTCGCGGCTTCTCTGTCGCGGCTTCTCTGCCATGGCTTTTCTGCCGCGGCTTTTCTGCCGCGGCTTCTGCGCCGTGGCCTTTCTCCCGCGGCATTTCGATCTGCCGCGGCTTCTCTGTCGCTGCTTTTCTGCTGCGGCTTTTCGATTTGCCGCGGCTTCTTTGTCGCGGCTTCTCTGCCATGGCTTTTCTGCCGCGGCTTTTCAGTCGCGGCTTCTCTGCCATGGCTTTTCTGCCGCGGCTTTTCAGTCGCGGCTTCTCTGCCATGGCGTTTCTGCCGCGGCGTTTCGATCTGTCGCGGCTTCTCTGTCGCGGTTTCTCTGCCATGGCTTTTCTGCCGCGGCTTTTCTGCCGCGGCTTCTGCGCCGTGGCCTTTCTCCCGCGGCATTTCGATCTGCCGCGGCTTCTCTGTCGCTGCTTTTCTGCTGCGGCTTTTCGATTTGCCGTGGCTTCTTTGTCGCGGCTTCTCTGCCATGGCTTTTCTGCCGCGGCTTTTCAGTCGCGGCTTCTCTGCCATGGCTTTTCTGCCGCGGCTTTTCAGTCGCGGCTTCTCTGCCATGGCGTTTCTGCCGCGGCGTTTCGATCTGTCGCGGCTTCTCTGTCGCGGCTTCTCTGCCATGGCTTTTCTGCCGCGGCTTTTCAGTCGCGGCTTCTGCGCCGTGGCCTTTCTCCCGCGGCATTTCGATCTGCCGCGGCTTCTCTGTCGCTGCTTTTCTGCTGCGGCTTTTCGATTTGCCGTGGCTTCTTTGTCGCGGCTTCTCTGCCATGGCTTTTCTGCCGCGGCTTTTCAGTCGCGGCTTCTCTGCCATGGCTTTTCTGCCGCGGCTTTTCAGTCGCGGCTTCTCTGCCATGGCGTTTCTGCCGCGGCGTTTCGATCTGTCGCGGCTTCTCTGTCGCGGCTTCTCTGCCATGGCTTTTCTGCCGCGGCTTTTCTGCCGCGGCTTCTGCGCCGTGGCCTTTCTCCCGCGGCATTTCGATCTGCCGCGGCTTCTCTGTCGCTGCTTTTCTGCTGCGGCTTTTCGATTTGCCGCGGCTTCTTTGTCGCGGCTTCTCTGCCATGGCTTTTCTGCCGCGGCTTCTGCGCCGTGGCCTTTCTCCCGCGGCATTTCGATCTGCCGCGGCTTCTCTGTCGCTGCTTTTCTGCTGCGGCTTTTCGATTTGCCGCGGCTTCTTTGTCGCGGCTTCTCTGCCATGGCTTTTCTGCCGCGGCTTTTCAGTCGCGGCTTCTGCGCCGTGGCCTTTCTCCCGCGGCATTTCGATCTGCCGCGGCTTCTCTGTCGCGGCTTTTCTGCTGCGGCTTTTCGATCTGCCGCGGCTTCTTTGTCGCGGCTTCTCTGCCATGGCTTTTCTGCCGCGGCTTTTCAGTCGCGGCTTCTGCGCCGTGGCCTTTCTCCCGCGGCATTTCGATCTGCCGCGGCTTCTCTGTCGCTGCTTTTCTGCTGCGGCTTTTCGATCTGCCGCGGCTTCTTTGTCGCGGCTTCTCTGCCATGGCTTTTCTGCCGCGGCTTTTCAGTCGCGGCTTCTGCGCCGTGGCCTTTCTCCCGCGGCATTTAGATCTGCCGCGGCTTCTCTGTCGCTGCTTTTCTGCTGCGGCTTTTCGATTTGCCGTGGCTTCTTTGTCGTGGCTTCTCTGCCATGGCTTTTCTGCCGCGGCTTTTCAGTCGCGGCTTCTGCGCCGTGGCCTTTCTCCCGCGGCATTTCGATCTGCCGCGGCTTCTCTGTCGCTGCTTTTCTGCTGCGGCTTTTCGATCTGCCGCGGCTTCTTTGTCGCGGCTTCTCTGCCATGGCTTTTCTGCCGCGGCTTTTCAGTCGCGGCTTCTGCGCCGTGGCCTTTCTCCCGCGGCATTTCGATCTGCCGCGGCTTCTCTGTCGCTGCTTTTCTGCTGCGGCTTTTCGATCTGCCGCGGCTTCTTTGTCGCGGCTTCTCTGCCATGGCTTTTCTGCCGCGGCTTTTCTGCCGGGGCTTTTCAGTCGCGGCTTCTGCGCCGTGGCCTTTCTCCCGCGGCATTTCGATCTGCCGCGGCTTCTCTGTCGCTGCTTTTCTGCTGCGGCTTTTCGATCTGCCGCGGCTTCTTTGTCGCGGCTTCTCTGCCATGGCTTTTCTGCCGCGGCTTTTCTGCCGCGGCTTTTCTGCCGCGGCTTTTCAGTCGCGGCTTCTGCGCCGTGGCCTTTCTCCCGCGGCATTTCGATCTGCCGCGGCTTCTCTGTCGCTGCTTTTCTGCTGCGGCTTTTCGATTTGCCGCGGCTTCTTTGTCGCGGCTTCTCTGCCATGGCTTTTCTGCCGCGGCTTTTCTGCCGCGGCTTTTCAGTCGCGGCTTCTGCGCCGTGGCCTTTCTCCCGCGGCATTTCGATCTGCCGTGGCTTCTCTGCCATGGCTTTTCTGCCGCGGCTTTTCAGTCGCGGCTTCTCTGCCATGGCTTTTCTGCCGCGGCTTTTCAGTCGCGGCTTCTCTGCCATGGCGTTTCTGCCGCGGCGTTTCGATCTGTCGCGGCTTCTCTGTCGCGGCTTCTCTGCCATGGCTTTTCTGCCGCGGCTTTTCTGCCGCGGCTTCTGCGCCGTGGCCTTTCTCCCGCGGCATTTCGATCTGCCGCGGCTTCTCTGTCGCTGCTTTTCTGCTGCGGCTTTTCGATTTGCCGCGGCTTCTTTGTCGCGGCTTCTCTGCCATGGCTTTTCTGCCGCGGCTTTTCAGTCGCGGCTTCTCTGCCATGGCTTTTCTGCCGCGGCTTTTCAGTCGCGGCTTCTCTGCCATGGCGTTTCTGCCGCGGCGTTTCGATCTGTCGCGGCTTCTCTGTCGCGGTTTCTCTGCCATGGCTTTTCTGCCGCGGCTTTTCTGCCGCGGCTTCTGCGCCGTGGCCTTTCTCCCGCGGCATTTCGATCTGCCGCGGCTTCTCTGTCGCTGCTTTTCTGCTGCGGCTTTTCGATTTGCCGTGGCTTCTTTGTCGCGGCTTCTCTGCCATGGCTTTTCTGCCGCGGCTTTTCAGTCGCGGCTTCTCTGCCATGGCTTTTCTGCCGCGGCTTTTCAGTCGCGGCTTCTCTGCCATGGCGTTTCTGCCGCGGCGTTTCGATCTGTCGCGGCTTCTCTGTCGCGGCTTCTCTGCCATGGCTTTTCTGCCGCGGCTTTTCAGTCGCGGCTTCTGCGCCGTGGCCTTTCTCCCGCGGCATTTCGATCTGCCGCGGCTTCTCTGTCGCTGCTTTTCTGCTGCGGCTTTTCGATTTGCCGTGGCTTCTTTGTCGCGGCTTCTCTGCCATGGCTTTTCTGCCGCGGCTTTTCAGTCGCGGCTTCTCTGCCATGGCTTTTCTGCCGCGGCTTTTCAGTCGCGGCTTCTCTGCCATGGCGTTTCTGCCGCGGCGTTTCGATCTGTCGCGGCTTCTCTGTCGCGGCTTCTCTGCCATGGCTTTTCTGCCGCGGCTTTTCTGCCGCGGCTTCTGCGCCGTGGCCTTTCTCCCGCGGCATTTCGATCTGCCGCGGCTTCTCTGTCGCTGCTTTTCTGCTGCGGCTTTTCGATTTGCCGCGGCTTCTTTGTCGCGGCTTCTCTGCCATGGCTTTTCTGCCGCGGCTTCTGCGCCGTGGCCTTTCTCCCGCGGCATTTCGATCTGCCGCGGCTTCTCTGTCGCTGCTTTTCTGCTGCGGCTTTTCGATTTGCCGCGGCTTCTTTGTCGCGGCTTCTCTGCCATGGCTTTTCTGCCGCGGCTTTTCAGTCGCGGCTTCTGCGCCGTGGCCTTTCTCCCGCGGCATTTCGATCTGCCGCGGCTTCTCTGTCGCGGCTTTTCTGCTGCGGCTTTTCGATCTGCCGCGGCTTCTTTGTCGCGGCTTCTCTGCCATGGCTTTTCTGCCGCGGCTTTTCAGTCGCGGCTTCTGCGCCGTGGCCTTTCTCCCGCGGCATTTCGATCTGCCGCGGCTTCTCTGTCGCTGCTTTTCTGCTGCGGCTTTTCGATCTGCCGCGGCTTCTTTGTCGCGGCTTCTCTGCCATGGCTTTTCTGCCGCGGCTTTTCAGTCGCGGCTTCTGCGCCGTGGCCTTTCTCCCGCGGCATTTAGATCTGCCGCGGCTTCTCTGTCGCTGCTTTTCTGCTGCGGCTTTTCGATTTGCCGTGGCTTCTTTGTCGTGGCTTCTCTGCCATGGCTTTTCTGCCGCGGCTTTTCAGTCGCGGCTTCTGCGCCGTGGCCTTTCTCCCGCGGCATTTCGATCTGCCGCGGCTTCTCTGTCGCTGCTTTTCTGCTGCGGCTTTTCGATCTGCCGCGGCTTCTTTGTCGCGGCTTCTCTGCCATGGCTTTTCTGCCGCGGCTTTTCAGTCGCGGCTTCTGCGCCGTGGCCTTTCTCCCGCGGCATTTCGATCTGCCGCGGCTTCTCTGTCGCTGCTTTTCTGCTGCGGCTTTTCGATCTGCCGCGGCTTCTTTGTCGCGGCTTCTCTGCCATGGCTTTTCTGCCGCGGCTTTTCTGCCGGGGCTTTTCAGTCGCGGCTTCTGCGCCGTGGCCTTTCTCCCGCGGCATTTCGATCTGCCGCGGCTTCTCTGTCGCTGCTTTTCTGCTGCGGCTTTTCGATCTGCCGCGGCTTCTTTGTCGCGGCTTCTCTGCCATGGCTTTTCTGCCGCGGCTTTTCTGCCGCGGCTTTTCTGCCGCGGCTTTTCAGTCGCGGCTTCTGCGCCGTGGCCTTTCTCCCGCGGCATTTCGATCTGCCGCGGCTTCTCTGTCGCTGCTTTTCTGCTGCGGCTTTTCGATTTGCCGCGGCTTCTTTGTCGCGGCTTCTCTGCCATGGCTTTTCTGCCGCGGCTTTTCTGCCGCGGCTTTTCAGTCGCGGCTTCTGCGCCGTGGCCTTTCTCCCGCGGCATTTCGATCTGCCGTGGCTTCTCTGTCGCTGCTTTTCTGCTGCGGCTTTTCGATCTGCCGCGGCTTCTCTGCCATGGCTTTTCTGCCGCGGCTTTTCAGTCGCGGCTTCTCTGCCATGGCGTTTCTGCCGCGGCGTTTCGATCTGTCGCGGCTTCTCTGTCGCGGCTTCTCTGCCATGGCTTTTCTGCCGCGGCTTTTCTGCCGCGGCTTCTGCGCCGTGGCCTTTCTCCCGCGGCATTTCGATCTGCCGCGGCTTCTCTGTCGCTGCTTTTCTGCTGCGGCTTTTCGATTTGCCGTGGCTTCTTTGTCGCGGCTTCTCTGCCATGGCTTTTCTGCCGCGGCTTTTCAGTCGCGGCTTCTCTGCCATGGCGTTTCTGCCGCGGCGTTTCGATCTGTCGCGGCTTCTCTGTCGCGGCTTCTCTGCCATGGCTTTTCTGCCGCGGCTTTTCTGCCGCGGATTCTGCGCCGTGGCCTTTCTCCCGCGGCATTTCGATCTGCCGCGGCTTCTCTGTCGCTGCTTTTCTGCTGCGGCTTTTCGATCTGCCGCGGCTTCTTTGTCGCGGCTTCTCTGCCATGGCTTTTCTGCCGCGGCTTTTCAGTCGCGGCTTCTCTGCCATGGCGTTTCTGCCGCGGCGTTTCGATCTGTCGCGGCTTCTCTGTCGCGGCTTCTCTGCCATGGCTTTTCTGCCGCGGCTTTTCTGCCGCGGCTTCTGCGCCGTGGCCTTTCTCCCGCGGCATTTCGATCTGCCGCGGCTTCTCTGTCGCTGCTTTTCTGCTGCGGCTTTTCGATTTGCCGCGGCTTCTTTGTCGCGGCTTCTCTGCCATGGCTTTTCTGCCGCGGCTTTTCAGTCGCGGCTTCTGCGCCGTGGCCTTTCTCCCGCGGCATTTCGATCTGCCGCGGCTTCTCTGTCGCTGCTTTTCTGCTGCGGCTTTTCGATCTGCCGCGGCTTCTTTGTCGCGGCTTCTCTGCCATGGCTTTTCTGCCGCGGCTTCTGCGCCGTGGCCTTTCTCCCGCGGCATTTCGATCTGCCGCGGCTTCTCTGTCGCTGCTTTTCTGCTGCGGCTTTTCGATTTGCCGCGGCTTCTTTGTCGCGGCTTCTCTGCCATGGCTTTTCTGCCGCGGCTTTTCAGTCGCGGCTTCTGCGCCGTGGCCTTTCTCCCGCGGCATTTCGATCTGCCGTGGCTTCTCTGTCGCTGCTTTTCTGCTGCGGCTTTTCGATCTGCCGCGGCTTCTCTGCCATGGCTTTTCTGCCGCGGCTTTTCAGTCGCGGCTTCTCTGCCATGGCGTTTCTGCCGCGGCGTTTCGATCTGCCGCGGCTTCTCTGCTGCGGCTTTTCGATCTGCCACGGCTTCTCTCTCGCGGGTTTTCTGCCGCAGCTTTTCGATTTGTCGTGGCTTCTATGTCGCGGCTTCTCTGTCGCGCCTTCTCTGTCGCGGCGTCTGGATCTGCCGCGGCTTCTCTGTCGCTGCTTTTCTGCTGCGGCTTTTCGATCCGCCGCGGCTTCTCTGCCATGGCTTTTCTGCCGCGGCTTTTCAGTCGCGGCTTCTCTGCCATGGCCTTTCTACCGCGGCTTTTCGATCTGCCGCGGCTTCTCTGCCATGGCTTTTCTGCCGCGGCTTTTCAGTCGCGGCTTCTCTGCCATGGCGTTTCTGCTGCGGCGTTTCGATCTGCCGCGGCTTCTCTGCTGCGGCTTTTCGATCTGCCACGGCTTCTCTCTCGCGGGTTTTCTGCCGCAGCTTTTCGATTTGTCGTGGCTTCTATGTCGCGGCTTCTCTGTCGCGCCTTCTCTGTCGCGCCTTCTCTGTCGCGGCGTCTGGATCTGCCGAGGCTTCTCTGTCGCTGCTTCTCTGTCGCTGCTTTTCTGCTGCGGCTTTTCGATCTGCCACGGCTTCTCTGTCGCGGCTTTTCAGTCGCGGCTTCTCCGCCGTGGCCTTTCTCCCGCGGCATTTCGATCTGCCGCGGCTTCTCTGTCGCTGCTTTTCTGCTGCGGCTTTTCGATCTGCCGCGGCTTCTCTGCCATGGCCTTTCTGCCGCGGCGTTTCGATCTGCCGCGGCTTCTCTGCTGCGGCTTTTCGATCTGCCGCGGCTTCTCTCTCGCGGGTTTTCTGCCGCAGCTTTTCGATCTGTCGTGGCTTCTATGTCGCGGCTTCTCTGTCGCGCCTTCTCTGTCGCGCCTTCTCTGTCGCGGCGTCTCGATCTGCGGCGGCTTCTCTGTCGCTGCTTTTCTGCTGCGGCTTTTCGATCTGCCGCGGCTTCTCTGCCATGGCCTTTCTGCCGCGGCGTTTCGATCTGCCGCGGCTTCTCTGTCGCGGCTTTTCAGTCGCGGCTTCTCCGCCGTGGCCTTTCTCCCGCGGCATTTCGATCTGCCGCGGCTTCTCTGTCGCTGCTTTTCTGCTGCGGCTTTTCGATATGCCGCGGCTTCTCTGCCATGGCCTTTCTGCCGCGGCGTTTCGATCTGCCGCGGCTTCTCTGCTGCGGCTTTTCGATCTGCCGCGGCTTCTCTCTCGCGGGTTTTCTGCCGCAGCTTTTCGATCTGTCGTGGCTTCTATGTCGCGGCTTCTCTGTCGCGCCTTCTCCGCCGTAGCCTTTCTGCCGCGGCGTTTAGATCTGCCGCGGCTGCTCTGTCGCTACTTTTTCTGCTGCGGCTTTTCGATCTGCCGGGGCTTCTCTGTCGTGGCTTCTCTGCCATGGCTTTTCTGCCGCGGCTTTTCTGCCGCGGCTTTTCAGTCGCGGCTTCTCCGCCGTGGCCTTTCTCCCGCGGCATTTCGGTCTGCCGCGGCTTCTCTGTCGCGGCTTTTCTATCTACCGCGGCTTCTCTGTCGCGGCGTTTCTGCCGCGGCTTCTCTGCCATGGATTTTCTGCCGCGGCTTTTCTGCTGCGGCGTTTCTGCAGCAGCTTCTCTGTCGCGGCTTCTCTGCTGCGGCTTCTCTGCTGCGGCTCTTCTAACACTGCTTTCTGATGATGATGGAGTCGCACAATGATCAAAGTAATGCTGTCGCATTACAAAAAGGTAGAGGTATAGACCAGGGTCTGGTATTCTGCGCGCCAACAGCGTATTCTGCTGGGTATCCTCGCGTGAGCGTACGCGTGAAACATCTGCGAAAGGAAGCGTTGTCGACGGGCTGCGTATGAAAAAGCTGGAGTGGAAAACAATGAAAATTAATATTATCTAGTTGATCTGAAACTGTATAACAATATTTATTCATTTTTTGTTGGTTTTTGCTAAGCCTAAATAGGGAGCAGTTTCACATAATAGCTGGCTAGAAAACGCCGTTTTTTTTCTTTTCTTTTTCTGCAAGCACAGCCACTGCGAAAATACAATCTGGCGTGCGTTCCGGTTTGCGTGATGTGATGACTTGAAGACATGAAAAATTCAGGCGTAAAGTCGCTGAAAATGAAGTAGATAAATTCAGGTTCGTAAATTCAGACTTGACCGTTTGTCGTTTCTTTTATCCCATTTTTGGGTCAACTGGGACTTAGCTGCCTCGATATCCGGGTTTCTCAGCGTTCAGACATATTCTCTCCACAATCTTAACCATGATTTGTCGGGCCTGGCACGCCAAGTACGCATACGTGACATTGTTCAAAGGGGCTTTTGAATGCTTCCGGCTCGCTTCGAGGAGAGTAATCAATCTTCTTTTGAGAGAAATGACTTCGAAGGCGCGGCCAAACTTTCGATGGTGGTAAAGTAATGAGTCTCCAAGTCGCTTGAAGCACTATATATGTGCGTGTTCGCGTGCGTACTGAATGCACACGTGTGATAAGTGAGTCACCGGGCGAGATTTTACGTGCAGTGTGCCTGGACGACGACAGGTTAAGCGATGGGCAAAGGATGACGCTGCGCTTACTGGTATGTGCCTGCGCGTGTCTTTATGGTGGAGAGCGAGAGTGAGGGAGGGGAGCGTGTTTCTGTGCGCTCGGGTGTAAGCATATGCATACGAGGATCTTGCGCTGCCTTGTGGACGTGAGTGTATCTTAGAGCGTGTTCAAATCCTTCATCTTAAGTTCTGCTCCAATCCTGACGCAGAAGACAGTTTCGAGAAGATAGCAACTATGCGACTATGCGACTATGCAAGCTACTTTGTTGTCTCTAGCAAGTATACGACACAGACCAGTGCTGTTATGCGGAACAGCTGAATGGAGTCGGGTTTAGCGAGCTCGGTTGACGAGACTTTCGAAGGCCCGTAGATGTGGTGGGTGTGCGAAATCATGAGAGCTGTTTAGGCTGGAGGGAAAACGCATGCTTAGGAAAGTGATGTACGTGTGTCGACATGAATTGGCAAGCTGTACAGTAATGTTATGTCGCCTGCAATAACCCAAATTAAGGAGTACCACAGTGTCAAATAAAAGCATATTATCTTAAACGTGTAAGAAAAAGAGAAACAAAAGGTCCGCCTCACAATGATAAAGATATACATATACTTGAACAGATAGAATTAAAAAGAATCTTCAAGGTTTATAGACCCTCTTCGCGGTGGTCCCCTGGACCCTGCCATGTTTGATCACGTGGTGACGCGTCAATTGCTGGCCTCAGCTGGCACCGTGGCCTGCGTGTTTACAATGGATGTACTACATGACGCCCGGTGAGGCTCAGCAAACCTCTGTTTCGGGAAATATTGTCGACAGTGACTATGTGGACGACTCGAAGCTTTGGCCTCCGCTTTAGAGGACATGTTCATTAAACTTTGACCAAATGGCGCGAGCAGCGTATTCTATTGCTTGTTCTAAAAGCGGGGCTGAAAATTTATTCCAAGCTGTCCAAACTTCCCGCTTACGAATTGAATCAGGATCAATGTGTTTTGATCTTAGTTCTTTATCTAGAAGACACTTTGAAGCAGTGGCTTGTCACGTTTGCAAGTCAGTGAAATTCATCGCTGCGGTCACTATCTGATTATTTTCTGTTTAATTGCTCGTGGGTGTACTCAGCTGCGATAGATTTGTTCTTGCTGCGCACAATCTTCTAACGTAGGTGTTCTGTTACAAGCCTTGCATTAGAAGCCTTACGCACCGCGCGATGCATTTTACAGTCGTGAACCTACAGCTAGAGAAACAGAGTAATTAAGCAGCACCCACTAAAAGTGGCAAGCGGCATTCAGACCTAAGCGAAATGCCTTTAACCCGCAAGCTGCACTGCGGACAAACCGAACCAAAACATGAGTATGCCGTGATCTACTTCGTCGCTTACCCATGTAAACATGATCGACTGCAAGAAACACCGAGATAACGAAAGAAAGGTATGAGTACAGCCGCACTCAGAATATTTCGGAGCACGGAAAATGAAAGCAAGTTAAATTTTCTCGAGACTTCATCACATAGTGTGAAATGTATGTCAGGAATGTGATAATTGCATCGGGAAATATCAACTCTACCTTCCGGTTGAGGGACCTGTGCCTAGGCTACGACGAAATTTAGATATTACTTGGATCTCGTTTTCAGAAAACTTTTGAGGGAGGATGTACAAGAAGTTTCCCGGCGAACAGCGGCGATCGATTGCTGCCGCGACCCACCATGGTGGCATAGTGGCTTCGGCGTATCACTGCGAATCCCGGCCCTGGCGGCCGCATGTCGATGGGGACGAAAGGAAAAGAAAAATTACCAATGTAGAGTGCGCTGGGTGCCTTTTAAAGAACCTTAGGCAGTGAAAACTGCCCTGGACTCCCCACTACCGCGTGCCTCGTAATCGTATCATGATTTTGGCACCTGAAACCCCAGAATTTGTTTTTAATTGCTGCCGTGGCTTCCGCTCACGAGGCTTCGCGGGGTGCCATTAGAACCGTGGCACCGCCAAGTTTTTGCAGGTATTTGAGCACCCTACCGCGCAACAATTGTTCCTTGACATGCCTCGAAGCTTTGATCCCTACGCATACGCGGCGGGCGTCGTTTATTTTGCTCCGAAAAGTTGGGCCAAACAGAGAAGCACTAGCAACTACGAAGAGAGCTATGGCGGACCGCTCACTCCTTTCTCGACTGCACTTATCACACCCGCCACGAGTGGCGCGTCCGTCGGCGCGCAGTACGCGCACTCGATTACTCTTCGATTTTCGCACAAGAGAGTTGGATGCCACTCTGTTATCGGAAACGTTACGTTTGTCAAACACGGCGGTGCCTTACTGAGCGCCTGAGAGAAGCACAAGTGTAAAGTTAAGAAAAAGAAAAGAAAATGGTCGCTGCACGGATTGTTTTTTGAGAGCCGAATTTAATTGCATGCGCAGTAGTAGACCGCAGCAAGTGCACGTGCACTAGGGAAATCATCGCCGCCATCGCGGTAAGACAGTTAGGTGACGATTGTGTAAGCATGCCTTCCTTTTCGCTTTCCAACATAGAAATTGTTTACTTAGAAAATAGTGCGCTATGAAAGTGCATGTGCTTACTATGTGTTGTATATTAGCACACTTTCTGTTTCGATATAAAGGAGTTGTAAGTAGCGCTTCGTGTGTCTTTTTGTCCGTGTCTTCTAGCGCAAGAACCATTTCGCAATGCATAACCAACTCGCCCAAATCATTACTTTGATCGCAGTAGTCAATGTATAGCAGTATAAACACAATTGATGTATTTTTAGCCTTGGTAGCATCATTTTATTTTCATTCTGCGGGCTTCTCTCAAAAAAGACTTGTAACCGTGGACGTTTAGAAAGTCATACTAATGGTTAATGCAAAAATCTGCGATGGCTATAGTCCTTTTTTCAACCTTCAAATGTGTCAACACTAAAAGTGAAGAAATATAGAGAGCTACCGAAGCTCAAAGCGCGTATTGATTGCAGCGGGCGAGCATTTCTTTTTTTACACTTTGTTCCCATGAAGCTCCCTTTGAGACCGTTCCAAGACAGCTTCAGGAGATCTATACGGCTCTGCAAACAATGGTAATGAAATTGCTAGCCGCCCGGATGGTCTCATTCGCGGCAGTTTATGGGCACTCTGATGAATTTGTGTCGAGTATATATTCCTATATTTACTAGAATAATTGCTTTTTCTTGACTACTAAAACAGCAAGAAATAATGGTTTCTGAAATCCCAGGAGCATTAAACTAAAGAAAATGCAGTGGCACGGCATACATTAGCCGCAGAAGCCAATTCTTATCGCCGGCCTACTTTTGCCATTTGAAACGAGCGAATTCTGGCTTTCTTATTTTTTGCCGCCTTGATTGGAATTTCAGTGAACCATTGCAACCTTCGTAAGTTCTGGACATTGTGCTGGTGTTCTGACATATCGGAATGCTGAGAGATCGGAAACGAGCGACTTAGTTTCTCGACGATGTACGGCGCACAAAATAATGACATGAATCCCGAAAAGGAAAGGAACTTCAGAGGCAAAAATGGCATTTAGATTATAAAGTCGTCTGGAATGTATCGAGTTTAGTCGATCTTACGAAAATTGATTCAGAACGCCTCGCGTTGGTCGTTTTCTCAGATTTTCTTGGTCGCGAAAAAAAAAAAACAAAACAAAACAAAAAACAGTAAAGCAAACAGCTTACTGTCTCATACATTTTCCAGACATTTAACAAATATGCACCTTAATTGGAGTCCACACTCTTCGATACTCAAGCAGCACCACTTTATGCTGCGTAGGAGGACCAATGCGTTCTGATTTTCAACGTACGGAATGCTTTACGACGATGTCGTCGACTTCAGCTTTTTCTATCTCGCCAGGTAAGACTAAAGCTGGCAGAGATGTGCCTATATATATATATATATATATAATCACTATTCACAAGACTTTGCAGTATCGAGTTGCGAGCCTACGAATTACAATTGTGACAAAGAGAAAAAATTGGCAGTTGCTTAGCTCGGCTGTGCCAGGATATACGTAGCGAAAGCTAAGGCATAGCGTGGTTCGCCTTGTCTAATCTTGATTGCAAGTCCAGGTTAGTCTGGTTGTCTAGCTATATTACGGCGTTTACCCAGTCGTTCGGCGCGCTGTTCCTCTGTTTCCTGGACGATTCGTTTCCTCTTCATCTCGTTCCGATGTCGATTCCAAGCCTCCTCCTGCTTATCAGAATTGTTGCCGTCCACACTGCCGCCTCAACTGTGGTTGCGGTGAACGCGAGCTCTCCTTTTCAATCCTCCGACACCTTATCGGGCATGCGATGCAGCTGGCGAAGTGAGCGGAGGCCTGCGCTGTGACGAAGAACGCGGTGTGACGTCATGTGCCTCCTCGGAGCACGGCCACGGTGAAATCGCAAGTTTGCGGCCAGTAAAGCTAGCTTTCGCTTTAAAAGTATTGGCGCGCAGTGTTTCTAGAACGGGTTTACCACCGGGTTTTCAATACAGCAATACTCCGTTACTGTGAATATGCTTCTCTCAAGGAAATAATAAATAACAATACTACAAAAATATTTTGAATTCTCGGTAACTTGATGCTTCACAGTTCAAACTAATGCCTGTCTTCACAGAATACGTAGTCTAGCGGTGATACATTGGCCTGGAAGAGGGCTTGACGAGTAGACGATAATCGCATCATCGCTTACTTCGTCATCGTGCTACCATGATAAGTATCACCACTTATGTGGAAGAAAATTTCTGAAACAACTTTCAGAGAACTTTCGGCGTGGTTGTGGCTCTTTGCGTGTCCGAAGAAAGAGACAGAAAGGAACTAAAAGAAAATCGGGAATTATTTCAGGCAGGCCCCGTTCTTTCCCAACGAACCAAGTCACTCTTCCTCGCGAGTGCATGTCAAACAGCCTCGGTCGGAACCGCATTTGAGTTTCTCGTAAGCGTGGGATCTCATACGCAGGCAGAAAGAAAACAACAAAAAGGAAGTGCCGCGCCAGGCGTGTCGCGCCCTCGGTGCTTCTAAAGTATCTCGGTGAAAACAAAGTTAGCCCTTACACTTTTTCATCGTGTCGTATAACTTCGTGTTTCAAACTTCTACCGCACCACCGTCTCAAAAACTTTGACATTTCATTCGCACTTATTTCGTTAGCTGGACGTGCTCGCGACCACCTACTAGTCATCTCGAGGATCCAGCAGTCGTGACAGCATATCAGCTATGCGCGGGCACTCGTTAGCGCCTTTTATTTTTTTTATGGTACAACCCACGCTTGTATTTGTTTATTTATCATGTTTCGTAGTTTCTGAGTGCAATTAGCTTTCTTATTTTACTTCATCTGTGCGCCGCACTGCAAACGTTTTCTTCGATTCTAGAACTTAGACGTTGTGGCTGGAAAGAGGAACCCTTGAACCAACAATACTCACGCTCAGTGAAATAATGTCTCATCAATCTTTCACTGAATAAATAGAAATTATTTGTTTGTATGACATTACATGTATTGCGCTTTTATATGGATGGATGGATGGATGGATGGATGGATGGATGGATGGATGGATGGATGGATGGATGGATGGATGGATGGATGGATGGACGGACGGACGGACGGACGGACGGACGGACGGACGGACGGACGGACGGACGGACGGACGGACGGATGGATGGATGGATGGATGGATGGATGGATGGATGGATGGATGGATGGATGGACGGATGGATACAACTTTCTTGCACGTCCGGCAAGGTTTAACGCGACCCGGGCTCAGGTCTCCCACGGGGGAACGTCAAGACCCTGCCTCAACGCCGCCTCACGGGCTTGCTGGACTGCCCACTTCTGGATTCCGAGGTCTGAGCTGCGCAGAGAGCGGCCCACCTTGACGACAGGGTCTCCGTAGTAATTGTCATCCCTCCTATAACTACATCGCATTCCCACAGCATGTGTTTGAGTGTTGCTGGTCCTTCCTGGCACAATTTGCACATGTCGTCCTGATGCTTATTTGGGAAGATACGTTTCAGACGGAATGGATTAGGGAAGGTGTTCGTCTGGAGTTGTCGCCAGGCGTCGGCCTGCCTCCTGTTCAGTTTGGAACTCAGCGGTGGGTATATCCGTCTGGTGTTCAAGTATGCACTGGTTATGTCGTTGTATCTGGTGAGCCTGTCCTGTTATGCTCGAGAAGCGTTCGCTATCGTGCGAGAGGCGTTGCCCTGTTCGGCGCGGCTGGTCATGTCTCGCGCTGTCCGGGGCGCCGTCTCGTTTAGGTTCCGGAGCGCGTCGCCTTCCGTGGTGACGTGCGCAGGGAACCATATGATCCTCGAGCTCGCGGTTTTGGATCTGCCCGCTTTGACCAGAATGGACAGGGCTTCCTTGGAAATTTGGCCTTTGGCGTAATTCTTTACTGCCGCTTGCGAGTCACTTAGTACGACTTCGCATTCCTGTTCTGTGAGAGCCAGCGCAATCGCTACTTCATCCGCTGTTTCCAAGTGTTCAGTGTATACACTGCATGTGGTTTTGATTTTGGACTCTGCGTCTATGACGACGGCGGTGTATTTTTGGCCGTTCGGACATTCGGTTGCGTCGACAAAGCGCGCATTTCTCTCTCTGCCGAATGAACGGAGCAGAGCCTCGGCTCTTGCTTTCCTTCTACCTCGGTTGTAATCGGGGTGCACGTTTCGTGGGATCGTTGCCACCGTAATGGTGTCTCTGATTTTGTTGGGGATTTGCATTTTCTGGCCGTGCTGGTTGTGGTACGTTATGCCGAGGGTGTTCATAATGCTCCTTCCCGTCGTGGTGGTCGACAGGCGTTCGAGCTGCGACATGCGTTGTGCTTCGGCTATTTCTTATAGGGTGTTGTATATGCCCAGCTGAGCCAGGAGCTCGGTGCTCGTCGATCCCGGGAGGCCCAGGGCTATCTTGTACGTTGTCCTTATGACCGTGTTAATCTTGTTCTTTTCCGCGACGTACCAGTTGTGGTAGGCGGCTACGTAGGCGTTGTGGCTGACAACGAATGAGTGGATCAGTCGAAGGACGTTTTCTTCCTTCGTGTCCGTGTGTCTATTGGTTATTCTCTTTATGAGTCTCGTGGCGCTGGTGACTTTGCCTTCGATCTTCCTCACGGTTTCGCCGTTAGCCCCGGTGGCCTAAATGATCATTCCGAGAATTTTGATCTTGCTTATTTTGGGGATTGCGTTTCCGTCTTGGGTGTACAGGCCGATTTCCTGGTACTCCCCAGGTCCTGTGTAGCTCTTTGGTGGTATGCATCTGCGCGTGGGCCGGTAAAGGAGTAGTTCTGACTTGCTCGAGGTGCATTTGAGGCCCGTTCCTTAGAGGTACTCTTCGACTTTGTGAATGGCCGTTTGTAGTGCGTGTTCAATTTGGCCGTCACTGCCGCGGTCCGCCCAAATCCTTATATCGTCTGCGTATATTGCGCGGTGGATTCCTTCGATTTCCCTTAGTTTGCTGGGGAGACCCAGCATGCCTAATTTGGAAAGGAGCGGGGATATAACTGAGCCCTGGGGGCTACCTGCACTTCCCTGGGTTCGTTCTTCGGACTCGAGGTCGCCAACCGTCAGGGTGGCTTTGCGATCGTTCAGAAAGTCTCTCACATAGTTGTAGGTCCTGTCCCCCAGGTTCAGATAAGACACTTGTTTAAGGATCGACTCGTGAGCGACGTTGTCGAATGCTTTCTCCAGGTCTAGTCCTAGGATGGCTCTGGTGTTTCTTGTTTTGTTGTCAAGGATCTGGTTCATTAGTTGTAACATGACGTCCTGCGTGGACAGACGGGATCGGAACCCTATCATGGTGTGGGGGTAGGCTTCCGTCTCTTCTAGATGGCTGTCTTTCTTTAGCAGCATTGTGCGCATCATTTTACCAAATTTTCTCGCTTGCAAAGGTGGTCGAATCTGGAACGAGTATGTTCGTAAGGAGTGGTAGGACAAAAAGGACTAGTTGTATTTTCACTCATAGTACACACACAAAAAAAGAAGGAAACTAGTCGCCGAAAGTGTAGCGTTGTCTGTGTGGTTTTATGCCCAAGTGAACACGAATGTTTCGGTCTTCTTTTTAAAGCTAGTTTTTAATTACGAGTTCTAGTATTCACCGAGACTCGCATGAAATCAGTGGTTTAAGAACATATCGTCTGGTAGGATAGTAAATTCGCGTCAAAAAAAAAAAACGACGCTAAAAAGCCGAAATGTGGGAGATGGGTGTAATAGGTATTAGACGTTACTGCCAAAAAATTATCCGACCATAACAATAATCCCTAATGCGAAATTTGAGAGCAGCTCTGTACGTGTTTCCATTTCGCGATATATTGGTTGGCGCGGACAATGTATCGTGCGGCACGTTGCAAACGGAGCGAAGTGTGGCGCGATGCCTCGCTAATCGCGGGAGATCGCGAGAGGCAGTGCGTGGGAGACGCGTGGGTGCGATTCACAGTAGCCGCCGCAGAAAGACCACTGCTCATGTAACGCTTTGTGTTCATATATGGTATCGATGGCGTCATCGGTGAACAGACAATGCAAGGTCGATCCAAACAGGTCGCGAAGCTTCGGGCGAAAAGCAGTTCAGTACAAATTGTACTGAAGGGTGGCTATGGGAGCAGCGACTGAAGCGCGACTATGTTTGCAGGGAAGAAACATTGGGAAAGAAATAAAAAGCGTTCGTTAATTCAACCGAGACACAGTTAGATTCATTCAAATAAAATAAGATACCTGGTCAATTTTATATATCCGTGACGAGTGAAGAAAATTTGCGTTTATTTAATTTTATTATTATTAATAAATAAATTTCTTTACAGCGCCCCTCGTTCCAGGGGGCGTTGACGCCGCTATCACTCGCAATGTAATGTAGCTCTTGAAATGCGCAGAAAGGCCCGCTCGTAAAGTTCACCTGCTGAAATACGCCCCCCCCCCCCCCCCCCCCTCACACGTTGTGCTTTTTCGCTTGTCGACGTCTGTCTGCATTTTGTCACGCGGGTAGCTTCATTGCTTGTTAACCTGTTCAACCAAAGGTAGTGACTTATGATCGGCAGATAATTGTGTAGTTGTTTCCGTGCGACTGCGTTGGCCGGCAGGCTTGACGTCCCACGATAGGACCAGCACACTACATCTAAAGCTTTCGTCGGGCTCCAAAGAAAGTCTGTTCTGTGCAGGGGCGCGATTTCGACAACCGCACGGCTGACTTTTTTCTGCATCACTTCCCGCGCTGAAAGCTGGAAACACCCATCAAGTCGATTGGCGGGGCTTTTGAATATATAGGTCTAAAGGCAGGCCGGCAAAACAAATTTCGCGCTTTCGAATACAAAAGACGTCACTTCTGTTTTTAATGGATATGGCGTAACATTATTTTTTCTTCCGTCGGAAATGTTCCTACCACATACAGATGGCGCTAAGGCCTATGACCCGCCAATGAATCGCCATGTTTTGAACGTATGGCCTCCTATGGAAGCTTCGCTACCACGTATATTCACCTTGGACGATGCGCGCTACTCTGGCGTCATCTTGTAGCTTTCGTAAACGCAGAGCCCCTCTCGCGCGACACTGCGCTTTTTCTACACCCTCTCCCTCCGCTTTTCACGTCATGGCTTCACTGCAACCTCCTCCTCTGCTTTCCTCCTCGCGCTGTCTTCACTCTCGCCATCTTTTATCACCCGCGGCGCTCCGTGTTGACCTTTCATCGTTCGCTGTGCTCATTCGCTCGTCAAAATCCTTGTCACAAAAATTCAAACCGTAAATCAAAACATTGAATCTTATAGGCAATAGAATGAGACGCGTTCTCTACAGTGCAACAAATTTCTTTCAAAGCATTCCTGTGGTTGTCTCAAAATCATTTCTACCCTTTACATCTACTTAAATTGGGAAATGGGAGTTGGCCACGAGCAGGACCCTGATTTTAAGCTAGCGAGCATCACGGCGCAATAAAACTTGATATGCTGTGTCGAATGGCAAAATTTTCATTACGTCCTAAATTCGGTTAAGGAAATAAAGTGCAAAGAAACTATACGGAATGATGAAGGAAGCTATTACGAATTTGCACCTTGTTGTCCCTTAATCGTCATGAATGTTTGAAGCACAATTAGCGTAGTCCTTGCCTTCCTGTCTTTAAGGCGTGTTTCTGCTCCCCCTCCCCTTTCTGCCTCCGCTTCCGTTGTGTCGTCTATCCACCTTCAAGGAAGCGAGAGTAACCGCTGAGTACCCTTTTAAAGAAATAATGAGGCACGACGTCTTGCGTCCACTTCACTTCGTTTCCCGTAATCTGATGATGGAGATAGACAGCGCGAAAAAACAAAAAAAAAGACATGCGACTCATATTCCCATGAAGACAACGTGGCCGCTTGCACGTTTTCGTATGGAAAAGTTTTCAGCGGGCAGATATTCGAAACAAACAAATGTTTGTTATTTTAGGGGGACCCTAATTACCAAAGATTAAGCGAGATTCAGTTCTTATAATGCGTTTCCAGAAGCAGAAAACTTTGTTCGGCCCCTCTGCTAAATATTCTGTGTTCGGGATGTCACACTGTACTGGGTAATTAATTGGACTTATGTTGATATTGAATTATTTGCTTAGAAAAGCGTTTAATTGGTGCGCCAGTGTCGCTTAGCGGAACGCCGATCTTTGTCGCACATTTGTGTGCCTTTTTATTTCCTGAAAAAAAAAAGAAAACGCAGCAGGCGTGTGCGGCCCTGCATCATCACGGCCCAGTTTCCAGCATAGCTGTTTCTTTCGAGCAGTCGTTTTAAGAGAGAGAGAGAGAGAGAGAGAGAGAGAGGAAAGGGGAAAGGCAGGGAGGTTAACCAGAGAAAAAAAAATCCGGTTGGCTACCCTACGCTGGGGAGAGAGGGGTGGGGGAGGTAAAGTGGAAACAAAGTAGAGATAAGGAAAGGAAGGAGCATAGACACACAATCACAATCGGTCACTGTCACCGAACACTGTCATCGCACATCACACTGACACTTGTAGCAACATTAACATCTGTACAGGCGACTGTAGCCTGAACAGTCGTTTTAAGAGCTTCCATTGGCTGTAGTTAAAGCACATACCTTGCAACGTTGCACGCTCTTGCCCCTTTGAAATGTTGCCCGCCTATAACGATCTCGAGCACTTGCTTAAGGAAATTTTAGCAAAAGCCGCACTTCACCCACACATTCTTTTTTTTTAATCTCTCGTACAGATAAGCCATAATGTTTCTCCTATTTACACCAAGTCTGATCTCCGTATGTTTTATAGTATAGCTAGCTTAATCCTACGCTTTCCTTAAAACACTTTTTTAACGCTTCGGAGCACTTGCATAAGCAATTTGTTGCAACGGATGTAACTAAACCGCACGCATTGAAGTCTGTCTACATATGCCCCTAAACGGCCGCTTATTCCCGCGATATGTGTGAACAATGTGACTCGTTCAGCTCGGAAAATACGGTGCGGGCGCCTCGTACGACGAAATAAAGTGGGTACAGGACTAGGCTGCAATAATTGTTTGCAAATTGCGTAATTCGGGAAGAAACGCTGGAGTTTCGCCACAAAATACACTTGGATGCCCCCTATTTCCATCGCATATGCACTCAGTGTGGCTTAGAGTTGTCTCGTTACAGTGGGAAACATAGGTGATGAGAGCCGATTAACGCTTTCGAAGCTCGAGCACCTGATGAATGGGTGTTCTTCCAATGCCTGTAATTTATTCACCCATATTAACCAGGCACCAACATAGCCCACAGTCTTCCTCATATTTCAACCATGGTTCACTGTGGCACTTGCTTTTCCTAACAGAGCTTGTTAAATCCTGCGCCTTCGTAAAACACGCATATAATACACCGGAGCTCTTGGAAACGTAATTTACTTGGAGTGCCTGAATGGATCCGTGCAGTTGGAAATTCGCCAGCACGTCAGCTATAGCCTGGCCTGTATTCTCACAGAATGGACCGCAAGTTGCTGTCAACATTGCTTTGTTCACACAGTTTTTGTAAGTGCTGCCTAACAAAACACTGATATTTTTACTACGAATTGCTTACGTGCAATCATCTGTGCAAACTGCGCTCTAGTTGGACTGCGTACATATAACCTCATAATTCTCAGGTTGCCGCCGACTATAGCTATTTATCCAACCAACTTCTGACCACATCGTGTCGATTTTCCGGTGAACCTCCGTCTTGTTTCCGGTTTGATTTTTACTTCGAATTTTACTCCCGCATTCTAGAACGTTAGTCCACTCAGCACTGCATCTCGCCTCGAGAAAGTGGATGGTAGCACCTCTCTTTGAAAGAAAGTGGCCGCAGCGCTTCATTTACTTAGCACGGCAATTCTTGAGATGCTGTGCTTAACTAGTTGAAGTGGACGAAGAGTTTAGCGGTGGGGATGTTTGAGAAGACTCGGGTCAGTTTTGCATAACATTTGGCAATGCAGTCTTAGATCGAAGGAAGTGGTTTGAGGGGTCGGTTGATATGTGGTTCTGGGACTCTATGTACAAAAAATTTGTGTGCGCTGATGATGCCTCGAACAACCGGTTACATAAGAGGTTCATTTCAATGAGGTAGAAGTGGGGGCCTGTAAACGTAGCATAAAGTCCAGATGTTTAGGAGCAGTGCTTAGACTAACTACTAAGAAAGTGCAAGGTGTGTTTCTTTTAACCGTGTGCTTCCTTTAAGCATTGTCCCCGCAAAATTTGAACTTTAGGGCTGCATCATTTCACCAGTTTGGGGAGCGAGAAATGTCTGTACCAGTACCTGAAATGCCACACGAATCGCGCTTCACCGGAGATGGGTGGTGAACTCGACAGGCGACGAATGCGAAAGGCGTTCCTGCTCAACTCATCTGAGCACTCACATACATTTGAGGACCTTCAAGAGAAAGAAGCATCAAACAAGACATAACTGGCGATTGAACGTTTGCTCTTTGAGGCACAGTGTTTGCTGCAGATAAGGAATAACTTTCAATATCTTGCCTGTCGGCAATCTTAAATTAGCTCCCCGAAGACAAGATGAGTTTGGAAAAGCTACATGGCTAAGGCATACGCATGTTTTCGATAAGAGGCAATTAAGAAGTTTTCCGCGTCTACGAATTCCTTTTGATCGACACCTATCGAAAACAGACACCCAGAAATAATTTCAGAGAGTCGCAGCAGATGCCGGTAAGGGCAAAGCCAATTATTTGGGCGGTGGTCTGCTTTTCTGTTGTTTCAGCGTAGTCTTGTCGTTCCGATATGCAAATTACGCGTATTCGTGGAAATCATAGTAAGTGCATAATTTGCGGACTGTCGTGTAGCCCCGCCATCGGTTCCACTTGAGTTATGTGCCTTTTAAACCACGTTTGTCGGTGAATGGCCACGAAAAAGACTATTGACCATTACATTCCTTCTGTCGAGGCATTAGAGTCCAGTATTGACATCCTGCCTTTGTGTCAGTTAGCGCAATATCTGCGGCGCGTGCTTATCGAAATTAAATCTTTTATATACAGAGATTTGCGTCTGTCGAAAAGCCGAGAAATACAGAATGCAGTGTTAAGACGGGCTAAGCGACACACCGCTGAATTAAATATGAAAAAAAAATCATTGCGTATAATATAACCAAACGAGGTAGAAGGCGGTGACAAGGTTTTCGCGACGCTGAAGTAACTACAAGAACTTCTTATGGATTTACCATGTAAAACACTCTAGCTATGCTTTTTTTTTTGAAACAGTTCCTTTTAACAACTACTTCTGCTCCTAGCCACCACTGCTTTCTTTCTTCAAAGTTTTTCACATCGCATATAGGCTGTCATATTGTCGTAGAGCTAACAGAAAAATTTGCCGTCATGCGTCAGCTCAGTACTATAGAACTTGCGCTGCTTACAACGACAAGCAATGATTTAGAAAAAAAAATATCAGTGTGAATTGATTGGCAAGGAAGGAAGGAAAGTAATATGAGACATACAAAATGTTACGAAATGGTGGTTATCTCCGATACGCACACTCTATAAAAAAAGTTTATGACCTTTCGGCCTTATCTTGCATTCACTGGGTGATCATCATTTATCTTCCATACCGTTTCCTTTCTTTGCCGCACTGTGCGCTTATTGCTTTCCTGCCACGAAAGCTATTATGCCGCGCTGATAACCGGAATGCGTTTCGGGACCTGAATGGACCAGGCGCGCTGCGTTAGAAGAAGCGGACACATTGATACATGACGATAAGTTAATCTGGAAAATGTGAGAAACTTCGCATCTATTCGGCCCCACTTTGTACACAAACGAAAATTGCCCTCTGCCTTGCGCACATTTACCGTATTTACCGGTCTGCGCTCGCTGTCATGAAAGCTTGGTTATACGCGCATGGCGTCCATGAAGTGCAAGCGTAAAGCTTCCTACTAAAATTACTGGATGCAACTGTGCTGTTGTGATCGTTCCATTGCCATAGAAATTATGGGTACATTATAAAAAGTTAAATGCGAAAAAAAAACAGAAAATTTTATTCTCGCTACAGAAAGTATCACTCAGTGGAAAAAGCAGAGATTATTTATTATATAAACATATCCGTTGATGCTCAAAGGCACTTTTTCCATTTTAGCAGAAATATTACCCATATGGTAAAGTTAACCAAAATTTGTCATTAATATTGTGAACGAAATGAGCATTCCTCGCCCCTTTACTGTCCCCGAGTAACGTTTGTCTGCAACTTCACTAGCCACATAAGTATAGGGAGATAGTTACCACGTTAGCGGGGCAAACAGTCCTAATTTATGAATAAGCTACAGCTGATATATGCTGCCAAGTTATCTCACTGAGAGCCTGGTTGCATAAACTCGTAGAATGGATACTGGTATGGGGCCGCGGAGTGCAGTTTTCTTGTGGCCGGGTGTCCTGTCATATCGCATGTTTTATCTATCGCGGTTATTTGTGCTTGTACGATCTGTTTAAGCAGAACCCCAGCGTTTGACTTTTTCGTACACCATGAAAGCTTCAGTCATGAGGGGAGCAGCAGTTACTCCCATAAAAGAGTCAACTATGAGACCCGTTCTTTTGTAATATAACGAAAAAAGCGATCAACAGAATATGTTAGTTTAACTACATGAAAAATTTGGAAGCAAAAAGGAGAATAAAACAGAGACAAACATTTGCACACTTTCGCGCTTTTTTTCCCTCAAGAAACCTTATACACTACTGTTGCAAAGATTTGTATAATCTGCCTGCTAGCGGCGTGAGAAGGCCCTGCAGCGTTGTTTACTGTGCTGCATTTTTTTCCATATTTTCAGGCAAATATTGATTTTTAAGTGCACGAAGGCCGTAAGCCTGTACATGCGTGAATAAATATTGAGAATTTTCGGATTTTAACGTAATATTTTTTTCAAGAAGGTTGAGTTTTAGAGCCAAAAATCAATCTGAAGACTAAAGCATGAAGCTCAGACAATGTCATGTACTAACAAGCAGTACAGCCGCGCTTGCAGCTCACATAGACATCGGCGCCACAGTTCCCTCTAGTAAAGGTTTTTACAAACTTTACGCCTGAAAATTTGCCGACCGTGCAACGTTGAAGAAAGGAAAGCTGCTCAGGATAGATGATGCTTATTGTTTGAAGGCGAAATAAGCCCCAAATGCTGCGAACGTTTCTTTTAGGGCGCAGTTAAATACTCACTCAGTCGTTTCTCTTCGCGTGTAGGCATGTCACTGTGCCCCCGGGCGCCGTATATATATTGAACCTAATGCAACGCGTAAAAGAACGATTATGTGGCCCTGATAAGAAGCTTTCGGGTTGTGGCGTCTTACCACCATCTCTTGCCTGGGGGACGAAAGACTCGGAGCAGGAAGCTTTATAATAGCAAGCACCGGTGTTGTGAATTGGAATTGTTGAAGAACGACATTAAACTTCACCTGGGCTGCAGGTGTTGCGTGCGTTCTCTTTAGCTTTGCCATATGCTTTGATTTTTTGGAGTTTTTATGCAAATAATTGTCACTGCGTCTTCTACTTGATTTGCTATGTAGCTCTTAGAATACATTTCTTGTCGTATCACCCCTTCATTTATATGAAAAGTCGCTGTTGTGGTGAGGCCCCCGAAGCATCTGTTACCAGCACTGGCAACATCATAAATAAATAAATTTTTGAGCAGCGATGTTACAAGCCAAGATGTTACTTTAGTCGCAGTCTCCCCACGGGATCATTGTAATATCGAAGGCATTATGTTCGATACAGGATGCCGCCTCAACTGGCGCAATAACACAGGTGTATTTCGAAGCATGATTACTATTCGTCGAAGTAACCAAAGTAGCTATAAACTCAAGCCAGTACAACATATATTTGCGGTATTTGCACGAAACCATCGCAATAACAAAGGCTTTTCTAGCAGGGCTTGTAAAGGCTACTAGTACGCAACGATATGACTACAACTCTTGCAGTAACGTATCTGATGGAGCTAGATATTAGCGCTGAATGACATTCGCTGAAGTAAGCAAAAAAAGAAAAGTAAAACTGGCAGCGTGAACCTTTGCACGGAAGCTGCCGAGCTATCTTTCGCATTTCAGCCATTGTGTGCTTAACACCAGCTAGGTTTGAAAGAGGATTCTACAGCAACGCTAGAAGTAACGCCCTGCTAAGCCGCGCAGAACACCATTCGGCGCCCTCTTCATGCATGCATGCTGCGATATCCATTTGCAATATGAAACCATTGCCTTTGCACTTTGCGCAGGAATAACCTTGATATCACAGAGAAAGAAAGCTTCCTATTCAAACACAGTGTTTGCCGACGTCTATTCTCTGACGTGTTATCCTGCAAGGAATGGAACGAAAGGGAACAGAGTCCTAGAGAAGAAGGTGTTCAACTTATTTGGCGTTTTATAGTGTTAAAAACTCAAGCTTAGAATGGCTGCTCACGCAAACGTACAGTCGCGGGCAATATGACTTGCAACACCCTTATTCATGGTCGAAGAGGCTCCATGGCTGCGCGGCGGCTTTGACATGCGAAATAGTGGTTTAAGAAATGCTAGTAATTTTAGCTTTGTTTAGGTCGGGAACTTACCCTGTGTCTGCGCAGCCGCACAGTCCGGGAGCCCCACCTACCAACGGGCACCGGTGTTGCAGGTCATATTGCACCTGACTGTACGTCGTATTTTGTTTCAGGGAGGACACTGTATATTTAGAAAGGAGGTGTTCGGGCTTTTTCCAAAATTTATCCGTGACACAAAACTGGAGTTTGAATAACTAGATGTGTGGCCGGGCTAGCAGGGCGCAGTTGGAATAATGGCGCGCGGCATGTGGCATCTCGGTTGAACTGCTGTGCTTCCTCGCTGTTAGTCTTGCCTGTATGTGCTGGGACGGGCTTTAGACCCCTAATACAGCATTTGATTAGGGGCACTTGGGCGGAGGCATTGCTGGAAGTTTTGAAAAGACGAGGTTCGCCGGTCGCTATACTAAAATAGGAATAGGAAACGCTGACTATAAACATCTCTTTGCCAACTTCGTTCGCCTACGTCTTGCGCAGTTCCGTTCCGTTTGCAGCGTGCGTCAAGCAGCCGACAAGCATCTTTCTAGAACACACTGTCGCTAGCTGCACTCAGCCAGTGACAAAATCTGTAACGTTATACCAGATGCCCCAGTAACTTAATGTTTACGTCGTCGCCCGTATTTCTAATCCGTGCCGTGTCCTCGCTGGCGAAATATTTGCTCCTATATATACCACTGAACGCGTATAGTCTAGACCGAACTGGTTTGAGCGTTTTGTGTGCTCTTCATTTAAATATACAGCAACAATACATAGAAAACCAAAGTACGCGTTTCCTTTACCGAAAGCAATAAGGTCTGGATGATTGATTTCCATTGCTTATAACTGATCACCGGAGTTTATTATAAACTGAAGAGCTCAGGGCATACGTCCCACTTGTTTATCAAATCGCCTTTGACAGCGCCTGCCAGATAAGTGATTCATCACTCTGTACCTAGGACACTTTCTGCCTTTTCACAATTATGTATTAGGACACTGTACAAGACGTCGACACGGGGTCGGCCAAAATGGCTTTATCTACTCGACAAAAAGAAATAAAGCAGTGAGAGGTTCAGTCGGTGCTGCATTTACCGGTTTGTCCCCTCGGTAGCATTATGTCTTCGCGTATCGTTATGCAAACCTTAGACTCTTTTGAGCATCCATTTGTCAGCTTAAGCCTGAATGGGCTTTCGATGTGTGATTTGACATAAGAGAATCAAAGGTTATTTTAATGATTATCGAGGAATTATAGAACGGCCTCACTATTGGTGGCATCAACGTAGGAGGGATGCTGCGAAAATGTGCTTTCAGCTAAGACAACTAGAGGAATGGCCACGTAGGACTTGCACAAAGAACACTGACTGACGTCATTGCCAAGTTCTTTCGTGGCCTCACTATGAGGTTGTCGTGATAGAGTGAGCAGGGCTCATGTGTACACAGCATGGACTCGTTTATTAGTATCTACTGTGAAAACACTGCCGCTGTGTTGTGCTATAGCTACTTATCATGCTTGGGCGTCTTCCGTCACTGTCATATCCAGGCAGCAGTCTTTCATTGGTGGACGGGGAGTGCGTACGACATCACTCTCTTTGCTACGGTGGCGACAAAGGCCGTTGGAGGTTTTGGGAACGTTTTTTTTTTTAATAGTGGCGCTGCTCCATTTAGTTGGAAAAAGAAGGCCACGTGTCCCTTCTTGGCACAGACTGTGCGAAAGGTTTCTCGTATAAGGTAAGAAACACAGACAGCTCTGCGTGATTGTATACTATGTTCTTGGGCTGCTGAGCACGAGGCCGCGAGATCCAATCCCGGCCACGGCGGCCGCATTTCGATGGGGGCTAAATGCGAAAACACCCGTGTACTTAGATTTAGGTGCACGTTAATGATCCCAAGGTGGTCGAAATTTCGGGAGTCCTCCACTATGACGTGCCTCAGAAACAGGAAGTGGTTTTCGCACGTAAAACTCCATAATTTAATTTTTTTTATTAGTTGTGTAAGGGGCTGATCGAGACATAGAGCATGTTTTAGGTTCTAAAAGATAAAATACTGACGGCAAGAGGCCTTCAGCGGGGCTACATGCTTTGGAGAGGTGACGACTAAAAGACCTTGGGACCATGGCCATTAAAAGAATTAAGAAATAAAAAAAATAAAAAGAAACATGGCAACCCATTACTGCACGCGCACCAGTACAGTTTCTGGAGGAATCAGTACCATTAGAAACGTTACTAAGTTTACTTAGGCTGCCGGTTTATCTAAGCACTGTGCGTATGGGGACGTCGGTAACGGCGACCGCAATGACAATGTTCCTCGTAACAATGGAGGACTCTCTCTCTCTCTCTCTCTCTCTCTCTATATATATATATATATATATATATATATATATATATATATATATATATATATATATATATATATATATATATATATATATAAATTTCGATGCTATGGCACATTGTACTAGTGACTGAACTTCACAAACAGTGTCGTCAGGGGCTCTCCTCAGTTTTTGCTTCCTCCATATGACGATGCATATTTCCACTCTATTGCACATGCCCACAACGGGGCATCGGCTAAGAAGTCTGTGCGCTTGTATATCATCATAATAATTTCCCTACAATGACTATAACTACAAGCGAGGCTTGCCCAAGAAGAATGGGGTACATATGGTGCCACAAATTAGCTATTTGAGATGATCGCCGCTTGTTGATGATGAATATAATTTCCACACTATGACACACGCCCACAATGGGGGATCGGCCAAGATGCGGCCGGTACATCTCAAATAAATAAATGTAATGAAGAAGTACAAGCCCCTGAAAGATTTATCACATTGCGTAGCATGCGTGCGCCATTTTCTTTAACGACGAAGACGGATGAATTAAATGCGCAAATTGATGGCATCTCGTTAACCGCTTCGTGAATGCTTCACTTCGCATAGATTCCAACATGTGCTTTATGCCTGCATTATTCTTTTTATATATTAAAAAAACAGTTAATGCTTTTGGAGGAAAATGGCCCGACACTCATCGGCCTTTTATTAGGTAATTTATATCAACTACGGTCAGCATACGCCTTTTTATAGCCACCCAATTAGGGCTCTGTGAATCTCTCTCTGTAATAAATTCTTCTCTATTTGCTTTTACTCTCCGCCCCGAATTTCGCTTGGTGCTGCCTTTCGTTAGGTTACGGAGAGCGGCCTGGCTTATTACCTGAATTCGTAGCTAAAATGAACGTGGTCGTGTCCCATTAACCACACAATAGCCTTATCACCCCCCCCCCCCCCCCTTCCTCAAGGTTAAATTTTCTCCTTTTGAAGTTTTAGGCCGATTCGACTCTTGTCCGCCCCGAATTCAGCGGAAAACTATGCTTACAGCACAAAGCTTTTACGTACTTAACGTAAGGTTGAATGATACTTGAAAGACATGCATCCTGTTAACGTGACATGTTCTTTGCGTTTTCTATGCCTGATTCTGTTTCTCTTCCTGTTTCACTTCCATTTCTCCCTTGCTTTCTGATTGCCACTATCCCTCAGAAAAGAAAAGAAAAAAATGTTGTGGCTAGTTTAGCGCAGAACATATTTCATGGTGAGTCCACTCGTGTCTCGTCCCTCGAGAGCGTCGTGTGTGTGGAGTAAGGTTCGGCGATAAGAAAAGAACGTTGTCATTTGTTGCCTTGACTGCTATTATATATATTTTTTCTCGCCATGCATTGAGACGGGAGTGATTACACGTTGCTCCAAGCACATTTGACGATAAATCATGCAGCGCAAGATGCGGACCTGATAGATAACCACGCCAGTTCTCAAAAATATTTGCAATGTGGCAGCTGGTAAAAGATTTACTGTTTGCTAAATGCAGACATAATATAAACCATATGAATCTTTAAGAGCCATGTTTACTTTTCTGAAATAAACGTAGGCTCTCTTCACAAAGGGGGCTTAGTTTATGACTTCAAAAATCGCCTAAGCATCTTCTCTTTCACTTAGGTTGTTAAAAAGACGCTGATATCGTAAATTACTCGGCAACGTCATTTCATACCAATCAAGGGTGGCATAGGGTGACATCAAGGGATCCGCGCTTGTCCAGTGTGTTTCCTTCTTCGTCCGTTGTCCTTTGCGCGGTTGCATTGTGCATTCATTGGTTACACATTCATTGGTCATTATATTGGTTACAAGTGCCTTAATTGCCTGACATGGTTATATTTCAATACTTCATGACACAATCCAATGCGAACTCCGCGCTTGAATGACTTCTTCCGGCATGTTTTTATGTGGGCAACTGCTGCATACGTATAATAATAATGTATCTCGATGTGAACCGACATCCGCTTCTACTTTGTATTACCAGGCACAGTTAATCTATTTTAATATAACAGCAGAACGTGTAATAATTTTACGCTGTTTGCAGTTGGTCGAACATGGGCCCACCCGAATCCCCGGAATAAAGTTTGGCAACAGCGAGACCAGTTTCCTTGACTCGCCGCTTCTAAGGGTGAGTTGTTCCTCATTTGCAAACACGATCGACAGTCTTCATTGATTATGCAGACAATTTTTAGTTAACTTTCCTTTTCGTAGTGGCTGTGGAGATTAGCCAGTGTATCTAAACAATGTTCTATGTGGCGGCTGTTGGTATAAGGTTCCTGAATGAGCACGAGAAATCTGCATGCATCTGTTGCAATCAGTGAAGTGCAGGCCACGTGCCTATAGAGACATACTTTCATCGAAGGCCTCTTCGGTGTCCACGTTTTGCAGTAGTCAAGGAAGAACAATTGACCCGTTGGTTACTTGAATTGTATTACATATTTGCAGTACTAAATACAGAACGCAACATGAAATAGCCGGGTGGTCAGTGAAAGCGAGCATCGATCACTAAAACAGAATTACACTGTCTGATCCAGTTTACTATACCAATCGATGCTCATCCTTACTCGTTTATGTTAGATTCCCTGTTTAGCTCTAAATATATGTTCTATATCACTTTGCGACTATTTCCGCATCATACTGTTCTTCTTTTCTTTTACTCTTGTGCGTTATGCTTTTGTAGGAAGAAGCTGAGTAGTGCTAAGTGCCAAGGCGACGCTGTTACTCTTGCTTAAAAGCTTACGTTAGAAGGGCGATGGTTTTGGTTAGTTGGTTTTCAATTTTATATTGTGTGCTACAGCGCGAAGCAGGGAGAAGGGACGCAAGAACTTCATCAAGGTTTGCAAGATTCTAAGATCTGGGTGGCACAGACAGGGCAGGCTAAAAAGCCCTTGTCCTCGTTCTTCTTGCGTCCGTTTTCGCTGCTTCGTGTTGTACCACACAATCTTACGTTAGAGACCCCGATTCCACGGTTTTGTCTGGAGCCGCGTAGGTGACTGTGCAGCGTAGGTGAGGTTACAAGATGTGAGCAATTGGATGCTGGTAAACTGATACTTAGTTAGAATAGTGCATAATTGGACACTGCCATGGCCTTGCCATTACAGACATGCCTACACTAAGTCAGCAAATGAAAAATTGGGTGGCGAACTGTCCGTAAGTTGGAGGCACATTACCAATACGGCCTTATGATGACTGCAGATTTAGCTTGAAGTGCACTGCAGTGATTTGTCGAAGGTGATCGTAAATGCAATGACGCGGTTCCTCGCTTTCCAGAGAAAAAAATGAATAAATAAAGAAATCACTCGCTGGTACACTGCTTGATATTAAACAGGACAGCGATGAAGAAACACTGAGAATTTGAGTTTTCTTCACCAATAGTTTTTCTTGTGTGTGGTACTATAGAACCGAACTGCTGCTGTTGAGTTACTGAACGTTACTCACTTTAAAGTTCCTGTGAAAGTCGTTTAACTTCATGCAAGGCGCAGTAAAACTAACAGCGACAAAATTTTAACCAAGGCGTGCGTGCTGCCAAGTGCATCAAAGAATACTCTTTTGTTCAGCCGTAGTTACACAGTTTCGCAAGCTGGAAGTTATGACCAGGAACTTGGCACTCCAGACGTTAAATGCGGGTCCCCGTATTCTTTGAATTCCTTTTTTTTCACGTTCGCATTTTAGGACGGCGTCGTGGAAAACCAACTTTGCGACCACTTGCAAGAAGGCACGGAGGGTTGTGATTTTGACTTCGGATGTTGAACTGCCGTTGCGTGAAATACGAGGGTCGTCTATATATTACTCGGATTCGCACCAACCGCACTAACAATGATAGGAAAGGGACCGAATAGAAAAGTTATCCAAGTTTTATATATGGTTTGTCATCTTATCGTGAATGTTTATTGGTATACTGCTGTGTCGATGTGTTGTCGAGTTCAAGATGTTCCCAAAACATTCGCCTTTAAAAAGAAACCATTGAACGGTCACAATATTTCTCGTAGAGAAGGAACCTGGGTACGTTGACCCGGATTGTCTACCCTGGGCTTCGGTGAACAGCCCGTAGAATTTTCGATAACGTTCACACTCTGCAAACGCTTTCGTGACCTTAATGAATTCAGAGAGATTTACCGGGCGTTAATGTCAGTTAACAATTACTGAAGCGTGCATGTCAGGACTTTTGCCAACAGCGCTGTGGCGACGGAAGGACTTTGTGTATGAGATATTTATAACAAAAACAAACATCTAAAGTCGGACTGTCGTCGTCATCTTCGTCATTAATATTCGAACGTGGCACGTACAGAGAAAGGGGGATGCACCAAGAATAGGGATTTGGGAATACGTCCGTTAATATACATACATGAGACAGACATGGAAAAGGGAAAAGTCAAAAGGAAGAGTAGCGTGAATTGATTAATAAAATTGAACGATATTTGAAGTATAAATCTCTCTCTAGGCTAGTTAATACATAGTTCAAAGTTAAGAATGGCGAGACACAATATACAGGGACATGTGTTTGGAGCTCGTCCTGTCACTTCATGTCCATGTATTTTGTGTCGTGTTCTTCCTAACGCTGAGATTTAAAGACATTTATTGCATGCGACATTTCTCAAACTGGTTTTCTTTTTGACACTGGACTTTACCCCTGGGGCGAGAGTGGCTAATGAGTAGGTGGTTTCAATATGATTTTATATATTTACTACAAGAAACTGAAAAAGAAATATAGTGAGACCAAGAAAGAAAATGCCTCAAGCCTTTCACATGGCACCTAAGAGCCACGTGTAGTCGGTCACACGACATGGGACTTGACAATGGCTTAGGGCTTCAGCGTTAATTTTGATTTAGTGCGCTTCGAGTCATTATAGTATTCTTGACTTGAGAACTAGCTTGCGCTCAGCAAACTTTATTGTTTGGTGTTTCACAGCGTCTACTTGCCAAGGGGGGCGGCGGCCCCAGAAACAGTCGATCTTTCTGCTTCTCTGATTGTCGTGTCAACGGCGTTCACTACGAATGTCTCCACGGACTCAATCAACAGCTCAATTAACGAAAGACTCAGCACAATGCTCGCTGGAGAGCTGGACGACTTGGAAGATTGCCTCTTGCAAGATCGATATGCTGTCCTTTTGAATGAGACCTAGGAGCCGCTGAAAGAATGAGAGTTACAGTCTGTCAGGAGTGCAGACTCGTGTCAGCAACAATAAAGAACGATCGCGTGGTGCTTTCTCCTATTCAATTTCGAAGAAAGGAACTCATTTGGCAACGCTGTGGATGTGCAGCGATGCCCGAAAGATGAGCGCAATGGCGAGTTATCAGTTAACGAGTTCATTGAGATTTTCCATTTGGGCGTGATACTACGGTTCCACTTGCTTGCATGCGCGCTGACATTGATGTCGACGATGACTGAAGTGTATTCTTCAATACAACGAAAAGGATAAACAATTATCAGGGAAATCCACAAAGTATGTCTCTGTGCAGTTTAAACTATAGTAGACGTGCCAAGGTCGCAGTATACTCAATGAAAGCAACAGTCACACCTTTACTAACCTGGGCGCGTTATCCCCCCTTTGCTTTGAAAACGTCGTATCCTACTATGCGGCTATAGTTCTGTCAGAGACGGGTATAAGGAATAGTTGATTTGTCGTGCGCAGATGTGGCGCAGATCTTCGTGCAAGCGACATCACGAGAAGTGAAGAAGCACTTAAGGTAATGGAGAACCTTTGTTGCAATGCATCCATATTGCGTCTCTTCGTGCAATTTGGGATACTTTTTTTGTAAGTAAATGACAGAGTGCATGAGATAAATGCTGAAACAACGCTACGTGGTTTGGAATAACTCACGAAAGAAATTGAAATGACCAACAAGAATTTTTTAGTTCTGCTTTGAACGCATTTTTTTTTACGATCATGCTTGCCAAGAGTAATGTGGATAGCTCTCTGCGAGTGAAAGTAGTCAAACACTTTAGCATAGTACTTGAGAGCACTTCAGCAGAGTAACCATTGGTCTATTGCCGACATCCTGTTGGCACTACACAAAGAAATTAAACGGAGATACCTCATTATGCAAATTGATAGTACACTAGCCTATGTGAGGGGAAAGGGGTTGAGGCAAAGAAAATGAAATATTCTCGTTAGGACTTCAGCTTCACATGCGAAATTCCATAGCGGCTGCGGGGTAACCTCAATTTGCCTGTAGTGGGGTGAAATTTAGCATTCATACAATGACACATTAGAAGTGTAGACTGCCTGATTAGTCTGTAGACCGGACTATCGCACACGAGGTGGCTCGGCAGACGTCTGTATTCCACGCCTGGCGTGATGTGCTCACAGTGCCCGAGTCGTTTTGCGCACCGCATCGACTAAACAAAGGAAAAGAAACACGAATATGGAAGAGATGCGTAGTTTGAGCAGGTTAACGTTGGGAAGCCTTCGTTATGAATAACCTTAACATCGTCAACGCAGCGCATGTGTGAAGTGAGATGGAACCGCAGAATTACGCGCTCGAGATATGCAGCCAAACGGCCTATTCCTTTAAACGCCGGCTTTCCCGTGATTACGACGTAGTGCGGCCTTACCAATTGTACGCTAACATTCGCTAAGTAGCACTACAACAGGTGTGGTGACGCGGTATAGCACGGACATTCTCTGACATCTTGAGCTAGTTTAACGCGTTCGAAGCAGACTAAAAAAATAAAGATACTCAGGCTATCAAGCGATCTCCTTGCTCTCCATCTAAGGAACTCTGTGCAGTCTAGTGAAAGCTATTGGTCGGCTCAGTCAAGTTAAAACTAAGAAAAAGAAACCAAAACAAAAGAAAACAGAAAGCTCACCCGTTGTTATACGCTGGTCGCCCTCTGTGCGATGCCTAGATATAGCGGAAGCTTGCCGTTCCTTGAAACATTCTGTCAAGCTGATGTTTCGCGGCAGTATTGCTAATATATGAGCAGTGCCTTATAGTTGGATAATTTGTAAAGGGTTTTGTGAGGTAGATGGCGTTGTGCGTGTCTTTTTGCATTCTGTCTGACCATCTTTTTGCACACCTCTAATGACGATTAAATAAAGCTATGCGTGCTGCTCTTTGCCTTTGTGGAGGCCACGCTTGACCCGTTTCCTTTAACGTGCATTTCTTAGGCTTATTTTTATTGCAACTTGTGCGGCGTTGAGAGCTGTTTTGAGGCCGCATCTTATGCGGTTTTGCTTCAGACTGCAGACCACGGATGGAGACTTCTAACTCCCATGCATATTATACCGCATCACTTTCAATTATCCATCTGTAAGTACACTTCATGTTGATCTTCCTGTATCCCCGTCAATTGGTGTGTGTACGTGCGTGCAAAAACATTTATTTTCCGTAAGGGGTGACACCGGCGCTCCGGTACCGCTCGTAGGCGTTCAGGGAGCCCGATGTCACCCTAAGGGGCAGGAGTCACTAGACGAAGCAGTTTTCTGCTTCGGCTGCCAGACGGACAATGTAGGCCTGTGCCACCGGGTCTTCGCCATGAAGCGCGGTCTCCCATGCTTCTTCGTCCTTGAATGATTTATATCCCGGGGGAGGGGCTGCACTCCCATAGGATATGTCTTAGAGTTCCTATTTTATCTCAGAATCTGCAAAATTGCTCGTCCGGATTTCCCGTTTGCGTGGGGTATCTCCATCTGGGCGTTATGTGGATCTTGGCTTGCCGGCGGCGCCGGGTTAGTGCCTCTGCGGACGTGAGGGACCTATCCGGGAGTGGATATTTCCGGCATCCTAATCTGTAGTGCTCTATGACCTCGTGGTACGTCGTGAGCGTCTCGACCTTAAAGTTAGGTTGAGGCCGTCCTGCCCCCGGATAATAAGCGCTCAGGCGAGGGCGTTGGCGTCTTCGTTTCCTGGTATGTTGGAGTGAGCGAGGGCCCAGGTTACGGTGATTCCTCTGTCTATGTTGCCTTTCGATATTATGCTGTACGCGTAGTCTGATATTCTGCCTTTGGAGAAATTTCTTACTGCTGATTTGCTGTCGCTAACGATCACCCTCGCGTCCATACTAACGCACGCTAGGGCGATCGCCGCTTCCTCCGCTGCAGTGGCGTCTACTCCGCTTGTATATACCGCGCCCTTTTCTAACCCGGACCCGTAGACTACCACTGAGACGGAGCTTCCATGTCCCCTAAGGGCGGTGTCTGTGAAGGCAACCGTCTCGGGTGGCATTCTGCATAGCTTTGTTGCCAAGTGTTTGGCACTGTGTTGGCCTCTTTCCTGATCGTGTTGTGGGTGCTTGTGCTTAGGTATCGGTGCGACTGTGAGGGCTTTCCTAATTTTGTACTCTATATGGAATGTCTGGTATTTGGTTCCTCTGTTTCCTTGTAGTCCTACCCAGTTTAGAATCTGCTCTCCTGTCTCAGACGCAGGCGTTCGAGTTGTGCCGTTCTCGTTGCTTCCGCTAACTTCTGCAATGTGCTATGCACCCCTATTCCCTCTAGTGCCTCGGTTGAGGTCGAGATTGGTAGTCCCAGTGCACGTTTCGTGCATTTACTTATTATTACGTCTAACTTGTTTCTTTCTCCTTTTTTATGTTAAGAAATGGGGTTGAGTAGCAGATCCGACTCAAGATGAAGGCCTGGACCAGCCTTAACTGCACGCTTCAGTAATTGTTAACTGACATTAACGCACGGTAAATCTCTCTGAATTCATTAAGGTCACGAAAGCGTTTGCAGAGTGTGAACGTTATCGAAAATTCTACGGGCTGTTCACCCAAGCCCAGGGTAGAGAATCCGGGTCAACGTACCCAGAAGAATCTCTGCCTCTGGCCGAGATTCTTCTTACCACATGATGCTTACCACATGGTTTGTGTGCGCGTCTAGCTTAGCAATAGTCGTGTGGCTGTTTCCTGTTTTGCTTATGAGCATGCCCAGAATTCAGATCTCATCTACTTGCGGAATTTCTTTCCCGTCTAAGTCTATGGAGATTTTGAGAGGAGATGCATCTTCTGTCCTCGTCCGGGGCCTGATGATTAGTAGTTCCGACTTCATCGGGGAGCAGCTCAGCCCTTTACTTTTGGCAAGGAGGTCTATGATGTCGGCTGCCCGCTGGAGCCACCCTTCGATGGACGCATCGCTGCCCTTATTGAGCCAAACGTTGACGTCGTCTGCGTAGACGCTCGTCGTTAGTCCTTCGATCCTTCTTAACTTGCGCGGGAGCTCTTTCACAACTAAATTAAATAGGAAGGGGGATAGGATGGCGCCTTACGGGGGGCCCCCGTTTCCTAAATTAATCTCTCCCGAGCTGAGGCTCTGTATGTGAAAGGTAGCTGTTCTGTCTTTGAGAAAAGATTTTAGGTAGTCGAAGGTCCTCTTCCTTAAGTTAACATCTGACAGGCTGTCGAGGATGGCCGAGTGGCTGACATTATCAAACGCTTTGGTTAGGTCTATGCCCACTATTGCTATCTTATCTTTGGTCTTTCGTTTGTCTATAATATAGTGTTGGAGCCTTATCATGGTATCTTGAGCGCTAAGGTGCGGTTTGCACCCTAGTATCTCGTGGGGCCAGATGCCATTTCCTTCCGTGAATCGAGTTAGTCGCGTGTGAGTTACCTTCTCCATTAATTTGCCTAGACACGAGGTCAGTGAAATTGGCCTAAGATTTTCTATACCCGAATTTGGCCTTTCTTATGAATTAAAATGATGTTGGCGTGTTTCCAGTCTTTAAGGATTTCCCCGGATTCCCACACTTTGTTCAGATAAGCTGTAAGGTGAACTATAGAGTCGTCATCTAAGTTCCTTAGCATACCGTAGGTGATCTTGTCTGGGCCAGGGGCTGTGTTCCTTTTGAAGTCAAAGAGCGTGGCTCTGACCTCTGCTACTAGAATTGATTCGTCCAGTAGCGGATTCTTCGCTCTCTGATATTCTTTTTCCGCTGCCGGGCATGCGGGGCCTATATAGATTTCCTTAAGTTAGTCGATGAGCTGCTCATTGGTTCCATCAAATTTGTATCTTGCCTTGATTTGCTCTATGCTGGCGTGGGTTTCGATGTTGGTGGGGTCTATGAGATGGCGCAGCATCTGCTACGTGTTGGGACGGCTCATATTCTTCTCTAGCTCGTCGCATTTTCGATCCCACCTTTTCTCATCTAGTTTGAATGTAGCTCTCTATTTCTTATTGTGCTCGGCTATTTTCTTCCTTAGGTTCCGGTTCCATTTCTGGCGCTTTAGCTTGTTCTCGAGGGTTCTTTTTCGGTTCCACATATTTCTCAGCTTTCTGCCTAATCTGAATGGGAGGTCATCATCCTCTACTGTTTCGGTGGCCTTTTCCACGTGTGCGACGACGGTTGAGGTCTACTCTGTTATGTGTCCGATTTCGCCGAAGTCTGCTTTTGACCTGATATCAGTGAATTTGTCTCAGTCAGTTGCGGTGGTCTGCTTTGGCTTATGTACGGGCACCCCTAGTTTCCTATCGATTTAGATATCAATTATAAAGTGTTCGCTGCCGAGGTTTTCGCCCGTGTTCTTCCACGATGTTTTTCCCGTCCTGTGCCCTAGTGTTAGGTCCGGTGTTGTGTCACAGCAGATGCTGTTACCCGTTCTGGTTGGCTCGTGCGGATCCCTTAATAGCAAGAGTACTGTCTTCTGAATCGCTTCCCACAGCATTCTACCTTTCCTGTCGATTTTGGTGTTGCCCCATTCGTGATGCTTTCCGCTAAAGTCCCTTATTAGGAGCAGGGGGCATGATTTTGTTGCCCTCAGAGCTTTCTTAAATGTGGCCTCGAACTGTGCATTTTTGTGACGAGGGGGGCTGTATGCGTTCGAGACGAACATGCTTCCCATATTATTTTTGCCGGTGAGGATTTCTATGAGTACGGCTTCCACTTCGTCCGTACTCGCGTCGTGTTCAATTACCGCTATGTTATTCTTAACTAGGGTGGTTATTCTAGATTTCTCCCCTCTCCCGCTGTCGAATATGCGGTACCCTGAAATTTTGACTGGGGTTTTTCTGTTTCTTGTAACGCCACGGCAAGCGAATGCTCTCGTTGATTTAGAATATGCTGTTGCAGCAACGTCTTTTATCTTTTTAAAGCCCCTGCAGTTCCACTGCCAAATTATAGTTCCTGTCCTGGCCATGATGAGGGAAAGAATGGGGCTTCCGGGCTTGAGGGAGGCTCTGCATCGGGATGAGCTCGTTCTTCGCCTCCTAGCGCGTTCAGAAGTGCGTTGATATGATTTGATATAGCCTGGGCTTTCTTATCTATGATAGCGCTTATTTTGGTTAGCATGCTTTCCTCGTGTTCCTTGAGGCGTGCCTCTAGTTCGTCCTAGTTAATCTTTCTGTTCATCTTTTTCCTTCTCTGGGGTGGAGCCGTTTTGCGCCCCTCTGCCTTCTTTTTTGCGGTGCCTACCGTATCTACCACTATGCTGCCCTCGTCTTGCGTCTGGGGGCGGCTATTCTATCGACTGGGGTAAGCGGCCTTGTTGCTGCCGCTTGCGTAGCTCGTACTGTTGTGTTCGTTAGCTGCTCAACTTGCTCTTTGAGCTCGTTTATTGTTTCCGTTAGGGTTTTGATTATTTTTTTAGTTGGCTATTTTCCTCATCTCGTTTTTCCATCTCTTTCTGAACGAAAATAGACTGTACCTCTAATTCTGGTGTCTTACCTTGGGTGACCGGCCTTGATCGCGAGGCTAAACCCGCCTGTTGCTACTACAATTCACCACCACCATCACTGCCACCGCCACCGCCGGCGCCGCCGCCACCACCACGACGACCACCTTCGGTATTTCCAGATCCTTGAAGTTAACGATGACAGATTCAGATGTCCTTCCTAGTCTTCTTACAGCCGTATACATTGGGTTCCGTGGTTTGTCCAACGCATTGTGTATTTGTTCTTCCGTCAGTTCTTGGTTAATCCCGTAGATGACGCCTTTGCCACCTTTGGGCATCGCCGGGTGGGCAGTCATTTCTATATCTTCTTCTCCCACTCGGATGTTCTTGATTTTGGTGAAACCTTCTGCCCTTTTCTTGTTTGGGGATGATATTAGGATCGGTTGGTTGTTTTTGTTGAAGACAATGTCCTCTTCTGCCATGGGGGGGTAGCCCGACTGCCTCAAGGATGGCGTTTCCCGCAAGAACCCCTAGCTTCTTTATGATCCCTGGTCACCAGAGCATCGATGGAAATGAGAGAGCCCCTGAGGCGGCGCGCGCATTTCTTTGCAACCGCGTCGTCTCCCGGGATCCTTCAGGAACCCTCACAACCAGCACAAGCAGCAAGACAAGTGGAGCCTCGTATGGCCTAGACAGAGCTCTGAGAGCAGCAGCCAACTGACACAAGAGGGAACTCCGTGCGAATGTGCCCTCAGACCCTGAGCCACTTCCCATGGTTCTTCCCAGGTCGGGGCAGCTGCTGCTGCATAGGCCCCGTTCCAGCTTCGTCCTCACACCGGATGGGTTGGAGCGGTGGCGGCAGTACCGGCCATGCCGGGAAAGACACCCTCCATCTCCGTCTCCTAACTCCCTTCTATCGCAGGAACCCGGCCTTCCCACAGCCTCCGCGGACCAAGAAGCACCCCGGGCGCCACACAGGTGCCCTGACTGTGACATGGCCACGCGGCTATCCGCAGCCCATCTGTTTTGGGAGTGCCAGCGACACGCTCAGCAGCGGGACCAGCACATGAGGGCGATGCGAGTGTCGTCCTACGAGGAGTGGATTAGACCGGCAACTGGCTCGATGGATACCGACAGGGTCATTCTGAACTCGCTCCTGGCTTTCGCCAAGGACGCGCAGCTCCTAGGACGGCTCTGAATACGCCTCTCCGCTCCTTTTCCTACTCCCCATTATAGGCCTTCGAGCCACCCTTAATAAATACATCTTGTCATCATCATGCTGTCGATTCCTCCTGCTGGTCGGACGATAATCTTTTCTGTGCCCGATGGCAGGCGAACTTGAAGCTTGTCTACCGTCCTCTCTGCCATGGCGTTGTTTTTCTTCAAGTTTAAGGTTTTAGTTCCCTTCTTGCTAATACTTCTTCCACCTTCTCCTCCGGGGCGTATCGGCCGCCTATGGAGCGGCACCAGCCCTCTTGGGTTTCTTCTTTATCGGCGAAAGCGCCGATGTCCATCTTTTCTCCTGCCTGCTCTCCTGCGTGGGGAGGTCTTTTTTCTGCATGATTTCCATCCGAGGACGTTGGCTGTATGTCCCTTCCGGCAGTTGCTGCAGCTGTTGCGGCTCCGTTGCTTCGCTCTTCTGCCGGCGTCTCCGCCGACGCTACAACCACTGCCCGTGGCTGCGTGATGCTTGGGCGGGCGCAGCAGCTGCGCGGGTTGCTACGCCGTTGCGTTCCCTCGGTGCTAGGCTTAGCTGGCGGCGTGGCCGCCTCGAAAATTCAAACTCTTTCAGACATTAGAGAAGTGGTCCTACCGTGGTGATGGCGGTAGTTCCGTGATCCCCTGGCGTTCTCGGTTCTTCTCGTTCTTGAATTTTCACTGTAGGACTCAAACTTCCAAAGTAGTGTTGTCTTAGTTTAACGCCTGAATATGTTAACATGTGATACAGTTGATGGTCTTGCTTGCTTTTATATACGGTATGCTGGTTAAACTTTGTCGTGTAGTGCATTGACAGCTGAAGCTCAGTTCTATTTCATACGTCCACTATCACTGCCAAAGCAGGTGTCCGCTTCGTTATGAACCGGTCGGTCTGATAGCTTCAACTCCAGATTTCGTCCACCTGGTGAAATTAAGCGTAATTGAATGACCACAAAAAGACTACATCACATGCAATTGGCAGTAGTCATTACATTATACGGAGCGAACGCGTGCCCTACCGGTTCGCCATACACAACGCAACGAATAGTTGTACGTTAACGCTACAATAGAGAGATCTAGCTTTGTGCGATATGTTGCCATAATACATAATACGTTAAGCCCACTGCGCGTGCGCGTATCATAGCGTCAACAATAACAGCAGTTTACCTTGCTTGCTTAAACGACATGGCAGCACTCAGACCAGCCTAGACCACCCGTTTCGATCCGAGTTTGCTTTTGCTTTGCTTGGCGTCGTGATAGGAAAAAATGAACAGCAAAAGCTCCCCTAACAAATCGGTCATTGCTTAGTCGCATCTCACTGAGGACAAAGAATTAGCCATATGAATTAGCCATATGCGGGCCAACAAAGTGTCTTTATTTCCGTCTATGAGGTGGCGCCACTGCATTAGCGGTGGGGATAGGTTGTTGTTGCGAAATGCCCTATACTCTAAAAGTCTATTTCTTCTCTGAATCATCATTTTAATTCAACCCCCTAGCACCGTGCACGATCACTCTATACTTTAAAACGTATATCTGTCGGCATCACTAACGCGCTTATGCAGAGAGGCAGCGCATGTGCAGAGGGCTGAACGTATGAGTTATCACGGTAGCGTAACACGTATAACGCAAAGCTAAAATTCTCAAGTATCTGCATTTTCACGCGAAGCAAAGCGGGGCTCGCTTCTTGCGAAGCCTTCAACTACGGCGATCTTCACACCATTTATCACCACGTCAGTGCCTCTTTATACTTCGATGCGCAGGGCAAATGACAGCGACGCCGAGTTTCGTCGCTAAATCTTTTCTAGAAGCGCAAACATATTTCGGAGTTCCAATTTCTGGCCGTACCGGTTGCACTTTTTTAATTCCTTCTTTATATTATTTCATGTTCTCACCGTAGCCAGCTCTGGTTTTCTTTCCCTCGCGTCAATGTCTATTTCTTTTTCATTGACAAATTTTGTTATTCATATCTTCAGCTTCTCTCCTTCACATGTCACGCGCTGACCTTCTTTTTTCTGTTTCTGTATTTTGCTCCCCTAGCTCTCTTATCGCACATTTCCATTTTTCAGCCCTGTTGATGTTTCTTTGGATTCATTGCCAGGTTTTAGTGTGCAAGTAGGAGTTCCTTTTTTCATTCAGAAGGCTATACATGAGGCAGCTTTCGGAAGAAAAAGCTATGCTACATGCTTAGAGTCAAAAGAAGCTATGCTCTGGGAGTCTATAGCTCATAGCGACTGCGAATGTCAGAGGAAAGGCAGTTGGGTTGAACTGCCATATTTCGTTCATATGTTTTTTAATGTGAGCGCGGTTTCTGTCTAGAATACCACTATACAACGAATATTGTCGGCCACCAGAACAAACGCATGCTTTTGCTCAGGGAGACGCTCCCTTCCTTCACTCTCTCCTACACGTGTCGATATTTTTTCTCAGAATACGGTATACCGTATTCAATAAATACAGGATGGTGCCTCTGAACAAGGCATTTGCGACTGCTAAAAAATGCAGATATTGGCTGTCGCATCGGAATAGAAGAGCGTTGCATTGGCAGTAAGTTTGAGTTAACTCTTACAAAAGCGATGACACAAAGGATAATACCGGGGATTGTCGAAACGCCTTTGTTAGGATATATCGTGAAGGTAATCGGCTCGAGAAACTTCGAACACGCGTTATTGTTGGCAGCGCTCGGCAGGGTTACTAAAGTTACTTAATTTATTCAGTCCGCACTGGATTTCTTTTAAATCCTGCCATTAGTGCCTAAATGACTATAGCGTTTGGGCATAGAAAGAATAAGTAAACTCACGGGGACGTGATTTTTTCCCCTGAAAATTGTAGAAACAAGATTTTGCGCTTGCCGCTGCTTTGTTCTCACTGAACTTTGGTGAATGGATAGCATTTTATGGCACGGGTTGTTCAATGTAACGCTTGACTCTGTTGCTTACTTCGCCTGCAAAGAAAACTGCGAAGTTGCGTTTTGTAAAGAAAAAGTTGCCAAGCTAGTTGCCGCTAAGGCTGCGCTGTAGCGCAGACTTGCGTTGCCGCCTGTGGGCAGCTGCGAACAGCAGCCGCTCTGGGGTGGTTGTCGCGTGTTGCTCGCTACACTGGAACACGTGGCAACACTCCCAGAAGTGCTGCTTTCCTTAATACGGGCGGCGACACGTGTTTGTTATATCACCGCAGTGGTGACCGCTAGCTTTCCCATAGACCAATGTAACTTCGCATTTACATCCCCCAAAACCAGGCAAGCAACCGTATCAACTGTTACATTGAACAATCTCGACTATATGATGCGATATTTCTGCGAAACTTGAGGTAAACAGTGGTAAAGGCAAAATTTGTTTTCTGCAATTTCAGCGACATATGCACGTGTCCATGAAGTTGTATTGTCAATGGGAAGGGACAGAGGAAAGAGAGAAGAGGATTGGAGGTTGACCATATGCGAACGTTACCCTCTATACGAGAGGTGGGGAAAATTCTCTTAGGAAAAGCACAGTAAGGGAGATACATAAAAAAGAAGAGAGGAAGAAAAAGCCAGGGAGGGCAATCCTATTAAGGGCCTTCGCATCGGCTTTTGGACTGCAAACATTGTAGTAATGCTTGCACGGCGTTCTTCTCTGATGATGAGTCCCTTCTACGCTCTAAAATTGTGTCTTCCCGCAAAGGCAGGGCGTGCAACTGGTTGAGCAGGACGGAGAGTCTGCGCCTCTGCACATGGTACTGCGGACACTGCACATGGTATAAGAACTGGTTTCCTTTTCACCGCAGCGATCACAGGCTGCGGTATGAGTTATCCCTATGGAGAACGCGCAGGGGAAGCCATATGGCATAATACTGACGAAGGCTGTTTGCTTGCTTCAGTAATTTTCGCAACAGCCTTCCTTGTTAATATGTTATTCTCTTCACTCACTATGTGCCTTGTTTCCTCCTAGTGCCGGCCGTGCCCCTACCTGGTAGCCAGTTGCCAGCTAGCTCCCTTTGATTCTCCTTTGTGCGACCGGGTTCATGTAAATAATAATAATAATAATAATAATAATAATAATAATAATAATAATAATAATAATAATAATAATAATAATAATAATAATAATAATAATAATAATAATCGCCGTACATTCAGTCGCGCGCGTATGCAGTCTACTATTTTTATTTGCCCACATAACACTCCTTCCACGCCGCTAGTTCGTAACAAGGTGTCTCCACAAGCACTGCGCTCTGTTTCTAAACCAAGTTATGCCGCAACTGCACGCGAAGCCTGAAAGGGTCGTTAAGCCCGTGTAATGATGAAGAACTAGAAAACCAGATACTATAGAAATTGCGCCTGTCCCGGATTTCTAAAAGCAGTATAGTCAGTAAAGCGGTTGTACGAGCGAAAAAAAAAGGAGTGTTGCTTGCAATGGGCTGACAGATGATAAGTTAGTGCATCAGAGACATCCTGCGAAGAGTCGTAACGTTCGTTGCGATGGCCGGGGACATTAATTTCCTCTCGCTTTTTCGTCGATACACCGCAGCAAGCTCTGGCCCAATCATACCTTTCGTACCTCCGCAACCCCAAATGAGGTCTGTGAAAATCCGCGAGTCCGAGGGGCTTTCACGAAGCGAAAATTTGTCATCCGCTTCCCTCCAGTAACACCTGTAGCATAGACGGCCATTTAAGAAGCTTCTGCAATACAGGCCGGATGCTGACAAATACTTGTTCCGCCTTTCCACATGCGAGACCATAATTCAGTGCGAAAGTCTGTTCGCACTTCTATCCCCGTTGCCGAGTCGGGAGTAATGATTCGCATTACCTAGCCTCCCTTCACAACTAACTAGGTCGCCTTTTTTCCACAATCGTTTCAGAAAATGAAAACATCTTAAGGGAGTTACCGGGCGGCGGGATGCTGTTCGTCGCGATTAGCGACACGAATGTCAAGTTAGCGTTAAGTAGGGCTAGTTAATGAGAGACCGTAAGTGAAAAGGTCGTAAAAATTAATAAAATGGGTTATGGTCTATTACGTGCCAAAACCACGTTCTGATTAAGGGGCACTGGGGAACTCCGGTATAATTTGGACCACCTAGGGTTCTTTAGTGTGCGCCTGAATCTGAGTGCACGGGCCAGTGTGGGCGGGATTTGATCCCGCGACCTCGTGTATAGCAGCCTAAGACTATAGCCGCTAAGCAACCATGGTGGGTTCGGAAAACCCATGAGTGGCCTATTTAGCAATAATTAAGAGCGAAATTAACGTAACCCGTGTAGTTAGATTTAGGTGTACATTAAAAAAACCTCAGGTTCTCCAAATTTCCGGAGTCCCCCACTATGGCGTGCCTCATAATCAGAAAGGTGTTTTCGCACGTAAAACACCATAATTTATTTATTTATTTTGAAATCAACGTACGGCGATGCCCGAATACCAAGTGTTATGTGGATTTTCGAGCTTACGCTCCGTTAAACAAATTTCATCTAATGCTGGCGCTTGATTACGTCTCTCGCTTATGCGAAAAGTTCTCATCAAGTGACACTCTTCCTCTTCATGAGTACTGCATCCATTCGTCGCCTTCCATCTGAATGAGCATTTTCTCTCACGCTGCAATACACTGTCTTAGTGCACTATTTTTTCTTTTATTTTGGGCGTGTGTATGTTCGCTTTATCGTACTGCGTGATCATGCACAGGGCTGCTATGCTTTGGGTTATTGTTGCTTATTTGCTTTCTTGATGTGTTGGTCTTGCCTTATTTTTTTTTTCTATCACGCCGTTGCTCTTTCGCAGCAAGTTGTCACGTTGCATCAGTCGCATGTAAATGCGGGAATTTCTTGAAATACTTCTGACTCACTTTCTGGCGACTCCGTGTGCAGTACATTAAGCACCGCCGGAAAATTTGCTCAGACCAAAGCAGCACATGTCAACGTGTTATCCGTGACGACTTCTCGCGCAACGAGCCGTTTGCGACATAACCTGAAGTTTTCTCTCTCTTTTAGGCTTAATCCGAACGGCCACTATAAGGAGTGGTGACGGAAACTAAAGACCCACATTATGTTCCAGGGCTCGCCCTTTAAATGCTTTCGACATATTTGCTTTTTCAGGAATAAAAAAAATTCTGAGCTAAGAAAAAAAAACCCGTAGGTACAACCTTGAATTATAATCGCCGTAAGGGATAGCTTTGGCGTGTCCTACGCCGTGAGCTGACGCCTGTGGTTCGCCTCGGACGTGCCACCGGTGCAGGAGCGCTTTGCGGCCGGATTCGCCGAAGGGTTAGCTGAAGGAGACGCGCGCACCTCGTACATGTCCACGGTCAAGGGCTCCCTTCTCGAAGGCAAGGTTCCTCGTTTGTCGCGTTCAACCTGATTTCGTTACCCGGACAGGCCGCCTCACTTGCCCAAAATCGATAAGATCAGCGAGCGTGTCACGTCGCCGCGGACTCTGTTCATGCGGACCAGATGCCTCACGCACGTGCCAGGACAGTTTCGGATCATCGTACAGATAGTAAACGTCCCCGCCGAGGTGGGCGAAATGGTCACGTCTCGTTCTCAGAGCGTGTCGGACAAAACGTGAGCGCTTTTTATTTTGAAGAAAATGGAGGCGATGACGTCTGTGTGCGTGTAGATAGGGCCTTTCGCAAGACGGACTTTGTAGCGAGTCGGAGATAGCGGCAGTAGTGAAGACGATGAGCCGCAGTATCAACAAGGCCGGATTGAAGATGTATCGGAAGACAGTCAGATGTAAGAAAGAAGATCTGAATATCTAATGCATACTATTGTAAGAAAAAAATAAAAGTGTGTATATGGTGAAATGTGCAATATGTTAACGTATGTGTGTACGTGTGCGTTACTACATATCATAATATGCTGATGGACGCTTACCATGATGTTATTTAAGAATATATCAAGCCATCTTCAATTATGAGATTGGCATCCTCGATTTTGCGTAACTAAATGCGGCCCTAGTATATATCTTCAATAAGCCACCTAAATAACACGAACGCAATTACTCCAAGAGATTAAGATCGAATGTGAATGCGGAACTGATCATACGATCGCTCAGCTCATCTTGCGCTATTGTTCGAGAGATTGGGCTATAGCTGGCAGCACTGTCGCCGCATTAATGTGGGTGGGCAATCGGCGGCGAGCATTGAAAATGTACACGGCGCGCTGCGCTGTGAGCGATTTGGGCTGATTGTTTGGCAATGAAACGCGCTCACCGCAGTGTACTGATGATATATTGCCCTCAAACGCCACGTTTTTTGCTCGAAACTCACTGAGCATTCCTACGCTACGTGAAAAAAAGGGCAAAGCGCAGTTTTGGCTCCGGTAACATTATGGTGCTTATGGTTCGTGTTCAGCTTGCGTTCAGCCTATTCCGCTGGCGCTGCTGTTGTGGAACTGAACTTCCTGCTATTCTTGCAATGGTTATAAAAATGACTGTAATCCTGTACAGTGACGTCAAAGCAGCTAGTTAATGCGACTCCACTTCACCGCTCGTACGCAAGTTTAACTACATTTTACATGTTTTTCGATTCTCTGTCGAAGACAGGGCAGTTAATAAGTTTCGTGAAACAAGTCACGCTATATGAGTGGCGGCGCAATGGCAGGATCACCATTTTATTTCAAACACGCTTCGTTTTTTTCCCCTCGGTAACAGTAATAACGTAGAATTTTAGCACAAGGATATTTTTGCATGATTATGTGCATCAGAATGATACGAATAATTTTCAGTCATTTCAAGGGCCAACGTTATTACTGTGCCTTCTTTATTTGTGGAAATAATGGTCCCTATCTTCCGTCAAGCTTACAACACTGCGCTAAAGAGCGCATTATATTAGCCGCCAGGCAACTCAGCTTTACGGCCTCCTGTACCCAGCGACTGAAATATTACACGTGATCCTCTTTTAGTACTCTGTTTCAGCTTTTATTTTGTTGCAGACAATTGAAGTAGGATAATGCAAAAATTTGCTTACGAGGCAAAATTATTTCTGCGTAGTGAGATAGAAGGGCACCTCAGGAACCTCTAAGCATGGCCGCGTAACCACTAATCGACAGTCATGCAATTATACGCATAAGGCCAATTGTAATCTGGGACATCATATGAGCGCTTAAGATTTTCTCTCGTATACTACTGAGTGATCTTGCGCCACATGGTTCACGTTTCGGGGTGTCAGAAACAAGAACAAGCAATTCTCAACACATCGCTGCAAGGAATCGCTAAAGCACCGCGTTCAATTATCGGAGCGACCACTTCATTTATCTAAAACGACGCCAAGTGTCTTTTTTTTGTGAAGTTTCTGAGTCACAATGGCAGCATTAGCATTGAAATTTTTAATGAATGTGTCAAACGGAGGGCGCGACGATCGCACGTCACGTGTTCGACACGTGCAGCCACTGATTTTATTGCAGCGCAATGACTACAGCCCACTGCCAATCGAGTCGTCAAAAACATGCGCATTACCATTTACGACTGCGCTAATACTGCCGAGCAAGCAGAGTTTAAAGGATCTGTACGCCGTACGAGCTCATGAAAACACGTAGTGGCTAGCGGACGACGTGACGCGCCATCCACATTATCGTAGTTGAGGCAGTGTCCGCCAGGCGGCAACACTGCTCGATCTTGCGGTCAGTAACGCATGCATTTGCCACGCTGGGGGTAACTCTGCCGTCGGTGTGTTACTTATAAAAAAAAAAACAGTGGACATTAGGTGGTAAATGCGAGAGGGAAGACGTGAGCATGATATCGTGCCCCTTTGAGCTCCAGGATCCACGAATTATTCCGCGTTCACCACATTGCAAAGTGTTGGTCAGGAGAGCACTCGACATATGTCTCATATATATATATATATATATATATATATATATATATATATATATATATATATATATATATATATATATATAGTGCAACTAACGGTGGTCAGCTCCGGCCCACGGTCAGTTGCCTTCGCTCCTGAATGAACGAGGAGAGACATATGTCGAGTGCTCTCCTGACAAACACTTTGCAATTGCAAAGTGTTGGTCAGGACTGACTTTCGGCACTTCACACACACACTTTTTTCTACTCTTTGACTCTCCTAACGCTAACGCAACAGACACATGTATGGGCATTGTTGAGGAAACAGTAAGCTGTATGCGCGGGAGGGTTGTCTTACGCAATGTTTCATATGGTGAGGAAAAATTCAGAGCAATTTTCGTGTCCGCGCGGACGAATCCTTATGAGCACTTATCGTTTTTGCTGGAGTAGTCTATTTATTTTGAGAGCGGTAGGCATCTCGTTGTCCGGGGCGATTTCAACTGTTTTACGTGCATCTGATCGATACCGTTAAATAAATTCGCAGCATGAACGTGCGCAATAATTAAATGAAAGTATTGAAAAAAATCGCGTCATGACATCGTTTCTTTTTTGTCCAGAGAGCAATCTGTCGCCATTGCACTCATTTTCAAGGTTAAAATCACGGAAGACTAGACAGAGCTCATGTAGCCCTACAGTTTTCAACTATGTGTGACGATTATGGTGTCGAAAAAGTCTCATTCAGTGATAACTCACTTGTTATGTTTACCTCAGGCAGAAGGGAAATACATAAACGTATACTTAGATGAGATGTGCGAAAGTTTAATGTGAAACTATTAAGTGAAGGTGAGTTTGTCAGCAGCGTCGAAAGGGGATCCCATTGACTTAGCACTAGAACGAGTAAACACATGCCGGAAAATTCTATTAAGAATCGTTTAAACTTGTTTTTAAGGTGCGTGTTATGAAAAGGAGCTGAAGTAATCTGAATCTAGGAACTCACTAAGGAGCATAGTTTAGAGAAGTTAGTCGGGGAACGCCTTTTAGCGGATACTGATAACCTGGCATGTATGTTGATGTTATAAAAGACATGAAGACTAAAACTCGAAATCATGAATGCCGCCGAGTATAAGGTGCAGTAGTAAGGGCTCATTCTGAAAGAGTACTCGCAGATGAAAAATCGACCATCGGACATTTTTATTTATTAAATTTTCTTTCTGGTGACAGCTATAGATATATAGTGCCCCAAGCTTGCCAGAAACGGCAAGAAAATTACGAACTGTGAAGGGAAGAGAAGACCGAACAAAAGTTATCGCTTTGAAAGCTCCTTGGGATCATATGTGACTTTACCATGTACATCACGTAACTACTATCACTTTGATGCCTTTCATGTAAGGCCCAGCAACTTCCACTTCGGAACTTCTGCTATCGAATTTTCCATAATGGATGCACTGTAATGAAAATATCGTTTTTTTTCTGAATTAAAGACGGGCTACTGAAGCACACTATGTTTACGAGTGTTACATCACTCGAGCTCATTGTTGTGACCCTGTAGGGCAAATCAGTTCAGCGGAATCGCGCAAGGTGGATGCCATTTCATGAAAGGGAACAATTTCCATTCACCCGACCGCATATAACATGAAGCTAGAATGGAAACCCATGCGGATTTCTCAGAAAGAAAGGAATTGGCACCGGGTTTGATTCCCGCGACCAGGACGAATTTTTCTTCGATGGCGAACCTTCTTTCTGAAAAACAGTATGGGTTTCCTTTTTAGCTTCGTGCTACAGTAGTGTGGAGGACAATTTCTCCCTTTCTTTGCTATAAAGCCGTCCAAAAATCTTCGTCCTTGCCACAGCATGCCAAAGTGTTCGTCTTGATTTCGTGCTCCATCCTTCTGGTTTGGTGACCTACAACAAAAATTCGTGTGCCGTGCAGTTTCCGAAAAAAAACTTGCCTGCATTGGATTTTGTTCACGTTCCTCGGGAAGGATGCAAATTTAACTGGTGGAACCATCTCTGCTACATGTTCACATCGCAGCGTTACTGTTGAGGATACATTAAAAATTGCTTTCCTTTTCGTCAGAAGGTGTTGATAAGGTTAATTTGTTTCGTAGTGAATTCTCATTTACGCACACTTTTGTTAATTTCCAATGAAAGGTATGCAAGTCAAACTGAACGCAAATTTAGAATAAAGTACGGGAAAAGGTCTTCGCGATTATCGCTATCGTACCTTCCTCCTAACCAACCAAAATGTTTCCATTGTGAAACATAGTTCCAGCGCACAATTGAACAAGGACGAGGAGAAAAAGACAACACAAACGCCGGCGTTCGTGTTGTCTTTCTCTCCTCGTCGTTGTTCAATTGTGCGCTGGAACTATGTTTCACAATGCTAATCATAACCAACTAGTCCAGCTGTCCATACTTAGCAAAATGCTTCCATTTACTTGGTTTTGGTGAGAAGCCGATATCACAGTTACTTTTTCCTCATTAATAATATACTTAGCCAATGTTACCTGCTTGCACTGAGCATTTACATCTCACCTTTGAAGCTATCACAGCCATATCACAGACTCGACGTGAAAGGCCAGTCCTTACCTGCCATAGCATAGGCCTTGTCAAAGGTGCATTATTCATGTACCGATCTCGAACAGTGTTATTTCCATTCCGTCCAAAAAAGAAAGAGGCCACTCGCGAGAACCTCCTCGCTTGGTGGCTTGGTGTGGCGTTTCCATATTCAGTTCGTGATACAGCTTTGTTAGGAGCCCCTGGTGGATGAAAGATCTGGCAACGAAACTTATGCATGCGCCTGTGTGCGCACCTTTCTTCCGTAATGTTCAACGGCTGCTCATTGCGGTGCGAGGTAGAGCCATGCATTACCGTGGCAAACTGCTGCGTTCAAGTAGGTCACACAGTATTCCCTGCGAGGAGACCCGATTGCGAACGGCTGCAGTTGGATACATTATGCTACCCTTGATAAAGTGTGCGTTGCCTTAACAGTCACCTAATGTACATGCAATGCATCTGGTGTGGCTAGTCTTAGTTCATCTGAGCGCCCATAATTAGATTTAACCGTGGGAATAAATGTTTCCGGTAGCCTAGGTACTGCGTAGCTCGTCTCGCACGGATCTGTTGAAAGGCGGAGTTGAGTGATGTTGCACATGGTAGGCAGCTGTATTTGATTGGTGACTTATGACTGGCGTCTCGGTATATTGGCTGTACAATGTTTTATTCAGCATACCTTGTTGAACAGCCGGTCTTTGCTGGCAGGATGGCTGTCAATGTAATAACATATGCTTATTTTGATGCGGCATTGTGCGCTTAGGCTTGAATATATTGACGCTCACTGGAAGATGGCATGTTTCATACATGTTTTGTACATCGCAATGGTACTAGTTCGCGTTGGCATGAGAGAAAGACGCGTGTGGTGATGTCTTACGGTTAGGGCATCAGGCGACTGTGTTCGGCATCGAAGGTTCAATCCAACAATCAAAGTCTTGAATTTTCTTTTTATGAAACGAGGCGAGACGGGAACTTACCTACGAACAGGAAAAAAAAAAGGGGGCAGCGAACATTTCGGCAAGTGCACTTGTCGAAACGTTGGTTCCCGCTTTTACCATGTTCTCGTTTTGCTCATCTACATTCAGGAAAGTGACTAGGAAGAGCCAAAGAATGCTCCCCATTAAAAGTGCCCCCAATTTAAATGATGTCTAGCGAGTGCGATGTTTACCTATTGAACCTCATCTGTTTCTTCTCTGCAGAACCTTCATCAATGGACACTTGTCGGGAGCAGCTGGCAGGGCTAGATTCAACGCTGTCTCCAAGCGACTTGCTTGGAAATTGCACCGGTTCACCCGGGCTTCTCAACGACAGCTGCTGTCTTTTAGCAGCGGAGGAATCAGGGGATGGCTGGATATTCGATCGCCTCGATGTCAAGGTCATCCTTGTCATCGCTTACAGTACGGTCTTCTGTTGCTGCTTCTTCGGTGAGCGGCTACCTTGTTGAACTTCGTCACCTCGAAGACGTTCCCCATGTTTTGTGACAAAGGCTGTTTGATTGGTTTGCTGACAATTTTGACAGCAGTGGTGGTTATCGTGCTACAGGGGTTATTTTGCCAGGAAATCTAGCAGGATATACAATTTTTGGATGCTGGTTAAAGGGCTGGCAAAACGAAATTGGTATCACCACGTGTTAATAATTTGGCGGACTGCAGTGCTACTCTCAGTTGGAATGTTATTGATTCTAACAGATAATACAAAATATATAAAGGCTCAGCACACGCCTATCTTTAGTTCTTGCGTCTTTGCCTCTTGATGCTAAAGCTGTTCCAAAACGACTAATCCAGCCGAACTAACACCATGCTGAAATAGTGTTAGAAACAATGATAAAAAACGAATGCCATTCAATAATCTCAAAGTTTGCCTGAAATGGCAAGAATTCAGTGAGGGGACTGAATTTTATAGTTTGGTGCTTTTCAACTGCATTCTATGTTAAGGCGATGTTTACAATTAGTAAAATAATTGCAACAAGAGTGCCTTGACTCTCACCAATAGTACAGTGGTATGGTGTGATATTTGTGGTTCCTCTTTTTCTCTGTTAGGCAAGGACCAAATGTGTAGTGCCAAAAATGACAAAAACTAACAATCGCTACTTTGCATTTTCAATGCCAAAAGGACGTTCACAGACTCAATATAAAAATATGCACTGTAAATTTTGTGTGTGATTATTACTATGCAAGTCGTCACTGTTGGATGTAGTTTGCAAGAAGGGAGCACTGCTAGTTCACATATTAGTGGAATTTTGCTTATGTCACCAGCCATGTGCCTCATAAATGTCTGAAACAAAAAACAAAAAAAAGAAACACACAAAAATTGCAGTGCACCTACTCGTGACAGGCCAATGTTCACGGGTACAGCTAGTGCTGCAGTGGGGTCCCGCCCTATTTTTCATGTTACTGGCTGCGATTACCAAAAATTTAGCTCAAGACTAACGAAGAAACAAGCTTCCCAATATTCTGTAGCGTCCGTCTACTCTCCTGTGCACTTTGACTCATGTGATGATTTCAAATTGCCTCCCTTTGAAAGCGAGGTGGCCACAAATAGTCACCTGGCTTGCTTCAGCTGCATAGGCCTTGCAATCTAGCATTTCTTAGTGCCAAATTTATATTTTTTCTCCTTCTTAAAACTTCCATCTCTGTACTTTAAAGTTACATGTTCGTTTAATGATCCATTCTCCGGATCTTGCCCGCTTGTTTGCCAAATACTCGAAACATCCCTTATGCATCTCAACCTCTGGGAAAGAAAGGCTCCAATCAGCTTTGTACCGCTGTGCTTCATGAAGGGAGGCGCTCCCTGATGTTTTGCTGGGTGAATATATCGGAATTTCACTATAATGGGGCGAGTCGTCTCCAGGACATCCGATGAGAGCGCTATTTTTCGACTAAAGCGTTTACTACACTGCCACGTCACACTCCGTGACGATTCCTGAGCAAAATTTTTCTGCATGCACTACGTGTATACTCGAATGCATTGTAAAGAGGGCGGGTTTCTCAAGTTACTCCCCGTAGAGGAGAACACCGAGAAGTTTTTCCTGAAGCCGCAATATCTTCTTCGCTGGGCGGTGCTGCTGTACCCTACCGGGGAATTTGGGTCATTAATAAGGAGACCAGTAATAATGTTGTATCAATTCAACTGCAAGTAATACCCATGATCATGCGATAAATACCTGAATGTATACATAAACGAAGCAAGACCTACTCAAGCATCCACTAAGGTAATCTAAAAATCAAGGGGAAGCACAATGCAGCAATAGTAAAGCAGAGCACATTGGGGCTAGAATAAATGTGAAGTGGTGCGAGGAATTTCGAATGGAGAAATGTTGTCAGTGGTAACGCTCGCGTATGCTATTCTCTGCTTAAGATAAGACGTCTTGTCTGAGTTGTAGGTTAAACAAAGGTCGGTGGGCCGACTGGTATTGCGGGCCCACAGTAAAACTACAAAATAGGCTTGGAATGGCGACATGGGCTGGGTTTCTTTTAATGTCCGAGAAGCGCGGAGAGAAATTAATTTTGAAGGAAAATTTGGGAACATGGATGAAAAAAAGAGGGAGGCTAAAACTGCACAAATATCTGTATCTGAAAAGCGTGGAGAGGGAATGGAGGAAGAAGGCAGGAATATTTAAAACCAAGTACAGAATAAATGAAAGTGCAAATAGGCAACCAGGAGTCATCAATAGGAAAGTGAGAGAAACAGACTAAGCGAATTGGACACAAAGAATGAAAGCGAAGAAGAGCATGAACATTTACAGGAATGGAAAGTAAGAAATTAGAAGGGAAAGTGTGTACGATAACACAAAGGGCAGTGCGTTGCTAATCGATGTTCGGGCTGGTTGCCTAAGGAGAAAGACATACCGGGGGAAATATTTGCAACAGGATCAAGCGTGTGTCTGCTGCAGCGAAAATTCGGAGACGACTGAGCACATCCTAATGGAATGCGGAGGTATTCACTCAGCGAGAGCAGTAGGAACGTCCACCTTCTAGGAGCGCTGGCATTCATACCATATGGTAGCGTTAACCTGTCAGCAGGCGAGATAAACAAGAAGCGTTTAGAATATTGGTCGAAAACAAGCAGAAAATAGATTGATAGCACCAGATCGGTTACAGGCGTAGGTAAATGTACAAGGTAAATATAGAAGCTTTAAGGAAGAGAGAAAATAATAAGGAGATGTAGGTGAAACGCTAAACTAACAGGCATGTGGAGATTACCTGATTAGCTCAAGTAGGCTAGGATAATATTTGTCACCGCCCCGCTCCAAAGGGGATGCGAAGAAATCAGAATTATTATAATCATCATCTTTGTCATCATCATCATTGACATCAGTGGTTTAAGGGGATCCTTTGTGAATGTGGAGGTTAACATAACGGTGACAGTTGTCCGCAGCATATTTCTACACTCGTACGAAGGGCGTTAGTGTTCGCTCAAATGAGCCAGCGTGTCGTGTGAGAAGAGCGAATATGAACGAAACAAGGGCATTACGAAAACTTGCGTAAGCAGGTTTACCATGGTACTTGAAATAATTTCACTTCGCACCTAGAAATGTGTCTTCACTGAACAATACCAATTTGAAACAGGGCTAGGTTTCTTCTTGATAGAAATTTCGAGTTCAAACCAGGTGTCTGCTGATGTTGCGCGTGCTCGTGTGTACTTTGGCCTTTCACCCAAAACTGAAGGCGCCACATGTGAAGTATTTAGCCAGGCGAATGTTTCCGGCTTCCTTTAAAACAAAATCTGTTTGTCTTGCGTGTTCTTTTTGCAGGCAACCTGCTGGTCATCGGAGTCGTGATCATGAACCGGCGTATGCGGACAACCACCAACTTCTTTCTGACCAATCTGGCGGTGGCCGACCTGTGCGTGGCCATGTTCTGCGTGTACCAGAACCTGTTCTTCTACCTGACCCCACAGTGGGTATTTGGAGACTTCCTGTGCCGCATGTACTTCTTTGTGCATGGGCTCAGCTACACGGCATCGATTCTTATACTCACCGTAATCTGCGCGGAGAGGTACCTGGCCATTGTGCATCCAATGTTGAACAAGCAGGTAAGTGCGATACCTATTTTTATGATCCCGGGTTCACAATTCGCAGTTGCAAAGCTCGGCTTGCTCCCAAGAAAGGAAAACTTCATGTTGTATCAGAGCTGCATTATAGCAGACGGGTATATGACAATATTTACATGTTTCTGTTATCTTTCTCTTGTTATTCCGTTATCTTTCAATTTGTTTGCTTTTGAACCCCAGTTCAACGTATCCAGCTACCGCGCCATCAACTGTATTAGCTACCTCCTATTTCCCTGTAAATTTTGTTCCTGTCCATATCTAAAGGTAACTGTAGCAGAGGTGATTGAAACCTGGACTACGCTTGCGATTGGTGACATTACAAAAGCTATGTGAGAGATGAACAGAATGGCGTGCGAGTCTTACGGACAATTCTCGGAACGCATAATTTTGACTAGCCGAGCGAAGTCTATTCAGAGCACGCCTTGGTTTTCTGGACTTGCAATAAGAAAATCAGGGTTGGGGGCAGCGAGTGCATTGTGGTCATATTTAAAGCTTTCTGTATAATTTTTGTGGAAAAGGAGTGCATTTGTAATGACAGCGTTATGTTCGATATTAAATAAAAGTTATTTTCCAGTGCACAAAGAGATCTAGTCACATATCTCTTTTTCTCTAATGGCTTATATGCTTTAAAACAACAGCTTGCTTGTTTTACTCGACCGCAGGTGGTGACGATGACGCGGCTTCGCGTGACCATTGTCACGGTCTGGTTCGTGAGTGCTGCTTACTGCAGCCCTCGAATCGTGATGTACGGCACCGTGGAAGCAGTAGTGGACGACAAGCGAGAAGCCCTCTGTGTGCTCCAGAGGGCGCTGTACGACTCGAAGACGTACGACCTGGCAAATTTCGTCGTCTGCTTCCTCGTGCCTTTGATAATCATTAGCGTCCTGTACGCCATCATTTGCTACCAGCTATGGCACAGTCAAGCCATCGTGTCGCAACCACAAAACCACATCGCCGCCCAGATGAACCACCAGGTTGTACTAAACTCCACACTGAGTCATCAAAAGTCACACCCACAGCAACGGATAGTGGGAACACCGCCAACACGTCGGCGGTCTTGCTCGGAGGAAGATTCCGAGTCACCACCTCCGGTTGACTCGAAACTAGAGTACGCTCAAACTTTTGTAACGGCCTCCAGCAATACCAATGAGCCTTGTTCAACGACGACAATTGCGTTGACCATGCCCTATTCAAATCCCACACAGAGGATCGCCGGTGGCCAACAGCTGAACAGAGTGACATCTGGCTGCAGCCGCTGCGGAAACATGGAAGCTCCAACGACGCCGAAGGCTCCCGTCAAGACGTTTTATTACGCCAACAGCGCCGCAGCGTCGGCGCTGAGGCCGCGGCGCAAAGTAGTCCGCCTTCTGGTGGCCGTTGTCTTCAGCTTCGCCTTGTGCAACTTGCCTTTTCACGCACGCAAACTCTGGCAACATTGGTCCCCTGAATACAACGGATCCAGTCCAGGAGCCGCCATCTTGACCGTGGTGACGAACCTTGTGTTATATATGAACTCGGGACTCAACCCATTTCTCTACGCTTTGTTTTCTAAGAACTTCCGGCAGTGCATGGCCGACGTGTTATTCTGCCGGAACCAAAGGTTCCGGTCGAAGAACCGATCCTCGTTCCAAGCCATGTCCAAGTCTCTCAACTCGAATGTGAGCCTTGGAACGCCTCAGACTGCTCGCCTGGTTCGTGCGCATCGCAAAGAAATGGAGCAGCAACACCTGTGACTGCCGCAACAACCTCCTCATGTCAATGTTGCGAATATTATTTTCTCACTATAAATATTGTTCAATGCGCTGTATGAAACTGGCTAACCGTGCGGCGATTTACTTAGTCTTTTGAAAGGTCGCCAAACAGTTCGCACTTTGGCGGCCTTGCAAACGAAGAAATAAATCGCCGCACGAATCGCTTTTGAAATATTACCTTTTTGTGCCGTGATCGTGAATGCCGAGTAGGTCACTACAGGGTATGCACTGAACGCAGAAATCACGTTGATTCTGTGCTTTTCACGAGGCTGCAAATTCGGCATCACATTGTACTAAAATGTAGGTCCTAAGCCTTGATGTTTTTCAGCAGTGGTTCAGTAATGTAAAGAAACATCGGAGAAAGCAGGCGTTTTTCTGCCTATATCATTGTGGGCCATTTATTGACAGGCAAACTGACATTGTGGCAGTAAAACATCGGTTTTAACGAGTTGGCTTATGGCTATTCAAAAGGTGCAGCGAGATTGGAACGGAGGCAAAGAAACACAAACGACAACACAAGCGTTGACTAATAACTGATTTTATTTGCATCGAAACCGGTATATTTATGCGCAAAAAGGCTTACCGTGTAGCATCGCAATTAGCACAGATATGGTCACACATGATAAACCGAAAACAAGATTCCGCAAACGTTTAAAAACACTTTACTAAATTCATAGACACAGTAAGAACAAGATATGGTAATCGAACATATTCTGCTATCACCACGTATCTCTATTCTTCGTCCTAAGGCGAAGTCACTATGCATAAGAAAATATGATAATGTAAACAAGGAGCATGTGCACAGAACAAGGTATCCACGCACTTGGTTTGAGCAGGCTTTTGTAACGAAAAAAAAACATTTCAAAGGGGGTGAAACTTTTTAGACCTAAACAAATCCTTCAAACAAAACCTTGTTATGCATAGTGACTTCGCCTTAGGCCGAAACATTGCGATACGTGGCAATAGTAGACTGTGTTCGATGACCATATGTTGTTCTTACTGTTTTTATAAACTTAGTAACCTGTTGGTAAACGTTTGCGGTATCTTGTTTTTGTTTGATCATGTGTGACCATATCTGTTCCAATTGCGATGCTACACGGTAAGCTTTTTTGCGCATAGACAGGTCGGTTTCGGTGCAAATAAAACCAGTTCTAAGTCAGCGCTTGTGTCGTGGTTTGTGCTTCTTTGTCTCCATCCCAGTCGCTCTGCGCCTTTTGAATGACCTTGTGGACCTAGTTGAAATTTTGCGTAAAACAGAGTAGTGGCGAGTGCCTCTCAGTGAGGTGCAGACGTCTCAGGGGAGTAATATGTCGTCTTCTTCGATTATAATGGTGAGACGCCGCTGGCCACGTCTTTCTCGCGTGCGATCGTTCAGTGTTACCGAGTTCTGTGGTCACTCAGCTGTGTCGCCATAAATGTTCTTAAGAAGCAAGAAACGTCCAATTCCTACTTTGATGTGGGTGCACAGCTTTGAAAAAGCTTTCTCTGACTCGTGTTGCTACAATTTTTTTTTTGTAGAATATGGACACTTCTCAGGGATTTTTTCACATCTTGAGAATGTGTACCAATATTTCAAATAATAAAATAAAAAGAACTCCTGCTGGAGATTCTCATTGGCCGCTCTGTCCTGGAAATGGCACCGGAACTTATATACGCGGACAGTGAAGTTTAATTGAATATGAATACTACTGTGCGTTGTCCGTTGCTACCGAACGTTGCTAACTCATTGTATTGAAGGCTAGGTGCTCGTGATGTGCAGCCTGCCATTGCTTTCAGCGGTCTGTGCTGATTTTTCAGTGAATGATTACACATATAAAGAAAGTATTATGTAAATGTATTGAAGTGCTCGAATCTGCTCTTCACTGACACGCAAATTTCGAAACGCTCCTACTGCATATACATGGCCAGGTTGCGGAATGGCGGCCTGGTCAACGCTTGCCACCGCATTAGCAATTGGCATCACTGTCTCATCTTGCTCCAGCCACTTCACATTTCCGACATCCCTCGTATAGTGGCAATGTTGCTTGCAAGTTTTGAATGATCCGAAGTAACGATCATCGAATTGACTTGTTCATCGATTGTGGCCTTATGTCTAAAAATTTTGATAGCGAAGCGGTGCCAGAATACACACAACTTCTGTAGCTTGCCTAAGTAAATGAGAACTGTAGGTGGCGCCTTCCTACCCAATCTATTTACTCTGCATCAGTGTTATCGCTGCATTGATTATTCCAATCGCACAACTTTGTAAGTGCCATACTGCTTTTCTAATTGGCTTATGCAGTCATTAGCGTACATCACTCGCAAGTTTCACATTAATTGCGCGCAGTGTTCGCTCTGCGCTTTCAAAGCGGTGACATATATATAAGCGAATATAGCGTAGTGATTTTTGCGCACATTTCAGCGGTGTTGGTTTATGACGCCTTTTTTTCTGATGGTAAGATTATCTTCATAGCAAGCGACTAATGATATGTGTGTATACGGTGCCACTTGCAGATCAATTTTCGAACCATGTAAACGTGCAACGCTTTCAAAGTGTTAAAAAATTGTCACAAATAGCGACAACAACAGTTCCTGTTTCCGCATGATAACGCAGCGTGCTACTGCGAAGGCGGTCAGATAAGAGATTCGTGTTTCACTCTGACATTCAGTAGTCCGGATTCTGCAGTGTCTCTTCAAGGCCCCCAGTGCTCACACTGGTCGATACATGTAGCGCAAAGAGTGCGCTATATCACTATCTACAGAAATATGTGTTTTTTATTGATGTACCGTGGTATTTGCTGCTTGGCAATGGCTAATAGCAACATAGCCTCTTCAAGGGTTTCACAGTTTGTCCGCGTGTGTCGTGCTGTGCATGATGGTGGATCTCTGCGAGGTTATTAAACGATGACCTACCTGTCTTCACATAACGTGGTACCCTAGTGTACTGTTTTCATTTTATGTCTATTACTATGGGTGTTCTGGCCTTTGATAGGTCAAGCTGCAGGTTGAAACTCTCTATAGTGTCCGGTTTTTGGGGCCAAATGTCGGATTCCTAAAATCTGTAAATGAAGGTACCTCAGTGAACTGGAAAGGTGGCCTTCATGTCACATAGGTTTAGTTGCAACTATGGTACCAAGAAACCACGCTGCTTGAAGAATTGCGTTGAACAATGCCTTTTGTGTGCCTCAGCTAGGAAGTGAAGACAAAAGTCCTGATAAATATTTTTTTTACTACTGATTGCATAGCTTTGGAACTACGAAATATATATTGAGAATTTTTCTCCAAAGCAGGGAAGCTCTTATAGTTAGTTCATGCTTGAATGTGTAAAGAGCAGGGCGCAAAGATCAGGACAGCTCTTATAGTAACTGCTGAGGACGCGCGTTTTGTGAAATTCTTCTACGCACATTTTGAACTATATCCATGCACTTTGCGGCTTCAGCAGCTCTATAGGCGAATGTGTGTTTCGGAGGGTTCGGCACGGTCACCCCCACGTTCACAATACTCTTAAAGTCAGTGACAGTTAAATATGTTGGCTTATCTGCCAGGAATACAAGCCAGTGTAGACTAGCACTAGGTAACTGTACGATATTAACAAACGGAAGGGCGATCACGTTGGAGTTCGGGAATGACGCATGTCGCAGATGACGAAGCGCACTTCCAGTATATCCATACCAACCATGATACCTCAATGGCCACGTTTCTCTGATGCTGCACACGATCGCAGGTTCGGTCTGGCCATGGCGGCCTCATGTTGTTGGGGCACGGGATAAGAAAGCGCTCCTGTCCGGAACTTTGGATGCACGCAAAGACACCAGTTGTTAAAATTGTTCTGGAGTCCTCTTTTATGCATGGCCTTATAGGATCTCATTTCGGCAAGCGAAACTTAAGTGATCATCGCTCATAGGTGTGCTGAATAAATCGCTAAAAGAGATGCGTTTCTAGAAAAAGGCTTTGCTCCCAAAAATATATAAGCGTACATTGCGTTGTAGGGAGCTCTCAAAACAATGTTGTCATGCCCTCACCTAAAATTATTGTTTTTGCCTCTGCAAGCTCTCTCTCCTACCAAGCGATCGTTCTAGGGGAAGCATTAAGTGGAAGCACAAACATTCTGCTCTTGGCTTCTCGTAGTGTCGAAGGCATGTGCCCAAAACAACGCGCACTTTGTATTCACCGCCGTGCGTACACAGGCAATAAGTCCGTCGCTGAGCCGCTAGCCCGTGGAGTCCTTATCACCGGCTTCCATGTGGTTTTTCCGGAAGGACCAAGTGAACGAAAACAATTTGTCACCACACGCATGACACCAAGGACAGACGAGCTCAGGTCCGGTGAAGGGAAATATGCAGCGCTTTTGAGGCTACGCGATGTTCAGAAGAGGCCGCCATCCCGAATTACAAATTATGGCTGGATATCTGCGCAATAGGGCGAAATATTAGGGACCCGTTTGAGCTACGGATCGAAATCTGGACTTAAACAAGACAATTTACGACCTGCTGAAGGCGGCTAAGGAACAGGCTACGCCATCTTTCGCTGGCAGTCTCGATGATCGTGACCAGGATAGACAAAATGGAGGCCAATATGGCCGAAAATAATAGTAGCATAGCAGAACTCAACCCGAGAAGAACCCCGTCGCCTCCAATCAACAACACTCCTTTGATCAGTTCAGCAGGAAATCTACAAAATTTACAAGAAGCTGGGAATTCCAGGCCTTCGAACACTGTTTTAAGAGCGTCCTCCTTCCTTCCGGCACCTTCCACGGTAACCACTCCGTAAGATGGGAAAGCGTGAGGAAAGCGACCTTATCATATGGTAGTAGAATTGCAGGAGCCACGAAACCAAAAAGGCGGTCCCGCAACAATAGATTAGAAACAAGACAAGACCGGATGTTATGATTCTTCAGGAGGCACATGGACTAGCAAGAATTTGGAGAACGCTTAAGCAACGCGATAGCATTCAAAGATCACTTACTGCTTCTCACACTTCCCGTTAAATGGAGCTTATGTAACCGTAATCTTCACCAGCAAACGCTGGCCGCTAACGTTATGTACGAAGCCGGGCTTTCTGGTAGCGAGGCGGCCCCTTGCGTGGGCCGCTATACAGTGGAGGCGAGCGCCAGCTGGAGGTATTGCAGAGAACCGGGCGTGCCGCTCTGCGGCCCCCGAGAACCTCGCGTCGGCGTGCGCAAATGACGGATGCCGCGGCTGGTTTGTGAATGGTAGAAACGCTGGAAAAGGGGTTTCTTTTTGTTTTCGCGTAACAAAATTATGTTTTCTCGTATAGTCAAACTACACTGCGATAGCTATCATGTCTGTAGGTTGTGTGTGAGTCATAGCTTACGATTTTCCTTCGTATTTTCACTTAAGAAATTCAATTAGTTCAGTAAATTGTTTGCGTCACGTGGAGGGCCTGGGTACCGGCGGCTCGAAGATATTTTCGCCGAAACGACGTCCGAAGCCGACACCACATTTTATGCGATACGAGGTCCTTAAGGCTATTGCTTTAAAACAGTCGGGAAGTCAAGCTATCGGGCCCCCGAACGGGAATAATCGAACATTAACTAGCCTAGTCAGGAAAGGGCTAGTGGTGATTCGTCACGACGCCCTAATCTCGGGTATTGAACACGTGCTTATAGAGCTCCTCTGAAAATGGAGCAAATGCTCAAGTATATTTATTCTAAACTTATGTAGTAATCCAACCCTCAAAAGGCAGCGCTTCATAACTCTCTTTAGAAAAGCTGTGGGGATGGCAGGTACTGGTGCTCTAATCATAGGGGAGACTTAAGTGCCCTGCACGGTGCCTTGAGGTATCCTTATTCGAGAGTGAAGGGAAGAATGCTATGGCCAGACATTTAAGATACAGAGTTAACACTCGTAAATGGGCTCGACTCCCTTACAGGTAGGGACCGTGCTCAACCGAGGTACCACACGGGATCTAACAATCGTAAACAAGATCTCAAAGGTCAAATGGAGAAACACCTTCGAAGAACTTGGCGGCGATCATAAAATTATAGAAACCAAGATAGAAGAAACCGCAGATGCTGAAAATAACAAATCTGTTAAATGGATCGATTGGGACAAATTTTGCAAAATAAGAGACTATGATAAGCAACAGTTGATCAAAAATATAGAACAATGGGCTAGGGACGTCACCAATGACGTAAACGTAGCCACTCACACTATCACGCCGGACCAACTACTAGAGAAGATTGATAGTCGTGTCGTACGTATGTGGGAGGCGAAAGAATTGTTACAACATAAATTGTGTCAGTAAAAGTGCAATAGGAATCTACGTAAGCGAATAGCTGAATTAAACAAAATGATTGAAGAGCATAGCAAGCAGTTATGCAAGGAAAATGGGATGAGTTCTGCAGTGCTATGGATGGACAACTTATGCTGCACAGATCTGTCGTATACTCAAATACCTGCTAGATCCACACAGCCACAGGATAGCTCAAAAACATAATTTGATAAAGCTTGTGCACGAACACAAAGGGAACGAAGCTGAACTCATCGCTGAGGCACGCGTTACATACCTTCCCCCAACCCTATCGTCGAGCATGGGCGTTCTGAGGGAAAGCCTAATGAGCCTGACGAACGATGAGGACTTTTCTACACAAGAGATTAGACGAGTACTGCAAAAACTCAACACGAAATCTGCCCCGGGGCCAGACGGGAATAATAACAAGATGCTAAGAAACCTGCATGATCAGATAATAGAGAATATCATGAACTACATAAAAGAATGCTGGGCCAAGCGCTCTATACCTCAACAGTGGAAGGACGCCCGGGTTATACTTATCCCCAAACGTGGCAAAGAAATTATTATATCAAATATAGGCCCATATCGCTCATCTCTTGCGCAGGAAAGCTTATGGAGCATGCATTCCTTATCAGAATAAATGATTACCTGAAAGAAAATGAAATATATCCAAATACTAAGTTGGGCTTTCGGGCTGGATTCTCTAATCTGGAGATTAGACTGCAAATCAAGCAGCAAGTACCAGAAAGCAAAGCGAGGTCCACCAGAGCTATACAGTGAAAGCTCGTTAATTCGAACTTCAATAATTCGAATTTATGGATAATTCGAACTGTACGATTTGGTCCGGCCAAGCTCCACAGAAGTCAATGTATAAAAAAGTCCGTTAATTCGAACGCGAGAAGGTTCCCTCACGGATAATTCGAACTTTCGCTTGCCTCGCACACGGCCAGAGAAACGCGCCTACTGCCTACACACAAGGCTGTATTGCCTCCAAAACGGAGAGAACGGCGAGAGAAGGCAAAATCGGAAAAAAATCTAACCGACGCCGGGTCAGCCAGAAGGCAGCGGCGGCTGCCGCCTCTCCGTTCTCCGTAACCTCCGAGACTTCTTGCCCGTTGCGAATCTAAGAGGCTTTGCAAATCTTGTACAGCTGCTAATGTTGTGCGGAGATGGCACGGCAAGCACCAAAACACAGCGATTCAAGTGCGTCGCAGCTGCGCTTGCAATCAAGAACCAACGAATCAGGGCCTTCGCCACCTTCACATGTTCAGCGTCTTTGTCTCGGCAGTCTTCATCGGTAGTGCACCTCTGTTTTCAGCTTAGGAGGTATCGGCCGTCGCGATTCATTGTGATGGTGTTAAGCCTCGGCTAACGTTCGTTTCGATGGACATCGGTGGTGTGGCACAGTCGGACCCAGAGCTTCGACTTGAAGATGGCGTGTGCCCGCGGCACACGCCATCACTTTCTGACACGCCAAATTTCTGACATGCCCTACTGCTTCCAAATCGCAGTGTACTGTTGCTCTCCTTCACTTTCGTTAGTTCGAACTTTCGTTAATTCGAACTGAAGCGGCTTCCCCTTGCGGTTCGAATTAACGAGCTTTTACTGTATTAGGGTCGGATTACAACAAAGCGTTTGAGAAAGCAGCACATTCGGCAATACTTAGTCGGGTCAGCACCTTAAACCTAGGGGAAAGTGCGTACAATTACATACGAGACTTCCTAAGGAATAGGAAGGCTACCCTCACCATGTGGGAACTCGAGTCTGAGGTAAAGGACATGGACAGTTCGGTTACACCTCAGGGCTCCATGATATCGCCCATGCGCTTTAAACTCATTATGATAGGACTATCTGAAAAGCTCGAGGACATCGAAGGAATCAATCATTTGTTATACGCGGACAATATTACCATATGGATCTCGATAGGCAGTGATGGAGAGATAGGACAGAAATAACGGGAAGTGGTGGATGAAGTGGAGGAGTACCTTACAGGCACGGGGCTTGAATGCTCCCAAGAGAGATCCGAGCTTCTTTACAGACCCACCCTCAAGGGCAGGCCACCCAAGGGATACATCAAGGGAAGACAGTACGTGGCGACACAGATTCGTACGAAGAATGGCGGGGCCATTCCCATCGTTAAACATATTAGGGTCCTTGGACTCAACATTCAGTCGAAGGAACGTGACGGCGAAACTCTAAGAAAAAGTTCGTAACCAAGGTCCCTACCGCAATTAGTGGTCACGAGAATCACGAACGAGTATCAGGGAATGAGGGAGACTAGCATTGATAGGCTCATTCTCTCTTTTGCTATAAGCCACTTCATTTACTTAGCAGCGTACCTTAACTGGTACAAGGTTGAAAAGGACAAAACCGATACGTTCATAACGAAAGCTTTTAAGCAGGCGATAGGCTTCCCCGAAAGCACCAGTACTGAGGGATTAATGCAGCTGGTTATGCATAACACTTTAGAAGAATTGATTAAAGCTCAGCAAATAGCTCAGTTGGAAGGACTAGCCGGCATCTGGACTGGCAGACGTATACTCGTTAAATTACGAATAAATTACCATAACCAGCAAAGACTTAAAGTTGCGTTGGCCAGAGAGATCAGGAGCAGGATTGAAGTGACAAATTTAGCCGAAAATATGCACCTGGAATTCAAACAGCAGAGCAGAGCTAAAGCTCTACTCAAACACTATGGCAATGACGAGGAGGTGCTATTCGTGGACGCAATGGAATATTCAAATCACGAAGTGTTTGTAGCAGTAGATATTATCGCAAAGTAAGAAAGCTTACAAACGTGCTCAATAAAAACCAGGGTATCTGAGGTTGCGGAGTAGGTTGCCGTCGCTCTATCACTTCTCCCAAGTATAGATGCATTATTAGCGATTCTCAAGCGGCTATACGAAATTACGCTAGAGGACAGATACTGGTTGAAGCTGCAAGAATTCTAAACAATAAGGCCAAACTCATATCATATGAGGAATTTCACGACAAGGTAATAATCTGATTCCCAGGCCATACAGAGTGCGAATCTACCGCCAGCCCCAACATTAACGAGTCTGCCCATTGCGTTGCGTGAGAACTCATTAGCCGCGCCCGATTAGGAGAGGGGGGGGGAGGCTCTGGCCGAGTAGGAGATGGAAAGGAAGGATAGGGATATACTTTTCTTATTCAGTGAAACAATCCATATCTATACAAGTTCGAGAGGTAGATATCCCCCTCCGAGCCCAAAACTGGACAGGTCTCAGGTTTGTTGACTGGAGGCGCCTTCAAACCAGAACCTAAACGAACCCGCTACATCTTAACCAAATGTTTCCGGAATTGTAGCCTGATGCCAAATGTAAATTATATGATAATATAAAAGGCACCCTAGAGCATATACTCTGGGATTGCGAGATGGTTCAGAGGAGAATCGCAGTCGCCCAGGATGAAATTGGAGAGCCGCACTGACTAGCTGAGATCTCCAGGACTAACTTTCGGCCATCCAGCAAGCCCGCGAGGCTACCGAGACACAGGGTCTCTCGGCTGCCCCCAGCATGGCATAGGCCCAAGCCATCAATTTGCAGGATATTCATTAAAGTTGTCACACACACACGTTTGAGCGCGCCGGCAAAGTATTTCATTCCAACTCAGCGGATGTCTTTTTCTTTAAGTGAGGCTTTGCTTTAGACGTACTGAGTTGTTTGCACGTCAATTTCGTGTGTCTTGCTGACGGACAAAGTGGTGTCGGGTGCCGCACATTCCAATATAGCCAGTGGGAGCCAGTTGAGTTTCGTACAATTACCCGAAGGTACTGCACCGCTGGTGTGCATGGGAGCTGCAAGCAGGGCAGTTGAACCAGCGTGACAATGATGGCTAGTACATGGACTTGCCTAAAATTCGTCACTCTAGCTTTAACTGGTTTGACGACTTTGCAAAGTGGTAATTTCAAAGAACGTGCGGTTTTATGAATTTTTATCAACATTGCTAAAATTGTCCGAAAGAAGGATTCGAACAGAGGACCTCTAGCACAGAGGCCCGATATTGAACCACTACGCTAAGGACGTATGGAAAAGCGCAACCAATGCAATTAGCAGCGAGTATGCGCGCTTGCAGAGTCCTATTGCCTTCTGAATTAAAAATAACGTATAAATTGCTTTGAAATTTAGTCCAATCTAGGCCGAGATAAAGCTTAATGAGCGAAACCACTAGGACGTCTGAGCCCACAACACGAATATCCGACGAATCCATGCACTACTCATCATTCCCATGGTGGCTGAACGATTGCAGGGCCAGAGGTCAATCTAGTAGTTATTGTACGAAACTCTATGCTTGGCAGAGGTAAACGTGTTTCTCAGCGTGTGCCTTGTCTACAAACATTGTTCACGTAATTTAATCAAAAAGCAAAACATATGCGTCATAGCATTGCGCATAATATTACACTCCAGTTCGTATTAGCAATTCTAGGCTACTAAATCTGTCTGTAGTGGGTCATTACACGCCAGATCAACCGGGGTTTTTTCAACCGTCACAAATATAGTAAAAAAAATTCTTACGTGTTTGTGGAAATTTGAAACTCATTCTCCCCGTTTATTTTCCCTCCCCAAAATTTTCTAACATTATGACGAAAATTTATTGCTTGCCCAGCTGAGCCAGGAGGCATCAATCAACATTTTTGTAAAATGCACATTGTATGATCCAGCCGTTCAAATGGTGCTTAAAAGAAAAAAAAATGAAGTGATGTGACTGCCAAAATGAGCAATATTTCAAATATTTGAATACTTTGGGGCCTTTGGCACCGGCAAGAACCGGCAAAATTGTTAACTGAATTTTTTTCTCAGAAAACTGGAAAACCCAGAAGCCACAAATTAAATGGGGAATGCTAGCCCGGCTGACGTAGTTTAGCCGAAAATTATTCGAAGCTTTGAAATCGTCTGATCGCCTGAACTATAAACGTAAAGCTAAAATTTATTGCAAAAAAGCTTCGTGTAATTCCCATGCTGGCTGAACCACTTCGATTGCAGCTCCCGTAGACACTAGCGCCAGAGTTCCCTCTGATAATTGTATGACACCCTATGGTATTGGGTGGCTTCTTAGCTTTCATCTTGCTACGCCAGATGTCAGCACATGCCTTACTGGTTTGCTTTGCCTCCGCATCGAGAGGGCGGCAGTTTTGAGGCACGGACATTGAAAAATCTATGGTAGGTGTTGTGCCACACTGCGTGCCTATCATCGGAGCAACGGCCCCCTCCCCCCGCCCTCCGTGGAGAGAGGGGCGAAGACGTCAACACCCACCCCGCCTCTTTCCTGCCGACAATGGGTCGCCAGTGGATTTAAGGCGGAACCGGCCGATTGTTTAGAGAGAAAGAGAGTCGCCACCAGCCGCCCCGTCTGTCTGATGTGCTCTTACCGCTGCATGCACGCTATTTTATGATATATCTGTACATATTCTACAAAGCTTTTCGTTCCTTCTTCGTCTGCTCCAAGAGTCCGTCTCTCATCCTCCACCCCGAAATCGCAACAGCGGTTAGACATGCACAGATCCGCTGTAAGAACACGTGAAGAGAAGATGCACTTCTTGCGTTTCAGGTGGACGCCAGAAACAGTGCTTACTGTGTACTACGCACGCAACGTCATGAGCTGCCGGTTCCAACTTGATCATGGAACTAGGCGATAACATATAAGTTTCCATGTCTTCTTGAGTGCTGTTGTCATTCTCATCAACTATTGGCCTTTGCGAGGCTCCCTTGTGGCCCGCATTTGTCACAGAGGTTCATCATTGCGCCGATGAGTCGGCGGCTGGCTGATTACGATAACAGAAGCGTGGCACCGCGAGCACCTTTGCCAAGGTGCCGCTCGAATGTCGTGGTGTAATGATGCTTCTGGGCACGTAACATTCCAACGTAATAATGAGATTAGTGTTGAACTGATCGTTTCACTCGGCTCTAGATCGCTCACGCGAGCAACGTTGTCTTCGTCTGGTCGAAAAAGAGCGCGCTTCGTGCGTTCGTCTGGCTATACTCCCGCGTCTAGCACTTCAGGCGCTCTGAGCCCTGTTATCGGAGCAGTCGTCGTGATTGAGAGCGTTTCCCGACCCGTCACCACCACACAGCGTTGCCGCTGTTTGCGATCGTTCACCATTCACCCATAGATGGTTCACCGCATGTCACCGCATGCTGGCTTCTCAACGAGCACTCTTCCCATCGGCGCGTCCTCAGTTCTTGCCGGCAGCGCCTCGAGCTTCGGTCAAGCGAAATTCGTCGTTTGCTTTAGTCACGTGGTTGCGCCTCTGCCCTTTCCTTCTCCAAGAGCGAGTAACACATTTGGCTTGCGCGTTTGTCCTTTGCCCTATGCCTTGCCTTCGCGTTCGAGGAACGCCGGATTTGCCCGACTCTGATTCGGAGGATGGAGGCGACCAGTATGCCATAGCATGGGTGCGTATACTGCTCCCCAGGACACGAGACCGACGCCAATCGACGCACTGAGACGTCTCCGCTCGAGCAACCAACCAAATCCGGAATATCGATGCAGTTCCAGTGGGAGAACGCCTTGTGCTGACCTCATCAATGCGGTGAGTGGGTCGGTGGCTGAGAGCAACTTCCGAAGTGCGGTCAACTGTAGCTTGCCAATTGTTCGATACCTGCGGTGAGTGTTTAGTCATTGATTAAGGGTGCTTTACCGGCATACTCTTGCTTTCGTTATCTTTGCCGCCGTGAACAGTTAGGTGGAAATGGGGGCACGGTGGTTCCCCAGTCCGAATAGTGTTCGAGAGGGTTTTCCCGTGCATTTTAATAGCTTGTTTCGTTCATGTCACAAATGCTTTGGCGTGCGCCGTTGCAGCATAGAGCTGTATTATCGATCCGCGAACGTTTATTACACAGCAGTGCCCATTTGAGAGGCTTGCTTTTACCAGGAATAAATGGATTTCGTGCGTTGTAGCACGCTCGTGTCGTGCAAGGTCACGCGCTTTATTGATCTGCAGGCGTGACCTATCGAGCTGCTTTATTAAGCGACTTTACTGAGCGGACCTTCCTTTCGTCGTTGGAGTGTCTTACGTGTCTTACGTGTCTTACGTGTTCTACTTTTTTTTTCCTTGTTTACCAAAGCTTTGTAACAAACGTGCAACATTGTGCGCGATAGCAAAACGCCAGTTACTGATTGAACGCAGCGGGTCGTATATCTATAGCCTCTACAACTTCCTAGAAGGTATCATAGAAGGCCGAGTCTAGAAACCAGGGTCACAAAGAAACCCGCGCATGTATTTTGCTACTATGACTCTTCAAGGGTAAATAATCCGCTGCAGAGGCACGTCTCCCGCAGTGATAATTTTTCTTCACTGCATGACAGGATTTCGTGCAAGGTGGCACTTTATTTGGCGTAAATGATATGTGTATGTTGAAATAACGCCATTTTCTTTAGTCTCTTAAATTTCTATTTTCTTTTCTTGTCGTCTACATGAATTTTGTGCAGACTTCTTGTGCTGCACTATTCGTCGTCGCCAACGTGTCTATTGCAGTCGCGTTCCCTACTGAGCACAGCCTGCGTCCGATGAAACGTGTACGTACATTTCATAACTGACTTTTTTTAGAAAAAAATAACGTACAGCGCGAAGGACAAGGACTGCGAGAGACACAGCGCTGACTTCCAACTATTTTATTGCATTGTCACATCGTGTGTATATATACAAGAGGGGGCATGCGCAGAAAATGAAAGGCAGTCACAAGGGGTGTTCTAACAGCAAGTCACTGTATTAAGAGCATGGTCACTTGAAGAAACAACGAACATTACGATTTCTATCTGTTTAGATACGTGACTACACTAGGGGTCAGCGTGATAGAGGGGCCCTAACACACATACTACCAAGTTTTTCTGATGAAATCCGCTTCCACAATTTCCCGAGTGAGCTGTGAGCTGTGTCTCGCTAAATCTTCAGTATCTTCAAAGAGGGGCACGCAGCCGCAGTCCCGGCAATGGATGCCCAAGTGGCCTTGTACAGTGCTGTGGACGTTGTTACAGTGCTCTCTTAGACGATCGTTTAAGCACCTGCCTGTCTCTCCAACAAGACAGAATAATTTGGCAGACTACATTCGTTGTGCACGTCACAGAACGTTTTCTGTGCCCGATAGAGCAACAACTATGTCCTTCGCGCTTTACGTTATTTTTGATCATGAGTTACCAACTATCCCAAGCAACCATCCTAGTTTTTTAGAACGTTTCGCAATACCTGCTTCCAAAATTAAGCAAGCTTCAAACCAAGGTTAAGCAAGACTGAATGTAGGAGGTCCTTGTTTGCCAGCGTCCCTGTGAGTTTCCGGGGGACAAGTTTGGTAGCACTTTAGAGAAGAGGCTGCATGCACAAATGCACAGATATGGCCATGAACACGGTTACCTAGTGTTGCCGAGCCGGCTCCGGACTGTGCCTTCGACGCTTAGCGCTTGCTCTTTGTCGTAGTTAATACATGCAGCGTCCAGGACGTCCGACCATAGAATCGCGGAGTGGCACATTTAGTGACGTAAGTGGCTAAGGGAACGGTTCGTTTTCCGAACCGTTCCAAGATTCAGCCCCGCGTTACAAGTGACTGCATCAAAGCAGTGGTACAGAGATACAAACATCTGTGGGCAAAGGTGATGGCTGACAAGCCCAGCGCAAGAAAGCCGTATGTGGCGTTATGACAGTTCGTTACTGATATACTACACTGCTGGGCTAGAGATACGTCATCCAGAAGCGCCAGAATCATGTATGCGGACGCAGGCGCGGAGGACTAAGCGGAGACGTTTCTGCTCTCGGGCATGCGTGGCGAATAGCTCGCGGACAGCGGGCGTGGCTGACCGTGTTGCTAATCGGTCTGTCGCGTGCAGATTGGAACGAAGCGGTGATTGTTGCACTGCGCACGCGCGCTTCGAGTCTGTGCTCCATGCTTTATTGATATATTGCCTGAGCGAAGTTCAACAGAAAAGAATACATCAAACGCTCTGTGCAGATATGCCATAATCAACACTTCCCAAAACGTGACAGTGATTGACAACTACGTTGCTGAAAGCCTTTGCAAGAAGCTATCCTTTGCGGGGATCAATCCTGTGTTAAATGGCTACGTTAACCTGCCTAAATTATTACACGTGCCCACATGACTGCTTCATTTTGATGATATTCATGCAATTCGATATCCACAATACAACTCGCTGCATTTCCTGCAAAGGTGAGCCGTGGCTTCGTGAGCTAAAAATACTGGGCAAATGACGGGACATGTTGGCACGAGAACAGTTGGAGCCTTTGCATACTACGATAAGAGGCACGAACTGCGTTAGCTATAAGTCTGTTTATCCTAGCGGAAACGAGTTCAAACTGTTCGACACAATGCTACGATTTTTCCGTGACCTCTGTGCGTATGCGCCGTATTGCATCCCTCTACTTAACATCTGCTGTCGGTTGAGGAAGAGTGCCCAGGTTTAGCTCCTACCCTTCACGGATGTCTGTGGATGGCTGCAGCTTCGGCTTTGCGGGTTCCTGTGCATGCAGGGCGGGGCATATAATGTGCAATAGTCAACAGGCAGCCACACAATTGGGGAAGTCTGCAAATATGTCTCCATTTTTGGCTGCGGGCAAAAAAATACCAGTCAGCGAAGTATCCCATCATAACCGTGGCTATGTAACACGCCAAACCAGTTAGCGAAGATGTTATCGTGTACATTTATTTGAAGCATAGTGCCTACTGCAAATGATAATAAAGACATGATAAAGAAAATCGTGGGAAATGCTAGAAGGTCCCCGAAAAAAACTACGTTTGAAAATTTTCCATGGCATCTATCAAAGCAGGTTCGGTATACGGAGGGAGAAATATATAACACGACAACGATACCGCTCACAACGCGTTGACCGTTGGCTCAAATTCCGTAAACCGGCCTTCTAGTCAGATTTGTGTAAGTTGCATTTTTTTTTCACCCAGGCTATCGTGATTGTAATAGATTTTTTTTCGGTGGGGTGAACGTTTCATGTAGTGATCTTTCTACGCTTAATTGAAGTGATTTGTCTCTCTCTGAATTATTCAATCCAGCCTCATCCTGCAGTCTGTTAACTTCCTGGTTTGCTGAGATGGTAAAGCAAACCGGCCCAGAAATGGGTTGGTCCCGAGTTCGTTCCCCGAACCAGGTCAAACTTTTCTGCCACTGCAGAGCTTTCTTTATAAGATGCCCACATCGCGTTTTCTTATGGTATCGTGCTATACTCTCAGGCGGATGACAATTTTTCACGATCATTCCTGTACGTTGTTGGCTACTGCAAAACTGACTTGGCTTTGATTTCTAAAAAAATGTGTCGTCCGAGCGTACGTTGATATTTTGACGGAAAACGGAAGAGAACATGCTGAACAGAACAAAAAGTGAAGACGAGGCAATTTTATCTTTTTAGGGTATAAAGTGCTAAGGTAACCTAGTTCCTTCAAATTTCACACAGCAATGATTTTCCTTTAATGTGTGAGAGAGAAGAAATATTTATAACATAGTCAGGCACCAATAATCGATGTGTTTCGGAATCACGATCAGAACCATCAACGCAACGACGTGTGAGAACACCAAGCACACAAATCACGGCAATACTGACACTAACACGCATAAGTGAATAGGCGAAAGTTTTAACGTGAGTGACATTTCTAGAAACCGCTGTGCATGTGTCTGGTTGGCATGAAGTCTTACAGTAACAAACAAGAAACTGTCCACTGTGTGACCGGGTAAAGAAACATGTTACTAAAGGCACAGGCAAGCCCATGTACGTGCAGTAACTTAAGCTCCTGCTCACGTTATCGTCAGTAGAGGCAATATCAATCACAGATACAGGCACTGGACATCAAAGTGCGGTGTAGTTACGCATGTGCAACCTACCACTGAATTTTTCTAAACACCCAACTTTCAAAACAATTAAATTTCTTTGCGATTTCGCCTCTCAACCAAAAGTTTGGTTTCAAGATGTTGTGTCTTAATTGGTAGTACCTACTGTAGTACGGTAGATAGGGCGAACGAACCAACAAAGACAAAGAAGAAAAACATCACGAGCGCTGACTCATGGCTGAAAGTTTATCTCTTGCAAACACCACATAAATAGGAAAACTCGCGCATGCTTACACCCGCACACCAGCCGTTACCCTCTACCAAAGCGTGAAACCTGACAGGAGATCGGCATACACAAGATAGTGGGATTTAAGGGTTACGTAGATCTGTAAAGATTTTTTTCTTTGCCGCGTAGTGCAAGAAACGCCTTGCTGACGCACACGTCACCACATTTTCTGATCAAATAGGACTGACATGAGGTGGGCTTTTTCATCTTTATTTCTCCAGAGTACGCGTGTGCAATCAAACGGGGGCGTGCAACCCCAAGTTTTGCAATAGGTTGCCAAATTGTGACAGACCTGCGTTCTTTAATTTAGAAGAATGCTTCTGCAACCTTCTGTTTGTACACCTGCCGGTTTGGGTGATGTAACAATATCCGCATATGAGAGGGAAGATACGTATACGACACTGTCGCGGCACGGCACAAATTTGGACCTATGCTTTATCTTGCACGAATTGTGCGCAAGAGAATCTGATATTTGCATGCGCGATTTCACAGCTGGCACACAACGGATAATTCCTTCGGACAAGAAAAAACAACTCTAACTCTGTATCGGTTCACCACATGTTTGAGGCCATGTGCCAGCCTATGCACATAACTGCTGGCCTTTTGCGATCACTCTTCTCATTTGCATCACTTGCTCTTTCACTGCGTTTTAACCATTTGCCCAGTTTCTCGGCGGGCGCCCTGATTATGTGCTTGGGGGAACTAGCCACGATTAGCCTGCTGCTTTGATAATTAGCTTCTTCCAGCAAGCGGTGCTGACAAGACTTTTTTTATTGCTTGCTGAAAGGGGCTAATAATCAAGTCAGCAGGCTACGCGTGGCCGGTCACCGCATGTGGGTCCAGCCAGAATTTTTCCCATTGTTTTTTGACGATGAGTTCGTGTTTCTCAGCGTTGTCGTTTACAGAGCATCCCGTTCGACATATGTTCTTGTTCCATGCTTTTATCTTATTATCTACCATACACGTAAGACGCACAACTGTGCGAGAAGAAGGGTGAGCACTTAACTGACCACGCAAGAACTTTCGAAAGAATTGGACCCAATTATTGCCTCTTCCCGGCTCCTATCATGTCCATTGCGGGGTTTAGCATGATTGAATGTGTGAAAGCATTATGCATGAGGCAGCAAATGCGGCGCGATGGAGCGATGGTTGCAAAAGTATCGCTGATGGTGCAAGGCGTAAAAACCCGTCAGAAATGCTCCGATCGAGGTCAAATTTCTTAGGGAGGTTCCTGTAAACAAAGTAAATGAATGGCTTTCAACAACAATTTTGAAGAAATAAACATAGGCCTTAGGGGTGTGAGATGAGCACGCTACCACGACGCCACGGCGGCGCCACAGTTATGGCTGAGTAAAGGTGTGCCTAGTGCGTGCGTCGTTGCACACGTCACGACACGCCAAGTTAGAGCAAAGTTAGGGTAAGGGGACTTAAGGTGGAGTAAAGTGAATAAGGTGAAGCAAAGTGAATGAAGGTGAATTAAACTGGATCATGGTTGATTAAAGTGCGTCAAGGTAGATTAAAGTAGATTAGGGTGGTTTAAGGCTGGTACAAAATACAACAAGGTAGATTAAGGTTGGTGCAAGTTATAGCAAGGCGGTTTAAGGTACATTAAGATTAGTACCGATTGGAGCGAGGTACATCAAGCTGGTATAAGGTAAGGTTGTGAAGGACACGTGACAATTTATGACGTTACGTATCATGGACGTAACCATATATTTAGAGAAGTCAAAATGGTTTTGCATTAAAACCCCGTAAGGATACTTAAGTGACTGTCAATTTTTTTCGAAGTACGCTGACACCTTGTTGGTTTTTCTTTCTCGTGACCTTGGGTTTATGAGCGTGCTTATCGCTGGCGGTGAGGTGTATGCGTGAAACCTAGAAAAGGAGTAGCGATGAAAACCATAATCGCGCAATTCAGATTCCTCATAGAAATGATGAGAGTATATCTAGGAGCCTTGGCTACGAATCGTCCCCATTGGGTGAACATCTTAATGCAACTTATGTTTTGTATGACAGTGTCTGCCTTTCTATGCAGAAGGGTTAACACGGTGCTCTCGCTCGGGAATAGATCAGAGTTTCTTATTCAAGTGAATTCGAAGCGCAGGAATGCTCTCGCAAGACAACCATGTGATTGAGCGTACGAATCTCTGTGCTGTGATATTAGACTGAGAGCCTGCATTCGACTTTGCACGAAAGCACTATTACCAACACTTCTGTGTTATTTTAAGATAAATTATCGGTGTACCTAATGCAATGATGACATATATCCTGGTCACGCTACTGATATATCAAATTGTTCCGGACTACGACACTCTGTTGACTGTAGGATTGAGATGGAAAACTACCGTTTCATTTTTGCTGTATTTAGCTTATGTCTGAAGTGAGTTTTGACTTTGAACTCAAGCGTATGCATGTATAATTAATTTTCAATTTCCCTTTATAGTGGTAAAAAATATATAGTTTTTGCGTGACAGCGGTATGAAAGCCCACCGCGCAGTTTATCGATCGGTGTAGTGTTCTGACGGATAGAAAGACGCTATAATTATCTTCTCGCATGCGCTACCAGCCACTTTATGGTTGTGCGTGGGATGCAATTACGACTAACGCTACCTCCTCTTGTCAAGCCGAGATGAAACTGCAGTGGAAGGCCTTCTAATTAAGTTGAACCTAGCACCACGTACGTACCGTGTCATTTTCTTAATGCCTGCACTCCGGTTGCGTGCGTGTTTTGGGAATGCCGAGTAAAAAAAAAAGTGCTTGCTTTCTCGTTTTTCTGCGTACATTATGCATCACGTGTCTTCAGTCTAGCCCCTAACGAGCGCCTTTCAAACTGCATCATGTGCACAGCGAAGCCACCAGAAGCCGCCTGTTTTTCTGCTATATGCAATGCAGTTTGCGTGTTGTGATGGTATATAGAAGCGTAGTGTCACGCACGCATGCTGCATGAGCATGCACGGCAGGAACCGATGCAACACCAAATCAATTTGTAATGATTACGGTTTGTTTGAAGTCTGTAGGCTGATTATTTACTTCGTAATACGCTGACTATTAGAGAAAAATGTCAAAGTTCTCCTGGTGGTCATGTGTAAGGTATCGCTCACGAAAATATCAACCCAATACTGTTCCTGCCGAGAATTTTTAGGAGATTTGGTATCAAGGACGTCAGATTTTGCGAGAAGGCTGACGAGTAGTCCCCCCCCCCCCAGGAGAAGGAAAGGGCGTTTCAATACGCATATGTTTTATTAAACTTAGCACAAACAAGGTAATTTAGGAGTACAAAGCCAAGAGCGGAAAGTGAGCCAAAGAACAGTAAAACGCTGTCTTACCGATGGCACGCCCTGACAGGCTGCACCTGACCCCGGTGGGGTGCATGCCAAGCACACATCCTGCAGTAGTCCGATCGAAGGAGGCTCCCTGTTGTTAGGAATCGCTTCGCAGACACACAAATTATTAAAGAGGGGAGCTCTTTAATAGAAAAAAAAAGAGTTCAGAACAGCGTGACGACTGCCTTCCTTCGCGGCCGCCATCTCCCTCTCCTCTGTTGCTAGCCTTCGCTTCCGATTCCACTAACTCTGTTAAGCAGTTCCATAACTTCCTTATAAGGCGATGATTGCCACGATGTTTTTGGCACGTACGTAATGTCACGTGAGGGATCATTTCCCAGCACTACAGCCATTGGATTGAACATGCTCAGTACATCGTTATGCCGAGGTGGTTGAGTGATCACTTCTTTCAGCAACTGAAGGCATATCGGCGCCTCTGACAATCTACATTGTCTGTAATGAGGCTTCGTGGCTTAAAACTTTGTTTCTGCTGGCGCAAGGTACTGCATAGCGTCTGCTGGCGCATACACAAGGAAGGCACCTGTTACTGTTGGCTCAAATAACTTTTTTTTTGTGTGTGTGTCTGTATTGATTTGAATTCTAGGGAATTAAGTGCCAAACCCACGATTCATTTCGTATTACGTGCCAGAACCGTGATTTCATTGTGAGGCACGCTGTAGTGGGGGACTCTGGATTGATTTTTGACCTCCAGGGGATCTGCCGCAATGCACGGAACACGGGCGTTCTTGTATTTCGCCTCCACCGTCCGCGGCCGGCTTCTTTCGGTAGCCTTCTTTCGTAAGTGACAACAACCATACCCCATAGCGTCTGCTCACGTCAATAACGGCAAAGGCGGCCGTCGTAAAACCTGTCTCTTTTGTTTCCGTTCTTCCAGACATAGCAGCAGTGGTCGCTGACAGCTTCCCTGCATCGTAGACAAGCCTAATTCGAGATGCGTCAGGAGGCGTAGATGGCAGCACACAAGAAAAAAAAAAAGAGATGTTACGTTGCGTCTCCGTCTTATCTCGCGCAAGCCGCGGTGGAGGCTAATAAACAATATCTCCGTTGGTGCCTCGGCAGGAAGAAAAGCAGCATCCCGGATGAAAATGTCTCGACGCGAGTCTTACGCAAATTTGTTTTAGCTGCTAGCGCCATCAGCCAGTGCCTCCAGTCTTCACAGATATATATGATGAGCGTACTCGATGCACCGTTCATGTCGCCTGTCCAATGTATCGCTTTCATTTTTTAAAATTCTATCATGCTGTCTTTAGGAAAGATGTCACCACAGGCCTTTGGAATGCCTTATGGCGCTGTGACTACTAAATATACGAAATCAATTACTCTACTTCCTACCATCCAAAACTTTCCTACAGGACTCTGGCAGGCTGGTCAAGACTGCGCGATATAGTGCGGTATGATTAGACGTGTGTTTATTCTTGCGCGAATAGATTAGTATATAATTTGATAGACATAAGATTGTTTCGTGTGTCACCATAGATACGCGGAACTTTCACGATGCGTGCGCCCACAAACCAAGTCAGCTAATTTCATTTGCAGGGTGCCGTTCGATGCGCGAGACAATGTTCTGTACAGTTGATGACATCGCAGCAGAACGCAAGGGCTGGACGACTGAGTGGTGGGCTAGTTGCCCTTGCATTTACCTTTGTCTCTGGGCCTCCACGGAAACAGCACACCGTAAACATTTTATCGCTGCTGATTTTCCAGGAGACGGGGCTGATTTATTACTGTATTCCTGCACTCTGCTCATCTCGTTCTACCTAGGTTTAAGACGTAAGTGGAAATATACTTAAATATATTGTACTTGCTTTAAGAGAACAGCTTCCACACCCACTCACTAAATATAAGAAATGACGTTCCTTGCGCATTAACTTAAAAAAAATGTATTTTAACTCGCGTAATAAGTATGTGAAACTTTAATCCAGCAATATGGCCACTCTTATCTGGAACAGTGTTCCACGCATATATGTGCCTATTATCTGAATAATTTCTCCACACACCTGTAACTCGATGCTCCACATGTTTAGTAGCAGTTACAGCTGGTACAAGAACAGCCAACTAATAGATAGATGTGTGAGCAAAACAGGTTAGAATAACAGTGTTTATTTCATGGAAACACAGTTCCACGTATTTGATGTTTGAATCAAAAAAGTAAACAGGGAAGTTTATGGAACTACGTCTTTTATACGTGCACATTGTATGTGTTATAAGAGGAAGTGTTTGCTCGGCAGTTCCATCTAAGTACACGATAACTTATATGTCATCAAAATTGGTGCAATGGTTGCCACACAAAATAAAGTTTGATGCATTTAAAAGAAAATGAGAAAATCTAGTGAGAGTGGCAAGTAATTCTTTATTTAGCTATTCAATTCTTTTTAAAAATCTCATAAACTTGAAAATCCAAACCTTTTAAGTTTACAACTCTCAACTCAACATTCAGAAACAATATCAGCACTCTGTAAACCGCACCTTAAGACACATCTAAAGCATACAAAACTGATGCTTTATACACCCCTCTGAAGTACACCACTAATTTCTGAGGAGGGCTTCTGCACACCTTGATAAAGATTGTAACAAATTCACTAAAGATGTGAAGTTATACACGAAATTTGGCCACTTTACATGCTCTAAAAGGTACAGGTTACGCAAGTTACACATATATTTTAGTGCACAGCTACGGGTTCGTAAAGATCGTGCTTCACCTTTTCGAAACTTGCAAATTTTGGGGATTCTCGTAAATATATTCACGCAATCAATCAAAATTATGCTTCTTTCAGTGACTAAATTTACTTTCTTTTTCAAACTTAAGAAATTTCACTCAGATCGGTCCCGCTGTTGTCTCATAAAATCATTTCTGCGTTTTGCACGTATTTGAATAGGCGAAATCGGAGTTGGTCACCAGATAAATCTAGGAATCTAGTCGCAAAAAGTTTTCCCTATATTAGGAGTTTGAGCCCTCCCGGCGTTTTAATCAATGGCTATCAAACGCAGCCTCGGGTTCGGTTGCCGCTTGTGTCGGCATCATTGGCACGGATGTTGGGATGCAAAAAGCGGTTCTGCAGCTAGGGCGACATGCGCGTTAAGGACATCCGTGTGCTCTAAAATCTTTCATTTGAAGTGTCCTTCGGAGCTCGCTGCAAATGTTTGAGGTGTCAGACTCGGTTTCTATTATTCCTTACTTTTGTCTTAGCATGATGACTTTTTGGTTAGTTTTCTTTCCAAGCATCGTGTGGTGGCATGTACTGCTGGCGGCCGTATATAGTTTCTGCGTGATTAGGTTCTGCCTGAAAGAGTTTTTTTTGCATCCGTACTGCCAGGTTTAAAAGGGTTCAACGCTGTGTTGGGGGCAAGCATAATATGATGCGTAACTCAAGATTTTCAGGGTATGCATTAAGGCTTCACGTAAATTCAGCGCATTAGAAAACTTTGCGCGTCCGTTAGCTTTCAACGCCGATTGTACAACGCATGACTCTCGGCCTAATGCGTTTGGTGTGAGTAAATTGTGTTAAGGATTTGCGTGCTACGTGATCGTACCGGCATTGTGATGTAACGTTGCTTCATTTGCGTAGTTCGTGCACTTCAAACAAATAGTAAAAGAAACGCAAAAAAACATTCCACAAACTTCATCATCTCATTAGGACTGCATTACGTGAACAGCGGATTTTCACAGTGTGACTAGCAAATATCGGCCAATCACTAACTAGGAATGTACATGTAAAGCAGGAAGAAGAGGAGAAGTGCAAGGCACACTGAGCCTTCCAAAAGCTGCCTGTAATCCCCCCGCCTGTCACACCTTATCAAGCTTTTCATATCAATTTTCATAAGCCCACTCAGATGTGTACAAGTCAGTCCGCCATTTCTCAAATAAAAGAGGAAGGTGTGTGCCTGACCCATACGTAACCTTGAATGTTTGGTGTATGCGTGCTTCTGTAACAATTTTTGGTTTTTTGTCTGTTTCCGATTTAGCGCTTTCCACTTTGAATACGTATTTGTCACATGCCTGCGATAAAGCTTAAGTTGAGAAACTGTGCCTATGTCGCCTCTTCTTGTCAGTGTCCTTTTTGTTGCGCTGCTATGCACAATGCATGGCTGTGAGGCCACAGTCTCGATACTTTTGCTGCTGTGTGCACATTTGAGCACTTCGCCTCATTTTAAGCGATGAAACTTAAAGCGGCAACTATTGCGTTACGTATGGCGCCAACAACAGTTCAAGAAGACATGTGCGCGTCGCCATTTGAACTTACGTACAGTTGCCAGGGCGCAGAAATCCCCATGCATGCTTAAAAAATAATGTCCTTGAAACAAAGCGCAATAGAAAGAAAAGCAAATTTTGTGTTCCTGTGAAACGCCGCAAAAGATCTGCGTTTTTATTGCTTTTTGTGTTTTTTCATAAGCAGAGTTTCGGCTGATACTCAAGTATAAGCGATAGCTTTTGGGAAACTAAAATAACTGCGCCCTCGCCTCCCTCGAACAAATTATTCAGCTTCACCAAAACTGGCGGAGAGCATAATAATGTAAACTGTTTGAAAAAAGAGTTAGCGGAAGTAATGCGAGATATGTACACACCTCATAACATAAACATTATCATACATTTCCACTTCACCCTGCTCAGTAGATAGAAAGTACGGCTTTTACTAGCAGCCTTCTGGCACCGGCACCGGTGCGATCACAATTCCTTCAAATATGCATGGTATATGAGCCATATAATTGCTGTACGATAAGAGCAAGGCTAACAAGATCTCAAAGTTTCCACTTCGGTGTAGTTATCGAATGAGCTGTCCTGGGATTATGGTCATGAGCGCCCTGCTTATAGCACAGCCTAACTAATTCACTTTCTTTCTTGCAGGCTGACCTGACAGAGTAATACACGAAGTTAAAATAAGAATAAACTTGCACTGGCATTACGTTTATTGAGTAGGCGGTGAGTTCTATGTCCCGGATATCCTAAGAAAGTTTACGTGAACGTTAGGTTGCCATAAACATCTCAGAACGAAGGTGCTGCAGTGTGTCATGTTGCTAGACTAGTAGAAACTGGTAATGCATGCATGTTGTAGTTAGATCCTCGGCTTTTTTCTGTGGCAGTGGCTGTAAAGAGGATAAAAAAAACAGTGATTATTGCAATCTCCCTAATGCGAATTCTTAGCGCAGCTCTTTACGCAGATGCGGCGACTGAGGTAAAACACAACACAGCTTCGCTGCTCGTCCTTCTGATTTTTTTTTTCGTTCCCTCGTATGGCCGGTGCCGCTGCTGCTGCGCATGCGTGGACGTGAGCGCCATCTAGTGGTGCATCAAGGTGTCTTCCTCCGTTTTACTCATGTTTTCGCTGCACCCTCCTCCTCCGTTTTCCTCCTCACGCTTTCTACGCTCTCGCGGTATTTCATCCCTCGCTGCGCTCCGTGTTCGTTGTTTCATTCTTCACAGTGCACGTTTTCTTTGTTACGCCGAGGTACAACGCCGAGGCCGACGCTCAACGCAAGGAACGGGTGCCTAAGAGCTGCGGTTTAAATGTATAGGGCGAAAAAAAATGCAATGGGAATGGGCCCACTGGACGCCTGCTTGCACGTGTAAATAACTTTTATCACTCGTACTCTTTTAAAAGAACCGACAGCAGTTAAGTTGCCTCGAGTGTTGTGTCATGCCAACATGTGGCCTCCGCCTATTGTTAGAACACCATCCAAGGAACATAAGCGCAACTCTAAACCCTGTTCTCGCTTTCAATGCTTCGCACTTCGAGCGGAACTGCAAAATTTTTGTATCACCCACTGGTGTGTTACAAACCTAAATTTTGGATAGATACAAAAGTTAACGCTGATGTCAGCCTCTCCGTATAGATAGAAAAAGCTACCGCTCCTTATGTTTCTTACCGTAAAACCCGATTTTCTTACACAAGAATGTGATTGTGAAACTCTGTGTGACAGGCTGGAATGTCGATGCTGCACTATGATTTTTAAGCTTGCGCTATTTGAAATCCACCTGACGGGTGTATTTAATTGTCCGTGACAACGCGACGGTCTACATCAAATTGGTAACGCTTTCGCGGAAGGCTACAGCGAGAGTATCATATAAACCACTTACTGGTCAGCAAGCAGTCGACTTGACGTCCGAGATGACCATTTTATGTAAGGTAATTTTTAAAAGGGTTGATGCAGCGTGCGAAATTGCTACAAAGGCCGCGGAGCTTTCAGCGGCTCAAAGTAAATTATATTCACACGAAACAAAAACGAACAAACCAACAATGCCGTAGCTACGACAACCTACAGGGAAAGTCCGCGAATGTGTTCCTGCAGGCAACGAGGTGGGTTCGTAATTTGCACGTGGTTTAATGCATTGATCATGTGAGTCAGAAGTCACTAAACGCCGTGCGAGGGGAAACAAGAAACGGCATCACGCAAAAGCGATTGGGAGATGCTGCACCTGAATGAATTATCGTTTACTGCCTTGAAAGCGTGAGAAAAATAAGTGATGGAATCAATATATCTACACCTACAGAGGTATGTATGCACAGTTTATACTTTTCTATCATTCAAATATATTCGCGCACATCCTACTATACCTGCCCGTACGCCTGAAAGCATGAGACGCTAGAGATCACGAGCAAGGCCACAGGTGACTGAACTTCATAACAAAAATATTATACTTTGCCTTTTTAAAGCGCAAATGCATGTAATTGTTCCCTTGGTGCGGCGAACCACGTGTGTACACAAGCAGAAAGAGCGATCATCATACGTGAACTTATAGCCACAGAATTTCAGAATATGGAAATCACAGTGCTTCTTACTGATAAGATAAAAAAGCAAAAAGCAAGAAAGTGGATGGGGAAACGGCGCTGCAGTTGCTCAATTGGTTGAGCATCGCACGCGTAATGCGAAAGATGCGGAATCGTTCCCCATCAGCGGCGAGTTGCTTTTTCACCGACTTTCATTTCCATTAGTTTATCGTTTCTTTATTTCATTTATTAGACACAAGTAATTTCCCCTATATTGTCTTTGGTGTCAGTGTTCGTCAGCTCCTTAAGATATGACTTATAAAAATAGCGCCCCTTTATTCTCGTTTAATGCGCAAAACAGTGGTTTCTTAAAATGCAACTGGAAAGCCAATGCATTTAGTTGAGCACTTCGAAAATTAATACGGGACCTGTCCAGAGAATTCTTTCCTAGTGGACACACCATGCGAACTCAGTGACTATAATTCGTAGATTGAAATATGTGCTTATAGTAATTAATTAACCAGTTACTAGCGTAATTGTGTTAATTATTCAATTGTACATTTTGATTTCTTGTAGAAGCAATGGCCGTCTCATCGAGTAATTTAGATCAAGGGATAGAATTGTGCTATCTGCTATAGGCAATCTTTAAAAAATCTTACGCAGCTAACAAAAAAAGCCTGTATAAAGTTCAAACTTAACGAAGGCTGCATTTGCCAATTTTGGTGAGGCTCTAACTGTGAAAGTGAAAGTTTATTTCTTTTCAACGAAAAGAGGGTGCCAAGACAAAAGGAAAGAGCCCGACAAGGTCCTCGTCACCCGCAAAACAGCTGGCATTGTGCACTAGCCCTTCACAACAAATTCACAATGAAGTTCTCAAGCGTTGTAAAAAGCATGACGCAGTAAGTTAACATGCATGATATTTGTACTAGAAAATAATAAATCGCATACACAACTTATCGTATGAGCGCTATAATGATACATAATTTTTTACAAACGCAAAAATGTGGGTACAGTATGATAACCTTGAGTACAGAAGTGCGTAGTACATAGATATTTTTAACCAGGGGGGCAGCAAATGAGATATCTTATACAAGAAAACGAGTGTTTTACTTAGGTCAGCCTTTAATTTGGTGGTGTGAAAATTCCAAGAAAGATTTTCATTCAACCAAACACCAAGCAATTTCTGGTTGGAAACTCGCTTTAATTCAGTATGCTCGTAGAAAAATTTCAGAGTGATACTTTCTACTGTATTAATAGGATGAAAAATTATGTAGTTTGCCTTTGATAAATTAAGGCTTAGCCTATTGGTCAATAGCCAGTTATGTAGATTTCTTAAATATGCATTTGCCGCAGCCTCCATTTGGGACAAGGAGGGGGATGAAAAAAATATATTCGTATTGTCAGCGTACATGACCAGATTAGGCGATTCGGATATGTTAGCGATATCATTTATGTATACTAAAAACAATAGTGGTCCTAATATTGATCCTTGAGGAACACCAGACTGAATAGGCGATTTCTCTGAGGGTACGCCATTAACCTGAGCGTAGTGCAATCTGGCATATAAATAGCTCTTTAGCAAGTCAGATGCAATGCCACGTATGCCATAACCGTTAAGCTGGCGTAGCAGGAAGTTGTGATGAACGTAATCGAATGCCTTTCGGAAATTTAAGAAAAGGCCAAGAGTGTACTGTTCATTTCAATATTCTTAATTTTTTTTTTACTGTTAACAGCGCCTACTCTGTTGATTTGTCTTTCACAAATCCATACTGCGAAGAAGTAATAACATTGAACTTATGGAAAAAATTTTCGAGGCGAGTATTAATGACACCTTCAAAGACTTTTGATAAAAGGGGTAGAACAGAAATGGGTCTATAATGACATATGTCGTTCTTTCCTCCACTTTTGTAAACTGGACATATACGTGTTATCTTCAGCTGATCTGGGTACACTCTGCTTTTTAACATGCGATTTGCGATGTAGCACAAGACGTCACATATTAAAGAAGATACATGCTTCAAAGGTACTGCTAGTATGCCATCATGCCCAGGTGAAACATGATTTCTTACCTTATTAATTAATGAAGCTATTTCATGAGTAGTATTTGGCATAAGCGCAATAGAATTTTGTAAGGGAGTGATTAGATGAGAAAGTGCGTCTGTTCTTGATGTCGTCACCGATGTACATATAGAATCTGCTACATTAAGGAAAAAATAATTGAAAGTGGTTGCGAGATCAGAGCCAGTAAGTTCACCATTGACTCATAATAGTAAAGGTTGGGTCTGGATTACATTTATTAGTTAAAAAGGTTATTTAACTGCAATAACTAACTGCAGAAACTCACTAAGTTCCAAGTCAGAAAGCCTGCTTCGCTATTAAAACAAAAGTACGGATGGCTCGAAAAAAAAGAACTTTCGAAACTAAGACAACAGATTAGGAACGTAGGTTCGTCTGTGTGAATTCTTTGGTAGGAAATGAATGTCTTCTCTCAAGGCGGCACTGAATAAAAAAGCAATAGTCTTCTGCCCTGCATTGATTTGGATAAGTTGCGTAATAAATAATGACGACAGCATATTATTGCGAGGAATTCGCTATCCCGTCAGAAGCCCCTAGATATATTAAGCTGTACCTAGACAGCTCCCGTGTAACAACGTGGAAATAGAGAAATTGTGTTTGCTCGGTAATCATGGATGAACTTTTAAAGTTTGTTTAAGTGTCGGAGAAGGCTTTGGTTGTAATTTCAGTTTTCAGATTAGAAAATGACAAAAACAGAGCGCAAAATTACAATTCTGTTGCTACGGAAAAACAGCAAAGGCAACATTCATTCATTCATTCATTCATTCATTCATTCATTCATTCATTCATTCATTCATTCATTCATTCATTCATTCATTCATTCATTCATTCAGTACCTGCATCGCCTATGAGGCATTACAGCAGGGGGGGATTTTATTCCAAATACAAAAGTTTATAGAAGGGTATTTATACACCCAAAGCGACGTGAAAAGCATCAAATGATGTAATTAGTACAACATCAGGCGGAAGATTTCAGGTGCGTGCATTTGGGACAAACAGAAAAAAAATATTGCAAAACGCCCCCTTTAAATGCAAGTTCCTTGACTTTCAAAGGGGGATCTTTTCTTTGGCATGTATACGGAGGTGGTTTCATGCATTTCTCTCAGCTAATGCCAGTATGGGAATGATATATGCTGCAAAAAATTTCAAACGCAGGTTTCTCCGGCGAGTCTTCAGGTCCGACCACTTAAGAGTATGTTTAGCCTCTGTCATGCTGAATTTTCTGTCATATTTTTCAAGCACCAATCTGGCAGCCCTGTTTTGTATTTCTTCAAGTTCGTCAATTAATTTTGAGGGATAAGGATCCCAATATACACCTGCATATTCGAGCGTTGATCGCACATGTGTGAAAAACAATTGTTTAAGACCTTTGGGCAGGTGACGGGCAATTCCGCCTAAAGAAACCAAGAACCAGCATCGCTTTTTTCCTTAAATAATTTATGTACCTAGTCCATCGTAAGTCCGAGGTGAAAAAAACACCTGAATACTTGAACTTCTTTGCAGTAACTAAACTAGCCTCACGGATTCGATACGTGTGCGCTTCGTAGTAGCGCTTCTTTGTAAAGGTGGCATGCATACGTTTTCTCACATTTAGAGACATTTTCCAACGTGCACACCATGTTGCCACATTGTCCAAATCATTCTGCAAGGCTACGCAGTCACTATGATCATTAAGGACTCTGTATAACATACAATCACCGGCAAACATTCGAAACGATGACATGATGTTATCCGTAATGTCATGAAAGAGCAGCAGGAATAAGAGTGACCTCAGTACTGAGCCCTGGAGTACGCCTGAAGTGACTGGGACATTTACCGAAGAAAAACCGTTGAGAACAACAGACTGCTGCGGGAAAGAGAGGTATAGCAATCCATTTGAGCACATTTTCATCCAAATTATAAGCTCTAGGTTTTGATATAAGTAAGCTATGCGCAACAGCATCAAACGCCTTGCGAAAATACAAAAAAAAAGAACACAGTCAACAAATAGCCGCCTGTCAATAGTCAGAGCCAAATCATGTGTGAATTCTACCAGCTGTGTAGCACATGAAAATCCGCGACAAAATCCGTGATGTATGTCATTCAGAAGATTATGCTTTTCAAGATGCAACATTACAGAAGAAAAATTACGTGCTCTAATATTTTGCACGGGATACTTGTTAACGAGACGTGCTTGTGATTCTGAACATTGTGGTTCTGAACGTTGTTGCATGACCCACTCTTATGTACAAGCACTACATGTACCAATTTCAAGTCATGGGGTAAATCAGCATGGTTTAAAAATATTGAAATAACAGAAAAAAATACAAACTTAATACCCCTGAACAGTGCTTTAAAATTGCTGCCGGGATATCATCAGGACCGCTGGCTTTGCTCTCTTTTATATAATTTAGTAATCGATGAACACCCGTTATCAAAAAGGACACCAAGGGAATGCGATCTAATTGAACAGGGTGCAAAACTTTAATACCTTGTGTATTAGTAAGGGCAAACACCGACGAAATGTAATGCGCAAAACAGTCTGCTTTGGGTTCATCATTGTGAATAGTGGTTCCATTTTATTGTAAAGCAAGAATGGTGCTATGATCTCTGACATTTCGGCGGACGTACTTCCAGAACTCCTTCGTGTCATCTGCTAATTTTTTCTCGGAGATTGAAAAAGTAAGCCTTCTTTGTCAAGTCCTTCATGTGTTTAAAATTACTTTTTATTTCCCTAAGCAGAGCATAATGAGCGGGCAATTTATTTTTCTTGTGCTCAGTATGTACTCGTTTCTCACGGCGAACCAAAAACGTAACTCAGAGTTGAACCACGGTTTATCCCGGGTGCGCTTACTTGACAGGATCCGACATGGCGCAAGCATTTCGCGTAGATGGCATAGCTTTTTTTACTTATTAAGTTCCCCAATACCTCACTGCTCATTTCTCCAGCAAGCGCATCAAATGTTGGTAAGTAGGCTTCTAACGCCGAAACGATTGCCTGGTAGTTCTTCTCGATGAAAAAGAATGTTTGAATTCCCGGATTCTCCATTTTAAAATAGCCGTGTTATTCTTCCTTTGTGAACGTAGCGCGTTTCCACTCGAATGCCGAATTATGATTCCCTTGATCACACGCTGTATGACTCGAAGAGGAAGTGTTATTATGCCTAGCGTTTTGTCGGAACTAAAAGTAAGAAGAGATAAAAAAATCCTTTGAAAAAGCGCGTACAATGCAGCTTCAGGTTAGCCACGCATTTTCTCTAACTAAACCGCTTAATGAAACGGGGCATCGTCACCATTCTTCTGTAATGGGGATGACTGTCGATTGATTCGGCCTCCCTTTGCTGATCTCCAAGTCTCCTGGATAGCTTAGATCAACTTCCTAAGAAAGGCCTTAGTCATAGGTTCGATCCCCAGACCGCGACAAATTTTTCTTCAAGTGTGAAGCGTTCTTTTTGAGAAACCAGCATGGGTTTCTTTTGTAGTTTCGCGCTAGAGTTGACTGGATGACAATTTTCATCTACATTATTCTCTTACTGTATACTGCCAGCAAGGAGGCCTCTGCAAGTTAGACTGAGCTGCACTGTGTTGCGGAAGACGACTTTGACCAATGCCTGTGAACTTTGTAGTCTAACCGCAGCCTTAGCCGTTCTCGACTACGGTTTTCTATCTTGGCGCCGATTAAAATATTCTCGCAATGCAAACTTTACCTGTTTCACGTATTACATGGCCTATATCAAATTCCTGCTCTTTCTCTTAATCTATGGGCTGGATTTAATATAAGCTGCACCCGCTTGACCTCTTATATGCACCGCGACATTCTTCAAAGCAAACTGCATCACCGGATGTGTGGCGCAAACGGGGCAGGCAAGACGACGCCACGGATGCCCTCATCGTCTTCGTCGTTTTGCATTCCCCGTTTGCGCTGCACGTAGCATAGCGCCAACACATTCTGTGGTAATCTTACACCTATCATTTTCCATTTTGCCGCTCGTTGCTTGATCACTAGATTATCGCCAACATTATTACTCTCTGATTTAGAGCCACTGAGAATAAGCGGGCAAGTGCCCAGAGCCTTCCTTCAAAATTCAAGCAAACACGAATGCATCAAACAATAACAAGATGCATTTCGTCGCGCGGCCTCATGTTCATATTGCCAAAAGAGAGCGCCGCTATGCCTTCAGACAAGTTATGCCTTATCATGTGAAATACGTGCGCGCTGCAAAGAACCGCAAACGTACAGCCCTGCACATTATACACAGCATGGCGGCTCTCTTATCACTGACAGGCCATTAATTCCCACGCGAGGCTTCGCATTCGGGGTACGTGACCACATCGCACTCTAGCGACGGCACAAGCGATTCATTGCTGATACGGTAAATTGCGGACATTCATTCGTTCCAGCTTCCTTCGCCTTGCGTAAAAAGTACGGATCGAGTCTAGAAAGCAGACAGAAGAAACGAAAAGGGGGCATAGATTGAGGAGAAGTTATATAGAGAACGAATAAAAGCGTATGCGGTTACAGAAACGCACTTTGGAAATTCGGAAGAGCCGCCAGTAATTGAGAATTATGTTTGGGGAGGTTGCAACAGACCTATGTCGGAAAGAAAGGGTGGGGAAGGGTTGGAATGCTCATATATGAGGGAGCCAAATGGAAAAGAGTAAATTCAAAATGTCAGGAGCAACTTTGGTTATCAGGTACAATGAGCGAAAAAAAAATACTTGGCTGGGCGTAAACGTATTTGTGGACAGGAAATAATTGCGCAGAGAAGAATCAAGAGTTAGTGGAATGCATAAGTGCTGATAATAAGGGTTTCGGGAATGATGCCGAAATTATCCTATTAGGTGACATGAATGTCGACATACAGTATCTATACCGACAACAATGGGAAGTCAATGCTAGATCTCTGTGAGCAACATAACCTCGTTATAGCATCAATAGTTGCCAGCCTCGGAATAAATTTCGGACCGGCAAAGCCACGGATTCATAGAAGAAACACTTGACACAGACCGTATTATTATGAAGCATGCAAACTCATATATGAAGACATGCAGATACTAAAGAACTACAAAGATAGAGATCAATAGATCACAATCTGTAAACGTTCTTCTTTTGTTTTAGAGTATTGATAATCTAAGTACCAGACCGATACAACTATGACACGAAACCATCGATTTATCTATGAAACACACGCCTCCAAAGAGGAAAAAAATAACAACCTGCCAAAATGTGGAAATGCCATGTACGTGGCCTCCAGAAATATCTCGTACTGTATACGGCGTTTTACGGTATGTTATCTGACTGAGTTCCCGAGAGACTATACACATGACATGCGCTTCCAAGACTAATGGGCTGGTACGCAAACTGCGCAAAATTTTGTCGAGTTGTCGGTGGCCCCTAGAGAGAGAGAGAGAGTGAGAGAAAAGAAAAAAGAATAAAACATTTATTTTTGGCGACACATTGTCCGCATCGCATGGAGAGAGAGAGAGAGAGAGAGAGAGGGAGAGAGAGGGGGGGTGCTCCTGCAAACGAACTGCTGCGACGCAACAGTGCCGAACTAACCTTTCTTTGGCGCTGGTTTTAAAAGAGTGCATCGTACGTTTCAGCGGCTGGGTTGAGAAATCAGAAGCCATTGGTAAACTAACCTAACCTAACCATCGGAAAACTCAAGGGCGGGGGGGATGAGACATGAAGTAATTAGTAGCGTACGGACGGTGAGGTGACTAACGTCGTGTAGCCGGCTTTCTGACATTCCGGGACATTCCGCTTCTGAACTATTAAGCAGCTTAATCGAGAGGAATCCTGATTTTGATGTCCATTCTCTTTGTACAAAAACGAGTCGGCATGTCGCCGTCGCGCATGCAGAACACAACGCCTTGCACATGGAGTTTTCAAACAAGGTGGACACTCAGGCGGATGCATATAGTGAGGCGCACAAATTCAAGTCGTCTCAGAAATAGCTACCGCTGTACAAATTGCCATAAAGTGTGACGAATGCCGCCTATATATTTAACGCCAAATACCGGAAAACGTGAGAGGATAAAATAATTCTTTCGTGCCAGAACTATGGCCGTTATGTTATTCTTCAGCGATGATTCATTCACTGTTACTTTTGTTATCCTTAAAGCTCTCTGTTAGGCTTTACATCTATGACGCCTGCTTTTAACTGCATTTTTATGCTATTGCGAAATAAGTACAGTGCCGGGATAATAATTTGTCACGGTCGCCTACAGGAAAAATCGGCGCTGCCATGCCGTTGTGCATACCTGGCAATACCGGGATGTGGTGGCTTTGGATTGACATCTTTCTGGAAGAACCAAGGCATGGTGAATATGCGACTGGCTAAGAACGTTTTGTCTATAACACTAGTTTCATTCTTCACTGATAGAACGTGTAAAATGCAGATATTTCTTGTTAAGTCAGCAGTTCTTTTATAGAACTATGAGAAGATGTGCTGGGTTGTGTCATTACATCAAGTGTGAACAGCGCCAGCAGCAGCTAAAGTTGGAATAAGATTGACGAGCGCTGCGGTCGCTTTGCGTTCAATTAAATTGTTGGTTATGCTTCCTTCGCTCACTCAATTGTTGAATTGAATGCGAGTAAGCAATACCGAGAAATCCATTGTGGTCTAAAAAGATTTCATACGAATATTTATTTCCAAGACAAAATTATTTGTGCGCAAATGACTGTTTTAAGCCAGAATACGTTAGAAATTAGCCTCGCACACCCACATAATAGTGCAGCGCCCATTAATAAACTCGTACAGATAGTGGCATAAAATATCCCTCCTGGTGATATTTTGTTTTGTATGGGTAATTCGTTTCACTTAAGAAGCTTCGAATCGTAATGAAAACGCAGCAGATGATCTGAAACTGAGCTCCGCGTGGATAAAGGAAAATGTGGATTTAGGCGACTTCGAAACATCGCTATTCGACTTGGATAATTGGATTTGAAGAAAATCGATATGATACAATTTAAACTGAACACACGAACAATCAAAGAAAACCTGAGGTCAAGAGACCAAATTCCAGCCAACTGGCGTAGCTAACGGTTAGTGCAGACGCACGTGCGAATAACGCTGATAACTTGGAAATGTGGAAGACAGTACCCAGTGTACGAATGTGTTTTAATAAAGGCTAACAAGCTGGCGTTTTCTCCTACGTGCATCGATCACTTCCAGTTAACTGAGCACTTGCGATGCCTCTACGACCACGCGAATTGCATTCGCCGAGAACTGCAAGAGAATGAAGAAGTGGAACAAACTTAATGGAGCAGCATTCTTGCGCGCAGTTCAGCACCATAATCCCTGCGTCGGAACGTCATCCCCACATAATGCCTTTTTGTTTTTCATCTAGGCAAAGTACTGTTCCCATAGGAATGAATTGCCACTCTGGCTCGCTCATTAGCTGCTGCTGATGTTCCAGCCAGTACAAAGCCTCGGTGCTCCTAAGCCGACCCCGACGACACTTTTACTATCAGCAGATTCCTCATGCATCGTTAACTTGCACCTATTTTGACATCTCTTCAACACCAATTTCCACAGACGGCAATTGAGCTTGATCTTCGAGATGACACGAAACGAAGAGAGGTGGCGCTTGCATACAAAGACGTGTAGCAAACTGAGCGTAAACAAAGGAACAATTAATGTTTCTTTTCTTGCTCATTTTCTTGCTCATACAACAAACATTTTCTAGTGAAAGTGAACATAAGTGAATGTATTCATTTTGTAGGCCACTACGACTGCAATATTATGCTTAATTGCAGACTGTACCGCAATATTGTTACTTGGACTTCATTTAACCCTAGCTGCCTACAGTATTGCTTTTCATACGAAATTTATAAGAACATGGCGCCTTCAGACGGTGCCGGCATCTCACTAATCCTTTTAGCCGAACTATTATTTATTACACGTGAGGTAAACCTGCAATGAACAAATAAAAGGTAACACGAACGCGAAAGTCGGTTTAGTGACGTAAGTGCTCTAAAACAGCTGAGAACAGACAGCACATAGAAAACAAATTAGAACTGCAGTGCTACTACTTTTATACTGTTGTACAATGTTATAGGGTGGTGGCTTGGAGCAGAGGTAGAATCTCAGGCCTCTAATCTGGGCGTCGTAAGTTTGAATCCTCCTCCAGTACACTGCACCTTCAGGCCTCCAATGGCGCCTGACACCGCCAAAAAATATTGCCGAGAGCCAGTGGGGCTATACTAGTCCAAGTGCTACCAAATTAGCAGGGCTCACTAAGCTTCAGCCAAGATACTCAAAGGGAGAAGTTGGCTTCCTTTGGTGCACGAAGCTACAAAGGGAGCCTATACTGATTTCTCAGAAAAAAAGCCTCACAGTTGACGAAAAATTCGTTCTTGTCCGGGACTCGAACCAGGAACCAAGACACTCCTTCCAGCCAAGACACTCCTTGACCAGAGCAGGAAGTATCCTTGTGCAGTACTCGGCCTATACTTCTTTCGTGAGCCTTGCAATAAACCCATGGCCATCAGCACCAAGCGATTGCGGAACACCTGACCAAGGCGGTGGTCAGATCTGCTACGTGGCAGAGTGGGTTAAGAAATTCTAAAAAAAAAGAAGGATGGTGGCAGTTAGAGGTCCTAGGGAAAGGCCTTCGTCTTGGCAGTGGATATAAAGAAAGGCTGATGATGATAGTTACTGTTCATGTAATATAGTATATGAGTTATAAACTACGACTACTATTTGAACCTTTCTAAGAACTAATTTCTAGGGTGGGTGTAGTGTAAAATTATTAAAGAATAAAAACCATCTATGTTATATGATAGCTTTTTCTCGATCGTTCACAGTTCGTTACGCTCTGATGCGTGTAAGCACACATCTCCTCAGCAGGAACGCTACTGCGCATGCGCACAACGCTCCCGCCAGCAGGGGAAAACAGAACGCTGCCCCAGCTTCAGTGCCGAGCCAATTGAGTGGAGCATGATGGTGCGCCAGTTTGAATTCGTCGTCTTTGCAGCCGACCAGCTAAGCGGAGTGCTCCTCACTCACGTCTTGAGAGACCTTCTAATACGCCTATCGAACAAGACACTCGACTTCTCGACTTCACTTCTCGCCGTCAAACTCGCACCAGATCACGTGGCCTTCATCTCTCGGATCATAGGCTGCGCATGTGTCGTCGACGCCAGAGCATCACGGTGGCGGCACCGCGTAAACGCGCCCAGAGTTCTCGTACAAGTACCATCGCAATAAAAAAGGGTTGTTCGAAACAAATCATGAGCAATGGAAGAGTCAACGATCTTAACAAACCTTAGTACTATCTTCATGCCGAAGCCGCTGATGCCACTGCTTCCGACAGTTCTGCCAATGTATAACGAAGCCGTACGTAAAACAGTCTTGCACAAATTACAACCAAGAGATCGTCGGCTTTGCATGTGATATAGTGAGAAGGAGCATTTTTGTTTTGTGAAATGGCTTCTGTATGCTATAGTGCAGAAAGCTAAAAAAATCTGAACAAAAGATTTGGAAATCTGATACGGGTGCTGTGTCGCCCGTGTCGTCCATTCCCGTAATCTGTCATGCTGTTCTTGCGCTGTTTGCCTTACTGTATCGTCGTACCAACGAGGCCGGTTAACAAACGTTTTGCAGTACATTTCTCGATATTGTCTACTACGAGGTACACTCGGTTAGTTATGACGGCTTCATTATTGTATTGTTTCACAAATTTACATCGGAATGATTTAAAGTGAACGCTTAACAGTGCACTATACGCGAAATTAAGGCGAGTTTTTGAGACATTCGCTGCATATGAAGTCAATTAAGGAGTGGGGCGGCCGATGTTAGAAGCTGACGCATAGCTAGACGATTGCCACGCTTCGCTCGAGTCAATGAAGCCGCATAAGCTCAAAGAATATTTAGTGACTGGGAATGAAAGTAATTCCAAGGAAATCGAACACACTGTATGGAACGACTTGGGTATCATTTTTTTTTTATGGGGCATGGAACGTACATTGTCGGTAGTGAGCTGAACTCGAGCCACCGAAGACATTTTAAAATTCTGCTTTTGCCATATGACTTCAATGGCTGGCGGGTCACACAGATTGAGCTGAAGCAACAAGAAAAGTTATTTGAAAGTGGATTCCCCAAGCTTGCGCGCCAGTGCCGTCATTTTTTTTTCTTACGAATGCCTAGATATATAGATCGAAGAGGGAAGGAAACGAGAAATTGAGACAGCTGAGATTTAAATTTTTTCTCCTTCATAACCAAGTCAGACGCCTGTTCACTTTTTGCGCACGAGTGTGGGGAGGGGGGGGGGGGAAGGCCGGTTCAAGGCGCAATACATCAGACTGATCGGAAACGAATCTCTTATTAGAATCAAGCGAACAAAAAAAGGTGGCGACGAAAACGAGAAGTCTGCTGAATTGCCATGGTTATTAGAAACGTTCGACTTGAACGAGGATCTATTGAAAGACGCAGAATGCGCGCCACTTAGACATCCCAGACATTTGGAGTCTCTTCGAAGCCACGGCGGTGAAGTGCGGGAAGCACTTATGCGAGTGCATTATGGACCATTTGGCTTTAGCTGTGAAATGAACGGACAGATGAATCTGAGCACTTCTTCAAAAGTAATGAAAATCAATGTCTGATTTGTCATTACTGGCAGTGATTTAGCGACCAAGGTCTCCTAAAAGAGTACTTAGAGTTTGCAATGTTAGCTGAAAGAAAAAAAAAACTACTTTGCACGGAGACCCCAACGCGCCATAGGCAAGTCACAGTTCTGTTCTGTTTGTGAAAAGTAAGTTGGTGAAAAAACAAACAGTAAATGATTGAGCTTGCAAAAAAATGAAAAATGTTTAATTGGTGAACAAACTTGAGAAAAAAAATACACTTCTGTACTTAATACGCATGCCGGTAGCCAAGCGATTGACCCCCATGACGATAGAGCACGTGCCCTTTTCCCGCCTACGAAAGGGATCAAAAGAAAATGTGCGTGTGATTACAACATCGATTTCAAGTACGTGCGTGTGCTTATGGCCTAAAGCAATGATGGTATGGAGAAGAAAGGGGGGTACGACAAAAAGCCAGACAAGGAAAGGAAGCTTACAAAAAATACATTAGTTCTAAGACCTCAATGTACTGAACAAAACTCACTCAAAATCCTTTGGCCAAAATACACCTGAGGAAAGATTGTCTCAGTGAATAATTGTGCGCGCAAAAAATATTGCGTATGCGTTTGAACCCCCATTCACTTATTATTGATTATTGATTATAATTGTTTGCTCAATAATGTTCACTGTCAATGAAGGCATCTCTCTTAGCCCTGATCACACATTGATACGCTCAATCGTATGGACGAATCCACAGGGAAAGGCAGTTATGGGCAGAAGAAAAGTTTAGTAAATGGTATGTAGTACGGAAATTTTCAGCTGTCACAACTTAGTAAGCACAATATAAAGAGCAAGCAGAGCAGAGGACACGTTAATGCGTGACTGGCAAACACATGGCCGGGCATAAATAAAGAGAAAACTGTTCGTTAGATGAGAGGCGAGGAGTTGACAAGCAACGAATGATGTAAAATATTTCAAGTTTTGAACTTATTTTCTTGAGGTGGCACAGCCTTTTATTTTGCACGAAATCCTATGTTTAAATGCTACTTTTGTCCTGAAATGTTGAGACTATTACAGTATTTTCTTTCAAATATTTTGCGTTTTCTTGTTTTTTATCTTGCGTTTTCTAACGGGTGTCTCCATAGCGGATGAAACGATTATAAAGCCCCAAAAAACGATGTTACATTCTCTAAAAAAGCAGAAGAAAACTTTTACTCCATCATGCATTCCCAACGTTTTACCAGAACACGTTTATCAAGTTCAGGCAATGGTATCCAGTGCGAACAGAGCGAAAGTTTAGCTGTTTTCGGCTCTTTGTTTGACTACATGATACGTGTCGAATTCAGTAATTGCTCGGTAGTCATGACTGAAAATTTCCTTTTGAGTTTCGTGCACGCACAGCTGTAAGGCTAGAACCCGAATATATTTTCGGTTCATGCTCGAGCCCCAGAGGAGCGTATGGTGTCGTTCGTTGAAGCGGCAGTTGTGGGAGACAGGACAATTGGTCTTGTGCCAAAGCAAATGTCCCTTGGAGCCTGGAAGCACAGCTAAATCAATCTAGAATACCTCAGGAGCATTTCTGTGGTATCTCAAGGTGACAGACTTGATTGCCCGACCATACGCAGATACGCGTGTTATTGATTGAAATTTGTATTCTCTCTCTGTCTTTCACTCCCCCATCTCTCTCTACGCCTGTAGGGAAGATAACCTCTATGCCTTTCTATCGTCGAAATTGATATTAAATTAAAATTGAAATTGATTTATTCATCTCTGCGCCTTGTATACCGTGAGAAATACCTTATAAGCCAGCTGTCGTTCACATCTGCAAAGACTGATGACATTAGGAGTTTCTCCGCCCAATCTTAAACTTCACAGCAATTAGGCTATACGTCAGACGCAAGAATCAATTATAACAGCTTATGCTGGCTATACAGAGAATCGAGAACGAGAATACTGTGCGCTAAAGGTTTTCGAATGCGTCCGTGGCGGTACATAAACATCGCCATATTTCAACATCATGAATGACATACCGATGGCTGGGTTAAACGCGCTTCTGCGTTTTGCTTCTTTTGCGCCGTCTTTAGCTTATGTAGAAGCAGACAATTCTAAAACGAGAATTATGCGCAAACAAGTCATCAAGAGAAGGATCTAGGAGGGACGTATGGAAATGCTTATAAGAAGCTAAAGTCTGTGAATGTCTCGGCACAGCTGTATGTGTCGCACGTAGGGCTGTCAGCCAATGATTCACCAAGCTTCTTCAGTCTTATAGACACCTAGTCCTTGAGTTCTGTTACAAAATATCACTTGGGCTTAAATGCCTTGACAGCCAAGATTTTCTAGACATTGTTCCTTAGCGCTATGACTTGAAAGCACTTGAACGTGTATGCTGTTTCTTCAGAGAATGTTTGGCTCAGTTTAAGGAAATAATGAAAATTAACCCTTTCGCATTTTTATGTTGCATATGCTGGTAAGCGCGATAATTTATGAAAACGCCTCGGTGTGTCAGAATCAGGCACAGACATCATCGTGGCCTGTTTATTGTCGGGCAGCTCAGCTTCACGCTAAAAAGTAACTCCTTATTTATACTCGCTTACCTGCAGCTGCACTGTGAGAGCTGTGAATATAGAGGACAACAATGTGACATATGTAACATCACGAGAGTACTCGATAGATGATTTTGTACACTTCCACCTCCTCGTAGTAACGGTACACTCGCAAGGCTCTTGTACTCCAGAGAAACGCAAGAAAATGTTGTTGTGTACCTAAAGTGGATTTCGTTGCATGAGGAAGAAACCGTCCCACCCTCGGGGCACATCAAACGTAATTCACCTTGCTAACTAAAGAGAGTCTTAGAGCCAGCGAGGAATACCCGCAAGGCGTTTCACTCCTTGGAGAACGCTGCGTGGTACCTTGACGTAAATGACGTTACCCTCGGTGCCACGAACAAGTTTCCTCACAGTAAATGCGGAAAACATTCTCTGAGCTTGCAGTTCCTTCGCTGATGCAGCAGGAACTGTTAACCGTGAAGGATTCAGAGCGTACTCGTCACCATGCTTCAGGCCATCTGATGTCAATTATGTTTGAGAAGCTAGCACAGCAGTTTCAGGGAGCCATACCCAGAGAGGGAAAGGGAAATAAAAAAAAGCAGAGAGGCAAACTTGGTTTTATCAGGTTCACTAAGCTACACGTCGAGAGGTAAGAATTTGATCATTCGATCAGTGGCTCACGCAGTCAGCTGTTCAGCGCTTGCCCCATGTGCTCATTTTCTCTGTGTCACTATCTGCCTTGCGCTGCCTTCAAAATGAAGAAGCTAGCGCATATCAAGCGTTGAGAAGGTAAACAACTTTGTGGACTTCCCGAGAAGGGATCACCACAATGAAAAATAAAGGCAGTTCAGTGATTCCTTCGGCTCTAAGATCGTTTATTGCAACAGCAGCCTTCTCCCACTGTCAAGATAACCACCTTATTTTGTTTTCCTGCTTTTTCTGCAAATAAGTACCGCTCACCCACCACAAGAAAGTGAAAAAGAAATATCAGCGCCTTATTGGCCGGTTGGTTGTGCAAGTATTATAGCGTCCAACACGCTGAAATGCTCCGTGTTTTGTGTGGGTCCTTTATGTGTGTCAGCTCGGGTAGTCTTGTCTGTATCCAGTGCAATAAAATGTTGTGAAAAAGCCTGTTATCAAAGTTTGAAGCCTTCTGAATACTATAAACGCAATAAATGTGTCTAGAGTAAGTAAGTCTGCAGCGCGCGGAAGAACATTTATCTGACTCAGGAAGCCCACTCAGTCATAGGAGTAACACGTAGGTTTTGAAAGAAACAATTTAGTCAGACAGGAGTTTCTAATTTTTCAATGCTTCTAATTATTGCAGAATTAGAGGCACTGTATTGCTTCTTGCATATAAAATATTGTTGCTTTTCTGTTTTTATACCATTCCCCCCTTTAATATCTGTTGACCCTGAGGGTACAATAAATAAATAAATAAACGAATAAATGAATAAATAAATAAACTTGCGACGCTGAGTGGTGGGGACAAGGCAAGTGCCATTAAGAGACATCATATGAGACGTAATTATGGAAACCTAGCCTTCCCTGCGCATGTCCGAGCTCCTTTTTGATAAAACAGATTCTTCTTAATGATTGCCTCTTTTATATTACTCTGATTACGAATTGAAACAGAAGCGGAGGAGTAGCATGGTTTTACTGTAGGTGGACCCTGTCTTGCAAAATTTGCCGGCAATTAATTGCCCCCCCCCACCCCCTTCTCTTGAGCGCTATTTATATCAAGTGCAGCACAGTCGAGCGCCTCTAAAGAAAGTACTTGGGACCTTCGAAATCAATACAGATCACTTCGTCGCAAAAGTCGTGCACAACACATCCAACAATACAACCGGGGCAGAATTATTCCTTCGTTGTAAAGGTCGTTTTGTTCTAGAGGCACTCGACTGTATGTGGTCTGAAGCCTGTCGCAGCTCATGAAAGAGAGTAGCAAATGGCCATTGAGTAACACAATGAGAGGCTCAAAACAAGGACAGCATTGAATCGGGACGAAACAAACTGCGCACTTTCATTCCAGGTCACCCTGCTATACCACACATGCATGCTTAACCATTTGCACTCCATGTTTGTACCACAAATGAAGTTGAGGAGATGGTGCCGAAATTCTCTACTAGCGGGAACATATAAAACATGCACTTGTGTGTGGCGTCATTTTGCCCTTCAGTTCATGCATTTACGTTTGCATTCTTATATCGTATCCAGGAAAACCCAACAAATAATGTTTGACGTCACCACGAGCTTGACAGCTTGACACGAGCGACACGACGATGATGCGGTGAGCTTTGTTTTGCACCATCGCATGAGAGTTTGCGCTGATCCTGTCATTCGTACGTATATGATTAAGTATAGAACTTGTGCCAGAGTTTACGTTGTGCATTCGCGTGTGAACTGGTGATTACGTTCACTGCGCCAGCATGATGTGCATAAAAATCTGTCTCTATCTAAATCAACACCAGTCAGCAGATGGCACCCATTTTTTTTTGTCTTGTCCCTGTCTCTTAGTCCCGCTAACTGCTGTCTTTGGAGTAACAGCATTAATTCCTTGAGCACTCAGTGTTATCTCGAGACTAATTTTTGCAGGACTGCACTAATTATATTCATGCGTGGGGAAGTGCCTGGACAGCGGGCCGCTTTCTCTGCATGCACCGCATGGACTGGGGAATACATTAGCTTCTGCTAGCTGTTGCTTTTTCTGCCTAACACTTGCTTGCGAATTTGATCGAATATCGGATGAACGAAACGTATAAGCAAATCAAAACAGGTATGCACGTAGCGGTTCGTTTCCTGAACTTTTTATAAAGTTCACTTAGATTTTCTTGAGTTACCTAGCCTTAATATTATAGCCCCTATTAGTGCCTTATCAGAAAGTTCTAGTTAAAGGAGTTTCTTATTTGCTGTGTATCCAAATAGAAAAAAAGTAGAGAGAAGAAAGGAAAGGCAAGGGGGTTAAACAGATTAGTTTCCGTTTCCACTACACTGCACTGCAGTGGTTCAGGGAATCGGGGTTCGAAAGAGCTGATAGAAAGAGAAATATAACAAGGAAACGATGAAAGAGAACCATGATACATGCGAGGCAGTATTTTTACGTAACTTGGCCTTTTTAATGTAATTTCTAAAAGCATTGCTAATAATTTTATGAAAATGTAATTGTCTTTAGTGTAATATTGCACAGCCCAAATTTTCTTTGTGCTTGTGTTGTCTCTTTACCTGAACCAATTCCTGGAACCATTTCCTGGAATTTTTAGAGATTGCCTGTGGCAGATAACGAAATTCTTGTCCTTGAGCTGAGTTATACGAAGAGGTGGATAACATGAGAAAACAAAACAGATATTCAACCCATGAATGAAAATCCACTACCTCCTTATTAGTTACATTGCGGCACATATTGCAATTTATGAACAATATGATTATGCGGCACAGCGTAGTGAGGGACGCCGGAATAATGTTGGCCCTCCGTGTTCTAACGCGCACCCAATGCATGGTATATGATCGTTTTTGCATTTTGGCCCTATCGGAATGCAAAATGAATTGAGGAAGAATACGACGGTGTTGAACTTGAACAATTTAGTCAGACGGAGCAAATACACTTGCGATGCTAAGTGGTTGGGACGAGGCAAGTGAAATTAAGAGACCCCATAAGACGTAATTATGGAAACCCTGCCTTGCCTGTGCATGTCCCGGCGTCTTGTTGATGAAACAAAAAATATTCTTGATGATTTTCTCAGCTATATCAATCTGGTTATGAACCAAGTCTATGTAACTTACCTGTGTTTTTTCGTGTCTTCATTGCAGTTAAGTATAAGCATTGGATTCAGCTGTTCCATAGTGAGACACTGCAACCAACTTTCTGAACTGCGTAAGTGATTCCTTAAAGCTAAAATGTCCCAGGTTAAGAAATTCAGGCGAACATTGTTTAACTGCGCGAACAAACGAACCACAAAGGCAGAGAGGGACAAGGACGGGCGCAGACTTGCAACTAAAGTTTATTCCACAATGTACACATATAAGTACACAGCCGACATGCACGACTGCGCGTGCGCGACATGCACCACTTCGCGCACGCGCAGTGGTGCATGTCGGCTGTGTACTTATATGTGTACATTGTGGAATAAACTTTAGTTGCAAGTCTGCGCCCGTCCTTGTCCCTCTCTGCCTTTGTGGTTCGTTTGTTCGCGCAGTTAAACAATGTTCGCCAATATCTGCCAACTCGCCCAACAACAAGTTCTACTAAACTAAGAAATTCAGCCTTATCGATCAATCCAACCTTCAAGTTAGTCCATATAACGGTGCTTTTAGCGAATAAACTTTTTTAGCAATTTTAAGGCAGCTGAAAGAGAAGCGTGCCGAACACGTTTCACGGCACATTCTCTCATTGATGACGGGATAATACAGCAGCGCTGAAAAAAAAGAGTGGTACAATGAACGCTCTTTCAGATGCTCACACACAATAACTCGCCCGCACATGAAAGCAGAAACTAGTTCGAGGATGTATTCGCGGAAGGCTGAGTCATGAGAGAATAAAGTTAAAAATAAAGGGGGGGGGGCGACGAGAAAGAAAACGAACTTGAACCTATTATTTGTAATTATTAGTGCTTGTATATTACGTGTTATACTTTTTTGTGCGTGAATTATTGTTAACACTGTCTAAATACTCATCTGTTTATATGCTCACCGAAGTCTTCTACATCACGGCCGTTTGTGTGTGTTTGTGACTTTGTTTATGAACCCATTGTGGTGCAACTTGCATTTGACTTTTATACTGTTATGTTCATGGGCGTATCAGACTATCCTATGGATTTCTGACTGTATGAAGTAATGTCTTTTCATTTTCTTACATATTTTATATATTGTTGAGTCCGCTATGAGAAAAGTAGTAGCCGTCAACATTATAAAGTGACTACGTTTCTTTTATTTTCATTTCAATAAAACAAAAACATTCACGGAATAACTTGTGAAGAGCCGAACTTTCCCGTACCAAGTTGTTTCATCTATCAAACATTGATGAAAAATAGTCTCATTCTACATCCCTAAGAGCAGGCTGGAATATATTTGTAGCGTGCTCGAGATTTAGGCTGGTGGGGAGCATTGGCCACTAGAAGTTTCATATAGGATTCCCTGATATTGGCACCACTCATAGGAACGCAGAGCTTGACGCTGCGAGGTGCTTAGGCTAGGAGTTTGAAGACTATTTGTAGTTTCCACACTCGTATTGAAGGCTCCTTCGAACTTAATCAGCAGGACTTCGAAGTTGAGTGACGGAAGGGCGCAGTCAGCACCTTGAAGTTGAAGGTATTTTATTTTATTGACGAAAAGACGTAAAATCACCGGCTTCGCACATGGTCTCTGATAGGGCAATCTTTTTGGAAGGTGCACTTTAATAAAGGAGGAATCAAAGCCCCTCTTCAAGGTGATACGAAATAACGCCTAAAAATATTGCTCAAATAACAATCCTATTCAGACCTTACTTGATGCTTCGGATGACCCTTGTACTTTAAATTATATTGAACTACTTTTATCCTAATATCTTTCAACGGCGCGATAGCGGCTTCCACTCAAGGTTGTTCAAGATCACAGAGGTCCTGGTAGCGTAATTGTTATTGACTGTGAGAAATCTTTTTCATCACTTTTAACAGGGCCGTATTTGTAAATGAGAAAATGTGAAAATTGGTTTCTCGCTTCATATGCGTATATATAGTGTATTTTTCTTATATTTGCGAGCTGTGATGTCTCTTTTATAGATTTTGGTGCACGTTTAAAACCTCTTAAGTAGAAATGTAGCATCTCAGCAGCTTTAATTGCAATTATATTCACATACTCTTTCAGGTGTAATATATCGGTTATTCTAACGCCGAGGTACTTCACCAACCACCTGGAAAATGCTGTACGTTCAAAAACATCGCACATATAGTTGCTGAAATGCATATTTATAGGCGTCATATGAAATAATTACAAAGTTTCCACACTTCCTTGTGAGGAGTATAAACGGCAGATTTCATATTTGAACGAAGTGGGGGCCACCTTACGGGTGAGAGAGGCATTGAAAATTTGATGATTTGATGTGCATATAGGTTAATTGTGTGCTTTGAATTTATTTATTGAACACTCGTGTTCCCCCGTTTTTATGTGTAATGCAAGACTCTAGTGGCGTTCTCTTCGATTCGGAGTGAAATGCGAGCATACCCGTGTACTTAGATCTAGGTGCACGTTAAGGAACCCAGGTGGTCGAAATTTCCGGAGACCTCCACTGTGGCGTACCTCATAATCAGAAAGTGGTTTTGGCATGTAAAAACCCCATAAGTTAATGTATTATTAAATTTAAATGGCATTCTCTTGGTCTCCTCGGTGAAACTGACTTGAACGATGTTGTCTATAATTCGTTGAAGTAAGCAGCATGTGGTGATTGGCGAATGGTAAATGTTTAATCTGTGTAGGTTAATTACAGCTTTTGTAAAAGGTACTGATCCAAACTTTCCAGAGTTTCGTTCCACGGCTATCCATTATTTTTTGGAGTGTCCTAAAGCAACTCTACAAAACACCAACTTTCGATTCGGTGAACATAGGAGGAATGTTCAGTGTATGTAATATGTGGCCAAACTTTCCCCCTTGTGGTTTAATTAGAAGCGTTGTGAATAATGACTGAATTCTCGTTTATTTTTCTCAATTTTCATGTAGCATACCACGTTAAAGTTACTCTGTTCTACGTCCCAGGAGAACTAACAAAGGCACCTTGTACATATAAGCAAAAATGAAGAGTAACGTTATCGGTAATACGCAGTCAGTGTTCAGAGTTTGTGCGTTATTTGTGGCATTTTCAATAAATTGCGCATGCAAGTGCTCCGGAGAATTACGAATGTATTTTACGAGTAGCGCAGTATTTAACCAACTCCCCTGACCTGTCTCTACAATTGCCACCAAGATCAAATTCTGCGAGCACAGGGGGAACACTATAGCAAATTTCTGTGCCAAGTTAAATGTGGATTGAGTACACGCTGCGTAAAAAAAGAACATTTTTATCAAGTGCTTGAAAGCGCTAAGTGATGGACGCCGTCATGAGAACAAGGTGGCATCGGCCTCTGGATAGGCGAAAATTGTTCCTCGAATCCGCCTGTAGTCAAGTGACTATGGCGCTGCGCTGCTGATTTCGGGGTCTTGATTCGATTCCGGCCTTGGCGGCCACATTCTGATGGGGACGGAATGCAAAACACGCTCGTGTACCATGCATTCGGTGCAGGTTAAAGAACCCCAGGTGGTCACAATAAATCTCGAGTACCACTACAGAATCTCTCATAAATATATCTCGGTTGGACACGTCCAATCCCAGGAGCTAGTTACGATTTAATTGCTTCCACTGGTTAGTACACTCCAATAGGCGTCACTGTAACAATACAATGTTACAGCAACAACACGGTGTCCGGGGCATGTCATTGCGTATTGGAATAACATATTTATTTATTAAAATGTTACTTTAATTTGTTGTGGAATTAATTAATTAATTAATTTATTTATTTATTTCGTGCATGCTGCCAATCCCAACGGAGAACCATGTAGGAAGGACACACGTAAGCAACCTGTTGCTAGAAATGCGAGTGGGTGCAAAAAGAATAAGTTGTATACAAAATTATCTTATCTCAAAGGCCCGAAGAGATGACATAGAACGAGATCTGGAACAAGATAGTGCAATATATAGGTAAAGAATTACCAATGACAGAAGAGAAATACATGAAGGATGTATGAACAGCATTTAGTTATTGTGTAACTGCTGAAATAAAAATTAAAGGCAATGAAATAATCTGAACACGAGCGATGAAAAACTGGAAAGGTATTAGGACGTTGGTACTATTGATTTAAATCAGAGAAAGAAAAAGGAACTGAGAGCGAGAATGTTTATTCACATATGATAACCTTGGGATATTATCTAGTGAGAGCAAACATCTTATTCAAGTGATGATGCTGGACAGTTGTTGCCGTAAAGAGCCAAGGTATGTACAGTAGGCTGCGCTATCGAGGGCATTCCATATGGCTCTACTTCATTTGAAACAACAAACGCAATATTCACTGACATGCGTACACAAATGTCAGCTATCGAGGAACTGTGATTGCTGGCGAAACTAGTTCCGCTGGAACATCGACGCTCCACCCCTCAACGCTTTCACGCGACCCCCGCATGGACCGTCCTTTCTCAATGAAGGAACTCGAAGCTGCACTGCCCTTGTGCAAGCGTTCATCTTCACCAGTACCCGACGATATAACCTACCGTGCTTTATGTAATCTTGGCGAAGAGGTTCGGAAAGTGCTCCTGCTCTTGTTCAACAGCTCCTGGCAGACGGGTACTGTTCCCCAGGAATGGAAGACCAGTCGCCTAATTCCACTGCTCAAGCCTGGCAAGTCACCTGTAGACATTGCGTCATACCGACCAATTGCGCTTGCCAGTTGCATCGCAAAACTAATGGAGATGATGGTTCTAGCACAGATAGAATAGTAACTCGAACATTACCAGGTATATCCAGATGCAGTGGCCGGTTTCAGGCGTGGCCGTTCTTCCATTGACAACGTTATCGACTTGGTGACGTACGTCGATCACCAGAAGTCCTGCAAAAGATAATTTGCTGCCCTGTTTCTGGATGTTAATGGAGCGTACGACAACGTAACGCACGAAGCTATTTTCAACGCCTTAGAGACAGTAGGACTTGGCGGCAAAGTCCTTTTTTGGATACGTAGCTATCTACATAAGATATCCTTTTTCATACTTACAGAGGATGGCCCGACCTCCCCGCATTACAGTAACCGTGGGGTGCCTCAGGGCGGAGTACTGAGCCCAACGCTCTTCAGTCTAACACTCATTGCCCTTGCCGACATCTTGCCATGCACGTTTAGGCTGTCCGTCTATGCCGACGACATTTGCATTTGGACGTCGGGGGTGACGCGACTGCAACTTCTCGCGTGGCTTCAGAGTGCAGCCACTTTAGCATCATCCTACCTTCAGGAACAAGGACTTCATATATCATACGAAAAGTGTGCAGTGGTGGCGTTTACCAGGAAATTAATGTCTCCATATGTGATATCCGTCGACAGAAAACTGATCTCGTACAGCACGACTAACACATTTTTTGGGGGTGGTCATTGACAAAAATTTCTCCTCGACCCCTCATGTGAATTATGTGAGAAAACGCCTGACAGGAATTTGCCATGTGTTCAAGTTCCTTGCAGGAAAACCTAGGGAGTGCCAATACAATCCATGCTGCAACTGTACAGGGTCCTCTTTATTGGATTCCTGTGGTACAGCCTACCGATCATATCCAACACTTGCAGAACTAACCTGAATATAATCCAAAGCATCCAAGCCCAAGCCCTCAAGATATGCCTTGGTCCACCGCGGAGTGCGTCAACGACTGAAGTTATTGCAGTAGTTCAAGATTCCACTATTAGAACGCACATTCGCATTGAAACAATGCGCGTGCACATAAGACACTTCGCCGGCACCCCTAGCCACAACCTCGCAAGTCTGTCAGTAGATAGGCTCCACACGACATTCAGTGCGACTATCTTCGCGCAGCGTGTCCCTCTCAGGTCAGGTTACACACCTGTGGCTAGGCCTTCTATTCCTCCATGGTGTATGCGCCGTACTCAAGTAAACTTTACACTCCCAGGACTTCAGAAAAAGTCGGACTTGCCATCATCAGCGCTCAAGCAACAAACTTTACTTCTGTTGTACGAGGAATACAGCGACTGCACACACGTCTACACTGATGGATCAACTACATCAACCAGTTCCGATGGCGCGATACTTATACCAACAATGAGAATAACCCAGTGGTTCAAGACTTCCCATATCGCTACGTCTACAGCTGCAGAGCTCGCGGCTCTCCGCGACGCGCTTCATGTGATAAAGGCTGAAAGTCCTAGAAAATGGGCAGTCTTGTGCGATTCAAGGCCGGCCTTGCAATGTGTGCAGTCATTTCTCCGACGTGCAGTTGACGATCAGCTCACGTGCGAAATCGTGAAACTTGTCCGTCACTTAAGAGAAAAAAGGCCATGATATCTATTTCCAGTGGATACCAGGTCATTGCGGTATCATAGAAAATGATGACGCCGATAAGGCAGCTCGGACATCAAACCAAGAAGACCGCGCTACATCCCCATTCCTCTCTCAAGGACTGACGCCACGAGACAACTAGGCATTTTAGCACGCATGATCTCCTTAGCAGACTGGAGCACCGCACATACAAGGCGCACAAGACTGCACAGACTAAACCCGACACTTCAACTCAGACCGCCAGCCGGTCTACACCGACGTGAAGCGTCTCTTCTTTGTCGGTCATGGCTTGGAGTTGCCTTCACGAATGTCTACTCAGCACTAATTGGAATCGCTGATAGTCCTGCATGTGATGTTTGCAAATGCGAGGAGAACATTGAACACTTATTGTGCCATTGTCCTCAATTTCAAGCACAAAGACAATCTTTGTCCAACACATTGAGGAAATTAGATGATCGTCCTCTGAGTGAACAGACGTTACTAGAACACCGTCCCGGCCGATCATCGGCTCAGAAGGCAGTGAAGGCACTTTTATGCTTTCTCAAAACTTCTGGTTTGCGCGAGCGTCTTTAACTCAAGTGCTGTCCGTACATGTATCTACACCTTCTCTCTCCCTTCTCTCGCTTCCTCTTCTCTCTTCCCCCAGCGTAGGGTAGCCAATCAGACTATTGACTGGTTAACATCCCTGCCTTCCTATAATATTCTCTCTCTTTCACTGGGACAACCTTGGTACACACTCGAAATGAAAAGATTTATCAAATTCTAGGATTTGTTTGCCTTCCAAAACAGCTGCGGGTTGCACTTTCAGTTTGCCGGCTCCACACACTTGTTTGAGTGACTTCATTTCACCCGGCCGAATTGCGGAGGATGTTTGTCTACTTAGTATGCCAGTATGCTAGACAGAAAAACTAGAATCAGCACCTTCCGTAACTTTTCTGCTATGCACTGAGGTCAGTTTAGATGCGTGTGCTGGATTCTGTGTTTGTGTCTGGCATCAGAGTCTTGGTTGCAGCTCCTCTATCTAAGGCAAAAGAGTAGGACGAAGGGAATAATACGCCAAGAAAAGCTTCCTTTTTCATGTGTTGGCATAAGGGAGCCTACTATTCCGATTTTTTATGCTAATATAAAGACAAGCAATAGTACAGAAGTTCATTCAGCAGATCTTGCACATGATAGCTGCTATACTACAAGCAAAGGTCGTATTCTGATTCATTCTGCCATAAAGAAATGACAGTACTCCTTATTCATTGACGGGTACCATTTGATGAAACTCTCAATTGCATGCACACCTTTTTCTATAAATAACGTTTGAAACCGATCCTAGTGAGCGATTTCGCATTAGGCTAACTGTAGATTTAGTTTTGGTGCAGACAGGAAAATGTATGGACGATAAAGCAATCTGTCACTGAGTCACTCAACAGGGGATGATTGGTGACATTTGGTTGCAATTGTTAAATTTAATCCGAAAGTGTATGCGCTGTGAATAAGAAGAAATAGGACTGAGAATAAATTGATCCAGGCTTTCTCAAGTTACCAAACACTGGAGTGCGGTCTTCTGCCTCTTTCTTGCTGACTTCTAAGGTTCGAATCGAGCGAATCAATGCGGAAACTCTGATTGAACGCGCTTTCAATCAATTTTTCGACAATTTTTCGAGGAGCAGGTGGAAGTACGCGCTCGGCAGTCCATATATTGTATTCTTTCCAAAGTGTTTTCTCCTTAGTCCAGCGAGTGGACGCAAGAAGCGATCCGGGCAACATTTCGCTGTTTCTTATCCGATTTAGAAACGCCGTGCCTATCGTTCACGTTTGTTTCAAATAACTTGGAAAAGCAAAATCTACCCACTGCTACACTTGGACAGCGTACGTGATGAACAAAACATACAGGCTATTAGATTTGTCGGACGATCTCGCCGCTGCCACCATTTGTTAGAGTTGTCGGACGATTTACGAGCTGTAGGCCGATGTCACCACTGCCATTCAGATGTAAGATTTGGCAGTCGTAGCTGTAGGGATGAACTTGGGAGGCACTACGTGAACAGGGTTTATTTACATTATTTACATCTTAGACAAGACTTACATCGACAGTCTAGCGTGACTCCCAAATGGAGCCCGAAAGACTAACATACAGCAAACAGCTTACGAGCACACAGCTCACGAGTACATTTCAAGCACGACAACGAGCACTCAGCTCCCGATGACGTGCACACACTAGCAGCCGACAATCGCTGCTTATAAGCGCTCTGCTTGACGTCACAGTTTGACGTCATTGTAGATGACCCGCCCTTTTGGAGGAGGCGGGCTCACATACACGTGTTGCCAGGTTTCAGTGCCGCACACACACAGGTGTAATGGTCCGGAGCCGACGTCAGAGGGGCTTCGTAGAACTCCGTGCCGTCCCGGGTGGCATGCCGGGTAGCACATTGTCTGGTGTTTCGAAAAGCTCATGGCGAGGTTCCGCCAATTACCTCCCCTCGAGAACTCCCCTGAGCTGACCCCGCGCCACGTGGCTGCCGGTTATCCGCAGTTCTCTGAAGTGCGCCCCGTCCCGGTTGGATTGGAACACGTGCAGCGGCCTGAAATGGCTGGCACGTTGCCACCCCGGCCGGCCATTGCTAACAAGGCCTAGAACAGTGTCCAGAAGTGTTTCTTCTTTTTCTTTCTCTTTTTGCTTGTGACGTCAAACATCGGGTCAGTTGAACTTTAGAGCAGATATAGATCCCCGACAGCAAACTATTTTCTGCCATGAAAACTTTGCTTCTATTGAGGCTTTTCGTTTTCTTTCATCACGCTCAATTTGCGAGACTGAAAAATAAAAATGAGCGAGACACTTTTTCTAAGTGCTGTGTCAATGAAACTATAAAATCATGTGTCCAATAGCACGCGCTATAATGCGATCGACGAAAGAATGCATCCCATGACTTTATCTCAAGATCGATGAGATCCCCAAACTGCAACTTCAAGACAAGTTCAATGCATAAGAAAGCTCGCCCACCTGAGCATGCTAACGCACTCTGACACGCTGGCACCCTCTTCCGTTATGCACACATTCACGCCGATTAGTTGGCCGCGTTCCTGACAAGTACCGTTAGAAGAGTTTCTGCGTCTACAAACGGGGAGAGGAAAAGAAAAACGCGAGTTTTTGTTTCTCGTGGTTAGGCCGGCGTGCACAGTTTTCAACAATTACTAGAAGCAACTCTAGCACTGCGATCGTTCTGCCGCTATGGGAATGACGGGAAGCACATGGATTTTCCTGATCTTTGTGTTTGCGGCTTCAGACGTTCTCGTGTCTTCGTTTATTAGGCTTTATCTAGACCTAAATTGGGCTAAATTTCAAAGCATATTAATTTTTTTAATGCAGAAGGTAATCGGCTTCTGCAAGCACGTGTAATTGCTTCTAATTGCAGTAGTTCTACTTGTCCCGGCGTCCGTGGCGTGATGGTCTTTATATCGGGCTTCTGGGCTGGAAGTCCTGCGTTCGAATCCTGCCGTGGGGCAACGTTGATGTTTACTTAATTATTTATAACGCAGTACTTTCTTTAACATGATAACATTGCAAAGCCACGAAGTAATTTAGAGCCAGAATGACGAACTTTAGTCGAATCCATGTACTGTCCACCATTCCTTTGACCATTCCGATGCTGAATGAACCGCTCTGCTTGCAGTTCCCGTTGACACTTGCGCCACAATTCCGTCTAATGCCAAGAAAAGTGCTCGTGACCACATTCGAAAAACTGGACAATCACACCTTCACAGAAGAAAAAGTTCTAGGACACTGGTCCAGACGGGCTGCGGCACTCAAGGTTTTAAGGGCTTTGCTGAAGTTTTTAAGGACATGCGGATTGTGCGACCATCTTTGAATGTTGTAGGGCGTAGCATCGGGTTACTGTCTGAATTTCTATTTCTTTTTTTTCATCTTGTTTCTCCTTTTATTACCTTACCTTTTTCCCCGGCACAGGGTAGCCAGCGGGTACTTACACTGGCTAATCTCCCTATCTTTCCTCCCCTTTTGTCTATATCTGTATCTCTCCGTCTAGAAATTGTATGGAATTATATGCGCTTGCTTAGTTTGATAGCTCTCCCCTCAGGCGTGCTGAATGCAGCATCTTGCCTAATGTCCTTTTCTTACATTTCTTTTGGCGCTGGAATGCAGCTTCCACCAAGTTTCAATATGGAAGCTGCGATTTTTGTTTTGATGAAGCTTCCGTTTTTGTTTTGATGACCTAGTGGTGTTGTGTGCTGCTTTATGGAACACATTTTTTTATATTCCGCTCATAATTGAGAGACATGCTCTCATTTAGGTGTCTGTCTTGCACGTCTGTCCAGAATGTATGGTACCAATAATAAAAACTCTATGAATGCCCCTCGTAGTACCCGTTTCTCTCTTTCTCTTTTCATGAACACAATTTTCTTCTCATCCACCAGCTTCATTACGAAAGTCTCCAGCTCCTATCAGTCTATTCCAAATGGCGGCAGCTTTGACCCTATTTTAGACTGGTTCCATCCGAGACCCAAATGCGGTTGCAGTTGTGCGCGCTTCGAAAGGTCGTCTCTTTGGTGCGCCGGCACTTAATTAAACGCCCAGGACTTTCTCCTCTTTAGGCGCGGACACACAAGTTTTCATGAGTGGTTGCTGGCTTTATCGATCGCAAATTCCCGACTCGTTCTCTGCCTTCTTCGCCCGCTTCCGCTAAAGCGCGCCCTACCTGCATTCGCCTATCTCTCAATTAAGTCTTTTAAAGCGACGATTATGCCGACTAGCTAATCACAATACTGAACACGTCTAATGAATAGGCTTCTTGTAGGTGTCTGTACCATACCCGCACAGTTGTGCCGATGACCGGCTTTGTTGCCGACGAAGTTACAAAATGAAACAATAATTGGTACCTAAGTATCCTCACCATAACAAATATTCGGCTTTAAATGCGTAATTCCTTACTCAAAGCGAGTCTCTCTTTTCCTTCCTTCACTGGGTTTGGTGGGTTTTCTCGGTCCGTCTGTGGTTCATTAAAATTGGCCGATGCTGGAGAGGGTGAAATCGTGAAGCGGGCTTATTTCGGCAAAGTGTAATATGTGGTCAGGTGAGTCACGTGAGTCGTGGGGTGGGTGAAATCAACGTCTCGCCTTCCTGCCGGGTAGGCACGTATTCGCTTTGCGGCGAAACGCAGTGCCGAACACTAGCAAGCTGCACGCGCATCGCTTCGGATCCAGATGACATAGATGCTTTTGCGACGAAAGAAGAATGGTAGCAGTTCGTAGCGGCGCAATCTGGAATTAAATAAAGTTGCGCGCGTTATGCCTGTGTTTTCAGAGCATTTAGGAGATCGCTCCATAAAATCTTCGCTTCAAACTGATGCCAGCGTGTACTTGGGGAATGTGTATATGTATCTTTTTGTTTGTTTAGGGAATGTTAGAGGTCGCGAAATATTATGCTTTACGTGCAGTTGCTTGCTCTTTTTTTTTCTTCTTCTTATTAGGAGCATGCCCAAACTTTCCTAACTCCTCCAGATGCAATTAAACTTTCTCGCTCACTTGCTAAGTTAAGGCGGGAAAGTCTATTACCAGCGTTCTTTTCTTCTTTTTTTTCTTTCTTTCGTAGCATGCGCGTATTAGAGGCGCTGGCGCGATGATAAATGGCATTAGAAGCGTCCAAGTGGAATCTCATTTCGGGGCACAAGCAGAGAATGGCTTTCCGCCGCCAGCCATCGATTCGCACCGTGTCGGACAATGTAAGCAGATTCTCTTTGGTACTGCGTCCCCATATGGGAGCGTATACGCTCGTAGAAAGAGAAAGCGCAGAGATCCCATGCGTCTTGCGCGACAAGTTTGGAGGATGAAAAGAGAAGGCGATGAGGCAATCGGGCGTGCTCGAGCGCACTTGCGCCGTACGTGTCGGCCACCGATAGTGGGCGAATTTCCGGCACCATTGGTTTAATACAGTGACTCGCACCAGCGTGCAACACGGTACGTCGATAAGCGCTCCACACTTCTGTGCCTGTGCGCTTCGCGTGTGCTTTGGTGTACACACGGGTTTGCGCAGGTTAAGCCTGCGCAAACCCGTTATCGCTTCTGTTTGTCTCACTTTCTCTGGCAGGCAGGTAAAAGGATTTTTGCAAAAGTAACCTTTAAGAAAAATGAAACGCAATAGTTTGCAGATTAACACAATTTCAATGGAATCATCATCGGAATTCCGTAGCTTCAGGGTTCACTGAAACCAAAATGATACAGTTCCCTAAAAAAATTTCTACATTATCTTAATTATTCGATTTTTAACACTCTATGTCCCCTGAAAAGGTCCTATTCCACCTTTTTTTCGACGGTAACTTATAAAAGAGTTCGTAGTACAATTTTTCATCGTGAAATTTCATCACGTTAGAATATGTGCCAGCATTAAAGTTGAACTTATCCCGTGCTGTATCACTTGAATGCGAATTTCAGTTGCCTGCAGTAGAACATCAGAGCTAGTTATTCTGATAGGTTCGGCAAAATGGTGGCTGATTCTTTGCGTGTTAGTTCTAAAGCTATTCCGCTTTTCTTTTGGCGTCACTATTTTTAGTGAGGGTAACCCACTTCGCCCCATTTGTTAACTGTTGCTATAGGTGAAAGTTTTCTTGACATCGGCTATGGTTAGGAGTGGCTTTTACGAAGTCTCTTGCTTTCTGAACCGAAATGCGCAACACCTCCTGTGACCGTGGTCCCTAAAGACTCCTCAACACTTGCATGTGATTAGCCCTGCTGAAATGTACAGGGACGATTGCTCGCCACTTCGCTAGCTCACTTTGATCAAATACCACTATGGGAGCACAGTGTTTTGCAACGACGATCTCATTAGGTAATGCATCCGAGGCAGGCGAATGCGCTCTTACTGTTTTTAAGGACAACAGAGCTGTGCAAATGGCTGTAGCTTGAATTTGTGTGTGCTTAGCTAAGTGATCCTGTGATGTGATTGATTGCGGTAATAGTGACCGCCCGCGATCGTATGTCTGTGATCCCTTGTGGTTTCTCGCTCTTTACTGTCTTATGTTCCCACTTCCACTTTCCCCGTTCCTCAGTGCAGCGTAACAAGCCAAACTTTTCGTTCTGGTTAACTTGCTTGCCTTTTTGCTTTCTTCTGTATCTATTTGTCTTTTTTCTTTATATTGCCAATAAATTCCTCGCTAAGCTAGGCTCCATTTGCTGCAGCCACCCGAGTACTGTCATTATATTCTCAGCACCAGGACTTTCTGTTCTCCAAAAAACAATTACTTTAGGGGAAAGTTTTGTGTAAACCACATTTATTGCGTCTATAGCTCCAGTAGAAGCATGCGCAGCAGAATAGAATAAGCGTGTAAATTTTAAAGATATACTTGTTGCGTTCATAAGTGCGATCGTTGCTCAGAAAAGTGCTTACGTCACGACAAGACAAGACGTCAAAGACAAGACAGAATTTGGGACCGAAAGGCCTTGCGGCACCAATTAGCATCAGCGTCACTGCGCATGCGCGAGACTCCGAGAGTTTGGATTTCATCTATGTATTTTGACAAGAAGTAGCATCCGCGATCGGTGAGGAGCTGCCGAGAAGTGCCGTGGGGCAGTGTAACATTTTGCAAAAGGAAACCAGTGACATCCGGGGCGCCGCAGGTGGGCAAGTCTAATCGCGGGGCGGGTGGTTGCAATGGGATTCATGGAAGGTGGTTGCGGCGTTGATTACAGACCGCAAGTGGTGGCATGTCAGTGTTCAGATCGGCAAAGGCCAGCCCAGGCAACAGAGTCGGTTTGTATTTGCGGATGCCGCCGAGCGTTAGGCAGGGTGTTGGAACGAAATGTTTTTCTTTCCAGTAATAGTTTCATTCCATTGAAAAAAAGTTCCGTTCCAGTTCTACTCCGGAACGAAGTAAAAAATGAACCACAACGGTTCATAACAGTTTTCGTATGGATGAAAAAAACTTCGAAGCAAAGTATCGATAAAGATATAGTATTTATTTTTCTCAGGAAGGTAATTATGAATTCAGAGAGAATGCTCCGTGCCTTGTGTGAAGGCACCAGACATGATATCAAAAGCAGCACCTAATTGAGTGTACTAATTGAGTGTAATTGAGTAAGTAGACAGCTGTTCTGATAAAATGAACTTAAACGAACATAAACGAACGATCCCACTTCGGTAACTAAGCGTTGTAACCGTAGAAAATGAAATTATACGCTCTTAAGCGCGCAAGTCCTAGGTTTTGCTACGGTGGCGATATGACAGTGCACTGTTGGAACCTCACCGATGGCACCGGCTGTTGGAATCTCAGCGCTGCCACCAGCTGTTGGAACCTCAGTGCTGACGGCCGTTATTGCAATCGGACCGCTGGCGCCCGTTGTTGCAAATGGCTCGCAAGCCCCAAGGGTAGCGTAGGCCTAGCGGCCTGGGGCACACTGGAAGCATCCGAAGGTCCCGGCAAAGCATGAGTCGACTGCTAACAGAACAACTGGTTTATTCTAGCATCGCAAAAGAGCGGCCGGTCAGGTCGACCGAAGTGGAGAGACGGGAGAGCACGTTGCTCATCAGAAGAAATCGGAGCCTCTCTCTTGGCGTCCGGGGGCAGCTGCTTTTATACTCTTGGCGTCGCGGGCAAGAAGGAAGGTCACGGGACGACACCACGTGACAGCGAGGCACGGACGGACTGAGAGACATGTAGAGACGAGTGTAGTGACGCATCAGCCGGGCCGGCGCCGGTCAGACCTCCTCGCTTCACACTTGGGGAGCTCCTCTCCCCGGCTGCCGCGCTTTGACAAGCGTGGGCACACACACACACACACGCACACACAAAGACACGTGGCACTGAACATGCCGGGACGCGCTTCGCGGGGATGCGTTGCGGCCGCTCCGAACGGGCCAAAATGTCCGCCGCTTTGAACGAAGCCCCGGCGTCCGTTGCATCCGCGCCGGCTACCCCGCGCGTCGTAGGCGAAACGTAACAGCACCAAGCGACAGGCTTAGGTTAGTGGAGCTTTGGACTGGCTATATCTCGCACTATTCCTGCCTGAAATACGCGCTGATGCTGACGTTGCCTGACGTCGGTTGTTTCGGTTTGCCGTCTTTCGCCTTGAACCAAAAACCAATAAAAATATTTGTTTCGCTTCGAAACAAAATAATAAGTAATGTTCCGGTTACGTTATCATTCCACTCAAAAATACCGTTACGTTCCGACACATTGGCGGTCGGTGCGTCGTTTAAATGCTTGAGGACAGTGGTACTGAATATGAACGTGAATGACAAAGAGGAATTTGGCGCCGTGGTAAATCGGGAGGCAAATTCCCTCCGTGTACGGTTCCATAGAGCAAAGTGAACAAGTGAAGTGAACTATCAGGGTTTGCAGAACCTAAACGATCTATGACGGAGGGTAGAGCATGATCAAGTCGCTGTTCGTCTCCATTGTGGAAGAAGCCTGAGATGAACATAACGTAGATACAGACAGCTTTTTTGGTTTCCGGGTGATATACTGGATGGCAAGGGAAGCTTCCAACCAACACCTCCTAGATATAAGCTTCCTGTGTGGCGTCACGCGCCCCACTTTTCGTAGTCTGCCAGCAGTAGGCGACAATCCACGGACTTCGGAATGCATATTTCTTGTGATCGTGGCCTGTCGTGCCTGCGGTGTACCTTGACGTATTATTTGTGCGCTCAATGTTGTGGTTACTGTGTTATTCTGTAGCTTTTTTGTGAAACGTAAGGGAGGTCAGCGGCCATGTATTTTAAGTGTTGTGTTGAAAGGTGCCATGCGAACTCATCCAACAAGCTGCAGCTATCTGTGCTCTTCTTCCGAAGCATGCAACGCCGCCGTAAAGAGTTGTTACGCGTAGCACCGTGGAAGGAATACGACGTGATCTCTACAGAGGTAGGTGAAGCTATTTCTGACAATTCTTCGAGAACTGCAGCATCAGTTGACTAAAAATAAAAAGAAAGGATCACGCTGCTGTCCACAAACCACACCCTCGTCAGCTTTTGTCGACAGGGTTTCTCTTGGCAGTTTCTCTGACACACAAACAAAAAAAGGTAGGCGTTTATCTGCTTCACCTTTTTTGACACTGCCTGGCTGCAGCGTTCCAAAAGACGCTACCGACAAGAACTATGCATTGTTTTGTCGAGCAGCGATAGTGGTATCACTACTTGAAAGGCATTTGTGGTTGCTTGAATAAATTTAGCTGAATGTATTTACGTTTCTTGTCAAACATCGAAGTCCAGGTTTTCATAACGGCAAATAGACAAAAGTGTCCAAAACCGCTGTAAATATCACTGTAGCCGTTCGTGTGTCGACGACGCAGAACGTACAATTCTAACCATTTCAATGCAGCGTAATCTATACGTACAAAATGTCAGTTCCCAATTGATTCTAGCTCGTGTTGTGCCATGTACTGCAAGCCATGTTTCTTCGAAATTTCCACGACTGCAGCATACATGCTTATAAAACTCCCGGGAAATAATTTTATGTATTCTCAGGTATGCCTTCGTATTTTCAAGAAATTCTTCAGGCGTAAGACACTTCAGAAGACCGCGGTTCAGACTCACCCCAATCATTTCTTGCTACAGTGCGCTGACCTAAGTATTAACTAAAAAGCCTGCCTTTAAATATAGGCCGATAAAGGAAATTAAACCTTTTTTATTATTTCGTGCTTGATAGGTTTCTGCTGATTTCGTGCTGATAGGTTTGAAACGTTTCTTTCTTCATAACGACTTACCCAAAATGATAACAACTAACCCGAGAAAATTTTGGGACGTGATAAATCCCCAGCAATCGCACGAAATCACCCTTATTAATGATAACGGCGACTCTGTTAGTGATGCTCAGTGTGCCAATATATTTAATACTGCATTTTCATCAGTATTCACGAAAGAACCTGAAGATACATTCCTTTCACCACCCTCCATTACTGAACTAGCAATGCCAGCCATAATTTTTCATCCAAATGGCATTTCGTGCGCAATCGACAAATTGAAAATTTCATCGTCAGCCGGTACGGACGAAATTAACACTAAGTTTCTCAAAAACACTAAGGACATTTCATCCAAGTTTTTATGCCTATTGTTCTCTCAGTCACTCACCACAGGTATCATCCCAGAAGACTGGAAGATGGGGAAGGTCGTTCCTGTTTTCAAATCAGGTAACAGAGACTCTCCACTCAACTATCGCCCCATTTCCCTAACTAGCATCCCTTGTAAACTAAAGGAACATGTCATCTACTCCCAGATAATGCAGCATCTAGATTCTATAAATTTTTTCACTCCATCCCAACATGGATTTAGAAAAGGCTTATCATGTGAGACACAGCTTGCCATCTTTCTTCACGATCTTCATTCCAACCTTGATGCTAACTTACAAACTGACGCCATCTTTTTAGACTTTGCCAAAGCATTCGATAAGGTACCTCATCAACGTCTGCTCTTAAAACTGTCCACACTAAACTTGCATCGAGAAATTATTGCATGGTTAAAAGAATTCCTCACACATCGTTCACAGTCCGTTACTATTAACAACTACACCTCTAACCGTCTACCAGTAACATCGGGCGTTCCTCAGGGAACTGTCCTTGGCCCCCTCCTATTCTTAATTTATATTAATGATCTACCACAAAACTTATCATGTCATGTCCGTCTGTTCGCCGACGATTGCGTTATTTATGCCCCAATTACTAATACCGCTGATCAAGAATCCCTTCTGGACAATCTTAACCGCATTCAATCATGGTGCAATCACTGGTTGATGACGCTTAATCCTAATAAGTGCAAACTCATGTCTTTTCATCGTCGTCACAACCCGCATTTATTTACCTACAAGATTTCCGATTCCCCTGTCGAACTCGTTTCGTCCTATACTTACCTCGGTATCACTATCAGCAATGACTTATCATGGCGCGAGCACGTAACAAAGCTAATATCATCTGCGAATAAAAAACTAGGCTTTCTTAAACGTCATCTTCACGACGCCCCTCAAAATGTAAAGCTACTTCCTTATAAATCATTAATCAGGCCAAAACTTGAGTATGTATCTGCCATCTGGAATCCACAGCAAGCTTATACCTCATCGACTCATTAGAAGCTGTGCAAAACAGAGCTGCCCGTTTCATTCACCGCTCATACTCATCCTATATCAGTGTTTCATCTCTCAAGCTACAGTCCCAATTATGCAGTCTTTCCCTCCGTCGCCGTATTTCTAGCCTGTGCCTATTTCACAAATTTTATTATTCCCAGCTCAGACAGCAGCCATACATCAGCGCACCGCCATCACGCACGTCTCGCCGAATCGGTCATCCGCTGAAAGTCTCACGCCAACGTGCCCGTACGACTACATTTTCCCAGTCATTCTTCCTCCGAACAGCAAGCGACTGGAACGACCTTCCCCATGAAATTGTAGCCTTCACCTGTCCATCAACCTTCCTAGAAAAAGTAACATCCCACCTGTCATCATGAAAAAAAAAAGAATGTTTTACTTTCTCACGTTAAACCCACCCCTTATGTAAAACCCCCTGCAGGGGTCTTTAAGAAAATAAAAATGAAATGAAAAAAAAATAGCACAGTTTCGCTCGGGAGCACACGCTGGCACTATTAGTTGAATTTGCAGCTAGCCCTGTTCAATTCATACAGGGCATAAGTCTAGTCCATAAGTACCATATTTATCACGTGTGCATCATGTCTCATGCACCATAGAGATTCATGAAGCGTATACTTGCGGTTTCAGAAAGTGTTAAACTTAAAGGGCGACTTTATCGCAAATAGATAAACGCATTTTATGCGAAGCATATTACGAGGGCTCAACCCAGCTCCTCAGGCGCGGCGGTGACCATGAAATCACGTGACACCGTGACGTCACGACAGAGGAGAAGTGGCTTTGGCTCAACTCTTGCAAGACGGGCTGGGTGGGAATCGAACCAGGGTCTCCGGAGTGTGGGACGGAGACGCTACCACTGAGCCACGAGTACAACGCTTCAAAGCGGTACAAAAGCGCCTCTAGTGAATGCGGTGTTGCCTTAGAAACGCGCTGTTTCTAAGGCGTGCGTCTCTTGCTCAGGCGCACATTTCGTTCCGCGCCGAACGCTGCTTTGCTCGACGCTCACCGCGTCCAATGCGGGGCGCGTAGTCGCTGCCCTGTAGCCCATTGTCTTACACCCCTTGGCGGGTCGACGGGAACGCTGTCGCGTTCCACTCTTGAAGGCGAAGAAGTAATGCATGAGTTGTTTCTTCGTCTCGCCGAACCAAATATAGCCAAGCAACAGCAGTTCACCAGGCTAAACAGTGGTTCAACAACTAAAATAAAGGCTAGTATGCTTCGCATCCTGGGCTTAACCTTACCTAAGCCACAGCCATTTTTTTTATACTACGCACTCATTTACGAAACGTCGGAGGCTTGCCATAAATTCATCCGACTGTTGCAGCTTGGCACACAATAGTTCTTGTTGAATGTAACTAAATGTACGCTGCAGGTATATCTATTATGCCAGGTGGGATGCCATTCAGGATCTACCGATGGGGCAGGCTATCGAGTCCTTCAATTTTGCATACACTGAGCCCACGCAAGAAGAAAATGCACCATATGTTTGTATATTTACAGCTTTCTTAGATCTCGCTCTTCGCGCATTATATGCAGTTGAAGCTTGCAGACACACTTATGCGGCTTTGAGAACCATTGATACCGATTGATGAATCCGTATAGCAGGGCTTGTCAAAGAGGCGCACCTTGAAACCTAAGATATTGAAGTAGAAACGTTGGATGGTCCTGCTAAAAAAAGGAAAAACACGGATAAAACAACTAGGTGAAGAAACTAAACATTGAGCGGGTGCGCCTCCTAGGAACAGAGAATGGCAATTACCTCTTGAACTTAAAACAAGCGCTCATATTTTTACACTACCCATGGTCAAGGTATGGGCTATTTTGTGCATGATCTTTCTACTGAGTAGCGAAGCGTCAGCACAGACACAAGCACCTTGTTCGCTTGTATGTCCTTATATGTGTGTTCACCTTGCTCTACTCAGTACAATAAATGGCCAGGCTTAGCTTGGTTAAGCCAAGAATGCGTTGCATATTGCGCGAGTTGGGGCCCAGCTTTTCCTCCAGCTGTCGTGACGTCACGTCACGTGGTTGCGCTAAAGGTCAATGGTGGCTGCCCGGCCGCGCCCAAGGGCTGAACTGAGTGATTGCAATATGCAACGCATAAAAACAGAAGCAATTTAATAACAAACATAGCAAACCTAAAAGAAAACAGACCCACATATGAGACGCGCAGCAATGAACAATGGCTCATACCCTCAATGGTGGCTGCCCGGCCGCGCCCAAGGGCTGAACTGAGTGATTGCAATATGCAACGCATAAAATCGCTATCTTCGCTCTCTGTAGAAGCAGAGCTCTTCTCCTCCAAACTTTACGGATACCTGAAGGCATAAATGTTGCCGGATTCAAGACCCCCTTTCTTCTCGTTTATTACATAACGAGGGTCTTGAATTCAGCAACATTGATGCCTTCAGGTAGCATGTGTGGGTTTAGTGACCGGTTGCCTTCAGCCAAAAAGATCACGTTCTCGAGACTCCTGTGGTAGAAAGGACGTTCCACGTCCGCCGCCAGGGTCTGTGAGTGGTGGCGCTGGTTAACACTTCCGAGGTTCTACTAGGAAACATAAATACCCAAGAAAGTGGAAGGGGGAACGGCGCCGCCGTAGCTCAATTGGTAGAGCATCGCACGCGAAATGCAAAGGTTGTGGGATCGTTGCCCACCTGCGGCAAGTTTTTTCATCCACTTTCATTTCCATTAATTTATCGTTTCTTTATTTCATTTATTAAGCGCAAGTAATTTCCCCTATGTTGTCCTTGGTGTCAGTGTTTGTCGTCTACTTATGATATGACTAATAAAAATCGGGCCCCTCGGTAACCCCCTTTCTTCTCGCTTAGGAATGCCTGTATCTTAAAGGAGAAAAGTGAGCAGCCACTTGAGATGTTCTTGGCAATAAATTTCAATGGTCGAAACAAATCAGCATTTGTTTTGGTGGCGTACATTTCTATGCGCCCCGCTGTAGACGCATATACACGGATGGTAGGTGGACAGGGTTTGAGGGGGTAGGGAAGGAGGCACTTGCCATGGGCCTCCCGATCAGAGAACCCTACCAGAAACAGCGAACAATGTCGAACTCGACAGTGCAAAGGCTGCTGTTCTTTTCCGTCAGCGCCTACCGCGGCAGACCTGTGCTGCGCCGATGGCAACGCATAGTGGTGCCAAATAACGTTATGCTTGGTTCGCACCGCATTTGTTTGTTGCACAAAGTGGCCTTAGCAAGCTGACAATAACACACAGAAACCACCTACTATGAAAATAGGAAAAAAAACTTTGTTTCCTGGACGAAAATTCGGAAGCGAAACTTTCTATGTAATAGATGATTGCCATTAGGCATGATATGACTGACTAATAAACCGAAAACCTCATTGGTATTCATGAAAAGCTGCCATCACAATTTTTCCACACTTGATTTTATTCAGCGGACATTCTATCGATAAAAAATATTTTACAGACCTTCATAAATGAACTCGATAGTTGTCTGTGCTGGTATACCAATTTAACGTTTGATTCATTAAGAGTAGACCATAATATACTTCTCTATTCCTACATACATACGTTACAAATAGCTAGCAATATTCTTGTTGTGAATCAACTCCCGTGTATATACATGTTTCTTAGTTTTTTTTTCTTTGCATAAAATGTGTAAGTATAGCTCTCTGTGTTAAAGTTTCTGATATTCTGGATTCGATATTTGATTTGTAATCTAGTATTCAGTATTCATACATCCTATAAACTACCATTGCTTCCCCAAATAATCCCTGTGACGGAAGGCTGGAGAAAAACCAAAGAACAATAAAGGGACAATGCATTCACAGCTTTGGCGAATCGTAGAAGTCACATGCCAGGCCTTAATTTTCAATTCAATTGATTTTGGACACATTTCTTCCTTTTATTTTAAAGCAATGATCGGCAGCAATGAAAGCTACTTTGACAAGCAGCTTGACATTTCAACCAGTTTGATTTGAGCCTTAAATATCCTTCTAGTAACCTTAACCTCCAAACATAAGCCTGAGCATGCCACACACCTACATCGATAATTTAGTAAATTCCCAATGGCGTTATGACGAAACACCTGTCAGCTGTGAATAAGAACACGCTGCTGCTATTTGGGATCCTAACCACGATAACCTAAGTAATCAGCTCGAACTGGTTTAGTATAATGCCACTCGTTTTGTCGAAGCTAATTATTGTCGCACAGCCAGCATAACGTTGATGAAATCCAGTTTATCATTGCCCCGTTGATCACTGAGCAGAAAATTTTTTTCGTTTATGCATGTTTCATGAGGTCTTCTATGAAAGTTTTAAACGCGGAATTCATCTTTACACCTACATACCATTCATCGCGAGTTGACCACGCTATGAAAGTTGAGAGTGGGTCCTGTCGCATAAACCCGTCTTTACATTCTTTCATTCAGCACACGTCGCGAGACTGGAAACGCCTGTCAACTAACGTTGCTTCTATCATGGATTATGGCTTTGCTCACACAATTTTGACGCGATAATTTTAAGGAGCTCCCGTCGCAGAAAAGTTGGTGTCGCCGATGGCGTTTCAAGGCAATTCATAAATAAAAACAAATTACAATATGGGCCGGGTGGGAATCGAATCAGGGTCTCCGGAGTGTGAGACGGAGATGCTACCACTCAGCCATGTGTTTTTTTTTCTTTATTGCCTCTTTGCAGCACAAAAAGAACACATTCAAATGCTAAAACATGTCAACCACACTTTGGCTAACATTATATATTAAAATCGCTTCAGTTTGATCAGTTCATCAAGAATAGCCACCCACTCGGGAGGCTCCCTCTGGGCACGATATATTTCCCGAATATACGCGACACTTTCGATGAAGTTTATTCTCGCCGGACGGGTATCGACATCCGAGTGTCGCACTGCCATTCTCGTTTTCCACAGACTGTGGAGGCCAAGGAGCATAAACATATCGTACGGAACTCCTCCTTCGTTATCGGTTGGCAAATATCGAATACCAAGAGGTGTAATCGGTAGTTCTTTTTTAAGTGTACGTTGTAAGACATCCCAATGAAATATTGGATCCCAGCAATCAATGAAAACGTGGTCAATGGTCTCTGGCTTTTTTACAAAGTAAGCAGTTTACTGTCCATGGCAAATATATTCCTTTTTCGTCTAATCATATTTTTACGGGTAGCGTGTTTGTGTGTAGCTTAAAGAAAAACGTTTTTTGAGAGGGTCTAACTGGCATTTTTTTCACCCGTTTCAGTACATAATCTCCTTGGCCTCCACAGTTTACAGACCTGTACAATGGTATTGGCAACATTGTATCAAAGAAAAACACTTATAAAGACTTAGTTGCCACTCAGCCATGTGTTCGATGCTTCAAAGCGGTACAAAAGTGCCTCTAGTGAATGCGGTGTTGCCTTAGAAACTTGCTGTAGAAAGTTATACTGCGGTGTATATCGGTAATTGTGCGCATGTAAATTACAGAAGTCGCAGTTAAACGCGTAGCGAAGTACGTTTCCGCTACATTTCTTCTGCGCTTGGCGCGCACGCAGAAACCTCCTGCGGCAAACACAGAAGACCACCTCCTTGCAATGTACGGCGCTGCCCCGACAGGTGGCGTGTCACTCGCCCGCTTGACGCGGTTCCTCTTTTCGCTCACAGCACGATTCCTAGGTGCAGCGTCCGATGCGGGACGCCTCTGACGTGATCGCTGCGCCGTAGCGCGTCTGGTGGGAAAGCGTCCCCTGCGATGTGTGCCGTACTGCTGGCGTGGAGTCATGCGTCTGCGTGGGGCTCCCAAGCGAGATTGTAGACGATCCCTTCGAGGCATCAGCCCCATGATCGCGTCCGCCTTCATGGCGCGTCGCCGCCCGGCGGTCCGTGCCGATCACGACGTTTGGCTCGCGTAGATGATGATGATGATGAAAAACGTTTATTTTCTCTATTTTGCAGTGATTTTTGCGGCATCAGATGGAGTCTTCCATCTTCTCTCCAGGGTCGGTTCCCCTAGTCCAGGGCTCCGCTGAGGGTAGCTGCCCTGCGTGCACGCCTTACTAGTCCTTGTTGGACTTTCAGGGTGTCGCTGGATAGCATCCTCTCCCACTGTTCCGCACTCGGGTTTTTTATTATGGCTAGCCCTTCTGTTTTCTGGCAAGCCCATGTGGTATGATATAGGGTTGGTTTGTCTCCACACCATGGGCACTTGCTCTCGTACTGCGTGGGGTAGATCTTGCTGAGCATGTTTAGGCACGGGAATGTTCCCGTTTGTAGCTGTCGCCATGCTACGGCGTCTTCTCTGTTTAGTTGTTTGTGAGGGGGTGGGTATTTTCGTCTGATGCCTCTGTAGTAATTGAGTATCTCTGAATAGCTTTGGGCTACCGGCTCGGGTTCCTCAGTGGGGTCGGGAATGTTGGATGCTCGGTTTGTTGCGTGCCCTCGAGCTATCCTATCGTGCCGGGACATACCGACATTACGGGAAATCAGGTGGCTCGCGTAGATAGTTCCTCCCTCCGAGACACCGAGTTCTTTGGTTCGTTCCGCTTGCTCAGGCACACGTTTCGTCTTTGTGTGACTCACGAGCATGCCGAGCCAATGAGTGGGCGGTGCGAACGGGGTGCGATAACGCTAAGGCGTTTCACTCTTGAAGGCGAAGCTTAAGCGTCCTCCAATATTTCGTTCACGTTTTCACATTGAAATTAATCTATCACATGACTATGTCTTCTTTATGCTGTCGTTATGGGTTCATTTTTTTCTTAGTATATTTATTGTTTTGTGATTGTAATTCTTTTTCGCGTTCTATTTCGCTGTTTGGTAAGTTTTGCAGGGATTATATTGCTCTCATTTATGGTTCTATTGTATACCTTGCCATGTTCTTGCCATTGTTGTTCAATAATAGGTAACCTACTCGCCTCTACAATGCTTCTGCGTTTGAGGGTATATATAACAATAAATAAAGTAAGTTGACTTTTACATAAACCTCGGCATAAGCTTTTGATATAGCCCCTTAACATTGCAACACAACTTCTGAGTATGTCCGTTTAAGCTCTATAACAATAGAGGAGAACAGAAAAAAAAAACGTTCCAGTGGTAGAAAGTGCTTTGTTATTCAGTTCAACGAAACGGGTGGTCATTGGCAGTCGCTATGGCAATGAGGCCATAAAACTTTTTTCAAAGCAGCAACAAAAAAAGGGAAAAAGTCCATTATGATCGTTTCATATTTCCTGTGTTCATCTAGTGAAAAAGATTTTCACATCACAAATGCTGCAGTAGTTAAAGATTAGAATCAGGTTATTACAAAAGAGTAACAACACGCCTGCGCTCAGCGGCCCCCTGAAAGCCATTTGGGCACTTTCCTAAACGGTCGGCTTACCTGTAAAGCCTCAGATTAACTTCGTTACCCAGGGGCGCTTGTGATGAGCGCTAATTACATTTATGCTCTGTTCCGCTCTTATATCGCCCCAGACCGGGGCACTGGTGACGGCGCTGCTAAATATGCGGACCGGTGGCATTGTTTACCCTTCCGGCGCTATATAGGATTAAGCAGCGGCGGATTAGCAGAAACAACATGGAAGCGCCATGACGCGAAATAGCTGGAGAGGTGATATTGAGCCTTGTTATATGTTATATGCGTCATATGTCAGGCACTCCCTTCGCATGTTGGCGAGAAGCTATCCATTATCGCAATCAACGGCCACAGCGTCACGTCATGCATCCTAAGGCCTAAGGAAAATGAGAAAGACGTGTGTTTATTATGATGTGATAAAGTATCGAGAACTTGTCAGAAATTGTTCTTGCGCTAATCGGTTCCTGTCTAATGCAATAGCCTTAGCGTTTACAAAACCTGCATACCTTGTTACCTGCTTCGTCATTTGTTGCCTATCTGGTTGCATTTCCTTCCTCTCTCCTTTCTGCTGTATGTATTGTACAAACAATTCGTAAGTGATCCAGGGAGCAAAGCGCATGTTAAGTGCGAAGTTCGGATGAGCTCTTGTAGCTTATTTTTTGGGTGAGTAGCTCGCGGAAAATAAGGACAAAGGCTAGAGACGAAGACACACGTAACGCTAACGGGCTCTATATTTGTCTGTGCTACATACATGTTTCTTTGTTTTGTTTCTACCCTTTGTCCGCGTTGTTCCTGCGCTGGCCTGTCCTTAACATAAGATCGCTGATAACTGGGCGACAAAGATGTTTTTGAAGCTGTAAAAGCGTACAGAGACGAGAAACGAAGAGAGTGGACAAGACGAAGCGCTTACTCACAACTGAAGTTGCTAATAGATGAAAAGAAGAGGATAACGACACGAGACCAGCCGTCACTCGTAATGTTAAAAAAATATGTCTCAAATCCATATTGTTATTATGGTTCGTGTATGCGCAATTATAGACAGTGATGTTTCCACTGTTTCTTTTACGAGCGCTCCAAAAAATATGTCACCGTGCGCCACAGAGCTGCTTACTTTCATCACCCTCACGCAGTAGCATCATGCAATGAATGCCTCCGGGCAGCATTTTCACTGGCGCATCTTCGGTAACTCTGATGCTAAATAGGTAGTAGTCCCTCTAAACACCTTTCTCTTTAGTGGGTGAAAGAAACCAGCGGGAAAATGCCAGAACAAGTAACTATATACAAGAGAAGCTGTGGATTTACAACTGAGAGTTCAATAAAAATGGTATTCCCGACAACGGACCTGCAGCGCATGCGCAAGCTTCAACAATCTGACCTGCAACAAAGCAAACAAGCTCGCATAGTAAGCTAGTGAACCATTCAAGTGATTAGGACAATGTGAGCCGACAATACAAAAACGAGACCTCTTTATCTTTGAGGAATACTGAATGATTACTCACGCATTAACTTTTGCCCTGTTTCTTGATTTCAAACGGTTCACAAATTTCATGTTCATTCTTATACTTTCCTTTTCCAATAATGCTCACTGATTCGGAATCGGGCATGTAATTAACTGTTGCAGAGCAAAGTTAAGTTGCCACCAGTGCCTGTGGCAAGTAGATTGCGGTGTTCGCGCAGCCTGTAATTCATACATCGGCCGGTCTGACCGATGTAGACTCAGCCACATGACACAGGTATTCGGTACAAAACCGAAACCGAGCAATTTGTGTACACTTCTGTTCCACAGGGGCTGCTAGGGCCTCGTTTGGTGCTATGCACTTGGAAAATCTAGAGTTGGCACGTCGTAGATAGAACCACTTTTAACGCAATTCCTTGCGGCCACCTTTTTGAGTCTGTGAAAAATGTCATGTATATATGGCATCACCGTTGTGCTTCTGGGACAACGGCTACGTTATTCGCTCCGTACCTGCTCTTTTTCTTCATATTATTAAACGCTGTTTCAGTCACAGCCGTCAACAAACGGGCTGGTGCTCATTCAGATTCGTGCTCTTTGGCCTTGTCCGATGCTCGTCCAACACCGTTTAAGTACCAATTTATGCTGACGACATTTGCATCTGGGAGTCTCCTGTGACGAAACTTCAGGTACGAGCAGGGCCAGAAAAGGTAGCTTCGTTAACGTCATTGTAGTTGCGAAGACAGAATTTAGAGCTGTCGTCAGAGAAACGCTGACTTGTTGCATCACATGGAAGGCAATGAGGCCTTACTCTGTGTCAATGGGCAGGCAATTGTACATGCACGGAAACGCCTCTTCCGAGGGGTAATTACCGACCGCCGCCTAGCATGGAGCCCGTACGTTTCGTACACAAAGCAGAGGTTAACGACAATAACACACCTCCTCAAATTTCTTCAGGTAAAGTGCAGACCTTGAAATGCGTACTCCTTTCTAATGACTAATATAATATTCTGCAGATGCAGTGAAACGATCGCGCACCTTGTTTGCGAGTGCCCTGGTTTCAACTGGCAAAGAGCAGCTCTTTTAGCCGCACTAAACCAACCGGACAAGCGCCCACTCCCAGCAAACAACATTCTTGGAAACTGCCCTACACAAACACCAGCGCGAGTCGCTATGAAGGCACTACTGCGTTAAGACACCGGACTGCATGACAACTTGTGTAAAGTTGTGACTGTACAGTGTTTTACGTAGAATGTATTAGCGGGACGCTGATACAGTATGACACCATGTAACGCCTCCGGAGACTGTGTGACAGCGCCCACAGAAATAATTCTGTATTGTGTGTCTGTGTGTTTTTTTCATTTCTTTCCGTATTCTCTTTTTTTTCTCATCTATCTCATCCCTTTACTCCTCCCCCCGGGTACAGTATAGCCAACTGCATAGATTCTTTGGTTAACCTTTCGTCTTTCCTTTGCTTCTCGCCTTCTCTGTAACAATACTGACTATTTAACAATAAACTGATTCTGAGTATGTGTTGCCCTATAGGTGCTTACGAAACACGCGGAACTGCTAATACAAGAGCGCGTGATATTCTACGGCTACATCATTTCAGCATTAGCAAACGTTAAATGCAAACGTCAGCAAGAAGCGCGGAGTTTGGTGAAATAAGTCCTTGCTCCCTAAGACAAGACTCTGCCTGCGCGCTACTCCCGCTGTGATTTGAACTCGCACCCGCTGCGGTTGCCCAGCGGCGGCCAAGGCATTCTGCTGCTGTGCACGAAGTCGCATGTTTGGTTCGCGGCCATGGCGGCCCCATCTCGATGAGGACAAAATAAAAAAAATGCCCGTGTACTCAGATTTACGCGCACGCTAAACAAACCCAGGTGGTCAGATATAATTCGGATCTCTTTTTTACGGCGTCTCACAGAAGCCTATAGTGCTTTGGAAGGTTAAACCACAAGAATCAATTAATCGATCGATCAATCGATCAATCGATCAATGAATCAATAAATTAATGAATCAATGAATCAATCAATGAATCAATGAATAGATAAATGAATGAATGAATCAACCAACCAATGAATGAATGAATGAATGAATGAATAAATGAATGAATGAATGAATGAATGAATGAATGAATGAATGAATGAATGAATGAATGAATCAAAAACTCGTATCTCTGGCGATGCGCACTTCAGCCCGAGACGCACTATAATCCCTGCTCGATTGCGGAGTATTCGCCCTGCCGTACTTTGTGCAAAGTGCTGTGCTCCAAGCAGACTTCGAGAGTGGTGGCGTGTGTGCACGTATTTCGGAGGCTACAACGGTAACTTTCGAGGACCAAGTGATGGCAACAGGAAAACTCGAAAGTAACGAATCCTACTAGATTATTCAGTAAGATTCCTCGAAGGCATGGTTATTAAAACACTTGTTATTGCAACGGTTTTGGCACTGTGTATCCTGGGTTCAAAGTCACACGCGTGAAAAATTAAGAAACCCGCACGCAAACCCGTGCGAGGCTGATTTGCAATTACAAAGAGAAACAGCAGACCTACGCAGGCGCTTTTGGGTGAGCACATTTAGCCTGTAAGTTATGCTTATTACTAAGTAGTTTGATTTTTGGGTTTACTGAAGCCAGTTTCGAACTTATAGTAAATTGTAAGAAGTATTAGTGTAAAGCCAAATTGGCTCATTTAGAAACTTCGCCACTGGAGAATCGCGCCCTCACGCCAAAATGCTCACAACAAATACCTACGTGCGTTCAACCAGAAGAGCGCATACAGAATTCTCACAGTGCATGGACAATTTGTTGGACACTAGCAGTGCATGGACACTAGCACCACAGTTGTCTCCACAAAATATTGCATGAAACTCAATGCACTGGGCTGCCGCGGCGGGTAAAGAGAAAATATTGTTGATCCTTATTTCAGAGGAATTTTACGTAACAATAAAGCTAGACGTGTATTGTAAGAAGCAGATGACAGCTTTGTTGCACGTTCTCATATACGAGTTCGGAAACGTGCACAGTTCTTTCATAATTACGGTTTCCCTCGAAGGGCGAAGCAATGACAGCTATAGCAAGCAAGCGAGGCCTGCGCTGCTGCATAGCGTATATAGCACGCGGAGGCTACCAGGCATCATGGGTATATACAACGCGATGACGAACACCAAACTACGTCTCTTTGCTGGCTGTTCTTAGTGAGCCTATCCGACCATCTGTCCCTGACAGTCCCGGCCTGCCTGAGCCAGTGCTTTAAGCCAATAAGCGTTGCGCATGCAGCGTCTCGGAGTCTCAGGTTGTCCTGGAGGGCCCAGAGTTTCTTACAATAATTACTAGAGGGCACTGTGGCGCTATCGTCTGCGGGAGCTGCAAGCGTGGCACTTTAGCCACCGTGTGAATGATGGTTAATGCATGAATTCGCATAAAATTTCTCCTTCAGACTTTAAATGGCTTCATGATTTTGTAAACTGAGTGGTTTCAACAAAGTACGAAGTTATAAAAATATAAATCAATAAACAATAATGAAATTGTTTGACGGCGGGGTTGGACAGAGGACAACTAGCACAGAAGCCCAATATAGAAAGCGGCACGCCACGTACACATATGTCGTCGAGCGGCGTGGAACAAAATTTCCCGAGGGAAAGCCAGTGTGTGGGGACGCTCGGCGCAGTTCGATTTGCCCACCTCGACAAGGGGAATCACTGCACTAAGCCGGGATTATACATGTTCGCGGAGTCTTATTGCCTTCTCCATTCGGAGAAGCATAGAATGCTCTGAAAGTTAGGGGCAATTGAGGCAGATTAAGTGTAGTCAACACTGCCGCAAGAATATTTGAAGCTACTAGCACGAAGCTCTGAGGAATTCATTTCATTTCATTTTATTACCTTAAAGACTCCATTCGGGGTATTACATAAGGGGTGGTTAACATGTGAACACAAGAAAAGGAGGGTGTTACATTGAAATAGAAGTTTCCCCAGTTTCTAGAAATTGTGAATGACACGTGATGGCAGCGACATTAATGGGTAGGTCGTTCCAGTCCTTGGCAGCTCGAGGAAAAAATGATGATTGAAAAGTGACAGTTCGTGTTCGAGGACGAGAAACTTGGAGTTGATGGCTGGTGCACTGTGACATGCGTGAAGATGATGGCGTGATGTAAGGCGGGTGGCTTAGTGAGCTGTAAAAAATGTGTGATAAAGAGAGAGCGTGGCGATACGACGATGAAAAGCAAGAGATTCCAAGCTTGGTTGTGCCTATAAGTGTGAAATGCTAATGTTACATGAATGTGAAGAATGGATGAATCTAGTCGCACGATTCTGAACTGACTCGAGTGCATTGATGATGTATGTTTGATGAGGGTTCCAGGCGGCGGCGGCATATTCCAGTTGTGGTCTGACAAATGATTTGCATGCGAGTAGTTTGACGTGCTGTGGAGCATGACGAAGATGGCGCCTCATGAACCCAAGGGACTTGTTCGCTGACGAAATTACGTTAGTCGCATGCGCTCCAGGAAAGGTCGTGGGACAGAGTTACGCCTAAGTAGTTATAGGCTAGAACTGATTCTACTGGGACGTTTGCAATTGTGTAAGTACACAGATAAGGATTACGACGGCGGGAAATAGAAATAAATTTGCACTTGTTAGGGTTCAAGGCCATTTGCCAACAGTTGCACCAGTCCTGCACGTTATTAAGGCCATTCCGGAGAGATACTTGGTCAGAGATATTAGTCACAGTACGATAAATCACACAGTCGTCAGCGAACATACGAATAGGACAAGATACATGCAGCGGAAGATCGTTAACGTATATTAGGAAAAGAAGCGATCCCAAGACTGAGCCTTGAGGGACACCTGAAGTGACAGGGAGGGGTTCGGAGGAGACGTTATTGACAAGGACGAACTGGGAACGATTAGTAAGGAATTCGTTTATCCATTGTACTACAAGAGGATCCAAGTTCAATCTACATAATTTTATTAGCAAGCGGTTATGAGGCACTGTGTCAAAAGCTTTAGAGTAGTCTAGAAAGATGGCATCGGTTTGAACGTTGTTATCAAGATTAACGTGGAGATCATTAAGGAAAATAGCTAGTTGTGTTTCACATAAAAGCCCTTTGCGAAAGCCATGTTCCTGTATTAACTACCATTCCCATGGTAGTGGAACGACCGCAGCGCCATAGTTCACTCTAGCAAATAGTATATGAAGTTATACATGACAGTCTGGGACGACAAATTGAAGAGGCTCGCTGATTATTCATTACCGCCGCCGCCGCCTTTGTCCTCACATGACGATGCCATGCACGCACGGCCACTTCGAGGCTGCCGGCGGCGTTGCGGGGTAACGCCATCAGTTTTTGCCGCCGTAGTCCTACAATATTCTAGCTGGCCTCCAACATGGACGTGTAAAACACGTCGTGAGAAATAAAAATGAGATATTACTGGCTAAGAAAAACCGCGCGCGAGATCTTGTCTATCTGTGTGAGCTGTGTGCGAGGTAACTTTTGTTATAATAGTCGATAACTAGGTGTCAAGACAGAAATGTAGAGGTTTCTATTGTCTTCAGGATGATAATGGGCTGTATGAATATGGCACAGATTTTCAGTGGGGCTCGTCAGAGGACACTCTATGAAGCGCACAAGCTGAGTTGGTCCACGGCAGGTGCGTGCTGCAGACACCATCGTTGAGCAATATTGCGAGTGTCAACAAGAAATACGTGTCCTGTCTTGTCCTGCATGCTCGCCAGCCCGTCTAGCCTTTTGTGCCGTTGCATTTGCTTCTGGAAAGCGATAGTTCATTTAGGTTCGTTTATACTTAGACTGAACCCATTGTGTGAAGTTCAGCTGCTATATTATATGAGGCGTTGTGCTGATGAGCACGAATTCGCAGTTTCGATCCTGGCCGTGCCGGTAGCACTCCGGCGGGGGCGGAATAAAGAAACTCTCATATACCGTGCATTGGTTACACGTTAAAGAGCTCCATGTGGCGCAAAAATAACTATGTTTACAGCATTACCACGTGGTTCGGGTCGAAATGATGAAACACTCCATCAGTCATGGTGTGTGCGGAAGTCAACACGCTTGTCATACTGCATCATCCACGTGATGTTCTTCAAGGGGTCTTGCTGCTAGATACATGATAATAAAATAACGAGGAACCAGTTCTTTAGATATGGTTGAAATATGGCGCGAAAGGAAGACAGCACGTGTAAAATTTCGGAAGAATATTTCGACTTGGGCCTCAGCTTCGTTAAAATGTAAGCTAAAGGTGGAGTACATCACCTGAAACAGCTGTGCGGTTGTCAGGGAACGTCACACGAGATTACATGAATTTACTGCGCAATGGATTAGCTAGGCGGCGCATGCGGTGACTTCTTAATGCGTAAGCACTGTTGGGCTACTTGAGGGTCCGTCTCGTAGGCGGACGGTCAGATTTACGAGCGAAGTAGCCAGATTTCACAGCGCTTGTTTTGTTCCCAGAAAGACTTTGTTTAGGAGAAAACTGCATCTGATAGGTCCGCATTCCTTTACCGCAATTTAAATCGGCCACCATAGTGGGGAGCGGTGACGTTGGATGTGCCATCCTCGCCCTTTACTGCCATCGGTGAGTAAAATGGCGCCCGACGGATAGCGCTACGGTTTTCTGCGCAAAACGCAAACGCATGGCCTTGGAGAAACCGAGCCAAGATAGAGCTTTGGATGTGCCGCTGCAGCTGCTCTTGGTCAAGTGGCGTGGACCGTTCGGGAGTCCCGAAATATTACGTGGGCGTGACATTTTATGCTATTTGCAGTTTCTGTGAGTTTCGTGAACCAGCTCTACCGTCGCAGCACTACGCGAAAGCGCGGGCGGCGCTGAGTGGAGGAAGCGCAACCTTTTTACCGCCAGCGTCCTTGTCGAGAGTAACGTCATTAGGATCTTTTTTCTAAAAAAAAGGAAATAGAACTGCACAAATAACATTTTATTTCGTATTATAATTCAGTACAACGATATTTTTATTGGGGGTGGTTGAGTACCAGTGACAGAATTATAATGAGGAGTGCCTTGGTCATCGGGTTAGTACTTGAATGTCTCGGGGTAGTCTGTAATCGTGTCGTGCATTTACCTCAGTTTGTCGATTGATAAAGCTCCGTTCGCGATAATTTTTATGCCTCAGACGCTCCTGAGCACTAATCTGTCACTTTAGTTTGACTTAATATTTGCCTATAATGTCCATTTACGCATGAAGACGATTAATTTAGGCAATTAAGAATTGTAAGGTTAAATAAAATTAGGTTAGACTAAATTAATCGTTTTTATTAAGAGTAATTATGGTAAAATTGAAGTGGCATAAGTTCGATTTATTTACAATAAACTGAGTAAAGTTAATCAGAATTCATGAGGAGTAAGTAGGATGAATTGATATTAGTTAAGATTACGTTACTTAAGCCCAATGAAGATAATTTATTGCTTAATCCCAATTCACATTAGTTACGATTGCACTAATTTCGCTTAATAAGAATTATTCCGATGAATTAGGTTTCCTAATTAGGTCATTTAAACAAGTCATTGCAATACGTGCAGCCTATTGCACCATCTTCGACACAGTGAGCCGCGGTGCGCGAACCTCAGTCACTTAATCAATCATTCGTTACATGCGTGCATGAGCGTCTGGAAATAATACTTCTTACGCACTCACTGTCATATCCCACTAAGGCATTTCTGCAGTATTCGTTTTTCTTGAGGTCATCACATGGAAATTACGTGGTAGCGTGTAAATCAAATACCAGTTGATCGAGGATGCGTGCGCGAAATCTATTAAATGTCTCATTTTACGTGGTCCCACAGCCTGGCACCCTTTTTCGTAGTTTTCCTTCACGGTAATCAGGGATACTATCGGACATTAAAAGTTCAGGGCTCTAAAAATATTTTGCATTAGTTCAATGGCAGCAAATTAAGCGACATCTAAAGACAGATATACACCGACGTCTAAAAACGGATGTGTGGTACTCGACTACAGCGTGATTGAAAAGGTACAGTTAAACGTGTACTTCGTACTGTGTAAAACTTTTGACAGATAAGTACGCCTGAGCTGAATGTAAGCTTATGTAGTTGAAGAAACCTTGAACAAACAAGCTCTGGACCGGGTAAGAGATGTTAAATTAAGCCAGAGTGGTAGATTCTGTTATTTGGTGCTGCACCGATAAAACAGACAACGCTGCGTTTCTTATCTACACCGCTTTCTTTCCTCGCGCTCTTAGTTGTAGCGATTCTAGCAAAGCAAATAAAAACGAAGTTTTTCTCGCTGTTTCTACACTTAAAGCCCATTGACTTCTGTTGTTACTTTTTTTGTATAGGCTCGAAAAAAAAAATGCGCGAACTTTTTTTTTTTTGTTAGGGCAAGCCTTAACTGCAGTATAGCCCAATTCAACATGCTCGCACGAGGTCGCGGAATCGAATCCCGGGCACAGCGGCCGCATTTCGATGAGGGCGAAATGCGAAAACATCCGTGTACTTAGATTAAGGGGCACGTTAAAAAAACCCAGGTGGTTGGAATTTCCGGAGCCCTCCAATACGTCGGGCTTCATAATCAGAAAGTGGTTTTGGCACGTTAAACCCATTATATATATATATATATATATATATATATATATATATATATATATATATATATATATATAATATGCTTGAAGTGTCCGAGATCAGCCTCAGGAATATTGCGGACCAATTCACTCATATTGATTTTTCAGAGAACGAAAGATAAAGAAAGCAGGGAGCTGCGATAAATCACGAAAATGCGAAAATGCAGCTGCGATAAATCACGTCATTGAAATTGCACACGTACGTTCGAAGATTGATGGTTGACACTACAAGCCAGCGCTTTCGTTTCGACGGACGCCTTCGAAACGTACCAATGATGGAAAACCCACAAACCTGTTTGTCGAGCGGCAACTGCCATACGTTATATAAGAAGTCGGTTGTTTGCGCTTAGTTGTTTATTTGCTTCCTGATCGTCTCACGTTTGTTCATGCCAATGCTCCTTGCAGAGTGTCTAACTTCCGCAACTACCTATGCTCGCAGGCTTTCAAGGTGGCTAACTTATTCGACTCTAGTAAGTTGTCATTTCAATGACGAACGGTGCGAGAGCATGAAAAAGAAAGGTGAAATGTCGCCTTGGCACGAGTACCCGTTACGACATGGCGAAGCATTCGGGTCTCGTGTTTGCCTCTTGTCCTGTGACAAGTGCGGAGCATGCCATCCTGGGTATACATATAAAGAAGAGGTATGGGATTATTCGCACGCATACATTACAGCGTTTGACGGCAGGTCGTCGCTTTCATAGAATGCGTGGCTTTAGGGGGTCTTGTCATAGACTTAGTACTGTAATTTCGCTTTGTGGCGTTCTTGTTTAGCACTATTGTTTGCCTAAGAGACACAGAACTCGTTATGGAACGAGAATAGGGAGCTGATTTTGGAAATTTACCGCATGAAACACACTAGATTTGAAGAAAATCTCGTGTGTCACTCCACCCTCCTGAATATCACTGCAACTTACCTAATGTTCCCGATTTGGACTATCAGTACATGACGCCCATCAACCGATGACATTCTATCTCTTGTAAACAATCTTAAGTTATCTAATTCTTGTGGCATCGATGAGAATAATTCCAAAATACTAAAGAACAACGTTAAGACTTCTAGGAAAATATTACATCACATTCTCAGACATTCACTAATTTCTGATTGGAAGACATTCACCCGTCTGATTGGAAGACTGCAAAAGTAATTCCCATATTCAAAAACTGTGATAGATATTCACCAGATAACTGCCGGCCAATTTCGCTCACGTGTATTTGTTGTAAAACGCTCGAGCATATATTTGATTCTCACATATACAACCATCTGGAATCAAACAACTTTTTTTTCACTAACAAGCATGGGTTCTGCACGGGTTTCTCATGTGGTACAAGGCTTTTAGAATTCACGACTGACCTGCATTCAAACATGGGCCATAATGTAGAGATCGATACCATATCCCTTGACTTTTCCAAGGCATTTGATCGCGTAGCCCATTGGCGCTTGATTTCAAAGTTAAACGCCCTAAGATTGAATTCACTAACTTAGCTCCGGAACTTTATTTCTAATCGCCGACAGCTTACATTCGTTAACAATCTTTTTTTGCCCCTTTCCTATGTCACTTCCAGCGTGCCACAAGGTAGCGTTCTTAAGCCGCTACTATTCTTAATAAACCTTCATGATCTTCCTAATAAATTAGCATCCCGAGTGTGAATATTCGCAGACGACTGCATTACTTACCGCCCTATAACCAACGTCGATGACTACCTCATTCTTCAAAACAACCTTCAGCTTATCGTGGATTGGTGTAACACTTGGTTAACGACTCTTAATTCATCTAAATGCAAGAGCAAATACTTTCCTTCACTCGCAAACACTCAATCTCTAATTTCCAATATAACGTAAATAATAAGCCAATTTCTGCAGCTACTTCCTACAAATACTTAGACATTAATCTCGCACCAAGCCTTTCCTGGGCCCATCACGTTACTACAATATGTACTAGTGCTTCGAAATCATCGGGGTACTTACACCGAAACTTACGTAATTCGCCCTCCAACATCCGCAAGCTAGCTTATCAGACATTTGTTCGCCCCCAGCTCGAATTTGCCTCTCCACTCTGGTCACCCCAACATAACAACCTAATCAGCTTATTCGAATCAGGTCAAAATAGGGCCGCCAGGATTATTTCACGCACGTACACCTACAATTCAAGCATCTCACAAATAAAACTTGATATCTCACTTCAACCACTATGTACTCGACGTGGTTTTGCGTTCATATAATTTATCAAGTACGTTCATGCGCACAGGAAATCTTCGTTACGGCTTCAAGTCGCACCTTGCATATCTCGCAGATTATATAATCACCTCAGCTTCACGCACATCTACGGGAACACTCATGCATTCAATTGGTCGGCGCTTCCTCGTGTCATTCGATTGTGGAACGCTCTTCCTGATTTCATCATCTCTGAATCTAATCCCAAAAAATTTCGTCAGCTCATCAGTTCATATTCTACCGCCTAACTTCAATAAAGTGCTTGGTGCATTTTCTTCTATTTTTCAGTTCTGTGCTCTCTTGCTTATGAGCTCATTATTTCGCTTATTATTCTTGTATTATTTTAAAGTATTGTTTAGTATTTGTACTGGTGTGGCAACACTTTCTTTATTGACATTGTTTATCGAAAAAACTGTATCGTTTTCTTTTTTTGTAATATGTACATTACCGGCCCTGTTATTTTTGTACAATGCTTTATTGCTCGTATTAGATATGTATACATGTTTCCACTGACTATTAATCATGTATGTCTATTAGGTTTTGTTATATACCCTCTTTTAATGCTTCGGCAACGCACCCCTTACTCACTGCCTCATACGAGGCCTGTAAGGAGATTTTAAATAAATAAATATATAAGAAGGACAGCACGAAGCGGTACTGACAGCTGATGATTTAATGAATGCTGAGCTTATACAGATCAGACACGTGTGCACCCAGAAAACAACGTAAAAACCAATAAAAACACAGAGCGACTTTAAACAAACACTAAGATAAACGCTGACAAACTACTGAGGCACCGAGCACTCCTATGTCGCGTGGAAAGAAACAAATGGTATTTCTGAAAAACAGCAACTGACGGCGAGCTAGCGCACTCACCATCCTTAAAGCGTCGCACGGCCACGGCCTTTACAATCTCTCTTTCCAGCTGGCCATTTTTCCTGCCGGTAATTTATATCTTTGAAAGCAAAGGGGAGCAGCCCAAGCAACTACGGCAATGAATAGCCGAGTTCGACCTTCCAGCAGCCCCCAGGGAATTCTCATGCTTACGCAAGCGAATGTTAATGCACCTACCAGTTTGTCCAATATATTATCTGCCGCGCTTTAGTGGTATATTATAAATAACGTAGTCGTATAAATGACAGCAAGCATGGTCAGCGGATAAGAAACCTAACTTTAAATCTAAAAGTTACATGCGTAGACGATTTTTAATCATACTAAAACATTCACCAGATGGCGACCTTTCAGAAGTAACTCTTGAGATTTTGTCAGTCTTTTTCCAGTTGATCAAGTCAATTGAATTTCATTCACGAGCTTTTGCATAATGGGTCGATCCAATTTTCGGACTTAAAGTTGGATTTTGAATCCGCTGATCATGCTTGCTAGGCCTTCGAGCCCCGGTCCAAAAAAAGCACTTCAGCCTATCGATTCATCTCATTCAATCTTGATATAGCGAGGTATAACTTCATTTTTCAAGTTTCAGATCAGCGCTTTTAAAATCATGTCCCCTCAATCAGCTTCCTAGTTTTCAGCTTAAAGTGGGGCGTCTAGAAAAGGCGGGTTTTCCGAACTCTCTCTTGCTTTCAGTTGCCGAATCATTGCTTGTGAAGCTTCAGAAAAAGCACAAAGAACCATTAATTTCTACTGTAGAGGCCAGTAGGAATAATTTTACAGCACTTCCTTACATACATAAATATTCCAATAATCTCAAAAAGATTTCTGGCAAATATGTGGTTGATATTGTCCTCCCAGCACCTTACAAACTTTCGAAGTTGTGCAGCATGGTGGCAATGGGAACCACGGGCTCGGCCTCCTGTGAAATGACGCATACAAATTCGCATGTGCCTTGCACGACACGTGTCATTTATAAGATTGCACTAAAGTGTGTCAGCCAGTACATTGGACAAACTGGTAGGTGCATTCCCTTCCGTGAGCATGAGCATTCCCTGCGGGCTTCCCAACGTCGCGCCATTCGTCATCAACCCAGCGCTTGTTTGCTTCTTAAAGGGACACTTATGAAAGCCGCTAAGTCAATTTAAACATTAAATAGATTTCAAGTTTACTCCAACACTTGGGGACGGTAAGGTATTGTTTAGACATAGTAGCGAATGAATTCGTCTTGAGAACAAGGCTAGGCATATATTAATAGCGGCCGCGCAAGCGTAAGTCAACCATCGATTATCTCGCACAAAGAGGAATTGCTATACCCAAACAGTGAACTTTCACGATAACACGTGCATCATGTTCCTTACTTCCAAAGGTGGCTCACTGGTCTCACTTGTGAGCAGGTATACTTTTGCGTTTCGAGGCAAACGTTTACGTCCTTGTTGAGCAAGACGCCCCCTTCTGGCGTACGCTTCCTTGGCAGTTGAAATGCGCTTCGGTTCCATGACAGGAGCACACAACTAAATTCCTCACTAACAATGCACGCGTACGCATAAACGCATCTGCTCGCGGTGATCTACTAGGTCAGCAAACGACGACGAACACCAAACGCTGGGGAAGCGGGAAATAACTAAGAAATATATAAACAAAGGAGAAGAAAGGGGGTTAACCGAGGGACCCGATATTTATTAGTCATATAATGAGAAGCCAACAACCCGATTAAGATCACGTTCTCGTGACGCCTGCGGCAAAAAAAGACGTTCCTCGTCCGCCGCCAAGGTTTGTGAGTGGGGGCGCTGGCTAACACTCCCAGGGTTCTACTAGTACACATAAATACCCAAGAAAGTGGATGGGGAAACGCCGCCGCGGTAGCTCAATTGGTAGAGCATCGCACGCGACATGCGAAGGTTGTGGGTTCGGTTCCCACCTGCGGCAAGTTGTTTTTTCATCCACTTTAATTTCCATTAATTTATCATTACATTCTTTCATTTATTAAGCACATGCAATTTCCCCCATTTTGTACTTGGTGTCAGTGTTTGTTGGCTTCTCATTATATGACTATATATATATATATATGCAGTGCGATACGATATATATAGTGTGTGTGTGTGTGTGTTTGTGTGTACTGCCAGATACCGACGAACACCAAACCCATAGGAAGAGGCGAAGAAAGCTTCGCTTTAAAAGTGATGCCCGCACTGACGCCAATAAAATCCGTGATGTCACAAGTGGCTGGTGCGAGAACTTCAAAGCTGCTGTATATATATATATATATATATATATATATATATATATATATATATATGTATATATATATATATATAGTGTGTGTGTGTGTGTTTGTGTGTACTGCCAGATACCGACGAACACCAAACCCATAGGAAGAGGCGAAGAAAGCTTCGCTTTAAAAGTGATGCCCGCACTGACGCCAATAAAATCCGTGATGTCACAAGTGGCTGGTGCGAGAACTTCAAAGCTGCGTCGCCACCTGTCTTTTGTTTTTGCATCTCGTCTGGCTTATCATGCCTGTGCTCATTGGGAGAGTCCTTCTTTCTTTCGTATTCTGCTAATGTGATTTACCAATAAGACTGAAGTTGCTTTGCTTCTCTGTTTCCTTTATCGCTTTCTTTCCAATGCTTGCTTCCTGGCTTCTAATTACGTTGCTTTTGTTTGCTTGGATGATTTTGCTGCAAATGTCTCTTCTGGTACCTTATCGCCTCCCTTTTCTCGCAGCACAGCACATGCCGAGAGGTTTTCTTAATCATATTACCATGAATATAGCCGATAATTTGACATAAATGTCAACCTATTGTCTTATCCTCCAGCTTCTCACTTAAAGCCCGTTGTGTCTACGAGTTCGTTTTTTTTTTCTGTGCAGCCTGAATTCGATGGTTACAGATAGCGGCAATCGATGCTGCAGAGGAAAGACGCCACTTCAATTTTGCCAAATGGCGCCTCCAATTCGTGCCATTTAATGCGAAGTCGCGTCCTTTTTCAGGCGGCGTTTTGTGCAATTTACATTGTATTCGCGACAAATCATGCTATAGAATTTCAAAGGACAGACTCCCAGCCCCTCATTTATTCCATGCCACCCACGCATATTTCTAATCGTCCCACTTCGCTGTCTCCAAGAACACAGTGTCTGGCAGTAATCAGTTCACTTTTTCTCATGCATTATGGTGAATTAGTCCAATTGTTAATTTATTGAGCTTAGCTAAATTGTACAGCCGAAAACTTGCCTTATTCAATGCCCGAACGAGTGTGCATGTAGGAAACTTCGAATTTCATCTAAATATTTTCATTTTACAGACCTCAATGATATTGCATGATGCCACAATTTTTTATATTTATCAAATTAGATAATGGCTCTATAGGTGCCGGTGAAATGCGTGGAAATTCACCGAAGGGCGACATCTTTCAGGATATGCGAGGCCATTTTGAAGTCTTGTCTCTGGTAGCCACTGTTTAGTCTGCCAATATATTCGGCTTCTACTAAAGGTGAACGAAAATCACTGCGGAAGATAGGTATGGTGGGCGAGTTTGTGTCCGATTCTTAGGGTCTGCAGTGCGAAACACGATTAGTTCTCTCGCGTAGTCCCTCGCAGTGCTTGCTTGAAAAAACAAATGGTTTCATTTGCTACACTTCAACAAGCCACTACTATCGAAACAAGAAGGTACTCCAGCAGCCGTTTTAAATACGCGAAATGTTAACAAGACCGATGTTGCCCGTGTCACTAGTTGCAGGGACCATTATGTTACGCAGATGTAAAATTATCGCACATAGTGTCTGGCCAGTGACGTGGAAGGGCAATTATGGCTTTTCTTGGTGCAGCATATGAGCTTTCGGTTTGAGATTATTATGTTCGTGGTTAGTTAATGCCATTGGGGTCATTCCGTTCCGAACACAAATTGTTTAGATCGAAACGAGAGGCTGCAGGTGTCACATGCATACCGTTATCCTAGATAAACACAGGGACTAGCCTACACGAAGCTCACACGCATTTAGTCCGCTCGTCACTCGCTCGTAATGGAGTGGTCGCGCTCACCAGATGCCCTTACCATGCAGTATTGCGGATCGATGCTCCATTAGCCTGTTCATATAGATTTTCTCACCGCACATCTATAGTTTTTTACTGATATATGTTACTTGACAGGCGGCATTGGCGTGCACATTATGCAGCGTAACACGAGACCGGCCATGTGACACCTGAATTTTGTTCCAAAATGAATCCTAGAATCTATCATGGTTTGAATCCGGTGGGATTCAGGAAGTCCGCAGGAAGTTTGGGATTAAAGTCCGGCAAAACGAACTATGAAGTAAACATTTGTTTCTGCACTTGCCGCGGAGACCTATAGTTAGCAAATCAATGTTTTATTGACCATACAATTCATTGCAAGAGTCAGTAGAAAAGATAAAGCATAAATAAAGGAGAACGAGCTCGGTAGCTACTAGCACCGAGTACCCTTTAAGGTGATGCGCATGAAACCTTTACCCTTTCCAAGGTGATGCGCATGAAATGCGTCCATTGGTTTAATTTCTTCTTTCGTAGCCGCTGTTAGCTGCATTCAGCGCAATGTGGTTTTTCGATAGAAGAATGTTTTAACAAGTAATGCTGCGTTGAGAGTTTCCTAGAATTGCCTGAAGCATTATATGATGAGGATTTAAGGAGTTTCGGTTTGGAATGATGTCTTGCTTCAATGCGCAAAAAAGAAAGAATCTTTATACTGCTGAGATCGAAACTCAAGAGAACTCCCAGCTTAGAGGCGCGGTAAAGTTGCCCAATTCTATTCAGCGGACAGACATTAAGCACATTTACTTTTCACATACGAACAGTGTTTCGAAGGCTGGCAGAAGTACGAGTTCTGTTAAGCGACCTGTTTCTCGTTCACTCTTAAACGCAAGTCAGCGTCACATGTTTCGATGACATCACTTAAATATGTGGTGAAAGAGTAGAGCAAATAACATAAAACAGGAAATCTACTGCATGAAATTGCGTTATTTCTATGCAGGATAAAGGACATGGTGCTGAACACGCAGAAGCGGTTCTAGCCAGGTTAGTTTCAGCCCTCTTTAGGCGAGAGAAGGTGGTCCCCGGTCGCAATTCTTCCATGTGATTTCTGTGCCTGTTGTAACAAGCAGTATTACACGCAGGGCGCAAACGAAGAAACACGTATGGGCAAGACAAGCGCCATCTTCTATACTAAAACATGCGCATGTACACACACACTAACACGGACACCACAGGTACAGTCAAGCGCCTTTGCAGTAGTGTGCTTGTGAGTTCGAAAATTTTTCCTATAACGGTCACTTTGTTGTAAACGTCGCGAATCGTACCGCTCACACTAGAGCAGACTAAGCACGTTGAAAATAAATTCTTATTGAACTCTTCCTTTACCGCAATAGATGTGCTCATTTTCGGTGCTGTCATGCTGTAACATATCAGATCAAGATGTAGTAATAACGTATACTGCGACACATAAATTTGTAGCCTATTCACTAGTATTTTGAATCGATGTATAGCAGGAATAAATGTTCAAATAATTATTGTAAGTTATTATGTTAAACTTCAAATGAGCACCTGAAAGAAAGTAAGTTTGCCATTTTTAGAATAACTGCTGAGAATTAAAATTTATGAAATATGCGAAATGTGCAATTGGTTCCTATTTCACAACTTTAGTAATTCATATCGCGCAAAAGAAGATGGTGGAGTGCAGATGACATCAATATACTAGGCATTGTGATGCTCATGCATCTATATGTAGTGCATAAAACTACTTACTTCAATCGGTAGTGTCTCAAATATGAAAACCTGCAAGTTCCTCTTGTGGAGGGAGAATTTGTTTTTGCTCATTGCAGCAGGTACTTGGTTTCTCTTTACTGCATTGTTTAGGCTTGAGAAGAGATGGTTACTAGGTCGGCGAGCATGTAGAAGAGTCCGGAAGCTTGATTATTGCGTTCAATCAGCTTTTCTGTGCAAGCAAGGTTGTGTAATTTGCGTTCAAATGGCGCTGGAGTCTCCATATGCTTCGTTAAACTGCTGTACAGTACTCAACAGTAATGTTGATTGTTGCGGAATGTTGTGCAGTAATGAATAAGGACACTCTCGGATTTGGATATTCAATATGTAAGTGATCAGACTGCTAGTCAAACTTCAATCAAAGGTCGTTTTAAAATCAGCTGCGTGTTTTTGCGTGAATGAAAAACCTCACGTGACCGGAAGGACTGCTCGTAATAATGTGGGCATACGCTGTCGAAGCGCTGATGGACAAAAGCAACCCATGGCGGGGAAAATAATATTGCACTTGATATTAGCCGAACACAGTTATTAAAATAGCGCGCACTCATCAGCAGCTATCGTTGTTTGCTACATCGTTAAACCAAGTTTACGTCGGATCGGAAAACTGATAGCCCAAAATAGGCTTCTGTGTCGTGACTGCTAATGTCATTTAAGTTAAGTTGTCATTAGGTTGACATGTCAACCGAAGCGCTAATGCTGCTTCTTTTTCTTGAAGAAGTGCTACGAGCATTGGATGTTACTTTCGACCATATTTCTAGTCGAAGCTTTATTTTTCTAGGCTCCGTAATCGGACGGAAATTGTAAAATCTTACAAATAGCTAAAGTGAAGTCTTCATTACGCACGGTGCACGATGTTACTAGTAGAAGTATTGCAACGAAAATGCTTAACAACACATAGAGAAGCTGTCGATCAAACTGATCGACACTGACGAAACTGTAGGCGCGGTAACGACAGAGATAACATAAATTTGAGAAAGACTTACTGAAATAAGTCGCCATTTTCTTGCGCACAATTTATCTGACAGAATGTTCGTCTGCAGATAATCCCATTGCAGTGGATTGGTGGGATGCTCCGCGGTGAAACACAGTAGCTACGCAAAGTAAAGCTACAGATTGTCAAATGCCGCTATCGTCTCCCTTGCCATCGAAATCGTTGGTTCGCTTAGCAGATCTTCATCCCGGTTGCGGTCATTGATATTCGCCTATTCTTCCACCCTAGCTGGTTTTGATGACGTCGTCGCTAGTCAGGTGCGTAGACGTCAACCCGTCATCATCAACTGCGACGCATTCGTCAGCCGTCGAACTCGCTGATCCTCAACAACGAGTGGTGCACGAGTTCAGCGATTTGTGTAGTGGTGCAGCAGGGTAGCGTAGCGCTCGAGTGCGTCGCCGTCGCAGCCATCAATGCGAGCACCTTTGTGAAGTCTGCGATAAGCAGTGGCGGCACTACTAAATGGTTTTCGTTGTAAAGCAACAAATCAACAAAGTTCTTCGTTGCAAAGGTCGTAGAGCTTTTCGTTGTAAAGACGTTCACAATAATACACGGAAGATAGGAATTCAGCCGGGGCACAATAACACCTTCGCTATAGAAGTCTTTTCGAGGTAGAGCTGTTTGTTGTCGAGTCGTTCGACTGTATACTAAGAAGCGGACACATGGATGGGCGAAGCACCAATTGTCATACTAAGAAACACACATCGACATAACAAGCGCCAACTACTATACCAAGAAACACATTGACAGATCGAGCGTGAGCTACTACTTCTACTGCCTTAACATGCAGAAAATCTGAAGCTGTACCTTCAGCCATGAGCTTGGTACTTCAACCTGACTGATTACAGCCAGCATTATTACCGAAAATTTCAATATTTCGGTAGCGAGGATCAATAGAGTTGTCTAGATAGAGAAAAGGGGGTTTATTCGAAATGAGCACTAATTTTAAGACCTTTAAAAGCCAGTAGCAATGCGGTGTTCTTCACTGTCACTCGCTTCATGAACGCATTATGGCGGATAGTGTAGTTTGAGAAATGCAAATTAGTTTCTGAACCAGAAACAATGAAAGCACGAAAAAAGTTAGGATACCATGGTGTCAGGTTTGGACTTTATAATCACAATAATTCGGTTCAAGTTTCTCTCTGCATCCGTCGTTAACACAACTTGCATCTACTCTGATAATCTAACCATAAAAAGAAAGTAACTAAAGAAGACAGACAGAATCATCCCCTTTTCTTTCACTACAAGTTTCTCGCAATCTTGTTGTGCTTACTTTCACGCCTTATTTCTGACGAGCTGTTGCGTGCCAAATTACAGTATCATGAGACAGAAGAGCTGCTGAATAGTCTTATGCATAAATTTGAGAACCAGCTTGTGAAACTGCTTTCCATGAGCGAACGCAAACTTAAGCGGCTTCGGGGAAGACAACTTATCTGACACGTTACCCAACCCGCGGCACTAACGCAACAGTAACTGATAAGAAAAATTACGGAAGATCATTTCAGGAATAAAAACATCTTAATTTATTTATTCAATGTCAAGTAAACAGCAGCCCTGTCAAATCACATTTGATATTGTTGGTTATGAGAAAGCAATTGTTGGTCTTCGGAGCGGACGTGTTTTCTCGCCGCACGATGCCTGTTTGTAAAAGCACGCATGCATATGTCTGCGCAACTGCGTGAAAGTAAGCCTGCGCGCGTACGTCTGTGCTAACATACAAGTATAGTCGGTAACAAAGGTTTGAGGGACACGACTTTCACGACGAATGTGATTCGTTGCTGCGGCATGGCGCTCCTATTTTTATGTGTCACAGTGTAGTAGAACCTACTGCAAATTGGAACTTTGTTTCTGTAAGCTAAGCAGTTCTGTAGGTAACTAGCGACACAGAACTGCTGCAGAACTGCTTAGCTTCATTCGTTTTTTCAGATCCCTTTTGCTTATGTAATTCTCACACTAGATCAGTATTTGAGAGAGGAAACTCCTGGTGACTGTACAGTTTTTAGTACGGATATCGAAGACCTGTTCTATTCCTTGTTGCATGACGGGTTGCTAAATTCCGTGAATGAGTGCATTAAAGAAGAAGCGCAAGAGTCAGCTTTTCTTGATAGATGCGGTGTTTCCACGGGAGTTTTTCTTGAAATTTTTTCAATGTAATTGAAATCGACGCTGATTGGGTGGAGGGATGGCGTTTTTCTGCAGAAATCATGCATTTGTATTGGCTCAAAGATTGCCCCTATTTTTAGCAATAGTTACCTGAGTAAGTTTGACAGCTGCTTAGAGAAAGCCTTAGGTAATAGCGTTATTAAGATATTTCGTTACTTTGATGATTACCGGATTTTCTGCAATAGGGAAAAATTCGATTCCGCTGCTACCTCAGTAAGTGAGAAAATTAAACTTTATGGAGGAGGATTAAAGTTTATTAAGGAATTTCCTCTGCGACGGTTAATTCAGTTTCTTGACATTTCCTTGGTCTTCGAAGAAAATCACGTTTGCTGGCATTACTACCCAAGATCTTCGAAGCCGTTGTTAAACTTTCAACCCAAGCATTCCAGAGTAGTAAAACATGGAATTGCCATGTCGTGCCTCTCACCAGATCTCTCACCATGTATTCTCTCACCAGATCCTGCATGCACAAAATGAGCGCCAGTTTTAATGCGCAGGTCCGGCGCCTATTAGAAGCAGGTTAGCCTAGTATAGCAGTGTCCACTGTTGCTGAGCGCCTAAAGAAGTCGGTTTCGAGGGGGGCGGACGTGATTACAGAAAGCAGTAATAGCAACAAAAGAGTAATGGCTATTCCGTACATTCATTCAGTGTCGCACCGGCTTAAAAACCTTGCAAGCAGATATAATGTTAATGTTGGTTTCACTGCTCCCAATAAGCTAGGTAAGATATGCGCTGCCGTACAGAGGAAAAAGGAGCAGGTAAAAGGCAAAAAAAAAGAATAGATATTTGTCCAGTGAAGCCCAGTAAGAGCAAGTTTTACTGACTGTCGTATGAGTGTGGTTTATAACCTTCCCCTAAGCTGTGGCCAGTTCTTCGTTGGGCAAACGGGACGGTGTATCAATCAGAGGCTAATGGAACATAAAAGGTCGTTAACCGGTGGATCGCCTTATAATCTTTCCCTACATTGCCAAGATTGTAACTGCACGCCAGAGTTAGATGAATGCGCGATATTGTACAGGCATAGCGATTTCTCATAACACCCGTTGTACGCTGTCCTGAATGTGCATGCAAAGTCAATATATCAGGTTCTATGCTACAGCTGTCCTTAGTTTTTGAGGTAGACTCCGAAGTTTTTTTTTTTGTTCCAAAATGGCCCCTCCTACGGTGAAGAAACGTATTAAGTGTTATTCAGTTTCATGCAATGCTCTGTCCATAAGTTACACCCCTTACCATAACTGCTTAAAGACCACACATTTTATCCGCGTAGCTTTTAGACATAGTGAAAAACGCTGCGAAGCTGAGGGAAAGAGTGAGAAAGAGAAAATAATGAAATGCAGAGAACCAGTGTAGCTCTCCTGTTGCCGACCCTGCATTGGCTGAAAAGGTAGAAAAGATGAAGAAAAAAGCCGGAATGACATTAAGAGAATCTGTCCGCACAGTTAAGCACGAAGGAGAGGCATGATAACTATTAGTCTTCTATGCACTTCAGATGCTTTAAATAAACATAAGCAAGTGTTTCTAAAGGAACATGGGTCACGGGCTGGAACTAGAGTCCAAGAATTATTTACGTATGGGGACGGTTGTTAAGCTTGTCAAGCATGTTGCATAGAGCTGCTCTTTGGGTACTGAAACAAAAACATTTACAAGCATGGTGGGTAATTTTCGCCATACAGCCGCAATCTTGATGTTCGGAAATCCTGGTCATTCTGATGAGTACAGAGTAGGCATTAATAGGTAGCACCACAATGAACAGATGACATATGAGAGCTAATTGCGCCACTGTGCGGTAAAATTATTCCGTTAACGTTAACATGGAAAGCCCTATACTCTGAAACCGTGATGGGAAAGCGTAATTTATTGCACTCGCCCACTGAGGTGATTCGTTCAGTTTTGATTGCCATAAATTACTTGAAAGGTCCAAAACTATTCACTAATAATTAATTTAGCTGATTCGTGAGCACATTCTTTAGGACCCACTCCAGATAATACATACTGCTCGACATCGGTTTTTACGGTACCGTTTCTGTATGCCTTTTTCTACATTAAAAGGTGACCGTATCCTTGAGAAAAGACCAGTTGCAACATTAATTCCTGATTAGCCCATGAGTGCCAAACTCGCACTGCCTTCGAGTTCAGGTCATGGTTATCGGGCTGTGTAGTTAGCGCTTACAGGGATGCAATGAGCGCTCTTGGAGGGCTCGAAAGCGAAACTTGGCTTAACGTCGTCTCGCGGCCTCTGCAGGCTTATGCACTCGTAAGTTTAACCCAGTTCGTTGCGGTTAAAAAGGTTATTGCTTCGAGTACTGCTTGCTACTGCAACGTGGAGAGGCTCATTTAGGTGCTGCATTTTAAATGTTACACGACGGCAGTGTGGCTGGCACGTGTTTGGCCCTTGCCTTCGAAAACGAAGCTAAACGTTTTCTTCACCATAGGACACTTAGAAGTGTCCTGTGTCGTGAAGGGCAGCCCGAGGGGTGCAGGAGTTCAGTCACGGTGTCGCACGGCAGGCCGTGCCCACGGTAGACACGGGCAAGGGACGCGCGCGCGAGCGAAAAGTTGGGGCACTCACACAGCAGGTGCTGGAGTGTCTCGATCGCGCCGCAGTCGCCGCAAAAGGGAGAGGGGGCTCCACGCAGTCGATGCCGCCGCTCGGCGGGCCGCACAGAACCGGTCTCTCTCTCTCTCTCACCATAGGACACTCGCCCAAACGGGGTCAGCACGAGCTTCTACTAAGAAATCACGCCATCGTCGAAGTGGCACCACAGCGTGTGTTGAGACTCAGTTAAGGACATGTTCTATAGTCAGGGGCGTCAGAAATATTGGCCAGTTTCCCCCGAAAGGCGAAGCACTGAACGAGATAAAAAGGTTTAGCATTGCACTTGAGCTCCTCGGCTGGTGTTTTAACAATAGGTTCTAGTGATATACGCGCACGGGAGATGTTGGCGCGACCCAGCCCGCAAGACAACGGTTGTGGTGACGCAGCAACAGCACCCTTACCAGGCGTCTGAAAACGCTACCGCGATGAGGGACGTCGCCAGTGGCGTTGCAGGTGTCGCACATCGGTGGTCAGGAGCTGAGACCGAAGAAAGCCACCGGCGTTGGTAAGAGCACAGAGAATAAATCAATAGAACTTTATGTTAGCGTCTGTTCTGCTCATACCAGTGTATGCAGCACGATGTAGTATGTACTATTGCGACTTCAGGGTGGAGGACGAAAAACGGGCTCTTGGAGTAGACCAAGAGGAAACGAAAAGATTTGTACAATATTGGCACGCGCTAGTTACGCTAGATGTCGAGGAAGAAGAAGTGTGCGTGGTAGCTGCTGCGAAAACGAACTGTAAACCGCCGTTCGCTTAGACCTGACTGACTGGCTTTTCCTCTCGTGACAAACTGGTGGACGTGCTGGGTACGCATCCATCGTATGCCTACGGGTCCTCAACCAGAAGCTACCGACGCCAGTACCTCGGGGACGGCAGCAATCTATCGAAGCAGCCGTCGCCTCCAAGGTCTTCCACCGCAATACAGCCCCCTAGCAAGCTCCGTGAGGAAGATGTCTACAACTACCGCAAGCCAAACCGAGGGGATCCCAAATGCTGCGGTACCATGCATTCTCAACGCGCCTCGCACGCCTAACCCGTTCCATGGCGACGCCTTTGAGGACGTTGAAGACTGGTTGTACCATTTCAACCGGGTCGCCGCCTTTAACGACTGGGACGATCGCCGTAAGTTGAAGAACGTCTACTTTTCCCTTTTAGACGCGGCGAGAGTATGGTACGAGAACCACGAAGCCTCATTTACCAGCTGCAAGAGTTTTACCGACTGCTTTGCGAAGCCTTCTGCACTCCCGAAAGGAAAGAAAGAGCCGAACAGGCACTGTCTTCGAGGTTCCAAATGCCAAACGAAACCGTCGCCATGTTCGTCGAAGACATGACGCGATTGTTCCGTCGGGCCGATCCACTAATGCCAGAAGACAAGAAGGTGCGTCTGTTAATGCGAGGCGTAAAGGAACAGCTTTTCGCGGGCCTCGTGCGCAATCCTCCTACAACAGTCTCTCAGTTCGTTCGTGAGGCAACAGTCATGGAACGTATGCTTCGGCAGCGGCTCTCGCAGTATGAACGCCAGACCACCATGACTGCTGCATGCTCTCTCGTACCTGCAAATGATGACAGGGAGTCCCTTACCGAGCTAATACGACAAATCGTTCGAGAAGAACTGCAGAAGTCCTATGCATCAGCTCCGGCACCTCCCAGTGCCGCGGTTCTTACGGATGTCATTCGGGAAGAAATCGGCAAAGTGGTTCATCCCTCGCCACCAACACGACCCGAACCTCCCACGTTCTCGTACGCGGATGCTCTTCGGGCTTCCGCGCCGTCGACGGGCCGTTTTTCGCAGCCGCCTGCTGGGATTTCTCGACGCTCCCCAAGTCCGATCCACCGCACGAATCCGCAAGCACCTTTTCATCCTGGTCCGCCCAAATCTACAGCATGGCGCGCCCCCGACAACAGTCCGTTGTGCTATCACTGCGGGGAGGCAGGTCACATGTATCGCGACTGCCAGTACCGACGGATTGGTCTGCGGGGATACCATCCGGACGCCCGTTGCCCGCGCTATGGCGAACGCCCGCACGACATCGAGCAATACTTAGAAAGCAACCGGCTTCCTCCTGCCCAACAGCGAAGACAGTCACGGTCGCCTTCACCTCGTCGGTACGCGTCACCGAACCGTGCTCGACCCGCCTTTGATTCCGCTGGAGTCAACGGTAGAAGCCCGCGCCGGGGAAACTGAAAACGGCGACCTCCGGGGGTGAGGCCGCTGTCATGCGAACCGTCAAATATCCTCCGCCGACGCCATCCCCTCGCGACGTACCGCTGACGCCTTCGTTCGAAACTGCAAAAAGAACTTCTGCTGCTATTACTGCTTCAATCGACGGTTATCCGGTAACTGCACTTGTCGATACGGGAGCTGACTACTCGGTTATGAGTGCCTCACTGGCCACTCGGCTACGCAAGGTGCTGACAGCGTGGGACGGCCCACATCTAATTACGGCCGGAGGACACCTCGTGTCACCCATTGGACGATGCACCGCCAGACTTGCAATTTCTACTTCGACTTTCGTAGCGTCTTTCCTTGTGCTGCCCAAGTGTTCTCGGCTAGTTATACTGGGCATGGATTTTCTCCAGGAGTATGGGGCGATCATTAACCTTCGTGACTTGTTCGTGACTTTTTCTAACTACGTTTCTTCGGATTCGAGTGTGGAGGATGAACATCACCGCGCGGCTTTACGCGTGGTCGATGACTGCGTGACGTTACCGCCTCGAAGTAGCATCTTCGTCCTCGTTGAATGCCCCCAAGAACAACTAGGAATAGGCATTGCCGAAGGTAACCTCACCATATTGCTGGATCGCGAAGTCGGCGTCGCACGAGGTCTCGTAGAGCTCCAACATAGGCAAACCACGATTCTAGTTACCAACTTCAGTGGCGAATACAAGCACTTTGCGAGGCATACCACCATGGCTTACTTTGAAACGGTGGCCGATTCCAACGCCTGTGCTTCGGTAACGACAATCTCGATTCCGGAACCCAGCGATGTGGACTTGACCAGTCACATCAACGTCAACCCACAGCTAGACCAAAATGAGAAGCAGAGGCTCCTCACTCTGCTATCGTCATTTAGCGACTGTTTCGCCACCTCGTCGAAGGTCAAACAGACTCCTTTAATCAAACACAGAATCATCACTGAACCGACCGTCCAACCTGTTCGCCAACACGCTTATCGCGTGTCGCAAAGAGAACAGGATGCTATTCGTCATCAAGTTAAACAAATGCTCGACGATAATGTCATTCAACCATCGACAAGTCCTTGGTCTTCACCTGTTCTATTAGTTAAAAAGAAAGACGGTTCACTACGATTCTGTGTCGATTACCGCAAACTGAACAAGGTCACGAAAAAAGACGTTTACCCACTTCCTCGAATTGACGACTCCTTGGATCGCCTGCGACATGCCCGTTACTTTTCTTCAATGGTCTGCGTAGTGGGTACTGGCAAATTGAAGTTGACGAACGGGACCAGGAAAAAACGGCGTTTATAACACCCGACGGTCTCTATCAATTTAAGGTCCTCCCTTTTGGATTGTGTTCCGCTCCGGCCACATTTCAATGCATGATGGACACAGTTTTATCTGACCTCAAGTGGAACTCGTGTTTAGTCTACTTAGACGATGTAGTTGTTTTTTCCACCACCTTTGAACAACACATCCAGCGGCTTGAGGCGGTTCTTCAAGCTATCCGTACCGCCGGCCTCTCCCTGAAGCCCGAAAAATGTCACTTTGGCTACGAGGAGCTCAAATTTCTAGGTCATATTGTCAGCAGCACCGGTGTGCGCCCTGACCCTGACAAAGCCATGGCAGTCGCTCTGTTCCCGATACCGAAGACAAAACACGATGTCCGCCGATGTTTAGGGCTTTGCGCGTATTACCGCCGTTTTGTACCCAATTTTTCTGAAATTGCCGAACCTTTACAACAACTCATCAAGAACAACGTCACATTTGTTTGGGGCCCCGCACAATCCGACGCCTTCCACGACCTTCAGCAACGTCTACAGACACCACCGATCCTTGGTCACTTTGACACCGAGGCTGACACAAAAGTGCATACTGATGCTAGTAACGTTGGTCTCGGAGCGACACTCGTACAGTTTCAAGCTGGTGTTGAGCGCATTATTGCGTATGCCAGCCGAACCTTGTCTGCTGCTGAAAAAAACTACTCAGCAACTGAAAAAGAATGTCTGGCAGTCATATGGGCTATCCAGAAGTTCCGCCCATACCTGTACGGACGCCCCTTCCGTGTCGTCAGCGGCCACCACTCTCTCTGCTGGCTGGCGAATCTCAAAGATCCTTCAGGCCGTCTCGCAAGATGGAGCCTTCGGTTGCAGGAATTTGATGTGACCATCGTCTATAAGTCTGGCCAGAAACACACTGACGCCGACTGTCTCTCCCTCGCCCCCGTCGAACCCGCACCACTAGATACTGACGACGATTCGGGTTTTCTTTGTACTCTTCCGTCTTTAAACCTTGCTCAACAGCAACGCCAAGATTCCGAGCTCCAGCCCTTGATTGAATACCTTGAAGGAAGCCGCCCACAACCCCCACGGCAGTTCACGCGTCACTTGTCATCTTTCTGCCTACGTGGCGACATCCTATACAAGCGGAACTTTCACCCTACGGCAACCGCTTTCCTGCTCGTTGTTCCCGCTACTCTCCGCGACGACGTTATCCGTGCGTGCCACGACGAACCAACGTCCGGGCATCTTGGTTTCACGCGTACTCTCGCGAGGATCAAGCAGAAGTACTATTGGCGAAAACTCACAAAAACCGTGAAGCAGTACGTCAGAAGTTGTCGAGATTGCCAGCGTCGCAAAGTTCCCCCACTGAAACCAGCCGGTCTGCTTCAGCCTGTCCGACCTCCTTGCTCACCTTTTGAACAAGTCGGGGTGGATTTACTCGGCCCATTTCCCAAGTCTTCGGCTGATAACCGCTGGATCGTCGTCGCCACCGATTACCTCACACGATACTGCGAAACCCAAGCCGTTCAGCGAGCTACTGCTTCAGATGTTGCTAACTTCTTCATCAAAAATATCGTCCTTCGACATGGTGCTCCCGCTGTCGTCATCACAGACCGTGGTACGGCCTTCACTGCCCAGTTGGTCCGAGGTATCCTGCAGCTGAGCGGGACAACACACCGTACGGCAACTGCGTATCACCCGCAGACTAACGGTTTAACTGAGCGTCTCAACAAAACGATTGCGGATATGCTTTCCATGTATGTTGCCACGGACCATAAAAATTGGGACGAACTGCTCCCGTATGTGACATTCGCGTACAACACTGCCCTACAAGAAACCACCGGGTTTCCTCCTTTTCGTCTGGTCTACGGACGCGACGTCACCACTATGCTCGACGTGATGCTCCTACCAATTTCGTCGCAACCTACCGCACCAGATACAGACGCCTTTGTTCAGCGTGCCGAAGCAGCGCGGCACCTTGCGCGGCAACGAATTCTATCCCGACAGAGTCAAGATGCTCGTCGATACAACATATGCCATCGAGACGTCACATACAACCCGGGAGATCTTGTATGGGTTTGGACCCCTATACGTCAAAGAGGCCGGTCAGAAAAATTATTGCGCCGATACTTTGGACCCTACATAGTTTTGCGTCGTCTAAGTCCTGTCAACTACGAAGTTATTCCAGCCAACAGTTCGCACCACTCCCGTAGACCAGGTTCCTCTGACATTGTTCACGTTACCAGGATGAAGCCCTACCATTCGCGCTGACTCTCATCCACAAAATTTGTGATGCGGCCCCTGTCGTCTCGTCCGTTGTCTTTCTCATTTTTTTTTTTTGGAGGGAGGGGTAATGGCACGCGCTAGTTACGCTAGATGTCGAGGAAGAAGAAGTGTGCGTGGTAGCTGCTGCGAAAACGAACTGTAAACGGCCGTTCGCTTAGACCTGACTGACTGGCTTTTCCTCTCGTGACAATATGTACAAATATAGCAGAAAATAGTGTAAAAGTAGCGGCCAGAGCGCACTAGACCAACGAGATGACATGGTGGCGACTCTACTAACAATGGGCCGGTTACGCCTTAAATCCCTTTGGCGATCCATCATCGGCAGGAACGAGGCGGGACGGGTGCTGACAGAGTGTGACAAAGTGTGTAAGAGGTACACCCAGAGAGCGTCTCCGTGTATCTGTTTCTTTCTACGTCCTCGTTCAGTCGCGCTGACACTCTCTATCATGGATTCAAACCAACTAGCCCGCCGACGTGTTTTAACCTGACATGAAGATATCACGGTTGTCAGTGGCAATTTGAAGATCAGCACAAGAGCGACCACTTCAGAGGAACGAGGGGGAAGGTGTAGCGGCCGTTGCCTCGATGTAGCCATGCAGTGTGGCACAGAAGCACACAGCTGGTGAGCTGGAACGCTAATCTGTGCGCGCACAACGCACATACCAGCGTCGGGAGGCAGGATGCTGCTATGGCTTCTGCAGAGCCGATCGAGCGGAGCGTGACGGTGTGTCGCCTTGGCTTCGTCCTTTTTGCAGCCAAATGCACCGAGTGTCACTGGAGCACTTTTAGCCCTCCACGTGCGGGCTGCGCATGCGTAATCCATAGAGTGACAGCACGATGGCGGCTGCGGCGCCAAAGGCACAAGCCCGCCTCGACTGTTTACAGCTTTAGGGGTTGAAGCGGAGACGGGGAAAGGGAACGAAAGCGAAGCAAGGAAAGGAAGGCACGTGAAACAGATGCACTTGCTATCCTGCACAGAGGAATTGAGAGAGCATAAACGGGAAAAGAGACAGAAGTACTAGTGAGAAAGAATACTAGGTACGCGCACACGTGGTATACAGCAAGCATATAAATGGTCGCAGAAATCTGTCGACTTGAGGTGCTGTAACAGCGTCCTCATTGTTTTCTGGGGTGGTAGCACGGATGGCCATGGTACAAGCATCTTCGCTTCAGAAAACGGTCGTGAAGAAGACGGAATATTACCAGAGAGGACTAAGTAAGGAAGGGAAAGGAAGAATTATAAGGATAGAAGGGATAGCACACGCGCACACACACACACACACACACACACACACACACACACACACACACACACACACACACACACACACACACACACACACACACACACACACACGCGCACACACACACACACGCGCGCGCGCGCGCACACACACACACACACACACACACACACACACGCGCACACACACACACACACGCGCACACGCACACGCGCGCACACACACGCGCGCACACGCGCGCACACACACGCGCGCACACACACACACACACACACACACGCGCACACACACGCACACGCGCGCGCACACACACACACACGCGCACACACACACACACACACACGCGCACACACACACACACGCGCACACACACACACACACGCGCACACACACACACACGCGCGCACACACACACGCGCACACGCACACGCACACACACACATATATATATATATATATCAAGTCAAAAAAATTGAAAAGAAGCAATATGCTCGTAGTAAGGTGAGCATGCTTGCCCGCTGCAGACAAACTGGGTGTACGTGCCTGTCTCTGACGATGACCGGCGGATGGCGTTCATTGTCCTTTCACTTATGCTTGGGGCGCACGTTCCGCTGTCCTCGTTTTGACGCCGATAGCACGCTGTGTTCGCAATTTCGTAAGATCTCAGGAGCATCAGGAGTATTGCAAATGGCACAATGGAGTGAGTAGGCGGACACGTTAAAAGAGCAAACGTGACGTTCCCGGTCTTTGTTTCTTCGCATGCACATTAAAAACCTCAGCGGCTAGCTCAAGCTTCCTGCATTGTTGTAATACAGTGCCTCTGCTACAGCATGGAAATGCTCATCATCATGCTAATCAAAGGGAGAGAGGAGCTCTGTTTTGAAAAACCTATAGGCGCTAGCTCGCATGCGTATGTCCGTTTGCGTGCTATTCTGAGTACGCAATGGGAAAAGAAAAAAGAAAATTCTTAGGGTAAGTGGTACTAATGTTTTGATATTCTTATATTTTAACTTTGTTTTTGATTCTCACCAGAAAATCTTAGGCTGCGTGGACACACCGTGTTTCTTCTTGCAAAAGACGTCTTCTTATCTTTCACGGCTGGTGCGTTTGGGCGCAGTGCACCGCTCACAATGCAACATTAGCTCAGCACTAACGCGAGAGATAGAAAGGGCGAGAAAAGAAAGCATTTCTTAAGGAAGCCACATGAGGACTACAATCGATGCCTCTCAAGTTTCGAGGCTAAGCGAAAAGCAGCCGGGCCTCCCGCCCATTATCATGTTACACAGTTAGGCGTTCAAGTGCGTACAAAAGCACGTTGGTATATCATTTGCATATTCATCGTGGCCTCGAATGTCTTCCTGTCAGCGTGTGGCCCGCTGCTACATCGCCATAGTTTCCTTTTCACGAGATATTGTAGCCCGTGCATGTATTAGCATATGTCGTATTTGCCGTGTTTTCTTAGTTATTGTTTTTCCATATATGTATCGTAAATTGAAGTGCTTCCCTAATTCTGTTGGCAATTATCTTGGTGAATATTTTATACAATATTGGAAGCAAGCTAATAGGCCCACAATTTTTCAATTCTTTAACCTCTCTGTTTTTGTGGATTAGTATAATGTTGGCATTCTCACAGTTCTCTGGGACCCTTGAAGTCGTGAGGCATTTTGCATGAAGGGCGCATGCTTTTCAAGCATGTCTCCTCCATATTTCATTAATTGGATTGTTAATCCATCTTCTCCTGCCGCGATTCTTCGTTTCATGCCTTGCAAAGTCCTTCTTACTTCATCGCTAGTTGTAGGAGGAGCCTGTGTAACCTGTTCATTATTACTTCAAATGGAAGTATCCCGGCTGCTTTGGGTACTGTACAGGTCAGTATAGAATTCTTTCGCTGCTTTTACTACATCTTCGAGATTGCTGACATTACCCTGCTCATCTTTCAGTGCATACATCTTGGTTTGTTCGATGCCATGTTTCCGTCTCACTGATCTAGGGCTGCGTTCATTTGTTAATGCATTCTCAGTCTTCCTCACCTTATAATTTCATATGTCCATTAGTTTCTACTTGTCGATCAGTTTTGACTATTCCGCGAATTCTATCCGATCTCTTGAGTTGGACAGTTTCATTCTTTATCGTTATTCTATTAAGTCCTTTGTTACGAGAGAGAGCTTACCTATTGGTTGTCTTGGTGACTTACCGCCCCGTTCGAAAGCCAGCCTAGTTAGGGTTTCATTGATTACTTCTATGTCGTCTTCATCTCTCCTTCTATGTCTGCATATTTGTTTGCAAGTACCAGCCTGAATTGGTCTGTTTTTGCCCTTACTGCGGTTAGGCAGGCCTCTTTCTTCTTGACCAATTTTGCTCTTTCTCTCTTCAAACTAAGGTGAATCCTAGACTTCACTAGCCTATGATTACTGCACCTTGCTCTACCTAACACTTTTATAGCCTGCACTGTGCAATGATCGGCAGAAAGTATGAAATCAATTTCATTTCTTCTTTCACCATTAGGGCTTCATCAGGTCCACTTTTTGTTGCTGCGTTTCTTGAAAAAAGTACTCATTATTCGCAGCTTCTTGCTCTCCGCGAATTCTAGTGGTTCTCTAGTGGTTCTAGAATCGACGCCGTAGTTGCCAATTGTTTGTTTACCAGCCTGCTTTTTCCTCACTTTTGCACTGAAATCGCCCATCACTACGGTAGACTGTGTTTTCACTTTTCTCATCGCTAATTCCACATCTTCATAAAACTGATCTACTTTATCATCATCATGACTGGTTGTTGGAGCGTAGGCTTGTAATACTTTTAATCTATACCTCTTATTAAGCTTTATTACGACTATTGCTACCCTTTCATTATTGCTGTAAAATTCATCAATAATTCCCGGTATATCCTCATGGATTAGGAATCCTACTCCGGCTGCTTCCTATTTGGAAATCCTCTATAGCAGAGTGCGCTGCAATTAGCCAGCACTATGTAAGCCTCATCAGTTCTTCTATCCTCAGTAAGGCCATTGATATCACAAACAGTGCCTGAGAGTTCGTCAAGGAGGCCTGTTAAGGTAGCTTCGCTCGAGAGTGTTCGGGGGTTAAATGTTGCCAGGTCGTTTCCATTGGAGGCCTGTTTCATCCAATTTCACGGATGCCTTTTGGTCCCCGCAACTTTTTTTAGTGCTGCTTTGTCGCAAATATCGAAGGTTCAACATCGCGATTTATTGTGGGAGAGCTTTGTCGGCTCAGATGTTTTACATTATATTTTAAAGCATTCCTCTGTGCGGGAAATATAAAGTTGCGTTAGGCGGCTTTTATATCATACCGTTCATTGTTTGACATTTGTCGTCTTGCGTCAGAAAAAAAAATACAATGAAAACAAAAAGAAAAAAACATGTACCGGATATTAAATGACTGCATCCTTTCTTTCTGTAGTTGTCTTTTTATCTGTCACCCTATATTTCTTCAGTGTGCTTGAAACTCATGCTGTCTCGAATAGGGATAAAAACCTGAGATAAAAGTGAATGAATCTGCATGTTTGGTGAAGAAAACAACGTGAGCATTAATTTGTCGAAAGTAAGGCATGCGCCGATTTTTAACGGCTGGTAGAAAAATAACAACAGCTTCCTTGGGCAAAATTATAGCAAAAGCATGCAGAGTGCAATTTTAGTAACCAGAAAAGAATTACAATTTATTTTTCAATAGCTGATGAAGAGCCCCAATCACCGCGCATACAGTACATTTTCACCGCATCCAAGTCGAGTAAATATGCAACTAGACCATGCATATGACGTCATTGCAGCGCAATACGATGTAGCCAGGTTACTTCTCTGATCACGTGGTAAAGCCCACTTACGTCCTTACGTGTAGCCTTTATGCGGCACAGGCCCTTGGCAAAGCGCGTTCTTGCGCAGATACCGTTGGAACACGCGTAGGCGCAGATGCTCACATTGCAGATTTGCTCACATTAACGCGTCTGTGCTGCATTTCGCTCATCCTTTATCTAGTGTCAAAGACACCCGAGAGTGTCATGGTGGCAAGGGCTAATCTGTAAGCGTAGTTCTCATTGTTTGCTGAGGTAGGTCTTCGTGAAGAGTTTCTGGAAAGTTCACGTTAGCGGCGATAATAGGCTATGTGTAAGCATTTTGAAGTAACCCACTCATCAGAGAAAGAAGAGGAGCTCTAAGCTGCACGTGCCAAGTCGAAGGTAACAACAACAACCGCGTGCATCGTGACCTGAAAATAGAGACGATGACCGAGACCTAGCAGCGGGAGAAGGGAGGGGCGAAAGTAGAGAAGAGCGCGAGAACATAGGACTGCACGCGGAAGTGAGCAGATAGGGTAGGTCACGATGAAAAAGTGCGCAAACAAGGGAGAGTTGTATATATTCTTCGGATACAGAGAACATTGCTTACTCGGTCTATCTCTGGAGGCCGTACCTTTTCCCGCATGTCAGGCAGCTGGACGGGACCCAACAATAAGACTTTTCGGTCGTTTTTTTTTCCTGGCTTCGAGAGTTGTGCTGATGGGTCAGCGTGTCTCACTTGTGTACGCTGGCCTTTCATTTTGGTGTGAAGGCACACGTTCCCCCTGCTACACCCGACACGCCCTTACATATGAAAGTGGCCTATACGCGGGTACTTGACACAGTAGAAGTTGTTTTTATAAATGCCGGGTCCACCGGCCTTTACTAGTGTAAATGGGAATAATGCCCACCGTTTGCCATAAAAACGCGCAAATCCGCAAAAGGGAAATTTGTAAGGTGTATCTCGCAGGGATACGCCTGTGAGATAGACCTCTCCTTTACATTACAAAGAACGAACCACATGAAATGAACTCGCCCACGAAAGAAGAGCAGTAGAACATTGCCAAGAAGCGAGCACCTCTCCCCATCCCCCACCGTCATAGAGCACCCCTTTTCTGCCGCAAGGCTTCACCTATTAAATGCAGAAATAAAGTAGTTAAAGAAATTCTAGTAGCGTTATTTTTTATTAGCTTTGGAAGAAATACAGAGAAATATATATTTGCGGAACAATCCCAGTTCTTTTGGATCCGTCATCTACTGCTCTACCAAGTAAAGCGCCAAAACCGACTCGCATTGTTATTTAAGAAGTTGCTTAACGATGCGTGGCTGCCAGTCCCGTACAACCGTGTAGAGCGTAGGACGCTGCGGTTATAGACGTATTGTACTCACCATGGAAGGTTAAAAGAACACCCGCATAAACATAGCAGAGAACTGGCTACATCAGGCGGTTAGACTGATAATGGTAGAAGCGTCATTCGAAACCTACGGAATCCTTCTCCACTTTTGCCGGCGTTTCCTCTACTTTTTTTTGTAAATAAAAACATGTTGATCGATAAGCAGTTTCACAAGCAACGGGTAAATTTTGTTAATTTTCGTTTTTCCTTCCTGTTTGGATGTTCCTGCGGCTCTCTCTTTTAGTAGATCGCTTAATTTCTCAGCTCCTTGCGACTCTGGCTTCCAGTTGCCAATTTTGCATGAAAAGTGCTTTGCAATTAGGGAAAAACCATACGACATAACGGGTAACATTCATATTCCTTATGGGTTTAACAGTTATTGCGGGGCTTGATGATGGAGCCTGCTTTGCATGATTTTATTTCCCGCCTTATCCAACCCATACGATATGTACATGGTTCCGAGAATATGCCAGCGTTGCGGTGAGCCGTCACTCGAGCAAATAATGAAGCAAAAGGAAAAGTTAAACGCAACTGGCGTTTTCTCCGGCTGCTACTCGTTCCGAGCATACAGACCAGCTGACTACGAATTGAATACCTTTCCTGGTCCCTGGATCACTCTAAACAAAGGTTGAGCTAACGAAGCAGCAGCGATGCTCGTGACCATTGCAATAGATGGTGACAACTGAACGCATCTCGAGTTGATCGCGCGGACACCCATTGATGAGAAAACTGGCCTTCACACCCCATGGAGATGCGCCGTTAACTACTGCCATCCAAAAGGAGTGAAAAAGCCAGCAAAATATGGACCGCCGTATAGCTGTCAAGTCTCAAGCTTGATTTAGCAGCGCTTTAGGAATATTAGTGAGGAGTGGTGGTGCGGGTAGGGAGAGGGGGTATGCCGCTTAGATTAGAAAACCCGCCCCCGGCACCTGCCCGCGACTGGTTCATGCCGTGATCCAGGTCAGAGCGCTCGGGTGTGCGCTCCGCTTCGAGCTGCGAGCGAGACCGACATCCGATGTAGTTCCATTCAGGTGGTTTCTAAGATTTCTCTGGGAGCAACTGAACGTTCGCCTGGGGCGCGTTTTCCCAGGCTCGAATTTCGAGGGGCTCTCGCATCGGTTCAAACCATGGCGTATCGTTTTAGAAATCAGTCGAACGCATCATTAAATTGACGCCGATATCTGACCTGGGTGCAGGTTCTTTAAGTCGCGATGATCAAGCGCAGCGGTCATTTTGTAGAGTACCCAAGGTAAAAGGGCAAGTAATCGTTGTCCTCATATCGTGGTGTCGCCAAGAACTTAATGAAAGCTAATAGCGGGAAAAGGAAGGTCAACATTAAACAACAAAGGTACAGGGAATGTATTGTAGTCCAGAAAAAGACTATAACAACTCCTTCACTCGTTTTTATCAATATTCGGGACAGTAAGGTAAAAAAAAAATTATGAGACTTCTATAGCCGGGGCATGACCACTTTGCTCGCGTTGTTGACCGGAGGCCTTTTGGTCGTTCTCAGAGGTCGTTAGAGCGCAGAAGTAATGTCAAACACTGAGGCCGAGAGTGCCGGTCGAATATAAGAAGTCGTAGGAACCGCGGCGAGACGAGACGACAATAGTAATTATAGCGCTCGATCGCAGCGCAAGAGTGCAGCGCTTTTTGCATTGACGCTGGAAGCCCGCCTCTTTAATATCTGTAGCTTGTACTTGCGTTTACGCTGTCCTTTGGCTGGAAGTGTCGTGACTTAGGTGGTGGCAATTGTGCTAATATAAGTTATTGCACTCATTTTCGTCTTTTCTTGTTTCTTGGCGAGTTCTTGGCTTCCTGCTTTTTTTCTTTAACTGCAAGGAAAAAAGTCCGCGCTCGTAAAACTTTTTATTGTTCCTTTAAACAGTGTTTGTATACAGTCGTTCTCGCGGCGGTAAAGATCTGCCGAGTTGGGGTGGTGATGACCCGGATGGAAGTGGCTGAATCATTTGCAGCTTTATGTACAGTTTGGATTCACGTGTGCCTTATTTCTCTATACTCAGGCGAGAAAGCAAAGATAATTTATGTCTTCTGCACGATTTTGGTGAAACTTCTGATAAATCCTTCATATGCAAGGTGTCCCACGTAACTTTAGCCGAACGTTAAAAATATTCAGATCCCACGTAGCTGGACTGAACCAAGGTAATGTTGTTTGTCGTCGCTTGGAGATACTCAGATATATATTTTTCGTTCCGCCAAATTAGATAATTAGTCTTACTTAATTATTGAACTTTTCCAATACTGCAATTAGATGAAAAGTGTCAATGGGAATATTGTAGACCAACATGAAAAACTTCCGATACAGCTTTCAGTTGCTCAATACATGCTGTATAGATGTGTTTTTCCTAGCATGAAAGAAGCCCGCAAATATACGCAAAATGTCGGCGTACTGGCCGCTTGAGGCACTTTGCGTGTATTCGCGGGCATCTTTCACGTTCGGAAGAACACTTTTAAGTAGCATGTATCGAGCAACAGAAAGCTGTATAGGGAGTTTTTCATGTTGCTCTACAACTTTCTCATTGACACCTTTCATCGTATTATAATATTTGAGAAGTTGATTAATTAAGACTAGTTATCTAATCAGGCGAAATGAAAATAAGCAACTGAGTATCTCCAAGCGACGGCAAACAACATGTCCCTGGTTCTGTCTAGATTCGTCGCATTTGCATATTTTTAGTGCTTCGCTCAAGTAATGTGCAACAAGCTGTAGTATGTTCAGGCTACTGCTGAATGGTGTATGGGTGGCAGAGCCATTGGCAAGCAGTCTATTTAGCCTTTATTCGTACCTTACCCTTATCCGTAAAGTATCCGGAAACAATAAATGAAATGACATTCACATAAATGTCAAATCGGCGCCGTGTAATACAGGCTGAGTAAGTGAAGGAAACAACAAAAACAAGAATAATTGGAGGCTTATCAAGGTTAAGCCCAGTGGATGCGAAGCATCCACTGGGCTTAATCTTAGCGTATCCTTAGCGTTTGGAGGCATCTTGACCGCATACACGCCCGGCGCAAAGACGCTGGCGCGGTTGCGGGCACAGAGACTGACGCGACGGCGGGTGCGCGCCGCTTCATCCCTGGCGTGGCGTCACATATCACGTGATGCAGCGATGGTGGCGCCGCCGCCGCGTCGCGCGCGACGGCGCGAACCGAAGCGTGGAGGCCTCCGTCCGACGTCCGACGGCGCGATATGAGGCCCCATCTGCAGCCGGTGTGACGTCATCACGTGACGTCACATCATGTGATCTCACTTCAGGGTCAATGGTGGCCACCGCCGGGAGGTGACCGACGGCGCGATATGAGGCCCCATCTGCAGCCTGTGTGACGTCATCACGTGACATCATGTCACGTGACCCCACTTCAGGGTCAATGGTGGCCACCACCGGGCGTCGCGCGAAGGCCCGAAACCTACGTTAATATGCTTCGCATAAAAAACAAAGCGAGAGCGAAGGCAGCTCCATGTCAGAAGTGCGTGATGTGCACGTTTGTATACTGACTGCACAAATATTCTCCACACCCGCCGTGGTTGCTCAGTGACTATGGTGTTGGGCTGCTGAGCAAGGAGGTCACGGGATCGAATTCCGGCCACGGCGGCCGCATTTTGATGAGGGCGAAATGCGAAAACACCCGTTTACTTAGATTTAGGTGTACGTTCGAGAACCCAACGTGGTCGAAATTTCTGGAGTCCTCCACTACGGCGTGCCTCATAATCAGAAAGATGTTTTGGCACGTGAGACCTCATAATTTAGATATTCTCCACGAGTCAACGGGAACACACGGGCTGGATCAAGGGAACGCTTCCTCAAACCAGCGAAGCCGAACTGCAACCCATAGCTGCTCGAAACAGTACCACTTTCCCGAATCAGGATACGCTGTTGTCTTCGAGTAGTAGAACCGGAATACTCGACAGAACTTTGTCTTCCATGTGAAAACCCTCTTGTTGGGGTTTGGCGACACGGAACTTGTGACTTGTCCCCGTTTCGACTGGCACAGACTATGGTTTCCTCTGTAGCGGTAAAAAAAATTCGAGCTGGAATTATTTGGCATAGAAATGACAAAACGCATAGATACAGAAATGGCACGGGCACACGAGAGGGTGCTGTGTGCATTGAAATGCGGCTTTATTGAAACACCATCTGTGGCTTTATATATGCACGCATTCTCACTATTGGATTTCTTGGAACAGCAGCTGCGGCTTCCTGGATACGCATTATGTCACGTAACGTCCTGTGATGTGCCGAGTGTTGCAGAATTTTAACTGACTAGGAAGCCATCTCATCCCACCAACTGCGTAAGTTATTATGAAACAAACGAGTTCAGTGCCTAATTTGATGTTTCTATCTCAAGACCTGGACCAAGAAATGTACACGCTAAATAGCGTGTCCACCTTTCGGCATGCCTGTACTTCCGATCTGGATGCTACTAGATTCTGACTTCACACGAGAAGGTGTGATGGTCGTTCAAAACAATTTTAAAAATGTTTATAATAATCGCCACACATAGGAAGAACACGGCGAATACTATTCCGAACGTCCACGTATAATTTCTCGCGTTGCGCTTTTTGTGCATGCTGCTACGTAGCTGAAGTACTGATTCATATAACTGCGCAACAAGACGGGTGCTAATAAAAGAACACAGTGCACAAGCGTGAACTCTCAGCTGATTTATTTAAGAAAAAATTGGCGCTCAAGTTTTTCATCGTCACATGAAGTGCACAATGCGCTAAGTTGCACAACGAAGGAGTTGCGTGCTGTGAGGAAAGATAAGATGACACTAAGGAGGGATGACACCCGAAGAATGAAAAGATGTAGGGAACGGTCGGAGAAGCTGACGCAATATGGCCGGCGCACTGAAAAATATAACATCGTTTCCGATGTTCTGAGTTGCTGCGTGCGTGTGCTCAGTGGATGGATATCTAGCGATATGAAGGAGCTTTTAAGGCTTTAAACTATTCAGCGAAGAATATGAAGACCATAGAGTGTTCCATAAAGATTGCTAGCAGGAATCCTGGCACTATATAATGTGCACGCCGGTAGCTGTAAGCATGACAGTTCAGCCAGCGCGAGTATGAAGGGCAATTCATGGATTTGCCTTAATTTCGTCTTTCTCCATGGTTGCAAATAGCTTTGTCTTTTGGATAATGGATAATTTTAAACAAAATATTGTGTCACAAGTGCGATGAATTGAATAATTACACACTTGTACAAAAACTAATTGTCTTGCTGTGTTCTAAAAACTGAGTGACTGGAGATTTATAACGACCCAGCGTAATAAATACTGTCGCAAAAGTATATCAAGCCATCACTCGGATAGAAGCTTAATGACACCGCGCCGGAGTTTCCTCTGGGGGTTGTTTGTTTAAAACTCTACTATGAAGACATCACCTTCTTTACTTCTTATCTCCCCAAGTCACATTCCTCCTGAACCATTAACCTTAAGAAAAGGTCGCGACGCGCAATTGCCAGTGAGAAATGGTCATTCGGGAGTTTTCATGCTTGAGTTCACTGAAGAGTGACACAAATTAGTATGGGAGAGTGGTATTGCAACTCTTACAATGCTTGCATAGCTGGTGGAGCATGTCGCGACGCGAGAAATGTGTTCTAATTTTATTTGTGAATATACACCGATCATACAGGCGAGATTAACGCTAAAATTAAGAGCCCTAGGAGAACACGATGGGAGTGTGCTGTGATACAAAGCGAGACGCAGGAATGTGTAATTCCTTTAAGCTCAGACAGGTTGCATTATATTTTAGACGCACACGTAGATATTGTGATTGAGACCGTAAAGTGCATCGATAATTTATTATTGACGCTATATAAAAATGTCTTTTCGATGTTGTCGTGATCTTGCTATAGACCGTAATTAGTCGTGTGTATAAGGGGACATCGCACTAGCGCGTAAAAAGGACACGGAAAAAAACATGAAAAAGACGCACCAAACGCTAGACATTAACTGGCTTTATTCTCAGGAGGACACAAATATATATGCAAAAAGATACGTGCTACATGATCAATCCCTAAAGCGCATGCGCAATGGTACCTTATTGTGCAAGAAATTTATTTCTTTTGCCGTCACAGATACGTTAGGTTTGCTGACGCAAGCCTGTTTTTGGCAATGAATAAGGAAGGCCTCGAGTATTTCACGCCCTCTCTGATCTGTGCTAGAGGTAATCACTTCAGTCGTTACGTGTGGGATTTCAAATTCCTCTAGACTATTCTCTCTTGCATTATCGTCATGGGTGCCACTGGTACTGTACAAATCTCTATAGAACTCCTCAGCCACTTAACCTATCTCATCTATATTAGTAATGATATTGCCGGCTTTGTCTCTTCACACATACATCTGATTCTTGCCTGTTCCTAGTTTCTTTTTCAATGCTTTTAGGCTTCCTCCGTTCCATAGAGCATATTCAATTCTATCCATATTATACTTCCTTATGTCAGCTGTCTTACGCTTGTTGATTAACTTGGAAAGTTATGCCAGTTATATTTTATCTATAGGTTTAGAGACTTTCATACATTGGCGTTTCTTGATCAGATCTTTCGTCTCCTACGATAGCTTTTTGGTATCCTGTCTTACGGAGTTTTCACTGACTTCTACTGCACACTCCTTAACGATGCCCATAAGATTGTCGTTCATTGCTTCAACACTAAGGTCCTCTTCCTGAGTTAAAGCCGAATACCTGTTCTGTAGCTTGATCCGGAATTCCTCTATTTTCCTCTTACTGCTAACTTATTGATCGGATTCTTATGTACTAGTTTCTTCCATTCCCTCCTCAAGTCTTGGCTTATTCGAGTTCTTGCCATCCTATGGTCACTGCAGCGCACCTTGCCGAGCCCGTCCACATCTTGTATGATGCCAGGGTTAGCGCAGATTCTGAGGTCTATTTCATTTCTAGTCTCGCCCTTCGGGCTCCTCCACGTCCACTTCCGGCTATCCCACTTTCAGAAGAAGGTATTCATTATCCACATATCCTTCTAATCTTTGCCAATCCTTCTCTGGTGAGGGAGTGCGTTACCGGTTCTGGTCACCGGTATCAGGCCGCACTCCAGGCCTGTTTATGAAATTTTATCAACACGCGGATTTTTTCTTTAATCCGGTGGAAAATTGCGCGGCGCCGGGATTCGAACCCCGGTCCTCTTGCCCGCGAGGCGGATGCTCTACCTCTACGCCACCACTGCACGGATTAAAGACATAATTACCGTAACATGCGGGAACCGGCGCGCAGCACTAAAGATAGCACGCTGACATTGGGGATAGCTAGGTAGTTAGTCCTGTGATTACAACCTCACTGAGCACATAGTCGTAATCTTCGCTTATGGAACACGTTTCGAATTTCGGCTTCGTTGTCTCTTCTTTTTCGGCCGTCATTTCTTGTTAGTAAAAATCTGCCTAACCTAGATGAAAACAAGGGCCCTTCTGCACTTAGTCTTACCTGACTCGCGTCTAAGTTACGGAGTGCGCATACACACAGGTAGTCACGTGAGCTCAATAGAAGGTAGTGCCCTTTCATCACCTGCAGGTATGCATTGTGGAAACTGCCACGAGCCATTATGACTAACCCGGCTTGTGCTGCGTATGCATGGGCTTTTTGATGTGCAATCTAGGCAAAGTACACTCAGAACTTGTTTTGCGCTTTGCAGCATTGTGTGCATGCTCAGAGTTATCCAGTGCCAACGTATACACAACGCGAAAAACGATGCATTGCTGAACAGCATTCACCAGTGAACAATGTCGCCAAAGCAGGCTTCATCACAGTGCACGTATTTAACCAGGCGCCAGTGATAAAATAATGCCAGAAGCCCCCGGCCGGATCCCTGCTGAAAGCTTCGACTTATGGCGCTGCCAAGCCATATTACGGACCCGTTTGCAACTACCGGCGCTGACCCCTTAATGGGAACGGGCATCTGGCGCTTATAGCATTATCTCATAAGACCGCGCAATGTAGCAGGAGGGAAAAAAAGCGTAGATTGGTTGGCCTTAGGAGTCAGTCTGTTTTGTTTGGCCTAGAAGCTGCCTCATACTTTCCAAGAGTGAGCCTGCGTGCCTGCCGCGTCAAGTGCAGGCTCCCATATAACGCAGCAATTGCTCGCGATGGTCTTATAAATGAGTGAACGCGACTTTCTGATGCATCTGGCAAATAGGCACTTGCACATACATGAAGAAATAATAAGAACACTCACGGTTTCACATTTATACCTCACGAAATTTTGCATTTTCTGCGCCAGGTACAAACTACGCTAGACCGTGGGGCGAAATGTATAGTTCCGTGAACAGGCAACATGTGTGCCGTTTCCTTCTGCAAGTGGTTAAAAGTTCCGAAACAAAAAGAGAATTTGACAGCGCGCAGCACTAGAGTATATAATAAACAATAAATGCTCTTTCACTGAAGGAACTTTACCTTCGTGCATTTCCGGCCCTGTCTAGATGATATGCCTGTTCTCATGCTGTATGGCTCCGCATATAGTACTTTGGTTTTCAGTGAGGCAGTAGACCGCGTGGTTGTAAATGTACTGTAGGCTTTGCGTGCTTTCAATGTCAATAACAACTTCGATTACAGCATCTGGTTTAATTTAGATAAGACCTCATTCATTAATTCGATCCTATTTTCATCCTCCTGTTTCAATACCTCCTCTTTATTCGGCTGAGTTCATCCTTTTTTCACCTGACTGTTTCTAGGCTGGCCTGTTTCTACTTTACTAATTTTCTGCTTTCTCTCTTCAATGTGAGAGTAATCTCGGATGTCACTAACTTTGATTACTGCCCTTTATTTTAATGAACACTTCTAGACATGGCATAATGCTGGAGATAGCACAGCATACGAGCATGAATTTTTTTTATTTTCTTGTTTCCCCATTTGCACTTCTTCAAGTCCACTTTCTGTTATTTCGCTTCCTAAATTGGGTATTCATCATTTACAATCGATTCTTTTTCACGAACTCAATCAACATATCTACTATATTGTTCCTAGAGGTGATGTCGTAGATACCAATTGTCTGCTCGTCTGCCTGCACTTTCCCCATGTGCTTTCGTATTAAATCCGCCTATGACTACAGTATACTGAGTTTTCACTGTTTGTATTTCTGACTGAACGTCCTCATCTATCTTTTCTGCTTCATCTTCATAAATTGGTGCTGTAGCGTAGGTCTGTGTTGCCTTTAACCTATATTGTCAAGAAAATCTCTGATAGATGTCGCGCCTTTCTCTGAGAAGTAGCGGAAATGTTGCTTCCAAAGTGCTACAATATCCTTCTAACTATCGCAACATACCATTAGCAGAATAACGAAGTCGGCGATATGCGGCGCATTCACTACGGGGCATCTGGCCACAATAATCGAAGCCGCATTCTCCCTTTTGTAACTTTCTCATACAACACTTCCATGCAAGCTACTGCAAATCTTTAATTTTTCTTTCCCCTTTATAGCAGCGAGACTTCGCATACCATCGACCCAGTCCTTCCATATCCTCTTGATGCTTGCGAGTGCCAATCCATGTCCGAAGCTGCCCGACAAGCTGAAGAGTGCCACCAGCTTGCACGCAGTTTCTCGAAGCAAGAGCAACATTGCCAGAAGGAAAGCTCTGCAGAGTCGTTACTAGGATTCATATACCTCCTGGTTCTCTTGTCTGGCCGGCTGCACCTTGCCGAACTCGCTGGGCTTTCCTGGAACCATTATTCAAAAGACTAGCGCAAAACAGCGGGGACAAAGACAGAGAAGACGAGAGGACGAGCGCTAAACATCAACTGGTTTTTACTGCGAGCGAAGGTACATATATACATTTCGTTGACGCATGCTAACACAGGGTTAAAACAGTACAAGCACATTCTAATCTAAATGTGGCAGATTGTTCTGTAAGTACATTTATTTCTTTTTTGGACAAGACAAGTGAAGCCGTGCTGACACAGTTATCACCTTCCCCGTCAATGCGATATGCCTCACAAATCTCGCACCCCCACCTTGTGCCTCCTCTACCAAGCACACACGTGGTGTCAAACGCAGGCACGCACCCGCATCGCTTGCAGTGCATGGCCAAATGGCCAGCCCCCGCTAATAAATAAATGAACAAATACGACGGGCCTCATATCGAGCCTTAGAGCAGGTGTTTCTGGTCAACTTCGTGTTAAGTGATGCGTTACATGAGTGCATCTAATGTTCTCGCCTTCACACCCCATCCTCTCTAGCTCCACATGCTAGAAGAAAGAGGAAGGCACCATGTCCCATCACAAAAATTTCGATAAGGGCGTGTTTTCCCTATATCATCGAGCCGCTCTCACCGTCTGACGACGTGCGCCGACGTGCACGTGACCTTGTCCACGTGAAGCACCTCAAACGCTGTCATGGCCCTCTACCTTCTACTACCTCTTAAGTCACGAGAATGATGTTTTTTTTTTCAGTGGAAATTGTCAGGAGGAAGACAAGCAGCATCGCCAACGCACGACGCGTGTGGCTGGTCGATAGCTTTCGTTTTTATTGATTCTAATTTTTTGTGCCGGTGTATCACGTTGTACCAGTGTTTCTACGCGTAGCATAGTTTTCTGAACTCTATTTGGAAGAGTGTTAGCATTTCAGTTTTGCTGCAAAATGCAGAAATATAAAAAATGCGACGAAAAGACCGAAGCCTGCCTGCATGATAACGTGCCTCCACCTCGCAGTGTCCACAACAACGGCAGCATTCAAGCCTCGTATGAAATCTCACTTTAGTACAGCGTCCGGAGAGTACTTGATAAAGAAGCTTTGAGAGATAAATACTTTTGCGCTACGAATACACAGAATCCTGCTTTAACCAAGGATTGGCCCGCATAGGCTACTAACAGCTGAAGTGCAACAGCAGTAGTTTTCGATCTCCTCCGAAAAAAGAAACACATGAATAAACCTAGAGAAATCACATCGCGATGAGAGACCGAATGAATGTCGATAAAGACATTGACAAAAGCGTGTGATGAAAGGTTGACGTGACAACAGTGAATCCCTAAAGCCATCGACAAATGTTTCCCGCAAAAAATGCAGCATGGGCATTTTGTTTTCTGTCGACAAGCGTCGGTTTAAAAATCTTGCCATTGGATGTTTTTCAAAAGTTCGTCAAACGTTGTCACGTTGATTTCGCAATATGTACATATTCAATGCACCGCCAACCCGCCGTGGTTGCTCAGTGGCTATGGTGTTAGGCTGCTGAGCACGAGGTCGCGGGATCGAATCCCGGCCACGGTGGCCGCATTTCGATGGGGGCGAAATGCGAAAACACCCGTGTACTTAGATTTAGGTGCACGTTAAAGAACCCCAGGCGGTCGAAATTTTCGGAGTCCCCCACTATGGCGTGCCTCATAATCAGAAAGTGGTTTTGGCACGTAAAAGCCCACAATTTAATTTTTTTCAATGCAGCGCCATACTTAGTTCGCTTCAAGGCTAGCGTAAGGTTTTCTTCTTTGTTTTTTCTTTGTGTTTGGTGATATGATATTTAAGCGCGAACCAACAGGGGAGGGCCCAACCGTCCATTTATCTCTCTCTGACGCATGAACGGAGAGGCACTGTTCAGCTCATTCGGCCTTTTAAACACGCTGTGACAGCTGTGTGCTCGTGGCGTCACAATACTCTCAGCCACGTGTTCTTGGCACAAAATGTGCCAAGGAAAAATAGCTATATGGTTTCGTAGTTTGCTGTTGGTACACGTTCTGGAGATGTTAAAATATAAGAAGCGTACGGCATTCATTAAACTCGTGTACGTATCTTTCTCGCGTATTTAGGAGTAAAAATTTATTTATCAAGTGCCGTTTGAACTGTAAGATAAAACTGCGGCAGGACTAATCTCACGGCAACCATCGACGGTAATTATACTAGCATTTGAGCAATGTAGCGGTGGCCCCGTATTTCTAAAGCCACATTTATTTAACATATGAGGGGACAATACTTCCGTAGAATTGGATATATGCGATATCTCCGGTTTCGCCTCACTGTGCTGTGGCACTCGCTTGCCAAGATTGTCCACAAGCGCGGGGGTTTCCGATGACGATGTGTGTATGACGACGACACTTTAGGAACGGGAAAATGAAGCTAAAATGACGATGTTGGTACGGCCACCACAATATGACTGCGACGGTATGACAACAGGTGCTTGATAGGGACTGTTTAAGGACGACGCAATGAGGACAGTGGAATGACAACGGCGCATAACCCCGATTGAATGATGGCGTCATCGTTACGGTAAATTGACAAAGGATCGACGTTGATAGAACGATGAATGCGGTATGGTGACGACAACATGACGACCATGGGAGGACGTTGCTGAATTGAAGACGACGGTAAAACGTCCATATGCCGATGACAGCGTGACGGCAATGGTATGACGACAGTGTGACGATGTTGAGGTGACGACGAAGCCATCATGAGAGTCAGATGACGAAGTTAGAAGGATTACGATGCAACGACAGCGACACAATCATCACTACTAGCACATACCTATTGGCAGAAGCTATTAGAAAAATTGGGCCATTGGGTCGGCGCAGAAGCCGTGACGACTACGGCATTTATTTATTTATTTATTTATTTATTTATTTATTTATTTATTTATTTATTTATTAGTATACCCTCAAGATCCAGAGGGCATGACGGGAGTCCGTTCAGAGCTGGATTGACGACAGTGGAACGACCTCAACGGCATCCCGACCACATCTCTCTCTCACACACGCACACGGGCACACGCACACGGGCACACGCACACGGGCACACGCACACGGGCACACGCACACGTGCACACGTACACGTGCACACGCACACGTGCACACGCACACGGGCACACGCACACGGGCACACGCACACGGGCACACGCACACACACGCGCACACACGCGCACACACGCGCACACACGCACACACACATGCACACGCACACGCACGCACACATGCACACGCACGCACACATGCCACACACACACATGCACACGCACGCACGCACACACGCACACATGCCACGCACACACACATACGCACGCACACACGCACACATGCCACGCACTCACACGCACGCACACACGCACACATGCCACGCACACACACGCATGCACACGCACACACGCACACGCACGCACACGCACACACACGCATGCACACGCACACACGCGCACGCACGCACACACGCGCACGCACGCACACACGCGCACGCACACACCCACGCGCACGCACACACCCACGCGCACGCACGCACGCACCCACGCGCACGCACGCACACACACACGCGCACGCACACACACACACACGCGCACGCACACACACACGCGCACGCACACGCGCACGCACACACGCACACACACACGCACACGCCCACGCACACACACACAGACGCACACGCACACGCACACACACACAGACGCACACGCACACACACCTAGACAAGCTCAAAACGGCCGAAAGAGGCAAATAATTCTGCTTGCGTTAAACGTGGTAGCAGGGAGCGGGTCCTATGTAATTCCAGGTTATCGCAAATTGATGCTGCGTATACGTATACTGCGTATACGGAGAAACTGAAGTCCTTTGGGACTTCAGTTGCTCGAAGCACGATCACCTCATCGGGCCAAGTGTGATATTCTATGGCTGAAATATTCATTCTAAATATTGGTAACGTCATCCCAGTATACGCCGTCTTTCTGTTAGTTAAACCATTTATCGCTTAAGCAACTTCATACTCTATCTAAACATATGGCTTGTGACGCCTGATAGAACAGAAGGCACACTTATGGTAGCCCCTGCCTAGCGCAGTCAGAAATATCTGACCGAATTTGCCCTTGAGTGGTCGTTTTGTCGTGCGCACAGCTCTCTCGACAGAAAAAAAGGAAACACACGCATATTATTGACGTATCAAATGACTGGATAAAGACACTATCAAGGAATGGGTGATTCAGCATGGTGAACAAAGCGAGGTAAAAAAAAAGTATAAAGCAGCGAACATGCAACGCTGTAGCCAACACATTTTTCAATATACCGTCACAACGAATACTCATGGCCGCTCGATCATAGCCGCAGGTATTTAAGCCACGCTCTACTGCAGCGGAACGAGAGTGCGTTCGTTGCATTGCAAAGTGGCCTGCGGTTTGTGAGCAAACTTGTATGATGACATGGCGGTCTCACTTGTGAAGCAGCAGGCGATGCGCGAAAGCGATTTCAACTTCCGCGCAAGGCACAGCACATTTCAGCACCAAGTAGCTTTCATTTCAGTATTGCTACTTTCTTGTTCAACCTTCTCTTTCTAACATTTTGTCGATGTGCATTTTAATAGACTAAAATGCGCATTTTGGTGCACAAGCAATGCGTGAAAAACAAATGAGTGCAGACACAGACACAAGAAAAGAAGACTAGACAACACAAGCAACAGCGCTTGTGTTGTCTGGTTCTCTTCTTTGTGTCCGTGTCCGCACGCCTTACCTTCTTTCACTATGAATCTCTACCAACTAGCCCAACTTTCTGTGCTACTAAAGAATCCGCACCGTACATAGACTACCAGGGTAGTCATTGTGTGCCTTCATGCGGAACTCTATGACCAAGTAGCTGGACGAAAATAGACGTCTCACGCAAGAAGTCCAGCGTCACAAATACATTCATAATATAGTAGGTGGGGTAGGGGGAGCTGGAAATCCGCTTGGTATTAGTAACTTGCTGCATATTGAACTCTAACTGGGCGAGATTCACTTTCCCTGTTGGGTTGCCTTGTGCGCCGAGTCGCCACATAAAGATTAGTGTACTGCATCTAACACTTTACCAAATTTAATAAGTGAAGCTAAATAGGAAACTTGAACTTTAGTTTACCTGAACTCCTTTCATTACAAGCGTTCATGTATTTTGATCGCAGCGTCGTGAAAGCTGTAGAGAGAGCGTAGGAACATCGCGCTGTAAAATAAAGACAAGCCGAACCTCATTAGGACAACTACAAATCAATTGAAAATGCGTCGAAGGATGCAAACATAATGGAAAGAAAGCGGAAAGCTTCGAAACTACGCACACAAGCGAGACGTCAGCACATCTAGCGCTTTCCCAACTAGACAGAAGTTCAGAGGTTGAAAGATTGAGGCTTGAAGTTAATACAAGAGGTCGAACACTGAATGTCGCTTGAGCGAATGTCTCGGCAAAGAGACATGTTTTCGTCAGGCCACTGGCAGGGATCTTGTGTAAATGTTGACTCCAGTGACATATTGACTCCTTTTTCGTCCTTTGTTACTGCCTTTCTAGCGCATTCACGTTACCATTGGATGCTTTTATTGTTGTGCTGCGAAGTTACATGTGCACACGAGCCCTGATTAAATCTACAGGCTTCAAAAAAAATTATCTGATTTTAAGTGCTGAAACCACAATCTCATTAAGAGGCATGCCGTGGTGAGGGCCCACAGATTAATTTCGTATTAATTTCAACCTAATTTCTGTCATGTGCACTCAATGCACGCTGCAAGAGCGTTTTCTTTTTTTTTTTGGGGGGGGGGGGGGGCATTTCGCCGACACGTCAATGTGGCCACCGAGGCTGGGAATTGCACCCGCGACGTCGTGCTTAACAGCCCAACGCCATGGCTACTAAGACACCACAATGGGCCACTGCACACTGTGTAGCGTTGTAAGTATGTGTCTGGGTCGGATATTGACACAGTATGTGGTGATGTGGCACATTAACAGACTGCGTGACAATGCCCATACAGTCTTCTAGGTAATTCACAGCTTGTGCACTTGTCTTTTTTCTCCTCTTTCATTCCCACTGTTTTTCATTCTTCACTCCAAAGGAGCCAATTGGAGATATCCTCCAGCTAACCTCCTTGTCGTTCCTTTGCGTTATATATATATATATATACATATATATATATATATATATATATATATATATATATATATATATATATATTAGTCATATAATGAGAGCCAACAAACACTGACACCAAGTACAACATAAGGGAAATTGCATGAACTTAATAAATGAAATAAAGTAATGATAAATTAATGGAAATTAAAGTGGATGAAAAAACAACTTGCCGCAGGTGGGAACCGAACCCACAACCTTCGCATGTCGCGTGCGATGCTCTACCAATTGAGCTACCGCGGCGGCGTTTCCCTATCCACTTTCTTGGGTATTTATGTGTACTAGTAGAACCCTGGGAGTGTTAGCCAGCGCCCCCACTCACAGACCTTGGCGGCGGACGTGGAACGTCTTTTTTGCCGCAGGCGTCACGAGAACGTGATCTCTTCGGGTGAAGGCAACTGGTCAATAAACCCACATATGCTACCTGAAGGCATCAATGTTGCCGGATTCGAAACCCTCGTTATGTAATAAACGAGAAGAAAGGGGGTTAACCGAGGGACCCGATAATTATTAGTCACATAATGAGAGCCAACAATATATATATATATATATATATATATATATATATATATATATATATATATATATATATATATATATATATATATATATATATATATATATATATATATATATCCGTTTTAATTCGCTGATTTAAAGCTAACTTACAATCGGCGATCGTTTACCCCTGACAAAGGAGGAACGTCGGTCCGCAAACGTTGGGTGGAATGAACCTGTGTTCTTAGAGACATGCTACATTTCATTAAAGAAATACTGACTTGTAAAAATAAAGGAAAGCCCTGTTTTGTAAGCGCCACCAGTAAAGGCGCAGAATATTGGCACCCACTCCCCTGAATCAGTAAAAATATAAAGAGGTCCCCTAGCAAGATTTTACTATATTGGATATTGGATGTGCGTTCTCCTTTCGGTAGATGCCCCGGCTCGAGTCAGAGCTGTTGAATTTCTGAGCTGTAGCGTTCACGATACAGGGGACCACCACCGTTTCCGGGTGGCGAGTGACTGCGAAGTTGCTGGTTGCGAAATTGCTTGTTGCCAGGGGCAACCCGCGTTACGACCTAATCTTGGCCTCGTGTTTGCGCAGTAGCATTCGCCTTGCGCTCTTCCTCTTCTTCTTCCAGTATGTCCGGCTCACCTATTCTGTCTGAACGCCTTTCCTGTTGCGAATGAGGCTGTGGATAGCTCCTGGTCTGTGCTTTTATTCGCGCGACGCGCCGCATAGAAATTCCTCGAACGTAAAAGGCAAGAGCTGCAAGTGCTCGCGAAGTCTCTTGGCATTCAATGCCTCCATCCGCTATATCCCCCGCAAGAGCAGCCGTGGGTTTTGCCTGTGAAATTCAGGGCTGCGTCCCAATATGCGGGGATTTCAACTACATTTTTGCCCTGAAGGAACCTTTTTGCTGACGCATGTGTTAGTTAACACTCGATATCATTTTCAATAAAATATCTCGAATATATTCACCCGCGTTAAGTGAAACCCTGTCTAATAACCGGTGTGGCTTCAAGAGCGCCTATCGTTGTTTCTGTGCTTTTCTCCTTGCTTACTTAATAGTGTAATGTTGTAGGGGCTGTTAAAATAGTATCAAAACTGTGTATCATAAAGGCAATGTTCTATTAGGGGAACCCATGTCCACAAAAGCAAGTGACCTTCGAAGCAAAACGATAGCGGCGAGTACAATCGTCGAAATCTTATCTGTGGGTCGTGCACGTCGGCTTATATAAATGACTCGTCGAAGGTCCCAGCGCAATCGCTGGGGCCCTTGTGCGTTCCAGAAATCAGCACACAATCGTGTCGTGCCTACAATCAAATTACACAAGGCTCGGTGACAACAGACAGCGAATAGAAACAGCGATATCATTCGAGAAGCTTCAGATAAATACAGGTGCGTCTTGCATTGTGCGATAACATTGCAGCGCAAATATGCTCGCAGGTCGTAACAACCGTTCCCCCAAAATGTAAACAATTTATATGTGTGTCAATAGAATTGTAACATGTATCCTACAACGTGCGGAGGGGTGCGAGTACTCCCGTGAAAACCACAAATTAATCTCTTGTTGCCGTATAGCACTGCTTGCTGTCTCGTGTGCCTTCTACGTCTCACATTTGGTATCACAAGTGTCGGGTAGTTGTCCCAATGATGATGCCACAAACGCTAGACGTGCGAAATATAAACTTTCAACAACCATTTCAAACTTAGTATAGAGTATTTTACTTAGTAATATTGTTGCCCGGTAATTCAGTCTATATTACAGTCAAGCTGTATACCTATAACCCCAATGTATTTGTCGTGTCCGTGGGCGAAAACTCAACCAATCACAGCGGGAAGCACGCGCCGCGTGCGCCACAGGGTTCCTAGCCGCGCCACCAGATGGCGCTCCCTTCAGCGCATCTGCGCTGAACGCTGAACCAACAGCAAATATAGTCACTAGAGTTGAGGAAGAACTTGGCAAATGGCCAAGAGTGGGAATATGGTGAGCTTCTAAGTGTAATAACGACAGAAATAGGTGAAGAAAAACATGTTCGTTGGAAAGGAAAAAAAAGAAGCCGAAAAGCTGGTGAAACAAGGAGATACGAGAAGCGATCGCCGAACGACAGAAAGCACCTCGAGAGCACAGGCAGGCAAAGAAGGCGCAGTTGCCGCAGGATGAAGTAACCAGTAAATGGGAAATATACCGAGAGAAAAAGTCTATGGTTCAAATACTGATGCAAGCAAAATTAAAAGGTGAAAGTGAACGTTGGTTCTCAGAAATACGTGAGAAAAAGAAGGCCGGACCTAGAATATTTTGGAACCACATAAAATTATTAGGTAAGAAGTCAACAACAATACTTGAAGGAGAAGAGACAATAAATTACATGCGAAAGGTAACAGCCGTATCTTTCCAAGGCAATGACGAGGGTGTACTTGAAGGAAAAAAGAGCATGAAAGAGACCCAAGTGGGAAAGGAGCTGGTGCTGACAAATTTAAACTGGAAGAAAGCGGAAGAGAAAATTCCTAAGCGCACAGCCAGAGGGCTAGACGAGGTTCCCGTTAGGCTGATAAATGAACTAGGACCAAAAAAGTAAGGAAGCTGTGGTGAAAGCAGTGGAAAAAACTTCAAAATATAGACGAATACTAGACAGTTGGTGACAAAGTAGAATGAATTAATTTATAAAGGTACGGGGGAGAAGGACAGAATTCACTCGTATAGAACGTTGACCATTACCTCGGTAATATATAGGCTAGCAATGCAGGCAATCAAATTAAAGCTTCAAGCATGGGCAGATAATAATGCCATTTCGGGAGAGCTTCAGAATGGCTTCAGAATAGGTAGGCGTTTAGATGATAACTTGTTTCTTCTTACTCAGTGTATTCAAATATCAAAAGCAGAAAGCAGACCGTTGTATGTGGCCTTTTGGGACATTACAGGAGACTACGACAACGTAGACCGCAACATTTTGTGCGATATTCTGGAAGGGGAAGGCTTAGGTGACGAGTGTCTACAGCTTTTGATTAAGATTCACCTAGAAAATACTGTTTGCGTTGAATGGGAAGGGATGAGGAGCGAGGAGAAAGTTCATATCAGCAAGGGACTGAGGCAGGGGTGCCCTTTATTTCCACTCCTGTTTGTGATGTACATGGTAAGGATGGAGAAGGTGCTAGAGAGGGAAGTAATATCGGGTTTAATATCTCATACAAACTTGCGGGTGCAGTAATAGAGCAGCAGCTACCAGGTTTATTTTCTCCGAATGAAATTGTGTTGCTAGCTAATAAGCAAAGTGATTTGCAACGTCTGGCTAATATCTGTGGGCAGGAAGCCAACAGTTTAGGTTTGAAATTTAGTGTTAGTATAATAATAATAATATTTGGGGTTTTACGTGCCAAAACCACTTTCTGATTATGAGGCACGCCGTAGTGGAGGACTCCGGAAATTTTGACCACCTGGGGTTCTTTAACGTGCACCTAAATCTAAGCACACGGGTGTTTTCGCATTTCGCCCCCATCGAAATGCGGCCGCCGTGGCCGGGATTCGATCCCGCGACCTCGTGCTCAGCAGCCCAACACCATAGCCACTGAGCAACCACGGCGGGTATTTAGTGTTAGAAAATCAGGTGTTATGGTATTCAGTGAAAACAGTGAACAGACAGTGGAGATACAGGGCCAGGAAATTCCTCGGTAACAGAATATATATACCTTGGTATATGAATAAACGAAGGCAATAGATATATCGAAACAGAGGAAAAAACCATAACAGTAAAGGGGAAGAGAAATGCAGCCATAATGAAGCACAGAGCGCTATGGGGATAAAATAGGTACGAGGTCCTCCAAGGTATGTGGAAAGGTGTAATGGTTCCAGGACTTACTTTTGGAAATGTAGTTGTTTGCTTTAAAACAGGGGTACAATCAGGACGCGACGGGAACCAAAGGTCAGTGGGTCGCCTCGCATTGGGCGCGCACGGGAAGACTACAAATGAAGCTGTGCAGAGTGATATGGGCTTGACTAGTTTTGAAGTGAAGAAAGCATGCAGTAAAATTGAGTATGAACGGCTGAGGAATATGGAAGAAAGTAGATGGGTGGGGAGGGTGTTCAGGTATCTGTACAGGAAAAACATTGATTCACAGTGGAGGAAAAGAACTAGGAAGCTTACGAGCAAGTATGCGGCCTGTACGGTGGGCAACACAGCAACAAAGAAGGTCAAGCGGCAAGTCAGAGAGGCTGAAATAATCTCATGGGTGACGGCAATGAAAAAGAAACCTGCCATGAGTAACTACTTAAGAGGAAAAAAAAAACGAAATCAGGAAAGAAACCATTTATGATAACTCAAAGGGAAGCTGATTACATTTCGAAGCGAAATTGGAATGCCTTAGAACACGCACCTATAAAGCGAGATATAAGAAGGAAGAAAAAGCATGTGCTTGCTGGGGTAAAGCTAGAAAAACGACGGAACATATGTTTTATTAGAATGGGAAGACGACTACCCAGCGGTCGATTTAGGGCCAGACAATGAAATCTTCCTTACCTCAGTAAGGAAGCCTTCATTGCAGTGAGGCTACCTTATGTCACTCTGAAAGGTTCCTTACTGAGGCGCCCTCGGTGAAGGCTTCCTTGGTGCTTCCTTGGTACTTCCTCAGCATAAGAAGCCAAACAATGAAATCTTCCTTACCTCACTAAGGAAGCCTTCATTGGGCTGAGGCTACCTTATGTCACTCTGAAAGCTTCCTTACTGAGGGGCCCTCGGTGAAGGCTTCCTTGGTGCTTCCTCTGCATAAGGTAGCTCCAAAGCTACCTTCATGCGTCCTTACGCCGCTCCTGGCCCTGAACGAGCGCTTCACCTCACTGCTTAACCACGTGGCATTCGCTTGTGCATGCGCACTGTCGCCCACCTGCGGAGAAGCGCGAGCACGGTACGTCTTGCCAGGCATGTTCGTTTCAGTCACGCGTGCGGCATGCAAGCATTGCTAGGCGTTGCTAGGCGTTGCAAGACGCCGGCGTGCCAGCGTTGCTGGAGCACATCAAGTTTTGCACTGTAATGCGCAACTTTTTTTTAACTTTAGTAAACGAAACTAGAAGAAAGCGTCCACGCTTCTCTATATTAGCTATTCAATTTAAAGATTGTGCGACGATACAACATTTTTAATAGAATAATGGTGTTCGCGGAAAGATTTGAAGAGATAATCTCGAACCCAGGCACGCGGCAACCGCTCCTTAGGTGAGGACGGGTGAAGGGAGCTTTCAGAGTACGCTTGCTTCCTCCATCGGTCCTTCGCTCTAAGGAGGCCTCACGTAAGGTTAGGAAGCGCTCGAAGGAAAGGAACTAGGGGTGTGCGAATATTTGGAATTTCGAATACGAATCGAATATTTTCCATATTCGAAGCGTATTCGATTCGAGAAATGCATGTTCGGAAATTCACGAATATCCGAGGACGGCCGAATAACGGTGGAAACGGCGAATATTCGGATAGACTGCGAATAATTGAGCAATTAACCAATTGTATGCTTGCTCCGCATTCTCCTACGAACATGTTTATTAACTGAGAACTTCGCATGATCGGCTCATTATCTGTATGCTCTGTTTCAGTCTATCTGCTTCAGGCATTTGAGACATGATCAGCTTCGGTTTCTTTTTCACCAAGCTTTATAATTCCAATTATTTTGGAATGCCCCATTGCCTTGAAGGTTGCAAAGGCAACTCAGGGTTGCCTTTGCAACCCTTAGTTGCCATTATCTGTATGCTCTGTTTCAGTCTATCTGCTTCAGGCATTTGAGACATGATCAGTTTCGGTTTCTTTTTCACCTAGTTTTATAATTCCAATTATTTTTGGAATGCCCCATTGCCTTGAAGGTTGCAAAGGCAACTCAGGGTTTGCTAACATTGATTCAAAATGTATCAAGACTCTTTGTGCGGAGTGGAAATTTGATGAAGTGGCCAGCCTAGGCATGTTTCTTGATGCGCGCTTTATGGCCACAGTTCATCAGGCATCTGGTCAGATGATCTGGCTGAAAAACTTTGTGACAAGGGAGCTCCAGGAAGCCGTCGTGGAACACCGTGGGGACACCGCCGTGCCAGCGTCGACTTCGTGTCCACTGGTGGCATCGAGTGTATGGAATGCTTTTGACGATCTAGTGATGAACAAAGAGAAGACACATTTGGCATGTGCCCCTGAGAGGGAAGTTACAGACTACGCGCAAAAGCCTCTTCTGGAAAGGGGCATGAATCCTTGTGAGTGGTGGCAGTCCATTGGCCGCTTCAGGTACCCGCTTTTAAGTGCACTCGCCCGGAAGTACTTGGCGATCCCTGCCACTTCAGTTCCTAGTGAAAGAGTCTTTTCTACCGGTAGAAATGTGACAGTGCATAGAGAGCGTTTACTTTCTGGCCATATTGAGTAGTTAATTTTCCTTCACGACAATCTGTAACAAGCGTTTTACCTGACTGAGGGCATTACCTGAGTCCATTATCTATAATTGTGTACCTCTTTAATTTGAAGCAACCTTGTAAAATGCAATGTTATTTTTAAAAGGGTAATAAAGCTATTGTTACCTCTCTTGCAATTTTTTAATACTACACATGTATTCGATATTCGATTCGATATTCGAAGAGAATTCTTCGCCTTATTCGTATTCGATTCGTAATCGAAAATTTCAATATTCGCACACCCCTAAAAGGAACGTTTTATTGTTTGGGCCAAGCTACCTTCATGCGTCCTTACGCCGCTCCTGGTCCTGAACGAGCACTTCGCCTCACTGCTTAACCACGTGACGTTTGCTTGCGCGTGCGTGCTGTCGCCCACCTTCGGAGAAGCGCGAGCACGGTACGTTTTGCCAGGCACGTTCGTTTCAGTCACGCGTGCGGCATGGAAGCGTTGCTAGGCGTTGCACGACGCCGGCGTGCCAGCGTTGCTGGAGCACATCAAGTTTCGCACTGTAATGCACTGCTTCTTTAAATTTAGTAAACAAAACGAAAAAATAGCGTCCACGCTTCTATATATTAGCTCATCAACTTAGAGATTGTGTGACGATACAACCTTTTTATTGAATAGGGGTGTTCTGGTGTTCGCCTAAAGCTTTTAAGAGATAATCTCGAACCCAGGCATGGCGGCAACCGCTCCTTACGTGAGGACGGGTGAAGGGAGCTTTCAGAGTATGCTTGCTTCCTCCATCGGTCCTTCGCTGTAAGGAGGCCTCACGTAAGGTTAGGAAGCGCTCGAGGGAAAGGAACGTTTCATTGTTTGGGCCTTAGGCACCACTGGCCTCCTTGAAGCCCTTGAGTTCAGTGGGAGCAGTGGTAAAGCAAACATGTCCGTAATAGGCATTAGTAAGAGGCGATTGGAGGATTGGTGGTAGAAAAGTAGGGAAACGACAAAAGACGGAGACGTACAAAAGCGCACTTCGCAATAGAAGATCAGAAAATTTGGGCGTGGTAGTTCATAGTGTGTTTTTTCTTTTTTTCCTTTTTTTAATCTAGGTAGGACATTAGGCAGTATAATAGCAAGAGCTTGGTGGCGCAACCCACCGCCCCGTTCCAAAGGGGACGCTCGTAACATCCATCCATCCATCCATCCATCCATCCATCCATCCATCCATCCATCCATCCGCCGCAGCGGCGGCGCCGGACGTGCGGGGGTAAGCTATGAAAAGAACCAGACACCCTCCTTCGCGCATAGCGTTCGCTGCAAGCACTTCCCGGTGAAGGCTCCTTCACACTAGGCCAACACGACACCGATTTCGTTCTGCCGACTGTCACCGACAGCGTTTTTTCCTTCGTGTCGGTGCTCCAATCACAATGTACCGACGCCGAGCTCTCCGCCAACCATCGGCAGATCTTCCGTGTCGGTCTCGGACCGATTAGTCTCGGACCAGGATGCATTTTACTTCAACTGCGAGGCTTTCTTTCTGAGAAACCCGTATGGGTTTCCTTTGTAACTTCGTGCTACAATTCGAATGGATGCCAATTCTTCCCTTTCGTGCACTTTCCTCCAGCTTGCTGCCTTGCGACTCTGTAGAGTCGCAAAAATGCTTGCTTTATATTGTTGCAAATTATCTCTATTTATCCGTGTATTGCTAATCTGCAAATATTTTGATAGAGAACTGGCTTGGCAGGTGCGCGGGAAAGTGAAGGCATGCAATACTGGACGGAGCGCCACCGTCTCGTAAATACAAAACCAGCCACTACGTAAACTGCACCGACTGACTCTGGCGCCGACTGTACTGCAACGACAAGCAGGCGTCTGCACGCCAGCCGACAGCGACTTATCGGAATGAACACTTTAGCGGTGCAATGTGTACCGCCACACTCCTCAGTCGAGTCGGTCCATTCGTCCATTGGTCGGACACATAAGTAGCGATGGTTGCCTCCGATTAAAACAGATTTCGAAAGTTACCATGTCTTATTCTGTCGCCAGCTGGACAGTTTGCCCAATGAAAAAGCGTCCATTCACATGACAGCAATTAAAAGTTGTCTCTGCATTTCATGCGACATCTATTCCGCCGCCTAATATGAATGTTTCCAGTTGCTCAGTTTTTGTCACCACCCAAATCAGTTATCAATGTTACAGGTGTTCGTAAAAGCAAATAGCAGAGCCTTCGCAGATCTAGAAATTGCCTTTTAACTTTCAGAGTTTTCTGTGATGAACCGTTTTGTATATAGGTGCTTTAGATAATAGGATTTCCATGGGGCCAAGAAACGGACAATAATTGAAAATCGGCTCTCGGTCCCTTTAAGGTGTGTCATAACTGACTGTATTTAGCAAATGCCTAGGTAACTTACCAACATTGCGTGTATAGGGACGCGTCAACCTTTTCGCTTTGTTCATGGTCACATACATTGAGAAATATAGGTAAAATAGATATTATGTTAATTGTACCATTGCTCACCAAGTAAAACCCCTTATTGTGTTGAAATAGCTCCGTATTTCGCAATGCAAAGCCAACGAGCAAGCGCTTTTGCTGCGGTTGCTCTTACTTACATGCGGTGCTTCCTCGCACAAAATGCAGGAATCCCGATCGTATTCTTGACCTAAATGATCAGCTACCTCACCTTACTGTTCATTATTCAGTATTGAATACCAGCTGAGCTTGTAACAATTATAAACATAGTGACATTTATAAATGCGAAATATGAAGCAATCACTGATGACTAATTTAAGACATACTTCCGACAAAATAACAACGTGCCAAGCTTGCAACATTTTCATTGGGACGACTGAAGTGGCTATTGCTGCCACAAGATATCGAACATAAATTTATTGCAAATCTCCGTATTTCAGAGGAAAGAGAGATAACTTTATTTAGTGTCCAGTAGTTTAGGGACCCAAGCCTAAACAGCGGCCTGCGTCCTCCCTGGGGCCTAGCGGCTTCCTGAGCCAGCTGGACGGCCCATAGCGCTGGCGTGGCTCAGTGGTAATTCAATGGAGAGCAAAATCTGTTGCTGAGATCGTTTTGAAATCAAACAGCTGGCCTGCACTTCCAAAAGCGTCGGATAAATAGGCACACGGCAGTAGATATAATGCAAATACTGCTGACATGTTGTAATCTGTCTTCTCTTATTGGCGGCTGAAAAACCATATCATTTTCGTGTGTTTCCGAATCCCAAACGGCACAAAATTTCACAGTGATGACGGTTATGACGAAAGCGTAAAGTCAGAAGTAGTTGCGCATGACACCAGCATGAAATGCAGGGCGACGTGTCCAGTCGAAAGCTATAAATGCAGTCTTCGCATTGCACTCCTTGTTGCGGGGTTTTCTATCTTTCTTTATTTCTTTTTTCTTGAGCAAAGCTTTCCTTTCCTCTGCATCTTAGATTATTTCGGGAAACAGGTATTGCGTACATTTAAACATTCCGTGAAATTGAAGTTATGTACGTTGAAAAAAAAAACATTTAACGCAATCACAAGTTTCATAATATATATAATAAACAGTTATTCACATCCCACGCAAATGTAGAAGACTTATTTACTACTACATAAAAGCTTCGCTTCACGTAGGTTCCACCTATGTGTTGGATATGCATATGCATATTTATTTTTATATCTTATTCACAAAGGTTTTGTGAACCGCGATGTTGAGATCGCCGCATTCAATAAGGTCAGCAAGAACAAGTTTTAATAACTTTAAGTAAAGCCTTTTAGGTCATCGCTTACAACCCTTCCAATGCACGGAATTCGCCCCCTGCATAATTAATGACAGCGTGATTGTCGTGACCCAAAGTTGTGCGGTATTTTTCAATTGGGAAGACTTGACGCTTAGCTGCCATTAATGGGAGGACGGCCATAAAGCAAATTTATTAGTTTCATTTTTACTGTTATTTACTGGCTTTTTTAAAATTTATACTCTTCTTTCAACATCACTAATACTGTAATTCTGCACTTTCTATTGTTAAATAGTAGCGTTGTTTTCTTCGCATGCAGTATTGTGAATTTCTTTGTCATCTTGGTGATATCTGCAACGATATGTAGAAATGTGCGTGCTAAACACATATGCAGCGTATATATGTTATTTATGTACAGTGTGTTATGTGGGCATGCTATATATGTGAACTATGTTTCATCTATACGCGCCATGTACAAAGGTATTCAAGCATATGTCACCATACGAGAAAAATACCGAATATTCCTAAGACGAGGAATATATTCGTTGTCTATAGGAATGTATTCCTATAGGCGATACCTCTTTCGGATGCTATCTCCGTTTCGTCACATCAACACAAAAAGCTCAACTCTGAGTAATCGGTAGTGTATCTGCTCCCTTCAGCACTTCTCAAGGAAGAAGAGGAGGTGCATGTAGGAGGGGAGGAGGGACTGCGTTGTGGAAATATCGGAAGATTGTGCGTGGGCTGGCTCGCTAAGGTTGATCGGGTTGGCGTTTGCGCGCTCATTAATCAGATCAGGGATAAGAGAGAAAGAGAATGCCCATTTTTATTAGGTAAATGCAGTTTGGAGAGGCATCCTCGTTCCAGTATGCCTTGAGCTCGGGCCGCGTCCTGGGCCCTCGCCATCAGCCGTTGCTGATCCTCGAGGTCAGAGCTGGCCAAGGCTCTCTCCAAAAGCTCGTTGGTGTGGTAAGGGTTCGGAGGATTTAATGGTGCCTCTCTGCAACCCCCTACTATGTGCCCGAGGGACCCGGGCTCTGTGCAGAAGCGGCACTGCGGAGAAGAAGAAGAAGTATTTTAATGATTGGAAAATGTAGAGAGGTCGGCCGGATACTGGAGCATCTGGCCTGCTACTCTACGTAAGGGAAGGGGAAGAGGGGAAGAAAAAGGGTCACAATGAGGGATGATAATGGGAGGAACGAGGTGAATGACACATTACACAACTGGTATCACAGGCGTGAGTCCAGGCCCGTGTCACCTAGGAAACGTGAAAGTGCACGCATTGTCTCTGTCGTCTGCCAACTCTGTGGCCACGCGCCTAGCAAGAGGTCCTCCGACAGTGGTCCATTATGTAAATGTCTCAATGTATCTGCCAATGTCAGTCTTTCTCGCGCATACTCAGGGCACACCACGAGCACATGTTCTATAGTTTCTACAGCGCCACACAGTGAACAGTCCGGAGAGTCTGTTCGTCCAATAATGTGCAAATATTTGCGCGTGAAGGCGACGCCTAATCGCAGTCTGTGTATCAGGCATGTATGAGGGCGTGGAATTCCACGCAGAATAGGAAATTTCATATCGGGATCCAGGCTTTTAAAGCGGACGTGACGAGCGTCTGGTTGGGTCCAGTATCTTCTCGTCGCACTCCTCATTAATTCCGACAGGAGGCATGTGATGTCCGGTCTTGAGAATGGCACTACAGTTCGCAGGCCATTGCTGAGGGCGCGCCTTGCTGCAGCATCGGCCATCTCATTACCGTTGAGCCAACAGTGTCCCGGGATCCATTGGAACACTATGCGGTGGTGTTTTTCTTGAGCGTATGAAATGAGAGTAGCTCGGTGATCTGCAGGGCCAGAACCTGATATGCGGTGTGGCGCAGGAAGCATCCCAAAATTTGCAGCGCGGGTTTTGAGTCCGTGAAAATGCACCACTCTTGAGGTCTTTCCCCGCAGATGTGGCGAATCGCTTCCCGAATAGCCACAAGCTCTGCAGCGGTTGATGTTGAATTATGGGCTAGTATGAAACCTCGAGTCATCTGTTGGGCTGGTATCACCACAGCTGCTGTCGATGCCTTAGGTGACACGGAGCCGTCTGTGTACACATGAACATATGTCTGGTATTCTGACCAGATGTACGCGAGAGCAAGTTGTTGTAGTCCACTGACGGGAACCAATGATTTCTTTAGTATGCCGGGGACATGTACGCATACGGAAGGTTGAACCATCACCCATGGTGGTTTGACGGGGTGATATGGAAGGGCATAGCCTGATGTTATGTGGGGTAGATGGCAGCGGAGTGCACTTGTGAAACTGCTGTCTGGTCGCTCATGTAGAACCGACGTCAATGGATGGCAATGGTGTCGTGTCAGTAAGCGTAAATACACACGAAGTGGTTCATGGGACAGGTATATCGGTAATGGGCATACGTGGGCTTCCTCAATTGTGCCTTTGTTGGAGGCACGCCGTGGCAACGCGAGGCATATTTTAAGTGCCTGCGCTTGGACGCTCTCTAATGTCCGTAAGCAGGAAATGCTCAAGTTTGAGAGTATCGGAAGGCTGTATCGAATGTAGCCCACGAAAAGAGACTGATAAAGTCTTAGTAATGAGCCTTCCGTGGGGCCCCATGTCATGCCTGTTGCGAAGCGAAGAACATGGCAAAACAGATTAAGTTTTTGCTTCAACATATTAACATGCCTCGTCCATGACAAATCGCGGTCGATGATAATGCCCAAGAATCTGTGCTGGGCGACATAAGGTATTATGACACCGTTAATGGAGATCGAGTAGCGGCAGACGGATTTGCGCGTGAATGCAACCACAGCATTTTTCGGCAGCTAAGCTCAAACCCTGACGCCGTATGTATCGTGAGGTAGATGACACAGCCCGTTGTAATTTCGCACGTAGTTGTGGGCGTGTTGTACCAGAAGCCCAGATGCAGATATCATCTGCATATGCACTGATGTGGATGTGAGGTGGAAGCTCGCTCACCAGGCCAATCAGTGCCACATTAAATAATGTTGGGCTGAGAACTCCTCCCGGCATTGCGGAGAGAATTGTGTTGGGGCTATGAGGTGATTTCTGCCTGAGTGGGGGAATGTATTAATCTGTAGAGCTCGGAGGAATCGCTCCTGCTCTCTAGGTAGTGACTTGTGCGGGGGTGCATATGTTCTGAGGGTTAGCTCGTAGTGTTGTGTGATGTCTTGGTATGAGCTTAAAGGGTGCATGTGCTCGGGTTCAGATTCCTCGGCGTCGGCTCGGTCGGTGAAATCTCGAGCCACGTATTTGGCGACCTCGTGGCCAGGAATGCCGTGGTGATCTGGCGCCCAGATGATCAGGACTGATCTCGTTGACGGCTTTTGATTGATAATCTTGTGCATAATGGTACGAATTCTGCCGCTAGCAAAGTAGCGGCTCGCCTGTTGGGAGTCGGTAACTATGACTTCAACCTCTGCTTGGGAGAGCGCGAGGGCTATGGCCGCTTCCTCAGCTTGGAGGGGATTGTTTCGCGCGAGCGAAATGCTGCTCACCCGAAACAATCCCCTCCAAGCTGAGGAAGTGGCCATAGCCCTCGCACTGTCCCAAACAGAGGTTGGGAGAGCGGCTCTCCCGGCTCTCCCAAACAGCAAATGGTCAGCATAGCGTGCTCAGCAAAAACGGCGAAGAAGATGACGAATTCAAACATCCCGCGCCAGCTGGAGAAGCGTCCCTTGCTGTCTGGCATTTTTTGTGTCTGGCTGCTGGTACTGTTGCTTACTCTTGCCTTAGCGCTTGAGAACATATATACGTACATGGAGCCATATCCTTCTGGCATACCTAAAGGCAAACCTTTTTTCCGAATAGAAAAAAAAAAAAACGTCTGCGTCTTCTGGTAAGCATGAAAAACATAATTCACGAGAACTAGATAATTTTCTGTGGCTCCTACAAAATAATTAAAATTTTCAAGCTTCCCCGTGACATTTCTAATTCCTAGCAAGCTTTATCCTGACAGGCCTGCCAATTTTTGAACGACGAACTCTTACCACTCCATAGAGTTTCAAAACACAGTGGTCGTATTCAAGTGTGCATCACAGCGCGCATATTGATGCGGTGTTTAGTAAGTGGCGTTTGACCAACTCTTGACGCAGAGGAGAAACAGCCCTGGTACTGATTGATGAGCTCAAGAAGACGGTTCCGCTCAACGGCCGTTAACGTCGGATTAACGTCTACAATAGGCGCAGCTGTGTGGATTGTAGAGGCCGACTCCTGCGCTAACTGGCAGTCTTGTATTTCTGTCACGTCGTCGAAATAGGCGACAGCAGTGCCTCTAACGATGTGTCGGCGCTCCTTACTAAAATTCGTCAGCAAGAGTTCGGCGCTTCCGTCGATTACATTGATAAGTGCTCTGGCAATGGAGACACCGCAATTCAGTGCTAGCGCACTGATGTGTTCAGCTACTCCAGTCCCATTTTGCAGGCTGTCACAGCGCACATGTACGAGAGAGCAACTCCGCGGCAAAAGTATGACGTCGTCCGCGGCAATACGTAAGCGAGGTTGTTGTGGCTTCTCATGGGTGACATTATCCGAACTCGTAGCAAATGTGACGCTTTTATCACGGATGGTAATCACGGCGCCATACTCCCGTAGGAAATCCATGCCAAATATAAGTTCTTTACAACACTCAGTAAGGATGACGAGGGTGACGACGAAGGTTGAACCGGCGATTAAGAGTCGGGCCGTGCATTTCCCAACAGGTGTCATCAACTGACCTGCGGCGGTTCTTATGTTGGGCCCGTGCCATGGTGTCTTCACCTTCCTCAGTTTGTCAGCGACCTGTAAGCTTAGGATTGAAAAATGGGAGCCAGTGTCAACCAGAGCGGCTATTTCGTGGCCGTCAATGCAAACGATGAGCTCAGCGCTGACGATGTCAGTTACGTCTTTCGCACTTCTATCCGTCGTATCCGTCGCTGTGCTGGGCGTCTTTTTCGTCAATGTAGTCTTCAAGTCGTCGTTCGTCGATAACGGGGGATGTGGAGCAGTTAGAGTATTGGCAACCTCACCCCCGGAGGTCACTGCGGCTAGTTTCCCCGTCGAGGGCTAGGCGATCTGCCCCTAGTGACGTCGGCAAAACTACGACGAGTCGGTGAATTGTAGCGCGCCGGAGAAGGAGAAGGGGAACGTGGTCGGGGCGTCGTCGTATTTTGTGGCTGACTGTTCACAGGAGCGTCGTTGTATGCGCGTCTACCGTCTTACGGAGAATAAGCATAGTTGGCAGGAAAGCTTGGGTGTTGAGCGGCGCAATAGTTGTTCCATTTGTGGTAAACTCTATAGACGTGTCCAGCTTCACCACAATGGTAGTACACTGGTCGATGGTCAATGGTGCGCCACAAATCGGTTTTACCGACGCTGATAGCTCGGCGGTAAGTCTCCATGGAGCCAAGAAGTGGCGTGCGCATGTCGAAAATATGGCGTTGTTTGTGCTGGCATGATCGGCGGGGTCGGTAGAGTCGACGAGGATGACGATGTCGGCTCTGTTTGTGGCGTAGGTGGTGTTGTAGTTGTGGGTGTCAACGGCGTTGAAGTTGCGTTGAGTGGACGGCGAACAGCCTCCGCATAAGTGAGGCGCCGCGGTACGTTCCCACAGTCTGGCGCTGAAAAAGCTTGCGGGACTTCCTCCCGGACTACGTCAGCAACAAAATATAATGCTGGCGTCGGTTCCGTAGGCGCAACCACAAAGCCGAGCTGCCGAAGCTCTTCTCGCACCACCTCTCGGACAACTTCACGCAGAGACATGTCGTTACTCGCAGCCAGTACGGAAGTGTTCGCCGCCGAGTTGCTCATGTCATGCTGGCGGTATCGTTGATGCAGGGCCCGTTCAATGGCTGTAGCCTCTTTTGTGAACTGTGCCACTGTTCTCGGTGGATTTCTTACAAGGCCGGCAAACAGTTGCTACTTCACTCCTCGCAAGAGATATCGCAGCTTTCTTTCCTCTGGCATGTCTGGGTCTGCCCTACGGAAAAGACAGGCCATGTCTTCCGAGAACATAGTAACACTCTCATTGGGCTTTTGAACGCGGATTTCAAGGAGACGTTGCGCGTTTTCCCTCCTGTCGATGCTTGATAAGGTATCCAGGAGCTGTGCGCGGAAGTAGTCCTACGTGGCAAAGCTCCTCTCCCGGTTTACGTACCACGTACGAGCATTGTCCTTCAAATAGAAATAGACACTCGAGAGTTTGTCCGCCGAGCTGGTCTTATGGTTATACTGGGCGACGCGCTCGAACTGGTCTAGCCAATCCTGTACGTCTTCAAAGGCATCACCATGAAAGCTCTCCGGGACCATAGGATTCTGTAGTGTTACTTGCGATGGAGCTGCGGTGGCCATGTTATTTGTAGGAGGCGAACGATTTCGCGAAGTTTCTTGCAGGGGACTGGACTCGGGCGCTAAGCCTAGCAGGTGACGACTGAACTGGTAGACCGGTGTTTCGATGCGCGATGGTGATTCTGGGCTCGATCGTCGGCTCCGCGAAGGGGTGCCAAGCATGAAGAATACCCAGCACATCCACCAGTATAACGACGTGGGATCGACGAGTATGCGTAGCAGTACCGCAAAGAAACGCACTTTATCAGTCGTCCAAGCGAACAACAACAACGTCTTCTTCGTTTTTCCCGCTTCACCTAAAAACCCGCGCTACTTCAGCGTCGTCCCCACTGTCGTTCAGCTTCGTCCCCACAGCGCATACCCGCTGAATTATGGTTCTGCCAAATATAGTTGTGTCAATATGCTATGGAATGATATACTTTTTGTTGATTGTATTGATTTTTTGTGATTGTAGAGCTTTCGTAAATTTTCGCAAACAATGAAGAACATCTCGACAGGTTTCAAATATGTTACAGGACTCAGTCAACTTCCCCTTTGAGCTGCACAGTGAACATCACTTTTGGAAATTATGGGAGAGCACACCTGTCCCTTCTCCTTCCATGTAAATTCCAAGCCGTTACTCTTGACATGACCAACATCCTTTCAATTTATTGTGTGGCGTCCTTAACAAGTTTTAGACCATATTTGGAGCAGGTATTTTCCAGGTCAACTATTACCGCAATAACACCCTCGCTGTAAAGCTGTGTGTTGTCGACGCAGTCAGCTTCGTTTTCTGACTGTCATTTCAAACACTCCATTCTCTATCGACTCGTTTCATTGATCTCAGCGTGTTTAAACTGCATTTTTGATATTTTGGCTGCTGTTCATTATTATTCAAATTATATGTATGTTCTTCTTTGTGCATGCCGTGTTAACATCTTGATTTTATTTTGTAAGATTTAAGTTAATATTCGACATATTTACTATTACTAAGGGTGACAAGTTTGTATCTTGCAATCAGGAATTTAAACTTCCCAGACAACATCAAAAAGTAACGTATGAAAAATTGCAATGTGCTTGAAGCGCTGCGGAAATTAAACCCCGCCTGATTCCGGTATGCCTGCGAGGCCAAAAATTCGCATGAGAACTTCAATCACAAAACATGTCTAGATCTGAAACGGAGTCCAGGAACTTTGTCACTTTTCCCGAAACAACGACTAACAAATTTAGAAACAGGGCACGCCGGCCTCAGATTTTGTCAGCGCAGGTGTTTTTTCTGCACTAACGCTAGGAAACGAAAGATTCTGTTTCAGATTTTGTGCCGCAAATCTGCGCAGCAGCGACGGGATGCTTTTGGGACTATCCGTGAGATCCGGCTGAAGTCAAGCTACTGAAATAAAGCTTGTGGGCCACACATTGAGCTGCATAGAATCAATTTCCGGTATTAGAAGCGTGTTCTGCCAGCGAAAAGGTTTATTGCTTGCATTAACGGCTTTGCCCGCGCACCGAAAGTTTATTTCGCGGTCGACTAAACCATATCTTTATCCATAAGGGTCCTGTTGTCTATTCACGAAGGAGTAATCAGCCTATGATACAAGTGTGCTTTATGCTGAGTATTGGCTCTTTGGGCTGCTATACATTGTTTATATTGTTTTTGTGTTCTTATTGGTACGTTATTCTTAGGATATTCTTCAATAATCTTTGAAAGAAAACGCCACCAACTAAACGGAAGTATGGCAGTCTGAAGCATTTCTGCAGGGCTCTCCTGAGAATAAGCGTGGTATGCACATAAAATTTTCTGGCACCCTGAGGCGTGTATTGCAGTGAAGATGCACTGCTAGTGAACGGAGCCGTATCTAGTAGTGATCAAATTTCATCTTTATTTCATCCCTAAAGAAGGTGTACTCAAAATAAACTTACCGAAACAAATCGCTAGGTGCCTCTGAATTATGCCAAACTAGTCTACCAAATTATTCGCAGAAAGGACGGCCGGAAATAGTTAACGGAAGAGCTCAGAATAAATGTAAAGCTTGTATGAAAAATCTTATCAATGCCACATTTTTGTCGTTTTGCTGCCATTACACATATAATAAAAATAAAGTCAGGGCCTGCAAAGGAGAATGCATAGTTAAGCATAGTTTTTCTGAGGTAGTGAGACAATATTTCCGCATTCTCTCAATCAAAAGTAATTCGTGTTTCATAATTTTTTACGCCTATATAATGTTTACTTATTAAGGCCGACAAAAAACGTTTACGCATGAAACTGCTTGGAAATTATTTCATTTCGGCCTTATAAGTGTCCACAATTTATACCACTCATTGCAGGGGGTTGAGTTATCGTCTGGTGCGTTTGGAGTGGAATGCTCTTAACGTATGTAGAATAATTTTATTATCTCTTTAGAGGCTTTGAATTAAGTGCTCGTCTTTTTTCTTTTTAGTGTACAATAAAACTATCGTGATGTTATTAAAATTTGCAGGGGTAATATTGAATTAACCTCAGCTTTAGGTATTATGTTATACACGCAACATAGTGACTGGTGCCGCAGCTAGGTACCGCTCGTTATTATAAATATTACCCGACAGATGCGCGCTTTATGTCTCAAAAAGTTTTATAACATGCAAAGGAGAATTGAAAACGTGACCATGTTCATATACGTAAGCATTACCACGCTAGGCGGTGAAGCCTCTTGCTTACAGTATGGCAGGAATGTGTGGCGAAAGCTAGAGTTAAAGAATTGAGCATACTTTTATCAAAATAACCTTGCGTGCACAGCAACGACAACACTTTACAAAGTCTTCTAAACGTCGGAACTCTATCAGCAGCATACTTTCAGTTGAATGCCTTGAGGGTTAAAGTTTGTAATGCTGCTCGCCGTATTTGTCAATGTTGTGGCTGTGGCCTTATATTTATTTTGTTCTTTTGTTGCTGAACTCTCAGAGGTGAAAGGGAAAGTGCTTTATCATCGTTCAGCTCCTGTAAAGTAAATAAAATTCCTTGTGCTAGATGCTTCTTTGATGCATTGCTGCGTTTATTGTTTCGAGCTTATGCGGACGTAAACTTTAGGGACACAATAAAAGTTCCCTAGCCCTAGTTGTTGCAGCCCTGCATGCCCAGTTCTAACTTCGCTAACACGAACTGCGTTTTGGGTTTTGTGAAAACAATAATATTTTATTCTTTTTAGATTTTTACGGATCACCTTACGCTAATGACTTGGAGAGACAAGAGAGTTAGTCGAGGCTGAAAACACAGAGTGAGGCCCTTTCGCGCAACATGAACTCTCTGCAAGAAAGTTTATTTCCCCCCCTAGGGACAACTTGACAGGTGGTTTAAGGCAGCGCTTTGGGTCTTCAGGGTAATTTTTATCTAAGGCGTTGGCGATGTTGTTATGCATGCTTGTCTTCTTAATTACGCTTCTTTGTTATACTGTTGTAGATATGTAATCATTCAACTTACTATACCGGGTGTTTCAACGAATACTTTAAATAATATTTTAAAATAGCCATTCTTAACTGAAACGGTGGTTACTTCCGATAAATGCCTTCACTGGTGGCGACCACGGGCTGGCCATTTTTCAAGGTTTACAATTACGTTTGAAAGACCTGAACTCTTCGCCTGTGACTTAGGCGAGGTAGCGTACCAGTATTAGTAATCGCGCAGGGCAGTGAATGTCAACAAATAACAATATTTAATTATTTATATTGTAATTTTTGTAGGGCACATTAAAAATTTAAGAGTTAAAGCCAGTGAGTTCTCAAGCACGTCCCACTTGGAACAAATTTTGAGACTACATAGCACCGACTATGAATGACATAAGCGCTGTCAAATATTTGTTTTAAAATATATTCCTGAGGATGACACCACTTCACCATTTTTGTGCATTTTAGGCATTCTTATTTTACGTAATTTTTGCGGCATCTTCGTATCTTTTATAAAGTGTACCTGTATTGTGATGTGCAGTGCCAAGAGAAAAAATACACGCAGCGCCTCATTATCGTCTACTTTAAGAGCAGTTATGGATTCTGCCGTCATGGCCGATTTATCACAATCTATCTGCTAGTTTGCGTCCGTCAGCCGCACCAGATGACAACCACACCCGTAATACAGCGTCGCTTCGAACACGTCACTGGCTGTTTATTTTATGTGCAAGCCATCCGCAATCCCTAGCCGTAATTTTTCGTTCCGAGAAAAACCTCATCGATTAACGTTTCTCATGACAGTTCGTTCATTTAATCCTCATGTTTATGTTTACGTGGTTCTTCGACAAAAGTAGTTTCTCACCGGTCGAGTGTGCGGGGTCGTTCGATAAATTGCGGCGCGTTTCTCACGCCATCTTCGCGTTGCAGCCCCCCCCCCCTCCCCGCAAACGTATCCGAAAAAAGGAACGGCAAAAGGAACGTGGAGCTTTAGCCGTGTAATTTGCGAAAGATTTGAGACTTGACACCACGACAATATAATATGAGCGTGGATGTGGTGCTGCTTCCAAGTATAACACGCTATTTTACGATCTACTGAGAAACGAGTGAGAAAACCGGCTCTAAAACAAGATAAACCTGACATTTGCTCTAACTCTCCTGGCTTATGTGTGGGGTGTTACGCTTCTTTAAAGGGAGTGTCTCTATATCATTTAGTATTTGTTGCACTACAGTGGTAGAAATAAATCGCAGAATAAAGTACGTTAAAAAGGGGGCACAGATTGCATGCGTAACCTGTCTGCATGCATAAGTAGTATTCTGCCGCTGATCACAGCTCATTTTTGCCACGAATTCGTGTATATACGCTTTTAATGATAAACGGGAGTGTGGAGAATCAGTTCAGCTGCTTCGCGTTCTGTGGTTAAAAAATATATAACCACACACATATTGAAGATATAATGACGTGAATAACTGACATGAATTAGGCGTTCCCCTGAGGCAGAACTCGCTGAAATAAAAACAACTGGCATTCTGCGTACGAGTGTGCGCGCGTTTGCGTGCGCGTACGTGTGTTCGTGTGTGCACGTGTTCGCGTGCGGGTGTACAAGGTTTATGGCGAGCCACAGTGCGCAATCTTAATAATGCGTGTTCCACGTAAGAAAAAGACAGAAAGGATTTCGCAAATATTGCCCATATAAGGTGACTGCATGAAACAGTGATCTTATAGAATATAAATTATTATAAAACTTGCAAGAACATGTTAAGGGGATATTAGAATAAGTACGTCTTCTCTATTGATATAGAATGAAGCAGGGTACAGCTTTTCACAGATTATTTGCTGAGTGCAGGCAATTTCGAGGAGATTTACGGCAGTGTTTAGACAGCCTAATTAGGTGGAGGATGAGCAAAACGAGAACAAGGTAAAAGCGAGAGCCAACGTTTCGACAAGTGGACTTGTCTTTTTCAAGTCCACTTGTCGAAAAGTTGGCTCCCGCTTTCACCTTGTTCTCGTTTTGCTCGTCGTCTCGGATTTACATCTCTCGCCTTCCCCCTGCTTTTCCTAATTAGATAGACGCCGCATCTCTTCAGTTTGGTCGGCTGGTAAGCTTAATGGACTGTTGCGTTGTGTGACTGCTAAACCTCGCAAAATTGCCGCACGATTGGCTGCTCGAGGCACGCTGACAGCGTGGGCTGCACATCCTGGGAATTTTGCGACTTCCGTGCATCCTAACGTCCAAGTTGATTCTGTAGTTCTTATCCAGTGCTGGCAATTCTTGCTCTTGCTTCTCGGTTGTGTTCTGAGTCCATGTCTCTAGGTATTTATGCCGTTTTGGTGTTGTTAGTGCTTAGATATGTTGGTGCTCTTCTTTTCTCTTCCTGCTTTACCAAACCTTCCGCATATGCTAGCTCTTCGAGGGCGAGCCAGCCTGTTTCCTCTAGTTTTAGTCTTTCGAGTTGGTTTGCATTATGTACCTCGACCAGCTCCTCCCAGGCACCATGGGTACTCGTTTGAAGCCATCTTTCTGTCGAGGCTTTGACAGAAACACTTATGGTTATTTCGAAGAATTTCCTGATTCGTGCACTAAGCATCTCCACTTCGGTCCTTTGGAGTTTCAGAAAGGGCATCCCGTAGGTTACCCTGCTTACGACGAGCGCTTAGACTACCTTGCTCGTGTCCCGTCCCTTTATCCCGTGCCTGTTGATTGTGACTCGTCTTAACTGGTGGGCGACTTCGATGACGGCCTCTTGGAGCTTAGGGAGGGTCGCCGACCCGGCCCCGTGCTTGCGTATGACGAGGCCGAGGATTACGTACGAAAACGTAGAAGGAAGAGAGAGAGGATTGCAATGAAAAGTGAAAGAAATATTCGTAGGAATTCTAATATACCATTTTCAATGTCATATCCGCATGATTATAGGCGGAAGTGCACTCACTGCGGACCCGAATTGAACCCTCGACAGTATTTCTAAAAGATAGAGATTATGTTGTCTAAGCCAGCACCTCAGTGGTAGTAATTATAGACAAATTGGGTGCGCCAGTGCTGTATAAAAATTAGTCTTTCGGCCTGAAATACTAAGCTATGTTTCACACATTAGCGAACCCGTTCAGCAAATTCTATCGCGGATACCTAAACCAAACGCGAGGTGCGAATCCTCGCTCCAAAACCGACGAATGCCGGATATTATTTTCGCAAAGCCAACTGTTTATTAAAAGAAAAGTACTCGGTGCCCTATAGCGAATATGGCCCTGTATGGAGCCCCTCGTTTTTGTTTAAAAGACAACGCAAGACTGATTTAAAGGTTGCGCACAGGCACTGCTACCTGCGAAACAGCTAACTCCGCGCACTAGCCTCCAAGTGAGTTCGCGTTCCGCGTAAAGTAGTGTTTTTGCTTGGCAGTGTGCATAAACTTTGATTCAACGTTGATGTACATGAGTCTCTTCCACTGGTATGGTTTACTGTTTCTTTTGATCATAACAATAGTGAAATTATATTGTCCTAGCAAACACTTTGCAGAGTACGGGTCTGCCAAAGCCAAACAGGGGCTTGAAGGGCAGAGCCTGGCAGTTAAGGACATCGAACCAGATGCAAATCAAACATAAGAACACAAGTTGAAACTGACTTCTTTACATCTTGGTTCATTAATTTTTTTTTGTAGTGTAAGTATTTTTAATTGTTTGTGGAATGTGTTTGATTACTTATGGGGGAATGGGCAGTCACAATTTCTCAACTGTGTATAGGAATATCCGGCCTAATATACCTTCCATTCTAACCCGTGTGCACTTAATGGACAACAAGAACGACAACGACAACAACAACAGCTGCAGTACGTTGATCGCTGTTGGAAACATTTGCTGAAAGCTGCTCGCTTCATTTTGAATTTTTTTTATTCACCAGCGTGTTCAGCATCACTATTCGTATTCTCAAATGGAAAAACAAAATTCTGTCTTCCCAGAATTTCGGCGGTGCTGGAATAAAGATTGTTTGTGGTAAAGGACTCGAGATTTCTTCGGTTAATCGTAAGGCATTCAATGGCCGCGTAGAAAGCGAGCGCCGATCGTGTATACTATAAGGATATTGGAATAAAGTTCCTTGAGATTAGAGTTATGTACTCCTCTGCTGATGAGTTCGAACTTCCTATTCAACCCTATTATGTTTGAAGAAACCTCTTCGGCCTCTCTTTATTTTCGTTTTCCCGTCTGAAGAAGTTAATCATTAACTCAGTTATTTATTTATTGTGGATTGAAAATTCTAAAGACGAGTGCAGTATATCAACGGCTTCTCTAAAACATCTGACGTAGTTGTTTCAATTGACGTGAAGTTTTAGTGAAGCGGGTAAATATGTGATTTAAAATTAAATTCGATGCGTATGATTGTGCTTATTTTCAGCCTATGTAACGGGTAATCTCATGCGAAGCTTGGCTTTATCCACTACTAAGGTTACAACGTTAATCTAACGCGTTTTTTTTTGGTTTGTTTTGAGAAGTTCAAACTCCCAATGAGGCGGAGGCACAGTGTTGTATGTGGACGCAGCAAGTTGATGAGGACGAAGCCTATGAATAATTATTGCCAAGGAAAGAATTGTGATTTTAGGTGAAAGACAAGAATAAGTAAGACATATTTAAATTAATTTAAGTATTATATATCCCTTGTGTCACTATGCCACATATCCATTTTGGATAGAGAGAGAAGGTGAGAAACAACGCAAAAGCGGGGAGGTTGAGTAGAAAAGTCCGGTTCGCTACACTGCACGTAGGAAAAATGTTTTAAAAGGCATAGAAAGGGAGAAGGACGTGTGTAAAAACTGGAATCGGCGCACAAAATTGAAGCATGTCACTGTCCAAGTCTATCTCGCGGGCCCATAGACCGTTGGATTTGAACTCTGGATGCTCTTAGCACACACGTCCGTTGTGACCACTGTCCTAGCAGTTCTTCGCTCTGTCAATGGCCGGCCATCCAGTGCCTTTAGCGTAGTGCACAGCACCTGCCTCTACGTGCCATAACTTGTGCAGATGCAGAGTGTATGCGAGAGTGATTCTACACAGCCACAAATGTCGCAGGTATAGCGGTCGGTCCATGCAATCATGACAAGCTGCTATGACAAACGCGGCATCAAACCACAGCCAAGACAAAGAAGTGTCAAATGTCGAGCACATACGTAGAGGCACATGCCCAATGGGCCAAGATTGGTAAAACCCGAGTTGAAGAAATTTGAGAAAGTCATGGAAGCCTATGAGTATGGTGCGCATTCCATTAAAAGGCACATACGCTTTATAAAAACATATGATCCTACGTAACTTCCAAGATTTGTGTCGTGACTTCGTGTTCTAATTTGCAGAACAGGGGCGTTACTACTTGTCTCACATTCATCATCATCATCATCATCATCATCATCATCATCATCATCATCATCATCATCATCATCATCATCATCAGCCTGGTTACGCCCACTGCAGGGCAAATGCCTCTCCCATATTTCTCCAACAACCCCGGTCATGTACTAATTGTGGCCATGCTGTCCCTGCAAACTTCTTAATCTCATCCGCCCACCTAACTTTCTGCCGTCCCCTGCTACGCTTCCGTTCCCCTGGAATCCAGTCCGTATAGCCCTTAATGACCATCGGTTATCTTCCCTCCTCATCGTCTCACATTATCAGTCAGCAATGCATGCTATGCACATACTCCACTCGAAATGATGCATCAACGAATGAAATCCGGGGACAGAGGTAAGGAAAGCTTCGTTTGAAAACATGAATGGGAGCGCAGCTAGCTTCAAGAAAATGCGGCTGCTTGAGCGCTGGCATGCGTCGGCGGCATCCTACACGAACAACAACGCATCTTTATTGTCGCCCCGTCATAGCCTCTGAATAAACAGCACCTTTGTTATGTTCTTTGTCATTCTCCTTAAGACAGGAAGCGGATATATGTCCACGTTCCATGAAGCAGGTGGCTAGCCGCATTCCCACCGACTTTTATTTTCAGACACAGCGTTTTCCGAAGTGAAATGCATTTAGTTACTTCTTATCCTTTAAACATGTGGGCTGAAAAGCAAGGCTCTGTCTTATTTGTCGGTACAACAGGGTATGCCGCTATTGTTAATGCGGAATACGCGGCTTATGGTGGTAGAGATCAACGTAATGGCTTTTTTTTGCGCTAAAATAAGTTACGCTCAATCTCGACCCTTTACTAGAGCACTTATATATAAACTTGTGATTTCTTGGTGAGCTTAAAGTTAATGGTGATAGAGGGACCAAATTTTAAAGCTAGAACACGAAGCAATGCTTCTGGAAATGCGTAACAAAGAGGAAATAAATAAAACATCAACATTTAAAACGTATTGTGCGTCGAATCTGCTTATTGTATATGTGCAGTGTGTTATCTTGGATATGCGTAAACGTGCCGAAATGTTCACCTAGATACATATGAGAACGTGGTAGTCGTACCCGTCATCATTGGTTTGAAATATATGGCTAAGGCAAATGAGTTTGTGATGAATAGTAAAAAGCGGCTGGATTATTGATATCACCACATGACATGTCATGGCGATCACATGACATCCGACGCTTTCGCGAGGCGACTTGGTCGACACTCCTTAACGAAAAAGTGATCGATGAAGGACAAGGCTTTAGGAGGTCGCAAGAGAGATCGCAAAGAAGGGCTGCTATTTGGCCTCGCGAAAACTAATTGCAAGCCGCAAGCTATTAATGTGCACAGCCATAATTCCTCCACCGAAACAAACTTTGACACCAAGTGGGAATTAATGGAGTCAGCGCAAGATGATATTACGAATGGAGAGCGTTCGTTGTTTGAGAGTTTGGGAACACGTTTGAGAGCGCTGCAGTCGCGGCGTGCAAGCGGGCACGTGGCGTCATATTTGTCACTTTTCGCTGGCGTTCTTTACGACGCAGAAAAAATGATTACGTAACAAGTATAGGAAGCTAAGAGCTACCGAATTAGATGCTCCTTAGAACGCTTTACAACTTCCGCGCCGGAAGTACTGCCCTGAAGGTGGTACTCGCTAAGGTCATTTGTTATTCTTGACTAATTGTGCAATTAAGCAAGACGAAAGATGTAGTGTGACTTGCTCCATAGAGCAGCTAGCAACGTGCGTCTGCTCGCGTCCTCCAGGAGTGCATCGTCGTATTTTTAAGCCTTTGATGAAATTTGCTAGGACACCCAGGACATTCACCTTTCTTGCCACCCTCACCTGGTTTCTTTGGGTGCGAAATTTCGCTCCGAGATAGCCTAGCAATAAAATGCACTATGAGTGCATTTTACTTCTGTAATTATTTCAATAAATGGGTTTGTTTTTCTGCAATCCCACTTATTAAGTTCAGACATATTTACAACACTGTCTCAACATGACGTCTGCAAAATACACGCTCGCTTGTCGTCTGCTGCTTCGAAAACGGCGCGGTGCCGTGCTAATCTGCAAATCGTTGAGCGTAGGACTGAACTTCCGGAAAGGTTCCGGGGGTGTGTTGACGCCACTGTGTCAGAAACACCTGTATCTTCAAAGCGCATTCTGGGACAAACAGTTACACTAAAAGCTTTCTACAGTTGCGCACTTCGCATTGCTTTTGCCTCCTTGCATTGCTACGTTTTCTGCTCTTAGAACCTGTGGCAGGCTGCGAAACATCCGTTGCAGCAGCCCCCCTTTCTTTTTTTTTTGGGGGGGGGGGGAGTTTATTCTCACCAGATTACTGGCTCCCTTTCAACGTATAATGTTCAGACACCAAGTCGGTCTTGACACCCAGCTTAAGTGTGCTTTCTTCTGTTTTTGTTCCTGTCCTCGCGCCTGCTGCATCGACAATAAAAACAGAAGACCACCGGCTGAGGGCCATTAGCGAGAATGATGCCTTACGCCAAAGTTATTTCTACTGAAACACGCTGCTGGGCGACGTGCGAAGAATCTGCGATTCTTTTGGCTCGGCTCCGTTCGTATATTTCGACATCCCCAGTAGCCCGCTCCGGGCCGTCCAGAGGGCTCACGAAAGGGCGGAGGCTCACGGGCTTCCCGTCCCAACGTGGGTGCGGCCCGCGACCCCTGCCGCCCACTAAACCAAGAGTGGGTGGGGAGGGGTTCCTCAGGACACATTAAAGTTATTTCCTCCTCCTCCAGTAGCCCGCCTGGGTTCTAAGCTGTGGCGCACTGGCTATACCTTGTTTTTGGTTAATTAACTCCAGGATCAATCTTCCATTAAGTTCGTTTGGAAAAAGAAGAAACTCGGAATACATACCTGCACATATGTGCATTCATTTATCTATTTTCTTGCCGTTTTTGCTCTTTACCAGCTTTAGTTGTTCCCTTTTGTGAGTTGTTCCCTTTTGTGTGAGAAAGATCTCGAGGAATGTTTTCTGTGACGCCGCTCAGTGTGTAGATTCGCACGCATATGCAAACGAAAAATTAAACAAAAATAACGCCTTTTGCTATACATGAATCCTATGAAGAAGTGTTCGGAGGAAGGTGATAAACGGAGCCTGGGTGACAACAACCGATTTAATAAAAGCACGTAGGAAGCTACAAAAATTCACAGTTCCTCCCGAAAGGGGAAGCACCGATTGCGATAGAAAATTAGTTGACATCTGTATGAAGCAAGGACAGCAGTTTTATCGGCAGTATAAACTTGTAAACATTCCCCTACTAACTAAATTAGCAATAATACAACGTGTAAGCGTGACTCAATGAGGATGTAGAAAAAAACATCCACACAGAGACAGCGCTGTCTTTGCGTGTCTGCTTCTTTCTACGTCCTCGTTCAGTCGCGCTTACTCATTCTATAGTGGATTCAAACCAACTAGCCCCTTAATGTGTTTGAACTAAATTAACCAGCACGGTGTCATGCGCGCACAGGTAAACATGAACACATCTCGCTCAATGACAGCGGAAACTCTCATTGAAAACGGTGGAGTTAGGAATCGCGGCAGTATCAGCGAGTTATTTGACCTCCGTGCATCCGTCGTTTCAACGCGAACGAAACGTCGAAAGCACAGCGCATACGAAGCTACCTGCACTACGCCCACTCTGCAAACATCGCAGATCGCTTTGAAGATGAGGTCCGTGCGGGCGCGCACTTTGGGCACGTCGCAGATTACTTTCAAGACACACTAGCGCCAGCGACACGTCCTTACGGCGTCCGCAAAAGGCGTCTACTGCTGCGTCCGCGATTCGCGTGGCCAACGCTATTGCCAACGCCGTCGTAACCGCCGCAATAGAGACTTTTAGCTTGTACGCTACTCCGATAAACGGGAGCGGTTTGGGCGGATCACCGGATGGTCGGGGCGTAAACGTGAGCGGTGAAGCCGCGTGGTGTTGTAGAGCTCCACCAGACAAACGCATAGCTAAAACTGCAGTTACTCACCACATCCTGCTTCGCCATCCGTGCAAATTTTTGGCAGTGGCGTAATTGTTAACACGATTACGCCACAGTCGAAAATTTACACCAGCAGCTAAGCAGAATATAGTACTTAGCTCTGTGTTTGGGTGGTTAAGCTTTGCGCCACCAGCTGGCGCCACCAATCTGGCCGCTCAGGTTGGCGCCCCCGCTAAACCGGAAAACCGCCCGCGCTTGCCCGAATACCGGACACGCTAAAAATCTCTGTCTCCACGCTGTACGGAGCGTCGGGCGAGGACGACATCGAGACACCCTGGCAGCCGCCGGAGAAGAACGCCCCTCCTCCCTCGCCTGCCCTCTATTGCCTCGTGTGCGTGCCGGCCGCCTTCCTCGCTCCCGCACGCGAGGTTGAACCGCGTTCGTCGGTTCACCCTCACACGCTTTCACTCATATGGAACCTCACGGCGACGGCGACGGCAAAAATGCGCCTGGAGTGTTCCTATAATTGCTATCGCAATAATACCTGCTTCCTATGTTCTAGGTGGTAGTGCAATTTTTTAGAAGCTACGCAAAGAAGGCGTTCGCTAAAAGGCAGCGCTCATCGGGTATTCCTCCGAAGGGGTTAGAATACGTGACACACTTTGTGGAATAGCTTCTTTGTATCCTTCATTGCTACTTTTGAGCTAAACGTTACCTCAGATAGTTACATTTTCACTTATTATTTATCTCTCAGTTATGAGGTTTTGCGTGCGCAAACCTTACGATCTGATTAGGAGGCACGCCGCATTGGGGGACTCCGGAAATTTAGACCACCTGGGGTTCTTTAACGTGCACCCAAATCTAAGTACACGGGTGTTCTAGCATTCCGCCCTCATTGAAATGCGGCCGCCATGGCCGGGATTCAACCCCGTGACCTCACTTATTCTTTCTTCCGATAGGTGACACGCTATTATGGGCCAACTGCGGAGGGTGCGCAAACGGGTAGGTCGCTAACGAATTTGCAGGATTGTGTAACTTTTACTCTAAGGTAGTACCGATTTGTGGCGTATTCTCTGGGTCAACGTCATCTTAAGTCACAGTCATGAAGTGCAGAATGAACTATTTATTTATTTATTTATTTATTTATTTATTTATTCATTTATTTATTCACTTGCAGTGCGTCCCGTACTGCACTTCTTTACAGGGGAAAGGACGGTCGAGATAAAATGCAATGTTAAACGCTGAACTAGCCTGTATGACGGGTGAATTCATTTTATTCCTTATTTTTGCCCTTTACCATTCTTGCTTTGTGTGTTAAAATGAAAGCGTACAGACGAGTTAAAAGAAACATCACATTGGTATTCGTGCCGGTAACAACACTCCTATATTTATACTACCGCGGGTAGATAGAAGGTGCGTTTTTATGCCTGGATTAAATTGCTACTGAAAAAAAGTTGATGCTTAGGCGTTAATTTTAATTTCAATCTCCTATAACTGTATGAACGCTATTTTGGCGCTTTTAGGCGCCCTTTGAGTTATAGCTATCGTGCGCGTCAGTTGAAACTCTTCGTGCCCTATCTTCTGTATAACGATCACAAATTTACTATTTCATTTTCAATGTATTCCTTCATATAAAGGTTACAAGCTTTAAAAATACCAGGTAAAAAATAGGTCGCGTAGTCGATGACACTCATTCATTTAACTTAATATAAACGATAACCCAACTTCTTGTTAAATATTAATATAACTTGATGCTTAATTCTGTCGCTATTATACAGCGACAGCAACAAGGTTCTACGACTATCATTTAGCTCTTCACCGCAGCTCTGAAGCGCAAAAGCGTAGAATCGATTTCAACTTTATTGCTGGTCGGAAATATAATTGCAGGACGGAGGTAAAAGCACTTTGTTCACGAAAGCTCTGCTGATAATCAATTCAAATCATATAACAAACCCCACAAAATCAGGCTCACATATGTAGATCACAGGAAAGAAACAAGAATAGGATTCCTATTGATACGAATTGGTGCCCTCGAAGAAAGACCCGTCAATTCTCCAAGCGTGCAGGCCTTAGGTATGATCTCTGGCGCTACCGCTTGCTTTTACGAGTCAGAGGTAGTTCTGCAATTTTATTTCATTTCAGAGAATTTCCACATAATTATTGATTCTTTTTTTTCGCCTGTTTTCGCTTTGATAAGAAAAAGAAAGCAAAGAGAATGCGTCATATTCCACTGAGAACTACATTTTGCGACGTGAGATTACACCGATTCTAAAGAGGATTGTGAAAGAGAAATTGAATTCCTGAAGAAGAAATAGAGGAGGCACAGAGTACTCAACGCCCCCACTCAATCTACCAGACGGCTCGTAATCTCGCCTAGTAATTTCGTAGAAAACGCTGGATTTGACAGCCTGCCTCTCACATATTCTGCTTCTTCTCGCAGAAGAGCCGGGCTGCGCGAATCGAAACGACCTGCACGAGAGATTCCTTGCCGGTCTTTTACTTTTGTCCTGGCTTTAAGCTGTAGCATACGGCAATACTTGTGTTGTTCATGCGCCTGAGAGCGATTTTAACAGAAAGGCCAGACCAAGAATAGGCGGTTTTTTATCAGCCAATAAGGCGCGAGGAGCAGGCAGCCAACTAAAAATGAAATGCACCATGAAACCCAACGCTACGTAGATCTGTATCTGTCAGTTTGGAATTTGTATCTTAGGCTTTTTGCGCCCCCTTCGTTGCCGATGTTATGTTCACGCCTGACCGGCACATCGTTTGTCATATTGGGATGAAACATTGAATTTGCTCCCCAGCAATTATTCAGCGTACAGAAAGACCATTTACGAAATACGGACGTGTGAGCATGCGAGCGAAAAGTAGCTGTCGGGAGTGTTAGTAACTAACAGTCACTAAAATTGAACATGAGTTGACTAATAAAGTTGAGGGGCCGATCTTTGTCGTCGATCAGAATTGCGCCAAGGTGTCGTCCAGTCAGGTTATGCAAGTTAGGTCACACGTACAAACACCGGAAAAAAGACGAGAGGAAATAGAAAAGCGGGAACCAGGAAAAAAATTACCGTTTGCTGCCCTGTATGAAGGAAAGGGCAAGCAGAAATCTATAGAGAAAAAGAAGAGATAGGTGATCAGAGAAACAAAAAGTGGCGCAAGAACCTGAGGCGGTACAAATATCGCTATCACAGTAAATCTCGGAGCTTCGTGTAAAGCAGCAAGCGATATACCTATACAGTATATATCGTGTTCTAGCTGCCGTTAGCGCAGATGTCCGTTGTGACCATCGTCCTAATATTCTTTGATCTGACAGTCCCGCTCGATCCGGTACTTCCAACGGAGTGCACAGCAGTTCTGCACATATTTATTTCCTTCCTCCGCGATGCCGAGTTGATGAATGTGTGGTAAATCACCCGTGCCAATAGCGTAAGCGATTCCCAGGCGGATAAATTGCCTGCCAAGCAAGCCAGGCTGGCCCCGCCGGCAGAGCGGTGAGCCGTAGCGCTTCTTCGCCGTGGTGCAGCGTATCAGCCAGCCCGGCGTCGCCGTTGTACGATCGCTCTCAACTTATTTCTAACCGTGCCGAATTCTTCACGCTCGCGTCACACCCTCACAATAGTTCTTGCCTTACACAAACATCTTCGTTCGTCTGGTGACGATTTCAAAAAACCTAAACGTTGCTGGATAATCAGGAGTCGAATTCACAAAGCCTTCCCCTCGTAAGCGCCCTTTGCCATTAATCGGCAGCTTTCGCTAATAGCATATCCATCATCAGGATTAGTTATAGCTTGCTCATGTGAATAAACCTGGTCTGTGAACTTTTTATGAATGCGGGCCCAGCTACCTGCAAGACCCTTCGCATAACATTGATTTCCAAAGAGCGTGGAATGTGCGTAATTCTTTTGGCGTCGTTGTAGTCAAGGCGGAAGACAGAGCTTCAAGTCAGGGGTCAGTGAACACAGGCAGCTGTAAAAAAAGCACAACAGGAACACAATCGCAGTATATAACACGTGTAATCATGCCACAACGATTATCCCGACAGCACATCCTTAGAAACTGCAGTCATAGTAATACATGAACGCTGTGTTCGTTTTTCTTTTTACGGAAGCAGGAATATTGTGGTCATATTGTGTTTGTTCTCTCGAGAGACGTCGTGTTTACGAAATTTAATAGTGCGAGTCTCTTATTTCCTTTTACTTTATTTTACGCGCTATAAGCAGATGTTGAAGCACAAATATGGTGCCTCCTACTCCGGTGTAATTTGAACTTGTGATAGAGTTGCGTATATGGTTTTGTAGATTCTTGCAGATAGTTTTCTTAGAGAAACAGCTAAATAGCGAATGCGCACGCAAAGACGTTATCATATAACAGCCAAAACAAGAAAGCGACGTTATAAATAAATGATCAGTTTTAAGTGTCCTAGTGTTATATCTTCGCCGAATATGTTGTTTGTGAACCGTGTAAGCCACTTAGTAATGAAAGTACCCCAAATAACGGGCACGGTGGGTCGTATCAAATGCCAGCTAAATTCAAGAATAACACTTATATAGAACTCACTGTTCTATTCTTATATAAATTATTGTAACTGGTATGTGAAACAGCAATATATTATAGTTTACCACGAATTTATTTGATTCCAAAAAGGTATGTCCGTGAAATTTATATTGCAGCATCTGGATCACCAAGCGCCCGTCTTTTACAAACGTATCAGATAGCATAGCAACGCACTTCCCTGAAAGGTATGGCACACTTAAAGCAAATTTATTGCGCTGCCCAACAAGACATGGTAAGCTTTCCGTTTTACGTACACCCCGTGTGAATTACTAGAAGCAATTTCTGCGCTTTTCATTGCCTTCGCTCTTAATATACATATAAACTTTGCCGTTTTTTTGAGCTTCGTAAAATGTGTACCTTACCTTTATTATTACATGCAAACAATGTTACTTTAACATGAAGGTTTTATATTTTGCCTCACCTCGAAAGGTGAATTTGAGGCGCCATATGGGAAATGGCCGCTGCGCGAGTGGCTAAGACATTACTTGTTTTTTGTGCTCATGAGGGTTTCGATAGGAATTTAGGGCACAGCCTCTTTTTCCAAGTGTATCACCCCTGAAGGAAGCCGATGGCCAGGTCGGGGTGCACTTGTGCTCATTTGAGAACCAGTAGGTGCCCGCAGCGGGGGGAATCGAACCCAGAGCCTCCCGCAGCCAAGGCAGGGGCTCCTTAACTAGGCCACAGCTGCGGGCTTGAACCCCACCATCAGGTGCATAATTCATTTTTTAAGTATCAGCTATTCGGCAAAACAGCAGCAGCGCACCATGGTCAAGAAAACCCAGGATGATTCGCATGTGAAGCTTAGATGACTTGCGAAATTTGACATTCGTCCCAGCTTCACGATGTGCAGCCGTACATGATTCTGTACGAGGCGAAAAGAGGTGTATCGTAGCTTGTGCACTAAATTTGCATAACACTGTCTCTTTATTCAGATAGCAAAAAAAAAAAATTGACGAACAGAGCGCCATCTGATTGCTATCTACCAGGAAGTTCAATATGGTAATGTGTTCTTGTTTATTGGGCCGGTCCGTCTCATTATTTTACTCTCACCTTGCAAATTTTTTTTCTCTACTTTTCTTTCGAACTTTTCTTTCGAATTTCCTTCTGTACTGTAGTGCTGCTTCTTTACTTTTATTGTAATGATATACCAATATGTTATTGCAAAGATGTGTTCATGCATGGATTCAGCATTTTTATTATAGCATTCACCCCTCACATATCTGTGTTACACCGGACCGATATTTCACAAATAAATAAATAAATAAATAAATAAATAAATAAATAAATAAATAAATAAATAAATAAATAAATAAATAAATGAAGCCTGATCTGTTCGATTATTTATTTATTTATTTATTTATTTATTTATTTATTTATTTATTTATTTATTTATTCACTCATTTATTGTTTTTATTCACATACCCTAAAGGCCAATTCTGGGCATTGTATATAAAGGGGATACAGTAACGTTAATGTGCAGATTTCTTGTAATTTTAGAACGACAGAAAGCTGAGCTAGTTGGTAAGGATTCATTATGCAAGAAAAGCTGAGGCGTGCAGACAGGATATAAGAGAAGAGAAGTGGACGTTCGTGGAAGGGCGTTCGTGTTGTGCACTTTTCTTCTCTTGTGTCCTGTCTGCACGTTTCACCTTTCTTTGCATAATTAATTATTGAAATTTTGTTTTGTGGCTGACATTGCATTACGGCCTTTAGAGGAAGTGTGGTTGCTGCGAGATATTTATTTATTATGGTATAGGAAATGAAAAAAAAAATCCGGTTGAATATGAAACATGTTAGTCATCAGTTCAAAGTTTTATTTCTCTTTTTGTCATTGTAGCGTTGAACTTTTGCTTTCGCAAAGTTCCCATAAATATCTTTGCTTCTTGGGTGTATAATTAACGTTTGTGCTTCGCGACTACAGGGTGCACTCCCTTGGTTTAATTAAACCTTTTCCTACCTATTGATTGTTCTAGTCGCTTCAACAAAGATGGCATGTGCTAACAGATTTGCTATGCCGTGCTATGCCAGCAACACCTGCTTCTGTTTGTTCACGCGTTATTTTTAGGAGGAAAATGCTACCTTGACTTTGATAAAAAGCGACACCAATGAGACTCCTACTGCTGACACTTTCCTGGCACGCTTACTCCACCTGGAAGATGGAAAGCATGCACTGATCATACATCGTACACAGGAAGACCAATGGCACTTGACGGCACTTTAGCTGATGATCTGTACACATATATTATGCATCGGCTGCCACTGCCTTGCTTTTTCAAACCAAGCAGGTAGCGGAAACCAAGAAGAATGACTTGGAGGGAATAACAACACTTCGAAAGAAAAACGCGTTTTGCTTCCTTACAAAGAGCGTTACTTAGAACTTAATTTTAGTATTGCCTTTCTCTTTCTTCGACAAGCTGTGCTTGTCGACATAGATGGACTGACGAATGGAGAAATGGGACGAAATTAAATGCCAATTTTTTTAGTAGCCTAAAATAGGTCTCGCCTGCAGTCTAAGCACGCCTCGGTAAGGCTAAAACAAAACGCGCCAAGCGTCTCAACGCACTCGCTTGCCCCCGAGAAGTTCACAACTCGAAGGACCACTCAGCAGGGTTAAATTACACATTAGTGCTTTTTTATTTTATGCACCCATGACGGAGTGCCTCCTCCTCCCCATCGGCTGCGCCGTCACGTGCCCAAGGGAGCGTGCATTAGGGCTTGAACGTAAAGTGGGCAATGGCACTCGCACTATGGGCACACCTTTAGTCAACCACAACCGTGACTCCACCGTGGCGAAAATAAAGAAGAAAAAAAGTCACCGTGGGGACGATGAAAGGGTACTCGACTCGCAACACGGACGGCGAGGTTCGATTCCTACCCATACCGAAATTTACCAGAATTTTTTTTTTCAATGTCATTGGTTTACTTTTTTTACAGGAAGCTCCCTCAGAAATCTCAAGTCAATCCGAGCATTTCTGACGTGTTTGTACTTCTTGATACGTCGGCAATTTTGGTGGCGCCACCAATCGCTTGGTGGCGACTCCGACGACGCCGGATTTTCGCACGATGGGGCATATAATACATTCGCATTAAAACACAGGTGTTCACATCGCGGTGTGCGACGTCGAGACTACTGCACTAAAAGGCCCGCTCTTTGCCGAAGCGTTCGTTCTACATCGTTTTCGCCCTAAACTTGGACAAACGTTCTGCATTTCCAGTAATGAAACTTGTCTGGAAGATGTGTTTTTCTTCTTCACTTCCTCCTTACCGATTCGTCTCTATATATTATGGCGGTCGCCACATACATTTACTTCCGCAGCCTTCAGTCCGACGCAGTGCGCACGATATTTACATATAAGGGGATTTCCATGTTTCGTGATATACAGGGCAAACTTTTCAACAGAGGCAGCACAAATTGGTACGTGCAGAAAACCTTGATATTCGTAAAAGACGGGAAAGCTTCAAGCTGAAGGTGAAAACACGAATGAAAATCGAGGAAAGCTTTATACAGAGGACAGCCGAGAAGACGAGCCACGTCTCCTATATTTCACCTTGGATTACGCTAGAGCTCCACACGGATCATATAATCGATTATTACATGGTGAAAAACGGATACGGGAACTTTGCCGATGTGAGGCGTTGATACGAATGGTAACATCGAAAATATTATAGTACAGAATATTCGTCGGAAGAGGGAAAGAGTCGCTGGAACCTTGCCTTCGGTGCGACATCGTGTGGAAAGCGAGATTTAAAAAGAAGGGGAAATTGGCAGACGTAAGAACAAAAAAAAAAAGGAAAATGGCCCATGCGAGGACGTAGGTGTATCAAAGGGAAAACGTTCTGTCTCAGAAATACTTATTTTCCTTACTTTTTTGTGCGATAGCATTAGACGCGGACCTCATCCACTTGGTATTCGGCGTGCAAGACGAACACAGCCTGCGGGAATGGCTGAACGGCGCTTCACGTCATACGCTGATACACGTGCGAGGCCCATTGGGAGTCGTTGCTGCGACAAATTAGCACGGCGACATCCTCACCTCTTCTGCTCGCAGGGCTTGAGGCCATCGTCTATCAAAAAGTCTATTTTACTGCCACTGCACGTAGGGACCGACTGAGAAAAAGCGTAGGCAGATTCCAAAGACTGTGCAGTTTGAGAAAGTGTCTCCAAACGGTAGCTGTCAAGGTGGAAGAATGCAAGGAACTGGGACGTTGCGCACGCGGCAAACGTTTCGAAACGCGACTTTGACCCGACTGCAGATCGTGCGCAATCGTAGTCTACTGGTTAGAGCAACTGACTGCCGTGGCGACAGAGGTTCGATTTCACCATCGGTCACTCATATATATTATGGGAATATAGTCGGACTTAGGCCCACTTTGAAGATATGTATCGGAAAGTTTGAGGTTTATTGAGTTTAGGCGAGCGTGTCAAAGTTTGAAATTTTGTTTAACCCTCTTCGGAAGCAGTAGGCTGATCCAGGAAATAATGCAATACTTAACTGGGCTGCTGTCATGCTATGATGGGCCAAATAAACTCTGCGACTGGGCTGCTGTCATGCTATGATGGGCCAAATAAACTCTGCGCTGCAAGATGTGGTGCAGAAGACAAAGAGACTTGTAGCATTTAATTAAATAAACCCCATCACGAAAGGTTCGCGTCGCCTAGACTTCAGCATGTGTGTTGCAACCGGCATAATTGTACCTATACACAAAATAATACCGCATGTGACATGAAACACTCGTGACACTTAGTGGCAATATTATTGCCACACGTACAAAACTACGCGCACGTCACTTTCCGCAACTGATAATGAGCCAAACCGTTGTCCTCTATCATTGGCAAGCTCCGTCTTCCAATATGGGGCGCATCAGAACTTAGGAAATCGCGAGCGCGCTATACCAATGCTGTCTAATCTGTCAGTCCTTTCTACTAACATTCGCTCTGTTTTAAACAAACCTGATTAATTATCATCTGTTATTGATCTGAACGTCTGAAAACATCACTTTAACATCATCGATTTAACTGAGTCGTGGTTGCATCGTGAAGTGCGCGGCTATAAATAGCCGTGCACTTCATCCACGCATCACATTTTGTCTACCGACGACTGTGCTCACCACTTTCGTTGTACTTTGAATGGCGATTGTTTTACTGGGCACAGGCTCATCAAAAGAAAGTTAAACTTGTTACTCACAGTTTTGGTGCTGTGTAATTCCTCACCATCACTTCTACGTGACAATACATACTTATGAAACACTTAAGCTCCCTTTCGCATACTTTGACCATAGCGGAATAAATTCTTACTGAATATTCCCGCCGTCGCACCCAAAATTAAGCAAAAGTCAGTCTGTGGAATGGTGGAATTTACAGACCAGATCCTATTTGAGTCCAGCTATCATGCACCTAATAGACCCAGATCTATACCCGATTGACAAGCGCAGACATTGCGACTCTAGAGCCACTTTGGAGCATATCCCATGGGTATGTACGGCTATAATATAGGATAACGGTGATGCAGCCTTTTTAAACAGCGACAGCCTCCGCGCGCACTGGGAGTCTGCGTCGCTCAGCTCAGACCTGCAGCGCCAACTCTGGGCCGTCCAGCGAGCCGAGGAAGCCGCCAATGGCCAACAACCCTTGGCCGAAACCTAGGCGGGGTCCAGGTCCACACCACTAAATCGCAGGGCACTCAATAAAGTTATTTGAATGAATAGATTTTTTTTGGCTACTGTATCTGTAGGAGGAGCTACTTGTCAGCTTTCGGAGTTATTCATGGGATATAGTTGTTTCGTTTCACAAGAAACATATTTTGAAAAGAATGGAAATTTCGCGAAACGTTCTTTACAATAGTGTCTATAGAAACTTTAGAAAATATTTCAGCTGTATTTCTTCGTGGAGAATGACAAAGAAATATTCACAGAATGGCGATATATTTCTGAGTCCTCTTTACCCATGTTGAAAAAAGGGCGCATGTTGTACAATTTGTCGATGCTTTCGACTTCATCCCACCCTGTGCGGCTAGAAGAGTCTGCAAGTGGCCTGCTAAAAATGTTTACCGCCAAACAACTTCGCCCTAAGAAGCTTCTCACCACAGCCGTGTTCGAGGAACGTATGCGTGGGCGCACCGTAGCACCTACCTCGACGTCGTTATGCGGCTCCGACGCCTTATATAGGCCCGTGCTGCACTACGAGAACGAAAAAGGGATCGCCGAGCACAAGAACTACGGCGTGCAAATGGAGCAAACGCGTACTTTGATTGATTGATTGACTGACTGACTCATTGACTGACTGACTGACTGACTGACTTATTGATTGATTGATTGATTGATTGATTGATTGATTGATTGATTGATTGATTTTTTATTGGTTTATCACATATAGACGTGGTGGAAGGCGAAGGGAAAAGTCATTCAAGGATGGCTTGAGGGAATCCTTCGCCCCCCACTGGCAAAAACAACAGCAGAGGCAGACACATTTTGTTCACATGGTCGTACACTTTCACAAAACCATCATATTAAACAACATTGTCACACACTGTGACAAAACCATAAAATTAAACACATCATTAGTTACTGTCCTATACGTAGGGCATCATGCATTAACATACGTAACTTCAGCTCAGCTTCGAATGTTATCACAACATTTCATAACAACGTACGCGTAGTAATAGTGGCATTGAAACAATATAATTAAGTACCAATCATAAAGAGCTCTAAAGGTCAATGTTAGGCTGGAAAGAACGTGTACAAGTCAGAGAATTTTACTTCGCGAATATCGATCGGTTTTTGATTAAACTCATTTAGTAGACGTGGACGTTTGTTTTGAAGCTTTTGCCGACCATGGCCAGTGCGACAATACGGAACATTACATATTACTGTTGTTCTTGTGTTATATGATACTTCCTTCGGATGGAGATATACTAAACCAATAAAGAGAGTATTATCACAGTCATAGTTAGGGCGATATTCACGCAAGAATTTATACTCATATGTATCTTGTACTCTAATTATTTAAAATTTTTTAAAGACCTCCACAGTAGTATGCCGGATGAAGGAATTACGGTCACTGACCAAGTCTGATGAATAATCTGACGTTTCGGAACCGCGTACGGGTTCCTTGTTCACTGAGTTAGACAAGAAATCGTCACTTATATAGCCAGCACGTGACGTAATGAACGTGCGTGAACGGCAGGCGTAGTCCCTGGTGTCCGGTTCATTGTAGCTGGCGTCGATTGAATGATTAGAGATTCTAGCAGTCGTCGGGATGACACGTTCTTTTCTTTGGCAACAACAGTGGCATTGTCCCAGTCAATCTTGTGATTATGTTCATGCGCATGCTCGGCAATGGCCATACCATGAAATTATTTTATTATAGAATGCCGGAGTGGCACATTCTCAATTATTCTCAAAACTCTTTCTTGCATTACTAATAGCCGCGAGAAAGTCGATTGTGTTTTAGATCGCCAGACCAAATGACAATAGTTTAGATACGAAGGGAAAAGGGCAGTATAGATCAACAATTTTATTGACTTCGAAATTATGTAGTGGTTTCGGTTCAGAATTCTCGTTATGGGACCTAACCTTTGTAATGTCGCACTGATATGCTCATCCCACTGCAGTGATTCTAAAATGCACACCAAGTACTTTAATAGAGCTAACTAGCTCTATCTCTGAGAAGCGTAAAACTTGGTTACCATCTACTGAAACCTGCCTACCTATAGAATGAAACATCACAGCCTTTGTTTTCTTTGTGTTTATCTTTAATTGTTTATTAGCTGCCCACGTGCTTAATTACTCTAAAATGGCATTACGTTTATGAAAAAGTTCGGCATCTGATGAATACAAAACAGCTATGCTAGTGTCGTCAGCATAAATTATAAATTTACCTTGTCAAGATATAAGACTATGTTATTTATATTTAAATTGAAGATAAAGGGCCCAAGAATGCTACCCTGTGGTCACCTGAGATTATTTGCTTTCTGTCGGCTTTCTCTCGTATTAAACTTCTCGACTTCAACAACCGCTGTGGCATTACCGCTTCACGTACAACCAGCTCGCGCACAGGCGGTGCAATTGCGGTTGCCGTTTTGCTCCAGAAATCAACAGGGTTAGTGCCCCAAACAATTATGCTTTGCATCATGTCCCGCTCAGCAAGGGTTGTGGCTGCCGGTATGCTTTTGCATTAGTTTTTCTTCGATATCAAAAGTTTGTATGTGTTTTGTTTTTGTGAAATCTGCTCTCCCATATTTATTTAAAGGAAAATGAAATTATTTGCTCAGGAATCAAGCTTTATCTTGACTCTGCTACTGAAAAACTCATTATGGATGATATACCGTCCTTTTTAATGATATAAATTGCGGCACTACGTTTTTTCCTGTGACGTGTAGCTTAGCTACCGTTCTAAATAATAATGCGCTAAGACCCTGGCCCGTTTACTGCAGGCGAACAGAAACTTTCGAAACCCATTTCCCCATTTTAAGATATAATAAACACTGATGGAGATAGTGAAAAGTATGCGCAGAATACCATGAGTTATTTTTTTTCGGTAGCTCCTTCTTTGCATACAGGTGCGGAAACTAAAGTGGGCAGAATAAAACTACAGATGTGAAACTTTGGGAGTTGTAGGGTAATGTTAGAGCTTCTGTTATCAAGATTATCAATCTTTTTGAAGGAAAAGAAACAACAAATTGAAAACATAAATGAAAAAGATGTGTACAAAACAACTGCGATAATTTGACTGTTTATATGAAACGAGTAATATTCGAACATGTTCGTTGCCAGGAAAATGAAAGCATCACCACTTTGGAAAGGCTCAACGTGAAGATTCCTGCTACGCTGAAGCTTTATTGAAGTATATAAGTGACTGACAAACGTCGAAATTCTCTACTAAACAAAAACGGTTGCGGAAGTAATGGTAGCGAAAGAACAGTTGCATGAGGACGCCAGTTACATAATAGCAACTGATGCCCTAACAGATTATAATACATTTTAGATATTTTCTACGTGATAACAAAAGTCACCAAGCTTTAAGAAATGTCTGCTGAGCAAGTCACAACGCCGGAACTTGGTAATAAAGTAGATTGCGCAGGCATACTTGTCTACCTTTTTCGTAGGAACAAGCTTCACCGGCTAACATACGGTAAACGCTATAGCTCAGCGCCGGACGCTCCTGCATGTATCAGGATACCATCGATCGTTCTTGCCGATCCTACCGTATCGTTTGTCGATGTTGTAGCCGAACCTTGTGGGATGAAGTTGCTTGCGTGACGTGATTAGCGTTGCGCTTTCTGGAAGGTATACGAGCATCATAAAGTTTCGTACAATAATTACTAGAAGGAACTCTGACACTAGTGTCCACGGTAGCAGCAAGCCGGGTGGTTCAGCCAACATGGGAATGATGTCTAGGCATGGATTTGCCTAGACTTCATTCTGGCTTCAAACGGCTTCGTGACTTTGCAAACTTGTCACTTTCAACGAAAGTACTGGGTAATATATACATAGATAAACATTGTTAAAATTGTCTGACGGCATGATCTGAACAAAATATCTTTAGCACGGAATCCCGATATTGAAACCATTACGCCAAGCACGCATGCATCGACAAGTGGCATGGCCCACCCTATGAATTTCCCGTGGCAAAGCAACCATGTTGAGACACTTGGAGCGTCTCAATTTCGCCAACTTGACAGGTTGAACCATTGAACCCATGCAATGAGTAGCTATTGTGTGTGTTCGCAGAGTCTGTTGCACTCTGAAAAGGATCAATTGCTTTCAAAATTATGATAATCAAGGCAGGTAAAGCGTAATAAGCAAAGCCACAAGAAGGTCGCAAGCCACAAGCACAAAAATCAGACAAATCCATGTAGTACCCATCGTTCCCATGGTGGCTGAATAATTGCAGTGGCATAGTTCCCCGTAGTAATTACTTCAGGAAGGTCTATGAGGAGCACGAGGGATTACGCTAGAATCTTCGATGAATAACGCATAAATAGTGGATGTGGTTAACCCGCAGATCAGCGTGCCACGATCGCCGACTGGGCTCGCCACTCTCGTTGTGCTTTAAGTGTCACTCACCTTTCAGCACGAGGTGGCGGGATCGAATGCCGCGGTGCCGCATTTTGATGTGCGAGGAATTCAAAAATGCCTGTGTACTGCACATTGGTTGCACGTTTATGAAGCCCAGGTAGTGAAATTAGGTCCGAAGTCCCCCACTAGGGTGTGCCTCATAATCAGATCGTGGTTTTAGGACGTAAAATCCAGAATCTATTTTGATTCGCTTTTCGCCCACAGTTCGCCCAATAAAGCGTTACTTTCGTGATCCTCAGTTTTTGCTATTGTGTTCAGTAGAACGCGACATTATCAAACTCACGCAAACTCCTAGGAATTCTTTCTTTTATTGTGAGCACTTTTTTAAAGCTCTTGAAGAAACACGTGCTCCTTAAACATTCTAAACGTAGAGTTAAACAAAATTGCGAAATCGAAAGTGTTCATGATAAGCGCAGGGCTCTAAAAAATTAACAGATGAAAAAAAGGAAGCTAGGGATAGTAGAGAAGGTTGATAAATTCACGCAGCTTTCAGTAACATTGAGAAGATCATTCGAAAAATCAGTTGAGGAGGAATACCAGCAACATCTGTGGAAGAGAGATCCATGGAACGTGATCGCAATACAAAACGCCCATCCTTTCTAAGATTGCGAGTCGGCCATAGGAAGTTTGAACGACTAAATCGTAATATACGTTGCTACTTATTTTTCATAGTGAGGGCTGTAGAAATACGTGGGCTAAATTTGATCACTGCGACTTTCGTGCGTATAGTATGTATAACCCTTCTTTGTTTTTTAGTTTGCAGAAACCTTGCCTGTCATAAAATTAGTGTGTTGGAGCGTCTTTCGTTTGACATCTATCATTTGACATTTCTTAAGCTTAATGCCATTGAGGGTGAGCTTTTTTTTTTCACATTCGCATTTAAATACAGTGCGAAGGCGGTGTTGGGCTGCTGAGCACGAGGTCGCGGGATCGAATCCCGGCCACGGCGGCCGCATTTCGATGGGGGCGAAATGCGAAAACACCCGTGTACTTAGATTTAGGTGCACGTTAAAGAACCCCAGGTGGTCAAAATTTCCGGAGTCCTCCACTACGGCGTGCCTCATAATCAGAAAGTGGTTTTGGCACGTAAAACCCCAAATATTATTATTACAGTGCGAAGGCGAGGTCAGTAACAAAAGTAGCGATACGGCCTACGCAGCTACGTGGCAAAAGGAAGACACTTCCTCTAGTTTTTCTAAAAATCTCGAAAAAATAAAAGCATCAAGTGTGGTGCAAAGTTAAAAGGAACACATGGTTGTAGAGCACATGCTAATTTTCCCCTCTGGGAAGTGTACAAACGCCATGATTATCAGCAGATAATTAGCGGCTGGTGACGCTGGCACCATTCTGCGCTTCTATGCAGTGCACTAGCAAAGCTATACGACGGACATTTGCAGTTACTCGTTAAAAACTCCAGGACTCTTCTTCTTCAGTTCTGCAAAGTCTACGCATGCACAACTTCACAGGGTTTATTGTAATGATATGGCAAAAATAGTTCGTTGGGTCACGGCCGGTACTTGGCCTTGTTTACTTGGCACAAGTGACATGACTTGACGTAGATTTCAATGTCCTTCTTCATATCTTTGCATGTGAACATCTGAAGAAGCCTATTATACGTCCTCCAAAAGCCATCATGATCACCAGATTCAGGGTTGTCATAATATAGGTGAAGTACTTTTGGTATCAGCGGCGCTGGTAAAGTGAACCTTCCATCCTAGAAGTGCAGGGGCTCATACACTTCCCATATTTTTGTCAAGCTGACCATTCCATGTGGAACCTCAACTGCCAATCGAGACAGGGCATCTGCATCTGTAAGATGACTACTTGCATGGTGAAAGACCTCAAAGTCGTATTGCTGAAGTTCCTTGACCCAACAGGCCAGCTCCCCTCTGCGCTCTGAGACAGACAAAAGATTCGTTAGTGCTTGGTGATCAGTGAACAACTTGAACTTCCTTCCATCGATGTATGAATGGAAATAACGCAGAGTCATTGAAAGGGCTAGTACTTCTTTTTCAATTGGCGAATAATTCAGCTAAGTAGGGTTGAATGTATAGGAGTCGTATCCTATTACTCGCAGCTGCCGAGTAGGTCACCATTTCATATCTCTTTGCTGTAGAACTGCCCATGTACCATAATTTGATGCGCCCGTGTTCATCTCAAAAGATAAATTATAGTCAGGTATGGTAAGAATAGGATCCGAGGATATGCGTTGTACTAGTTTTTGATAAGCATTTCCGCATTCTTCGGTCCAGACAAAAGGTAGATCTTTCTTTGTGAGCTCCGTCAGACACTTGGTTATCCTGGCGAAATCTTTAATGAATCTTCTGAAGTGACCTGCGAGTCCAAGAAGACTCTGAGAGAATGAATGTCATGCGCCTTTGTAAGCTTTCTGGTCATTTGGACGGATGCCTGTTTGGAAGGATTCCAAGGAAAACTACCCTTGACTTAGAGAACTCGCTTTTCGTCTCATTTATATTTAGGTCCGTCTAGCTGAGTGCTTGCAAAACTTTCGCCAGATGTTCGGAGTGTTCCTCTTCTGACGGTGAGTGCCCTAGTATATCGCCAATGTAAACCTTGCAGAAGAGTCGCAAGTGCGGCTTCAAAACACAATTCATCGTCTTTTGAAACCAGGCTGGAGAATTTGGCCAGCCAAATGGGAGTCTTTTGTATGCACAAACATCAGACGGTGTGATGAATGCTGAGAACTTTTTCGTCTCTTCTCGCAGAGGCACTTGCCAGAAGCCCTTGCAAAGGTCGAGACGAGAAAAAATTTTGCAGCCTCCCGTTTCAACAATTATTTCGTCTACATGTGGCATAGACAACGGGAAGAGGTCGGTCTGTTTGTTTGTCTGCATGTAGTCAGTAAAGCGAAGAAAAATTCCATCCTCTTTAGACGCAATCGTGATCGGAGAAGTAAAAGAAGATGTAGACGGGCGTATGACGCCAGCGTCAAGCATTTTCTGCAGCACTTCTTTCAGCCAAAGCTTGTCGTCTCTCGACATATTGTAGGCCCTCTGCTTCACTATTGTTTTATCCTGTAGTTCTAATGGGACTTGAAATATTGACCTCGCTCTTGGGTAGCCTCCGACATAAAGTAGCTCTGGGTAAATCCGAGTGACGTCTTCTGCTGCAGTGGGTTTGCGGGGACTTTCATCCAGGACTGTGAAGGAAGGCAACGAGCGATCATCTTGCGTTGTGACTTGATCATGCTAGTATAGGTTCAAACGGAGTTTTTGCATTACCGGACGGGACAAAAACATCTGGTACTTCACACCGCTAAGAACTCGGGCTTTTACGGAAGTGCTCTTACCCTGACACGTAATCAGCACATCCACCCATTCATTGTGCGCTAGTTTGTTTCTATCATACCCGTAGGCGATGACCGGATAATCGTTGGTTATGTTTAGCTCTGGAAGCTCGTTCTTGTTGACCGCAGTGATTGACACTCCACTGTCCACGAATGCTTTCACATTCTTTTCATTCACTTGTGCGGGAACATACGTCAGCTTGGCACGATCACTGAGGAACAGTGTTTCCTGTGGAGTTGGCGAGAGGTCGTCAGGCATGACTTTAAATATGTTGTTTTTCTTCTGTTTAGACAAGTCTTCCACAAATGAAACAGATTTGCCACCTGCCTTCCAAAAGCTGTCCTCTCAGAACTTCGGTACTAGAGACATTTAATTGACATTAACTCCTACAGAAATTTCTTTATAATTGGCAATAGATCATGTAGTGTATGTGTAGTGGTTGTGGTGGCCATCAATTTGAACTTGATCGCATATGTGCCTAGGAAGTCCCAGCATGACGAGAGGCACGAGCGATGAGTTTGACAGTGGAGAATCTCCTGCATGCAATAGCGTCCACTTTTCATGAAATAGTTATGAACAGGCCCAGAAATGTTCTTGAAAGCTATTGCCCTGCCCCAACTTTCGAGCCTACTTACAGAATATGTCGTTAAAAAGCTTTTCCTCCAGTCCGCCTAAGTATGCCTTGCCTTTTCGGTCACTCGGATCTCATACCAAGTCCTTGCGACGCCTTCGAGGTACAACCGCATGTTTATAACCTTGTCAACATCATCCTGCCAGCAATTATGGTCGCATGCGTAATTATAAAAATGAAGCCAAGCCTTAGAATTCTTTGTCAATAAGCCGTCGAAGTTATCCGATTTTATAAATGCCTTTTGTCTCCTCAGTATCTGTTGAAGGCCCGTTTGCCTTATGACTTCCAAGAGCTGTTGTTGCCGCTGGCCGTTTTTTTTTACTAATCAATCGCATCTCGCAAAATATCTTTTGTTCTGGAAACATCTTTGCCTGTTTCGTGGGAATGTCCTTCTGCCATCGTGAGCCCATTTCTCTGCACTTTGGCATCGCGCCGCTCCCTATTAATATGCGCGATGGCCACTTCATGTTGGTGGTCACCGCTATTTATCTTCAGAGTACTTATCACCGCTTGGTCGCCGAAAGCAAGTATCCACGTTTTAGGAAAAACAATCAAAGTTCACGCTAACAGGATGACTTTCCACCACGTGCGCAGTACGCACCGCTCACCAGCTGGACACCATCCATATCGGTGGCCACGACGTTGACATACATTGTCCTTGGGAAATCGGAGTGATCCATCAGGCAACTAACACAGGATCATGAAGTAGACTGGGCCATCTTTGTAACGACACCAAGAGCAACTAGTCATACGGTCGCCATTCCATGTTTATTCTCATTTATTCTTTGTCGACTCCTCCAGGCCGTCCGCTCACATTATCTTTCTCTTCAACTTTACACTTTGTAACAATTAGGTTATTCCTTTGAGAGCACAGCGCACTAGCCTTTGCATCGCTCTAATCATTTGACAGGTATGTTAAGAGCTTAGCTTACCTATTGTCCTTGCCGTTCATTCCTGTCTGACAAATGCTCGGTTTGGCTGAATCGCGAATATTTATAAGCCACTTGGCAAGTTCGGGCGCAATTCACTATCGCATCGTCCTCGTTAAACACCTGCGTATCGCTGATAAGTTTCGCTCACTTGCTTATATAATAAGCAAAATCAGGAAAAAAAAAACAAGGAAGACTGGAACATTTTTCGAGACCTGCTTAAGTTGCTGGCCGTTTTTGCTCGTTTATATTACCATGGTGAAAAACGGCTTAGAATGAGCGTGCTGACCACCCACTCCAAGGATCGGGAAAATTATCACGCAGCGTGCGAGAATGATTTGCCTAGCTTGTCACGCTTACCTAATGTGTACCAAGAATAGGTTGGTTTCACGTGTGACGTCAAACGCTTGTTCTCGCTTAATAATGCAAAATTATTAGCGCCACTGATAAGTTTTGTTTTTTTGATGCGTTAGCATTTTTTGGCTACTTGACGCACTTTTGGGGGGCTACGCATTTCTCTGCATTTGTATCTATGTATCTATGTAGGTTAGTGCTTCATCGTTTTCAAACTTGCCTGGGTCAGAGCGTAGTCTGTCGTCGAAGGGTGAGCGCATTGGGCTGCTGTGCTGAGGTAAGAGGGTTCAAACTCAACGATGGCACCAACTTGGATCACTGTATATGCAAATGTGTAGATACGTGCCACTCTTCAACGAACCTCTTTCCTGCCGAGAGAGAGAGAGAGACAAAAGGGGAGGAAAGACAAGAAGGTTAGCGAGTGTAGGTGCCGATTGGCTACCCTGTGCTGGGGAAAGGGGTAAAGGTAATAAAAGGTGATTTGAAATAGGAATGTGAAACTTTAATGGAAGGGGAAGCTTTCTTGCTTGGGCAGTCATGAAAAATCTTCGGATGAAGAATTATCCGGGATGCCGACAGGAGGCGACTTTGCCCTTCGACGTAAACAGGGACGAACGACCTTGCAGGATTAGATAAGTGCGCTTGCATATGAGCGAACTACTATGAAGTTCGAAAAAGTGTGGACTGACAATAATTGAATAACAGCAGGCATCGCGCAACCATTAGATCGTATGCGCCCGAGTTCTCTGTGTCAGCCTACTTGAAATAATAAAAATATACAACGAATGTGCTGAAACTGCTCTTGGTTCTTGCACTATTTTTGACGACGCCTTGTCAGCTTCCAGGCTGTTTCTAGAGTCCAAGAGACAATTTTTTGTTTGAAGCGCCGCAGAACCCGGATGAACACTATGCCCTTTCAGCGCCCTCGCCCTATAACGTATGCATACCGAACCTGCCCAGCGGGCATACTCCACAAGGCTGTGGCTTTGTCGAAAGGGGCTGAGGAATTTTCCAGCGCTCGCCATTACAAAAGCCATTAATCCTTAGCACTGATTAATGATTTCTACGTGATGGCGGCGTTTTCTTGTACAGCCAACTAATGAGACTCCTAGTTCTTCGCTGCACAGTAATAATGCATGCATGTTCAAGCCCACGTTCAAGCCCACATGCTCTCACAAACCATTCAATTCACTGGTTTTCTGCTCACGTAGGATCGGTCGAAGGTGCTCCCCCGAACCTCAATGAGTCTACCCACGAGGCTGTGCGTGACCTCACCGACCGCGCTTCCTCTATAAGGAGCACTGACTCCCCTTTTCTCTACGGTCACAGGGACGCTCCCGCTACTCACAATGAGATTATTAAATATTTCTACATGTCCAGAAGGGTCTTTCCACCCCCTCACCCCAAGTTGAATAGGGCGCAAGCCGTTTCGCTTAGGCTCCTACAGACCAGCACATATCCGTGTCTGTCCGCTCTCCACGAGGCTTACCCCGACTTGTATCGCGACGACGCCTGCCCATCCTGCGGCCAAACCTCCACTCTACCTCACATGCTCTGGGAGTGCGGGTTGACATACCCCAAGTTCATCAAGGAGGAGTGGGACTCGCTTTTGCGTATCCCCGCTCTAGAAGAGCAAATCCTGGCCGTCCGGCGTGCCCGCGACCGGGCCGGTGGGCTAGACCTGCCGGTCCCGACGTGGGACTAGCCGGGTGCGCGACGAGTTCGCGTCCTCACCGGACCTACAATAAAGTTTATTCACTCACTCACTCACTCACTCACTCACTCACTCACTCACTCACTCACTCACTCACTCACTCACTCACTCACTCACTCACTCACTCACTCACTCACTCACTCACTCACTCACTCACTCACTCACTCACTCACTCACTCACTCACTCACTCACTCACTCACTCACTCACTCACTCACTCACTCACTCACTCACTCACTCACTCACTCACTCACTCACTCACTCACTCACTCACTCACGTTTGCGTGATAAGAAACTTCTTCCTCTCGCAGCAACAAACGTGTCACTGCGGGAACTTTAATTCACAATACGACGACCAATGGCGGTGGTAGTAATAAAGAACATACTTATCTAAACTGCGATGATAGCATTGCGAAACTTCCCTTAGGCTCAAACGGTGGCGAGGGATGCTTCACTTAGCTGCTGTCGCCGGAAACCAGTAAGTTATAGCTAAGTCCCTCAAGGATAGCCCTCTGTAGCTAGTACTCTGCGATAACGCTCACATGGATGACGGAGCACAGAGTGAAGCCAATGCTGCTGCGCCTATTCATTTCTGTCCCCAGCTTATTGAGACGCAGGCAGGCGTTATGCCGTCTGCAGTTGCTGCCACCAACCTGTTCCTCACTCTTATTTTGCGCTTATCATGATGGTGTTATAGCACTAATACTACTATTTCTTCTACCACTATTAACAGTGTAGAAATAATGAAAAAAAAAGTTTCCTGCCGCCTTGACATCACCAAGCTTGCCGCATGCTTTCGCGAAAGGCGCAGAGTGTTTTGGCTGTCGTGCTTGCCTTAGGCGCTTCCGAGGTCTATGTGGAAAGTTCGCAAACTTTACGAGTGCGTCTCAAATGCAGTCAACATAGGAGTTGGAAAGCTTCCTAGAGTCGTACACGAGTCTCTATAGGATACACGCAATCAAAAAGGTTGGTTCTAGTGTGAATTTGTAAAGCTGCGTTTGGGAATGCCCCGAGGTATGGGCGCTAAATAAACATATTTGATAACATCAATACATGCAGACTAACGAGCTTGAACTGAATTATGATTTGAAAAAACTACACAGGTGTTGATTCCGCTGAATATGGAAGTTAACAAACAATTGAGACTAATTCCTTCATCGAAAAATAACTAAGCGAACACAGAAGCAGTCTCGTCTGCATGTTTGCACTCTTTCAGAATCGAGATTTGAGCGTTTTACTTGGCAAACACACTGTATAATCTCGCTTACTGCTTTTTGAAGGCGCTTTGACTTCTACCGTTAGCTTTTCTATACAACTTTCTCTATCTGCACAAAATTTAGAGAGGTGTATGGGTTCAGAATCAATAAGGAAAGGTTTTCGTCCTCCCTGAACAACTTCAAAGAAAGGAATGCCTGATGCGAAGCGTTCTTTTTAGTGAAGGACTGGAGTTTCCTCTTAGAATGAATTCAAGAACGGATTTTATTTCACGTTACGCATGCCACCATACAAGAATTTCTCACTTGCACTGTAAAAAGAAATAATATTACGCAATAGCACACATCTGCTAAATTACCCATTGTGACAGGTGCATGAATACCGGTATGGTCATCGCAGTGATCGGCATGCTTGGTTCAGCAAGTGGAGTCACGATGGCTGCAATTGTGGAACCTTGCTGGATTTAATGTGCGATGCAGGGTTGCTTCCTGTTTAAAACTTCTGTCTAGCTTTTTATATGTCGTAAGGCAGCCTTTCCAGAAACATATATATAAAACGCAACCGCCTAAAATAGCGACGTAGACTTGCACTAACTGTAGGTAACAGAACAGCGGATACTGTTTAGCAATACGCACCTTCTTATGGCTCACGAATAGATGGGTAGTGTAAAAGTTAGAAAGCAAAGCACTGCTTTTTAATGCGCTAACATTATAATATAGATAGCATTATCAGTAAAAATCGGCAGGTTAGCACAAACAGAAATGTCGGCGCTGCGAGAACAAACAATATAAATATATATATATATATATATATATATATATATATATATATATATATATATATATATATATATATATATATATATATATATATATATATTCCCGCAGGTGGAGAAGTGGTTTCATCATCCCCTTTCATTCACAATTATTTATCATTGCGTTCATTCAATTAGTAAGTACAAGTAATTTACGTTATGTTGTTCGTGGTGTCATTGTTTGTTGGCTTGTTATGATATGATTAATAATAAAATTGGGCCCCTCGGTTAACCCTCTTGCGTCTCGTTCATTACCTAACGAGGGTCTCGAATCCGGCAACACTGAGGGCTTCAGGTAGCATGTGTAGATTTATTGACTAGGTGGCTTCACCCAAAAAGATCACGTACTCGTGACGCCTGTGCCAGAAAGGATGTTCCACATCCGCCGCCAAGGTATCTGAGTGGTGGCGCTGGCTAACACTCCCAGGGTTAGTTTTATAGTTGTTAAAACGTAAATACCCAAGAAAGTCCATGGGAAAACAGCGCCGCAGTAGCTCAATTGGAAAAGCATTGCACGCGTAATGCGAAGACGTGGGATCGTTCTCCACCTGCGCCAAATTGTTTTCAATACCATTTCATTCCCATTGATTTATCACTTCTTTAATTCACTTAGTAAGTACAAGTAATTTCCCCTACGTTGTCTTTGGTGTCATTGTTTGTTAACTTATGGTAGGATTAATATATATAGAATCGCAGCCGCCGGTGTCCCAATGTGGCACAGCCCGTCAAATAAAGTGTTGTGCCGAAAAGGGAAAAGGTTCTGACGGCATGCGTAAAGAATGGTAAATTTCGCAACCTGCTCGCGGCTTCCATGTTTTTATTTCTGCAGCACACTCTCCATCAGGCAGAAAAAGCACCGATGAAATGAGCCGAAAGGTTGCAACTGTGCTGAAGGGATGGCGGGAGCCCCAAGACCAATTAAGAACATAAGCCTAAACCATCGCAAGCATGAGAAATTATTACCGCATAATTCCTGGTGTACGCGTACGGCTGTTATTTGAAATGAAGCTTGTAAAATTGGTGCGTATTTTCAATTTAGTAGTGATTTTTTGTAAAGCCTCGCTTCGATTAAAAGTGATGATGCAAAATAAGTGTGGAAATGAGTTCTTTATAGAACTGTAGTCTCGCATAACCTCGCGAAGGGATGAGAAATATGTGCTGGATGGCGTCTCCTCACGCTTAAGAACGCAAGATGCGTAATTGAAAAGTACACATATATTAAACGGCAGTAAAGTGGGAAACTGTAGGGCGAAAGAAACCTCGCACAGTTTGAGTTCTTTACATTATTTAACGGAAGGATAACTTCATATCTGAGCGCTCATTCGTTAGCGTCATTGCTCCTACACTGGGCTGGATCATTCACACCAAAGACGCACGATCAACGCCACCTGGAGGACTACGTCCTGAAGTGCCTGGAAATGTTCATCAGCGGAGGCCTGTACTGAGGGCTTCCTAACCTAGCAGCATAAAGTTTTTGTTCATTCATTCAATGTCATATGTCTGTGACAGTTCGCGTAAGATGATTGCTCGCAGAACCAGACACAGTTCTTGAGATGCACATCATGGTAAAACGAATGCGCATTTCCGCGGCTTGAAAATCGTAGTGACGTGAGTAATATGTATTACCAGTGCGCGTTGACAGTGCACGTTAATATTTAGTGCTGAATCTCCCCACCGTTGCGGAGTAATTAACAACAATGAAAGATGAGCTTTCACTGGCAACAGGTGCCTGCTCTAGTTTCACCACCAACGCATCTCAAACAGGCTTGCGTTGATCTGCATCTCAGTTTCGAAAAAGTCTGGTGCCTAAGGTGAGACTCGACCGGCAGATGAGCTCGTGTGACAGGTGGCGCATGTGTAAATATTTTCGTGCATGAAACGTCGCGGAGACGTGCTAGACGTGCTGCTACCTTTTTATTATATACCGCACCGCTTCGCCCTTCAAGCAGCGAGCCTGGCTCCCGGAAAATTTAAAATTGCATTTACATTTTCATGGTTGCCCCTCTGTCTCGTTCTCAAGGTGGGCTTAGCTAAAGGGTTTAGCTCTCGAGTGTCTTTGAAGGAGTGGGCGTGCATTAGCGCACTTTTGTACATGAGTACCTTTAATTTTTGCCGTGTTTCTTCATATAGATAGTCTAACACTTCGCCGATCAGTGTCTCTTTACATTTAGTAGCTTTTTTTTTTCATTCGCCATCCTCATTGAGAATAGGAGGCATCAGGAATGTGCATTTTGTGCAACATCTCGAACATATTGAGCTTGTTTGCTATGTATATAGTAAGCTAAGTTCAACTCCGAAATTTGGAAGGGGGAGTTTCATAAAAAAATGGAGAAACTGCCGTTCACGTTAGAGTAGTGCATCTCTGTGCCCTTCATAATTGAGCGGCACAGCTTTGTCAATTCTTTCCATATGCTCAGGTGAATGACAATTTTTCCCTTGCAGTAAACGTTACAGTTATTGTACGCGCCTGGTCATTGCTACTCTATACATTTGCCTCTTTCTAAGAACATCAATTGGTACTATGTCCATCCAATTAGCCCAAGTGCATATTGCGACCTGGTGTATATACTTATAATACCAATCTGCAAATAAAACGAGTGGAAGCGTGAAAACGCTTAACGAAATTCGAGTAGCATGATATTACACCAATTACTCGCAGAGGGTCGGAATGTTCAAAGCAAAAGTGTCACACGTAAATATAGATTACAGTTTGGTGCAGGCGAGACTACTCTTTGTCGCGTGGCACAATCAGAAGAAAACTGGCCTTGCTCAAGAATCTGCATGCATCACCCGTTGCTCTGTGTCACACTTTGTCGTTGTCACTGGCCTTTCGACCTTAGACAGGAACTTTTTTTTGTCTGAGCAAAGCAATCTAGATATTGAGTCCCTAAACGCCTGCCTGCCTTCTTCCCACCGTGTTTTGCTACATCCTCCACTCTGTGTACTTCCTTTGAGCTTCCGATCAATAGCTGCCAGATGCGTTTTTTTCTTCGTCGCACTCAAGCTTTATGTCTTCAGACATTGCGCCGAAGCATTCCTTTGCCAAAGTAGCGACGGCTGCCGTGCACTCAAGGGGTTTAGAGTGTATCGCTTCTTTACTCATTGGTAGGTGATTAGGCTTGCTCTAGGGCTGTTCTCTTCTAGCTCTTTTCTACAAGGTCCCACTCCACGCCTTGCATTTCAGTTCTCACTCGCTCACCCCACCACTTAGACAAGTGTGTCGCGCCCGGTTCACAGTGTCTGTAGTGTCACTCCAAATACAACAAGGTGGGAAGCAGTTAACATAGGCAGGAAGGAACGCATACGACGAGGACGAGTGTTTTTCAAATATGTTCACCTAAGCGCCAACATTCGCCGAAACACGTTTCTTCTGAAAATTGGTTGCAATACAATGCGCCAAGCATTTTTTATTTATTTGGTTATTTCATGGATGAAACAGTAGAAGTGTCCGTGCGTTACCTGAGGTGCCCTGCATCAGTCACTATTGCAACAATTTTAGGCTTCTGACACAGTCCCATCCCTTCGTCACGATACCTTTCATCCCTTAGTCCTTTCATCCTCTTCTCCTAAGGACTTCTCTGGTTGCTAATGTTCGACACGTAGTATCAAATGTTGCCAGCTAAGTCATGTTTCTTTCATTGGCAATTCTTTGTTATATTACCACAGTAATCTTATTGCCCGCATCTCCTGAATGCAAGATGCGATGCCACTGCAGGGTTACCGTTTTCTTGGCTTCTATCAGCCAGCAATCCAGCATTACATGGCAACGGCTACATTGCTCCGAGACTCTGCACTTCACTGGGTATACAGGTGCTTGATGGACAGATTACTGTTTGCATATGGCAGACAGACCAACGCCTCAGTGCAGCATCAGCGGAGGTGTCCCACTAGATGGTGTTCCACACACTACACTTTTCAACTTAGTGGTCCTCTGCAATCTTGCTTACCAAGTTGAGTTGATATCTCAATATACGCTGATTACAAGTGAGTAGAACTGACGTTTATTTGTACAGCTTGCATAATAGAGTGCGAGCAGATGCAATAAATGTTCTCTTGTGATTTGCGTGTCTGAAAATACGCGCGAGGCGGCAGAGGGCGATGACGCCATCATTGAATTATTTTTGTATGCAAGACTTGGACGCTTCCATGATCAAATGGTTAAGAGCAAAATATTAAATGGTTCACGAAAACGTAAATAACCATGTTCTAATTTACTGAAGGACACGCCGATATGTCCGCACCATCAGTCACCAAGGCTTGTCCTGGTGCTCTTAATATGTCGAACACATATTAAGAAGAGATTGTCTCATAGATTTCTCATAATTGAACATTCTAAATAGGAAATTTTACGGCGCATCAGTAAGATCGACGTTACAGCGGTATGGTTTCGTTTTCGTGGGCTTCCCATTTTTGTCTTACCATATCGCAATCTATCTCCACTATCATGTACCTGTTTCTTGCTATCTTGCGCATGTCTGCCTGATCTCTTAATGCATACCGTATGCCTGTGACGCTGCCGCCCTCATCTATTCCCTATTTCCGTTGCGCAAACACTCTAAACGTTTCTTGTTCATCTCAAATACTGACCAGTTAACATTCCCATCAGTTTTGAATCCCACTCCTTCTCGAGCCCCACATGCTGTAGCACTTGGGACGCTTCTCGATGGCAACTAGTTCAATCTCCCAAGCTACCTACATGACCACATCAATGGTCCAACTAATAACTACCAGCTATATACGCAGATACAGTTGTAATTCCGACAGTATCTGTTGCGACGATGCTCCAAGATATCTCGTGCCACCTCATCAGCAGCCACTGAGCTTGCTTCGTTTGAGTTACTCGGAAATTCCTCAATTAGAAAAATAGATGGAAAAGAACGGCTGCGAACAATCTTAGCTCACGTTTTCGTTTCATGATCTTTCTCACAGCTAAGTTTTTATTCCTTCAAGCAGGTTAGCAAGCCAGGGTCCGTATTTACAAATAAGCTTTGTTTTTTTTTTACGCCAGAAGTTTTAGTAAGGGTGAGTGCCAAGAAATTGTACGTTGGAAATATTAGCAATGGCAGATGGCCAATCGGAATCACATTGTTCGGAGGAAAGGCTTTGTGAGTTTCTCTCCAAGCTTCCACATCTCTTTGGTTAAGAGTATTACCTTTCCTTCTGCTATTTACTTTGTTGAAAATGAGCTATTCACGTGTGTAGCTTGGTTAGAGGTACGCTCCTCCCTCGGAAGCCTCGTGAAAACTAAAATTCTTGCACTTGTTATGGACAAATTTATGACAGATTTTCAAATTTATTAAGAAGTTAGAATTCCTGAATACTGCGAAGGGAGATTCTATACGTTAACAACTTTGAGACTCTGCTACAATAACCCCGCATCCAAAACATGTCAAACACGCCTCATAAAGCGTGTTTGCCTCTTCTTGCCGAGAGACATTTTAATACCAACTTTGCATCTAATATCTAATGTTTAGGTTTAGGTATGGCAGTTTAGCAATTTTGTTTTATATGTATGTAAAAATCTAGAAAAACTTGTCAGTAGTAATTGCTCTAGTGAACGCAAATTTTGTTAAAATGCACATGCCTTCGTTTGACAGCTTGGTCGTTCCTTAACGCGAACTTACATGTTTTATGAAAATATCGTTGGTCCGAGAAAAAAAGTCCTTAAATAATAGTATGCAGGTACTATTAACGCTAGTTTACAAAAAACACGTCATTTTGATCGTGTTTTGTTTTCAGGAGCAAACCAAAAGAATTTTTATACAGCAAAACCCAACTTTCATTTCACACATGTGAAACTGCAGGTGTTGTGCTTTGAAGTGTCAATCAATGGCGCAAAAAAGCTCCCTTGTGCCAATGACCGGATGCTATACGTGGTCCCCTAAAAAATTAGAAAATATTCGGGTCCTTGTTGTTGTCCTTTGACGTCACTACCATCCGTTTTTCAGTGGCAAGTTAGTGGCTTCCAAGGGCAAGTATGTCACAAATTTTATTTCGCGAAACTGCGCTAAGGTGCTCGATCACGCAGCAGAGAAAGTTTTCCCGTTACTTCCGCGTCTCTAACTCAAAACTAAAAGAACTGGTGGGACTCTAAAGAAGTGTTTACGCGTCTTGTAGTAGTTCGTGTCTGCATATTCTGATGCGGCTTGGCTCGTGTGGCCTGATCGTGCCCACTTTCATCCTATCCCGCTGAGAACAGGGAGAACTTCATGCCTATTTCTGGTGAGGATGCCCTCCGTCATTGCGCGGCCACAACAATAGTTTATTCTGCGCCCGTAGATTTTCCCTGAAATGTTGATGCAAATATGTATATAAACTTTAGGCACGAGAAAAGCTGAATCATTCAGGTTGGAAAGATATGATGAACCGATGAACTTTTATGTTCTAGAAATTTGTAGAGTTGTGAGGGGCACAGCAGTGAAAAGTCTCGGAATGATTTAGATCATGCGGGCTTTTTATCACGTTACTCAAATATGGGCACAGAAACGCTTTTGCACTTCACCTATATGCAGCCTTTGAGGACAGCAACCCAACAAACACTACCTGGCAGTGTCGCACGAAAGACGAAGCATTGAGAACAATAGCAGAGTTTAGCAAAAGGTGAGGCGTGCAGACAGGACACAAGAGAAGTGGTCAACACGAACGCCGTGTTGTCCACTTCTCTTCTCTTGTGTCCTGTCTGCAGGCCTCACCTTCTGCATAAAGAATCTTTACCAACTAGCTCAGCTTTCTGTCATTCTAAGCAGAGTTTAGCTTAGCCTCAACTCCTCGGGTGGTGTTCAAACTATACGCGGTGGCGACATGGCGAGACACTTCACGCAGGCCAACTACTGCCGGGCTGGAGGAACAGCGCCCTGTCATCTACCAGGCGTCTCGTAACGCTCGAATGACTGGGAGCGCCGCCAGTGGCGTTGCACGTGACGCACCTCGATGCTGCTGGAGATGATGATGATGATTATGATGATGATGATGATGATGATGACATAAAAAAAAAGGAAAGCAAGAAGACAAGGTCGAGAATCCTCATAACTGTAAACTGTTTATGGTTCGCAAGCGCTTGACAAATGTACAGGAAAAGTTCAGTGCAAAAAAATTACTGTCAGAAAATAGACAAAGCCATCTTTTTCTTAAAGCTACAGTGCCCATATTACTTGCTTAAACTTCTTTTGTGCACGCTTTTCTTTCCCACTGGAACACTTTCTTATCATATTTATTTGTTTATTTACAAGTACCTTACAGGCCTTCGAGAAGGCATTGTGTAAGAAGGGAAATAGGTTAACACATTCGTAAGGAATTAGGAAGCAAAAAAGCGTCAGCACAATGAAAGGAATATTCACGCAGCGCAGCGCTATGGAACATGAATACGCTATTAGCAAATATGAAGAGCAATAACATTAAAAACAGTGAACACAATACCATATTAACATGACAGCACTATACACTTTTTGCCTGCATACAGTAATACATACAGTAAAAAAAATCTGGATCACTGAAATTCTTTTATTAGCTTGTAGAGAAATGCAGGAAAGAAAAGAGATGGCAGGACGTGCTAAACGGTTGAAACGGCCTATTGATCGATTAGAAGAATGCAAAATGCACTGCGTTTGTTCGGGCAAGCGATGTTATCTGGGAGAGCGATCCATAAACGGACCACACGGGGCAAAGCTGAAAAATTAAAAGCGTGTGCATTGCCCGAAATTCGAGTGCGGCTGAACTGATTGTGCAATCTTTGTGACGTCAAGAGATGCTTTCTTTTTTTAGGTTTCATAAGGGTAGGCCAACTGTGTCAAGGAATCTACGAAGTAATAATAGAAGGGAAGTATCACGCCGAGCACTTGGTGCTTGCAACGAAATGTCGGGTTTTATTCGGGTTACACTTGACTGGTTACCGTAATTTTTTGAAATGAAACTGCTCACTCTATTCTGACCTCTCTCCATCAGTATAGGTTTTTATGTGCGTTTGCGAATAATAAACAGCCGACGAATGCACAGTTGTTAGTCATTGCCATTTGTGTCTTTCATGCAGCTGCCAGCACAGCAAATCGAATGCTGCTGAAACAATCGCAATATCCGCTTCACTAGTTAACAAGATTAACAGATTGCGTTTTATTTATTACCTCTAATGCCTATGCTGATATTACGAAATTAAATGTGAGGTATAGTGCCCCCGCTGCGTTAGGCCGATGCCCATGGCATTGCGTTACTGGCCACGACGTCGCAGATTCGATCCCCACCACGGTGGCCGTTTTTGGAAGGGACGAAATGCAAGAGCGCTCCAGTACCCATATTTCGGTGCACATCAAAGGACCACAAATGGTCAAAATGAATCCCACCTCCCTGTGCCTTTGAATCGGATCGCAGTTTCGACACGTAACTCCTTCTTCTTTTTTCTTTTCTTTTATTTTTCTTAGAGAACGCCTGCTTCGCAGAAGTCTAAACCTATCACTACTCTCGTCGAGTCCGTCCCCAGAAACTGCTAAATAATGCATTGGCATTAGCCTTCAGACCATCCCGAACTGCTGGAACCGGGGTTTTAGGAACATAACTAGAATTCCATTGTATGCTTAGTGAATTTTAGTCACGAATGTCTTAAAAAGTAGTGCTGACCTTGGGATTTCTGCTAAGCAGGCATGGCTTCACTGCTACCGGGCTTCAATTTCGCAATTCCGACGGGTGCCCCGAAGTAGTAATAACAAAGGTAATTAGCAGATACTTCTAATCAGCCACCTGTACTTTGCTATATTTTAAACATGTAATTCCCCTTTTTTGTAAGGAACTCACCTGAAAGGAGCTACAACGCTATTGATTTTAATCAATTTTTAACAGACAAACTCTAAAGAAAGCGTCATAGCGTGTCATTACTGGCTGATTTAAGTCCTGACCCATTTAGCCAAGTGCAGGCTTTATGAAATATGAGTAAGGATTATAAATTCCTTATGATAAAGAGCCCTGCAATATGTTTATGGGCTGTCTGAGCGTTTTCATAGAGGCCCGCTCTGAAGCCCTGTGCCCTCAAGAAAAATAAAATCGGGTAGGCCGTATTAGGGACACAGCCGCATGCAGTGTGGGACGTGAAATGTATTGTACGTGTTGCAGACGACGTATTGCGAGCCAGAGGCAGAAATAACGTAACCGAATACACATGTTACAGTAATCCATACATTAGAAATCTTACATGTCTTGCTTCTTTAAGCTAGTTGGGATCCTACTGTCAAATTGTCCAATCGCGCAGAATCCCTATTTGTAGGCGGCTCGTATATTTTGCAAAGGGTGCTTGGCCACTGGGCAAAAGAAATTAACTTCCTACTTTGGGCGCTCCGAGACTGCCCTGCGCCGTTCCAGCTCATCTCACTTTGGGGCTCCTGTGCATGAACCGCCATCTGTGAACCGCACGTGTTGGGAATCTTCGTAAACACCATTGCCATTGCCATCATTGCACTGACAATCCTCCTCCCACTGCTGGTCAGAAACAACCTTCGTGGTGGACAGGCTGTGTTCTCTGTCAACTAGGGCGGCAGAGCGTCTTCCCCGCTAGACGGCACCCTACCTGTTGTCGCAACAAAAAGGCGTTTTGCGACTCTGCTGGAAAATGATCTTTTTACGAGACTTCCGAGGGGTGTAACAACTGCGCGGACCAAGTTGGCCGTACAGCAAAGGCAGTCTGCCCCCCATGTCTTGAGTGCACACGACAGATGTCTACATCCTGACCACCCTCCACAGGTACAGCATGAGGTCTGGTGCAAGAAAGATCAGTTTTTAGCACTATCGTCGCAGGTACGACAGAACAATTCCTTTTTATTTCTATGTGTGGGGGGTCAGGGATGGGAGGAAACAGTTGCGCAGCTGTACTTTTATTGTGCATGTTTTGCTTGAAACAGACGACGTCTTCTGTCTGGTATTTGTCAAATGTGGTCATGGTTTGTTCAGAATGTCTTTTTTTATTCGCCAAACTTTGCAATCGGGGAGGGTGGGTACTTGTCACACAATGTGTTTTGTTTGCTGGCAAGTCTTCACTTTCACACTATGAAACGAAATTTAAGTCAAGCTGGGTTTTTGTACCTTGTGGCAAAATGGGAGTTTACAGCTTGAGAGATTCCGCATGAAACTGCCACCAGGAAAAATCTTTTCCTGACTGACATGCCGAGTGCTATAATGAACAGTGTTGTCGCATTTTTTACTCATTTCACATGTGTACACACCCTCATAATGCTCATCTTCAGTAATGTTTTAAAACTTTTAAGACCTGTGTCTCAGTGGTGTCGCAATGGGATGGTAAAGTGCATTTCATTCCCACTTTTATGTCATGCCATCTGTGAACCGCACGTGTTGGGCGCAGGGTAGCCATATGGCCGTGTACGTATGGTAAATTCTGCAACAATGTGCACACTTGTCGACCTTACACCTCCTGATGAGCACCAGTTTGAGCTTGATGAATCATACCTACTATGAATGGGCGAGGTCTCTCAAACGCGACCCCTTCCACTCGGATGGACAAGCGTGTGCTGCCGAGTTACGCCTCACTGAACATCGAGCGAGAGGCTGAATTTGGCTCCGATTGCGCCACATGTCGCACAACCAGGGCTCAATCTGCTCACTCTAAACACGTTGATCGAGTAAAGGTTTTTCCGATACATAACGATACCAAAGCAAGACGCGTCACTAGTGCGGTTGCGAAGATATAAACGATAATATAAACGATAAGACGTTCTTGTTGCACGCGGGTTTCGTAAGCGGGTCCATCTGACCAATCGTAAAGACGTTTCGCGTCAAAAGATGAAGAAAAAGGCATGAAAACTGGGGGTGCAAGTTCGTTTTTTTTTTCGCTGTTATCCTTGCAGTTCTCGGTGGTCCATGACGCCTTCGCCATCACGATTTCGGAGAAGGCACGGATTTTGAGGTCACAACGCGTGACGCTCCCCTACAATATGCTGGGATTGCATGTGCAATATACCGATTCAAGGACGTTGGACATTAAATATGTGTTGCATGTACTGCTCCTCATATGTCTTTATTTGCACAATTATTTAGACATGTTCGATTAAGGCGTCCAGTGAGCCGAAAGGAAAACCCGTCGCAGCAATGCTAGTGAAAACAGATAGTTGTCGTCTGACTCTCCTAAACACGCGTCTACTTACGCCTCCACAAAACAATGTCATAAGCTTACGCTCATCTTCGGAATCTCAGGGAAGCGCTGTTACTCCTCGTGGTGGCTTAGCACGTGCTAAGCACGAGCTCGCGGGTTCCAATCCCGCCCACGCCGTGCGCAGTTTGGCAGGGGCAAAATGCGGAAGCGCCCATGGGCCGTGAACTCAGGACCCGATGAATATTCCCAGCTGGCCAAAATTACTTCCTCCACTACGGCACATTTCTTAATCAAAGCGTGGTTTCGGCACGGCAAACCCCGAAATGTATTTAGGTAAATTTCAGCGCGATGTTCAAGCCCAATTACTTACCCAGAGCTAAGCAAGTGCGGCGTAAAACAAGTAACCGAAGGAACCGAAGTCATTTGTATTGGGTGGCAGGCGTCGACTCGCGGAACGTTCTAACTTCAACGCATTTGCTAACGCCGGGCTGCATTGCATATTTTATTAGGGCAATTTCAATAAAACCTCGCCGCATTGTGGAAGAATCAATACCAGGCTGTTTCCGGAGAAGCTCTAATGAAATTTCAAGGGTTTCCCTGGCGCAATCCCTTATTGGCAAAGGAGGCAGCAGACGGAAACTGCGCCACCTGCAAGTCCCCGAGTTGCAGTGGGTTTTTTGTTTCTTTTAGTTTTTGTTTTACGCCCACAATTCCAGGTTGATAGATCGTCGTGCTTTGGCATTATATACAATGCGCGTTATTTGACGATGTTATCTAGGTTACAAACAGACAGGGAAGAAGAGTAGCCTTGAGCAGTGCATTGACTCTTAGACCAGCATGTATACACGTAAAGCGTTGATAGCATGTGATCAACAATGCCGCGAAACTTCGTGATGGACTGCGAGACTTGGTGATTTAAGTTGGCCTAATGTTTGAACAAAATCTTTTCTGTTTATTATTGAATTCATTTTTGGCAATCCTGGGATGTAGCCTTACTTGCATCAACTCGTTTTTCCTTGGCTATACCGAAAAGGAATGTTTAGCAGAAAGGTTAGAACTACAACGCTTTCTTACAACTGATCGGTACTTAGAAAAAGGGATGTATTTTAGCCAGAGTCAATGTTGCGGAGAGTGGTGCAGAGGTCACGCATCTTTGTGAGGTTCCTCTTGAGGACGTTGGCTTCAGTATGAGAAAGCCTTTGTTCGACCACTGTTGACGACTTCAAGACAACCTTTCCTAGGAGGTGGTATTTGTACGAAACAAGGTGCAAAGTAACTCTGGGTGACAAATGTGCGTAGTAAATTTTTTCCCCTTTCAAAATGACCCACTGGGCCGCATGTATTTGAGCCGCCTATTCTTCAGCTGCTTAGTAACCAAGGCAGATTTGATTTGAAATACTGCTTATAAATTCGGTGCTATTAGACCCGCCTCTTAGGCGGCCCTACTCTGCAGCGTGCGGAGCAGCTTCGTATTCGGCTTCGCGTAAATAGAGAGCATATATTACAAGGCGACACACGTTCTAGGCTACTTGAAATTTGAGTCACTTGTAAGCGTCGAAATTTTCCTCTACTTTTCAAGTTGGTACGGAATCTTTCCGTGAGCAATTTATTGTACTCCGTGTTCTTAGTTCAGTACTCCTTCCATGGGCAGAGCATGCTGGCAGGGATTCAATGCCTATACAACAGTGTAACAGCGTATCAGCTGTAATAACATATGAAACAAATCAAGTCACATGTTCTTCAAAATGCACCAACGAAATGACGGACAGCTTACGCTAAATATGAGAAGAGATAAAAAGAAAAGCCTTGCTTGTAATACCAAGGTATGCCTTCATTATCAATTATCTTGTACCCAGAAATTGGTGCCAGAAATCATGGGCCATGCCCCGCGGTATCACTCGAATGAGGAAGCATAATAACAGAGCACTTTGGTTTTAATTATGTTACACGGTGATTTCTTAAGATCTGATCAATCACTTCCGGCACACCCACAACTAGTGCTGCCAACCTCCGAAGCCAATTTTCTTCGAAATCTAAAGAAAAAATATTCCCTAGATGTCTGGATAATCTTGCTGTTAAATTCCTCCCTACCAGAATGAAGCAGAGTCAAAACAGTACGCCACTTCACGACAGCAATGTAAAATATGTGGATCTTCTTTTTTATGGCTCCTACTGTTGTAGCACCGCAATACGCGTCATTTGCAGCGAAAAACGAAGATACGCGGCTAATTTTTGTCTTTCCATCTTGCGTTCAAAGCAAACCTCTCCTATACACATGACTACTGGGACTCAGTTTATTTGCCTATGGGCTGATCTAGGTAAAATTTGTTACAACGGGGCGTAGTCGGCTGCGTAGCGTTACAAGCGCATCATTGGGCTCGGCGCTGGGTATGGGTTATACAGATTCCAACAAAGGTGCTGCGATCGTTCACCCACCATGGAAATGATGGGTACTACATGCATTTGTCTGAGCTACGTGCTGGGGGCTCGAGATGTTCTTGTGGTTTTGTTTATTACGCTTTATCTGAGCTTCAATTAGCCTACATTTTCAAGCAATTTTAACTTCTTTTTTATTGCGGAAGGTAATCAGCCTCTGCAACCACGCGTAACCGCTGCTAATTGCAAAGATTCCGCTTGTCCATGCGTACGTGGCGCATACAGGAGAGCGTTTTACAATATTTCACCTCCTGATATGACCGGGGATGAAATTAAATATAGTTGAGAAAAACAAAAAGAAAAAGAATAGTACAGCACAAAATTCGTGGTTTTCGTTATAGATATGATATCAGAGCATAAATTTAGTTGCAAGTTGAATAACTGCAGTGTCTGGAATAATAAGAATTAATTAAATATCCCTGATAACCGCGTACCAAAGAACAGAATCGTAGAATTTAGAGACCCACCACGTGAGCATGACTTTCGTGAAATTCCTGGAAGCCCGGAAGTAGAAACCGGAAGTAATGACGTCACTAATTATGTCACACACAAGAATGTGGCATGGTGTTTAACCTGCTCATTAAGGGAAAACAGTTGCCTGGCATGGACTGAACATCTGCCTAGCAGAGCGCATGTGACGTCACTTGCTCCTCTCTCGCTTCTCCTCTCCCGGCGCCCACCTGCTCGCTCTCTCGCTCGCCCGCTTGAAGTTTATTTGTCCTGCCTGCTTACAGGAACGGGGCAGAGGCGAAAGGCTACATAGCCTGACAAATGGTCTCTACTCCTATTACAGTTCGGTACGCAGGACGATGTACATGACACAATATTGTACGCCTAATCAATTCGAGAACAATGATTTTTCACAGCAGAGAAAAACAGGGTAAAAAAAGAGAAGAAAAAGAAAACAACAACAAAATATGGCGCATGTCATTTACATTCTCAATGTAACACAACTAAGTTAACACAGACGTGTGGTTCATATGAAGAAAAAAAACATTTGTATCACACAATGCAAAATGACGAAGTATGACAAGACAAAACATTTCATTATTTAAGCGAACTCAATATCATTACGTGTCAGGATAGACTTGAGCATGGTACTAGAATGCATATGATCAGAATCTATGAGACCATGTAGGCGATTTAGCAATCCCAGAATACTTCGTATTCTGTCTGTTCTTCACTATAGTTTGTCCTCAGTCTTGGTGATTTTTTGGGTTGCTGACGTATGTTTACATTGTACCCGCTGATCTACTCTGAAAACATCCAGGTTTCTTTGCATAACCCATTGTAAAAGCTTGAAATAGTATATTTGCATTACTTTTAGCATTGAATATTTAAAAAAATGGGGTTTTGTAGTGAAGCCTCTGATAAGGCCATGATATTGTTCGAATGCTCGCAGAACTCTTTCTGCAGAATTATTAGCGTTTGCTGATTTGTTTGTGTGGTTGGACCCCGTACCATGGATGGATGGAAACAACATTATTTTGAATCCGGCAAATTTGACAACCCGGGATCAGGTCTCCCATGAGGGGACTTCGAGGCCTTACCTCGTGGCCACCTCTCAGGCTTGCTGGACAGCACACTCTTGTGTCTTGAGGTTGGAGCTGCGCAGAGCAGCGGCCCATTTAGACGCAAGAGCCTCCGGAGCTACTGCCATTGTAACTGATCTAACACTACACTCCCACAACATGTGTGACAGTGTCGCTCTAGTTTGCTGACAATTTGCAAAGAGCAGTCGGGTATTGCGTGGAGAAAATGTGCTGCAATCGCACCAGACTGGGGAAGGTTTGTGTTTACAATTGTCGCCAGACGACTGCCTGGCGACGTCTCAGCATGGGGTGAAGTGGGGGCAGCAACCACCTGCCTAGCTGGTAGTGCTTGGTGATATCATTGTACCTGACCAAGCGTTCTCGCGTGTTTTTAACACGGAGTTCCTAACTCGAAGAGGCGGTCTCCGATTCTGCACGGCGGGTCAGTTCTCGCGCAGAGCGGTGTGCTACCTCGTTCAAGTTAGGGGGTGCCCTCGTTGGTGGGGGTGGCGACGTACGCTGGAAACTACATGATCACGGTGCTATCAAAGTGCTGTCGACAAGCTTTCGTTAGAATCTGGAGAGCTTCGGAGGAAATGCGCCCCCGCGCGTAGTTGCGAACTGCGGATTGTGAGTCGCTAAAAACTACCTCGCAGAGGGGGTCGGTAAGCGCAAGCGCAATCGCTACCTCTTTCGCTGTTTCGGGGTATTCCACTGCGACACTACACGCGCGCGTAAGCCGGGAGCTAACTTCTACGACTGCCGCCGTGAACCGGTGTTCTCGTGTGTATTCTGCGGCGTCTACAAAGCGCGTAGTCCTCTTTACACCCAAGGACCGCCGTAACAAAATAAAGTATGTTACCCTAAAACAGAACAGAGCGTAATATAATGCATTCTCTAAACATTTTGGTAAGATTAGGCTCGGTTTGCGTAAGCATCCAGCAATTACACTAAGCTCTATTGTTAGTTTTTCCACATGCGTGTTCCACGTCAAGCCTTCAGTAAACCAAACTCCTAAGAACTTCCGCGTCTTTACCTGCTCTATGTGTTTATCTACCCTGAAACACAATAGTTGTTCTATATTTATGTGGCTTAGTGATTGACGCAAATATTATGCATTCCGTTTTCCTAATCTTTAGAAGTAACTTACTTGAACTAAACCAACCTGCCAGCTTATATGGGTAATTATTCTCTTCATGATCAAGTTCTTGAATGGATGTACCGCTGGAAAAATGTTAGTGTCATCTGCATACATTATTAGCTTGGGAGAACATTAGATGTCATTGAGATCGTTTATATGTGTTACGAACAACAGAGGGCCGAGTATGGGCCTTGCGGTACTCCTCTGGTTATAGTTGCATAAACTTATGCGACGTTATTTATTCTAACGTATTGATGGCGGTTTTTGAGTTTTTCATTAATTTAAGAACCACTCCACACACGCCGTACTTGCTAAGTTTGTACATGAGGACTTCGTGGTATACTGAATCAGATGCCTTCCTAAAGTCTATAAACAAGCCCAATGTGTAGAGCCTATGTTCAATGTTTTAATTCATGTTTAATATTCAGAAGGGCTGCTTCACAGGACTAATTTTTTTCTAGAAGCCGTACTGTGCCTCACTGATCACATTGTACTTAGCAAAAAATTTGTACAATCGAGCCTTTATCGCGTTCTCAAATACTTTAGATAAAACTGGAACAACGGATGTTGGTCTGTAGTTATTGAATACTCGTTTACCACCTCCTTTAATAACAGGGCACACTGCTGTAGCTATTTTTAAGCGGTCTGGGAAAACAATAGTTTCAAACATTCTATTAATTATACAAGCGATGAAACAGACTTCAAGCTCGCACCAGCTGCGCGCGCGTGCTCGTTACATGCTCTGACGTCAGCGCCGGAGAGGGCGCGTAAGGTGCGCTTCGTGCGTGCTCGCTAGGGGACTACGACCCACCAGGTGGCGCGCGCTGCACTTCCTCGTCGCCTTCCCTCGCTCCTCGCCTGCATATCATGCCAGAGGAAAGACGTTCGCTTGCTTAACTTAAAGCACGCCAACGCCGAAGTGAGAGTACCACTATGAGGCACCTAAGTGAAAGATTAGGGTCGCCTGCCTTTTTTTTTTGTACTCTGTATCATGAAACTGGTAATAAATAAAAGCGTCCGATGCGTAATGGTTTAAATATCGGGCTTCTGTGCTAGAGGTCCTCCGTTAGAATCCTGTCGGCGGTCAATTTTAATAATGTTCATTCAATTATGTATAATGCAGCACTTTCTTGAAAATGATTGCATTGCAAAGTCGCGAAGCCATTTAAAGCCAGAAAGACGAAGCTTAGATAGATCCATGTACTAACCAGTTTTCCTAGGCTGGCTGTACAAGACTACCTGCAACTTCCATGACACTAGCGCCGCAGTTCGCGGTGGTAATTGTATAAAACCGTGTGGTAATAGTGGCCGCTTAGGCCCAGATTTACCCATGCTGCTTTGTTTGGGGTTTCAGCGTGCGTTTGTCTCACCGATTGCAGATATTTCAGTCAGAGGGCGCTGACATCGGCAGCCCAGCTATACGTATGGATGGCGAAATCGCAGTAGCAGCGCTTCATAAAAGGACCCATGTTACCCTGTCGTTTAATTGTCATAGATGCCTTCCCTGCGCTGCTGTACGGTCAAAATTCATAGTTTGAATGCGAAAGCGAATGTAATTTGTGGTGCCTTAATATATGTGGTGACGTGAGCAGTTTCACCGCGTCAATGTGTGATCGCAAAATTTTGTTAGGTGTTGAGAATTTTTCTTATTTCCTTAGACAATGCTTAAGGCTCTAGACCTAAGAAACTTTCGCTGAAGTTGGCAACACTGCCCACAGCAGTGCTCAATAAAGTGTAAACGAGTAAAATAATTCTGCACAGAGGTAACAGGGAACAGAAATTGGGTGTACCGATCCACTTTTAACGAAGCTAAACAAGCAAGTCTTCCGGATTCTTCAGAAGTGTAGCTTTGCATATGAAGAAAAATTCGCCTTACTACACAGGTGCAGACGAACACCTACCCAGGCAGTCGCTCCATCTACTGAGCTTACATGTAAGTTAGCAGTTTGCAGTTTGAGGACAAATTATCGACCGCTCAAAGAGCAGGAACGCGGCGTAGGTTCCCCATGGACTTTCCGATACACATAACATTTCCGTCAAGCCCACTCCACGTCTTTACTGGCTGTCTTTCCGGCCACTGCCACTGAGGCTTTCTGCTCTAGGATGCACTTTAAAGTATAGCCCGAAGTTTGCGACGACAGGGACAGTTTGCTTGGGAGTTATTAAATTTTCGACGAACCCCGCAGGGGCGTCTGCGTCAGCAGGCGTTTGGTGTGTTGCGACACCACGTACCCGAGCACACGAGGGTTGGGCCCTCCCGCGTGTAGCCGTGCGCGGCTTAGCCGTGTCTGGGGAAAAGGGGATCCTGGGGGTTGAGCTGAAGCTGGGTGTTTGGACCTTTAAGGCCCCCCGGCGGAGGCAACACACCTCTTCGGCCTCGGCTTCACATAGACGGCACCTCCAGGCTGACCCACCTGGAGGAAATCGGCAGTCGCCTTTTCCTGTCCTCCTCTCCATTCTTCGTCTTTCTCTCCCACTTTTCTATCTCTCCTGTCTTCTCTTCACTTCTTATTACTTCCTTATTTCCTGGCGGCAAGGGTTAACCTTGTGTAATATATCCAGTCTTGGGTATATATATTAGGTTATAGTGGGATTGTACCGCTGGCGTACGCAGAATAGAATGTTTCTAATCCTGTGACGTCCCCAGGTTGGGCTCCGAGGTGGGCGGCGGGCATTCCTGCCGAATACAGTAATTATATATGGCTTCAAATTTCCCCCCACTCCTTGATCGCTCCCTGAAGAGGGGGCGCACCGATGAAACATTCAACTTTCTCTTCAAACCAAAAGAAATATTTCCCAAGTACCACGTAATACATAGTCAACACGAAACAAAGACAGTCCGTACAATATCCCCGTTTGTGGTCGCAAAATGCCTGACAGAAGCAATCGGTTCTGGTTACAAAGTAACTAAGATGGGAAGCGGCGACCTTCTTCTGGAAGTACGTGACAAGCTCCAATACAGCAAACTGACGAAACTTGTTGCGTTTGGTGACATCCCTGTATCTGTGGGCCCCCACCGGTCTATGAACACTGTGCGTGGTGTCATTTCTGATGACGACCTCCTTGATCTTAGTGAGAGCGAGCTGTTGGACGGATGGCAAGACCAAAACGTGGTGAAGGTGCAACGAATCAAGTTAAGGCGTGACGACAAGGAAATTCCAACAAAGCATCTAATAATAACATTTGGAACAAGTGAACTACCTGATTCATTAGAGACGGGATATTGTAAACTACGCGTACGACCGTACATTCCCAATCCGCGCCGATGCTTCAAGTGTCAGCGTTTTGGGCACGGGTCTCAGAGCTGCCGAGGGCGTGCCACTTGTGCAAAATGTGCATCTAAAGACCACGCTTCAGACAACTGTTCTTCTCCAACCCACTGCGCTAACTGTGACGGAGACCACCCCGCCTATTCACGATCGTGTCCGTCATGGAAGAAAGAAAAACAAATAATCGAACTGAAGGTAAAACTAAACATCACTTTTCCAGAAGCGCGCAAGCGCTTTAGTGTCCACAATCAATCGAATCCGTCCTACAGTGATGTGACGCGCCGGGGGGCAGCGCCACATCTTTTGGCGGCCGCGCAAGTCACACGGAGTGTGACGGCGGTTACGCCATCAGCCCCCCTGGCGGGAGCAGCCACTGCTCTTCCGCCCCCTACCACGAAGGGCCAGCAGACTTCCGAGCCTGCCGGTCCCCGGGCCACTGCTCGTGCAGACAGGCCCGAAAAAACCCCGCGCGTGTCCGCTGAGCGGGCATCATCCAGCGCCTCTGATGAGGCGATGGATGTAGCAAAAACTTCTCCGGCGTCTCAGACGCCGAAGGAACGGCGTTGCTCCCTGGAGCGCGCCAAGAAAAAAGAAATACCCCGGGTCAAGGGGCCTGGAAAGGTCCCTTGAACCAACCTAATCCATATCTCTTCACACGCACCATAAAACACTTCCAATATGGCCACACAAGTAATGCATTGGAATGTCAGAGGTCTAATACACAATCTTGATGACATTAAGGAACTCCTTCGCAAGTTTAATCCAAGGGTGCTGTGTGTGCAAGAGACACACTTAAATCTTTCACATACTAACTTTCTCAAACAGTATGCCATTTACCGGAAAGATCGAAGTGACGCCTACGCCTCGTCAGGCGGTGTTGCTATTATAGTCGATAAGGGTATCGCCTGTAAGCATTTACATCTGCAAACGCCCCTTGAGGCAGTGGCAATCAGAGCCGTGCTATTTGATAAGCTAGTTACTGTTTGCTCTCTTTACATTCCTCCGAGCCATCAACTTTCCAGAACAGAATTCGAGAGCTTTATCACAGAACTCCCCGAACCATACATTGTAGTGGGCGATTTAAATGCGCACAACACCCTCTGGGGAAGTTCTCGTTGTGATACGAGAGGGCGCTTATTAGAAAACTTCCTTTTATCTTCCAATGCATGCATACTGAACAAGAAAGAACCTACATTCTACAGCGTGGCAAACAAAACGTTCTCATCTATTGACTTAAGCATAACATCAAGTACACTAGTGCCATACCTGGAGTGGAAAGTGATCAAAAATCCGTATGGGAGTGACCATTTCCCAATAGTCTTAAAATGAACAAAAAGCGATAAGTTTTCTCCACATTTGCCCTGTTGGAAGGTGGACTGTGCTGACTGGGAACGATACAGAGAGCTGACATATTTGACCTTGGAGAACATCTGTACTCTCTCAATCGATGATAGAGTGACATATTTGACGGCGTTTATAATGGAGGCTGCATCAATATGTATCCCTCAAACGAATGGATCACCCTCTAAACGACGCATTCCTTGGTGGAATGAGCAGTGTAGGGAAGCCCGCAAAATTCAAAATAAGGCTTGGGGTCGCCTTCGCGACTGCCCAACTACCGAGAACTTGATCAGCTTCAAGAAAATAAAATCAGAAGGTAGAAGGACGCGCCGCCTTGCCAAAAGGGAAAGCTGGCAGAAATACATCTCTAGTATTAATTCATATACAGACGAAAGAAAAGCTTGGAACAGAGTAAACAAAATAAAAGGCCGCGATACTCATCCCCTACCATTAGTAAACACGCAAACAGATACTCTTCAGGACCAGGCTGACTGTCTAGGAGCACATTTCGAACACATTTCCAGTACATCTCATTACACAGATACATTCCTAAAATTACGTCGACAAGCAGAACAGATGACACTGGGTGGGAAAGGCACTTCCAACGAAGTATACAATCGTCCATTTGGAATGGCTGAGTTCCAAGCCTCACTGAACTGTTGCAACAAGTCCGCTCCAGGAAGTGACAGAATAATGTATGAGATGATTAGACACTTACACCCTGAAACCCAAAAAACACTGCTGTCACTCTTCAATTCCATGTTCTCTGCCGGATACATTCCTTCTGTCTGGAAAGAAGCAATCGTAATCCCTATTCTCAAAGAGGGCAAGGACCCTTCCTCACCCAACAGTTATAGACCTATAGCTCTCACTAGTTGTCTATGCAAATTATTTGAAAAGATGATTAACCATCGCCTCATCCATTTTCTTGAAAGCAACAAAATACTTGATCCCTTACAGTGCGGTTTTAGGGACCACAGATCCACAACAGATCACCTTGTCCGTATCGAGACAAATATCCGTGATGCCTTTGTCCGCAAACAGTTCTTCCTGTCAGTATTTTTAGATATGGAAAAGGCATACGACACAACCTGGCGCTTTGGAATTCTCCGTGACCTGTCTGAAATGGGAGTTCGAGGCAACTTGCTGAACGTGATTCAGAGTTACCTCTCCAATCGGACGTTCCGTGTTAGAGTTGGTAACGTTCTGTCTCGTCCATTTACGCAAGAGGCCGGTGTTCCACAAGGTGGTGTGCTGAGCTGCACTCTTTTTATTGTCAAAATGAATTCGATCCAGACTGCCATACCACATACAATGTTTTATTCCGTATATGTGGATGACATCCAGATAGGCTTCAAATCATGTAACCTAAGTATCTGCGAGCGACAAGTACAGCTTTGCATAAATAAATTATCTAAGTGGGCGGACCAAAACGGTTTCAAACTAAACCCACAAAAAAGTACATGCGTCCTATTTTCTAACAAGAGAGGTATAATGGCGGACCCCGCAATAGATTTAAATGGAGAACGGCTATCTGTGAGCCATGAACACAAATTTCTCGGAATCCTTTTAGATAGTAAGCTGACTTTTGTACCACACTTGAAGTATCTGAAATCAAAGTGCCTCAAGTCTATGAACCTGCTGAAGCTGTTGTCACGTACTTCTTGGGGCAGCGACAGGCGGTGCCTTTTAAAGCTCTACAAAAGTCTAATATTAACACGCCTTGACTACGGAGCAATAGTCTATAATTCTGCCAGACCTAGTGCTCTGAAAATGCTTGATCCTATTCACCACTTAGGTATCCGCCTTGCTACAGGCGCCTTTAGGACTAGCCCTGTGCAAAGCCTCTACGTCGAATCAAACGAATGGTCATTGCACTACCAAAGGACATATTTAACTTTCTCCTACGCCCTAAAAGTTAACTCAGATGTTGAACATCCTTGTCATTTCACTATATGTGACTTGTCCACTGCTAGGCTGTTTCGTAACCACCCAGCCACTAGGCCTCCTCTGTCCCTCCGGTTGGAAGCACTATCAGAAAAAACAGGGGTCCCTCTTTTACACAATGACTTAATGGCTCCTACACGGCTTCCACCGCCTTGGGAGTGGCAGATTATCCAATGCGACATCTCGTTCTTAGAAATATCGAAACGAGCCCCGGAGGCACACATATATTCGCATTTTATAGAACTCAAGGAAAAGTACTCATGTGATGAATTTTACACAGATCCTTCGAAGTCTCCAACTGGTGTTGCTTACGCAGCTCTGGGACCCTCACTTTCAACATCTGGACCACTAAACCCACACACCAGTATCTTTACAGCGGAAGCATACGCCATACTTAAGGCTATTCAACACATACGGCAAAAAAATATCGCTAAGGCTGTTGTATTTACAGACTCATTAAGTGTAGTGAGAGCCCTAATTAGCTTACGAAAGCATAAGAACTCGGTTTTTAATGAGCTGTATAGCTTGTTATGTTCCGCATATATGTGCAATCAATCGATTATAATATGCTGGGTACCTGGTCACAAAGGTATAAAAGGCAACGAAGCTGCTGACGAAAGTGCTAGGTCAGTAATTTTTAGCGAGGCAGATTCAAATATCCCCATCCCTGCCACAGACCTAAAGCCCTTTCTACGCAGTAAATTGAGGAATCACTGGCAGGGCGAATGGGATACACAAAAAATGAATAAGCTTAATTCATATAATAAAGCCAAAACTGGGGAACTGGATAAATGGGAAAATAGCAAGGTACAAGGAAGTACTTCTCTGCCGATTAAGGATAGGCCACACATACGGCACCCACTCTCATCTCTTGACTGGGGGCGATCCTCCAACTTGTGCTAAGTGCGGCTATAATCTCACTGTCCTCCATGCTCTTATTGAGTGCCCTGCAATAGAAACAGAGAGGAAAAAGTATTTCCCTGCTGCATATCGCGAGAATTTACCCCTTCACCCTGCATTTTTTCTTAGCGATGAACCTCTTTTTAACCTGCAAACAGTCTTAGAGTTTTTAGCCGAAACGGACACACTGAAAATCATCTGGCCAGGTAACTTTTAAGCACACGACTAACAGCCCTGCATTCAAGGGCTCTCTTGAAACTCTCTTGTCAGTGTTAAGTTTTATTGCATCATGTTTTAACGAAAGTCCATTGCCATAGCCCATATCACACCCTAGTCATCATCATTATTTTAGCACCTATGTAGTCTACTCCACTTACCGCGGAAGTTTTAGGCCCTTTTACAGCCATATCTCACCTACCATGATGAGTTCATTACGCACGTCACCCACAACACATCGTCAACATTACCACCTGTCATGACGCTCTTTGGCCAAACCTGGCCCTTGCGCCATTAAACACCACTCATCATCATCAAATTTTCGACGAACCCGGTTGGCTGTTTATGATTATATTGGTGCTTGCCAGCCGCTTGCTGCAAGCTGAGCTTAGGATCCCGGTCTACCATAACCGAACATATCGTAAAGAATAAAGAGACGGCCAGCTGCATTAATGTGCGCATCTCCTCGCCAAAGTTGGAATTTGAATGTAGGGGGCAGTGTTGAGGAATATCCGTGAGAAATATTTTCCTTAACTTAGCTTTTCGGTGGTTCTCTTGTTAGAAGAAGTAAACTTAGAATTTAAAAAAAAAAGCTACACTCATGCACACGTACCACTTCATGCTCTCTGGCGTTTTTGTGATCGAAGGAAAACGCAAAGTTAACGCAGAAAAGGTATGCCTCATAAGCTGGTCATTCCTGCGTATTTCCTTTATCTCGGCAGAGTTACCACCGCAGTTAGACAGCCAACACTTTCTGAAAGTTACCAAGTTACTTCCATATTAGAAGCGTATGTCGGCCTGCCTTCTGTTTCAAATGACAGAAAGAGTTGAGAAAGATGCACTTTTGCAAGAGCAGCTTTTCTAAATTTGCATAGTCTCATGGATCGCCAGGTGGGAATGCAGTATTCGTTGATAAGCCGCAGGTGAACGTGCAACGTTAAAAGATTACGTCAGAAGTCAGGAGATGAAGGATAACCAAGTTTGATTGATCTCTCCACGTGATAGGTAAAAATATATCTTGTTATGTGAAGAGATCCCTGGCCTGAGTTGGGTCGGCTCAGAAGCGAGGTGATCCGTTCGCGGGGCACGCATCTTCCTAAGAGTGTGGGAGCGGTACCGTTTGGTCTCAGTAAAACTGTGCAACATTGTCGAAGCGATAGATGATGTCGTCTGGTAATGCTGGCCCTGTTCACAATGGCTTGCGCCCGTATCAATGGAGTAACATTCATTCATTCATTCATTCATTCATTCATTCATTCATTCATTCGTTCGTTCGTTCGTTCGTTCATGCGTTCATTCATTCGTTCATTCATTCATTCAAATCCGGAAACGAATCAAGAACGAAAAAAACGAGGAGACGTCAGCTCTGGCTTCCAATTCTGGCACTAGCTCCCACTTCATCGGTTGACTGTTCAGCAATAAATCAAACACTACGTTCGAAAGCGACAACATAATGAACCTCGCAGTCATGCTTTACATTTACTGGACATAACAACACGCAATATTAGAAATTTTAGTGAAATCACTGTCGTTAGACTGACGTCATACCGGCGCTATTGGTTCCAAGATTTGAGTGCAAAATTCATGAAAGGGAAAGTGGGCTTTCTCCTCTGGCAACAAAGAATTTTATTTTAGCACCCACGATTTGGAAATTAAAATTTGAAAGTACAGTTGAGCAAACTGGGAGGATTTATTGTTTTTATTTTTAGTCCCTACAAGATCGAGCCACGAGCAGGTTTTTACAGGGCTGCACAGAACTTGCGGACTAGAGAGCCCAGCGATCTTAAGGCGGTCAATGTTTGTCGAAGTTATCACGCTCCCACGCCCACACGGTTCAGAGAAAGACAAATCCTTCGCGTTGGACTGGTATTGGCTGGGCTCTCATTCGTCTCCCTCATACTCGGCTGCCAGAAACGTTTCCTGAAAAAACTCTACACCACAAGCATTGATCCCCTTGATGGAAGTGGACTTAGGTGAAGAAGCCCAAGAATGAGAAAAAGAGATGCTTTCTCTGCACGAAAAAACGAATAACAACTATCGCCGAACGCAACAGCGTGTTCTAGGTACGCCATAGCTCCAACTTTGAAAGGTCGATAAAGAAAGCAAGGCGCGGGGAAAAAAGAAGGAAAAATTTTTTTCTTGCACAAAGGAGCCTTCACCAGTGCATTGCCCTTGATTCGATCTGTCGCCATGATTGCAGTATAGCCTAACGGTAAGGAATGGCGCAAGGACACAGATAGATGCGATATGGCCAAAAAGAGAACAAGCATATGAAGACAAGGTCTTCGAATGGCAGCTGAAGATAAACGCTGGAAGTAAGACAGCTGTCTGCGGAACATTGGTGTGCACTTTCTTTTGGGCTTCAAATGAGGAGTGGCTTAGAGAAGCCTTCGTTCTGTCATCTCAAGTGCGCCTTTATGTAGATTCACGTAGGCTAGGCATTTGTTTAGTTATTTATTTTTATTACCCACAGTATACACGTGAATAGACTACAGAGAGCAGTGAGTGAACAAAATTAGAATGCACCCCAAAATCAAGAATATATTTTTAGAAGTAGCCGGACATAGTGATGAGTACAATACTACAAAAGCAGCGAATAAATGAGTTGCCTTTGGAAAATTATTGAAGAATTTTTTGCCAGACGAGCTGAAAGGTGGGCGAGTTGGTACTGTATTTATACACTGGTCTGCGCAATAAAGAGGCGGACCCAAAGGGAAGGCACGGACGACCAGAGGCTTGACCCACGAGTGGTGTTTTTATTGCGATTGAAGGCATAGAGATACTCCAGGCACATTTCTTTCGTCGTGATTTTCCGCACGAAGTCCAAGTGCGATGACGCCATGGCCGCACGTTGTATACTGTCGGTGCGAGTGAACACGGGCGAGGCTGAGCCGAGTATGGCGGCTTGAATTCGTGCCTGCAAGGGAGGAAGGCGGGGAGGGAAGCCTGCCGTCTTCCGCCGCGCGCAAGGCACCTGGGGAGGCAAAGACGTTCTGCTCTGGTGGCGCATGCGTTGAGTGCTCCCGCGCCGGCACTTTTTTGAACGCGATCTGCGATATGAGTACAGGGTTAGCCGGAACCCGCACGGTGCCTATCTTGTAAGCCATCTGCGATGAGCACAGAGGCACCGAGGGCCTATAGCTGCGTGTGCTCTGCGTTCTCGCCGCTTAGTTCTTGTTGAAGCGAAAGGCAGCACGGAGGTCAACTCGCTCGCTGCTGCTGCCGCTCTTCCTCACACCAGCATTTCGACAATGAGTTTCCGCGGTCATCGAATGATGTTTGCTTGTTTGCTGTGCGCGCATGACACAATGTGCGTTAGCTCAATTAGTGTGCACTCTTAAAATTTTCACACCCTTATGGGTGTAATGCGGGTGTATTCATCTTTTCACCCCTTGTAAACACCCTTGAAACACCCTTTTTCAGCGCAAAAGGGCGTTCAACAAGAAAACACCCTTGGAACACCCACAGTCTTTCTAATTTACACCCTAATTATAAGGGAGTAAGTGAACAAGCTTACAGTATATGATAAATGAACATTGCCAGTTAAGGCGTTGATATTGGCTGTACATGAAACGCGCGCTACCTGCGCTTGAATCAGGTAGCTGGAATGATTAGATCGGGGCACCTAGGCAGCAGCGCACTGGCTCCGAACAGTGGTCAAAAACGAAGTTTCCCACGAATGTTGATATCGAAAGGATGACACTAACGCGCAGACTTTGCATAGCCAGATATCTGCAAAAGGCTTCATATGATCAATAGCAAAATATTTACAATGCTATCACTCAATGCTTAAAGGTGTGCAACCAGTTAGACTGGGAATGGTTAGAAGTGAGGGCTAACGGTAAATAGCTCACCAACTTACGGTTTGTAGATGACATTGGCATACTCAGCAACACTGCAGACTATTTGCAACAAACGTTTGAGGAACATGTCGAAGAAAGTGTAAGTCTGACTGAGAGTTAGTATGCAGAAGAGAAAAGTAATGTTCCGCAGCGTGGCGAGAGAACGAATGTCATAGTCGGCAGTCAGCCTCTAGAACCTGCGCAGAAATACGTTTATTGAGCTTAATTAGTCGCAGGGGCCTCTGATCAAGGAAATTAACAAAAATAAAATATTAGCTGGAGAGCTTACGGCTGGCATTACTAAATCATGACCAGGGAGCTTACTGCTAACCATTGCTTTCTACCGTTAGTAACGTATGGGGCCGAAACTTGGAAGTTACCAAAGAAGCTTTGGAAGACGTTGAGGACCGCGCAACGAGCGATGCAATGAAAATTATTAGGCATGATGATAATAGACTGGAAGACAGCGATGTGGATTAGAGAGCGAACGGGGATAGCTGATATTCTGGTTGACATTATGAGGAAGAAGTCGTGCTGGGCAGACATTGCAATGCGTAAGGGAGAGAACTGCTGGTCTATTGGAGTTGCAGAATGGGTGCTAAGGGAAGGGAAGCACAGTCGAGGACGGCAGAGAATAATGTGGACGTGATGGAATTGGGAAACTTGAAGACACGTGGAACCAGTTAGCACAAGACAGGGGTATTGGAGATCGCTGGAGAAGATTTCGTCCTGCGATGGACGTCAGAATAAGCTGATGATGATGATGACGTGACGACATCCATGCTAGCTTCGCGGCATGTCATTCATGTTATGTCATGCATGCGTGTCATGCACGTTCTGATAGCTCGATTTGCGTCGATTGCGCGGGGGGGAGGGAGGGGGGCTAGTAGCGGCGTAGCCAAGTGGGGCACGCCGGGCACTTGTAACGCTCACTAACAGTAAAATTTTTGCTGCTATGGCAATGGCCCCGCTCCTTCCCCCTCCACGGCCAATTGGGACCCCCCCCCCCCTCACACGAAAAAATTTTCTGGTTACGCCACTGTCGGGAGAGGGTGTAAGATTGCTCTAGACCCCTCCCTGTAACTTGTCAACGGAAACGGGGGACGGGAGGGCAGCTGCCGCCGGGCCGCAAACCTTAGGCAGCCCAATTACCGGCTGCATTTCCCTTTGCACGTGAATACTGCTCTAATGCCATTACACTGTAGGATCTGTGGCGGTTCGAGGGCATGCGACAATAAAAAAAAACCCATACAGCCATCAGCAAGTCTTAGCTTGAGCAGATCTTTGGGAGCTGGGCAAGACTCTCACAAAAAAAAAAAAAGCTTGGCACCCCTCTTACAGGCATTGTCAACTCTGGGTCCCACCGCTCACTGTACATTTCCGGTAAAAAAAAAATCACACCGGAACTCCTCTCGGATTTGTCTAAGTGTGCGTAAGCATTGTGACTCTTCCTCATCTACACGCAGTCCATGTCGTTATCAATGTTATGAGACTTGAGCCGACAAGTATAAGCGACAGCGCTGCGGCGACACGAGCTGCTCTGGTCGGCGGCGCAAGCAAAGTACTGCAGGTGGCGGGGCCAGGCGCGCTGGTGACGTTCCGTTCGTTTTGAGCTGTTATCGCTCTTTAGCCCTCCTCATCCGCGCCGAAACATTATCAACCGTTCTCCGGCGGCGGCTGCTTGTGGCACGGCCGCGCGAACCGTATCTTGAAAGCGAACTGCATTGTGGACAGAGTGTGCCCACTGCTGAAACCTTCCCGCGCTGTGTTCGCACCGTTTACTTCGCTTTGAAAACAGACGCGCGTACACCTATCTTGAAAGTGTTCTGCGAAAAGCGCATAGTGCGGCATGGGCTGAGAGCTTCGTGAGCGCAGTGTTCTCGCCGCTTCGGTCGCGTTGAAGCGAGAGCTAGCACGAAGGTGAATTCACTCGCTGTTGCGGGTTCTATTTTGAAACGTATCGTGTGGTACGGACTGACGGACGGATGTTTTTTCTTGTTGGAGAAGTATAGAAATGCTTACGTTATAAAAAAAATCGCAGGGTTCGCGAATTTCACGATAGGAACCAACACCAACCCACTCCTCGGCGCCCCGCGGAGCGATGCCGTCTTGATCGCCCCCTCCCAACCCCGGGAAAAGGGACACTACCTATCTCAGTTGAAGAAACGATGATGAAACGTTAACGACAAGAACGGCATCTCCTAACGAGTTGTCTTATGGCCTCTTGCGCGCGCAGCTGGCGCGCGCGAACCTGGGAGGCCCTAATTGGCCGCTTAATAGCATAAAAAGACAAAGATAATGCCAAATGACACAGTTAAAAATTCAAACAAATAACTGATCTTAATTATACTGTTTGGGAAAAAGAAATAAAAAATTAGACAGCCGCAACACACGCCACTAAAGCCACCACCGCCGGCATAACGCGGAACCAACAGTTGGCAACATTCATTCGCGCGTCATTGCTTCGTTCGCTTCGTCTTCGCAACAAGAGCCGCCATCTTCTCGCGCCTAACGTTTTGTATGGCTTTGTTCTCTGCAATCCGCGCACGCAGCTCATCGGTGGATGCACGTCTGCTCGGCGTCGCAATGCGGCCTGCGTCATTTTTTGGTGTTCGCGCAATCGGTGTGAAGCATGTCGCATGTGAAATGTTTGGTAGAAGTGCCTCACGTCCAAGTCAAGCCGCCGTACGGGTGTATGGCTGTGCGCCCTGTTCTCGGAAGCGTCAACGGCTTTCCGGCATGCGGATTTCAGGTACGTGCAAATGCGTTTCGCCCTCCTATTGAGCTCCGGCGCAAAGCGTGCAATATTTCATGTGAAAGATGCAGTGCCCGTCGTCATGGTGTGAATTTCGAGCGGCAAACGAGAACTTTGGCATTTAGAGCACACCGCGGCTGCTAAGTTAGCGTGGAAATTGTTTTACGTTACCGTAATATGTTGCTGTCAGTCTAATCTGCGGCTTGTGGACAGCTAGCCCATTGACTTTTGCTTGTGGCAGCGATAAGTATATAAATGGAAGCGGTAATAATTTTCGAGAGCAGAGAGTTGTTTCGCTCGATGTTTGGTCGTGTTCATGGCGTTATGAAAGCTAGAAAACTAACTGGCTTTATCGTGCTTAGTTCCAACTCCAAGGGGCGTAACGTTGGCGCTGTATATGCTTGTTTTCGGTGTCACGAGTACCACTTTCATGCTTTTGTTGCATGAGAGGTAGCTGCTGCATGCCGTCTGGGCAGAATACAACAAAAGCAATTTCCTCACTTTCATACGTATGCAATGTGACGTAACAAAATTTCCAGCGTTTTATTCGGAGCGTAAATATCCAGTATAGTTTAGTAAGAAACTCGAATTCTGTCTTAGCTTAGTAGGCGTGAAACAAGTGAAACTCTTTCCTTTTTGAATTCGCCCGCAGATGCGTCATCGGGTAATTGACAGTAGCTTCGCTACGTGAGTTGTTTTATGCGCCAATATTGCCTGGTTAAGTATCCTGTTAATTTATGCCGACGCTCGTTCATCTTGATTTTAAGCGGTTACTATCCCCGAGTACCGGACGATGCCAAACTTGTGAGGTGTAGCAAACGCGGGAAATTCAATGTGGCGTGGCTGCAAGTTCCTGTTTTTACGTTTCTTGCATTAAAAGCCAACAGAGTATCACTGATTTATTTTCCATTTCTGCTGTACTTGATCAATCTAATGTGACAACTGCATTTGCTCTTTAATGTTCTCCATTTACTGTGTATTCAGCTTGGCTGCCGTCCTCTCTTCAGAGGATGCTGCTGTGATAGCTCTTTCGTATAGCACATGCCTCTAGGCCCTTGTGTTTCAAGGGCTCTGGCGAGGCAGCAGTGCTCCAAGTAATTTTACCATCCTGTATATTTTCTATTTTGCATCATTCTTCCATGATGGATTTTAATGTTCATGCTATTTGTCATTAGTCATCGCCATAATTTTATAGCACGTAGATTTTACGCACTTTACAGCGACAATTTTTAGGCCAGTTTACAGCCAAGTTACATCTTCCATAATACATCGTCAACATTACCACTTGTCATGGCCCTCTTTGGCCAAACGTGGCCCTTGCGCCATAAAACACCACACATCATCATCATCAGCTTGGCTGCCAGAAAATGCTTGAATTTCTTTCAGTATCCAAGTGACGAAATATTCCACTGACGGCCGTGTGTGAAACACGCAAGATGACAAAACTGATAGCAAAATGATATTTCTTTTATAGCGTTTGGACTCGACTTTTGGTGAGGCTGTCGATCGACCTTGGGCCTGGTGACAGCACACCCGACATCGCCAAAGTGCAGCCTATCAGTTGAGTGCCCCCGAATGGACCATCAACATCGGAAACTGAAGCAGAGCCAGGTAGGGCCAATTTTTACTTTGGAACAGAATACTGACAGCTGCCTCTTTTTTAAAGAACTAAATAACATATTTACAAACCAATCCTTTCTCTTTGTGCAGCCTACATAGAATTGTTTTTTGTTTTTATACAGACCTTCAGAAAGCAGTTCTTCTGAACCCTTTTTGCATGCACAAATAAATAAAGAGGAGTTCACTTTCTGAAGAAATTGATGCACTGAAATGTGCGTTCGACACACAATGAGATGCAAGGTAACCAACAACTTTAAAGCGGTAAAAAAACAAGTTTGAAACAAGTTCTAACATCATAACCCGCCTTGGCATACGGATCTAAATATAACAGCAACAGAGGTGCATGCAGAGAAGTGTTTGTAAATGTTTGCAAGATATGTACATTGTCTATGAAATTGTTTTATTTACTTAGAGCTTCTTGGTGCCATGGCAGTGCAGTAAAAGCTCAAAATGATGCCCCTGCTCCTAATAAAGCACCTTTAGATATTAAAATTAAATTATGGGCTTTTACATACCAAAGTCACAGCCTGAAGTTTTGGGAACCTGGCCTTCTTTAATGTACACCTGAATATAAGTGCATAAGCGTTATTGCATTTTACCCTCATTGGAGGGCAGCTGTCATGGCCTAGATTGAAGCTGGGACCAGCATGACTGAGCAGCATGGCATCATAGTAAGTGGGCTGTAACACTAGGTCAAAATGAGAAATACTGCTTAGAACTACCAACTTCTTGGCTCACAAGCACTTTGCACTAAGTTAAAGGAGTATGGAGTACTGACAGCGACTGTTTATGTACCAATTTCTTTTTAACCTGACTCCACTATTAAAGTGCGAAGCTTCAATTAGTCAAAACCAGCCTAAATTACAGAACCAGCTCAAAACACGCACCATGTATAGCTGGATTTGGACATGAAAATGGAGTCAATTCATGTCGCCGAAAATGGAGGTGGCAGTCACACTATTTCATGCATTTTGCCTAAAACATAGTCAATAATTAATCAATTTCTAAAATATTCTTTTCAAAAAGTTTTTTTTTCAAGCATGAAAGGAGGAGCCAAATGGTGTTCAGGTGCACGAGCGGTTAGTTGCACGGCACTTGCATGTGTTCACTGGCTTCTTTCAAGCTTGAAAGAAACATTTGTTGCACTTATTGAGCAGTAGAAAGCTGGATTGGGAATTTTTCAGGGTGCTCTACAATTTTCGCACTGACACTTTTGCTTTGAATATAATATTTGAGCAGTTAAGTAATCGTTGCTAACTAATTACCTAATTACGAAAAATGCAAGAATTGGTTTCACTTCCTCAAAACGATGGCAAACGACATTACCTTGGTGCTGTCCAGCTACGTTGCAGTTGTACATATTTAAAGCTTGCATGTGTTATACAGACCACCTGGTAATTACAAGGCATATATAGAAGTGGCTAAGTTGTGTAAGCCAGCCATGTGTAGCGAATCATGAGAAACAGCCATGTTTCTTTGACTTAAGGGCATGATAAGATTGACATGCTCGACACCTTGTATCAGTGTGTTCTAGGCCTGTTCGTAGTTTAGCTACTACATAAACAATATTTCTCCACGTGTAAGCTCATATGCATCTTTCAAGTATATTGCCTCGTGTGTCCAAAATAAACCATCCTCGCACTTCCTTCATTATGTCTTTATCTGTTGCTGTGCTAAATTTTTAACATGCAACTGCACAAATTTTCATCTAGTTTTCATGTTTCCTCGTTGTTTGGTGGCTTTATTTCTGAACAAGTTGTTTTCGTTAAACCCTGTTGCACACAGCAGTACACAGCATTTCTGCCTAGAGTGGAAATGGTTTTTTTTTTCAGATTGACATAAATACACCTTGCCTGGGCAATGTAAGGCATTCTACATAACACTGCCATGCAATAATGTTTATATTGTATTCTAGCATCATGCAGAACTGTTTACTTACCAGATTAGAATATGTATAAGTGTTGGAAGTAACAGAACTGGAAGAAGCCAGCAGATAATGAGGCCAAGGAAAGCATACAGGAACATGTGTTAAGTTTCTTTATATGAAGTATAGAAATGATAAATTCTGGGTAAGTGAAAGTGGATTAAAAGATATCCACCTGTGGGTGGAGAACGGACCCATAACCTTCACATTACACATGTGATATACTAACCACTGTGGTACTACTGCCGTGTTCGAGCGTCGACAATCTTAGGGGCCATTGTGGACGGTTGAATGCTGCCTTGGTGGCACAGTGGTTAGTGCATCGCATGCCTAATGCAAAGGCTGTAGGTTCGTTCTCCCCCCATGCCTGGTTGTTTTTTTTTTACCATTTTCATTTCCCTTTATCATTTCTACATTTAAATAGAAAATTACAAATAAGTTTCCACGTGCCTTCCCTGGCATCTTCCAGCTGTGATTCAGAAAAATTTTGACCCTCAGTATCCTTTCTTCTCCTTTGGAAGAACAGGAGCTTCATTTTAAAAATAATGAATTCACCTTGTTCAGTATCTCAATGTGGTCTCAAATCTTATCATAGCATGTGTATTACTAAGTGAAGTTTTTGTTAAGATGATATAGCATGGGACCTAATTAGTAGCCTTTGTGTACAGATATATGACTAGTCTAATAAATAGGAGGATTTTAAGAAGCACTTCTAACATGGTCTGAGCATGTGTTTAAAAAAACTAATCTAGCATGATTTCAGGCATAACTGTTGCCCCTGAAAAATATTTGGATAATATGCATTGGCATTGTTTTTAGAGAGCACCAATACTGCTTTGATAGAGGTAGCCTCGTGGAACATGAAGCATCGCTTCTTGCTGAGTCAAGGAAATATTTGCATATCTGAGGTGCATGTGTCATAAGCTCGAATGCTGTTTAGAGGCTGCTAATAAGAAAATTACTTGACTTGCCTTCCAGAGATTGCTTCAGTAGTCTATGCTACTCCATCATAAACAATTTACCAGGGTGAACATTCACCACAGTTGGCTTTGCAATGTTTATGCAAAATACCACAATTGGTTACTAGACATGTGACTGCACTAAAACTTGGAATTAATGACCAGTAAGATTTATGGGACCAGCAAAACTTAGTTTATTACTCCAGAACAAAATGCGAGGCACTTCGGTTATTTCTGCCATAGAGTTTCTTACAGTAATTACTAGAGGGAACTCTGGCGCTGCAGTCGTACCACCATGGGAATGATGGGAAGCACATGGATTTGTCGGATAATCGTGCTTGTGAATTCAGACGTTCTTGTGGCTTCGTATATTATACGCTATATAAATCTCATTGCCGTAAATTTCAGCGCAGTCTATACTCTTCGAAGTGCAGAAGACGGCGTCAACACGCACAATTGCTATTAATTGCAACGATTGAGCTTGTCCAGGTAGCCAAATCGAAGGGCGCCAAGCGTCTCAAGGCACTGGTATGCCCGCGATAAATTCATCAGGGCGTTGCACTCGCTTGTCGTTACATGCCTCCGTGGCTTAATGGTTTCAATATCAGACTTCTGTTGTAGAGTTCCTGTGTCTGAATCCTGTCGTCGGACGATTTTCATGTTTATTTATTTATTACACAGTATATTGTTGAGAATGACTAGTTTACAAAGTCACAAAGCCGTTTGAAGCCAAACAGATGAAGTTTAGGCAAATCCATGTACTTCCCATAATTTCCATGCTGCTACAGCCGTTCTTGTTTGATCTCCTGTGGACACTAACGTCAGAGTTCTCTCTAGTAATTATTGTATGAAACTCTGATTTCTGCGCCTCACTCGTGCAGAAGCGGCACCACACCTGCTGCGTAAACATGCACTACCTTTCGGCCAAGTGCAGGGAATGCTGTGAACTCGCCCTGTACAAAGCCTGCACTAAGTAAAACGAATCACAACGTGCAGGTGCTGCCACGTTGAACTGGTGGAATGAGGAGTGAAATTCAGCACCTCCTGAACTAGTTCAGAAAGTGCAGGTTAATCTAGTGGAGATTATATAGTAACAGAAGTTGAGTGATTCTGCGTTACATTCACGAAATATACTTCATGATACTTTTCCATTTATTTCATCAGTTATTAAGAATCCCTTTTGCATTGTTGGACAAAACTACAGAATGCCAACATATTTTCTAGCATTCACTGGTAACAAACATGTCAAAACTTGTTCTAGTGTCTGGATTGCCGCTTTAGCCGTTAACCCCCAAGTTAATTCCGGAAAAATGCACCAAATTTTTTACGTACTCAATTTTTCGGCGTCATTCTCATTCTAAAAATATATTACTTCATTGGTCTCTGGTTAGAAATAACACAAAAATAAGAGCTGCTCTTGAGGGCAGCTTTCCCTCAACGCCGACTGTAACTCATCTTTGACAATACGAGCAGCATAACATCGGGCAGAAAGAGTGCAACTCGTCATTGGCGATATTGGTACTACCTCCAGTCACTAGTACAGCTTGGGATCAATGGTTAAATGTTGCGACTTTGTTGATGCCCAATTTTAATTCTGCAGCTGTTACACTTGGGTGTAGCATGTGTATGTACGTGTGCATGCATTAAAATGACTTCACGCTAGAGCAAAGCAACTGTAGTGCAGAGAGGCATTAGTCATCTTTATATATTTGCTTTGTAAAGATGCACTAAGTTTATTTTTTGCAGTATAGGCTTGGTGCTAATTGGCCAAAGATGCCCTTGTGCTACTAAAACCTATCAATTAATTCGCTTTTTGCAGTAGCAGGTGCTTATTCCTTTTTCAGGATCAGTCTGTGAGTTTTAATTTGTTTTTCTTGAACTGTGCAATTTCCACTCACAGGACTGCATGTCATGTGAAGTGTTCCTTTTTCAATCAAGAATGTTGAGGTTGTGTTTGTGAAACTCGATTTCTTGCCTCAAACGAGCTTGTACAAACTGACCAAGCTGATAATTCTACCTGCTTATATATTAAATGTGTTGCGGTTATGAACCCTCATGATGAATGACACATAGTATAAAAATTTTATCTAATAAAACGATTTAATGAAATTTTTCATGTTTTTCGCGTTCGTGTTCACTTCTCTACTCTCGTGTCCTGTCTGCATGTCTCGCCTCTTTTTTTTTGCATATTAAATATCGTATAAACTTAACCATGCTTTTTTACCACAATGCAGGGGGAAAAAGCTCCGGTAACACCATGCATTCAGTATGGTGGCCCAGACGTGTATGCAAGCAACCTCCTTCATGTGGACCAAGAACTACTCTGCAGTGTCTCACAGACTTCCATGCGAAGCCCTCAACATTCTCGTCTCAGTGGAATGGCTGCCCATCTATCTGCGTGTCCATCACCAAGACGGCTAGTTGTAAAGCTCCTGTACCCGTTTAAGAAAGCTTAATGATTTTTTTTATTTAGTTTTCACGGTTGGCCGTAGAATCTTAACATTTTTGATGTTTCTAACGTTTTTACCTGGCACAAAGTGGCGCAATAACTTTAAACCAGTGTAATGTATTTAAGTGATGCTCACTCTAATGCCTATCTGGTTTTGTTTGTGTTTAAGAAATTTGAATGTCTGATGAGGTAACAGCATTTAAATTTGTCATCGTGGCTTGGTTCAATGAGCTGCTAGGAAATAAGATGCAAAACTTATCACATGCCAGTTGTAGCATTTTTGTATTCATGACTAAAGTATACACATTTCAAAAGATGGAAAGTGGGGAAAAAAAGCCTCAAGAACATAATCATCCTAGGATTGTCATGTCCTTACAACTCTGCAATGACTAATGCCTCATGCATCTTGGGAGCACAATGGTCGCAATGCCTACAGGTATACTTGATAAGAGACTAGCTTGCAAAAATTTAGTTGAGAGTTAGTGCTCATCCTGTCTGCTTCTAGTCTGTGTCCATGCCACTTCGCGCTACAATCCAAGATCATGTAACTGTACCAACTCGCCCAACTTTTTATCCTTGTGTTAAAGACACACTCAGACTTGTTCTTACTTATGTGACCTGTTATTTTTGTGCTTTATAATAAGATGCAGTGCTTTTCGAATGAAAACGTGATATTTAGTAGTGAGGTTATTTAAAAAAACTGTTCTGCTTAAAATTTAATTGAGCAAGCCTGTGCCATTATTCGGTGCTTATGTCTTTGTATTGGTATGGTTTTACTCATCTTTCTTTTTACTTTTAAAATGTGCAAACATTATTATGTAACCATTTCTCTTGAATGAAATAAATACTTCTGACATTTCGTCACAAATTTTACAATGATGTTGTTCAATTACGTAACCTTAGACTAGCTGATTGTTGTTCTGGTAGCTTAACTTACAATGCCTTTGCAATATTCAATGCAAGCACATGGTGAAAAATAAACTAAGTTATTGGGTATAAGCAGGTATCTTTCAGTAAATGGAGCATACATATATTTCAGGAAATAGTGCATGCTTATATATTGAACAGCAAGGACAGCTACACATGCTGTTTTGTTCGTAAATGCTGAAACATGATTCGACGTGGAAGCACTTTGTTCTTTGGCTTTGAGTGCTACCTTTAAGTCGTGTGTCAAAGTAGTAGTAGAAGCATCCCGTGGCGATAAATGACAACTTTGATGAATAGAGGTGTAAAATGTGTGCTTAAAACGGCAAAAAACTGTTTGACAGGCAAACATATGCTTCTGTAGTACTGTACTTGTTACCGTCGCCAATCCATGCATTGCTTGTGCTCTATTGCATTCAATATGAGCTACAACAACGAGCTGTGGTGTCTTTCCCTCCTGGTTGAGCTGGTGTTGCGAAAATGTTTGACCAAGAAAAGTGGAGGTTTTTAATTATTTCTGAAATGCATGTAACTATGCTTTGGCTGTGTGCTGTTTCCACGGGGTTATAAGTACTGGTGCACCAAGGTGCGGGAGATCCTGTGTCCTTAGTGCAGCGCGCATTGTTATTGCGCTCTGCATCCGACCGGCAGTGTACTATCACTGCAGAGGAAGATTACGAAAAGCATGGTCTGTGTGCCTTGCTGCAATGGTGAAACCTTCAATTGTTTGCCTGAAAGGGTCGCACGTTATGCTACCACATGACGGACCAGAAGCGCAATATGACGACGCCTCACAGATTCTGGCTCATACTGAACAAGGTAGTACCGTAGCTAAGGCTAGGCAGCATTCACAACAGCTAATCTGCCCATTAACTACATGGCTGTAGTGAACGCTAAAATACTTGCAGGGATAACACCCTTTTGGAAGCGTGTTGTCCATGCTACACCCATATTGAAAGGGTGGTGTCTCTGTTACACCCCATATAGAAAGGGTGTTGTTAGCTTTACACCCATAAGCGAGGTGACGTCATATTAACACCCCTTCTCTTGTAGGGTGTTAATTTGCACCCTTTGCTTGAGGTGTAGCAATACACCCAAAAAGGGTGTCACCCATGGGACAAGTCATTTACACCCTTAAGGGTGTTAAAATTTTTAGAGTGTGGGCATGTTTACGAGATTACGCGGCTAATAAAACTAAACTTGCGCTGCCCATAAAACATAAAGCTGTCAACTAGTCTACTATTCCAATGGATACTTTTTGCTATCGGGCGAAACTGTGGTATTTTATTGAAAAACACGATAATTTGCACAAGCAAAATGGTAATGATGATATTTATGGCTGGCCATCTACTTTTATATGATGCGGTTCCAAAACTGTGACCTAGCTACTTGATCTGATCAGGTTTCCTTTCTTTTCTTTAAATGTTCTTGCATTACTAAACTTTACCTATGAATTTAATTATTCCGGTTCTGTCAATCTTTCCCTTGCGATTTGTTTCCACCTATACTCTAAACGTCTATTGTTTATCTGGACTGCCGACCAGTTATTCCATCCATCCGCTTTTAATCCCCGCGCCTCTGGGTAGTGTATATTTATTACGAGTATTGTAGGGATAATATTTTGACATTCTGCTACGATGTGCTGAGTTGCTTGCGGGCTTTTTCTGCAGCAGGCCCATGCCTCATCTAGTTGCTGATATATCCCCGGTATCTTTTGGTCCTCAGATAGTCACCTCGAGCTTCAAATAGCAAGGCACTTCCCTTTGTGTTATTGTACAGATTTTCCCATCTAATTTCTCTCTTGCCATTCTCGCAAATCTTCAAGGTCGTTTTTTATTTCCATTCATTACATCCAGCTTAAATGTCTCTGTTTTGCTCACTTTCTTTTTAAGGACCTCCTTGTGGTCACATTAAATTACCCCATACCTAGTTACCTAAATTTCTTAACTCTTGCATCATGCTGTGTCCATGCCTTTAGGGTACATATATTGGGTATATCCGAACGTCGGGGCTGGCACCATTATTTCTTTCCGAATTCATCACACCACCTCATATTGATTGTAGCTCCAAAGTGATTTATGCTCTCTTGTTCTTGCATTCTGCTTTCCGGTCTTTCCTTCTTTTATTATTTTGGTGGATGCTTGAGTCTTTCTTTCGTTTATGTATAAACCCAGGTATCTATATTTCTTGACCAAGGTTATGACTTGCTGTTCAATCGATACCTCGTTTTTGCTCAGTCTCCTCATTAAATACTATAACCCTCAATTTCTTTATGCTAAACTTAAGGCTAGCCAACATACAGAAGCAAACGCATTTATTGCAAGCACCACCTGGTATGAAAGGCTAGTTGTTGTCTCTTCAGAGACTTCACTGAAGTGGTTGATAATTATGATTAACAATGAAGTGGTTGATAACATTATGAATGAAACACGCCATCTGCCATCGAGCGTCGAATACATAAGCCTATGCTCACAATGGCACATCAATATAGGTCCTTCTTAGTATAGCTACAGCCATCCAGTAGGCCAAGCCAGGCCTCTTCAACAGGGTATGATGAATAATACATTGTACGTCGATATGCCGAGATAACAGACGTAAGTAAGCAATCAAATACACAACTCATAACAACTGATTAGGGCGCTTACATTCCAGCTGCAAATTATGTATGAAACAGGCCATCTGCCATCAAGCTGCCTACCAGGTGCTACATCACTGAACTACGCCTTTCAACAGGTTCGTAGAACGCGAACTAGGACACATTTGTACCCACGGTAAAGCCTAATTAAGAAGGCTCAGATGAGCTATAATGAACGACGTCAGAAGCATTGCATGTTCTCTGTGTTTGGGTTAGGGCAACGCGCACTTTATCAAAGGTAGCCTAATGAATGCCACTGCAGCTGTTCGCAAGTAGGTCTCCTCGCATTGAACACAGCCTAACGTTCCTGCGTCCATTAGTTTTTCGCAGTAATGCCGCGGTTGCACCGGCGCGAGCCGATGTTGTAGATGACGGAATAAAACGTGCGCACGTAACGTATGCATAATTTATTTGCCGCGTCGTTCGTTCCCCAGGAACCCCTAACGAAGCCTTGGCACAAACTCATTACAGAATCGCCATATCAAGCGGCCAAGCCAAGACGTTCTTTCGGGTGGCCACTTCCTTTTGAAAAATTGACTTAGATAACACTGTCAGAAAGCGGTGCCTGAATAATGGGCCTCTGTAGATGCCTTTTTCATGCTCAGATTTCTCACGTTGAGTCTGTGATGCGCCTGTGATAACCTGTCAAGTCATACAGAAATGCTCAATGCAAGCAGTCAACGTTCGCTAAATACTTGTTTGATGAACAGCAAATAGCATATCATCTTCTAAGCAAAGCCAAGTAACTGGAGCCAACTTTGTTCGTCGGGAACAAATTTATTATCACATATACCTTTTCCCAAGTTTCCCCAAAATATTGCTGTTCGCTACACATACGACCATTTTGCTGGAAATGGAAAGTCATGTGTGTAAATTCAAGTTTGTTGTAAAAACATTGGCTTCAATGAAAATGTATTAAGAGAGAACGGTGACAATTTGATGTGCGACCTGAATGCGTAAAGTTGTGATGTTCTCATATAAGCGTACAACCTCCATCTTTCGAAGTTACATCTCTTACAGGAAAGATCGCGCAAATTCAACGCCGGCATTTCTCTTTTGGTAACTACGCGACATAGGAATATTTACTGTGCGTAACTACTTAACCAAACCAAGAACGGCGAGGTACGAAATGAAAGCGAACACTTAGAGATATTGTGTTAAGACTATCAGGCTCATTTAACAATGAACTCGACCGAGGTTGTCAGCAAAATAATGGCATATGAAACGAAGACCTCTTAAGACACGGTGTACTCATTTAGCTTGCGATTCATTCAAGAAGAAAGCAGTATTTTGGGATAATTCATCTATTAAAAATTTGTACAAGAAGTCGCTAGACTTTTATCGAAGGTTCGACGAAAGCTCGTCTGGTGAGGAAACAACATGGTCGAAGAAAACATACACTCGCCAAACGAAATACAAAAAGAAAACAAGAATGTTTCGGACGTTTCGGATGCCTTATTCGCAATGAATGCGGTGTATGGCGGTCTTTATTATACACATTTGTTTATTTATTTATTTATTTATTTATCTATTTATTTATTTATATATAAATACAGCGATCTTAAACGAGATCTTAGCAGCGTGGTGCAGGAGTAAGTTCACAAAACAAGATAAATACAAAAATGGGGAATTGCACTAAAAAAATTCGTCACACAAGCGCAAAAAACAGGCGCAAGAAACAGGCGCAAAAAACACAGGCGCAAAAACAGGATCTTCAACGTTACTTCAGCGATCTTTCCCAATCATACAGTCAAACAGTGCTATCACTGACAATCTCAGCAAGTGCAAGAAAAGTTAAAGATATGTTTCGAAAAGTGATAATGAGTCCCGTGTTACAGTTTTATCGGCCAGCTTATTCCAATCTACTATAGTTCTCGGAAAGAAGGAATACTTGAAGCCGTTGACACGTGTTGTAAACGGAGTTACAGCTAGTGAGTGTCGCTGTCAGGTAGCGTAACCTGTTGCATAGGTGATAATGTGAGACGTGTCGATGTTGTGCTAACCATTTATTTGTTGGAAAAAGAATTTAGACAACATGCACAATTTCGGTCACTTATACGGGGCAAGCCGCTCCGGGATAAAAGGTTAGTAATAGAACTACTCCCATATGTATTGTAGATGAATCGAACTGCTTTTTTCTGTAAGCTGTCTAGCTTTCCAATATCGTTTTTAGTGGGTCCCATATAACTATAGCATACTCTAAAACGGCGGACTAGTGTTTTGTATGCCAATAGACATACTGTTGGTGTGGAGGATTTAAATACACGTCTTAGAAAAAAACAAGTCGCGGCGACAATTTGATATTACTGTGTCAAGGTGCTTTGACCAGGAAATATCCTTTGTTATGTACAAGCCAAGGTACTTATATTGCGCTACCTCTGACAAAAAAGCATTTTCTATGCCGTAGCGATATACCAGTGGTTTCTTTTTAAATGTTATCCGCATATATACTGTCTTTTCAAAATTAATGCACATTTGCCATTGTCTACACCACTCAACTACCTTATTAAAGTCCCTGTTTAACCTAAGTTGGTCTTCTTCCGTTGTTATTTCATCGTATAGAACGCAGTCGTCAGCGTAAAGCCTGATTTTAACAGAGAGGTTAGTGACAATATCGTTTATATATAACAAAAAGAAAAGGGGGCCAAGAACGGATCCCTGTGGGACACCAGAATTAACAGCAGCTATATCAGAGGTTGCTTTATTTACAGTAACAAACTGATGGTGGTTTGTAAGGTAGGCTTTAATCCCTGCTAATATTTTATCATGTTTAAGCACAGCTCCTACCTTATGAAGAAATTTAACATGAGACACCCTATCAAATGCCTTGCTGAAATCCATGAATATCGCGTCTGTTTGTTTCCCTTTGTTTACAGTGTTAGCAAAGTCATGTATGATTTCAACTAGTTGAGTAGTCGTCAAAAGGCCACTTCTAAAACCATGCTGCATGTTTGTGAAAACGTTATGTTAGTCTAGCAAACCAGTTATATGTTTATGAATTACATTTTCTAAGAGCTTACAAGATGTTGATGTTAATGAAATCAGTCTGTAATTATTGATGATAGCTTTATCCCCCGAGTCATGTAAAGGTTTTATTCTAGCAATTTTCCAGTCTTCCGGTAATGATCCTTCGTTGATTGACTTCGCAAATAGAATGTACAGATATTTTGCACACCATTCAGCATAACCCTTTAGAAAACAGTTCGGAATATCATCTGGTCCTGGAGACTTTTTAATGTGAAGCTTTAACAATAAATTTAGAATACCCTGTTCCGAAATAACATACATATATATACATATATTTTCATTACATAAAAAGAAGTGATTGTAGTAACGTGATATATGCGGTACTGTACGGTACGCTTGGCTCCGTGTGTTATTTATTTTAATTCAGAAACTTCATACTCGTGAAGCAACAAGGATATGGCGAGCTCTTACAAAAAGAACCCTGTGACGTCAAACCCGTCTTTATTCCTCTTTTTCGCTTTTTATAGTGGTCGTGTGGATTATGCCTTATGAAAGAGAGAAAAGTGAGCTTTATTTTAAAAACGGCTTTTTTACCGAGCTGTTCTCCGTGGTAACACATTGTCATGTCTTCCTATGGTGTCAGGAAATTATCCGGATGTGCTGCACAATGAGTCGCCAGAACATCGGGCAGTGGCGCATTCTAAGAAAATCACGCAAGTGCAGCTACAAATGAAGAAACGCTAAATGTTGCTTTAAAACAAGAACAGCGCGTGAAAAAGGAACGGCAAAAGAAAAACACGAAGACACCAAACTTGCTCAAACGACTAAAAGCATAGTAGACCTAAATACACGATCGCGTGGCGTGATAAAGCGAGCACTCAGAAGTCCAAATTAAAGCAAGGGGTAGGACTGAAATAATACACTAAAGGGTGCGCGAAAGTACTTATTCACAGAAAAGGCAATGAAATGATAAAGCAAACAAACCATGAAGGGATTAAAACTTTCATTGTGATTGAGAGACGGATACAAACGCCAGTATTAGACAAGCTTTATTTAACCCTCACAGGTGCTTAAACTGACGCACAGGGAGGAACCCGTCCCACGCAGGCAGACAAGTTTTGCAAGCTCGAGAAATCGCTAAACACATGGCATTCAAGTGCATGTTCTCATTTACAAGCCCGATGTGACGCTCGCCTTTTGGTTCGCACGGTTATTCGGAACAAACACCATATATTCGCACTGTTAACTCTCTTGTACTGCTTCCATTTCCTCACAAGAATGCGTCAAAAAGCAAGCTATTTAGTTGCGAAAGGGGCTTAGTTAACGCGAATCATTGCTCACGAGTCACTAACGGAGAGAGAAATGCGAAAAGATTACGGCGCCTAATTATAGTCTAGCATATGGAAAGGCGAAAGAAATATTTGTTAGCCTTCTATCTGTACAGCGGAAGCATGTTCAAAGAAAGGATTCCATACTGCTTTGCTAGGGGCAGGTGGATGACATATTTTTGTTTCGTGAAAACTCATCCAACTCGTGGATTCTCGGGAAACTCATTTGGCGGTCGGAAATATTGAAAGGTATGTTTGGGCCAGGGCTTAAGGGACTAAAACAGCCTTCTTTCTGTGGTAAACCGTCCAAGAAGCAAGGGGAAATTAATTTCGTTGGGCACGCCAGCGAACGCCACGAGTCTCGGCAAAGTCGTTGGAATACTAATTTATGATCTGTCGGCGCAATGCTAATGCAGTTCCTTGTTCGCTGATCTGCTTTACTGGCTATACTTCACTTCAAAAAACCGTGACAAGCACCATACGTGAATGCGCCTTTCGATTTATCATTCGCTACACGGGTTTAGCGTCTTGTCCAATCTTCGTGAGCAGCCACCGCTTCACTTGATCTATAAATATGTAACTGTGTTTATGGAGACTTCTTGGGGAGGGGTACAACAGTCTTCGGTAATAAAGCTGTAGCATGACAGGCTTTAGAACTCCGAACACCTCTTGAGGCAGTTAAACAAAGTTCACGCAGGCAATGAAAAACCGTTTTTGAATACGCTACCTGAATGAATGTACGGCGGCATCTATTATCTATGATCGTATTAGCCTTGTTTTCACGAGACGATCACAGAGAGGAGAAAAAAAAAAACTCGCTGGCAACTGTTCTCTCTTCAAGGGCATAACACTTGCCAGCTTTTCACGTACAAAAACTACAATATGAGTGAAGTGCACGCCACACTTTCAAGGAATACGAAAGGAAAAAAAAAATGTCGGCTGAGACCGAGATTTTATTAAGCAATGCCATTCGAACGAGATAATAGCTTGTTTGCGCAGCCTTGCCGTCTTGCGCCAGAATCACTGGTTGGTAGGGATCACCAAGAATGAGCTAATAAATTGTGAAATAGGAGAAAATTTAGATTTGTTGTTTTAGTACAGCAAAAATGAGTGAAACGGAATATTTACTCGTATGACAGTATACTGATTAAAAATTTGCTGAGCACGAGGTCGCGGGATCGAATCCCGGCCACGGCGGCCGCATTTCGATGGGGGCGAAATGCGAAAACACCCGTGTACTTAGATTTAGGTGCACGTTAAAGAACCCCAGGTGGTCGAAATTTCCGGAGTCCTCCACTACGGCGTGCCTCATAATCAGAAAGTGATTTTGGCACGTAAAACCCCATAATTTACTGATTAAAAATTTTTGATTTTTTTTCACATAGGTTTTCTAGTTTCAGTGCTTGTCCCCGCTTCACCTAGTTGTGCTTCAATCATGCGCCACTAATTTTGGCGATAGGTTTTGGCACGCTTTTCGTTCCAAGCTTCACGACCTATTTAGATGGACCTTGCCCACTACACGAAAAGTCTCCGCTTGTAACGCCATCGTCTTCCCTAGGTGACTCGATTAGGAAATCTGATGACTGTATAGCAGCCAATCACAATCGTCGAATCGCTTGCGGTACCACGCCCATGTTATCGCAACGTACCGCTGCATCCCAATCTCCGAAGCATCCCTCCCCCCCTCATATGGTATGGAATATGTGGCAGGATAGCACCCTGGTAATCCGAGGTCGGCACCGTTCTTCAGTAGCATTTGACTTTGGCCCTTTTCATCATCAGTTCAGGCTGTCAGGTGTTGTGGGAAGACGGGGGGGGGGAGGCATGGAGGTGCCTTTTGTGGACCCCTCAGCAGTCGGTGTAAGCGCTGCGTTGACCTCTTGGTAGGCCCTGATGATTGGGTGGGGGTTGCATCCATGAAGATGGTCCATGAAGATGGTCCAACAGCGAGACTTAGTTACACCGAGTGTTACACGATGCAAGTCAAACTTAGCACGCACTCTATATTGTAAATCATTTGTTTCGCCATTCTTTCACCTAATTTTCGCTTTTTCGTGTTTAGTGTGTGAGCATGCTTTAGGAGCCACTTTCTTGCGGTTCTCCCAGTATTTTTTTTTTTTCGCACGTGAGGTTTCTGTCTGTGTTTTTCTGCCTTCTTCCTCAGGAGTACGCACTACTCGTGGTCTTCCCATAGTTGTAGCTGAGATGGACTGTGCGGAACCACTAATCCAAAGCTCCGCATATTGGGCGCAAGGTCCGCCCCTGGAGATACGGGCGGTGCAACCTTTTTGACGATTGGTTGGATTGGTTTGACGACTGACATGACTACCGGCATTTCGCTGGCGCGAGAAATGCCGGCAGCCAGGCGCTTCTAGTATCGCCTTTCAATCGCTGGGCACTGTTCGTTAGCCGAAAACCGCCAGCATAGGATTTTTCTTTCGTGGCAGGGTGGAATCAATCTTCGATAAATTCGATACCGATATGGCTCGATTGCCGAAAATGCACCGTGCGACAACCACATTAGATTCGCGTATAAATCAGCATTCTCACAGAGCGAAACGGGCTGCTCCAACCCCTTTGCTCCTTTTGAGCTCTTCTTTTCCTCTTTCCCTAGGTCACGTGGCCCCTGTTTAGCGAAGCAACGACGGCACAAGGTCCGCATAAACAGCTTCGCTGTAAAAATTGAATGAAAGACTCTAACACGAGCAGCCTCTAGCATTCGAAGTCGCTGTGCGCTGTCGCCTCCTAGCTGCAGAGTAAAATCTCAGAAATGAATCTAAAGAATCTAGAAGAATACAAAAAACAAGGAAAAATGGAAATGTCTGATAAGAGAGCTATGGGGCACAAGCTAAGCAAAAGTAGCGAACTCTGCACGCGATAACATATGTGAAGGAGACGTCCGAGCTGAAGTTAGAAGGAATAAAATGATTGCCTAATGAAAAAGAAGTGATAATAGATATGACTGGAAAAAATCAAAGCTATGACTACGGTACAAAGGTCAGATGGAAGGTTATAGGAAAAAATAAAACGTGCTACGAATAAAGCCCGCAAATAGAAAGTACAAAATCTGCTTCCGCTTTTCCGCAAGAATATGACGGCGAAACTTGGAGTCGCAGTTGTTTGCCTTGGGCGCACAAAGGATAAAGACGCGCTGACGTGATCGATGGTGTGAAAACGGGGGTGGTTGAAGGTGTCAGAAGAAGCGAGGAACCGTTTGGAAGTTGATCGATCCAGAGAGAACACCATCAGACGAAGCGCCTCTTAAGCTTAGCGGTGGTGGTAGCATATAAGTACATGTCCCGAAGATATACGTTACATGGTAAGTGGCATGTTCGTCCCTCTGCGCATGCGCCTTCTCTACGCAGAACCGTGGTAGACATGTCGAGAGAACAACCCTTTAGCATACCGTCATCAGATACCACGCCAGCGTAAAAAAAATCAAATTAGTAATGGAGTGACGAAATAGGCTTTCGGAGCGGTTCGTATCAATGCCGCTAATGCACTGGCGTCATCTCTGAGGTGGAAATCAAAACCCTTTCCCGGCGCGGATCCATCTCTGTAGGCGTAGCCGCATAAAAAAAAGAGATGAACAACCAGACATGGTTACATTGCAGTGCGCACAAACGACGAAGAACACAGGAGGTTAACAGACAGCGTTTATTTGTTAACTTCTTGTGTCTTGCGCCTTTTGTGCCCGCTGCAGTTAAACCGTGAATAATTTCCAACTAGCCCCAACTTTCAGTTCCTTGGCAATTCAAGAAAGAGAGAATGCCAATATAATAATACCAATGACAAAACATCTCAAATACTTTGTCTCCAGCATGAGACGCGACTAAGCGTGCAGGTCTGGAGGGGGGGGGGCAGATTTTACAATTTACTTCTTTCTGTCCCGACGCCGACCAAGGGTAACTTCGTATCGAAGTGGGTGGTCTGCGCGCTGTCACGTTGTTACGTAATAACAACAAACTGCTGTGGTGCTCAGTGAACCTAACGTATCGCGTATGACGCTAATGAAGGACACTTCACGCATAGCTAAATTCGTTTGCTCATTAAAGGCGGCAACGAGTTTTTTTCCGCTTGCCTCCGTGGAAGGCGCTGACGAACTGTGAAGCCGATTCCGTAGCCGATGACTGCAGCCGCGGACGCTCACTTCGCCATGGTCCGCGCGCGTGGTTCTTTCCCTCGAAGCACGGTTGGGAGCGCTTTAATACCATAGGGGATGAGCACAGTCACGTGGTCTTGCTTCGTATTTCGCGATCTTTCTTTAAGCGCTGGAAAAAATCAGCACGCAGCATGTACACCCGGCCACAAAAGTTTACGGACCACGGGATCGCAGAAAACGCTCAATTTCCAAGCAGCCTGTAGCAGTAGCCAGTAGAACTGTATACGAAAATGTTCTTAACATATTCTAGCCGATGCCCGAACTGCAAATACCAGGTTGCGTGGCGAGGTTGTGGAGATATTCCGCTTTTTCTCAAATTTCATGGTCCGTAATATTTTGTGGCCGGGTGTACATACGTTGCCACAAGAAAGTGGATCGGTCGTTTCTGAACCCCTTCTACAACGTAATGAAACACACTTGGCCCTAAAATGAATCTTAAAAATTTTGCATAAATAACTAATTCAACGAAATATTAAAAAAAATATATTTTCGGGAGCGTCACGTGATGGCGAACCATATGTCGTTGGTTTCACCCAACTGTGTTTTTTTTTTAATGCTTAGTTCATGTTGCGTGTAACACCAGCATATGAGAGATATATGAGCACACATATATATACGAGAGGGAGGGAGGAAGGAAGACATCCCCACGCCCCTTCCCACCTGAAATATATTTAGTAGACGCTTGGACAATTCAAGCATTTTCCACAACGTAAAATTCAAGATCTGGAGTCGAAAACGCAACCCTACATGACTACGTACATGCCAGCAGAAATTTATTTTCCATGAGGAGCAAACAGAAGGCCTTCTTGGAGCGTGTCTCGAAGAAAGGGCGAAAGTGGAAAAAAAAGAAAGAAAGGGTGACCACATCTCACACTGGAGTGCGAAGACCCTGGTAATCACTTCTAGCTTGAGAAACTACGCGACTGTGGCTGAACAGATGGGTGCGGTTGGATGCGCTTCGCAGCACAGCTTTGTTAAACTGCTTTGTCTGTGCTTGTTTAACTCAGCCTAACATGAAGCCAAACGACTTTGACAGGAACTTTAAAGTGAGCGACACTCCTTAACTGCATGGCAGAAGTTTATATTTTACATAGAACGCTGAAACTCTTCGTGAATCGAAAGAAAATGCTGAGCGCTTCTTCATCACCGTCCTCTTTAATTAAGATCCGTTTAGCACAAGGGAGACGAGCCATTGCTTAGTTATTTTTGTTTTCAGAGCAAGGGATCGCGTCATCCCATCTACTACTCTCTGTTTAGCCAAATCGCTGCAGCACACATCAAGCTAAATCTGTAGCCCTTATGAAGCTGTATTGTAAATCTGTCGCCAACTCATGGTGATTTCGTGATTGAATAATGCGTTCGCTCATTCACTGTTGGATTTTTGCTATTGCCAAACTCGTTCCGTCAAATCAATTACACACGATGCCATAGCTTGATACCACAATCTTCTCTAATAAATACTAATATTACCTGGTTTGCAACAAATAGGAACTTCATTTTACCCAAAATACATACTAATTATGGCAAGCAGAGCGTCCATTTTTCATCTATCGCATTTTCGAACACACTACCATTACACATGAAAACACTTAAAATTCACGAATTTAGGAAACAACTAAAATAGTACATTCTGTCGAATACTGATGCCTAGTTCATACTCGCAACCATTTTTCCAAGGTGCCTTCATTTCATTTTCATTGCCATACCATTAGGTTTCTGTCTCTGCCTTACATATACATTCAAGTTGGCAAATTATACTGTGTTTGTCACGTCAGCTTTATTAATTCTCAACGAGATTATGTTAGTGTTTTTTTTTTCTTGACATTTATGCCCATGTAATTCTTCAATGATGCTGTTATAACGAAAACCTGTAATTCTTCCATGTTCACGCGCAACACACGCAAAGTCACTTGGACAAACACCATGCAAGACTTGGGGAGCGATCACTACATTATTTCCATAGAAGCAGAAGGCGGTCCGCAGGAACACAATGCCGGTCGTCAAATGAAGATCACCAACTGGAATCGGCTACGCAAACATCGTGATGAGCAACAGATGGAAGACATCACGGATATAGAACAGTGGACCGACCAACTGCGGTGGGATATCGAGCGCATGACGCAAACGATCCCGTCGACAGCTGGGCTCGAGACAATAGACTCCCGGTTGCTGCACATGTGGGAAGCCAAAACTAACCTGCAGCACCGATGGAAACAACAGAGACACAATAGGAGACTGCGTAAACGGATAGCACAGCTCAACAAAGAAATAGAAAAGCACGCGCTTAACCTGCAACATCAACAATGGGAAGAGAAATGCGCGGAGATGGATGGTCAACTCACCACGCGTCGCACGTGGCAGATACTGCGGTACCTGATCGATCCCGCCAACACCAAGACCACACACATGCAAGGCATATACAAAATCATACATGCTTACGGGGGAACGGAAGAACAATTCCTACGGGATACGGAACGCCTTTACATATCCCAAACGCCACCGCAAATATATCCAGACTACTCAGGAGAAAGCAACGCCACCCTAGACGAGGAATTCTCCGTAGCCGAAATCCAGGCGGCCCTCGTAAAGCTGAACACCAAGTCGGCCCCTGGCCCCGATCGAATACCCAATCGGGCACTACGCAATCTCGATTACGGATCGATCGAGAAACTAACAAAATACATTAACGAGTGCTGGGCGCACGGCAAGCTACCCCGACAATGGAAAGAAGCAAATATCACACTGATACCGAAACCCGGAAAGAAATTACAGCTGGAAAACCTGCGCCCCATCTCCCTCACGTCCTGCGTGGGCAAGTTAATGGAGCACGCGTTTCTCAATAGACTCACGGATTACCTCGAGGACAACGACTTATTTCCACACACCATGATTGGGTTCAGAAGACATCTCTCCACGCAAGACGCCCTTCTGCAACTAAAACACCAAATCATAGACAATCCGGGGCGTTCGACGAAAGCCATCCTCGGGCTGGACCTGAAGAGGGCCTTCGATAACGTTCGCCACGATGCCATATTGCGACAAATAGACAATCTAAATCTCGGCCTGCGCACGTACAACTACGTCCGAGACTTCCTCACGGGAAGAACCGCTCGCCTGCGAGTGGGGCAACTACAGTCAGAGCAAATCAACATCGGCAGCTCGGGCACCCCGCAAGGCTCGGTGATCTCGCCAATGCTCTTCAACCTCGTCCTGCTGGGGTTGCCCGACCAACTGTTTCAAATCGAAGGACTGCATCACACGCTATACGCGGATGATATTACGATCTGGACGACAACGGGCAGCGACGGAGCGATCGAGCAACGTTTACAACAGGCCATCCAATGCGTAGAAAACTACCTCGTGGGCACGGGACTCGCCTGCTCGGCCGAAAAATCCGAACTGCTGCTGTATAGACCAGTCAGAAAGGGGCGCCCACCTAAATGCTACACCCCCCAGGAAAAGCAAAAGATCCAATTAACGGCATCAAATGGCCTACCCATCCCGATAGTAGAGAAAATCCGGGTACTAGGAATGATGATAGAGCATAAGGGTGGCAATGGCGAAGCACTTCGCAAGATAACGGCAAAGGCCACCAGCACGATGCAGCTCATTCGACGCATCACCAACAAACACGCGGGCATGCGCGAAGGCAGCGTCATCCGACTCATCCAAGCCTTCGTCATTTCCCAGATAAGGTACACGGCAGCGTTTCACAACTGGACGGTTGCGGAAAAAAACAAGCTCAACGCGCTCATACGTAAGGCGTACAAATGTGCGTTGGGACTTGCGCCTGGAGTCAGCACCACCAAGCTCTTAGAACTAGGCCTACACAATACGCTCGAAGAACTCGTGGAGGCGCAACAAGTGTCCCAACTTGAACGCCTATCCAAGACCCGCCCGGGCAGACACGTGCTTGAAAATCTCGGCATCACATACCACTCGCAACATGGCGTCAAAGTAGACATTCCAAGACCCATACGCGAGCAACTATACGTACCCCCATTGCCTCGCAACATGCACCCCCAACACCACACGGGGAGGCGTAAAGCCAGGGCACAACAAATGAACAAAAGTTACTCTAACGACAAGGATGCGGTCTTCACCGACGCAGCCCGCTATCGACACAGGAAGAGTTTCGTGGCAGCAGTTACTAGCCACCGAGGCAACCACCTCACGAGCGTCACCGTGAACACGGCACATGCCGAAGCGGCAGAGGAAGCGGCCATAGCACTGGCCCTCACACAAACCAAAGCTACATACGTGATCTGTGATTCGCAAACGGCAATTCGCAATTTTGCAAATGGGCGCATCTCGCAAGAGGCGTATCAGATACTCCAGCGACGTCCCATACACCAGGGAGAGGCCGACATTGATACCCGAAGGCATTTGCTGTGGATCCCGGCACACACTGGAATGAGCTCCCCCAACGAAGCGGCTCACGGCGTTGCTCGAGGCCTGACTCACCGAGCAGCATCGGAGGAAGAGCCCCCGCGGGGTACTGCAAACGTCTGGGCATGGGAGGATCGTATGACCACTTTTCACGACATCACGGCACACTACCAATTACAAAGACGCATATACCCATTCCCTCACGCTAAGTTAGACAGGACGCAAGCAGTACACTTCAGACAATTACAAACAGACTCTTACAGAAACCCCAGACTCATGCACGCCATGTATCCAGACATGTACACTACAAACAGATGCACATCGTGTGGCGAGGTTGCCACACTAAATCACATGCTATGGGAGTGTCGGGACCTCACAAACAAGTCGGGCAGTGCCGACCCCTCCGTCTCTTCCACCGCCAGCCTCCAGTCACGCTGGATGACCGCACTGCTCAGCTCTGACCTGACAGAACAACTCTGGGCCGTCCAGCGAGCCGAGGAAGCCGCTTCGAGACAAGGTCTCGGAACCACGTCCGCGGCGGGTGCCCAGACCCACTAAAAGACGCCGGACTCAAATCTTGCTGATTTGAAATTAAAGTTTACGCTCTCTCTCTCTCTCTCTCTCCATGTTAACAATTTGTTGAAACTGCTGCAATTTTTTTGTTTTATTACGTTTACTTCATAAAGGAGGTTCCATTGCAGTCTTTGACTTCGGGACCTCCTTCTGTATATTAACATGTTGTAATCTTTCTAATCATCTGAATAAAACCGATTTTGATTCTGATTATGACGGGCCGTGTCCAATTACGTACGGTATTGGCATAGTATCAGCTTATCAGTGTTGAACTGCTCATAGGGCAGCACAGCTTGTAGGCTCACCGACACTGCGCAGTACTGCGAGCAGGATGCATTCGTCTTCGCAGCTCCAGACAAAACCCCGAAAATGTGGGTCTCTAACGCAAGCTTTTAGGTGACAGTAATAGCGTCGCTCTGATGGAGCAAACACCAAAGCATGTCATAAGCATCTAATCATGGCAGGCAATGCAGAGCCAGAATAACGTCTCTGCCACTGACATATTTGCTTCCCACCGAAGCGAAAGTTCGTGAATCGCTACATTGGAAGCCTGCTTTTGGAGTGCAATTTGTTCTCTTTATCCCGCCAAGACCCGGTCTTTCTTCGGCTTATGCGCGACGTCTCTTGCATAATGAAGAGCCTACAGGAAAAAAATTCGTCAAACAGTGCAAAAAACCAAATTTCCATAGCACAATAAACCGCTCTTTGAGTTAAGGCGCCAGCGGGCTTTCTGCTTATCATAAGCATTATGCGGCTGCTTGGTTGAAGGAGACTTGTTGCTTTCCTACAGCTCTTCCAGTGTTACACTTATGTAGCTAACAGCGACCTTTACGAAGGCTTGCACTGCGTTTTCCTGCTGTAGATTGCCCTTCGCAGCTCGAAATTTTCTTGCGACGTTTGGATTTGCACGGTTTTCCTCATACAGGATGGACTACAGGTGGACGGCCACGTATCCGCTATACAATGCTATACATACAAACTTCTGCATTTATAGCAAGTCATACACACTGGTTGAGGTTTCAGCTCTCCTTCGCTTCTTACTATGACAAGCGTAATGTACAGGTGGAACGGATAAGTGGAACAGTATGCTGTGGAGGTAACAAAATTATATTGAAATGACTTTTAGCACTAAAAACTGAACACAACATGAAAGTGTGAGGGTGAGCTTCAACTGGCTTACTAAAACTGGGTGAGACAACCTGATTCTAGTTTAGCAAAATATGTACTTGTTCACTGCCCAAACGGCTATTTACTGTTTCGTTCTGTATTTAGCACTTTAAATACGGAATACAGTCACAACAGGCCAATCCTCCTTCCTTTTCTACTGCAAAATGAGGACAACGAAGAGGTCTTCGATGAAATGATGTCTCTGGGCATGTGGCCTACACTTCACTGATGGCAATAGATCCATGCGATTTCCGGCGTTCGTTCAGGAACCGTATACGAATGGCTGCCACGTAGGCCATTGTTCAGACCATTGTTCAGCTTTATTTTGGCGCTCCTGGTGAGGCAATGCTCCACCAGATCCAAATGGGATAAAATTAATTATTACAAGTACTGTTGCTATACTGACTAAAACAGATTAGCTATGCCAGGTAACGGGAACAATAATTAGCTGCTGGTTCATACTGAGGTTCTTTGTTATTATAATAAACCCATAGTGGGTTTGTGCCATTGATTGAGGCTTCATCATCATCAGCACCAGCAGCAGCAGCCATATAGGCTCGATGATGGTAGCTGCGACATCAACGCAAGTCACCTGATAAATAAATGGCAATTCTTTGTGGGCTTTCTGTTCCTACACTACTAACGCTGCAGCTCTGTTTTAATGCGTAGGCATTCTTTGACGAGTACCGCAGTAAAATCTGTCCATCGCGCAAAAAGTTTACTACCTTATATCTGCACAAAAATGCGCAATTTACGAAGTTATGACATTTAGCCGTTATAATAGTGCAAATGTAGCTTATTGGTAGCTTTATAAACGAATAAAGAACAAATGGGAAAAAATGAGCAGAGAAAATTTTGCTAGCGAAATTGTGTTCGTAACGCGAAACACATGACATCTTACCCATCGGGATACATATGGTTCCGTAGGAAATGCATGGAGAAGCCTATAGTAGGAGTGGGCCCACTTAAATTTGGGGTAAGCCATCTTGAAATTTAGGCGTGGGCAAAACTTACATTTCCAGGTGGGCCGTCTTAAATTTGGAGTAGGCCACTTTGAAATTTGGGCATGGGCTGACTTGCGTTTGGAGGTGGGCCAACTTGGAATTTGGGGGTGCGCCAACAGATATGTTGCGTTTGGCCAACTTCAAATTTAGGGGTGGGCCAGCTTGAAATTTGTGAGTGAGCCAACTAAAATTTAGGGCGGGCTAATTGAAATTTGGGAAACAAAATCAAAAGCTATGTAACAGCCGAGCGAGAGAATGCTACGGCATTTGTAGATAATTCTCAGAATTTCTGCATAATCTTTTAACAAATAACGCTTCTTAACGTACTATGTTGTGACAGGAACTTGTTAAGTTTACGAATGCTAGTATATGAACAACGCTGTATAATTACTGTGATTACTCCTGTTTCTCTATTTTATCCAATTTAGGAGATGTCGCCTTTAAGTGGTGCCAGCTACTCCTTTTGAAATAGGGATTTAAAAAAAAGAATACATCATAACAAAATAGTGAAATCTTAATTACTCAAGTTCCATTCACACAAGTACACTAATGAACGAGAAGAAAGGGGGTTAGCCAAGGGGCCCAATCTTTATTAATCATGTCATGAGAAGCCACGAAGCAAAGACGCCAAAGAAAACATAGGGGAAATGACTTGTACCACTAACTTATCATTTATTTAATTCAACTAATACGTACAAGTAATTGTACGAACTTATTGTACGTAGTATACCACAACTTTCGCATTTTGTGTGCGATGCGCTACCAATTGAGCTACCACGGTGCCGTTGTGAGATCGATCCCCACCTATGGCAAGTTGTTTTTTCATCCACTTTCATCTCCTTTAATACATGGTTTCTTTATTTCATTTATTAAGCTCAAGTAATTTCCCCTATGTTGTCCTTGGTGTCCGTGTTTGCTGGTTTCTGCTGGTTTTGCTGGTGCTGGTTTCGGCGACCGACTACTCGCAAATAATTATCGCCCAATTTCCCTGACAAGTATTAGCTGTAAACTATTAGAACATATCATAAGTAAACATATACTAACTTTCCTCGAGGATAACGCGTTCTTTTATCAGTATCAGCACGGATTCCGAAGAGGGCTATCTACCATAACACAGCTCATAGAAACGATACATGATTTTAGTTCAGCCATAGATGCCCAAGAACAAATAGATGTCATTTGCGTAGATTTTGCAAAAGCATTTGACAAGGTTCCACACAGTAAATTACTTTTCAAGTTATACAGAGCAGGAATTAGCGAAACCATTCTTAAGTGGATTAAAGCCTATTTGAACAATCGCAGGCAGGTTGTGCATGTGGATGATTGTTTTTCTTCTACACTAGAAGTACTTTCTGGCGTTCCTCAAGGATCGGTTTTAGCTCCATTACTGTTCCTAATTTATATTAATGATATTAACGAGGTTACCGAATCTCCCGTAGAATTGAAGCTTTTTGCAGACGACTGTTTAATTTATTCTCGAATAACACAAGCTACCGACCAAATTAGAATAAACCGTGTCCTTCATTCCTTGCATCTTTGGTGCAAAAAATGGGACATGGAAATTAATCACACAAAATCAACTTTTACGCATATAACTAATAAGAAGACTGTGCAGCTATTTTCTTATAATATTGGAAAAAATAATCTAAAAAATGTTGATACCTTCAAGTATTTAGGTGTTACAATTGCACATAATCTGCAGTGGCATAAACATATTAATAATGTGTGCTCGACAGCTTCCCAAAAACTTTACTTTCTGCGGAAGAAATTGGAATATGCAACAAAAGATGTCAAGCTGATAGCTTACAAAACATTCATCCGCCCATCCTTGGAGTACGCTTGTGTTGTCTGGAGCCCGCACCAAAAAGTCCTAAAAGATAAACTGGAACGAATTCAAAGAATGGCCGCTCGTTTTATTTCGTCAAGATACAGAAGAAGGGATTCAGTGACGGAAATGCTGAACTCATGTGGGCTCGAGTCACTTGAAAATCGAAGGAAAAAATCAAGACTAAAGCTTTTATTTCAAATAATTCAAGGGCACTTTAAGATTAAATCAAATAGATATATTCAGCCTCCGGGAAAACGGAGCGCGAGAACAAACCACACACGATCCATCAAGCCTTACGAGTCACGTGTTGATGCTTTTCGTTTTTCTTTTTTTCCTGATGTGATCGAAATTTGGAATGGTTTGCCTGTTGAAGTTGTCGAGCAATCGGACGTGCACAAGTTCGAACGTTCTATCGACATCTTTTGTCAGGAGCACCCAACTTGATGATTATGATATATGAATTTTGTATGTTGTGCAAAATTGTACATTGTTGTACATTGTATTCCCTCCCTGTAACGACCCTCAAGCGAGGGTCAACAGTATCAATAAATAAATATATCTAATAAAAATGGGCCCCTTGGTTAAGCCCCGTTCTTCTTGTTTATTACTTCACAAGGTTCTCGAAACCGGCAACAGTGATGCCTTCAGGTAGCATGTGTGAGTTTTTGAGCGGTTGCCCAGAAAGGTCACGTTGCCGGGGGGCCTGCGGCAGAAAGGGTGTTCAAACTCCGCCGCCAAGGTTTGTGAGTGATGGCACTGGCTAACACTTTCAGGGTTCTACTAGGAAACATAAATGTCCAAGAAAGTGTATGGGGAAACGGTGCCGCAGTAACTCAATTGGTAGAGCATCGCACGCGAAATGCGAAGGTTGTGGAATCGTTCCCAACCTGCGGTAAGTTGTTTATTCATCCACTTTCATTTCCATTAAACTATCGCTTCTTTATTGCACTTATTAAGCACAAGTAACTTCCCCTATGTTGTCTTTGGTGTCAGTGTTTGTTGGCTTCTCATGATTATATATATATATATATATATATATATATATATATATATATATATACGAACGTCAGCATATGCCAATGATTGAGATACAAGTATGTACTATTACCTATATCTAGCCAAGTTATTCAACATGGCCGATTCCTCTAGAAACTGCATTATTGCACGCGCAGGACCATGTTGTAACTTTATGATGGTCATGGACCCAATATATTTTTCTAGTTAGAGTGTTCGCCTTATCCAAAGCATGCATCCCGCAAAAAGTCTTTTACAGTGGGTATCATATTTTTTACAATGTAAGAAAAGGTGGTTATGTCTTCAGTTTCTTACAGGAGGGTGCAGCGCTGTCTGTGCTTCTTATTCTATACTAAGTATGTAGGACAGGTTGTACCCAGATGAAGTGAGACTCTTATAACTAAACAAAGCAGCTACAGTGCTCAGAGAGCGTTAGCGAAACCTCTGAGAGCCACTCCTTGTCGACGTCCTCGGAAAGAAAGCGATGTCAGACGCACTCCCCTCCCCCCTCTCCTCAAGAGATGAAAGAGTGGCGCGTGCCTGACAATGACGGAAGACGCCCAAGGAGTCGATACATGGTGGAGCAACACAGCAACAGTCTTCGCAGTAGATACTAATCTACGAGGACAGTCACTTTTCTACGTTTGGGCACGCGAGTGCTATAGTGAGACCAAGAAGGAACTTGGTGACCTCATAGGTCACTTTTGTTTGGGCAATTGAGTTCCATTTGGACTGTCCTCCAATCTCCCTCGCTAAGAAATACGCACCGCAACATCGCAATAAAACAGCGTTGATGCTCTCAATAATGAGACAATGATTCACAGTGCGGTAATTATTCAATGACCATCTCAAAAAAAGTATTTCGTTATCTCATTGAAATTATTCATCGAAAGCCCACTGAGGCTTAATATCCTAAATAAATGCCCGAAGAAGTCTAAATGTCTTGTACGGAAATGCGAGCACATAAAAACACTGAGTTGATAAACTAATCGGCGCACGAACCACTGCCTCTTATCGCTGCTTGAATTTTGTGTCAATTAGCTGGAGTGGATTATGTTCACTCACCGACGGCGTTTTTTGCGGTGTGAGTGAGCAAGTGAGTGCGAACTTTATTTTGGTCCTGGGGAGAAATAATTAAATCAATCCGGCAGCTCCACTCAGGTCGGGGCCGGTAGACAGAGTTCTTCGACGACGGCACTGACTTCTGGACAGCTTTGAGCTGAGCGTGAGCTCTGTGCTTCTAAGTGCCGAGTCCCAAGAGGACTGTTCAGTAGAGTCCATGCCCGCGTTGGCAGGGCACAGCCAGAGCACGTGTTTGAAGTTGTATCTGTGGCCGCTGTGTGGGCATTCAGTAGAAAGGTCAGGATCGATCCTGCTTAGTGTCGTTGGTGTGATGTAGGTCCTAGCCTGCAACTGTCTGTAAGACAGGGCCTGTGCTTTCTTGAGCTTTGTGTGAGGAGAACGCAAAATTCTTCGTCCTAACCTATAATTTGAAGTGATTTCGTGGTATGACACTAGCGGGTCCTTGTTGTCTAGGTCCCTCCAGGCTGGGTCGAAGCGAGGGGGCGGACCGCACACGCTGAATGCGAGTTCTCGCGCCAGTTGGTGTGCCCGCTCGTTAGCATTACAGTCAGGACGTCCAGAAAGGTTGCCCATGTGGGCCGGGACCTTGTATGATGTCTGGGCAAGTGAGCAAGTGAGTGCGAACTTTATTTTGGTCCTGGGGAGAAATAATTAAATCATGAGGTTGTACATGAGGTTGTAATCCCGTTTCTTGGAAGAAGATTTTGTTGACAACCGTGGCGGCTTTCCAAGAGACGAGGGTCGCCAAAAAGCTTTTCATGCTTTTTAAATGACGGAGGCTTCTTTGCAGCTTCGAAGGGCCACCGCGATGGCCATTTTTCTTCTGCTTCATGAGTGAAGTTGGTAATTACCGTGGCGGCATTGACGATCAGCCATGGGCGTCCACCATGGAGACCACGTAGGCGCCTCGATTCTAATATCTGGCCGCGTTGACGAAGAGGACTTGCGTTTCGTCACGTTTATGTTGTCGAGGATTGCCTTGGCTCTCGCTGTTTTCAGCCCTTAGTTGTGGGCCGGGTGTATGTTTCTTGGAATTCGATGAGCTGTTATTGCTCTCTTGTCATTTGTGCATAGTTTCGACCACTCTGGGGGCATGACGAGGGGCTGTGTGCCTTCTAGTAAGGTCTCGGTGCCCGCCCTTGTGAGTGAGAGCCAACTAATTTTGGGCTTTTTCGCTGAGCCTCAGAGAGTTCGGTTGCCGTGTTGTGTAGCTCCAGTTGGAGGAGTCGTTCCATGCTAGTGTTTCTAGGGAGAGTTAGGGCCTTTTTTAATCCTCGTCTGATTGGTGTGTAGACTTTGTTCAGCTACGTCTTCTTCCAGTTGAGGAAGGTGGCGGCGTAGGTTACGTGGCTGATGCGGAAAGCATTAAATGCTTTCATCAGGTTGTCCTCTTTGAGTCCGTCCCATGCAATGGCGACCCGTGATATGACCCTGGTGAAGTTGAGGGTGCTCTTTGCAATTCGTTTTAGTGCTTCGTTACATATTGCGAAAGAGCCGGAACTGTCAGAGGCACAGAGTATTCGAGCATATACCTGACAGGGCATTTATGAATGCAGAGTATGCCATGATTGCTTCAATTAATAGTCAACTCTGGTGATTAGAAACTCCGGTGAAGCAAGGGGAATCAATCACCCAGACCTTAATGCTTTCGGCGGAATAAAAGCGCATTTTTCTGTTCTATGTATCATCGATATTTACTACAACAAATGTCGCACAGAGCGCTTAAGCGATTTCGCTGTATGCCATATACCATATCGACGTTAGCCAGCGTGCATATCCCCTACCCCCCCACGAGACCACGCATACGGCTCACTAATACAGGTCCGTCAGTTAAACATCTTCGCTGTAGAATCACAACTGTATTGTGATGCAATTTTACTGCGATTGCAATTATATAAGCACTCCAGGCGCATTTCTGCCGTCGGCGCCACCGTGAGGTTCCGCATAAAGTCCAAGGGCAATGATGATGACAAAATGCATTTATTAAGGGATGGTGCGAAGGCCTATAATGGGGAATAGGAAGTGAAGGGCAATAAAATCATCTTTCGCCGCATGCTGTATATGCGAGTGAAAGCGTGCAAGGTTGAGCCGGCAAGCGCGACTCAATCTCGCGTGCGCAAGCGAGGAAGCGTGTTCACATATGAAATACTCTTCCACAAGAAATAAAATACGTTCAAAATTTTGCACTTACAGCTAAAAAATTCTTTCAGCGCATGCATTAAACATGTTAAAAGACATCTATCAGCTGTCCCCATCCCATTTATTATTGTAATATAACATGCACGATATTTTTGAACTGCAGCGGCTGTTCCTTGTTATGCTTTCTTTTTGTCATTTGTATTATGTATATATCCCCCTCTTCGCTCTTCCAAGTTTTTATTATGCATGCGACGAAGTGTCTGCATTATAGAATTTCTGTTTCTCAACCCATAACTAGCCTATAGCTATGGGTCCAGGCAGTATTGGGCACACTTTTATTGTGTTTTGAAGGATAAATAAAGAATTTGAATTTGAAATTCGGCCGTGATTATGCAGGGCCGCGCAAGTCTACTGTGATTTTTCTTGAACAAAGAGGTACATAAATGTGCGACAAGGATCGGCATGCCAGTATGCAACACAGGCATAACAATAAAGCGCCAGCAAATAACTCAGTATGAAGATAAGTGCAATTCATTAATTCGAACAGTTTGACATCTCGATCTTTTTTTACTAGTGCAAAAAAGGACAAAAAGAAAAGCAACGTTTCCTTCTATAAGCGCAAAATAAGAAGGCTAAAATTAATCTCGCCTAATCTGTGTTGACTAGGGTCCATCTAAAATAAGAAATGAAGAGCTTCAATCATCGGTATGCAAGGCACGCCTGCATACTCCCAAATTCCCACACGAAAATCTGCAAACGTGCATGTAATTCTCATGGGCATTATGAGTAGCAAAACTATTTTTTACGTTGTCAATGTTGAATGTTAGATTAACTGAAAAGCACTTAAGTGGACACAAGGCGCCTTGCCTCATTATTGCTTTAGAGAAGTCTTAAGCGGTTACTTTCGCTTATTTGGAAGCGGCTGCATGAGAAAATGGGAGCGGACGCGAGAAAAGGGAGGGTGTAGGGAGGGCGAGGTATTGTAGAAACATGCTTTAAAAATAGTAAACGAAATACGCTAATCCAGCTTTAAACATTCCCGACGAAGCGGAAGGAACATAATTTCCAAGTTTTTGATAGTTTCTTTGCTGGCAGTTAACTTGCGTGTCATTGCGTTAACTGTATTTAGCGCTTCACGAGAACTTGACCATTCTACATAGCGCGTCGGGATGCCATTGCGTCGCGAAGCTCGCGTGGTCCGAGGCCAGCTCCACTTTCCTTATTGAAATACAGGTAAAACATGGGGAATTATTTTATGAGACAGCCACTTCCCTAATACGAGTAAAATTTCTTGCATCCGAAAGAAAAACTTACATTTATATTACCGACAGGAAGCAAGGTGATGATCGGCAGGTTGAACTTTTCCACCAAAATTGGCGAACGTTTGGATGTTTAAGAAAATTCAAGCACGAAATTTACAAATCCCGATTCCTGCACAAAAAATAGATATCGTAATTTTCTAAACAGAATGTGTTTGATAATCTAAAGCAGACAAAGCTTATTTGTGAGTTTTCAATTTACGGAAACTTGATGCGATGTTTACGAGGCTTTGGTAAACGTTCCAGCAACAAATTTCGACAATCGTCCATTACAAAAAAAGGACATTTTGTCGCAGTACTCCGAGTCTCTTGCTTTTCTGAAAAAAAAATGCGCTGAATCGCAACGATGGCAATATTTCTTCTCTGTACAGAAGATGCTAGTCCGCGTGCTAAAGCGGTGCATGCTTAAACTTGATGTTCCCAGTAGTCTATCTTGTGAACTAGGCATCCATGATGAAGTCGCCGTGATGCGTAATACTTATATTACCCCACATCAACTTTATTAATAGACAACCTTATCTCTCTCTTTACGTAAACTTACTACCCTGTAAGTCGAGCTGTCGCAATATCATCATTTTTAAGCTAATCTTGGTGATTCCAAGAACGCGTAATTCGGCACTCACTGGGAAAAAAAAGTATTGAAACCTTGTTTGCTATGCCACAAAACCGCATAGACAGAACACTCGCCCTTCAGTGACTATTTTTCTATCTTCATATTTCTTATGAGTATACTTACTCGCTTTCCTTTGCCCTCCAATTCTGTGATGAACTTCTTCGTCCCGGATTCGGCACTAAGAAAACAGTCATACATAAATGAGCAAAACACGTAATGCGATACACAGGAAGCATTTATCTTTATGGCGTAAAAGATGGATCGGACATGATTTCAATAACTGAGGGTGAGTTTTGCTAGTTCATCGATTCCTCTTTCTAGCTACGAAGTCAAAGCTCGAGGAACCGGAAAAATGCGAAAAAGTGCGGAGAACGTGTAAAATATCAAACAAAATGTTTACTGCTACCAGAAGCCACGAAACGTGATAAACATAAAAAAGGTGTGCTGGGCCACAAAAAGAAAAGGAAGACAGAAAATAAAGGCTCTAATGCATGCCCACGCTTAGCTAATATGCTATCACGAGAGCTGAGTCTTCGAAATGACAAGTGGGTGGTGGAGTGTACCTCGAGGTAACGAGCTAAATGCAAATTAAACGTCAGAGTTCTCGAGGACGTGTTGTGGGAGAAGTCTGAAAAACGATATTGTGCTCGACGATGGCAAAGCCAGATGGCTAACATTGTTTTCCCCGAGATGCTTTAGAGGCACGGAGGGCGCGAGACGTCTGACGCTTCGTTTTCCATTTTTTCTCTCATCGGGTATACGATGCCACGCTTCTCAGATGCTGAAGTGCTGATGAGACCGAGGCTGGTTAAAATGATTTCGCGAAGAGGCGTGGGATGTCTTCTTCGGCAAGACAGATGCCTTCCTTAAATATCTTGTACTTATGTTTTATTTCTTTTTTGTGTTTCTCATTCTTCAGGAACACATTCACGAAGTAAGCCATTGGTGCGTTTGTCGCCTCCTCTGGAAGTGTCTTTCAGATACAAATTCTTACTGCAGGTCGGCACATTCCGTGTAGAAATGAATAAAATGGGAACTCTGATGAAGAAGGTTGGCAAGTATCAATCTTTATCATCATTTATTATTCCGTGGAGAGGAGCAGGTTCGCCGTAACGAAGTATTTTCATGCTAAAATCCCGGCGATAGTCACGTTCCAGTAACACTGCGACATATTCTTTTTGTCTGCATTGTCATTCTAAGACTCACAACTGGCTAAATGAAGCTCGTGCGTTTGACATTGCGCTCGATTGCCGGTGAGGTCTAGTGAAAAAGTGTCTCTCGCCACGGCTTGTCTTCAGCCATACCGCCGGTTGTCAGCAAAGTTTCGTCGCAGCCGCACTGCCTGGGCCGCTAGGCGTAACCAGTGACGCTTGAACGGCACCCGGCAAGCACAGTTAAGCTCCGGTGCTGAAGTGACGTGGCCACAGCTTTGTTCACGGCCGCCGCGTTTGCAACACCGCGCGCGGTGATAGTATCCCAAAAATTGTATGAAAAACCATCCGAAATTTTGGGAGAGGTAGCGATGCCGTAGATAAGCTGGGATCTGTGGCGTGGACCCGAAAACTCGGACATTTGAAAACTTGGTCAGTGACGGCATTTGGAATTTGTGCCACCAGAATAATTCATTGGAGCCACGTACACACAAATTTGCTGCGCTATGACCGAGATCGTGCGTGATCAGGCGTTATATATTTCAATACAAGAGAAAGCTCGATCAGAATATGGCAAATATATATATATATATATATATATATATATATATATATATATATATATATATATATAATATGTTAAGAAGCACTATTAACGTACTTCGTCATTTTCATTTGTACATAGCCATCATCATCTTCCCTGTTCTACTTCTTCGCGCATGAGCTGGGGCGTTGCCTTTTTTGGGAATAAACAGCACTGGACAATTTGGTCGGTCTCGGTATTATAAAGTTGTGGAGGTTCGTCAAGACCCCGACGTCCTCTTGCGTTCCCGTCCTCCATGAAGCTACGTTCCGGTCGCCGCCTGCACCCGGCTACCCCTACAACGATGGACACTTTCAACCCCGGCCCTTCCGGCGCCTGCAACCCTACCACAAAGGCGACCCAGCCTGCGGCGCCCTCTTGGACTATGACGAGCCCTCAGCGCGATCCCCCTGTCTTTGCGGGACTCCGCGGTGATGACGTCGACGATTGGATCGACCACTACGACAGCCTGAGTCTTTGCAATAAGTGGAACGACACCGAGAAATTGAGGCACGTCGCATTCTACTTGACCGGTGTTGCAAAGACGTGGTATTTCAACCACGAACACGACATCGCGGATTGGTCCACGTTTAGCTCCAAGCTGCGGCAAATCTTTGCTTTCTCGTCTGGTCGTGCAGAAGTCGCCAAACAGAAGCTGGGCACGCGCCTCCAACTTCCACAGGAGTCTTACACCTCATACATAGAGGATGTCTTGGCTCTGTGCCGCCGTGCGAACTCTAGCATGACGGAAGCCGAACGCGTTCGCCACATATTAGAAGGCATTGGGTCTGTCGTGTTCAACGCCTTAATCGTGCAAAATCCGGCTTCTATCCAAGATATCACTTCCGCGTGACAACGCCTACACGAGCTGCACTCTATTCACCTTCAACATGGCAGCATGCGATCCTCAAGTTCCCCATTCTCCAGATCTAGGTCCTCTTATCCGCACCATCATTCGCGAAGAGCTTCAAATACAAGACCTACGGCGTCCACCTGCTGCCTGCGCCCTAACCCCCACCTTCGGCTTTCGCGAGCTCGTAAAGCAAGAGCAACACCCACGACGCATCTTGCTCCGGTAGCGCGCCCCACACCTACCTACTCGAATGTTGCTTCGCTACCCACCTCTACCGTGACATCCGTGCCTACTGACGTTTCCTATAACCATTTGGCTTCCTAGGGAACCAGAGCACTTGCTGCGCCATCCTACCCTCAGTGGCGCCCACCTCATCCAGTTTCTTTTTACTGTTGTATGCGCGGCCATATATCTCGCTTCTGTCGCCGTCGCCAGCAGGATGAAAAAGTAGGCTATGCTGAGCACGAGAGAGACTGCACTCGCCATCCATCATCATCATCACCATCACCATCATGGTCACGCCCACTGCAGGGCAAAGGCCTCTCCCATACTTCTCCAACTACCCCGGTCATGTACTAATTGTGGCCATGTTGTCCCTGCAAACTTCTTAATCTCATCTGCCCACCTAACTTTCTGCCGTCCCCTGCTACGCTTCCCTTCCCTTGGAATCCACTCTTTAACCCTTAATGACCATCGGTTATCTTCCCTCTTCATTACATGTCCTGGCCATGCCCATTTCTTTTTCTTGATTTCACCTAAGATGTCATTAACTCGCGTTTGTTCCCTCACCCAATCTGTTCTTTTCTTATCCCTTAACGTTACACCTATCCTTCTTCTTTCCATAGCTCGTTGCGTCGTCCTCAGTTTAAGTAGAACCCTTTCCATAAGCTTCCAGGTTTCTGCCTCGTACGTGAGTACTGGTAAGATACAGCTGTTTTACACTTTTCTCTTGAGGGATAATGGCAACCTACTGTTCATGATCTGAGAATGCCTGCCAAATGCACCCCAGCCCATACTTATTCTTCTGATTATTTCAGTCTCATGATTCGGATCCACGGTCACTACCTGCCCTAAGTAGATGTATTCCCTTACCAGTTCCAATGCCTCGCTACCTATTGTACATTTCTGTTCTCTTCTGAGACTGTTAAACATTATTTTAGTTTTCTGCAGACCAACTTTTAGACCTACCCTTCTGCTTTGCCTCTCCAGGTCAGTGAGCATGCATTGCAGTTGGTCCCTTGAGTTACTAAGCAAGGCAATATCTCAGTGACCACATAAAACTTCAAGACAGTTCTTATTCTCCACCAGTCCGCTACGAACCTGAAAGACTACTTCCTTGATCACACGCACGTACGGGAAATGCTCGCACGAGCACCTCCACGCCCGTGGACCGGGAGTTGATTTTTTTGTTTTTTAAAGATAATATACTGTTTTAATTTTCTAAACACACAAATTCAATGTAGTAACCCATGGTGATTGCTCGAGTTCATTTTTCATCGCGGATTTCCGCGCTATCTGGCGGCGTTCGAAATACACATCGCAAGCAATTTTGCTATCGGTAACGATGCAGCAGTATGTCTCACATAAAGCGTGAATCTGCTCAAAAACCAGTGGCAAAAAATTGATTACACGTTTGACATGTACGGCAACCTGCATCTAGCCCCTATGTTACATCACAATATATTAGCTTACCGCTTTACATTTTACTTTGGAAAGAACGAAAGCCGTTATCCACGGGGATGGACACAAGGTCTGAGGAGGGTAATGCTTATTCCACATAACGGATGGTCTACAATAGTTACAGAAAGCGTATCGAGTGAAAGTAAGTGCTGTTGAGGATGGCAGAGAAATGGGTGGGGTGAAAAAATGAAGAAATCACAAGATATAGCATGGGTGCAGCTGACGCAGCGAAACAGAGGAAAGGCATGAGATGTCTACACTTCACCAATTCCGATCTTTCTAGACGAATCTTTGCATCACCACGCACAGCACAAATCGGTCTCTTAAAGAAACTTCAATAGTAAGCGAAAAACCTCCCTTCTGAAAATCCAGTGTCTCGGCGAAAAGGCTAAATTCATTTCTTCTAAACAGTGCGACACGCTTACGCCACCTGTACGTAACTCTGTGGAATATTTCGCCCACACCAGTAAACTGAGACGCTTGTAGTACTTGCTAACATCCCTGCTTTTCTCTCTCCCATCTCTCTTTCTATCGCGTGGAGCAATTCTCATGATGCTTCTGCAAGGCTAAATTCGCTTGTAGGTACCTTATCTTCTACCTATGAGCTAAAGCCATGCAGAGACAATTGGAGATTGTCGGGCAAGGCGTTCGTCCTGCAGTGAACATAATAGTCTGTGAAAATTATGATAAAATATGGAGTCGCACACCTACGCACTCGCGCAAGTGTCTTGGTAATGAAGTTTAAGAGAACAAGCATATTGTACAATCAGGACGGAATCTGAAATGGGTGCGCGTTCATTTGCAGAAGCATTAATTGTGTGCAGGATATTTCCTGGGGATTGCTTCACAAGTCTATGGCATGCTGTTAATCGTGTTTAGCCCAACCTTGTTCGGTATGCAGTGTTTCATGTGAACCGAATCAGCGATGCAATTAATGAAGTAAATAAAGGAATATGTGCTCAACTCAACATCCATCAGAGTGCCCGTAAACTCCAGATGGTGGGGCAGACCTAACCGGTGTCGATGTCATTAGCATTCCTATTTGAGCTATGCAAATCTTCAGAAGAGAAATTTCAGCGCTATCAAGGTGTGCATGTAATTGTTGGACAATAAAGTGTAAAAAAAATTTTTGGGTGCTGCAATCAAAACGGAATTTGAGTTTCTAGAGCTCTCTATATTTGCTGATTTTCAGCATTCATACCATTGAAGAATAAAAGCAAATCTGGTTTCTGCAAGAACAATTTGCAGGGCCTTCTCAATGTTCACATGTCGATATATTTTCAGAGAACCCACAATTGGCACAATAAAAACGAAATGAAGCCTTCAAGAATAAGAATAAATCTGTTTCTATATCACGACTCTGATTATAACGGATGATCTACTGCCCAAGTAATTACACGCACGAGTACCCAAATCTTCTGGACCGAGAAATTGAGCGCCTTGCAATAAAAATAGCAGTCTCGCGGATCCTAAAAACAAGCAAAAAGACTATTGCAAGAACATTTGGTTGATTGTGAGTAGACAATGATGGTCTTACGAAAACCGCGCCTTTTTTGGCTAGCAGTACCTAATGGAGAATGTATCAAGGCTTGCTGCAAATCACATCGGCTGGTTCTGTGCCGCAACGCCGAGGCCGTGCCTTCGCTTCTGGCCGCGACGGTCGTATTTTAATGGTGGCAAAATGCAAAAACGCTCGTGTACTTAAGTACAGGTACCCGTTAAACAAACCCAGCTGGTCAACATTAATCTGGAGTTCCCTACGACTGCATGCCTCATAATCAGATCGTGGTTTTGGCAAGGTATATGTAAACTGCTAGCGAAACTTCCATAGAAACCAGCATGTTTAGAAAATGGCGTGTTATGACCATCGCAATCTGTGTGTAGGAAGGGCAACTTCTGTCAAGCAATAAAGGCCGAACAAAACATGACGTCAGGCTCAGAATTGAGAATTACGTGAGGATCACATCCTCCTTGGGGTGAATGTTGGGGTGAGTGCTGGCATTTCGACTACTACGCAAAGGGTAGTTTTTCTTTTCTGAGCTTAAAGCCTACAGCTCGCCTTAGCTAACGCGTGACGTGTGCTCCACCTTGCCTCATTACTTTCCTTAAGAGTGTGAGGGAATAGGATGGGGATGAATGACACTGCCAGAGAGGTTGCAAAAATCAGTTCACAGTTATTCGCGTACAAATATACTTTCCACTCAACATGACCGCACATGAGAATTTTTGCATTCTCGCCCTTCTAAATACAGCCGCCGCAGCTGTGATTCAACCCGCAACCATGAGCCCGTATCGCAATGCTATAGCGACTCCGCCACTATGGCGGATAAGGCGCAATTCCTTCCAGCACTTAGATGTTGACACATGGGGAGGTTGTTGCATAGGCAATGTACAGATGCAAGAAAGGCTCTGCACATTATACTCGAATTCATACACCTGACTGAGAGAGAGAGAGAGAGAAAAAACATTTATTAGAACCATCGAGGTGGTTGCTCTTGAGGTCGAGTGGGTGGTGTCCTCATTCCAGGACTCCACTGGCCATGGCTGCTCGACGTACTTGCTGGACGAGAGCTTCTTGTCCCGCCAGGGTATCGCCGGTCAGCTGTACCTCCCACCGCTCAAATTGCGTGCTAGGCGTCTTTAAGTGTTGAGGTTTGCCCCCGCACCCCCACGAGATGTGGAAGAGTGTAGGGCGTGTGTCGCCGCACCAGGGGCAGATGCCGCGATATGTATGTGGGAACATTTTACTGTATTTGTGTAGGTTAGGAAATGTGTTTGTCTGAATAAGTCGGAGAGCTACGGCATCTTCAGTGCTGAGCTTTCTGTGAGGCGGAGGATAAATCCTGCGGTTGAGTCGCTGGATCTCGAGTCGGTCGCAGTAATTGGACGGCAGGGGCATGAAGGTAAATGGTGGGGATTGATGAGACGATTCGTCGTGCCCCGCTCGGTTGATTAGCGCTCGAGCTAGGGCGTTCGCCCTCTCGTTCCCCTCCAGACCCGCGTGGCCCGGCGTCCACGTGATTTGATGGTATTCTTGCAGCCTCGGGCCTAGAATCTGAGCCGCCAGAAGCGGTGTTCGTCCATTGGTAAAGTTACGGCAGGCCTGTTGCGAGTCGGTAACGACATGGACTTCCCTGCCTACCCTGTCTTCTTGCTTTATTACCAGTGCCGCGGCTATGGTCTCAGCCGCAGCTGGGGTCTCTGCCCTCACGGAGGCCGCGAGGGTCAAGGAGTTGTCTCTTCCGTTCACGGCGGCTACCGCAAAGAGGCCCCCTACAGGGTACGCCGCCACGTCCACGTACGTTACGTACGGGTCACCCTTGAATTGTCGGCGCTGTCTGTCGACGCGAGCCTTGCGTCGTCCTTCATGGAGTTCATGGCTCATGTGCTTCGGTATCGGGTTCGCCTTGATTTTGCTTCTGACCTCAGGCGGGAGTGATCGTTGCCCATCGAGGGCACGGAGCTCCGTTGCCGTTCCGGTCCGGTGGAGGATGGCTCTGCCCGCCGCCGTCTTCTGCAGTCTGGTCTTTTGCGAAGCCATAACCGCGTCCGACAGCTCAGCGAAGGTATTGTGGATCCCGAGGGCCTCTAACTTGTCGTTTGAGGTGGTGACAGGGAGACCCAGGGCCGTTTTGTACGCGCCTCTGATGATGGCATCGACTTGTTCTTGGTCGCGTTTGTTTAGCGAGTGATAGTGATACGGCATGCTATACGTGATTCTGCTGATCACCAGACTGAAACACAATGCACGCTAGCTTGAATTTTCACGGACGAGGAGTCTGCAAAAAAATAAAGGTGGCGTTCTTTTTTCAGAGTGATGTGAAACTTTTTTTTTATTTTATCTCAGCAATAAATAAAAAAGTACAATCATAAAAAAAAAGTCGCAGGCCTGCGCGGAACACGCAGCACAGTCACAGCGTAAGCTGGAGGAACCCGCCGTGGTTGCTCAGTGGCTATGGTGTTGGGCTGCAGAGCACGAGGTCGAGGGAGCTAATCCCGGCCACGGCGGCTGCATTTCTATGGGGGCGAAATGCAAAAACGCCTGTGTACTTCGATTTAGGTGCATGTTAAAGAACCCCAGGCTGTCGAAGTTTCCGGAGTCCTCCACTACGGGGTGCCTCATTATCAGAAAGTGCTTTTGGCACGTAAAACCTAATAATTTACTTTTAAGCTGGAGGAGTGACTACACGGGAGCCCCATTAGTATCTTCGCGTCGCTTTCACGAGAATGATCTGAATTGTCCACCCAGCGTCGGCGGTGAGCTGCGGCTTGTCCTGCTCTCTGCACCGTGGTCTGCTGAGCCCGATGTTGCCTGATTGCAGCCGCGCGCGGCTGTACGAGCTTACGCTGTAAAACGAACGAACGGTGTTATGGGGCTGCCAATAGGATGTGTTGGATCATTTTGTCTTTACAGCGTAAGCTGTTAGGGACTCATTCCAACAGCCGTTTCGGGTGGCTATGGTGTCCGCCACTGCCTTTGCCGCCAGTGTCCGGTGTCCATAGCAGCTATCACAGGAAATTAGAAAAAAAAACTGAGCCACGTCAATTTTTTTCTTTCTTTATTATATGGGAGCAGAATCTTAAGCAAAATTAGAAAAGAACTCTACAGAAATTTAAGCTGACTGAGAGCACATTCAAATAGGAGGCAAGCATGTGCAAGCGTCCTATAACGGCATCCAGTCCGGCAGTGTTTCTTGTGCAGCGTAGACACTACGAACGTAGGCAACAGATTCCTGAAGAAAACGACCGAGTGTTTCGTCATGGTTCAGCGTGCCTGCCACAAATTCTACTGCGCCAAAGTCTATGCAGGCAAAGTACCATCTACATGCCATATGGTGGGTCACAGGGATCTGTAAATGGTAGGAAACGAATTGTGTGTGGTGCAACATCTAAATTAATTTTAAGTGTTCTTTGAAATGTCCCAGAAGAGCACGACATCCTTAAATCCACAAAGCAGTGGTGAATTGTTTCAGAATGTGGACATAAACGGAAGTTTGTCGACCACGGTATGAAACAACCCTTTTTTTTCTAACCAGGCTTTGACAGGAATTAAGGGTTACTGAATGCAACTTAAGAAGCTTTTAATACCTGGAGCAATGATCATTGGATGAACACGTTTAAGCAAATCTAGGTGACATTCCAAATAAGGTGCACGATAATGAGGAACAGAAAACAATGTGTCTATGAGTGCACCACAGATTTCTCTGCGGGAGGCAGTGAAAATATAAGCCATACTTAAGCGAGCCTTAAGAAAGCGAAAGCCTTCGACATTCTCCTTGAAGAAGCCCCAAGGTGCCCGTGGTGCCTCTCTGACAAATGAAGACACAACTATTTCTGTAAGGTTAATGAATGATCGAAGTTGTGACATCTCTTTTAGAAAGGGACTGTTTGCATCACGACAGAAAAATAACCACGAGACAAGTTGCCTAACAGAAAGGCCAAGTAGGCCAAGACACCATTGTTAGCGCAAGTAAAAATAGCCGTGTCGTCTGCATTTAATATACAGTCCATAGTGGTCAGAACATTAGGTAGGTCGTTAATAAATAGCAGAAACAGCAGCGGGCCAAGGATCGAGCCCTGAGGAACGCCTTGATACATGTTCTTAGCAGATGAAAGTTTGCCGTCAATCTGAACAACTTGAGTACGATTGGTTAGGTAGCTAGAAATAAGCTGATGTGGTGGGCCACTTATACCGTAAGATTCAGGTTTATGTACTAGAATATTATGATTAATGGTGTCAAAAGCTTTTGTTAAATCTATAAATACACTTCCAACCAGCAAGCCTTGGTCTATAGCCTTCTTGACTTTGTTGGTGAAAGTTAGAAGCGCAAGCTCAGTTGAGCAACCCTGCCGAAAGCCATACTGTTTAGGTGATAGTAGATTAAATTTTGCTAGGTAGGATGATAAACGTGTGTGAACTAGTCGTTCAATGATTTTACTGAAAAATGTAATAAAATCTTTTTTTTGATTTTGCTGAACTCGAAGCATGTGAGCATGTGAACATGTGAACTGCTTGCTTGCTTGCTTGCTTGCTTGGCTTTGCTTGGCTTTGCTTTGTCTAATGTTGTTCACATTGCTGTTCCTAACAATAAATGATTTTTTCTAGCCTCAGATAACGATAGTTTAGTCCCTTACTCACACAATGGTATAACGGTCCAGTCATGTTTTTCACCTATACGTGACAAAGGGCAGGCAAAAAATATCAGGGTGCCTAAAGCGGCTGCATTTTTTTTCCGCCGGTGATGCTTTTAGAACCCTGATCAAATGCATCAGCAATACTCTGTGTCGTTACCACAATTCGCGTGCATCTGCACTGCCTCGTTTCGCTAGAACCTCACTACCGCCAACGCGTATCTCCACAGCCATTTAACTTCGTTCGTAGTGAGACGTAAATAGGTGGCTGGAGAAACGGCATCCTGAATACATTCATGAGTTGCCAGTCGCCTAACACTTCAACGGGCTAAAAGGGTACTGGGTCGTACGGCCAGGGAAAGGCGATAGCACCTGGAAGACTGCGCCTTTCAACTTCAAGTGAGCACTTTCTTCCCACAATGAACTTCGTCTTGTTTCGCCGAGGCGGCTGTAAACGAGAACATTTTCCAGCGTGATATAGGCAGGATCGTTTGTGAGGTTTAGAACAGGGAGAGCGTAAAGGCGGCTCTGCTTTCCAAGCAACCACATATACGCCAGCCAGCTTGAAATAAGGTTCTTTGAATTGTGAGAGTGTACTTACCGAAAGATCATTGGTTATCTATGCACACCTGCGAGTTAGATGTGTTTCGGAAACGCGGCCTCAACTTATCAGACCACAGGCTCCTCTAGACACACCATATTTGTTCCCAAAGAAAGTGATGGACGGGGGAAAATTATAAACACTGACGAGAGACGCCGACAAATGGTACGTTCTAAGCTGTGTAATCTTTCGACCGGTAGATATGGTTAGTAAAATAAGGCATGCTGTCCCCGACAACTCTAAAGGTTATTCTTGATTTGATTCACTGAGATGGACTGTATTCGTATCTTTGTGCTTTTTGATGGTGAATTTTATATTTGAGGAGAACTCACTTGCAGATGTTACCTACGCACGTTCTGTGGTGTGGACATCTAAGTTGTTTTAGGAAAAAAAAAAGAAACCAAGCAATAACTTGCGCCATAAATGTCAACGGTAAACCCCACCTTCGCCAGCAGAAGAAAAGTAAGATTTTTACTAGTGTCTTGGTTAAAGCCTGACATGCGCTACACGTAAATATACATGCAGAACTCGCTGACAAACAGGCATTTCGCTACTCGTTAGGATTAAAACAGTTAGATCAAACAAGAACGCCGTAATCATTCGTAACCATTCCATGCCGGCCTGTCCTCATCCTATTAAGAACTGTTTCCGGGTTTCTCATCATTAGCACCTATAGGCGTACGCTGTGCAGAAATGGAAATAAATTGATGTGTCATTTGTCACTCTAGGAAGCGTACTCGAGTAGAGTAAAGAAACGTTATACCCGCTTAATTACGAATCGTATCAAGCTACAGAAGAGAGCATTCTCATTAGAACTGAGAAAAAACAGAGCGATGGCAATTTTCTCAAGGTGGAAACTGCTGCCTCAAGTCTCTCCTAAGCTAAAGCAGAGCAAAATTTAAGTTTGTGTAGAGAGAAAAGGGAGCGTATAACGAAAGAAAGCAAATAACAAAAGGAAAAGATAGCCCTGAAGTCGTAATCTTGTTTTATAATTTATGAAGACGCGTTCATAGAGAAGCAAAAAGTGCCGGTTTAAACTAAATGTAGTTCATGCACAGATGATTCTGGTTTAATTGGCTCAGTGAGTAAAACACCGTCTAATGCTCTTCTTTAAAAAATCGGAAAAGGACAAAGTTTTGTGCAAACAGAATGGACTCGCAACAACGTTTTACACTAGGACGGTTTTTAAGAGCGGATGCCAAAAAATTCGTGACGTCGGACATAAAATTAAAAAAATAAAGCAGGGTTAAACGTCGCGAAATGGCAGAGTAGGTAGCTTATGAAGGACGCCGTAGTGAAGGGTACTGAATTTATTGAGAGCACCTAGAATTGTTTAAAGATGTGCCTGTGACACAGGCATTTTTTGTATTCCGGCTCCATAGAAATACGGCTGCCACGGCGATATATCGAACCCATGATCTCGTGCGCAGCAGCGGAATGTCGTGGTCAGTGAATCGCCAAGGCAGGTGAACGTAGTGATAGCGGAGGGCCATTGTGAAATGACCAAACAGCTCTCAAAAATAAAGCTTACGGCTGAACTTATCTCACGATGGATGTCGACGTTGAAGCGATAAGCAGTGAAGCAATATTGAGGCAGTGTGGCGACTCACCCTGTTGCTACTGCCGAAACGCGTCGCGTGTGAAGCCGTGTATGAAGCCGCACTTTCTCTCCAGTGCATCTCACTGGGTACGCTGCGCCATCTAGCAGCTCTGCCACGAAGTCCACGGGTCGCACGTGTCCTAATATCTATTTGAACAAGATTGTACGAATATGTATGACAGGGGTTAGATTCCACTCCGCAACGGAGAAATTTTAAAGCACTTTTTTTAGACATTCAAGAGCGGCGCATACCCAGTCCGCACGTACTAAGTACTCAGTGTACTCAGTGTCCCAAGTTGGAGTCAAACACGCTCGTTGAAGAGTGGCATACACCCAATGCCACATACTCAGCCACTCAAGTTAGTCCTATGGTTGGTTTCGAACATGGTTTCATCACCACAGCAGCACGATGTTCCATTCATTTGGCAGGGTACTACAAAGCAACCCAAGTTGGCGTGAAAACAGATTCAAACATGGAAATATCCAGAAAAGTGCGTGAACTATCCCGAGATTGTCAATCCTATTAAAGGCTTTCTGAAATCGGTCCGGGAATGGTCGAGCGCCGCTCAATGAAAAACCACGCAACCGTGCTACCCAAACCAGCGGCCACTGGCCAAACTACAGGAAGGTGACGATCATGACAACAACAAAACAACGTTGAACGTCGATGACAAGGCCGACGGAACGATAGCGAGGATCGTACGTCGAGAACGACAAAGGCGGTACAATGTCACCGACAACGACGGGGTTCGTATGGAAAAAGACAACAAGGATGATGTTCAACGCGCACAGGCAAACATGAATACATCGCACTCTATGAATGCGGACTCTCGCTGCGAAAACGCTGGTGTGAGCAAACGTGGCAGCAGCAGCGTGCGAAGTGACCTTCGTGCTTTATATCGCTTCAACACAAACAGTGGCAAAAAAAAACAGCGCGCACAAAGAGATGAGCAGTTTGCACATCAATTTCAATATACGGCGCGCGCCACCGTGGACCGCCGCGCAAAGGCGCAGTTGCAGGAGGAGTAGGAGTAGCTCTTGCCCCCACCCCCTCCCTCCCGCGCTGCCTCCCCAATTTCCTCCGTTTAGCGCCCGAGGTGGAGCCGCGATCATCAGGAGATGTATTCTGAGACGATCGCTCGCCCATAGTCGACTGGCAGGGAACGAGATCGCCAACGAGGTCGCCCGAGTACTCACACACTCTGCCCCAGCGCAGTCAGACTACTCCCTGTCCAAAAACTGAGACTTAACCACATAGAGAGAAATTCTAGAACACTATAGAATGGGCAGGAGATCCCTGAGATCCTTAAGCCTGAGCACAGACGAAAGCAAGCGCCGCAGGGCTTGTGCAACTTTATTGTCTGCGTTTTCTTTTAAAATAAATGCCTAGAATGTTTTGACGCACGTCCATCGAGGTGATGGAAACAATGGCAAAACTAGAGGAGCCTTGGAACAAGATGCGCTGGACATGGTCACACAGACGTCTGCTGTCCTTCTGCCCGCCGGCGTGCATGTAGTTCCCGCGAGCGTCCGAGGAACCACGCGAGAAACGCGTTGTTCATGGTGCCGCTGTCCGCTGCTCCAAGACACTGCCACCGAAAATTTTCACTTGCACAAGGCAACGCAGTGCACTAGCCGATCAACAGACCACAAATATCGCTGTGCAATACCGCTTGCAAACCGCCATCAAAAATACATTAAACTACCACCTCTCTTATGTCTATTGCACTTCACAGCAACCAACCACGAAAAGACGTGTTGGTTTATTCAATGTATGTCGGGCGTACCAAACAACAACACGTAAAACTGACGAAGCCCGAAACTACTAGAAAGCGCTATTCATTTTTCGATCTTGCTGAAACAGCCAGTCAGCGCACGCCGATGGCGAAGGCGTGGTGAAGGTGATAATATCGTCGCAAGTGATTCTCGAAGAATACATCCCCATTTGCCCTTGCGCCCGGTTGCGAAATACGCAGTTACTGCCGGAGCCCAACGCCACCCCCACTCCCCTCATCCCGTTCTATCTCCCCACGACCTTTTTTCGCGCGATGGAAGACGGCGCGTTCGCTCTCCGCCTTACTCCCACGCGTGCGCCAGATTGAGCTGCGATCATCGGCTCCCCTCGCGTGCTTTCACTCGAACTTCCATCATACGCCACGCCGCGACGCTGTTATCGCCCCTGGACTTCATACGGCACATCACGGCGACGGCGACGGCGATGGCAAAAATTCGTCTGGACTGTTCGTATAATTGCTATCACAGTAAAATAATTTGTAGTCCAAGGAGGAGACTAACAAAGTTTTACGCTTGGTGTGACTGGTTTGATCCCACCATCGAACACGTAACTTTTTTTTCTTTGAAGATGCCCGAAATATGACGAGGCAACTGCCTACATACCGCTATATAGGTGCCTTGTGTGTGGCTAGAAACTATTCGCATTATAGAGTTAAAGATGCGGTGAGAATCAGTTTATTTAGCTAACTTCTTGTTTCCATTACTAATCTCAACATTATATTAACATTTTAGGGGAGACTCGTAATCGATTTGGAGTTGGTAGATCCAACGAGCCATGTGAGCCATGTACAACGAGCCAGTCGCTATTGTTATGACGTATGCACCATTTCTTTGGTGATGCTCTGTTTACAACCCTCTCCTGCTTTCACGAAAACCCAAATATATATATAGCTGGCTTTATAACAAAATACAATCCACAACCAGCTGCATTTGTGCAAAACACGTTTACATTTACCTACTCTTCAACAAATTTCGTTTCTTGTTTCCTTGAGACCTACATTTTTATTCCTGTTTCGACCTGTTACTACGCTCCGGAGGTGCGAAAAGCCCGTTCTTTTGTGTTTTTTCTGCCAATGATTACAACTTAAACAGATCCCAGATAGAAGTACTCCAAACCAACCTGCATAGCCGCTGCCTTCGCCGCCGCCACAACCACATCTTCATCCCTCCAAGTTTTTCCCCGGTACTGCCACGGATGGAGAAAACTCGAGAGAAAAAAAAAATTTGCTCCTTAGAACACTTTGCGAGAAGGGAGTATTTCTCTTTCCCGGACGCGTCGCCTTGAGCGTGCCCTCCTGTAGGACCAGATAAGGCACTGCGGTGAAGACACCGTAGGACACGGTACACGAGGCAGTGAGCGGCAGTCGCTTCGGCTATGATAATCGCGTTCAGTTTACGTATATCTGCTGCGGGTTGCTGCACTTTCATCTTTGTATGCTTTTCGCGGTGGCGACCAATGCTTTTTCTGGAGGTGTTTTCCTCAATGGAAATAGAAGGAATGGCAAGAGCACAGTTCAGCGTTGAAGGCATGTGCGAATATGATGACTACGTCAGAACTCTTGTCGACACGGCTCGGCCAGCAGCACTCTACCACGTGGGATGGTGTGCCTATTGTGGCAACAGCCCTTTGCATCAAACCATATTGGGTGAGTTGCTTCCTTGACAGAATTTATTAAGTTGAGTACATGACTATTTGTTTTGTGATTGCGTTCGTGATTTGTCAACGCGAATTCTAAACACCGACATGACAACGTGACAGTTCCGAGAATTCTTGGCTATCACTTAATCTTCTCTGTGTTGGACGTGGTGCTGACAAATGTGATATATTTATACTAGTTCAACTGGCCTATGGCAATGTTGACTATTTTTCTGGTCGTCGCAGAAAAAAGTGGAGAGAAGTGCATCTCACCTGGCTGCCTTGTTCAATGGGAAAAATTCATGTAGGCTACGATACTTATGAAAGGTGCTGCGTGGTTTTGAGTGCACAGTTTGAGATCTGTCCCTGACATTTGATGCAGTCGCGGCTGTCGCACCATCCTATCAGCGTTAGATGTGCACGATGTCAGTGTTTTGAAATTCGCAAGCAAACCTTATCAAACAATATTAATTTCACGTGCTTCAGAGCATTACGCGTTTGCAGCTGTAATGGGTGAAAATCATGGGCTCGCCCGTTATCGCGTGGGCACTTAACATCTTTACGTTCGCTTTTTATGCCCGGCGCACATTGCGGGCTTGGCAAGAAGTGTCTCTTGTCGCTGCTCGCCTTGGACAATTTCGGTTGATGGTTGCTTGTGCTGGATGCTCATAGCCTAGGGTATAGAGCTCGCCCATCTCGCATCGATTCACTGAGAGCAACGATAACAGCCTAATTCGCGTGGGTATCTGCGCATGCATGACGCATTGTTGGAGACGTCTCAATGATCTGAAAGTAGTTGTCGCCTAACAGCCCACGCGCGTGGTATACTGTACATTCTTTTTAACGGCACGAAAACGGGCACCACACAGAGAACGCGATGATCATAGGGTGATTTTGTGCTTTTTTGTTGTCGGTCTTTTTTTTTTGTCGGTGTTCACTTCTCATTGCGCCGTTAAAGAGAACTTCCAGTACGCCGCACCAACTTTCCCTGTAAGAAGCCCTTTTCTGCTGGGGTATAGTTGGTTCGTACACTGTACTACTTGTGTACTAAGTTTTTGTATACATATTGTATTTGTGATAACCCGCGGTGTACTAAGCCCGATCCTGTTTCTGATAGCGCGTCACAACTACTCGTCATAAACCATGCAGATAAGCAAAGGCACCACTGTATAAAGGGCGCTCCAGCTAATTTTAGCCAGTTAGTGAAATGTGGTTTAATGGCGCAAAAGCGGCTAAGGCTAGGCTGCGTCAAACACACTTTAGCCAGAGTTTAAAAGCATGCCGATGCCCTCTAATACGACGCGACCGAAGGCACGTTGCTGATTATGGTATGCAGTAAATCGCACTATCTTTGTATTCTGCTTAATCGGATAATTAGTTAAGCTTAATTAACCAACCTTGGAAGCAATGAATTTAGGAAAAAGGTTCCAATTAGAAAGCTGGAAAGTGCTTTGCAGAACGTCTGACTAAACAGTTTCCAACTTTCTATCTATTAGGCATTAGTGTTTTCCCACTTACTGCAAATGCCCGCGAAATACGTACAAAAAATACCACGTGGCATGTCCGCTTGCGTGCCGTGATTTCAGCGCTCCCAAATGCTACGCGTACAAACGGACATAGCATTTAGCCGGGTGTGCTGCCGCCGCTTCTGTTTATCGTTATCGTCGCGTAAATGGCGTAAACCGCACAGCCAACGCCTGCGTCACTGCCCTGTCGCCTTTTAAGCGGCAGCACGCCCTGCTAGATGCTATCTTCGTTTGTGCGAGAAATGTTTCGGAGCGTTGCAGTCACGACGTGTGAGCGGCCGAGTCCCGTGTTTTTTTTTCTTTTTTAATGTCTCGGACATCTGATATAAGCGGGAAAACATTAATATATAGTAGATAGAAAGTTAGAAACTGTTTAATCAGGCATTTTGCAAAGCGCTCTACAGTTTGTAATTGGAATCTTTAGCCTAACTTCATTTCTTCAGAAGTTGGTTAATTATTCTTGACTAATTATGCAATTAACCAGAATACAATAATTACTGTGGCTTACTCTGTGAAGTAATCAGCAACTTACATTTGGTCGCGTCGTCTTAAGTGGACCGGCATATATTTTAAACTCTAGCTAAATTTAGCTGGGACACCCTGTATAATCTTATGTATTTCAGTGCATAAACCCGTTTTGCAGCAGTAGTTAATTTTGCCTGCATCCGACGTGCGAGTATTTTATATGTGTTAATTATCACATACACAAGTTACATTGCGGAACACTAATAGATGTGTGTTCCATCTTAACTAAATAACTAAATAAATAACTAAATATCAATCAAGTGAGGACAGCGTCGATCGCATTAACGAGAAGAAAGCGTTGTCCTCGTTAGCACGATATACAAGTTGCATAACTTTATTGCCATCGCATTTGCAGAGCCACTGCGTAAGCGAAGACAAGCAGCAACGAAAATAAAACTACCAGAAATGTATAGTAATATAATTGCAATGTAGACATCACATGAAACACTATCAACGCTAACTGTAGTGACTGCCGCATATCCCTAAACGAAATTTGCACCAGCTCTCTTCAGAACTTTGTTACTCTATCTTCGGAGGGTTTGCGCGATCTAATTTGTACGGATCATTCATTTTAAAAAGCGCCAAAGAACACGGACAAGGAAGAGCCACTTCTCTACTTCTTTGCGATAAAGAACCTCAGTTCCTTAGAAGTTAATCAGTGGAATTGTGTCCCCATTGTGTATTTTACATTTACATAGCTTTACGTTTGTGGCGCATACGCAGCAAGAGTAGATTGACGATGACTTACCTTCCTTTTCTTCCTTTCTATCATTCAGCCCATTGCGAATAGTATATATTTGTTCAGGCTTCAATAATCATGTTGTTGGCAGTCAGTGCTGGTCCATTGCTCTTCCTAGTCCGTGTTTTTAGGCGCTATTTAAATTGTATGCTGCGTTGTATGTACGCCGTGCCAGTTGTGACTACCAGTTGGAATGATCCGACCTGTTTATATTTCTTTTGGTTGGTTGTTTATATGCTGTTGCCAATTTGTGCTGCTATTTTTCTCACATGGATTGTTAAGATTCAGTTCACGATTGTACCTTATTTTCTTGTTTTGTTTTGTGCAGCCGTAAACCAAAAGGTCTAAATGATCTCCACGGCATCACCGTCAAAAACTACATAGCAAGAACCGTCCTGTCTTGAGACTCGACGTAGTGCCAACGGACTCAAACGACCGCAGAACGACGGCAACAAAAACTGATCATCTGTATGTTGTAATTAGCGCTGTTGCAGCAAGCCCACGAAATGAATGACAGAATGCGTGATGCTTTTAAATGGTGCTTCTACGCTATCAATAAAGAGAGTAGGAGAGAGAGAAGACGCATGTTTATTTACAAGGCACCGTGTGATGACACCCTCCGGTATTTATGTAGTCTTTCGACAGGCATGACGCCAACGTGAAAATAATGGCTGACAAGAAGGGCATTGCTTTCTTTTTGACACATGCGCATTCACTCGAAGTTGGTCAACTGCACTGTTGTGCAACCAGAAGCCAGTTTTCTTGCTGTCAATCCCAGCACTGAGCGGGTTTTGTCAATTCAAAGTTATGTTGTTCGCCCTTCGTAATACCCCGGCAACGTTCGAGTGAATGATGGACTCTCTGCTTCGTGGCCATAAATGATCCACTTGTCTATGTTATCTAGACGATGTGACAGCTCCCCCGCCCACGTTTTCTAGTCACCTTACACGTCTACCGGCCATTCTTTTAGTCTTTCGACGTGTATTTTAACACATAAAGCCGTTCCGGTCAACATTTCTCGCTTGTCTTCTTCCCTTTTATGGCGATAGCAATTATATGGACATTCTAGGCCATTATCGCCGTCGCTGTCAGCGTCGCTATATGAAGTCCAAGGGCGATAATACCGTCGCCGCGCGCCGTATGCTGCATGTGCGAGTGAAAGCACACGAGGGTAATCGACGATCGCGGGCTCAACGGGGCGTGTGCGAGGCAGGAAGGCGTAGAGTGAACGCGCCATTTTCCTTCGAGCGAAACACCGCATGGCGACGGGAGGGAGGGTGGATGGGTGGGGGGGGGGGGGTGGCGTTGGGCTCCCGCTACAACTGCGTATTTTGCGACCGGGTGCACGGGGAACTGACGATCGAGGCTCAGTCTCGCGCGTGAAACGGATGGAGGGGGGGGGGGGCAGCGCTAAAGGGAGGGGAGGGTTTCTACTCCGCCAACAGCTGCGTACTTTGCACGGCGGCGCGCGATATTGAAAGTCATCTAGAGACGGCTGATACCTTTGTGCGGGCTGTTATCTCGCCGCTGTCTGCGTAGAAGTGATAGACACCACGAAGGTCGCTTTTACCCGCTGTGGTTGTTCGCTGGCTATGGTGTTGGGCTGCTGAGCACGAAGAACTTCAGTTTGGCCTAGTTGGTGTTTAGCGCCCGTGTCGTTTTTGTGTTTTCTTCCGCTATCCCGGTCTGTATGTTCGGGCAATATGATATGCTAAGCACGAGGTCGCGGGATTGAATCCTGGCCACGGCGGCCGCATTTCGATGGGGGCGAAATGCGAAAACACCCGTGTACTTAGGTTTAGGTGCACGTTAAGAACCCGAGTGGTCGAAATTTCCGGAGTCCTCCACTACAGCGTGCCTCACAATGAGAAAGTGGTTTTGGCACGTAAAACCCCATAAATTAGATTAGTATAAATTAATTAAATCCTGCTGTTCCCGCGCTTGCTCACGCCAGCGCTTTGACAGCGAGCTTCCGCGCTCATCGAATGTGATGTGTTCGTGCTTGCTTCTGCGCGCTGACACCAAGCTTGCTAATTCACTTGGTAAGCGGATGTTTCCAAGTTTATACGGCCGATAAAGCTGCTATCCTTACTTCGTTTAACTGTCTGCTAATTTGCTCTCGCAATAGCTGCTTCGCCTTTCGGGCGAAACTGCGACATTTTTTTTTCGTTATACTCAGCATGAGTTTCGCTAAAAACAAGACAAAGTCATGCACTACCTCTCGGAGCGTATTCATGCACACCCACTTCACTACCACCATTGACGCCACACCCATGATGTTTTCATCTCTGACAATTGTAAACAATTAAACAGTTACTTTGTGAGCCGTTAGAATTGCCTGTTCAAAAAAGAAGCAATGATGCTCAGACACCATATCAGTCGCCCCTATTTCCCGCGTCATTAAAATGACTCCAGAGTAATTATTACTGAAGTCTGCAGGTTTTTCCATAAGTCAAAAACAGACTGCAGACTTCTCAGACCCCTCAGAACAGCAGTCCAATTACCAGTGAGCCGTTCTTTTTTGACCATTTGCATTTTTTTTTATTTATCACAATACCCATAGCGCCCGTAGGCATGACAGCGGGGGGTGGGGGGGGAAGGAAACAAAGCACCAATAAATAAAGCAGGCAAAACATAGCATATACCCGGAATGCTGTCATACTCGCACATACACACAAAAACACTATCTTACTTCAGTGGCCGTATACAGTTTGAAAATACATAATTTGATAGAATCATTGCGACATCGGATGGTAGCTTGTTCCATTGGCTTATGGTTCTGGGGAAAAATGACATTTTAAACGCTTCAGTTTTGCAGGCTATTTCTTTAACCTTATTTTCATGGTCTATCCGTATAGAAACGTAATCAGGCTTGGAAAATTATTTCCCGGGATTTATACCTGTTCGAGAGTGGAATATCTTATGAAAGAGTTTCAGTCTGAGATATTTCCTGCGTTGCTGAAGTGGCTCCCAACTGAGGCTTTCTTATGAATCTCAGCTGCTTGCAATTAACCCACGTACTTCAATACGTTTCCAGCATAGGATTGTCCCGTTTGCGTTGTTCCCCGCATATAACAGTTTCCAACACTGAAATGCATTTTTTTACTTTTCTTTGCGATCGCCTTTAGAGCTGTTTCATCTTGTTCCTGCGCCAACTCACCCAACTGTTCTCACTACCTCTTCCAGAATTATCAGCGAAGGCTGTACTTCACCCACGTACTTTAATCTTGCCATGCACGTCAGCCCTATGACCCCATCAGGCAGAAAGTTATTTCAGCGGCTTATAATTTTGCCAGGATGGAGGGCTGAATTCTAGGCTTTAATTGAATGACACCCAGTTTGAAGCTTTACCTGCCCTCACCCATAACTTTTCCTTTATATCCACCAAATATAAACAAGGTGGCGCGTTTAGTTCATCGAGTACACCACAGGTGACATGAAAAAAAAAAAGAGAATGCTAGGGTTCAGTGATTATTCGCAAAGCTCCTAATAATTCTACACACGTCAGCGTTTCGCCAAAAAATGTCAAACTACACGCCCTCAATTTTTACCAGGCATGAACACGGTGTGACGCAGGGCCTTCTTAGGATATTGGGAAACATAGCGCATAACAGCCGCATAACGCATTCGAGCACTCTGTAAATGGCATTGGCTGTAGTTACAAAGGCTGTAATTTAGGAACACACATTCAACTGCGCATGCACGTTGGCTATAATATCCCCCTGCTCCCTCTGTCCCCTCTTTAAAAACAAATTTCGTCTCGGTGGCAGTAGTAAGACGGTGGGCTAAATTCGGCGCCCTTCGTGAAACACGACTGTAGCTATCCGGAGCACATGCGTTCGTAATTTACTCGAAGGGCTGAAATTGCCACACACATTCTGAACTTTGCCTGCGGATTATTTTGCATTATGTTCACCAAATGCAAAACAAGCACCTTGTTTATTTAGCTGAGGTCATCAGGTAAACATAACGTGCCTCGTGGAACACATGGAAATAGGCATAAAACGTTCTAGTATATCACTAGTTACCTAAAATGACTGTAGTTATGCCAGAAAGCTTAAACATTGTTAGCGCATCATGCCTAATATCGACCACACTTCCTCTCAGTGTCGGCTTGCTGTCATGCACAATCATTACAGCGAAGCTGATAGCCTCTCGGTGGTCGACATTTTTTGTGTCCGCTTCCGTTAGCAAAAATGTGGGCCGATCCCGATGGCAGTGCCAGCCAGGAGCAGTCGTTCGTGCCTTCGTAAGGCACAGGCTTCAAGCACTCAGTAAAATGAAGTGAACAGTGCACACAATCTTTAGAATCACGCATACAACTTGCAGAACAACATACGTTTCAATAGGGAAGCACAACACAATCATCCGAACCAAATAATTTTTTATAAGGCGCTCCCGATAACAATGTGAATCAGATAGTGATCCCCGCGTATGCTTCCAAGTAAAGATTACTGTTGCGCAAGTTACCGCGTTGACAGCAGCTTGTGACGTGGGGAGTGCCGTCCCTAGCCCTTCATATACAAAAGAACCAGCCTACGAACTGATTTCAATGATGTTTCAGCATGACTATGGGTAGCTGTGTGCTTTCAAAATTACCATTGCTCACATTACTCTAAATTACCATTACTAACATTCCTTTGAAGCAATAAAGCAGTGCCTACTTCTCCTCAGCAGCCATACTGCTGGTTTCCACCAGCTTCGCTGAACATCCACTTCCGCAGGGCCGGGACAGTGAGTCAGTTTTTATAAGTCACTGAAAAACGGCGAACATAACAACCTACTCACGCTTTGATGAACCTGCTGAAGCAAATTTTACAATGATTATAATTTACCAACACGTGTTTTACTTTACATCTGTGGACCATGACATCAACCCCTCCCCCCCTTATTTTTCTAGCAAATTATATCTTGCTGGCATCTACATGTATCACGGTACAATGGGTTGAATTATACGCCATTTGTAAAACAAACCTATAATGCTCCGTGGCGCTTGGATATGTAATTTACTGCAAAGACTGTAATTAACCTAGATATTTTGTACTTCGCCTACACCATTACCCGCAACATTCTTTTTATTTTCACAAAATATGGAAAAGATATACCTCGTTCAAATTACTGAAGATACCAGGAAAACATATCAAGCTTTCCATATGACCGTTTTGAGCACTTGCTTAAGGTGTTTATCGCAAAGGCTGTACCTAACTGACGCTCTCGAAGCGTTGTTCACGCATCAAAAACATCGTAAACGCATGAAAATATCGATACTATGAGAGCTGACTATTTATTTCCAAAGCTTATAACTATGCCAGAATCGCTAACGTTTCGCCACACATTATACGTAACATGCCCCCTATTTTCACCAAATAGAAGCCTGGCGGTACGTAGAGTTCTCTTCGTACAGCTGGAAATATAGTTGATAACGGTCATATAATATCTTCGAGCGTTTGCTTAAGGAGTTCCTCGCAACAGCTGTAATAGACTGACACTCTGGAAGCTTTCTCCAAGCAACACTTGTATATAGTCACTGGTTTACTCAGAATGTCAACTTTTTGGCACCTTGACCTCTTTTAGGACATTAGGGAAACTTCTTAAGCGGTTCATAAAATACGCTTGCGAATTTTCTGGTGCACGTCACCCATAACGTGTCCCCCATTCGCTGCCAATATAGAATTGCTACCGCCTTTGGTTCTTTCAGGGAAGCAGGGAAGCTTTGTGAGATTTTTTTTAGCCACTGCACAGGTAAGAAAAAAATGTATAGTCATTTTAATTTATTCTTTAATTACCCTACATACTTCAAATTTTTTTTCTGTGCATCGCTGATAACATTTCCAGCGTCCCCTCCAGATATAACTCCGTTATAAGCCGCACACTTGAAAAAAGGGTTCGTAGTCAACTGTGTGTTTTTTTTTTTTTAGTGTGCAACAATTATCGACTGTCCCATCAGTCTGCCTTAAATACTAACAATAATAAAGGGACACTAAAGAGAAACACACAATCAGTTTAGATCCAAAAAGCCTCTATGAACAATACTAGTTTCACTTATTTCGCGGTAGTAGGTTTAATATTAGGAGAACGTTTAAAGTGCAGACACAATATTTTTTGTTTAATTTCGCAGCGGAACCCCCAGGCCCGGTACGTCAGGGTGATGTTGCAGATTTCAAAGTATTTCATTTCATTTGAGCCGTTTTGGTGAAGTGAAGCTTTTTGAAACTTGCCATAATCTGTTTTGGCTCATTTAACATGCAATGTAGTCCGCGGTTACCAAGAAAAACATAGTTAGGCTCAAGCACACGCTGTCAAAAATTCATGACGTTATGGGCCTGTTGGTGCGCGAAATTCATGGCGGCGTCGCCACCGGATTACCAAGCGTCGGTCTCGCGGCAAGTGTAGCTTTTTTGTGTGTTTAGGGGTGTAGTTTACTAACACAGCTCAAATAGGTCTTTTTTCTCTTTTGTGCCCTTTTAATTTCTAAATATGAACTCCGTGAATTATCTAGTTCTCCCAGGGCCCCGTTAGTACACGGATATATATTTTCGAGTGCTGCTGGTCACACTAACGACTTAGCTGTAAAAGCTTGCAGAGCAATGGTGGAAACAATGTGAACATTTAGCATCATACTTGTTCACTATGAATTGAAGCTATTCATACCATTAGAAATGATGGTTAGGCTGCTAAACTGCTCTTCATTGCACTTGTTCATCTACTATTAGCATTCGCATAATTTAAACAAAATGAATAATTAATAAAAAGTAGAGCTCACCCACACCAAGAATGCCGTGTCATGGCTGAATGCATAGCGTGAACTACTGGGACACAACCTAAGGGACAAGAAAAGACAGGACGCTGCGCTATGTCCGTGTCATGTCTTTTCTTGTGCCTTAGTTCGTGTCCGAGTAGTTTGCGCTCTCAATTTAGCCATGCTTCCATACCAACTAGCCCATTTTTCACTTTTGATACCGTATCAAGGCTTTAGTCATTTGAAAGATTTAACCTGTGAAAAGTTAAGGACGACTGAAAAGCAGCCGCAGATGTGGAAGACAGAAGCCTGGCAATGACAAATCGGGACGCCGGGAGGGAGGGGAAGTGGGAGAGGGGAAGGGGCTTCCGGGAGCGCTCTGCGTAGTCAGCACCTATGCAAATTCCTTAGATGGATTTTGGTGATGCCAGTTTTTTGGTTAAGACCTTGACGTCCGGTTACTTTGACTGCAGGAAGGTTGTTTCTGATCGTTTAGCAGAATTACAAAAGTGTACCAAATGTACGTGAGAAAATATTACTGGCTGCAATAGTAAAAACGTGAATTCTGCATATTTCTTCATCTGGACCGAAGGAGCACGATATATAAGGCGCTGCATACATTTTGCGTAAGCTCGTTGATATGCAGGAGCGAAAAGTTTTCAAAAGTACGTCGGTGCTGTATGCTAACAAGATGTCATATTTTGGGCGTATGCACATTCACAGTCAAAATAAGTGGCTAGGTTGACGACTGCTGCTGCCTTGCCGTGTACGAGTGAGGCTGTGTTCCTCACTCATACAAAAACGAAATCCCAACAACACGTGCTTGCGCACGTGTTGTTGGGATTTCGTTTTTCTTTTTTTATCTCTCTCTCACCTATCGCATCCCTTTGCCTCTCCCCCAGTACAAGGTAGTCAGCCCGAGATAATCTCTGGTTAACCTCCCTGTCTTTCCTTTGCCTTTCTCTCTCTCTCTCTGGCGCATTTAAAATGTGAATAATTCATAAACACAAAATATTCAGTAGCAGGGCAGTGTGACGTAGAGTGTAATGCTATTGTAGCGCCTCGTGGCGAATGATTTACATACGCTTTTTGTTGCTAGATGATAGGCGTTCAGAAAAGAAGTTCAGCAGCATGTTACACTCTTGCAACACGCGTTAAGGCGAAAGCCTGCTGACCACTTGGTAACGCATTCAGTTATACGATCGCAGGGGTCAGACTTCTTGCAAGACATAACGTGCCGCCGTGTGAGGTTAACGTATGGCGTGGTAGGTTGACCTCCTCAACGACACATGCGAGTACCTAATGCACTACCTAAGGGTTATTTCTTTCTTTTATTCTTTCTCTCCCCCTTTTTTCCCCAGTGTAGGGTAGCCAACCGGGCTCTGTCCTAGTTAACCTCCCTGCCTTTCATTTCTCATTTGCTCTTTCTTTCTTTCTTTCTTTCTTTCTTTCTTTCTTTCTTTCTTTCTTTCTTTCTTTCTTTCTTTCTTTCTTTCTTTCTTTCTTTCTTTCTTTCTTTGTGATTTCGTTCGTTCTTTTTTTCCTTCCTTCCTTCATTCTTTCTTTCGTTTCTTCATTTATATTCAGTCATAGCATCTTGCACTAAGACAAATGACAACAAGACAACAAAGACAACACGACAACAAATGCATGTGCACTATGCAATGAGTTAGCGAATTTACCTCACATGCTCTGGCACTTCCCGCGTTACACAGTGATAACAACAACACTTCTTCACGTTGGGATGCGGTCCTACACAGCCCACACCTCGAAGAACAGTTATGGGCTGTCCAACGGGCCCACGACGCGGCGGAGAGACTCGGCCTCTCGGTCCCGACGTGGGAGCGGCCCGCTGCGCGCTAGTGCGCACCCTAAAGGACCCTAATAAAGTTTTTCATCCATCCATCCATAGCATCTTGCATGTTTAAGTTTAAGGGGTATGAGCCATTCCTGATATTGATATTTTTTATTCACTGGGTTAGATGCTGCTTTTTTGCTGGTATGAGCCATTACAACGCTCCACATAAGTCTTTTGCCTTAATAAACAAGTTAAACAATAACGCAAAGAAATAAGAACTTTCCAGGAGGATGGTTTTGTGAGCGAGGTAGTATTCCATTATTTAGGCGAGTAGCACGGAGGAGGAGGAGGAGGAAAGAACTTTATTGGGTCCTGAGGAGCCCTTCCTACCCACTCTTAGTTTAGAAAGACGAGCACAGTTCTCTTCACCTTAGTATAAAGTCTGTATTCGTGCGAGCAGCACGAATACAGTCTTTATACCAAGGTTAAGAGAACTGTGCTCGTCTTTCTTCCCTTTGTATCAAATCTCACTTTCGTGCTTCTCGCCCCGAGGATATTCGAGGCCATGAGTTTTCGTTTAACTAACTGATAAAAATGAATTGCTGCTAATTCAACCTAATGAATGCAGGCTAATTGATTGTGAACGTTGCATGAAAACACAGATATAAAATGGAAGTCTTCAAAGACCACAGGGGTGATGCAAAGTCTTGTGAGGCCAGCAGCAAGAACGACTCACAGATATAGTTTGTTTGTTGGCTTGTTTGTTTTTAAGGCAAGCAAATCAGCTAAAGAATCGAAATCGATATAACGCGTTGTTAGCAGCCGGAACGATTCTGCATTTTCTGCTCGATTATTGAGAGGGGGTCAATGCTTGATAGTAATCGGCCCCAACCAGTTAGTCGAGCCATGGGCTTCTATAAAAACCTGTCTAACTGTTCTTATTAGAGGAGATAGCCCCATAATCTTTAGTGAAAAACTTCAGGTCAGAATGTAGCTAGAAATTTTTGTCGCAATATGTGCTACGGGGTAACTTGGAGTTCACGTATTATTACAAAAAAAAAAGAAAGCGCTCGTCATTTTGTCGCCCATTTCGGGTGCTGTTGCCACGGAGTTGGCGCTAGCCTGAATGTTTCAGCAAAATGGGCGTGACTTTATCCCCGCACGGTTTCTTTGTTCTCTCATTCATTCGCGCTTCAACAGTTCAAACGTTTGCGCTAACGTCCTTAACCAAACAAGCAAATTTGTTTAATTTTGTTCGTTTAACTGCTAGTTCATCATGGCGATTTGCATGCCAGTAATGTTCCGTTCAACTAATCTTTATGCGTAGGTGAGTATTTGAGCTTTGTGCCATGGTTGACTCCATTAAAAAAAAGTAATGGAATAAAGGTAGCATGGTTTGCACGTCATATAAAGAAACAAAAAGAAATTGTAATAAATAAATAAATAAATAAATAAATAAATAAATAAATAAATAATACATTGTTTCCTTAATACCCTAAATTCTGCGTTCTCTTGCCGTGCGTATTGAATCAGAAATAAACAAGAAAAAAATGCGAATTAGAGCCTTTTTTTGGATGCGAGATGTTTCAATATACATTCGACTGTTAATTAAGGACGATAAATTAGAGACCTCATTATTCCCTGGGAATAGCCAGAGGATAGGGTTTGTCTCCTGCAACCAGAAGCCGCAGAAGCAGCGGCACCTCGTGTCACGTTGCAGCGAACTGCGCAGCCCAGAATCGAACATCGAAGCCGCGGTCCCTACCAAATCGCCTGCTTCGCCTGCAGGACCAACGAGCACGGCAAGGAAGCGTCACAGTGCCTTGGGAAGCGTGCCGCATAAGCGTGTTGCCATAATGCGTTCATTGTGCCGTCTTAAGCTCTCGAACACGCGTTCCCATGTCAACACAATGCCGAGATTAACGCTTCCATCGCGAGCACTGCCTGGCCAATGCCTCGTTTAGAAGATGCCTGCCGCGTAAGCCGAGACGTTAGTTCCGGCCCCTCTCTTCTTTCCCCCTCTCCACCAGGGCCGGCTGCGAGCGTCAACTGCGGCGGCTGCTCCAAACTTGAATCACGGTACCCTGACTCCGAGATTTTAGTGGCGTCTGTAGCAAACCCATAGGCAGAAGCAGCGGTCTCTCGTGAACTCATTGGTCGAGCGGGTGGCGTCTTTGTACGCTGAGGCCTGGCATATGGATGAGCGAGATTTCATCATCAAACGCCCCCTTATTCGCCGGGCTCGAGACGTTACCCCGCACGTATACGTAACTATGTGCACGCTCCACAGACGACGCGCGATTGTTCACAGGCGCTTTTCATTCATACCTCGTGAAGTTGAGAATGGGCGTTTGTTATTTGCTTGAAGACATTTGCCTCGTAGGCACGCATTACGAACACGTCGTAGAAGGTAGAAGGACCCACTTCTCCTTGCTTGTCACTAGATGTCTCTCGAGAAACACGCAGCTTCGTGGAACCTATACAATTGTACGTCACATGTAAGTAAAAGCTGGCTTTGCAATGTCTGGCTTGAGAGCGATGTAACGCTACATAAATGTCCTAAATAACTACGTAAATGACGTTTACAATGCGTGTTCTAACGGTTTCACGGGCTTTACTAGGGTGGTGGGATGCCTCTCTAAAAACACGCAGCTTCATGCAAGACATAGAATTATGTGCCCTGCGCGTGTATGTAGAATCTGGCTCCACAAAGTCCTATTTACGAGTGACGGCATTGGTAGCGTTAAGTAACAGCCTTAAATAACAGCATAAACTAAGTTCGTAATGCAGTCTAGTCGGACCTTCGAGGTCGGCGCGTCCCATAACGTTTAGAAGTTTTTGTAATGTTACAACACGCCCATGTATAGCATCCATAGCACTTGTAGCGACTATCGAGGGTAGCGAAAAGATCTGATATACTAAAAGCGTTTTCTATTGATGAATATCTTTTTCTTTCTTTTTTTGCAGGGCTCCCGGAGGAGTACGAAGAGTGGGAAAGATACGAACAGCAGGGCGAGCAAGTGTAACGCGTCTGATGTCGTAACGCATCAGGAGCAAACTGTGTAAGGTACTTTGTGGATTGGGCGTCGCCTGATTAGCTGCACGGACCCTGCGGTGTCTCCCCAGCAGCTACCGACCTGCTTGCAAGAGAGGCTGTAAGTCGAGAAGAACCCCTTCACGGTGTACTCCTCGCCGCCTTAAGCGCCGAGGACATTACGTTTTCACGTCGCCATTCGCCGGGTGTTGTTGTTAGGACGAACGGATCATTGAGTTTCTTCGCATTCGCTGGCGCTGCCACAGATGGTCGGCTGCATTTTGGGTTTAGCAGATGACGAGAACCAATTCTTCTTAAATGTCCAGCCTTGGCAGGTAATTTCACCCCAGAGCGAGTCATGGTAGGTTACATTTAAAGAAGCTATACTCATGGCACTGCGCCTCAGGCAATCATCGGTATATTGAATTTGATGTTATTGGGGCGCGCCCCATGGGGTTTTCGTACCGTTTTAAATATTCAAGGTTGAAGCACTGTCGCGTCGCGAAGCATTGTCGCGGAGCAGCTAGCTAAAAAGACGCTTGGTCAATTTAGCTAGCAGCACTTTCTGTAGTAGTTATAGACTGCCTTGTGCATAGTGCTGCGTCAGTCGACATCGTGAAGCGCCCAAATATTGTGGGAAAAAGTGCGCGCATTCTGTATACGCACCTCGCCGTCTGGTCTGGCCCAGCCACAGTCTTTCTGTTCAAAGTAATTTCGTCATTTGGCAAGCTCTCAGCCATTCAAAAGAAAATGCGTTGAATACAGAAAAAGAATTGAAATCATATATGACAGCAGAAGCTATTAGCTTACGTAAACATTTCGCGAGCATCGACAAATATTAGAAAACCAAATGGGAAGAAATTGTCAAGTTTACAGCTCACGCAGCTGGGCAACATTAGATTATGTCGTAATTCTGTAAACAACGCATACGCATGACGTATTACACTTGGCAGGTAATTTTACAATTATCTCGTTAATGGGATTTTCCAAACACAAGCAATCGCATACAAATACGTATAAATTGCATTGAAACACCATTATTCATTCCGTTTCAAGCCGTCTAATAAGCGTAAACTGGCTGTATTTTTCAATACTTTAAGATATCACGATGCATTCGCCGCTACTCTGTCAAAGTATCAGTGCAGTGAACATGAAAATACAAAAGAGCTTAGTAGCTAGTACACGTCACCTATTTAAGGAACTGCGTATTTCAGTCATGGGCTTATGTTTTAAACAATATGTCCTGAAAGAAAGCCGACGGATATAAATATCCTTGAATTTTTATGAACTCTTTATCCAGGTGAAGTAGGCATTTATGCACACCAGAAATGAGGTAATGGGTGCATTGGTTTCTTATTTGTTTTTTTCCGCAGTACTTTCATTCAGTTACTAGACATAATTAGAAAATTGTATGTCCCTCGTGTTCACAGTTCACTTGAATAGGTTCTTTTTTTAATACGGTTGCATTTGTTGGGATCCATGCGCGGTCGATCTCACGGACAAGCTTGAAAAAGTGAAAAATAAGCCAGAGATATGCGCCTAATAGCTATAACAGAAAATTGAGTGTGGCAGAAAGGGAAGAAATTATCGTGAACAAGCATTAAATTACCGCCGACAAAATGTCAAGTTTGAAATGTTTCACAATGTCTGTTATACTAAAAGAGCTATTGACAGAGAAAAGTACGCAATGTCGCCATCTTATACAGAGTTCATTATGAAATTAATGCCCATGATTTTATTATGACGCGACTATCCATGCCAGAACGGTATGTGGCGAGGGCTCTGCCTTGCAAACGCAGCCGGTCGCCAGTTTGCTCCGTGCAGTGTGCAAATGGGCAAGGTCTGAACGAAGCTTGTGCCGAAAGTGTTGACGGAAGATCAGAAAGAAGTTCGAATTTTCACTGTCAAGAATCGTTGGATTTTATTTAAAATGAGCCGGGCTCCCTTAATTCTGTCGTAACCGGAGACGAATTCCGAATGCTTGAGTGCGACCCAGAATCAAAAAGGCAGAGCAGTGAGTGGCCGCCCCAAGAAAGCGCGAATGAGCAAGTCTCGCACCAAAACAATGCTCATTGTCTTCTTTGACGCCCCAGGAATCGTCCGTTTTGAGTTTGTGCCGCAGGGAGAAACTGTCGACTCAGCCTTTTACCCGGAGGTGCTCAAGAGATTGAAACGCCGGGTCCCGCGCGTGAGGACTGACATCAAAGACACGGTCAAGCTCCACCATGACAATGCTCCCAGCCACACGTCCTTCATCGTTACCAACTTCCTGGCCTGCAGCAACACCCCAGGGGTGCCCCATCCTTCGTACAGTCCCGACTTGGCTCCTTGTGACGTTCTTTTTGTTTCCCCGACTGAAGAGACTGCTGAAAGGAAAACATTCGGAAACCGTGTAAAACATCCAAAAGCGTGTTACAGCGTTCCTGAGAGACATTCCCATCGAGGACTTTCAGAGTGCCTTCCAGGTGTGGCAGACACGTGTCCGCAAGTGTATTGATGCAAGGGGAGAGTATTTTGAAGAATTTTGACCATTTGTACAGGTCCGGTAAATAAATCTATTTTTCCCAGAAAATGCGCGTTACTTTCATGAAGGACCCTGTATCTCCAAGAGACGCGACGATGCGATGAACTTATGTGGTTTTTTTTTTTAGCGGTGACGTCTTTCCGTATACTTATTTTATGGCATGCATAAGTGAACAGAACAATCTTTCGTCTGATAATGTTAGTATTGAAAACAACTACGATTTTTACCGCATTCTGTGTCGGTGAGTGTTGTATTCCCTTTTGGCTTTGTATCCTCTCGACAGTAATGCGTGTTCGGGTGATGAAGGTATACAATAAATAAATAAGAAATATAGGTTCAAGGTGAAATGACTAGGCGAAGTGCGCATAGGCGGCGGAAGGTTCCGGAAGCTCTGGTTAAGCTAGGTAACTTGCGAGATAGCAGAATAATGTGGTCATAAAGCTACGGTGACGAGATCCCATCACCGGCCCAATATTTATTGACGCTGAAAAGAAGAAGTAGACTTCTTATTTAAAGCACAACAATCACTGGTCGAGATAGATAACGTTCTAGATAACCACGAGGCCCCAGGTAACAGTGTTTACCAAAGCCGGGAGCACACTACCATGATGCAAGTAAAACGATTCTTGGCATCTAACGCTCGAAACAAACAGCAGGGGGAAAACCTATTAACTGCACTGTTTGCTTACGAGATCCAGATACCGAGATCTCTTGCAGCGACTGGGACAAGCACTGAAGCGATGAGCTGTAAAAGTCACGTACTCGACGAAATGACCTACACGACGTGCAAAAAGACTGCTTGCCAGAGCAGAGGGAGGCCGTAAAATAACGCGGAGATTGCAAAGGAACGTCAGCCAAGCACTTTATCGATTCCGCTCCCCCGAGCGAAGAGCATCTGGCTAGAGGAATGTACGAGTATCTCAGGCCAACCTCTCTACGTTTAGGGTCATTAAACTTTTCTCTCCCTCTCAGACGCAGTGGGGCATGTGAAACGTCTTGAGCGTGCTGCAAACGTTGTACGGGCAATAGAATGCATAAATCACGTAACCATCAGGCACAGGTTATATTTATTCACGCATTAGAAAGCTTGCGTGCTTAACTTATCTTAGAGATAGCGGCCTTCTTCGGTCTAATTTTACAGTCGACCTACTCATTTGCGGTCATGCTTTCTCAAACGCTGCCACTCCCACTCGGATTGACAAACGAACTGCCGAGCTATACCTCTCTGAACGCCGAGCGAGAGGCTGAATTGAGCTCCGATTGCATCATGTGTGGTTATCATTGGGACTGTGCGTGTGGCGCTGTCAAGGACTCCATCTGTCCACGCGACACGTGTATGATCGATTGATGGCTTCGTTCCTCCACACAGCGATACCAAAGTGAGATGTGTTGAGAAGTACGGTTGCAATGACATAAACGACATTTTCCAAAGAGATGAAAACATGTGCAATCTGTACCTTATAAAAGGGAACAATTAATATGTCTTCAAAGTATGATTCCTGCAAATGTGTAGTTCATAACCTTAAATAAGCGTAATTCGCACGTTGACGATTTCAGGTTCTGGAATTTATGTTATCTTTAGCGGAGAAACTAGTAAAATACAGGGTTTAACCACAAATCTGGTCTTCCGATTCAGATTAGCTCAGCACTTGCATGCGTCCTTCCTACAATCAGCATTCGGCAGCTACGCCTCGATCTTATGAATCCGGTAGCATTGCAGATTTGTATACCATTCTTGGAAATGTGGACTCTCAGCTGTTTCTCTTATAATAAATTTGTTTCTATCTCTTAATGGCGTTTTAAAGCGGCCTGCAGAAGCGGTAATAGTTGCTGCCCAATTCGTTCTAGGTGCACTCTGTGACTTCTTTGACTTACACTGAAGTTCCTGGCCCTAAGCGTGCATGTTTATATCTGTCTGATACGTAACTCATATACAAGTGTTTTTTGAAATTGTAACACGCGAACAATATTTTTAGAGCTGAATAACATGCAGCTTTATTTTAAATTACATTGCAGATTTGGCCACCTTTCCGAAGAACGTGAATGTTTCCTAGCGTCCGTTACAATTAGTCGTTTAAGCCCAAATGGCTTACTAGTGAAGGGAACTATGAGGAAGTATACTAAGTGTTGGTCGACAAATTGGAACGGCGATTCAATGGTTTTATAGCGATGACCAATTAGGACGTTGATACCAGGGAATCACACATGGAAGAGTTTTCCGTTCTTTACGGGCTCTGGGAGCGCCCTCACACACCCAGCAACAGTGAAACACTGCGCTTCATAGAGGATTTAGACACCAGCACCATGGCATTTAGTGACCCCCAATCTTATGCGCTAAATGCTCGTGTGCTATAACAGCACTTCCTTTTTTTACAGGGGGGCCATCGCGTAAGTTCCCAGTGTCGCCACAGATGCCTTCACAAGAAAGTGAGGGCAGACGACCATCGAAGACATTGAGAAACAATTGTTAGTTAAGATGTTACTGAAGAGTTTCGCGACCGCGGGCGTTGACTGCCGGCTGACCGGAAGCGGTCATGCTGTTTGCACTGAACGTCCGACAGCCTTGGGACAGGAGAAACCGACGCCTGTTTATTAAGTGCACGTATACGCCTCGTGTGCGTAGTGCGTGTTGCTCTCGCGCGAGCACACATGCGCGCACGAATGCTTGCAAAATAATAAGAGAGAGAGAGTGAGTGAGTGAGTAAAACAACTTTATTGGGTCCACAACATATGCGAGTAAACTCAACGCCACCTGGCTAGGCCCACTCAGTGACCATCAGGTGAAACCTGACGGCCCTCTCGCGGGCCCTCTGGACTGCCAGGACTTGAGAGGTCCTGTCCTGGGCCCTAATGAGCTTCATCATTTCCTCTTGAATGAAAGGGGGACCGGTAGAGGCGCAGCCCCACAGGACGAGCTCGAAGTCCGCATAACCACCACACAGGGGGCAGTCCGAGCTTGGGAACCGCTCGGGGTAACGCTGTGCGCATTGCCGCGGGGCTCGGGTAAGTGCTTGTTTGTCGAAGTCTGAAAGAGACAGCCTGGGCCCTGCACAGCGAGAAGTGCGGCAAATGTAGGAGTCTTGTTGTTAGATAATTATGCTAGAGAGAGAGAAAAAAAGGGCCTGATAAGGGCTTCGGTTACAGGGTGCCGTTAGACGAACGCGTGCAAGCACCGTTGCATGGTTGGTGCCAGGCTGCAGAAATGTTCAACATTTATCCCACATCACAGACTCTTTTGAACCCGACTTTGTGCTTGTGCAAACAGCGGGCCTGCTATGACAACTTTTTTTTTGAAATATTTGAAGTTTTACAATAAGTACATGAATCGGGTTCACTACCGTACATTAGTTGCAACTTAGGCAGTGTAGAGAAGCTCGCCTGGTGATATCGGCCGCAAATTACAGAGCGATGCGAATAAAACCAGTGCGGCCGCACTGTCTGTTCTGTGCAAGCTTGGTCATGCTCTAGTTCGCACTCGGCTTCACTTGATTTAATCATCCTTCGCGGTAGCTTAGTGAGTATGGCCTTGTGCCACTTAGCTCGAGGTGGCGATTTCGACCTTGGCCACGGCGGCCGCATTCTTATATGATGACGCAATGTAAGAATGCTCCCGTATCGTACATGGGTGCCCGTTAACGAACCCCAGATGCCGAAAATCAGTCTGGAGGCAGCCCATAGGGCATGACTCATAAGCATATCGTGCTTCTGGCGCATAGAAAACATAGAATTTAAATAATTTTATTTATTTATGAATAAATCACATGTAAGCTAACCGAACATTGTACGCTGCTAAAGTACATTGAAGCTTGACTGCCATGAAACGGCGTCCGATGCCTCTACTGTTGCCAAAATATGTATAAGTTGTATAAAGTGAATTTTCAGGTCACCGATAAACGCGCGCTTGGGCTTTGTGGCGTAGAAAAAAGAGTAGCGCGTCCTCCCTGTCATGTTTGCTCATTTCTCTTTCTTGTGGTCTCGCAGTGTTAAGCATGTGGTATCAATTTCCTGCACACGTGAAATTGAATGCTGGCTGCAGTATCGGCGCCTTTGGCAATGCAGTGGATCGATCCCAGTAGAACTGAATCGTGACATATCGAAATGACGTTGAATAACGAAAAAATAGTAGTGAACGCGACAACCGTTTAAAGAGTTCCAACTGCCGCTGTCGTAATCATCGTGTGAGAACCGAAGCGTGCATTCTTCCAATGCCACGACCTCACCTTTCAGGTGGCGTCATGGTTACGACGATACACTACACCACAGCGCAGTGCGAGGGTGACCGCTCCCCCAAGAACATATCCCGAACCAGCTAGGAAGATAAAGTTATTTTCCTTCGCGAATTGCACTCAACTTCTCTTTACAGAGCTGCGCTAATTTTAGGTTGATGAAGAGTTTTTCTGGGGCTCAAAGCTGAAAATAAAAATGCAGTCAACCTTTCGTTCTTTTTCTTATGTTTTTTTTGTTAGCTATGAACCAGTGTATCGCGGTAAAAAAAAACTGCGAATCCGTTTGTGCTCGGGGAATTGCGTCCCTTGTATCATCCACAGCTGCGCCAATCCACCACGATAAGGCAAGGGGCTGCGCTATGTTTATGCGAACGGACCGCTTCCGGACGGCGTGTAACCATTAGGCGAGATTAAACCCAGAACTTGTAACGATGTCGCACACGAGCGCCAGAGGGTGGTGGTAATTTTCGCCGCGCTTGAAGCAGTAAATTTAGCGCGGACGCGCGTGTGTGAGGCGCTTTCTGGGGGCTCGCCGGTTCAAGCGGTTGGCGTACGTACATGCGCGTGGGTCGGCGTGGCTGTATCGGACCGCGACGTGGGTCGGCACACGACGCGGGAGTCGATGTTTTTTTGACAAAGCCGTGCGGTAACGGTTACCTCGGTCGGTGGTGCGGGACGAGAAAGTTCGCAACTTGGGTTCGCACTCAAAATTAGCGATTTTTCCTCGCACCGTGACGAGGTAATGGGCTATTCTTCATTTAGAATATATTTTTATTTAACACGCGGGAACATGGGAGGGCAGCCTATCCCGCAATCCCTAATACGCTGCTACTCAGGCATAACGAGTAAAAAGTTCTGATACAAAGACTGATATATCATAAGAAGCCAAAAAAATAATGACATCAAGGACAGCTCAGGGGAAAATATTGGTAGTTTTTCTTTGAAATAAGGAAATCATAAATGGAAATGAAAGTGTAAGAAAAATATCACTAGCGGCCAATTCGATACGTACCCACGTCGGCGCATTACGCGTGCGTGGCTCTTACCAATTGCTCTTACCAGCTTTCGTGTCCATTTATTTACGATTTCCTTACTTCGATTAAAACTACGAATAGCTTCCTGGTGCCCTTGTCTGCTGGCTTCTCATGATTGCGACTAATAAAAATCGAGCCCCTCGGTTTCTTTTCACACGGCATTCCTATTTATTTATTTATTTATTTATTTATTTATTTATTTATTTATTTATATGGTCGTTAGCACGTGCAGCATAAATCTGTACCTGCCACAGTAATGCACAGAGAAGGCAAAAACATTGACTACTCCAAATAACAAGCGCGTGCTTTCGGTTCTAGTGTCCGTGATAACGCTCACATGTTTGTCACTTGAGTTTGAGCAGTGCTTGGTATGATATTTTTTATCCATTGTTTTCATCTTATTTTCGTCTTTCTTTTTCTTGGGTTGTGTTAAGGTTTCTGGAATAACCGGCCCTAATATTTATATAGCATGCACTTTTAGACAGCCGCTCCTTCTCATTTTTTTCTTTTAATAATAAGTAATATAGACAATGGTATCAGCAAAAAAAAAAAAACAGACACATTTGTAGAAACATTTATTGAAGGCCCACAACCGAGGTTTACTGCTTCTTAGAAATTTTAGTCCGTGAAGCTTAGTAAGCGGTTGATTCATTGAAGGACCGACATGCCATCAATGCAAAACGTGAGAAAAATAAAACAGAGAAAAAGAATAAGAAGCTGTATATCCTTTTTCACTGAGGTGATACTGTTTACTTTCACAGAAACACCAGGCGTAGAAATGAACTATTCTCTGACGCAATGCCTTTTCATATACAATTGTCACGATAGTTAAATAAGAATGTCGAGTGTCTTTCGTAAACTGTTCGGAAAAAATCTGATTTTACAGTAATGAAACTGCAGCCAGTTTTTGCTAAAGTTATTGAGAACGCGGCGATATTGTGGGAAGCTTTCACTATACCTTCATCAATAGGCACCACAAAGTTTCTTAAGAAAATTTAAGGACAGCTAAACAAATTTGTTCGTATGCGTCGCGTCAAAATATCTTCTGTTTTTGAATTCACTAAGATGAGGCTAATAAAGCTCTGTGATCACCAAAATGTCACTTCGGCAAAAGTTCGCAGGGTTGATACGTGACATCATGAAGTACTTTTCTGTAGGAAACGAATTTGTAATGCGGTAAGCTGTCTCCATGACTTAACATTATTCAGCACCTGTATAGTAAGTAAACTCAAACATTCTTTTTCTTTAGAGTTAGTTCTTAAAGTCAACAGTGGGGATGTGCTGCAGACAACATTATTATTTTTTACGTTCTTTATAAGTTTAAGTCTACTATTATTTTGCTTTCAGCACAAAGATCTACAGACCTTCGAATGCCTGGCACGGGCAAAACCTCTCGTCATTATAGAAACGCATTCAAGGAGTTTGGTTTCATCTTGATTTTTGTAAAGACAATAGCCACACCTTTTCATCGTGGTGCCTTTGTTGCACCATATAGTATATTGCCATAACGCGTTTTTTTCATATCGTTGTCATATACGGCTCAACTACAGGGTACAGAAGGAGAAGACGATGGCTTATGCAGCTGTTCTGCGGTTACCGCATTTGTGTCATGTTTATATTTAGCGGCTGGGTCCCAGTTTTAATGTGATTTATTTTAGCGGCTTCCCTAATCTTCAATTCTCTTTGTTTCATCATTCCTCATAAAATGAAAAAAAAAAATACCAATAAATACAAGAGGCAAGTACAAAGAAAGGCAGAAAAAGGGAGAAAAGAGATGAAAGAGCGAAAGTAAAAATAAAATTTAAATGAATATCACGTGTATTGTAAAGTCTGTAAAGACAGTGGCAGTGCAGCGGTAGCGTCGATGTAGAACACCCGCCTTGCGTGCAAGAGGTGCGTGGTTCGAATCGCGGTGCCGAGCAATTATCCACCGGATTAAAAAAAATCCGCGTGTTGATAAAATTGCATAAACAGGCCTGGAGTGTGGCCTGATCCCGGTGACCAGAACCGGTAACGCACTCCCTCACCAGAGCAGGACTGGCCACCCTGGTGCAGTACTTGGCCACAACCTCCTATATGAACACAACAATCAAACCCCGGCCCTGAGTCCCCAGCAGCTGCGAAGCAACTGACCACGGCGGCGGTCAGGCCTGCGACGCAGCAGAGGTTGCTAAGAATCCCTGGCTCCGGACAGGCCGCCATTGGAATATGAACGTGGCAATGTTTAACGCTAGAAAGTTATCTAGATAGGCGAGTCTAGCAGTGCTATTGGAGGAATTAGAGGGCAGTAAATGGGATATGATAGGGCTCAGTGAAGTTAGGAGGCCAAAAGAAGCTTATACAGTGTTAAAAAGCGGGCACGTCCTGTGCTACCGGGGCTTAGCGGAGTGACGAGAACTAGAAGTCGGATTCCTGATCAATAAGAATATAGCTGGTAACATACATGGACTCTGTAGCATCAACGAGAGGGTGGCAGGTCTTGTTGTGAAACCTAATAAGAGGCGCAAAATGAAGGTTGTACAGGTCAACGCCCCTACATCCAGTCATGATGACCAGGAAGTTGAAAGCTTCTATGAAGACGTGGAATGGGCCATAGGTAGAGTGAAAACAACATACACTATACTGATGGACGACTTCAATGCCAAGGCAGGCAAGAAACAGGCTGGACACAAGGCAGTGGGAGAATATGGCATAGGTACTACGAATAACAGGGGAGAGTTATTAGTAGAGTTTGCGGAGCAGAATAATATGCGGATAATGACTACCTCCTTCCGCAAGCGGGATAACCGAAAGGGGACGTGGAGGAGCCCGAATCGCAAGACTAGAAATGAAATAGACCTCATACTATGCGCTAACGCTGGCATCATACAAGATGTGGACGTGCTCGGCAAGGTGTGCTGCAGTGACCATAGGATGGTATGATCTCGAATTAGCCTAGACTTGAGGAGGGAACGGAAGAAACTGGTACATCAGAAGCCGATCAGTGAGTTAGCTGTAAGAGGGAAAGTACAGGAATGGGGAAGGCAGAGGGGGAGGATCAGGTAACAGCCGATTTGTTGAAGGATGGTGGGCACATTGTTCTAGAAAAACTGACCACCCTGTATACACAAGGCCTCATGACCTTGAGCGTACCGGAATCTTGGAAGATCGCCAAAATAATCTTAATCCATAAGAAAGACCTTTTCTGTCTCCTTCTCTCTTCTTTTTACTTCCTTTCTCCTGGCGGCAAGGGTTAACCCTGTGTGGCTGTCCAACCTTGGGTACACCATATTCGGTTATAGTGATGGCGTACGACTGGCGTCGTGCAGACTTGTATGCAAGCTCTGCCGCGTCCCCTCGTTGGGCTCCGTGTTGTGCGGTCGGCGCTGTTGCCGAATGTATACATTTTTTTCATGGAAACTTCCTTCCCCTCTCTTGCTGATCGCCCTCAGAAACGAGGGCGCACCGAAGATGTCTTCAAGGTTTTTGGACGCCAAACGCAGATTTTTCCCCGCTTCCACGTTATTCATTTCGAAAAGCCAAACAAAGCAGTGCGAAACATGTCACCATTCCTTGTTTCAAAGTCCCTGACTGATGTTTTTGGCCCGGGATACAAGGTGTCGAGGATGGTAAGCGGCGACCTCCTCTTGGAGCTCCGCGATGTAAAACAATATGAGAAACTACCGCAATTAGTGTCGTTTGGAGAGACCCCCAAACAGTAACTCCGCACTATACAATGAACACCACCCGTGGTGTTGTGTCAGATGATGATTTGCTTGAGCTGACTGAAGCGGAACTCCTGGAGGGCTTCAGCGAACAAAATGTGATCAATGTCAGAAGAATTAGGATGAGGCGGGATGGTAAAGAGATTCAGACGAAGCACCTAATAATTACTTTTGGATCAAGTATCTTGCCCGAATCAATCGAGGCTGGGTACACCAAGCTCCGTGTTAGGCAGTACGTGCCAAACCCACTCCGATGTTTCAAATGCCAGCGCTTCGGTCACAGCTCGCAGAGCTGCCGAGGCCGCCAAACTTGTGAAAAATGCAGTGCTCAAGAACACACCTTTGAAGCTTGTGAGAACGCTCTCCACTGTGTAAACTGTGACGGGGAGCACGCCGCATACTCGCGGTCGTGCCCCTCCTGGAAGAAAGAAAAAGAAATCGTAACGCTCAAAGTAAAAGAGAATATCTCATTCAAGGAGGCACGCAGGCGGGTATCGTACCTGCCAAAGAACACCTTTGCTGATGAGGCGCGTCAGGGGGCAGCGTCACAATGGCCTCCGGCGGCTGTCCGACCTACAGGCAGTGAGTCGGCAGTTACGCCATCTGCCCCCGAGGCGGTTGCAGGTAGCGCTACTCCGTCAACCCACCAGACAGGGCCACCCACAACGAAGGTGGGCGCAGCCGAGGCTGCCCCAACCTCCCCGACCCCTTCCAGCGCTGGCAACAGCCGGCGCAGCCAAATCCCCCAGGGAGCCCCATCGACCTCCAGGCTGGTGGGTGCCGAGGTCTTGCCCCCCAAGGCAGGACCCTCGCTGGTAAATTCTCGCTCGCAAGAGCACGTATCCGGTGCCTCACAAGAAGCAATGGACACTACACCTATCCTAAAGGTGCACCAAGCGCCTAAGGAGCGGCGAGGCTCACTCGAACGCTCCAGAAAGGGCAGAACACCCGTTACAGGGCCTCGAAAGAGCTCTGTAACCTAAGGCATCACCTCCGTTTCCATACACACAGCACTTATTCACTTTCAATATGCATACACAAATTATTCAATGGAACGTTAGAGGTCTTCTTAGGAACCTTGATGACGTGCAAGAGCTTATCCAAAAACACAATCCAAAAGTGCTATGTCTACAGGAAACACACTTAAAACCACAACACACAAACTTTCTCCGACCTTATGTCAAGTTCCGCAAAGATCGCGATGATGCTGTAGTATGATCAGGCGGCGTTGCCATTTTTATTCAGAAAAGTATTTTCTGTCACCATTTACAGCTACAAACGCCCCTTGAAGCAGTGGCGGTTCGAGCTGTTCTTTTAAATAAACTCGTCACCATTTGCTCGCTTTACGTGCCCCCCACACTACAAATTAACGAAACATGAATTCCAATCCATTATAGATCGATTGCTAGAACCTTATGTTGTTCTTGGCGATTTCAATGCGCACAGCTCCCTGTGGGGCGACTCTCGTACAGACGCGCGAGGTCGTCTTGTTGAACAGTTCTTTTCTTCTTCAGGTGCGTGCTTGCTGAATAAGAAGGAACCCGCGTATCACTCCCTAGCAAAGAGAACGTTTTCTTCAATAGATCTTAGCATAGTTTCCCCGTCCACACTGCCCGAACTCGAATGGGAAGTTACGACCAATCCTTACAAGAGCGACCATTTCCCTATACTGATAAGAACATCTAAAGAAAACGAATATCCTCCACAAGCTCCTAGGTGGAAGATAGACACAGCCAACTGGGAGAAATTTCGAACTCTCACTAACATCTCATGGGCCGACATGTCTTCTTTAGAAATTGATGCTGCTGTGGAGTATCTTACATCATTCATAATAGATGCCGCATCAAAATGCATATCCGAAGTGAGTGGTCTGGCATGCAAACGACGTGTACCATGGTGGAACAGCGAATGTAGGATCGCCCGTAAGAAACAGAACAACGCGTGGAGGTTGCTACGTACTTCTCCCACTGCAGATAATCTTATGAACTTTAAAAAAGTAAAGTCCCAAGGCAGGCGAATCCGCCGACAGGCCAAAAAAGAAAGTTGGAACAAGTTTTTGTCGAGTAATAACTCGTTCAGAGATGAAGCCAAAGCCTGGGACAGGGTTAATAAGATTAGAGGGCGGCAAACATATTCACTCCCTCTGGTAAACACACAGGGCGATACACTGCAAGACCAGGCAGACTCACTTGAGGAGTATTTTGAGAGCGTGTCAAGTTCAACAAATTATTCACAATCCTTCCTCAAATACAAACAAATAGAAGAATGTAAGCCTTTCATCAGAATATGTCGTCAGAATCAACCATACAACCGTCCTTTTAGTATTGCGGAGTTTAGAGCTGCCTTGAGCGCATGTAAGAGCTCTGCGCCTGGATCTGACAGAATAATGTATGAAATGATCAAAAACCTACAAAATGACACACAAGTTACACTACTTGCAATTTTTAACACTATTTGGGCTGTGCGATACCTTCTAACCGCATGGAAACAAGCCATTGTGGTCCCTGTTTTGAAACAAGGCAAAGACCCTTTCTCAGTGGCAAGTTACCGCCCGATAGCCCTCACAAGTTGCCTTTGTAAGGTATTTGAAAAAGTGATTAATCGCAGACTCATACATTACCTTGAACAGAACAACATGCTTGATCCCTATCAGTGTGGTTTCAGAGAAGGGCGCTCCACAACTGACCATCTTGTACGCATCGAAGGAAGCATCCGTGACGCATTTGTACACAAACAGTTTTTCCTATCCATATTCCTCGATATGGAGACAGCATACGACACAACGTGGCGCTACGGAATCTTAAGAGACATGGTAGAAATGGGCATTCATAGTAATATGCTGAACCTCATAGAAAGCTATTTGTCGAATCGCACATTCCGTGTAAAAGTTGGCAATGTACTGTCACGTCCTTTTACACAAGAAACTGGTGTACCCCAGGGAGGAGTGCTTAGCTGCACGCTCTTTATAGTGAAGATGAACACGCTTCGTGCTTTATTACCACCGGCCATTTTTTACTCAATCTACGTGGACGACATTCAAATAGCTTTTAAATCCTGTAACCTCGCAGTGTGCGAGAGACACGTACAGCATGGTTTGAACAAAGTATCAAAATGGGCAGAGAAAAACGGATTTAAAATCAATCCTCGCAAAAGTTCTTGTGTTCTTTTTAAACGAGAGGCCTGGTCCCGGATCCTTGCTTAGAACTGTGTGGGCAACAAATTCCTATCAACAAAGAGCACAAATTCCTAGGTATTATACTTGACGATAGACTCACTTTCATTCCGCACATCAAATATCTCAAAGAAAAATGTCTAAGAACAATGAACTTAATGAAATTTCTATCCAAGACTACGTGGGGTAGTGACAGAAAATGTCTAATAAATCTCTACAAGAGCCTAATACGGTCACGATTGGATTATGGGGCCGTAGTGTATAACTCTGCCACCCCGAGCGCGCTAAGGATGCTGGATCCTGTCCATCATCTAGGTATCCGCCTAGCCACTGGTGCTTTCAGAACAAGCCCGATCGAAAGCCTATATGCAAAATCGAATGAGTGGCCGCTCCACTTACAGAGATCATACGTCAGCTTTACTTATTTCCTTAAAGTGTATTCCATTCCTGAACACCCATGTTTTAATACCATTACCGATATGACGTATGCTACACTTTTCCGCAACCGTCCGTCTATAAGACAGCCTTTCTCATTGCGTGTGAAAGAGTTTAGCGATGAAATGCATGTCCCCCTCCTGGAGCACCGCTAAATGCACCCAACCGAGCTATTACCTCCTTGAGACTGGCAGGTCACAGAATGTGACGTATCCTTTCTAAAAGTTTCAAAGCATGCTCCAGAGGTAGAAATTCGAATGCATTTCATAGAACTTCAGTACAAACACTCATGCACAGAGTTCTACACAGACGCTTCCAGGTCACATGCCGGAGTATCCTATTCAACCGTCGGTCCTTCTTTTTCGGAATCCGATGTACTACATCCAGAAACAAGTATCTTTACGGCAGAGGCCTACGCTATATAGTCGGCTGTAAAGCATAAAAAGAAAGCAAAACTCCAAAAAGCCGTTATATATACAGACTCCCTAAGTGTGGTGAAGGCCTTAATGTCACCCTACAAACATAAAAATCCTGTACTTACTGAGGTCTACTCCGACATGTGCAAAGCTTATCTAACCAGCAAATCATCATATGCTGGGTTCCCTGCCACAGGGGAATCCAGGGTAACGTTTTGGCAGACCAGATGGCTACGTCAATTTCACTCCCTGCTGTTATTAATACTGCTTTGGTGCCTCTCACAGATCTGAAACCTTGCATACGACAGAAACTGCGAGGCCACTGGCAACGCATGTGGGACGCAGAGATAAATAATAAACTGCACGTTATAAAGCCACAGTTGGGTTTTTGGCCCTTCCCAACAAAATCTCGGCGAACAGATGTCCTATTCTGTCGCCTCAGAATAGGACACACATTTGGCACCCATAATTATCAGCTTACTGGAAGTGAACCTCCAATCTGTGGTAGATGCGGGGAGAGGCTTACCGTCCTCCACGTGCTCCTGGAGTTTCGGGAAGCCGAAACGGAGAGAAAGAAACATTTTCCGCTTGCATACAAACATCGCATCCCTCTACAACCGTCTTTTTTTCTTGGTAAGGAACCGCTTTTTGACACCAAGACAGTCCTCAGCTTCTTAAATGATGTCGTATTACACGTTATATGCCAAATAAATTCGTAGAGCATCCTCGCTCCAGAGGATGTTGCTGCGATAACAGTTTTGCATAGCGCATGCCTCCAGGTCCTTGTTTTTCAAGGGCTCTAAGAAGGCAGTAGTGCTCTAGCCAATCTTATAACCTTATATATTTTTACGCATCGTATCATTCTATTTAAATGCATCTTAATGTTCATAGTACACGTCATAAGTCATCGCCATAATCTTATTATACAGATTTTGCGCACTTTAGCGCGACCATTTTTAAGGCCCCTCTACAGCCACGTCACACCGACTTCATGGAACTCATGATTTCACTGCAAACTCATTAACACGGACATGGCGCTCTTTGGCCATACTTGGCCCTTGCGCCATAAAACATCAAACATTCATTAATTCACTCGAAACCTCAGCAGTCAGGGAGGCTTTGCGGAATCAGGGTGTAGACGAGCCGTATGTAAAAATACTGAAAGATATCCATAGCGGCTCCACAGTCACCGTAGTCCTCCATAAAGAATGCAACAAAATCCCAATAAAGAAAGGCGTTAGGCAGGGAGATACGATCTCTTCAATGCTATTTACAGCGTGTTTACAGGAGGTATTGAGAGGCCTGGATTGGGAATAATTGGGGATAGTAGTTGATGGAGAATAACTTAGTAACTTGCGATTCACTAGTGATATTGCCTTGCTTAGTAACTCAGGCGACCAATTGCAATGCATGCTCCCTGACCTAGAGAGGCAAAGCAGAAAGGTTGGTCTGAAAATTAATCTGCAGAAAAGTAATGTTTAACAGTCTCGGAAGAGAACAACAGTTTACGATACGTATCGAGGCACTGGAAGTGGTAAGGGAATACATCTACTTAGGACAGGTAGTGACAGCGGATCCGGATCATGAGACTGAAATAATCAGAAGAATAAGAATGGGCTGTGGTGCGTTTTGGAGGCATTCTCAGATCATGAAGAGCAGGTTGTCATTATCTCTCAAGAGAAAAGTGTATAACAGCTGTGTCTTACCAGTACTCACCTACGGGACAGAAACCTGGAGGCTTAAGAAATGGTTTTACTTAAATTGAGGATGACGCAACGAATTATGGAAACAAGAATGGTGGGTGTAACGTTAAGGGATAAGAAGAGAGCACGTTGGCTGAGGGAACCAACGCGAGGTAATGACATCTTAGTCGAAATAAAGAAAAGGAAATGGGCATATACAGGGCATGTAATGAGGAGGGAAGATAACTGATGGTCATTAAGGGTTACGGACTGGATTCCAAGAGAAGGGAAGCGTATAGCAGGCGGCGGCAGAAAGTTAGGTGGGCGGATGAGATTCAGAAGTTTCCATGGACAACATGGCCACAGTTGGCACATGACCGGGGTAGTGGGAAAAGTATGGGAGAGCTAGGCCTTCGCCCTGCAGTGGGCGTAGCCAGGCTGATGATATATACATATATATATATATATATATATATATATATATATATATATATATATATATATAATATATAATATAATATATAATATATAATATATATATAATATATATATATATATTAGTTGGGTTGGTGTATTGTAATCATAGCTCTGTTTCCCGATTCGATTCAGCATTTGATCATCCACCGTTTACTACCGGCTGACCCCAGCGATTGCGAGCGAAAAGGAACAGCATTTGAATTCGACCGTTATAGTATCTCGGTCCTGATCTCCTTATGAATCTTTCAGCTTGGCTTTCTGCATCGTCAAATGCAACAAATCATGCCTCACTTACTTCCTTACTGGAGTTTCATCATCAAGATAATATCACAAGCCAAATTGCCTGCCACTAATGACTCTTTCTAGGCAGCTCGGCAAAACTCTGATGTACTGTCGTGTGTGTGTCACTGCAGCATCGAACGAACCAAAAGCTTCGCGCAGGAGTCATGGCAACGATTACACCGGGATTTCCGACGTAACGGAATTTCGCTAATGAGGAACTGCAGTGGTGTCGGCCAACAATCCATCAAACCTCGGGGTGCAGTGACGCGAGAGTTCGATGAGTTCTTTGGCGTCAGTTAGCGAGACACGGATATGTCATCGGCAGAAAGATCAAATAGGTGGAGAGTCGCGTGATTCGTGCCATGCATCGAGGGCAGTCGATTCCTGTACGTGTCGCGAAAAGTAGCTCGACGCATAGCAGACCTCACCATGACATCAAGTACACTATCAAAAAGCAGAAGGTGGGCTGAGAACTGGCAACTTTATGAGAATGTACGGGGGAGCAGTGAGATGGTAAGAAAGCACGAACTATCCGCAGGCACAGAACAAAAACGCAGCCACAACTAACTGACGAAACCACAATGGCACGGCCTTCAAGAGCTCCACGAATCGGTCGTCTCCCACGAAAATAAAGAGAACGAGCCAGTGAAGAGTTGATCGATAGTGGCACATTCATCACAGTACGAGAAGTGGATTGCCGTGTCGGCGTCAGCGTGTGCTCTCCGTGCGTCTTTGTCGAGGGCTGCTGAGAAGTGCTACGCCCGCCTTCTACTATACTGTGTCAATCTCTTGATCATCCATGCTCAGCTCGCTGCATATGCAGCTATAGGCTAATAAAAATTTACTCCCTGAAACAAGCGAGCTACAATGCTGGACGTTTGTGTGACCATAAGATTTGTTAGGAAGCGCTGGGCAGCGACAATTTTTTAAGATAAAGAGGCTCAAAAATTCTGTTTTATTGCTACAGCATATTGTCACGTGACTCTCGTGATCTGTCCTTTCTGAGCGATATAGTAGTCGCAGTAGTGTGAGACATTAATTCAGCCTAAAATGGTAGACCAAGCATATGCAGCTTTTCTTTCGTTCCGGTAAAGGAGCATCCAGATTTAGTGATGCGGGCAAAGTCGAAGATGGTCATCCCTGACTTGTTGGCTCAGGACACATTGCGGGGAAGTCGTGAGGACACGCAAGGTGAAAATGTGACATGCCATGGCGAGCGTTAAAGCGTGAGCGGGAAGATCGTGGTCAATTGGAAGCCGCACCCTTTACTCCATCGCTCATGGATTGTCCTTCAAGGCCTCGTTGCTGTGTCGGTGTGGGCACGCCAGCGGTCACTGGATGCAGTTGCTTTTAGTCATTGATCGAGAGTGAAAATGTGTACAGGAAGTTTGCAATCTGCTTTACGTGTGGCAAGAACTGCTTATGGCTTACACGGGGGGGGGGGGGGAGGAAGGGGAAGAGTTCGGCCCAACGAATGACTGACTGAATGACGGGCTGTAGTGTTTCGTGCTGGGGGCAGTTTATTAAAGGGATAACGAGATATTTTCGACTACTAATTTCTTTCGCTAAATAAAGGTCCTACACCCCTAAACACTAGAAAAAATAGCGAGAAGCCTCGCAATGTCGTGAGTAATTTAATATGGTAGCTTTTCTACTGCCACTTTCAGTTGCTTTTCCCAGGAAAATATAGTGTGGTGAGGTTACGACACTGTGTGGTTACACCACTCCCGCTTGTTCGGTTATCCGCTATGCGGTTACGTCGGCATTCAGAGCAAGTAGCAGCATACGCGACGACCGAGCGAGATGGAGCGAGTCTGAAAACGTCGCACTTTCGTGCTCCCACGTGACCGCATATTGTGTCGTGATGTCACGACAAAGTATTCTCCTAGGAAACGAAAGCAAAATTTGCTGTAGAAAAGTTATTATATTGACACGTGTACTTATATTTATCGGGTGACCACGTTTCGCCGCCTAACAAATCTTATCGCACAGCGCGGGGCGCGCTTGCATGTATCCGAAGTTTCTGGAAAGTTATCGATGCTTCTATCCGCAGTCTGTTGTCGCCGAACCTTGCGTTATCTGATTTATTCGCCTGACGCGAATGGTGTAGAACTTTGTGGAAGGCACGCGTGTCCGAACGATTAGTCTGGAACATTCGACGATTCTGTATAAAAGTTGACGCGCTTGACCCGCTGATCAGATTTTCGCCGATCACCGACCGTGTTCGCTGCTATCGTTGTGCTCTAAGTGTAGCCTGTCTTGTGGGCACAGGTTCGCCCAATAAAAGTTAGTTTTGTCGTTCACAGTATTGCTACTGTGTTCTTCTACGTCACCACCACGTGACAATATTACATTATTTACAGTGAGCTTAGGCTTGTCATCATTTTCCCTATGGTTAAGAGGTCTCTAAGCTTCATTTGACTAAAAAAATGAACAGCCGAATATATCATGCTAAATCATATCACGCTAATCACGCTAATGCTAAAATCACGCTAATGCTATATCACGCTAATGCTAAAAGATTAAAAACAGAAAGAAAGAACACACAGAAAACAACGTAACGTAGGTAGTCAAATCTGGAGACATGCTAGAAGTCCATTCGTTTCACTAAACCTCCTCTCCTATATTTTTATTGACATGATTTCTGCATCGGTTTACACTTTGAAATGACTGATGGCTTGAATTGCACGGTTTGAAATAGAGATCCTATTGTATTGTGAGGAAAACCATATTGGAGAATTTCAACATTGCTTCACCTACCGGGGTTCTTCATTGTGCACCGAAGTAACAATACACGGGAATCACTCCGCCTCTGTCGGAGAGCGACTTCTGTGGAGCTAAAGTCGATCCTTTGTTTCTCTTGGCGAAACTTAATCCACATTCTCAGTGGCCAATAAACTTAGCGGAGTTACCAAAGCTCTACATTTTGCTTTAGACCTGTGAGGAAAACTATACATATGCCCTCATTCTTGACAAACTGTTTACGTTGATGCACCAGGAAAGAGCAGTGTATAAGTGCATGACCTTTTAGAAAAGCATTCGGATGCTCGTATGTAACTACTGAGTTAGGTGTCTGTGCGATAGCCTGCGAAGCCTGAGTTGATGTGCGCGCACGGGCGCAAGAGCGTCTTTGCAGGCTGTCCAGAATTCGATCGGCCTCCGGCAGTAATTGGTTCTAGACTCAGTGAAGACAATGATGTTTGCAACGAGGTTTCATGGATGCCATTACTTCGGTGCACAGTTGCCAAATAAGTAGGCGCAAACTACTCTGATAGACGCGGTGTAACTCACCTATCAGCCGGGAGAAAACTTATAGACACGAGTTTAAGGTGCCAACAGGACCGAATCATTTCGCAGTTGGTGCTCGGAACTTACAATGTGCGCCCCATTTTGCTTAGTGCAGTGATACCTCGGTGGACTACGAAGAGCCCCGATAGGCCAAGCAATTCGAAGTTCTCCAATATGGCTTTCTTCACAATGCAATAGGATGCGATTCAAGCCATCAGTTACTTCGAAGTGTTAACCGATGCTGAAAGCGTGTCAATAAAATAAATAAAATGAATAAAAAGTGTCACAAAATAAAATAAATAACAATATTAAAGAGAAAGTTTAGACACATGAATGGCTAAGACGTTGCTCGTAGGTGGTGGTCACGTAATGGTGTTTTCAACAATACGACAGGTGCAGCTTTGTGTGATGATGGCGTCAAGCTGCTACCGAGGAACTGCGCTTGATTTCATGTGCTCCTTTGGGGTTGGGATGAAGTAATGAACGCACTCAGAGCAAACGCTGGTGCCATTTGGTGTGAGCTCAGCTGAGATAAAGAGCTGAAGTGCAGTACCTGGTCAATGTTTTAATAGGCTTATGTGCCTCTGGAAAGCTGACCGTATGAGCTTGGAGCAGGGAGAACCAGAAAAGTGGGAAGTGAATATAGGGAAATGTGGCCAGTAGATCCTGCTACATCTGCAGCACAACGGGATGCTATGGTTCTCTATCAAGCACGGACGCACGCAAGCACTTACGCACGCGCTCGCTCGCTCGCTCACTCACTCACTCACTCACTCACTCACTCACTCACTCACTCACTCACTCACTCACTCACTCACTCACTCACTCACTCACTCACTCACTCACTCACTCACTCACTCACTTACTCACTCACTCACTCACTCACTCACTCACTCACTTCACCCACTCACTCTCTTCACCCACTCACTTCGCTCACTCAGTTCACTCACTCACTTCACTCACTCACTTCACTCACTCACTTCACTTCACTCACTCACTCACTCACTCACTCACTCACTCACTCACTCACTCACTCACTCACTCACTCACTCACTCACTCACTCACTCACTCACTCACTCCTAAGTACTTGATAAATGTTTTTTCGTATCACAGTAATTGACTCCATTAGTTTACAGGTAAAAATTGCATGTTCCTTTGTTCATGTTATGAACAATCACGTAGGTTTCCTGATATTACATTGCGTGCAAGTAATGGAATCGTTGGCGAATGGCCTTCATGTGTATATCAGCACTGTTAGATTTGCTATTTCATCTCTATAACTAGAAGTGGGTGAATATCACATTTTTTAAAATATACAAGTCGAATAGCAATAGCAACCACCGAATATCGAATCGCATATCAAAGAGCCAAATGGAGACGCACGTATTTAAAGCAAGAATATTTATTTCTGTATATTTCAGCACCACGCTTGTACTGACTAGTGAAAAATATTCACCAAATATCGTGGACAATTACCATTAGTATTAAATATAACATCACTAATTGTCAAGAAAGGCCTGGTTTGAAAACAAGTCTTTAAAGAATAAATGGCTGCTGTATGACTAGATTTCCAAAATTGATAAAGTAGATGTTAAAAAAATCTGAAGCTGCGGGGAAAAAATGGGAGGGGCCGGTGAAGAAATTGTGTGCGAGAGACGCATGCAAAAGGGCACGTTCCAAGAAAAACACCCCTGGCTGTAAAGTTGCATGATTAGACTGAAAAAACACTAAATTATAGACTGCAAGCAAGTATAAAAGGTCTTCATGTAGGTTACCGCCATGAACCAGAAAAGATAGCTTGCATTATCGATTTTGTTTTTACAGTGCCTAAAAAAATTCAGGCAGCCAGCACCTTCAACCTTTTTCTCGGTCCTCACTTCTCGCGCACCCCCTTCCACACACACACTAAAACATATAGATGGATAAGTTATGCTAAAAAATAAAGCTGAGATGTCTATCGTTCTTATGAAATCCAATATCTTGTTTAACTTCTGACAATTTGCGATACTTTCTTTAGCTGACGGGGAACAATAACACCACATTAACAGTCGTTTGTTGCCTAATATTTGGTTAGAGTTGATGTACGGAAGTACGGAATAGTTCATTGTCGAATACGAATAGATTGTGTGTAATATTCGATTCAAATTCGGAACTTTGAACGTTCGCTCACCACCATATTTCAAAACTGGATGGGGCTCATCACAAACCTTTATAAACCGCAAAAGAGAACCTGCAGATATTGCGATTTCGCATAGTTAACGTCCACGTACTGCCCTTGTAATGAACTTTCGTCGAGCTGCACATAAGAGCACTTTCATACAATTAAAAAGTATTACGTCAGCTTATAGAATGCATTATTGCGGAGCTAGGAACAAAGAAAGCGTACGCACACCTGCGTCTCTGCAACAGCCTATTGCGATCCATTCGACCACTCTGAAACCATGCGCTACAGTGTTTGTTGAATGGAATCTCTTTCGGAACCAGAAATGTGGCCGACGTTGCACCTACATTTTCTGCCAAAACATTTCCTCACTACATGAGATAAACTCAACAATTAGGAGTATCGGCAGAATACTTCCCTTCTTAGATGCGTCGTTTAGTAGCTTTCAACTAAATGAATAACGCAAAGTTGTTGTTTTTTCTCACAAAGCTAAACTACAGATAAACGTGAATTCTTGTGAGAGACTACCACTAGAGAGAGAGAGAGAGAGAGGAAAGGGGAAAGGCAGGGAGGTTAACCAGAGAAAAAAATGCGGTTGGCTACCCTACGCTGGGGAGAGAGGGGAGGGGGAGGTAAAGTGGAAACAAAGTAGAGATAAGGAAAGGAAGGAGCATAGAACTAAATACAACAAACACTTTGACTCATGAGTGAAACAATGAAACCGATAAGAAGGTTTGACATTGCGCTGAAGCTCCTCCCACAGGGTTCTAAGAATTCGCCGGCACTATATGTTAAAGAGACACAGCACGCGAATAAACGGCATCTTGCACAGCAGAAACAACGCCTTGGTTTCTACAGGCGGGTTCCAAAATCACACCCCAGCGACAGTTCTCTGTGGGTAACAATAGCCAATATCGAAGGCCCCGCTTTTGCTCACTGCATGCGCCAGAAACACGCCATAGACGTCACATTTTGGACAGCAGCTGTTGGGTGTCCCACAAGGCTGGCGCCGTAAGGCGTTTTACGTAGGGACCTTAGGCAAGCCAAGCTCGGTGCACTTTAAGCAGCGCGCTGTGGCACGTGTACTCAGCCACTCAGCGGGAACGCCGTATGGTGTTTGTGCGCGCAACGCTCGTCTCAGCAGTGGGAGGTGGAACGCTGCCCTGACTTCACGGCAGAGTCGACTGAACGGAGACCCAGGGTGCGTCCACTTGGCTTATTTCGGCTTTGCGGCAAAATGCGCTGCGCGTCTCTCGCGTCTTGGGAGCTTTTAGCAACACTCCACGCGCGCGCCGATATCGTGGCAGCCCGACGACGGCGACGGTGAGAATGCGCCTCGAGCGTCCGTGCAAGGGCTGTGTAGCAGTAAGAAGGTAGAATGCAAGGGAAGGCGGAGAGGTTGGCCGGAGAAGCGCGTCTGACCTCCTATTCCTCGTTCGGCTAAAACGTATTTTCCTGTGTTGTAGCCTTAACATTTTTCCCTGTGCCAACTCTCACGTTATTTCTTCTGACGATGCGCAATGTAGAAAGACCCTCTCGAAATAATTTTGCTATAAAATAATAGAAGTGTTATTTGTTCTACACAAATGATAATTGCTTAATAATAAGTATTATTCATGAAGCCAGAACAACTGGTGTATGAAACTGACTGTCCTGTATATTGTGCATATTCGAATTTAGTGCATAGAAAGATACGTGACCTGGCAATGGGAGTTCCTCGGGCGGCTTCAAACAAGAAGGCTACTAATGAAGCAGAGTGTGTTCCACTCTACCTCATGACATATTAGGCCTTGTTGTCGCAGCTATTAAGGCTGGGTGAGTCCCCTTCACGCACGGCGTTTCTCCAGTGGCTTAGAGTAAGAACTCCCATTTCCATGCGGCGCTGAGCACGTTCCGATTTTAGTATTGGAATGGCCTGAACTCAGTCGTCTCGAGCCGCCATGATCTTTTCGAGACATTACCTGCAGCGTCATTGTACCCAGCTACTGATGAAAGGTACCATTCCAACTGTCGAATCAAAGTTTCTTGTCGCATGAGCACCGAGTATCAAAGCCACCTACAAGTGCACACAGACGGGTCGGTGTGTGCACAAACGGATAGCTGCGCAGCGGAATTCTGCATACCTTCCCTTGACGTGTCATGATCTGACCGCCTTGATCACGTAGTTTCGTCTACAACACTGAAAAGCACCGCAATTATCTCGGCTTTGCGAGAACTACGCAATTAACACAGCAAGCTGGGCGAGTTGGTGTCCGTATCCCATTTGAACTCGTATCGTCCACTTCCTTTTTCCCATCGTCTGGGTTGCGCTGCCCGCCTCTAGGAACTATGGCTCCATTCTGCGCGAGATGTGGTGCTGAGGGACTCAAAATCAGTGTTACAACGATTACATCGTGGCCTACCTCGAAAGATGTTTACAAGGCAATCTCTGGCACTGATTAAAGATCAAATGAGCAAGGAATTCCACGTAAACTTTCAGTCAATCCCATACCACGTAGGTATTCAAGGAAAGGAAAACGTTGACGCTGTTGCACGCCTAACGGTGACATGTGTCCCAAAAGTGAGAGCGGCAAACATTTTTCGTAACTCTAAGGATGCAAGCCCCATTCACTTTAGGCCTGTCTACAATATTTCGTACCAAGCCTGTGTGATGCATGGACTTACTCGCGAGGAAGCGACACTGGTGTACCGCATCAAAGCGTACGCGTACGCCTACTACTCTGCGCCTACTGTGTTGATATCGGCGACATTGAATGTTTCCTTTGGCTATGCCCGCACTTCGACACAGAAACAAAAGCGATAGTCGACAGCCTACAAAAGAGTGGTTTTATGCACAGGACCTTTGAAGACGTCGTTTTCCCCGCAGGGCCCGCGGCCAACAAGAAGAGAGTTCAACGACTGCTGATTGCCATCGTGCGAGTCGCGAGCCTCATCGACGTCTCATGACACAGCCCCGATCTCAACCTACGGGAGGCTCAGGCGGAACGAACGCCAACCATAAATGACAGGCTAGCCCCGCCTGCTGCAACACTGCCACCACCACCACCACCTTCAATTTACTGCATCCTACTGGATGCAGCAAATTGAATGGAATCGATTTCACAGGGAATCCGTGTACAGGCATGGTAGCCCTTTGAAGCGATGCAGCAAAGACACGAGAAACGGGTATCACTCGGGTTTCATGGCGTCCGAGGAATGCATTGCAAAGGTATTCTCGATTCGGAGATTCTTTAACGTTCATTTTGGGGGAGCCAGCTTAAAACTTCCTCTTCAGTTGTTACTTCTGCACTCGACAAGTCAATGTTCCACGATTTCTTGTTACCTAGTCGCGGCTCTTGAAGAGCAATCGGACCAGAAATGCGCATGCAATGTAGTCCAACTAGTTCTGTAACGATGTAATTTTCTCTCGCAATATATATATATATATATATATATATATATATATATATATATATATATATATATATATATATATATATATATATATATAATTGTCTGTCATAGAACGATAGGTTCAATTCAACTAGATTTTTTTACGGACATGAAATATTTTACATGAATACGCTTATTATTTACACTTTAATATAATGACCTGTCGAACATAAAAGGAAAGCAACAAAAATACCGTATGCCATTTTCGATAGGTCATAAATATAGAGTTGTCAAGTGAATATAGAAACAAACAGTAAAAATATGAAAGCATCAGTCGAAGAAGTTGGCTCAGTCGCACAAATATACGGTTGGCAACTGCTCTTGACAACGGTAATAAACCTGCGGTATTCTTGCAATAAGTTGTGCCATATACTATCGCTGTCGTTTGAATGGAAGTTACTCAGTCTTTCTTCTCGAAGTGCCGAACTCCTATGTCCACACGCCTGGCTACTTTGGAAGCGTCTGAAGGGTCCTCAAGAACAGGCGGAATGGGACACAGTCACAATGCGTGGCGTTGAGATGACTTTCATGTGACGCAGGGGGAACAGGGGCTGTGTTTACGATCGTTAAGTCCGGGTTGGCAGTGGGAGTGTCTGCAGGATGAGTGTGCGACACGAATCAATAGCTCACTGTGCAAACGGACAAAACAACAGATCGATAGCCATTGTGGCGCAACGAGAAGCTTGACGGTCAAACGCGTATACGAGGCTGGCAGCGCAGCTAAGGGTCCCCTTCCTATAGCGTTTCACGAGGAACCAAAAAAAGAAAAGAGGAGAACTGCGTTTATAGTGGATGTTACATTATTGCGATTCTTTGTTCTTTCACAGACTTGGGCGAGCGAACCATCCTTTGAAGTCAAACGCCCCGGTCTCATTATCTGCCAAAAAGAAAACGAAAGGGAAATAAAGAAATGAAAAAAAAAATGAATGACTCTACAGCGGATGCAATCGACCACACAGAAAATATGTCACGCTATTTCGCGCACCCGGAGACACGAGAACAGCCTTCAGAAAAGCTAGTACGAGTACCTGCATCCGTTTTAAGCGAGGCGTTCAAACAAAATAAAAAAAAATACAGTAACGCATACAACGCAGAAATCGCTACCGCAAGCGCGGATCTCGCTCGCTCTAAGTTGGCTTCACGCGCAAAAACGCAAACGCATCGAGTCTAGAGTGCTGTTTTGGGAGGGTGCGCGCTTTTTGAGAGCTACCGTCTCTACGCGTTGATTCCTCTCTGTGTATCGCGTATACGCGTAGTGCGCGCCGATGGACGCGCCACTGGTGGCGGCCTTGCGCCGAACACGCGGGGGAGGAGCCAGTGCGCGCCGCAGTTTGTTGTGTCGTTGATATTGCTTCTCCGTCTTATTCACGTTTTCAGAGCAAAATAGGCAACACCCTACGCATGTGTTGGGTGGCCAAAGCTTCAGGGAATGTCGGAGAATAATTGTTGCATGGTGAGGAGCTCAAATACCGGCGAAAACGTGCCGGCGATACGGTTCTAATCATTCCCCGCAAAGCCTGATCAGCGGGAGCAACGGTAGCAATGGATCGTCGCTTCGGCGGGGTAATTTCTTGTTCTTATCCTTTTCTTTGTCTCGTCGGTGTTTTTTTTTTCTTTAGACGCGTGATCAAGGAAGTTCGTCTGCAGTGCAGCACGAGGTTTAAAGGCATTTCGCTAAAGTTCGGAATGCTGTTTGCCGCTTATATTGATTTTTTTCCGCTTCTTTACCGCCTTGCGCTAGCTAGGCAGCACGACTGCACGAGCGCATCTTGTTGTATGTTAAAGTGACTGAAGTTTCCAAGAACTGAAATTGTTGGTTTTATGTGGCCCGGTAAATCCTCGCACCAGTTGTCCCGCACTTCATGTTTTTACATCTATATTATGCGTCGCTTCGCACACGTTTAACTGTTGCTAGTTGATTCATGCATAACTCTTGTTGATTCTTTTGAGCAGCGAGGTGTTCACCTTGGCTCGTTTGTAAAGGGTTTAAATCACGCTGTTCCTTATGGAATGATACCGAGCAAGTGCTTCTTTAACAGCTTTATTCTTTTCTCCCGAGGGAATTTTAGATATTGAGGTTTTTTCGGAAATGTCTTTAGAAAATAGGTAGTTCAGGGCGAGAATTGCTTATAGTTGCTGCATATGGTATTTTTGTTCCATTTTTGGTTTAAAAGTTGGCGTCACGTTTAGGTAGTCGTAACACCTCGATGTTGTCTGAGCAGACTTAAAACGCCGATTGATTTGTTTGTTACATGTGAATTTTGTACTCAACTGAATTCTTTCTTATTATGCTTACGCCGCAGAGGACTAAACCCGGCCTTGCCGCCAGAGCTCATCTACTTTGACTGGAGTGGTTCTGCCTTTAAATATATCATGCGGCAACTCTCTCTAGTAACAAAAAAAGTACTGAAAGGTTAGTGAGACTTTAGCTTTGTACGTTTCCAAGCAGCTCCCTTAGGGAATTTAGAATTGCAACAACTGCAGCGGGAACGGCAGTTCATCGGCGTATGCAGCAGAATCGCATCGGCTCTACAGCGCTAACACACGCTTTTATTAACGCGTGCATTTGGTGACTTCGTTGACTAGTTTACGCACTTCCATCAATAAATTCGCAATTACTCTTCTTGAGGCGACTTTGACTGCACTTATTCGGCGATGTCACATGTATTCATCAGAAGAAAAATCACAATGGCATATGCAGAAATTGCACCATGAGGATTTGTTTGATATAGGTCTGCGCTAACGACGGGTGCTTATTATTGAGGTACAGAAGAAGCATTAGGGCAAGGGTAGAATTGAAAAAAGAACGACCAAGACATCTCATTACTCAACAAAATTTAGCGTGCAAATGGGGTTCATGGCGTTTGTCTGCGGGACACACCTGGCACGTATGTGGACCGGATTGTCCCGAACACCGGTAACATCGTGTTCATACCCGCTCCCACAGAGGTCAGCATCTTCCCTACAGCTGTCACTGCAGAATAAGCAGTCTGCAGCCCGAACAAAGGAGAAATCGCAGCCGCGAACTTCAGCCATCCTTGCTGCAAAGGGTTGTCGCCTGCTACTGCGTACTGTTGGAAGCGCCCGCTAGGTGGCTACATGGCTATCAGTGGCGCCTCTATAGGCGGTGCACTTGGCGGATATGCGAATGTCTGGCGCGTGTGGAAGGCCGACAAAGGGAATGAGCACGGGGAGGTTTCGAAGAGGACTGAACGTAAGCGCGATGTCAACGGTTCATCAACGGGCACTGCGTGCGCATAGGGCACGCGATGATTGCTTGTTGCTTTAACGACGTCACCTCCTGACTTTATGTACCGGCCTGTCGATCTAGACGCCTTTCGGCGGGCAGCGTTGATGGTGGTGGTTGGTTTCATTCGAGTCGTCGTGGTTGCTCAGTGGCGTCGGCATTAGGCTGCTAAGCACGAGGTCGTGGGATCAAATCCCGGCTGCAGGGGCCGCATATCTATGAGGGGAAAGCCAAAACGCCCTTCTACCGTGTGCATCTGGCACACGTTAATGTATTCCAGGCGGTCAGAATTAATCCAGCGTCCCCCAGTACGGCGTGCCTCATAATCATATTGTTGTCTTTACGCACAAAAACACCAGAATTTGGTTTAAATTAGTATCGAGCCCGGAGGAAGATTGACTCTTGCAAGCTATGTGAGGGAAAGCGTTTCCAGCTGAGCGTCTCCACCGGACGCACATCAACAAAAATCCAACAGACTTGTGTCGAACAGCAAGTATAAAAGGTGTGAGAAGCCCTTTCAAGCTGCATTGACCCGACGTTTTGGCACAGAGGCATTGGCGTTCTGCTGGTATGCAACATGTCACCGGTTTCATTCCCAGTCGAGGTGGTCGCATTTAAATGAGCGCGAAATGCAAAATACATTCGGATACTTAGATTTGGGTGCGCGCTAAAAGGGCATACAAAAATATTATGTCAATACAGATTGAAATATTATAGGCTTCTGCAATAACATATTCATCATTCCGAGAGACGAGCTTTTGTCACGCGAGAAAATGACGAAAAGGAAAAAAATCGCAGTGGCGCCACCTATTTTGCCCTGTGGTACGTCTCATGTGACGTCAGCACTGGGTGATCCACTGAGAGTGACAGAGAGAGGAAAAGGTTAAGTGGTATTACGCTAACTCTTGCGTTTCGGCGTGGGTTATTCAAATTGCGGACCAGCAGTGGGACCTTCGGCTGCAGTTTTCTATGAAACAAAAGCATATACCTGCACACACAAAACGATGATGGGTATCTTGACGAATAAGCTGTCGAGATGGCTGTGCGCAGTATTGTTACTTAATGTCCCATTAAAAATTGTCAAGTACATAAAATTAATACTAAACCTCTAATTATTTATTTCGTCTCCCTCATAAGCCGTTGGGCAGTTTCGGTACGTTAAACCACACCATACAATTTGTTGTAAACATCAGAAAACCGACTTGGGAGATATTTCAAGTTTTGTTCTCCTCGGGGTGTCTTTTCCTTTTCTTTTATAATTGTACTTTTTCGCCAGCATAACCCGAACGGCTGGTGTTGTGTTTGACAACTTGTGCGAGAAATTTCGCAGTTTCAGTTATTGTACGTGTTTTCTTAAGCAGCACGCATAATTGGGAACTACTTCTATAAACATAGATGGAAGGGAATTTCTAAGAAGACACAAGGAAGTTTATGGCGTAGATCCGAGCTCTCATTGCAGTTGGGATCAAATACGCACATCCGTGAACAACAGTATACGTGCCACTGGTCTGCCTGAAAAAACAAACTAATTTATTAGTCATTCAAACACACTAGTCGAAATTGATGGGTGTGCTGGAGACTTCACAATTCCAAATTCGAACCACAGTCCTCAACATCAAGTTACATTTATAGGCACAGTATAAAATCGGTTTTATCGAGCGGAATTCGTGGTAATGTCTGAATCACACTTGTCTATAGAGTGGCCGGCAGCGGACTGCGCCAGAGTCCGCAGCTGCTACCTAGCGGTAGGTGCTAGGTTCCACTTATGTTTGTCGTAGAGCGCATGTGACAGCTTAAGGTGTGAACATGCGGGGTCTCATTGCGGCACATGCGCATTTTATTGCTGAAGACGGTGGCCAAATCAGCTGGTTAGCCACGATAGACAAGTGTGATTGAGACTGTACGTACAGTTTTGCTCTGGAAAGTGTGTATACATTACCAGTTACCTTTAAGTGAACGAAGGCGGACAAACAGAGTTGATCGACTTCAATTTCGCAGCTAATTGCATTGGAGTTAGACTTATCACCTTCCCACGAAGGCCCTCTTATGCACTGCAGGACGAGACTGAGTGTACGCATACAAACAGGCCTCGTACACATAAAGAAATGCTCAAGAATATGGACGCGGGAAGAGCCAATTGATAGAGCATCGCACACGTAATATAGAAGTTTGGAGGGTTCGGCTCTCATGGGCGGCAAGTTGTCTTTTCGTACACTTTCATTTGATACGCTTTAAATAAAACGCAAGATAATTTGCCGTACTCTTTTTTTGCCCTGACTGTCTTTCGGTTTGATATGGTAGTGACTAATACGGTAAGTCAGGCCAGTCGGTTCGCCTTATTCTCGCCCAAAATTTTTGCTGACTTTCAGAGCATTGTGTCATTACAGACATTTGATAATATTTTCACTAACTATTGTATCTTTAAGTGAGCACCCCCATCAGAAGAGTCAAGAAAAACCGATAAAAACGATCACTTCTAATAAAAAAGAGGAAAATTGACGCTTATGTAAATCGCCAAAGTCATGAAGGAAAGACAAAGGAATTGAGAATAGAAATATCTTTAAAGTATATTCTTACGCCGCCTGCTTGACGTTTGACTTGTCAGCTGTGGCAATCTCTTTGTATCTGTGACCTCAATGATCGCTTTCTGTACTCTCTTGCAATTCAATATCGCGGTAGGGTCTCTCGCGAAATACGGCTTGAAGTGAAGAACAAAGGAAGTAGAATTGGTGTGAAAGAAAAGGAGCCACACTCTGGTTGTAATATTTCAATATCGGGGCTGTACAGAAAGTTCAAGTGGAACACAACAAAAGAAGAAGAGGAATTTTAAGAAGAAAGAAGCAAAATAATCAGAAGGAAAATCAGAACACAGGGCCGCCTTAGTGAATCAAGAGTGCGGCCGCAACTGTCTTGGTCACTGCATACTGCATGTTGTATCCTTGAGCAAAACCATGCAAAGGCCGCATTCGCTGCCAAGGATTTCGCATATACAGGCTTTATGAATTTCTCGTCCACTGCCTTTAAGGAATTACGATTTTATTGCAGCTTTGAACAGCTTCCGGAGCTGCCGCCTTTATTTCGAGTTCAAAGCTTCTGACGAAGGTGTGAAGAAATCCTTCCAAGAAACCGTTGCTGCCTGTTTTCCACTTGCCCACATTCCCTGGTTTATCTTTGGGGCACTTTACATATTAAAAGAAGTTTTTTTTAGACTGGTCAAGTTGCGAAAAGGTCAAGTACGACGTCATAGGTATGCCTTTGTAGTATATCCTAAAACCTATCTATAGCTCTGGGAATTAGGAACTCGAAATTCATAATGTGCTTGCCTTTCTTCCTACTACATTGTGAGATTTTGAGGAGAGGATGCACCTACACGAAAGTCTATGCAAAGAATCTATGGAAAGTCTGTACATACTTGTTATTAGTTTTATTGTGTCTCTACCGACCGTTGCTGTTGAGACAGAGAAACAGGGAGGTAAAGTTAAGGAAATTAACCAAGGACGTGCTCGCTGCATAGACTCATGGCCTTGCAAGTTTCATCGGCTAAGGTCCATAGGTATTCTATAACAAGACGTTAAGTTTTCAGGAGATTGTCTAGGGATTTCTCGGGCACTTCTGGCCTGGGATTCTTCCGGTATAGTGTGTAAACTATGTATAGCCATTCTATAACCAGCTATAGCCAAATATTAAGTCCTTATTATGGCGATTTCTAGCTAATTGCGTGTCAAAAGGGATTGACCTCGTACGGAAAGCAAGGATATTAGACCACAGTTCATCTCCAGCTGAATATCTCGAAGCTCTACTTGCTCTACAGCCGAAGCCGCGGAATCACTCTTGAAATTGAATTGCGTTGCTAACGAATGGATATGAAAAATAAGTTTGGAGCAGTTTTCCTTTCCTACTTTTGCTGTGAACATCGTGCTGCGCGTTGGTGTGTTCTGTGAGGCGTATAATTTCACATGTGTTTCTCTTGCACGCGAAAGGAGGAGAAGAAAGCAGGAATAGAAGGAAAGACAGGGAGGTTAGCCGGTTCTCAGATCAGCTGGCTACTATGTGCTGGGGAAAGGGGTGAGAGGAATAAAAGATAATAGAAAAGAGATATTACAAACAAAGGATAGAAGAGCAAAACAGAAAGGGAAGAAACTTCCCCTTAAATCTACATCCCGGCTGCGAGGTGATGTCTTAATGTCTATAATATTTATTATTAGTTGGCCTAGAGCTGCACAAATATATAAAGAATCAGGCGCGATGTTCAATAATCAGTTTGTTTATATATTTCAAATTTTTGATAATTAAGAAAAGCAACCATAAATGTTATTAGCGAATGTTTCCAATTGGCTTTTTTTTTTCTTTTGGGAGAAAAAATATGCAGGCATGTTATAATTCGACAGTTTAACGGCTGTATCAAGGAGTTCATTAATGAAGTTTCCTTTGTTCGCGCCCTTGTCTCCATGATTGCAGTCTAGCTGTTATCTTAATCGGTGCCCTTCGTGTCTCGCTTTGTTTTCACTGGGAAGTAAATGGTTTGGCGTATTGTCCTCGAATAGTCAAGACATCTTAAGTCCGGGTGGAAATGCAAACAGAAACGGACGCATGAGTTTGGGCATAGGCGACTAACTATTAGGTTCTAAAGAAATACAAGTTCTACAGCCTGTTGGAGCAGCGCAAATAAAGTTCAAAAATCATTTGGTTCAGTGCAAGAAAAAAACGAGGCGCAAACAATACTACACCCGTGGAACAAAAGCAAAGGTTTTCAAAAAACGGCGCATAACGGCTCTCTTAACGAACTCTTTGAATTAATTTGGAAGTTGCACTTGTTCATACTTCTCTGTATTCGTTTCTGTGAACTAAGCGAACCTTTCTTTAGCGCTTCTCGAGGCGTTGATGAAATGTGCACAAAATGGCTTCTGGCACTCTTTTTAGAAAGGTGTATGTTCTGTTAGCAGAAACATACGAGAACTGATGGTCGAAAGCTAATGACGCTGCCGCTTAGTACACACGGAACCGTGGTGCGAGCACTCTCCCGCCCTCCGCGGCAAACGCTGCCGAGTCTGAAAAGGCTGGCGGCTGCCGGTTGCTTCCTGCGGCGAGTGTGAAGTAACGACCCGCCTTTTTTGCTGCCCAAGTACTAAAGGAACGGTGTCACGCTCGGTTGGTCATGCTGGTCACCGGCTTGCGAAGATCTTCTTTATTTCCTTTAATTTCTATTTATTCTAGGTCCTTTATCGGTTTTTCATGAAACTGCTGGCAGCTTTGAAACGGCCCAGGTACGAAAACATGTTTTCCCAGGTCGCAGCACGCCTTCGCACTATCCCACCTGGACGTGTTCCCACATCAAGCTGTCCCGCTGCGAACTCTGCTGGAGGATTGGTTCATTCAAGAAAGCCGGGCTTCAGTTTCAAAGCACACCAATGATGGGGGGCCAGTCGTGCAGGTGCAACATTAGACACCATTCAGCTCGCAGTCTATTGCCCCCTGTGTGTAGCTGAAAGAATACAATTGAAGAAACGCTCGCGCCAGCTCCATGCCGTGCAGATTTCGTCTCACCGTGAGCCCGACGTACACTGCAGTGCCATTATTCTCGCACGTCGCGAAAGCTGCGTGTGCTACGTGCCCAGCATCGGTTTCGTTTGCGTGTGGCAACGTTAATTTTAGACGGAAGTGACGAAGAAGCAATGGTGGTGTACAAAAGGTCCAGCCGGTCGCACGCTTGACTCTAAATGAATGGGGCGCTCCTGTGCCTTTTGAACCACTGCTCCAGATACCTCATGGCCACTTGAATTCCTTTGTTCTCTATGCCTCGTCTGCTCCGTCTTCTGCACCGACGCATTGCCGGGTCCTCAAAGCTGCGTATACTTGCTCTGTGGCGTCCGATTATGATCATCAATGCGTTGCAGCTTTCCTCTTCCGTCAATGTGCATACAATCGTACCCGACAACATAGTGCATGAAAAGCAAAAGCGCTGATACAAATAATATCCAAACATAAAAAAAGGCTTGGACGGCGCTTAAGGTTCGCATTTAAGACTGGAACGCGGTAGCTTTCAAAGATCCGTGAGGGCTTCTCACGCTTCCCGGCAGCTGCAGCTTATGTAAACGTAATGTTTTTCTGGAAGCGCTAGCTGCGAACCCTATACACTAAGGCGAGCTTTCTGATTCTTTTATTTCTGTCCCCCCCCCCCCCCCGGAGGGCACCGCCGCTGCCTAGGATGCACGTAGGCGAGCTCCATCCGCATGGTGTTGCAAGAAACCGAGTGGGGGGCGCCTGACAACACAGAAATCAAACGGCCGCTGGAAAAGGGGTTTGTGTTTGAGTTTCCGCGTAACGGAATTGTGTTTTCTCGTATGCTCAAATTACTACCCGAAGTAGTGACTTAGCGCGATAAAAAAGAGAGCAAGAGATGGTTTTCGTGTAGGAACACCGCTTTGCAAGCAACGTGTGCCCTTAATATAGCTTGAATTTTGTACAAGAAAGCTTCACATAATGATTGTACTGGTTCTGACTTCCTTACGGCTCATTTCGGTCTCTCTTGAAAATCATGTATCACCATATGCTGGCTAAAGGACAGTAATTATTTAACGTTTAAATATTTAACCTATGGCTATCTTTCTTCAGTCACTGCTTTTCACTGGCTAACAAATGTAAACATTATCCCTCGATGCACGGCGTGCGTGCATGTATCAGACGTTTATCGAATTTTATCGATAGTTCTAGCCATTGGCTGTTGTCACCAAAGCTCTTTGTAATTTGATTCTATGGGCGACACGAATTCTGTAGTACTTTTTGGAAGCCACGTGGCTCTAGCGACTACACTGGAACCATTGAAGAGTCATGTTTAAAAGCCGACGTATTTGACGCGCAGATCAGATTTTAGACGATCGCCGACTCTGCTACAAGTTTCTCTCAAATTCTTTCCCCCGATATATCGCGAAATGAAAACACTTATAGAGCTGCGCTCAAATTTCGCATTACGGAGTATCATAATCATCGGTGACTTTTTTTGTTGTTTTCGTTTACAGCTGGTTATGGCTGTTATCAAGCTGTCGCTTGAAGCGTTCTCCCTTCTGCTCGTGGTTACGGTGCGACACGTTGCCAGCCTTAGGCGCACATAAAAAAATTCACCGATGATTACGATACTCCCTAATGAAAACTTTGAGCGCAGCTCTATACGTGCATGCTCTTTTTTTGCGATATAGTGGCTGGCGCGGGCAATCTATCTCGTGTGGCACGTTGCAAATGGAGCGAAGTGTGGCGCCACTGCCTTGCTAATCTGGGGATCGCGACAGGCAGCGCGTGGGGCCAGCACGTGGGTGACACGTGGGCGCGATTCACAGCAACCACCGCCTACAAACCTCCCAGACCACGCGCGCTACTCTGGCGCCCTCTCGTATCCGCCGTCGCCGCACTACTCTTTTAACGCTTTCGCATACCCTCCTCCACTTTCAGCCTCGTGGGTCCGCAGCATGCTCCTTTCCGCTTTCCTCCTCACAGCTTTTCTCTCTCGTCGATTTTTTTTTCATCCCCCGTTGCGCGCCACGTTCGCTCTCATCTCTCGCTGTGCTCGTTCACTCGGTTGCGCCGGGACGCTGACGCTCGCCGCAGGAACGGGCGCCTGAGAGCTGCGCTCTAAAAAGACCTTGCCAAAGCGAAGCAATGCTTAATCAATAAACTTTGAAATTACCGAATGCTCGGAAGAGCGTTGAGGCGGTCGTTGAAACGTATAGGCAGCAGTCATTCCCCTCTGCGCGGCACGCACCTCGCGCACACTCGCTTGCTGCAGCGCTACCCCGCCGGTCACCTCGCTTACCGCTGCGGTCGCTGAAATATCATTCGATGCCGCTGCGCATGCGTGATGACGCGTGCTCCATTGAATGAAAGATCGACCACCATAATCGTAGATGATGCGTCACAATCGTGCTACGGAAGCCATCAGCACGCGCACATGCCGACTTGCTGTCCCCGATCCCGGCACGCTCGACGCTATAGAGATCTGTCGTGTCAAGGAGCCGCTTTGGGAACTAGGTTGTGCACACGTCGCGAATACTGCCGTTTCGAGGATGTGCGGGAGCACCAGCGATTGCTCTGTATTGTGCGGTGACTTAAGTAGATATGGTGGAGGCAATTGGCCCATGAGTTAAGATTCGATGACGGACGTGTGTGCTCGTCCCTATCGCTGTGACTTAGTATTTCCTTGTCCTTCTTTCCGCAAGTTAGAACTAAAGGTTCTCCCAGTTTTATTTCATTTTATTACCTTAAAGACGCCTGATAGGGGTATTACATAAGGGGTGGGAATACATTAGTACATAATTTGCATAATACATACCTGAATACGCAAACAACAACAAAAAACTACATGAGCTAAAATGTTACATGCGTCAACGCAAATACATTGACCTAAATAATACAAACTAAAATTGCACGAGCGTGTAAGTCTGTTAATACGAGCCACTTTCTTTGTGAAAAGTGTGCAGTGACACTCTCCATGATCGTACAAGGGCCAATGATGGCAGTGATTTGGTGGGGCAGGTTGTTCCAAGCTGTAGCGGCATGGCAAAAGAATGAGGCAGAAAAGGTAACAGTGCGCATGCGAGGGCGGCCCACTTGAAAAGTGTGCCGTGTGCAATGAGTGGTTCGGGCTGCGGGGAGGATGAAGGGTGGTTTATTAAGCGATGTGTAATAAAACTTGTGGAAAAGTGAAAGGGTTCCAGTGCGCCGGCGCGTACAAAGGGGAAGTAAGCTCAATTCTTTCTTTAAGTAACATATGCTCCCGTCATATGAATAATTAGAATGCATGAACCTTGCGGTGCTGTTGTGAACAGCTTCGAGTGCGTTGAGAAATGTTTCGTGTGGATTCCATATGGCGGATGCATATTGTAGTTTCATTATGCCAGTAGTGTAACGGTTTGAGGACACGTTTTAGATGACGCTTGAGAAAACCCAGTGATTTGTTAGCGGATGAAATGATGATACTGACGTGTGTGCGCCAGGATAAGTCGTTAGATAAACACCTAGGTATTAGGACTGCCCAGCACACACGGGAATGTTATTAATTGTGTATTGGTAAGGAAATTTTTCACCGTGCTCGAACGCGACGCTATTTCACCGGGTGTTACTGCGAAGACTTTAAGTAGGTTGTTAACAATAATCTGTGGCAGATAGCACGATTATAATCCCTGTACTGGATTGACCAAACCGATGGACACCATTTGGACGAGAAATAAAAATAAAAATTCAACTAAGTATCAAAATTCACTATTTAATGTTTTAAGCAATAACGTTACTACACGTATTCCAATTCACAAATTGTAGCCTTGGCGTTTGCAAGGTAGTTCCACTTCGTAGAAATTCTCAGGTTGACACCAATTTCGAGATATTAATTCCCGAACTTTCCGAGAAAACACATTAGCGGTCAAGGTGCTTTTGTGTCTCCACGCATAAAACGGGGTTTTGTTAAAAAAGTAAGAGGAAGGACCGTGCATTTTTACAGCAAGTTTGATTGCGCATATTTTGAAAATGATGTCATCCACATAATTCTTTTCAAGTGAATATGACGTGGAGCCTGACAAGCTACAATTCAGAAATTGAAATATGAGACATAAGGTGACTTAGTTAAAAAGAAAAACCTAATTACGGTTTTTTTCTCAATTAGTAGGCTATGCATTTCGATTTCCCGTGCAAGTATTGTATGTCTCTTTGAACATACCAGCTCAAGGAGGAGGAGGAGGAAACAAAGTAGAGAAAAGACAGGGAGGTTAGCCCGTGTGAGTACCGGCTGGCTACCCTGTTCTGGGGAAAGGGGTAAAGGGAATAAAAGCAGAAAGAAGAAAACGAGGATAAAAATGGAAACCAGAAAATTCACACAGTAACGCGAAACTACGCGCTACAACATTCAAAGGCGGTCACACAATTCGCTTGTCCTTAAACTCTTCAGCAATGCCCTTACGACCTTGAGTGCCGAAGCCCGTCTGGACCAATGTCCTAGAGCCTTTTCTTCTGTATAAGGGCGATTGTCCAGTTTTTCGAGAGCGGTCACTAGCACTTTTCTTGGCACTTTGTAACGGCGACAGTCACAAAGGAGGTGCTCAATCGTCTCCTCGCAGCCGCAGGTGTCACAAGTAGGGCTGTCGGCCATTCCAATGCGGAATGAATAGGAGTTCGTGAATGCCACGCCGAGCCACAGGCGGCACAGAAGTGTTGCTTCCGCTCGTGGCAACCGTGGTGGTAGGCGGAGTTGCAGACGTGGATCCAATCTGTGGAGACGTGCGTTCGTGAATTCACTGGTGTTCCACAGATTCTGTGTAAGCTCGCAGGCGAAGGAGCGAAGACTTGTGGCTGCATCTGTTCTTGACAGCGGTATGGGTATAATCTGGGCACCATCATGAGCTGACCGGGCAGCGTCATCCGCACTGTCATTTCCTGAAATTCCGCAGTGACCCGGTATCCACTGGTAGATGATGTTGTGTCCCTGGTTGATTGCGTGATGGTGGAGTAGTCGGATGTCTGCGACTAGTTGCACATTTGGTCTATGGTTGAAAGGAAACATCAGACACTGAAGAGCTGCCATTGAGTCACATAATATGGACCATGACAGTGATGATTTGTGAACAATAAACTCCAGAGCAGCACGGCTAGCTGCGAGTTCTGCAGCCGTCGATGATGTAATGTGAGATGTTTTGAACTTGAGGGTGACATACTCTGCGGGAATCACCACTACTCCAGCTGAACTATTAGAGGAGACAGAACCGTCCGCGTAAACGTGGATGCGTCCTCTGTGCTTGTCATGTAGCACAGGAAGCACGGTTTGTTTGAGGGCGAAAGTTTACATCTCTGTTTTCTTTTTGATACCGGGAATAACAAGAGCCTGGAGTGGATGGAGGCACCACAGTGGTTGAGATGGTCGTGCTTCAGGCGTGAAGTTTGACGGTAAAGTTCCATGGTTGGCGGCAATAATCTTGCTAAACGCTGAACGAGGTGGAGCGACAGGAAGGGAGGCGAGATGATGCGATGGAAGTCGGGTGAAGTGCCTGATATGCATCCTTAAAATGTCGACTTGAAGATACGTGTTGATGGGGTGGTCATGCGCGATGACTACTAGAATTGTGATGTCTGCAACAGATAATTTTACCTAGTATTATTACAAAAACACATGGTATATAATCAATATAGTAGATCAAGGGATGCCTCAGGCTGCAGGCAACGTTTCGGCAAGTTCGACAAGTCCACTTGTCAGGTTGTTTTACCTAAGGCATAACTTTTTCAACATATGTTGATCATTTTTATGTCTCCGTATTCACCCGTGTTTTGTTTGGAAGTAGGTATCATACTTTTCCTTAGCTCCATCGCCCATTATCACTTCTTTTGAATGCACATTTTAGCAGAAAGAAGGTACTGCCAACGGAAAAAAGTCTACGCTACATAGAAAGTCTCTGACTAAAAGTCTGATAGTTTATCTACGTCACTCACAGCTTCAGACTGCTACACTGCAATGAATAGAATTTCTGGCTCTGTTGTAACTTGGGGTTGGCTTTTGTGTTCGCCGAACTGCGCAGGGTTTTAATCTCACTTCATTCACAAATAAACTCCGCCGAGAAAGTTTAAAGCATTTCTAATATTTTCCAATTCTGGTCGAGGCTATGAAAGCAATCAATCTTTTGTAAACAAGTTCTCCGATGTTTTGCAACCGAAATCAGCGCCAAGAAGAAAACAAAAATAGAAAACACAACAACGAGACACCCTGAGGAAACTGATGCGCATTTAATAAGGAAGCTCGCGGGAAAAACATGTGTGCATGTATGCCAGCTTTCCCTGGAAGCATAGTGACGGACCAGGTTCATCAGAGCCACGTAAAAGCATACGTCTAAAAGGTGGGCGCAACCAATTTCTCAGGGGAAATTTGTACTTGTGCAGACAGTATATGGTTCATCTGGACGGACGTACACAAGTTCAAATAGGATTATTAAGTGGAGCCATGAAGAACGCCTTATAAAAAATTAAATGAATGTTTCGAGTTTCTATAGTGGTCTTTTTTTTCATAGGCAGTGGTATTTCTAAGCTGGTGCAGCCTCTTGGTTTATGAATTCGCTTATCTTGAATAATGGTGTAAGGTAAACATTAAATGTCCGGTTGCTTATTTTGTTTTATTATGCGCGCTGGCATATTTACCTAGTACTCACAGAAATGTGCATCGGGCTTGTAAATCCCGGTAGATGCACTGTAAACGCCTAAAGTAAAGGACTTTGCGTAGGCAGTGCCAATTCGTAAACAAAGTACGGATTACTTGATCTATGTATAACTTTTCTGGAGTGTTTGTGAATTACTTTATCTATGCTTATTTATGTAAACGAAGTATAGGATTGCTTTACTTTGATCGGTATTGGGAACCTCTTACATGGGTATATCATGAATGATAGAAGCATCTATAAGCTCATTTTGTTCTTGTAAACAATGCGATGAAGATATAGAACACGTTATCTTACACTGAAGCAAATACTTAGCCTGCCGCCAGACACTTTAGAAAAACTGCAGAAAGCTGCAAGAATACCACACTTTTTTGTGGAAACTCTTTGACTCGTGGCCAACAGAAACATCACAAATACGGAAAGTACGCGCGTTTGTAGGCTTTCGTGAAGAAATGAAAATATTGCAAAAATTAATATCAATTCTAAAATAATTTGAAACCTGTTGGGGTTTTAATGACTTTACACCTATTCATACATTTGCACTGACGTCTTCGACACTTGTAACATGTGCTCTTGTGTGTTCATTGCTCACCGCCCATGTCGTTTTTGCGTTATCTTCCGCGGTCCACGTCTTTATTAGCGGTGAATATATATGAAGTGTGCTATTATATGTATATTATAAAGTATGAAAATGTAGTCGATGTTTCAGGGTTTTCGTTCTTTTTTTTTACCTTAGTTTTTTGCACTCGGCAGCACTGGGCCTGTGTTAGAGCACGTGAACTTGAATTGCGAACTTGTGGCTTATGTGTAACGACAAACTTGTCCTTGAGTTCTTCTTATCTCGCTATGCCTTCTTTATTCTCAGGGTGTTCCTCTTTTTATTGCACGTCAGAGCAGAGGAGTTACTGGTGGCTCTCCAAATAGCCTGTCTCTTTTTGCATATATTTAAAATTAATATAAGCACAATAAAGCGCACACAGATACGAAATATGTATACGAGCTCTTCTGTCTGTCCCCGTTCATACCTGAGTGGGTTTTCTTATCGTGAGTGAATGTTGCAGCCCAACAATTTTTAATATAGTTTAGCCCACTGGCCAAACGTAAGGCTATTCCGCAGAAATCATCACTTGGGCGCCAAATGTTTTATTTATGCAATCGTTTCGCTCCATCCTCTACGAAGGCGCAGTAGAGCTTTCAATTCATTTCAAACTGATATGAATTTAAAGCAGCTAGAGGTTGGCATGTTTAGTGGCCTCGACTACCTCTCGTCGCAAAGCGGATAAACCAACAGACACAATATCCCCGAAAACCATGAAGATATTCTAGGAAAATAAACACGTGATCATTCCCATGCAAGTGTGAAGAAAGGTGCAGTAAGAGGACAAGCACAGGCACAGACACGTACTGCACTTACGTTTAGAAAGGAGCTGGAGTACTGTAAGGAACCTCGGGAGAACGCACAGAAGTTTGCATTTTTGTGGACGAAGCGACCAACGCAACAGTGCGGCTTTGTTCTGTCATGCGCAAAGCAGCTGCTTGAGCCATAACTTGTAATAAGTCTGCGTAAGAAGCGCATATGGAGTTCACCAATAACTGTCACAGTAGGGAGCACAAGTACTTGTCGCTAGGGATGAGTGTCCCTGGGCAGCCCTGCGTATGGCAAGACAACAGACGGTATATAGTTACACTAACCTAACTGAATCTTCTCTTTCTGTCGTGTTTCTATACTAACAAGCAAAGGGTAAAGGAGGCGACACTAAGAGAAACTCTTGCTTCAGTTAATGCTATAAATGTAATGTACAGACGTATTCCTAGAATACGTCTGTACATTTGTATGTATTCCTAGAGTCTATTCCTATAATATAACAGAAGTATCTTGAGAAAGCTTTAGCTTGGGCTATAGTGGTCGCTGGCGCCTGCTGAAACATCCAGAGCTCCAAGAAGAATACGAGTAGTGCAACCTGAGACACTTAACCCATCTTTGTTTCTTGGCGCTGTGAAAGCCACAAGCCACGCTCCACACAAACTCCTCCCGCATCCAACGTGATGCTCTGCATCTTGCTGAATAACGCGGTCGCCTAGCCTTACAGAGAGGGCTGGCGTAGTAAGAAGCCAGGGATTAACCGTTTTACTCAGAGGCGCTTGCACGCGAAGGCAAAACGACGTCCTGTCAGCTCACTCCGTGATGACCATTGGCGCGCGCAGAGACCAAGAAGCTGCCAAAAGGAGACACCGGTGACATTGTTTACCCCGCTTGGGCTATTTCCTCCTTAAAGGTGGCTTATGGCGGTAAGGTCAGGAAACAGCCTCATTACGGCAGCGTTCAAAGTGTAAGGGACGAAGAGACGCAGCGCTTCCGGAGACTTGTTGGCGTACACGCCGGAAGCCATACGTCGAGCAGCACTCTCTGGGTCGTGTAATAGCGGTTGTCCAGGACTACGGCGCAAGTGTGGGACCACGTGTCACAATTTCGCGCGCATCGAGTTTCTCGAGAAGGAGCAGAGCAGCAGACCCTACAAGTATTGACAGCTTGTGGGTCTTATTTTGCACTCTAGGTCGTGTGCAGTGTTTTCTGTTGGCGTCCTTCCCCCCGCTGCTCACTCTTGTGCTTGTCAAAGAGCACTCTGTGTAGGCAAGATACTAAATTTGCGGTTATCACGACGAGTGCGTGCCCATCATATTGAACAGCGCCGCGGCACCAATATTTCTGCGTGCTTTCGTAAGTGATTCAGCATACGTTTATCTTCCGCATGGTACCATTCGGAAACCTCCGTGGCTCCAAATGTGTGTGCATTATGGCATTGCTGTTGGTGAAACCCTAATGGATGCTAAGACTGTGCATTCTCTTGTTTGGGTGAAGTTGCCCAGGTTATGTCCTAGGGGCTTTCCTTATATGATGGCTGCACTTTAACTGCTGTCTTTGCAGACAGCTACTAAGCCGGCAGGACTCTAGAATGTTTTCTGAATAGGAAATTCCTGCACCATGGCCACTTCCGTCGTTGCCGCAGAAAACTATTCTTCATCCCTATACCCCTTCCTCCAGTGCAGGATACCAAACCGGACGAGCGTCTGGTTAACCTCCCTGCCTCTGCGCTCTTTTATTGCTTTATCTATCTATCTCTATTCGTGTGCTACTAGAAATTTGGAAGAACACCGGCCTCAGTGACCAATCGTAGTCGTATTACGCGTGCTTGTTTTCGCACAGTGCTTCCTTTCGTCCTGTTTTTCTCTTTCTATTACCATTTTCTCCTACTCACAGTGTAGGCTGTCAAACCGTACGCTTGTCTCACTGATTTTCCTGTCTTTCCCCTCCTTGCTTTTTATCTCTCCCTCTACACTGACAAGATTAAGGACAGCACAGATACCCCGCACGAGGATTGAAGACTGCTTCGTTACAAAGCAATTGACAGATGAAGAAGTTTGTGATGTTAGAGAGCGGAAGTAGCTCGAAGGACGGAGAAATCAGAAGAACCAATACACACACAAGCACGCGATGATACACAAGCAAGAGACCTAATCACAAAAGCCCACACTGCGTTATTTGCGCTACGAGTGAAACAGCCATGCGACTGTATGTTGTTATCTGTCGGTTCCTTGTGCTCTGTTATCTATTTCTTTTGCTGTTTCTACCGTGCACTCCTTCGCTGTGTCCAAATGGTCTACGTGCCGTTAATCACGATGGATTAGGTTGAGGTCACGGCCACCCAATGTACCACGTCTATAGGTATGAGTCTTTCGCGACGTTTGTATGCACTATGTGGGTGAACTTGGTAACTCACGATACTGTGGTCAACCTTTTCTGTGACCACAGTGCTGCTGGTTGCGGTTTGACAGACGGGTATTTCGACATTGCGTACTATATTCAGAGATATTGTTGTATTGAAAAACAAACGGAAATAGTATCATTACATACCCTATCCGTTGTACGTGTTCGTATCTTCCAATCCTGTAAGGGCACTCGGGCTGACAGTATTTCTAAATAAAGTAAATAAAATAAAATAGCGAAAGCGATCAATTCTAAGATTTATCTTCACCATCATGTGGAAGAGGTGCGGCTCGATTGGTTCTACTGTGATATCCTACTACTTCGATCACTAAGTAGGCAGCTGCGCTCTTCACATAGCCAGAGCTCTTTCATACTTACCAAAGGGCTTTGCGCGCACTCTACGTCAGCCTTTTCGTGCAGTAAACGACCTCAGTACACCTGACGTCCCTTCGATATCGCACACACGCAAATGTATCATTCGCCGCTTTGTAAAGACAGTTCTCGTATCACTCTCACGTCTTCTGCTGAACATAATATGTCTGATGATGACGCTTTTTGCTCGTCAGACAGTCTGGAACACAGGATCTCTCTACGATGATATTGCCATGCGTGTTAAATTCCTGCATTTATTGAATGCACACAACACTAGTATGAGCCAAACATGGTCCGTGTAGCAATTTATGAACAAAGCACATCCATCAGCACTTTTGCGATTCTTCAGCTGTTATTATGAATGGCGGGATAATATAGAGTGGAGACTGCCACTCTAGCGGTTCGAATCTGGCTATTGGGCGAATTTCGAAACGTAATGTGTGCAATACGAATGTATGTGCTCAAATAGTACGGTTGCGTAGACGGCCTAAACCATGGCTCCAGAAAATGTTCGTATATAAGAGCTAAGTTTGTGAAGCCGATAATACGAACTCTGTACGGAGCACGTTCCTTGGCTGCACCCTATCCCACCCTGTTCTCCCAGACCACGGTGCTTTCATATGCCGCGAGGATTAGCCTCTCGGCCCTGGCCCTCTGGTACGTTGCTGCTGCTACAGTTAAGTCTTTAGTGCCACCGTCAGTCTCGCTTCAATGGGTAATAACTAAAGATGGAAAGACCGACAGTTCAAAGGGATATAAGAGATCTAGTGCCGAGGAAATAACATTAAAGAAATTGAACAAAGCCCATCAAAGGATGACTTCCCGACCATTCGGAGAGGGCAATCTTCATAAAGCCTCGCGACTTTCGTAATGCATCAAAAAAAGAAGAATCGTCGCATGAGCTCACCCAACTATCACCTATATGTGTGCAAACGCAAATGACCAGCACCTCAACGGCGAGCACAATAGTTCGAGCAGTTGCGAAACATCAGACAGTAAGGTAGGGATATAAGCAACCACACGTTACACGAATACGGTTTTTCCGCTCTTTCCCATCGCGAGTGAGCTACGTTTTCCTATAGCGAGGAACATCCGCGAGACCGCAGCGTTCAGCTGGTATGTATATTTTGCTTTGTTGAAAAGGCACTGAAATGACTGCCATTTCTAAGATAGATGTTGATTACGGATATTTGATGACCACGAACTTAATCCGCGCTTTTTTTAAAGAAAGGATTGAAAAGAAACTCAGGAGCCTCTGACATCAGGCACGTTCAGTTGTCGGTTCTGGAAGGCAGAAATATGAAACTCTAACAATGTCCCCATCTCGTATGAGGTAAAGAAAGTATGGTATGACGCGGCATGGATCGAATTACGCTTGGGTTTTTCGAGAAATAAGACGGAAATTGCCGCAATGCTGTCTGATGTCGCACTGCTACTAAAAGATGTTGAAACTTCTCTAGATTTGGATTTCGCGGCTCCTAAATAAGGAGATCACTTTAAGTTCAATAATCTTCCGTTAGAATACTTTTTTTCCCACTAGTCTCACATGCATATGTGGCCCATTGACTCTTTATGTCCAGTTTATGCAGTTGTTGTAGAAGTGAAAAGAAGAAAGAAAAGGAAAGAAATTTGAAGGAAGAAAACACAAGGAACGTGGATACAACACAGAGCATGCCTAATGCAACGACCGAGGGTGGACCGTATTCAGACACTTCGTTTATGCGTGCCCAGCACTTGACCACGGGATCACAGAAGTATAAAACGAATAGAAAGAACAATGAAAACACACAGAGATATTTGCGAGTGTGTGAGGCGTTATTGTAATATAGTCACGTGGTATGCAGAGGGAGACTTCTAAGGAAGCCTAGTGTAAAAAAATCTTACACAAATAGCCTCATAAATTTTGCCATTTCAAATAAAAGACAGCAAGATTTCTAGAAAAGCAAAAGACGCCTGACTCTACCAAAAAGTGCCTGCCTTGGGACTATCGTGCGATGATACTTGCACTTATACATAAAAACGAGGAATACATGCTTAAATAACTGTTCCGTGCACGTTAGCCAAACTTGGCACCAGCAGGGATATAATGAACACGTAGATAGGCAATATTAGATCAGTACTGCGGGAAAATACGCTTTTACGAACATGGCGTGGAAATATGAACCACGGAAAGTTATTAAAGCTAAACTCTTCATGATTCAGGATTCGCTGACGACGACGGCCAGTGCGTCTTGAGACGGCGACGGTGGAAAGGGCCCTAGGAAAACTGGCGTCTTCCAGCTGGCGCCACAGAGTTCCAAGCGATAGGAATGACAAAAGGCGGTCTTTTTGTCGCAATTGACGATCGCAATATGCTGAGCCGAAGAGGGCACTAGGAAAAGGCGTCGCTATTGCTCGTTCTCACTGGCAGTCTTCCTTGGCGGAGCGTATACACAAAGACACGCCGTCTCCGCTGCACGGCTCACGGTGTAGCACGGCTGGATGAAAACTGAAGCAGACCTCTGACATGAATCAGCCGACCGCACGACATCAGCGCAGTATACTCGTACGCTGAATGCAGGCTCGTTCGCATGTAATACGCACTGCAGAGCTTGTGCTCGTGCTGCATGACGTCTCCGATTTGCCTGTGTTTTTCGTGTGCGGTTGTCCTGGCAGAAATCACGGCTGGGACGACTTAACTTTACAAGTTTATTGCGAATCTTCTTGGATTATTTTCAGTGGTCCGAGCGACGCCCCACTGACATTATCACCGCGAAGAGCGACTGATAAAGATAGAGTTGAATCGATCGAAAAAAATTGTTACATTATGCTATTCATGAAACTCTTCGTACCAAAGTGGGATCAGGGTTTGGCCATCGCCAGGGCGAGCACTCAGTTAACACTGCGGTCTCTTTCAACACTATAACAGTCACCCGAATGGCGGCAGTTAATAGAATTTTCTCGCGTAAAAGGTATTTTATCAACACTAGTCCAGGTCCCGAAACAAGGAAGCACCTCGCGCGTCAGGACGATTCGTAAAAGCGATTCGTTGCAGCGAACAAACCGTAGATGGCCCAGGGCTGCAAAGGAACAACAAATTTTGTGAATTAAACCAAAGCTGAAGAAATCAGAACGCTCAGCATCCGCGTGGAAATCAATATGGCTAATGATACGGAAACCACCATAGTGCGATATTAACAGATATTGCGTACATAAAAACAATTAAAGTTAAAAACGATGGAACTGCCAACAATTCATCACTCAGCCATATCAGGAGACATGAAACTCAGATGAATGCGCTTAATATATATATATATATATATATATTAAGCGCATTCAACCTCAGCTGTCGTTCCTTATTTTATGTTATTTTTCCCAAATATTATTACTATTACATGAAAATGAGTAACCGTTACCATTATAGGTGACAAAGTTGCTTTCTTACACTGGCTAACCTCCCTGTCTATCCTCTCCTTTTGTCTCTCCCTTTATTTTCATACGATTGACACACGTCGCTATATCAACAGATGTAATTATTGCAAACTGAATTTAATTCACAGTTTGAGCGCAATTTTCTGGACGCACGCGCACGTCGAACATTCAAGACATGTCCCAGCTCTGCGAAGAACGCGCGATTTCACAAAAGCGCTTCTCCGTGTTTTTTTCTGCGGCTCTCACGTCGTAGTACCTTTCGCAGTGGTTTCAATTTCCGAGAAAGCGAATATTTCAAAGTTTACAAAGAAAGAAAGAAAGACAGACAGATTGAAAGGAAGAGACTGGGCAGCAATCAAGCAAATACAGCACTGCGCATGGGGGAGCAAGAGACATACCATCACAGTTACATCATGGCTGCATGGGTTCAAGAAGAACGGGGATTTAGGATCGAGAGACCGGAAGCGTGAAACATTTAAGGGCCTGAGAAGAGTAAGAGGCCATGGGGGGGGGGGGGGGGGTGTGAACAGCAGCAACCATAACGGAGAAGGTTAGCGAAGGGGACATGGGGAGGGAGGACACTGGGAAGGCTTTTGTTCATTTGTTCTTTTTCTTTCTTATTTTTTGTCCTGGCTTTTCCTTTTCCTGTATCCTTCCTGCTTGAGTATAGGCAAGCGGAATTTCATCATTTTGTGGGCAGAGCAGGAGACTTTGTGCTAGGTGGAGTGCGGATGCAGATGCTGCCTGACCTGTCTGCTGAAGGGGACAGAAAACAGTGACTTAGCATACAAAGACCTTTAGAGATACAGAGACAAAGAGAGCGCGAAGTATATGGCGAACGTGGTATGAGACAACGCATCGGTGAGGCAGAAAAGTAGGGAAATGTGAAAGGATAATAGTGGGTGATCGAAGAGAAAGGGAAAGAGCAATCAATCATTGTGCGGTGAGAACGGCAGTTTCTTCTTGGGACTAGCGATCAATTCTTCGAAAGCTCCCGGAACATATACCCTTGGTGCGTCGAGCCGTGAGCTCTGCAAAACTTGTGGGATGTCGTTCAAGTCGTAGTTGAAAGGCCATTCAGGCAATTTTGTTCTTCTGTTTCTCTTGGATGCCTCGTGATTCTGCTTTGATGCGTGCGCGGGTATATCAGAGCGGTCGAGGATATTATAGGAGGGGATGGTTTTTAAGTTTTCGACTATTTTAAAAGATAACCTGTGGCTGAAAGCACAATTCTTGTCTGTGAGCTGGATTATTCGAAGAAGTGAACATTACTAGCCCAAGAAATCGAAACACACATTCAACTAACGATGATGTACGGCGTTTTATGGCGCAAGGGCCAGGTATGGCCACAGAGCGCCATGTCTGTGGTAATGCGTTTGCAGTGTAATTATGATTACTATGAAGATGGCGTGACGTGGCTGTAAAGGGGCCGCAAAATATACGCTCTAAAGTGTGTAAAATCTGTGTAATAAAATTATGGCGATGACGTATGACTTGTATTATGAACATTTAGATGCATTTAAAAAGAATGATACGACAGGTAAAATATATCAGATTATAAGAAATGCTACAGCACTACTACCTCCTTAGAGCCCTTGAAACACAAGGGCCTGGAGGCATGTGCTATGCAAAACAATTATCGCAGTGGCATCCTCTGGAGAGAGGAGGCGCTACGAATGCATGGGACTAATAACATGTAAGACCACATCTCTGAGGAAACCTAGGACTGTGTCTGTAATAAAAAGTGGTTCTGGACCAAGAAACATTGCAGGATGAAGAGGAATTTGCTGTCGGTATGCTAAGGAAGAATGTCTCTTTCTCTCAGATTCGGCTTCCCGACACTCCAGGAGGACGTGGAGTACGGTCAGCGTCTTCCCGCATCTACCACAGGTTGGAGGCTCACTTCCGGTGAGTAGGAAGATATGGGTGCCAAATGTGTGTCCTATTCTTAGACGACAGAATAGGACATCTGTTCGGCGTGATTTAGTATTCGAGGGCCAGAATCTTAACTGTGGCTTTATCAGGTGGAGCTTATTATCCGTTTCCGCGTCCCACATGTGTTGCCAGTGATCTCGCAGCCTCCTTCGCAAGAAAGGCCTCAGATCTGTGACAGGCACCTCAGCGGTAGGGTTAACAGCTTGCGATGCGACTGACGTGGACATCTCGTCCACCAGAACGTTACCCTCAATGCTCCTATGGCCAGGCACCCAGCATATAATGATACGCTGGTTAGATATGTACGCTTTACACAAGACGGTGTAGAGTTCATTAAGTGCATGATTTTTGTGTGTATAGATTGACATCAAGGCCTTCACGACGCTTAGGGAGTCTGTATAAATCGCTGCTTTTGGAAGTTTTGATTTTCTTATATGATTCACAGTAGACAGCAGCCGTAAAGATACTTGCACTACACCATGCACTATGCACCACTACACCGGATGCACTACACCAGATTCTGAGAAGGATGGGCCGAAGGCAGCATGAGACACCCCGGCATTTGACTTCGAAGCGTCTGTGTAGAACTCTGTGCAGGAGTGCTTGTGCTGGAGCCCTAGAAAATACATTCGGATTTCTATCTCTGGTGTGTGTTTTGTTACTTCTAAAAAGGATATGTCACATTCTATCAGCTGCCACTCCCAAGGTGGTAACAGCTTGGTTGGATGCATTAGGCGAAGTTCGAGGAGTGGGACACGCATTTCATCACTAAGCTCCTTCACACGAAGCGAGAAAGGCTGTCTTACAGAGGGACGGTTATGGAAAAGTGTGGTACATGTGATATCGTTAACAATATTAAAACATGAATGCTGATGATTGGATTGTATTTTCAGGAAATATGTAATGCTGATGTAAGTTCTCTGTAGATGGAGCGACCATTTATTTGATTTCGCGTATAAGCTTTGAATCGGGCTTGTTCTCAAAGCGCCAGTGGCTAAGCGGATACCTAGGTGGTGGACAGGATCTAGGATCTTTAGTGCGCTCAGAGCGGCAGAGTTATATACGACGGCACCATAGTCCAATCGTGATCGAATTAGGCTCTTATAAACATTCATCAGACACTTCCTGTCGTTACCCCATGTTGAGTGGGATAGAATTTTAAGTAAGTTCATTGTCCTTAGAGATCTTTCTTTAAGATATTTAATGTGCTGTATAAAAGTAAGCTTGGAGTCTAGTATATTACCTAAAAATTTTTGTTCTTTGTTGATAGGTATTTGATGTCCACACAGTTGAACACAAGGATCTGGAACCAGGCCTATTTTTCTAGTAAAAAGAACACAAGAGCTTTTGTGGGGGTTGATTTTAAATACGTGTTCGTCAACTAGTTCAACTACTAGTTCAACTAGTTAACAAGAATTCACTGCTTAACCCAACTTATTTCTCTACGACACACAATGCAATTTACGAATTCCAGCCAGTGAGCTTGCAAGACGCCCTCACATGAAACGCATCTCTATGATGACACCAGTTTCGATATACAGTGAAAGCTCGTTAATTCGAACTTCAATAATTCGAATTTATGGCTAATTCGAACTGTACGATTTGGTCCGGCCAAGCTCCACAGAAGTGTATGTATAAAAAAGTCCGTTAATTCGAACGCGAGAAGGTTCCCTCACGGATAATTCGAACTACGCTCGCCTGGCACACGGCCAGAGAAACGCGCCTACTGCCTACACACAAGGCTGTATTGCCTCCGAAACGGAGAGAACGGCGCGCGAAGGCAAAATCGAAAAAAAATCTAAACGACGCGGGGTCAGCCAGAAGGCAGCGGCAGCTGCCGCCTCTCCGTTCTACGTAACCTCCGAGACTTCGTGCCCGTTGCGAATCTCGGAGGCTTTGCAAATCTTGTACAGGTGCTAATGTGCGGAGATGGCACGGGAAGCGCCATCGTAACACAGCGAATCAAGTACATCGCAGCTGCGCTTGCAATCAAGAACCAACGAATCAGGGCCTTCGCCACCTTCACATGATCAGCGTCTTTGTCTCGGCAGTCTTCATCGGTTGTGCACGTCTGTTTTCAGCTTAGGAGGTATCGGCCATCGCGATTCATTGTGATGGTGTTAAGCCTCGGCTAACGTTCGTTTCGGTGGACATCGGTAGTGTGGCATAGTCGGACCCAGAGCTTCGACTTCAAGATGGCGTGTGCCCGCGGCACACGCCATCTTTTTCTGACACGCCAAATTTCTGACATGCCCTACTGCTTCGAAATCGCAGTGTACTGTTGCTCTCCTTCACTTTCGTTAGTTCGAACTTTCGTTAATTCGAACTGAAGCGGCTTCCCCTTGCGGTTCGAATTAATGAGCTTTTACTGTATATTATCTCCCAAAGTGCTGGAGGAAATACAGGCGCATTCCAGTTACTTTTTCGCTTCAATTCATAAAATAGCGTTTGTTTAAAAAAGTAAGAGGAACAGCAGCGCCTTCTTATGGTATGGTTTGATAGCGCATATCTCCAAACTGGCGTCATTCTTGGGTTTCTGATCGAATTCGGGCTTTTTACATGCCAAAACCACGATTAGATTATGAGGGACGCCGTACTAGGGGACTCCGTATTAATTTTGACCACCAGGGTTTCCTTAACGTGCCCCCAATGCACGGTGCACGGGCGTTTCTGCATTTCGCCCCCATCAAAATGCGGCTACCACCGCTGGGATTCGATCCCGCGACGTCGTGCTTAGCAGTGCTACACCATATATCCGCTAAGCGACCGTGCCGAGTGTGGAAGTTTGTTCCAAATAGATGTGCCTTGCAAACTCACAAATTTGTAATTTGGAATATGTGCGTAAAATCATTTATTAAAACTTTCATTGGTAAATCTTTGTTAATTATCCTAATATGTGGGCCACGGCGGCCGCATTTCAATGGGGGCGAAATGCGAAAACACCTGTGTACTTATATTTAGGTGCACGTTAAAGAACCCCAGGTGGTCGAAATTTCCGGAGTTCTCCACTACGGTGTGTCTCACCATCAGAAAGTAGTTTTGGCACGTAAAACCCCATAATTAAATTTTTCTGATATGCGTTTTATTTTCCGGGCCAGTTCAAGGACTGAGATTATGTGCAACTGGCTGTTTCTTGAAATTCAGGATAACTTGAAACGATCACCCAGTGTGAGAAGCTCCTAGAAAAGAATGCTACAACAGCCGTTACTCGATTCCATAAAGGCTCCAGAAAACGCTCGCCATCATCGCATATTGCGTCATTAGGGCCTCCCACAAGAGCGGCGGCTGTGAACATTGCTGCGATCTAAGCTCGAAGTGAAAGAAAGCGTGAGCGCTAGATAGTTCGTGTTTAGACTCGAAGAATAAGTTACAACCTTCAAAGAGAACCGTGAGTAATAAAGAATTAGAGAGAGAAATTTAGAACATGTTATAACAACACGTACTTAACAGCGCTGCACGGGCACTGTTTCCAGCGATAATGAGCGTCGATTATTTCGAAGCTTGTATGAAAGTGGCTTCAAACAGCAGCTTCCTGTGGATGAAATGAAACTTAATGATTACGAAAAAGAAGAGCGACAGGAAGGAAGGAAAAAAGAAAGAAAGAAAGAAAGAAGGAAAGAAAGGAAGAAAGAAAGAAGGAAAGAAAGAAAGACAGAAAGAAAGAAAGAAAGAAAGAAAGAAAGAAAGAGAGAGAGAGAGAAAGAAAGAAAGAAAGAAAGAAAGGAAGAAAAAACGAGCGAAAACTGAGATTGAGAGCAGAAAGGGTTAAGGCGCAGGTGCGACATAATAGGCTTGGGCAGTTGCCTTTCGGTCATCATGCACAATTTGTTCGAGTGCTTTGTGGCTTATGAGGAGAGCGGTATCTACCCAGCCCGGAAACAAAAGGAGAGAAATTAGGCTTTAGAGGAATCTTTAGTTTGCGGAGAGCTCCGATGTCGCCTGTTCATAAAGATCTAAAACGCAAAAGAAATGTTTTTATTGTACAACTTATCAATCGATTTCAAAGGAATTTATTGCATTAGAGGGTGATTATTTATGTTCCAGTGACTTTACGAAGTGTAGTTTGATTTATGGCCAAGATAATTTTCCATTAATTGCCAAGAATGGATAAGCTGGAAAAAATAGAAGCACGAAATTTACAAATCCTTAACCCTGCACCACAAACAGATATTGCATTTTTGTAAACTGCATTCGTTAGAGCATCTAAGGGTGTAAATATTATATATCAATCTGTATCTTAAGTGATATTTCTAAATGCTTATCAGGGTTATGCAGGACTTCTGCTCGCATTATAGTATTGTATTTGAGAGCCATACATTAATTTGTTCGCTTTCTTATTTAAATAAAAATAAAAGAAAGAGATGTAGTTACCCTATAATGAGGACGGCTACTCTTTTTCGCATAGCAGATATAAATAACAATATAAGAAATACATTTAGTAAGAAAAGGAAAAGAAACAATGTCATACATAGGGACAAAGATCCACAGCACGTCATCTTACATACACACGAACATATTAGTACAAAAGGTAAGGGCAAGTCGCACGCTAATTGCTTATAAGCAAAGTCACAAGCACGCACAAGAAGCCGTGATGTAGAGTTTGATAAACATGTAAACAGATTAGAATACACAAAGTACAAAGAGTATAACACGTAATATACACGCGCTAATAATTACAAATCATAGAAGCAAGCTATAGTTACATCTTATGACTATTGAGTGCGAAGCTAGCACTTGTAAAGGATGCCTGTGTCTTCGTGAAAATGTTCGAGGGCATTCAATGCTCTCCACTGTTCTGTTTTTAATGGCCACGGGCCCAACCATTTTGTCCGCTTTCGTTCACTATTAGATGCAGCATACCGAATTACGATACCGTTTTTTTTTCATTTCTTTGCTACAGTTTTAAACTTGATACGTTATACTGATACTTAAACTGGATACGGGTATGTTATTGCGAAACATTTGCGATATTTATTGATCAAAAACACATTTTGCTGCCCTATATAAAACTTTTGCTTGCAAGGGACGCTAGATTTCTTTAAAATGAAATAATCCTGATCTAATTTGGGGCGGTGGTTGCCGAGAAAAACCATTTAACCTGTTCCCATGTGTTTAGATAAGAGCCCCCGAGATAACGCTTCCACTTAACGAGCACAAACAACGGGCCTACTCGTTTAATCCTTGAAAGTTGCAAGGAACAAGGATGCAAGGAATGTCTGGACGCTTGCGATATTCTATACTCGTATTGCTCAAACTCCAGGGCACTTGAACGGAAGAGAGAAAGTAAGGATGAGTGGCATGTCTTCGGCAGGCTCGATGTGCAATTTGCTCCCCAATGGTTCTCTCGTTGTCTGGGCAGTACCTTACGAACTGGGAAGATCTCACGTCCATTATAACGGGATGACAATGCACATTTGCGCACCTACTCGTAAAATACAGAGGCATAAACGGAAAGACTCGTAGCATGTCACAGGAGCGAGAGATACAAGATGGAACGTGACGCGCCACTCAACTGGACGCGCGACCGGTTTTTTATCGCAAGCAGGGGAAATGTGGTTAACAGAGGGGAAGAAAGAAGCAGTAACAGAGAGAACAGGGAAAATGCCGCTTCATCCGGAGGCCACACGTCGACATTACGGTTGGTCAATGAGATTTATATATTTCAGGAACTGCAGCTATTCGCATGAAGCATTCTGATCTGGACGTATTGGTTCTCGTCATTGGGCTGCACCACAGGGGGAACATTCATATGGGAGGTCCGTTCTGATATAAATGGCAGCTCTGCTGCGTTGTCGGCACATTGAAGAGTTGGAGGACGCATTGACTAGGCTTAGGATACGGCCGTATAGATGAAAATGACCACGTCGTTGTGGTCCTTGGACGTTGTAGAACTGATGAATTCATGCCCAGATAGCGTGTAAACAAACTCATATAAGGACTCCGGACTTCAAAAAAAAAAGGAAAAAGAAAAACAGCAGACGCGAACAGTTTGCGCTCGTTAAAGGTACATTGGGATACACCCCCCACCGAGTCACTCTCCCACCTTTCTTTTCCCTCTTCCGGCACCCCCCCCCCAAACAAAAAAAAAGATATAATGAGTCATTCCATTCTGTGACGATGGACGACCAGTGAAGTTCTTTAGCACACGACACAGAGGCGAAAGAAATTTCAACCAAGGTACGACCTCATTTATTGTCTTGATGGGTAGTAATCATGGCGAAACGTACGCGCACACATTTATTGCCTTGATCGGTGGTCCTCATTTGTCTTGATAAGTGGGTCATTATTTTTTGCGTATGCTTCTTTTAAGCTTTCTAATTTAGCTGCATAATACCTGCGGCGTTCGTCGTCTTGCATAGCTCGCCGCTTGCGGTCCACTTCTCCAGCGCGATCTTCGGTGGTGTTTGCCGCCCGCCGCCGCCTTTGGCAGTCCCGTTTCTGTTCCCTTCGTTTTTCCTCGTAGGCACGTTGCTCTTAGGGAGTCCCAACAGTACTATCGGCCGAAAAAGTAAACGGACCACGGCTTAGGTTGCCGGAGCGGCTGCGGGGCCACACCGGGACGCTGCTGTCTCGCTCCGCGCGCTGACTGCGAGAGTGCCCCGGGTGACGCCGGACTTCTCCCTCACTCTTAGGCGGGGCCTCATCACGCTTGATAAATTTCTGGTGCACCGTTCGCTTGCTCTGCTGCTGACGGTCGCGACGAAGGGGACCGTGCATCGCCGGTAGTCCAGCACATAGTGCTGTCGCACAGTAGCGGACGGCCGCGGGGCATCAAACCGCGGCACTGAGAAGGAACGAAGACCCGTTCTGATTGTTTTGCTTACATAACCTTATGTTTCATATTAGTGCATGCCGCCGGCGTCCACTGCTGCTTGATTTTAGGCAACATCACGCAAGCAGGCACAATGGCGGCTACTGTGACGCGCGGTCTTTCACGCCGGTGCGATATGTTAGAGTGGGGAGCGATGCGCGCACGTACGAATCTATAGCGGCGGCGCTCTATGACTCGATGTCAAGGCGAGTAAGCCAAGTCATCGCGGTCGACGAGAACTTTTCATCGCACTGAGGACCCCTTCAAGCCATGGAATGCTTCCGTGAATAAACGTTCACGACTGACTAGTACATCCGATTCGTCTTTCCACTTATCTCATCCTGACGGTACTTTTATAAAGTTTCATAATGGCCTACGCATTGTAGTAGGTAGTCAAAGCAGTTTTCAGAGGTGTCGCTGATATGAATATTAAACCCACTGCGGGGGACAATGCCGGAAAAGTAATCTCGACAGAAAAGCCTTACCCGCAGTAAAGCTTGACGCCTGTAACTTATCGCTTACCTTGCCGTTGAAGCAGCGCACGGACACGGACACAGTGAAGACACACAAGAAAAGACGACACTCGCTGCGTGTGTCGTCTGCGTTTCTTGTGTGTCTTTCCTGTGTCCGTGTCAGTGCGTTGCTTCGCCGGCAAGGTATGATGATTAATCACCAACTAGCCCAACTTTCCACTTTACGTAACTTATCGCGCTGGCGTTAAAATGCGCGCCTCATTGTAGCCGCCGTTGCGGCTAAATTGAGCAGCGGTGGACGCCGGCGACATGCACTAATATGAAAACTAAGGAGAAAATAAGCAAGACAATTAGAACGGGTCTTCGTTCCTTCTCAGTGCCGCGGTTTGATGCCCCGCGGCCGTACGCCAGTGTGCGACAGCGCCATGCGCTAGACTACGGACAATGCACGGTCCCCTTCGTCGCGACCGTCAGCAGCAGAGCAACCAAACGGCGCAACACAAATTTATCAAGCGTGACAGGGCCCCGCGTGAGACAAAGGGCGAAGTCTGGCACTCTCGTCGTCAGCGCGCGGAGCGAGATAGCAGCGCCCCCGTGTGGCCCCGCAGCCGCTCCGGCCACCTAAGCAGTGGTCCGTTTACTTATTGTGGCCGACAGTACGTGTCCTTAGTGCACAAATGAAAAGTGCTGCTCGGCAGCTGCTCGTTTTATTGTTGTGCTCCAGCGTGGAGGACTACCGCCGCTTCCGGGAGCTGGAGGAAACTAGCCACGCACGTGATTGCAGCGCGGATAAAGAGGAAGTGCGCTATGTTTTTGTTGATAGAGAACAAGACTGTACAGAACCTTAGCCATACACAGTTTTTTGCTGTCTTTAGGACTTGGTCGAGGGTTACTCCATATACGTACAGTACATCTTGCGAACATTCTACAGAACATGGCATGCAGGGCTGACGTAGAGAGTTGTATGAGATGCAGACGCCAAAAAGATCTATCTGACCTTGTCGTCTACTCTGATTACGGCCAAGATTGGGAGCGGAAATTGGGGAGAGCCGTCGGTGGTGGTCTGTTGCAAAAGGACGCCGGTGTCTGGTGGGCGCGGCCCGCTAGAGTAGCAATTCCGTAGAGCTGACGGTGACGGCGGAGAAGATGATACACGAACAAAACTCTATGAACCACTAACTTCGAGTATAGGATTTATGCTACAGCGACTATATGAAGGTTTGATCCGGGCGTGCTAGCAGCAGAGTTCTCGTGGAACAACTGGGTGCTGCATTTTTCTCATTCTTTTGCTATTATTATTTTACTGAACAGTTTGCATACGTTATACTTTCCTCCGTTAATAGAGCAGTCGTCCTCGGATTCACCATCGGCTTACATTTGCATGAAAGGATGCGGAGTAGCTCAATGAACATATTCACTGGAATTCCCTCATTAATAATTCTAATCATACGTACACCTGTATGAATATAGGAAGCGTGCTGTAGGCTGTGTTATTGAGGCTTGTTTGCTATTCTTTGCTGAACCAACCTTTACGGAATGTGATTCATGTAAGCGTGAGATTTTCATGGCACCGTATGTCCATCCCATAATTCCTGTAGTTGGTGTCCTAATGAGAAAAAAAAAAGAGATTGCCTGTGAGCATCGACTTGCCTGGTTCTATTGATTCTCCTCCATGTCCTACTTTGAATATAAATAATTAATGGATACATTCCGGTCTTACCATTTATGATTTCCAGTATCTCCCATGGCCCTAATGAAGAGATATTACAAACGTGCTGGTCTTCGTGTCACAAGATGATTCCAGCTAGTGAAGTCTTGACTCTAAATGGGTTTTAGACGTCCACTTTTGCAGGGGGAAGTCATTTCAGTCCCTTGATCTCTTGGCAACGAATGATGCTAAGTGTGCAACCATTCGGGCTCGAGCAGGATAGACTAGGCATTGACAGCTCACGTAGTTTGATGTACGGTGAGAGAGAGAGAGAGAGGGAGATGAAAGGGGAAAGACAGGGAGGGTAACCAGAGAAAAAGATCAGGCTGGCTACCCTACGCTGGGGAGAGAGGGGAGGGGGAGGTAAAGTGGTAACAAAGTAGAGATAAGGAAAGGAAGGAGCGTAGACACACAATCAGTGAGCAAGTGAAATGACTGAATGGCCTAGGTGGCAGTAGTAAATCTTGCGAAAGGGACAAGGTTTTGCTATTTTACGGCGAAATGACAGGATATTGCCGTGGTTATAGATCTGATTTCAATGGCGCTTTCATTATACATAAGAGTAGTCATTAGATATTTATTTCACTGGGCGATTCTGAACAGATTACAGCACAACAAATTTACAGGACGCTTAAGCTTCGCCTTTAACAGTGGAACGCAATAGCATTCAAAGATCCCACACTGCTTCTCACGCTTCCCGGCTACTTCAACATATGTAGCCGCAATGTTTACGGGCAATGCTCGTGGCGAACGCTATGCACGAAGGCGGGCTTTCTGGAAGAAACACGGCCTCTTGCGTGTGCCGCTCCCGGAGGTAATGCACAGCCTCGCAAAAGAAAAGAGAAAATATACATCATTCTCGGGTTTATGTATTGTTTCGAACTTTTAACGTTTAAGTCTGAGAAGATTTAACATAAAAGACATGCGCTGTCGGTGTTTTGTTTCATGACATTTCTTTGTGGGCAGTGCCATTCTTAAAAGTTCCAAGGATTAACTTTGCCAAGAATGTGAGACAAGGTACAAGCAACTTTAGTGATATAATGCTTCGGCAATTAGGGACCCCCATCAAGGATATTTAATAAATACCATTGAATCAATGCAGAACCGCGCAGTTCATTTCGTCTAGTCTGATTATTCAAGTCATACTAGCATCACAGCATTCAAGAAACGTGCTGGCTTTCAAGAACTATCTGTCTGCCGTAAAACTGCACGTTTATCACTATTTCACAAATTTTACCATCACTCATCTCTTCATAACGACTTTTCTTGTTTGCCATCTGCAATTTTTGATAGACGTGACCATCCTTTCAAACTCAAGCACTTCTCAAGTCGTTCATTCAACTACGCACATTCATTCATTCATTCCACGCACTATAACTGACACGAACGCTTTGCCTCCACATCTTGCTACCACCACAGATGACGATAAATTTCTAAATCTACTCTCTGCCTGTAGTACAGTGTAATCCTTGTGTAAACTGTTATCTATATGTACATTCGTTTTTTTATTCCTTATGCTTCTATAATGATTCTCGTTGTTCACTTCAGTACGTCCCTTTGTTGGTTGTATAGCTGTTATTAATTTGTATAGTGTTACACAGTGTTATGACTGTATAACTAAATTCTAACTTGTTAGTATACTGTCACATGTGTTCCTTTTGTCGTTGTGTTAGTTCCCCCCTCCCATGTAATACCCTCGGTTGCTAGAGCCTTTAGGGGCATTTCGTATAATAATAATAATAATAATAATAATAATAATAATAATAATAATAATAATAATAATAATAATAATAATAATAATAATAATAATAATAATAATAATAATAATCAGCCTGTTCATGTTCACTGCTGGACGAAGGCCTCTCCATGCGATCTCCGATTACCCCTGTCCTGCGCCAGCCGACTCCAACTAGCGCCCGCAAATTTCTTAACTTCGTCGCACCATCTAGTCTTCTGCCGTCCTCTACTGCGCTTCCCCTCTCTTGGTACCCATTCTGTCACCCTAATGGTCCAACGTTTATCTAGTCTGCGCATTACATGACCTGCCCCACGCCATTTTTTTCTCTTAATGTCTATTAGAAGCTTGACGTGGGCGAATTGGTTTCGTATACTTGAAGAAAAGAGCGCTACGAAGACACGGACTACAAGAGAGATAGGGATATAGGGAGGTCGGGATGTCACGATGGAACATTCTAGGTTGTGTGTATTTAAAAGCCTGTTTCTTCAAAAAAAAACATTCAGTTGGAAGTAATGCCTTGTCCGTCGTACATGTTCCTCTTTTAGTCCCTGTCTTCGCAGCGCTCTTTTCTTCAAGTATGTCTATTAGAATATATTCTATGCCCATTTGCTCTCTGATCCAGACTACTCTCTTTATGTCTATTAAAGTTATGCCTAGCATTCTTCGTTTCACCGCTCTTTGCGCGGTCCTTAACTTGTTTTCAAACTACTACCGCAACTACTACTACTACTACTACTACTACTACCGCAACCGAGCATAAAACATAGCTCAGTAAGATAATCCCGCCGGCGGCTAGGCTATCTTGCCGATAAGTACGGCGCAGAGGGCCCTACATGCATAAGAGATCCGCTAATTTGTCCGCGCTTTGCGGGTTTTTGCTGATCAGCATAGGTTGCGCGACATAGTGTCAATTCTCGGTTGCCCTAGCCTCTTGTTTCCCGCATCTTACGCATGCACGCGGTCTTGAGCGCACCTAGGTACACGATAGATTTTGCCTGAATTCAACAGTGCTTAACACTTGTGCGTAAAAATAAAAAAAGGGAAAAGTTTTTCAGCGCTTAACACTTGTGCGTAAAAATAAAAAAAGGGAAAAGTTTTTCAGCGCTTAGCGTAAGGCCCTGAGTGTCGTATGATCCAATCGTCGCGTCTGCTTGTCTCTTGTCGTCCCAAAGCTCGCGTTCCCGGGTGGCTATTCAGAATTTTCAGTCACACCGACCACGCTGAGATTCGCACAAAGGAGGCGACCTTGACGGCTCTCAGTGGTGTCTTCATTCTTTCTGCAGCTTTGCACAGTGATTATACTAGAGCTAATAAGAAGGAGAGAATGGGGGGGGGGGGAGGTAACTGACATCGTTGTTTTTCTGGGAACGCAGCGAGCCTAAGCACTAAGGAGACGGGAGTTGTATGCCTCGTTTAACCTACAGTGGTGCCTTCTTCGATCAACCAGACATGGTTTGAACATTTCGCGCTTGTGAGAAATTGGCGGCTCTGCTACTGCCGCGGTCGCAATACAATACTCAGGAATAAAAACCAAAGTAAGCAAGAAAGAATAACTAAAGATGTAGACGAAAGGGATGGACGCATATACGATCGTTCTGACGTGCTGAAAATCTGCGTGTTAGCTTTACAGCTAGGTGTTGTTGCTTGCTTTCCCTTATCGTTTGCGTGAATACTGTAAAAAAATATTTTTTGTCGTAGTACCAGCCTTCATGCAGTTGTAGAATATTGATAAATGATATGATATTGATAAATAGTAAATGAAAAATATTGATAAGTGATAAAGCCACAGATGAAGCATTTCAAGTGAATTGTTAAGCCATGCTGCTGGATGTAATGCCGTTCAAGGCCGACCAATCTGCGCTCTGGTAAACCGCATAGATGGCACTCAACTGGAGAAACCGGGTAGTCTATGACGTGGACGTTAGTGGCCATAAATAATAAAGGCAACAACAAAAAAAAAGGAGAAAATTCAACAAGTGCTTCAAGGAAAATTGCAAAAGGGTCTCCGTGCGGATGGTCGTGGCGAAGATATGTAATTCCCTGCGATAATGATAAACTAAAAAATAAGAAAAGGGAAAAATAAAAAAGAAGAAAAATAAAGAAAACGCAAATATTAGTGTGGCAATATAACCCGCGTATACCGCATGTCATAAAGAAAGGCTTGGCATATGCATGTACCTCGATATTGTAACGGACAGTTAAGGGAATCCAGATACAACTATTTATTGTGCGTGAACTTGTGCCCTGGGGGTAAATAAAAAGCACTGCCGCGTTCTAAGCGGGAGATTAGGAAGGCCTTCTTCTCTCTCGAGCGTCGCTTCACCTCGTCTTCTTCTTGTAGACGCCGACAGCGGCCACCTGCGATGCGAGTGCGTGCGGCGAAAACACGTGCCATTATTTCGTCGTCTTTTCCTCCAATACGCCGTTGTCGTCTTGAGGGGGCGCACGAACCTGCGCGCGTTGTTTAAATGTTCCTGCCTTGTACCATTATCCCATACTAAAGTGGTATATGGCACAATATGTACGGAAATTTTCGTAGTAGTATATATACAACATGAGCGCAAGTAATGTTGAAATGATTGTCCCTATTTACAGAGAGCTCTTAGGTTAGAATGCTTTTTGTAAAAGCTAATTACAGACTATCCTGATGGCGGACACATAATTAGGGTAGGCGTCTGGCCAGTGGCAAGGAGCAGTTAGGCAAGAAAACATTTGTTAATTATTCATCGCTTGCCGTACCGTACCTCACCTTCAGTATGGAATTAACTTCATTATCGACGGGTGTGTTATCTCTTCAGTGATTTGCGCTTACTCTAACATAGCGCGCTAGTGTAGCGAGCATGTTTCATATACATGAAGTACCGAAATGAATCAAATATGGGAGAGGCAGTTCTTCCAGGATAAAGACTGGCCAGCACTCTAATTGATACTAAGACAGTGGATTCCAATAGTACGTTTAACTTGACGCTTTATTTATTTGGTTTCGCTGTCGGGAAAACAATTCAGGTAATGACGCGTCTGCTAACGACAGGACTCATGTAAAGAATATAAAGAAGGTAAAATACTGCAGATGTGTTTCCAATCGTACACTTTCATTATAGCTGTGGCACGCGGCGCCGTCTCGCTGATGAACGGCCCTTCTAGGAATTCCGTCGTTAGGCGCTCATTCTGACGTCATAGGTGCCTGAGGTGGGTGCGCAAGATATGTAATTTCTTTTGCTCGCATCGAAGTCGCACCTTCCAAGCAAAAGAGTAAACGAACGTGTTCCCTGAGTGAAACGAAGGGCATGAGAAGACATCCTGCCTTCGCATGCTCCAGCCTTCGCATCACTTTAACTAATTGGAAGAAGAATTAAAGGCAGCGCAAGAATAAGCACGACGCGCAGCACTGTTTTTCTTTTTCATTCTATCTTAAAGCCGCTGTTCAGCGCAATAAGTAAACGACTTAGAAGAGAGAACAGATAATGGAAGAATAAATCTTTGACCACTTAGGGAATCCATTTGATCACTTAGGAAATCCTATACGTCTATCCACCTATGTCTCGTCGGATGTAATTGCTTTCTAATTACTTAAAATTACCAAGTTTCTCAAATCTATATCAGTACAAATATCTTTCTAAACCTAAACACGGATTTATCACGGTTTCGAGAATGTAATACGCAAAGGTAACGTAAATATTATTTTGAAGTTTCAGAAGGAGCTGCTACAAAATCTTCAGGTAGTCAAGGGTGTAGCATAAGCTTTTTTATGCATAGTAATGCTTATTGCTACTAATGCATACTATTAATGCATACTATTAATGCATACTAATGCTACGACAGTGTGAAGGAAATTATCTGCAAATTCATTACCTGCCATATTGAAGAGTGCAACTATATTGATGACACAGCTGTAGAGTCATCGAAGGTATTGTTCACGCAGTTATCCGCCGCTATAACGCAGCTGATCAACCGCTTTTCACTTAGGTGTTCTCGTAGATATTCTTTAAATTAGCAGACCTTCGAGCTAAAGCGGCTTCCAAATATTTATATCAACCTCATCATCGCCACTTCATCAATACATCTCCCCGCCTATGTCTCGTTTCACCTCATCATTCTTTTCTTATGACTCGGAATGACCAAGCTTCTGAAATTCATCTCAGGAGAAAGAGCTTTCTAAATGTACATATGGGTTTACTGTGGTTTCGATAATAGGTCATACAGTGGTAACGTACATTATATTTCAAGGTTTCAAAATGAGCTGCTACAAGATCTTGGTAGTCAAGTGTGTAACATAGGTTTGTTATATTTTTTTAAGGCGTGTTAATGGTATTGGTACTGATTGTAGCCACCCGCCAACTGAATCTTCTCGTTTTTGATGGTATAGAAAGTGTGTCTGTAAAAACGTTTTCCCAAGTTGTTAGCAGATGCTAGACAAACTTAAAGCTTACCCGGCGTGGTTGCTCAGTGCCTATGGTGTTGGGCTGCTGAGCGCGAGGTCGCGGGATGGAATCCCGGCCATGGTGGCCGCATTTCGATGGGGGCGAAATGCGAAAACACGCGTGTTCTTATATTTAGGTGCTCGTTAAAGAACCCCAGGTGGTCGAAATTTCCGGAGCCTTCCACTACGGCGTGCCTCATAATCAGAAAGTGGTTTTGGCACGTAAAACCCCATAATTTAATTTTAATCTTAAAGCTTATGTGGCATGTGCGTGCGTCTGTGTGTGCGCGTATGTGCGCGCGTGTGCCAATGAGACAACATGAAAACACTCTCGGTCAAGAACTGGCTTACGCAGGGAACATAAACGACAGCGAAAACAACTGAAAGACCGACCTCACGAGAATCTTGCTGTGGGACTACGAAAAGCGGACGAAAACTCAATGGCAGGCCACCGCTATAACGGCCTCACTGCGGTTGGAAACTCTACTGAGTTACGGCTAGGTATGTCCGCCCATCAGCCTGCACACGTCGCAGGATCTTTCTTTCTTTCTTTCTTTCTTTCTTTCTTTCTTTCTTTCTTTCTTTCTTTCTTTCTTTCTTTCTTTCTTTCTTTCTTTCTTTCTTTCTTTCTTTCTTTCTTTCTTTCTTTCTTTTCACGTAGAACCGATCGGGTTGATGCAGAAACGAGGAGCACGCGCGTCCCAACACAATCGCTGTTCCGGGAGGAAATGCAGTAGCTCGCCCATGGAGGCTACTAGCCAAACGCAATTAGTGTTTCGTTTTGCTAAGAAATGCTGCAGTGAGCACAGCGTCGTGTAAGAAAGTGGAGCAGACAAAGGTACACAGGGTCGTAAGCACGATTAGGAACGCGAGCGAAGGTCGACGAAATCACTCGGCTGCCTGCCGGCTTTTCTAAGCAAGGGAACGCGGATGCACCTAACGTATGAGGACTGAAGAGTCGGCAGACACATGCGCATAATAGCACAATGCAACGTATGCCCTTTCACGAAAACATGCTCGAGAGAATGCGAGATCCTATGGCGTTATTTCTAGATGAAATACGCCAAGTAGCGGGCTGGAATGGCGTCATCTTTTCGCACCGTATGCGAAAATCCACGGAAGGAAATCTCGCCTCATCGGAACTTCTAGTGCAGGAAGCCATCGCTTCCGCCTTCTCTCCCCTTTTGGAATACCCGGCTCTGTGTCAGCCACGGCTCCCCCGACAGATTGATAAATGACCGTACGCGAAACCGGGCAGCCTTGTTAGCGCATCTTTGGCTCTCTTCTTTTGCTTGACTCGGTGTCATTAGTGGCCTCAAGTGGCCTCAAGCGGGCTCCGTTATGCGCTGAAGCGACCAGCTACGCGGATAATCACTACACAGGGTTTTATAACATGGCGGCAGGGCTTTATTGCGGTGTATACGCATGTACGGCTGCTGATTCGTGTTATCGGCGTTTCCACGACGTTGCACGTGCGCTCGCGTGTGTGCGTGCGCATACACACGCAGACACACATGTTTGTTCTTCAGGTATTGTGTGTCGTGTTTCTATGTGTGTGGAGATTAGGCGACTTAAGATTCTTCGCGCGGAAACTTGAACTTGTGTCACCCTTTCGGTTGAAGAAGTTCAACGAGAATCGTAAGTTAGCTGGCGATAGAGGAAGCTGACAATGCTTGCTTTGACGTGTCACTGTTTGATCGACCTCGCGAACTTTAAATTGAAGCCCGCAGTGCCACCACTGCCATCAGGAACCTGGAGAAGAACGCTCGCTAATCACGCCAGCCTTTAAAAAAACCGGAACATTGACTGTGACGAGGAAGGTTGTGGGCCGGCTTCAACATATTTGATTTAGAATCGGTTAATCACAGGGTGATGGCAAATAGTCCTGCGCTTTTACAGCGATGGGTGTGAACTTATATACTTCGTTGCGTCAATCGCAGCTACCATTATCCTGGTTATTATTAGCATGCTTGCTGGACAGATATCGCAAGAAACAAAACCCAGTGTGGTCTCACCCAGTACTTGATACAGGGTGCGCTACGTGTTGACCGTCGTGCATCATTCGCTGTGGCTTGGTTGACGTTTCCGACGTCATGCCGCTGATGTCAGCAAATGAAGACGTCCTTACAATAGCTAACCCAAAGAAACATGTACCGCTGAATCGAAATTGAATTCTTCACTAGGAAAGAAAATAATCTGCGAGCGAAATTATTATTCAAAGGGGCAGTGTATTACTCATAAGGATCGAAAAGGTTCAGCCTAATCGCGCGCAAGAAAGAAAGAGGAATTTATTTGCAGAGAGGCAGAGAGGTCGACCTGACTACACTCTTCTCTGGCCTTCTATTCTGCACTGGGGAAGGGGGATGGAGGAAGAAAAGGAGCGATTAGTGATGATGATTAACAGAACAAAGTAGATTATACATACAATTTCATTGCATGTTGCAACATCTCTTAAGCCGATCGTCTTGTCCAGCAGGTTGTAAAAAGGATGGAGCTGCCCTCACAATCATGCCTGCACTGTTTGCGTAAGGCAAAGAGCACGACGCAGTAATGGGCTGCTATCGAAAACTGAGGAAGTCACTTGTTACTCTGGTTACCATGATTATAGTAAATGAAACTCTGGGGCTTTACTGCGCCAGCACCGCGATCTGACTATGTAGTATGCCGCAGAGGGGAACGCATTATTTATTTTGACCACATGGTGTGTTATTTTTTTTACGTGCATTTAATGCACAGTACTCTAGCGTCGTCTCATTCCGTCCCCGATCCGTCGGCGACGATCATGCTCCGCAGCGCAATGCCGTATCAACACAGCTATCACGGGGTCAGTGATAGTGCGAAGCCACCACACAACGAAAGCTGCCCCTCCATATGAACAAGAAAACGCTGCATGGCGGCGTAGAACCGATGGCGAGCGTTTTGTTTAACAACTTTTCAGTGCCGAGATGTTAAAAATAAATAACAAAAGAAATACGACCATTCAAATGTGAACAGTGTAGCCACATCCATTATCAGGTTCTGCAGAAAGCTTCCTGAGGGATAGTTATAACGTTTACAATAAAACAGTTCAGTGTTAGCAAAAGAAGGCGCCAATGAGGTTGACTGACTCGGCGTCGTGGGCGTTTACCAAGTGGTAGTGGCATGGTGCACACAAAATCGCTCAATTTTACAGAAAACAGCCCCGGGAACCGCTCAATTTGGGCGCGTCTTCCATCGTACTTCTGCCGAAGGTCAAGTTGCGCGAGCGAAGGAATTTAAGAAAATACTGACCTCTGCACCCATCACTTCTTTATATGCTTCTGCATTATACAAAGAGTGCACTTGCGGAAAAACGAAGAAAATGTGGATGTAATTTATTCATTACTGAGCAGCCTTGCGAGACATCATTACAAGACCATGACAGGGGAATTAGTGCATAAATTAAGTTTTACTGTTTCTGATTTGATGGCTGCCTCAACTGAGCAGCTTAATATATGCAAGAGAGGTAGTAATTCTTTTGAGCAAATGCAAAGAAACATTAATTTTCTTGTCGCGTAAATAAAAAAAGAATTTGCAGTGTGATGCTGAAGGAACCATGTAATATTACATTACAGAGGAGAAAAATGAAAAATAAAGTAAGAGAGAGCGAGAATGACTAAACCCTCTTCTCTGACAAATGCCGGCGTCTTTTGGGAAATCAATTAACGCGGCTTTTGTGCTTCCCGAGTTCCTGCCAGCAAAATCAGTTATTGCCAATTTGGATCAAAGGAACGGAATAACTCAGCTAAGCTTGTTACTTTACCTTGAGAAGAACTTGAGCGGGTCTCCTGCTCCTTGGGTAAGTACCAATCGGGCTGTTTCTCAGACGCACTTTTTTTGGTTTGGGTGATATTCGTGCTTATTCCTAATCATATTGTGCTTATTTCTCTGCTTATGACGATTACGAAAGCCAGTCTTTTGGTCTCCACAGACAGCGAGGCGACTCCCAGCGGACCCCAATCACTCACGGCATGAAGCAGCCGACTACGTTGTACGACGTACAAATTTCCTAATACGAGACCGAATTCGCAATGCTGTTGTTTCCTACGCGCTCTTTGAAAGTGGCTGGCTGCCTTCACTAAAAATCTCAACGTATAATCCTCTGCCGTCATCGACGGTGTTTAAAGGCACACTAAATAGAAACATAACATGAAAGCTATTAGTGAATTGCCCTTCTACAATGTAAATATGACCTCTCGTTCTAGGAAAAGAGGCTTGGCAACCTGAAAGGGTGCAAACACGAGGGACTGGTCGTGATGCCGCCGTGAAATTCCCGCACCAGCCTGCCATGACGTCACTGATTTTGGTGGTGCCTGCACGGATCCAGTTAATTATTTATCTTCAAATATAGACTATACACGTATACGGATACGAATAACTTTATTAAAAGAATCATGAGATAGACTACATAGCATTTTAGAACATCCAATGATCAAATTTAGTAAGCCTCAAGAATTCTTGCTGTGCCACAGCAGGCTAAATGCGAAAAAAAAGAAGCTTTGAAATCGGTGACGTCACACAGACCTACCAGCACTGGCGCTTTGGAACGAAATTCAGCAAACGCAATTTTGACGGGTATTGTTTCTTCTGTTGTTTCCTACGCGCTCTTTGAAATGGCTGGCTGCCTTCGCTAAAAATCTCAACGTATAATCCTCTGCCGTCCTCGACGGCAGAGGATTAGACATTGAGATACTAGTGAAAGCATAATTATACAGCACTACTTTGAGAGCTCAAATTGATTGGGAACTTCTCTTTAGTTATCCCTCCAACTTTAGCCAGTCTGCTATGGTTTACGCTAATTAAATTTTTCCATTGTTTTCAACTAAATATATATAATATACGTTGAGATACTAGTGAAAGCATAATTATACAGCACTACTTTGAGAGCCCAAATTGATAGGGAACTTCTCTTTAGTTATCCCTCCAACTTTAGCCAGTCTGCTATGGTTTACGCTAATATAATTTTTCCATTGTTTTCAACTAAATATATTGACCTTTCGTATCTTATTGTATTTTTTCTTCTCCGATAATATTCTACGTCATCAGGATTGTGTCAATTTTGAGGCCGCTAATAGGTGGCCGATATTCTCCACTTCGAAGGCGACCCTACAAGGTCTTTTGTCAGCTAATCGTCGTGGGTCCTCTGAACAGCTCCGTTCCGAGATACAAGAAAGGCACCGTCATATGATCGCGAAAGGACACGACGTCGTGGTCATTGCAGTATCTTCGGCAACGACCTCGCGGATGAAGCTGCTGGGAAAGCACACGAAGGAGCAGACCTTGTTTCTGTATATTTAAATATGGAGGACTGACGCAGCCCAACACTTGCAAGCTAGCGTGCCGTATCACACTGGAGAAGTGGCACACACCTGAATTCACCCAGCACCAAATGCATTTTCTCGACCCATCTATGAAACTGCGCCTGTTACCTGGGCTTCCGCGAAATAAGAAAACAATGCTGTACCGCTTGCGCTTGGGTGTCGCATTCACCAATGCATATACGTGTTTGATTCGAATGGCTGATAGCGCTGAGTGCAATGCCTGCGGTGTCAAGGAGACTATAGAACGTCTACTTCAAGACGTGACCTCTGCACAGCTCTAATTCTGTTGGATGGAAAACAGTTGACCTTAGATAATATCTGGGGACCGTGGCCTCACATATCGCGGCTACAAAAGGCCACAAAAGCGCTGCTGCGATGTTTGAAAGCTACTGGTTTGAGCAACCATCTGTGATCTGGACTGAGTGAGCGCCTGTGGATATAGAGCAGAAAACTGCTACAACGCCGGCGATATCCGCACTGGACGTTCTCTTCTTCTCCTAATCTTCCCATCCCCTTTCCTCTTCCGCCAGCGTTGGGGTAGGCAACCGGGTTCTGTCCTGGTTAACCTCCCCGCCTTTCATTTATCATTTTCTCTCTCTCTCTCTCTGAAGCTAAGGAACCGAAAGAACGTCCACACATACCGCGCAATCCAGGTCGCGCGATTTCTTGCATGTAGTTGTGGTGTCCCTTTTTTCTGTCCTGCTTGCGTCTCAATTTTTTCGCTGGTTTTCTCGAGCTTCCCTATCACCCCGACGTACGGAAGGTAGAAGATACACAATTTCTTGTTGTGTTGAAGCCCGAAGCAACTGCGATTTGCCCTCCTTTTACTTACAAACGTCTCGTCTAGATATTTTCATTGTATATATCTACACTGTTTTCTCATATTTCTTTTTGCCGCAACAATCTCCGCCGCCACAGAGGCGTCTCACGTACGCTGCCAGCATCTCGGTGTCATGCTACCGGCATGTGCAAAGCGATCGAGGCACCCTCTAAAACTCCCCCCCCCCCCACACACACACACAAAAATAAAAAAAAAATCCGGCACGATGCTTACGTTTTTTGTTGTTGTGCCATCGCTTCGGTCAGCTAGTCTTCTTTACTGTTTTCCCCTATGTGGCAGTGTCATGTCTGTAAGGTTCCTCGTCTATCGCGATTCCCGACACATCTCGCACGCTAGGCGACCCGCTATCGCTGTTGCACAGCGCGCCTTCTATATTGCAAACGACGCGTTTTTGTGTGTCCGTAGCGTGTGCGCATAGTGCGAGTGGATGAGAATTTAAGCCGCTGATATGAAACGAACAAGTTCCTAAATAAAGAGAAACAAGAAATAATCTAAGAAAATGAAGACGAACAATACCAAAGCCACAAACATTGCTTCCTGTTAAGAAATGGCGTGCGTGCTCAAGTGTTTGGTGAAAATACATAGAAGGAAGGTCTCGGACAGTTTCGGTAGACAGATGACCACAGCAAAACAGACGTCTAACTGATATTGAGCCCCCCATAAACCATAATGCCTCTGGCACTCTTATACTTTCCGAAAGGAAAAAAAAGAGATATAGTATGAAAGAATAATTTAAGAAAAATCAATTTTTATGTCTTTTGTGCCCATACTCAAGTTCGCCCTTAGCAAACAGCGCTGTGAAATCTACGCAAGTTGTGCAGCCATAGAAGTATCACTCCAAATGTTTCATATTGTGGCTGTTCTTTATGAAGCATTTTGCCGAATATATATAGCTACAACTTTAGATATGGCAACTACCAATTGATTGATTGGTTGATTGATTGTTTGATTGATTGAATAATTCATTAATTGATTGAATCGTTATTGGTTTATCACATACACATGTGATGGGAGGTGAAAGGAAAAGCCAATCAAGGATGGCTTGAGGGAGTCCTTCGCCCCCATGCTGGCAAAGACAGCAACAGAGGCACACACATTTTGTTCACAAGGTCGTACACTTTCACAAAACCGTCATATTAAACACAACGTTGTCATACACTTTGACAAAACCTTAAAATTAAACATATCACTAGTTACTGCCCTACATAGGGCATCATGCGTTAACATACGTCACTTCGCCTCAGCACCAAAGGCCAGCACATTTCATTAAAACGTACTTGTAGTAATAGTGGCATTAAAACAATATAATTAAATACAAATCATAAACAGCTCTAGAGGTCAATGTTAGGCTAGGAAGAACGCGTACAACTCAGATAATTTTATTTAGGGAATATCGATTTGCTTGCACGTCTACAGACGTGGAAGCTTGTTGCGAAGCATTTGCCGACCATATACAGTGCGACAATACGGAACATTCCATATTTCTATTGTTTTTGTGCTACATGATGCTTCTTTAGGACGGAGATTAACTAAGCCAATAAAGAGAGAATTTCGCAATCATAGTGAAGGCGATATTCACTCAACAATTTATATTCATGTGTGTCTTGAGCTCTAATTATTCTAAACTTTTTAAAGAGCTACGCAGTAGAATGCATGATTGGCACATTCTCAATTATTCTCCAACCTCGTATTTGCATTACTAATAGCCACAAGAAGTTCGATTGTTTAGTAGTCCCCTAGACCAAATGACAGTAGTTTAGATATGAAGCGAAGAGGTCATTATAGATCAACAATTTTACTGACTTTGGAATTAAGCAGTTGTTTCGGTTCAGAATGCCCTTGCAAATAATGTAACGTTTTCTTGGACATAAACAAACATTCGCCACAGGCAAGAAAAGGAAGAAGCCTCTGCCATTTCTACACTATAAAGAAAGCTTTTAATTTCAAGAAAATTTACAGAAATTGCCTGTACCGCAAAAAAAATAAATAAAAATTGCTGTGACGGCTCTATGACAGAAACCTGTTAAAACAGAAATTTTTTGTTCTTCTTGATCTTCAGCCTATAAATCGAGTCGAAACTAAAATATAACTGCTCTAAATTATTGTAACTGCGTAAAAACAATAAAATAAAAGTTTAGAGATTTTTCTCTTCATACACACCGTTTCTTTAAATGTACCTTGTACGACGCCCTGTTTGCGGTACAGCTTTGATGCCCCAAGCCATAATCAAGACGGCTGCTCAAGACGGACGCATTTTGGCACCGCTCCGTTGTTTTATTGCGAAAATCGTAAGAGGTAAGTGGTTTTGTTTTCAAGTACATTACAAACAAAGCACAACGTATTATTTTACCCAATAATTTCCGCGTGTTCACCCCATAGAACTGGACTACAATGTATCCCGCAAAGATAATTAAGGCAGACAGAGACATAATTTAGCATCTACGTGTTCCGATATTTCAGCGTACGTTGCCCTTTGTGAGTCAAGTTGGATTTGGGTATTAAATTTAGCTTTAATATTTTGTTATAGCACTGCTAAGGGCTAGCTAGTGGACTTGACAAATGTGTTACTGTCTATCCCAGCCTCTTCTGAATGTACTTGATTTTGCTGTGGCTGCGAGAAAGAAAGAAAACGCATGCGTGCGTTCTCTACAAAGCTCACTCAGCGACGTTAGCTCTCAACTACGATGAAGTGTTTAGTTTTTTTATGTGACCGGAAAGTGCGATCTTTTTTCTGTTGTGTAATATTTAATTTGTTTTGATGTTGGCGTACGAACCCGCCGCATATGAGGGCAGATGGAATCCAGTATTGATTTTGTTGCTTCGTTACCATAATGTTCGAGTGTTTTAGTGCGTTACCGTCGGGAATTGGTTTTTCCTGACCACTAAGTGGTGTCATTTTGAACATAGTTAGCGGGAACACTGGACGGCGTGGCTTGGTGCACTATCTGTACATTTCAAAAGCACAGCGTAGAAGATGCTCGTACCCGAGCCATGAAGACGTGCTGTCATCGCGCTCGTGACCGCAAAGAATTGCTCGCATGTCGTCCTCTAGCCTAACTTCCTGACTCTGACAAAGAATAACTAAATGTATAAATGGTGGATGGCAGAAATAAGTACCAAATGGTCAAAATTTGCGTAAATTGAACTGCAACAATACATCTAGTAAAAAAAAGTAGAAAGGCCGCATGTGTCATTGTTTCACGTAACGTATACTGTACAGTTAACGTAATGTGTCCAGCGCTTTAAATTATCAGGACTATATTCTACCCTGTGCCACTCTGCTTGAAATTCTTACAAAAATAGCCGATGCGTGATTTGTTTGCGACGTATGCACGGCGCACTCGAAGGGTCGTGTCGGTGTCTCATGTAGTAAATGATGTAAATATGTGTACTGAAGTAAATTCTCATTTTTATTCTGTTTCTGCAGTTCAGTGTTACTGTAGATAAGACATAGAGCAGACAACACACGGGAGTTCGGGTTACAAGGGGCTCACGGTGAATATAGCTTTGTCTTCCGTTGCATGTGCTACTGCGCGGCATTTTCAGCGCTGATAGAGGCGGTACAGAAAACACTCTGATAGCACATGAATCCGTAGAGAAAGAGCTGTTGCGTGCTCCTGAATCCAAGGTGTGAAGACGGCAGCATGTTACCGCACTCTGCGGAACGTGTATGCACCATACGTGGCAGCGTGACGCGCAGACGCCGTGACGCCGGGGGGCTCGTCGTACCTGTCTTCTTGTCGGCTACTACATGTTTTGACCGCACCTAGCCTGCGCTGCACGGAAGCAAACTTCGCTTTGAGTAATGTATTTCAGTTGCAGGAAAGAGCTAGTTTCGCGTTATGAAGAGGATATACGTGTTCGTTTTCTTCTTTTATTGCGACAGCAATCACATGGACACTCCAAGCGTATTTTTTTCCGTCACCGTCACCATCGCCGTGATATTCCGTGTAAAGTCCAAGGGCGATAACACCGTCGTCGCGCGTCGGTCGTAAGCTGTATGTGCGAGTGAAAGCACGCGAGGGAAGCCGAAGATCGTGGCTCAATCTGGCGCGCACGATGGAAGCGGAAAGCAAACGCCCCTTCTTCCGTGGTGCGAAAGGCTGTGGGGCAATGGGAGGGAAGGGGGCGGTGTTGTGCTCCGGCTGCAACTGCGCATTTCGCGACGGGGCTCGAGGAGAATTGACGGTCGCGGCTTATAATGACGGGTGCGATACACGGAGGAAAGCGGGTAGGCAGCGCGAGAGGGAGGAGGGGCGGCTTCGATTCCTCCAACAAGGGCTTACTTCGTAATGCCGCGCGCTGTATCTTGACAGGGATCTGCAGACGGCTTATATTTTTGTGCGCGCTGTGTTTTTGCCGCTCTTGGGTCGAACCGATTGATCGTTCGAAGGTCACTTCGCGCGCAGCTGCTGCTGCCGCGCTTGGTCACACCAGCGTTTTGACAGCAGGTGTCCGCGCTCATAGAGTGTGATGTGTTCATGTTCGCTCGTGCGCGCTGAGTGTGATGTGTTCATGTTCGCTCGTGCGCGCTGACACCATGCTTAATCCAGTTAGTAAGCGAATGCTTCCAAGTTTATACTGCTGATAAAATTAACGTAGATTTCATGGAGTCATGCGTGACAAAGGGCAGGTGGCAGCACTAACATTGTAGTAAATGATGCTACAAAGGAGCGCCAAGCTGCAGTTTGTTTCATACAAAAATAGAAAAGTGATTTATTTTAAGGCAAGAAAAACTGATGGTTAAATGAGCCACATGAAATCAAAACAGAAACAAGGACCTCCTTATTGCAGTGCAAAAGAATCAGCTTATATTTAAACCACGATGGTGCTTACTTCATACAGCTGTCTACTAATTTTCTATTGTAATCGATGCTACGCCTTTTGGCCGAAACTGCGACCTTTACAGCGAAGCTGTTAAGGGCTACTTTACCCACTATTGTTCCCCCCTGTAGGAAAAAGCACGAAGATAGTGCAATGCCGGGCCGATCCACAGCGGAGGTGAAGTAGGCCTTAAACACTCCCCATACGTGGGCCGATCTCGAAGCTAGTGAAATGCCGGGCCGACCCGAGGTGGAGGTGCGGTCCGCCATTAAGGGGACCACAAACAAACCTTCGCTGGCCATCCTTCTTCACAGAGTAGAAGGGCACCTAGTCCCCCCTTTTTTTTATTACTTCGAAAAATAAAAGAAGCGCATGGGGATCATATAGCACAATTCTGCCTATTGATATTGGTTACATGAAGAAGTGGACTTGAGCGACAGATTGCAATGTTCACGTTGCTAATTAAAACTACTCAACCAATAACTTCATAGGTATGGCATTGTAAACTCAGTGTGAGCAAAGTACTCGCATCTCATCTTCCTCATCTGCGCATATCATCGACTCATGTCATCATCGTGTCTGTACATATGATCATCATAGCTGCGTCTTCTTTGTCGTCGTAGCGCGGAATCTTCGAGAATAAAGAAGTTTCTCAGAAGTGGTGGAAACAATGGAAATGCTCGGTCTGTGGATGGTAGATGGAAGTTGTGTTATGATCTGTGCTAGTAGCTCGTAGAACTTCGGCAAGAATGGAAGAGAGGAACACCTTGCCGCGGTCGCTGAGGAGAATACGTGGTGCTCTTGGTGGAAAAAGATGCTTCGCAGGAAAAAGTCCGCAACTTCAGAAGCTGTACAAAAATGTAGAGAAGCTGTCTCAATATCTATAAATCCCTAAATTGACGCCAAGAAGTAATCAATTCATTGCATCACTTACCCTTTGATCAGCTTTAATTCCGCAGTTTTGAACACGTGCCCTCAAGTGAATATTAAGATTAGTTTAAAATACTTATAAGATAGGAATGCATCAGAAAATGTGCATGTTCCTTTCTAATATCACACTGCAACTGTCAGCATGGTTTAAAAAATAATTTTGCCACAGTCGCACAGACGGTATGTTGAGGTTATCATGAATAGGCGACACGCATAAAAACAAAACGAAGATAGTAGGAGGGTGGTAATTACACTTGTAGCTGAACTAATGATGACCAACCTGTGCTCTTTTTCTTTGTCTTGATTGACTGTTGTTTCTTTAAAATGAAGCAATAGTCATTCTGAATGTGTTTCCTTCTGTGTGCTTAACAGTTCTTAAAGAAGAAAACCACAGACTGCCTCAATTAAACTAAGGTTCACACATCCTCTAGCTTAGCGCACATTGCCAATTAAAAAATGAAGGTGTTCATTGTAATGCTCGTTATAGGCTTCTACATTTTTGAAACAAACAGTAACCACCAACATGGAGTTGTGTCTGCGTTGTGTGTGTGCGTCTGCGTTGTGCGCGCGCATGTGTGTGTCGAGTACGTGTTGTGTGCGGGAGGGCTGACGTGTACATTTTGTCTCTTGGTGAGCACTGTTTGTTTCAAAGTGTATACGGTGCCACTGTCTGGCAACGTACTAATATTCCGCAGTTAACTGAAACGAAATAGTCATCTGGCTGGGATGAACAATATATGGAAGTGGCCTCCCACATGGCACTCACATATGCACACTGCAAGGAATTGTTGACCACTCTTCCCAAAAGATGTCTTCTGCTAATGTGTTTGTTTCACTGAGCTCTGTACAATCATGCTACTGCCACATGTATATTAAAGCACCACTGTTTTTCAGGTCAGTTGCAGCATGATGCCCTGAGAGAGGAATCAAGGTCCAGCATCCAAACAAGCATCACGGCCTTGCACCAAAACTTCTCTCAATAATTAGGTGTCTTCACTATTGAGTTTTAATGCAAAAGTTTTCAACAACGTAATGCCGAGGCTACTTTGAGTTTGTTGTTTTTTCAGCACCATCGTGGTTTAAATATAGGCTGATTCTTTTGCACTGCAATAAGAAGGTCCTTGTTTCTGTTTTGCTTTCATGTGGATCATTTAACCATCAGTTTTTTCTTCCCTTAAAATAAAACACTTTTCTATTTTTGTACGAAACAAACTGCAGCTTGGCGCTTCTTTGCAGCATCATTTACTACAGTGTTAGTGCTGCCACCTGCCCTTTGTCACGCATGACTCCATGAAATATCTGGTTCCTTGGTTGATAGAAAAAAAAAACACACCTACAGCGATAGCTAAGCGGCTGTGGTGTTGCGCTACGTGCTAGTGCGCCTACGTACACATGTTTGCACTGTGACGTCGCTCATGGTGACACATGACTTCGAGAATTATTCAAAGCAACATCCGTTATTTGTGTAATATGCGGCTTGAATAGACGAAGTAAAGCTTCGGGAAATAATAAAGCACATAAATCGAATATCTGCGTGCTTTTGTTTGACTTCGCACAGCAGCAAGAGTTATGTACTTCTGTTTCGTCTGCTTGTTTCCACGTCATGCAATCGCTCGCACAGACTCCGAAACTGTGTCATTTTCTACCGTGTTCTAGCGCGCGATCATGCTCTGTGAACATACATACTATCATGAAAAAACAATTGAAGATGTACCCGGCGTCGGCGAGACAGGCAGCTGTACAAGATGGCGTACACGAAACTCAATCCGGCATCCTCAGCCTCTACTTCTTCTCCAGCGCCCACCTCTTGCCGAGCGCGCGTTCTAATCACTTCTTTCTCAGTGCTGGCGCGTGACACCTAGCGGCAATACATACATACATACATACATACATACATACATACATACATACATACATACATACATACATACATACATACATACATACATACATACATACATACATACATACATACATACATACATACATACATACATACATACATACATACATACATACATACATACATACATACATACATACATACATACATACATACATACATGCTTACTGAGCGAGCGAGCAAGCGAACGAACAAACGAAGAAACTGCAACCAACCATGAAATAAGTAAGCACAAACAACCTTGAGATGCGAGCGCTTGCGCATTCACGACCACGTACGCGGAACCAATTATGGATGGATTAACGCTTTCAAAAGGGACCATGAAGTAAGAGGCCCCACGCTAGAATGAAGGCGTCCCTAGTGTCCACGCGGGAGCGTCGGTAACTTTCACGTAATTGTTCATTCGTGGGTGCTCGTTGAACTTTTCTCAACGCTCGAGCTGTTCCTTAAAAGCGGATGGATGCAGTTTCCCAGACATCCTTGGTGCGTCTGCAAAATGTAAACACATGCCGGTTGGATGAGCACCCCCTTCGTTACAGCTTCGCTCTCAATTAAGGACCGTGTATTTCGCTCCGCCCCTTTGATTTTGGAAGTGAACCCGTCTTTCTTGTAGAAGAGCTAATGACGCCCCGGAAGGGAGCGCGACGACACGCTTGGTGCATCCTGAGCTCGTGCCTCGGCAGTTGTGTGCAGCCTGCAAAGATTTACCTTTCCGGAGAAATTCCTTCAAATAACGACGTCCTCCAAGCCGCATTCTCGTGCGGAGCCAAAACTCTTCTTGTGCGAAAAGAAGTACAACTCTTTCGCCATAAAAGCGAAGTAATGAATGCGATAACAACATGCTAGAATATTGCACGAAGTGTAAAACTCGTAGCTGTAGTGGCAGTACGAACTGAAGAAAACGTAAGCTAAGTAAAAACGGGCTATTGTGCTAGGGTTCCTCTGAATCCTGCCATCGGACGATTTCATTTATGTTTATTAATTAAAGCCAACGTCTTTCTTAGTTACTCTAAGAAAGACGTTGGTCCGAGCTCGGATTGTGCGTAACCGCGCTAATAAAATTACATCATTCTCAGGTTTGAGCTCTGTTTTTATTTCGCACTTTCAATATGCAAGTAGGTTAAAATTTAAGATAAAAGGCATGCATTGTCAGTGTTTTGTATTTTTTGCATTTGTTTGCGGACTGCCATTATTAGAATTCTGAGAAATAATTTTGTCAAGAATGGAAGACGTGGTGTGATCAACTTTATTGATAGAGTGTTATGGCAAAATAACCCCCATATACCAGATGGCATATAGCATGGCGTGGCATATAGCATACATAGACCTAAATATATACAGAAGCCCGCGGCGACGCTGACGGCGATGATGACGGCAAAAATTCAGTTCCAGCGTACATGTAATTGCTATCGCAATTAAAACTCTTTATATTGCACAATACTACGTCCTCTTTCTAATATGCGATATCACACGTGAGCAAGCCATCACTACGAATATCGGTCACTATTATGTTCTTATAGCGATAGCAAATTATATGGTCATTCCAGGCGCACTTCTGCCTTTGCTGTTGGTTTCCGCGTCGCCGTGAGGTTCCGCACAAAATCCAAGGGCGATAACATCATCGCCGCGTGCCGTGTGCTATATGTGCGAGTGAAAGCGTGCCAGGGTGAGCCGGCAATCGCGGGTCAATCCCGCTCACGCAAGCGTAGAAAACTGGCAGGGCGCGCGGCGTCTTCCGCCGAGCGCAAGGCTCCGGGGGGGGGGGGGGGGAGGGTATGGAGGGGGGGAGGGCGTTCTACTCCCGGTGGCCCCGGCAGCCGCGCGCCTCCGTCTGGCCACTGTATCTCGAAATCCAACTGCGACGGGGACAGAGTCAGCCTGCACGCTGTATTTTCGCGGCTTAGTTCGAGTACTCAGCACAAAGGTCAACTCGCTCGCCGCTGCTGCCGCGGTTCCTCCCTCCAGCGTATTGAAAGCGAGTTTGAACGGTCAGCGACTGAGATGTCTTCTTGTTTGCTTATGCGCACGTGACGCCATGCTTGTTAATTTAGTTAATATGCCTATGTTTACAAATTTAAAAAAATTCTGGGGTTTTACGTGCCAAAACCACTTTCTGATTATGAGGCACGCCGTAGTGGAGGACTCCGGAAATTTCGACCACCTGGGGTTCTTTAACGTGCACCAAAATCTAAGCACACGGGTGTTTTCGCATTTCGCCCCCATCGAAATGCGGCCGCCGTGGCCGGGATTCGATCCCGCGATAACAAGTTTGTACGGCCGATACAGCTACTATCCTTACTTCGTATGTCCACTACATTGCTATCACAATCGATGCTTCGGCTTTCGGGCAAAACTGTAGCTTTTCTTGGATATCAGTTTGCAGAAGTGTAATTTGAAGTTCTGTGATCAATGATTGTTATCATGTATTTAATTTAGAATGCCATAAAAGAGGATTACTCCCGCTTGTTTAAAAGTTAGCCAACCTAACTGAATCGACAATGGGAAGCCTGGTCTTTGAGCACAGCGTAGGGCGTCATTTCTCTAATACCTTCATCTACCAACTTTCTACTGTCTTCTACCAATGCTAATAGCACATTCGAATTTGCCTTTTACGTATTCGAAAGTGAGGAGCAAGAGAGAGAGAGATAGCAAAGACAGGAAAGGCAGGGAGGTCAACCAGGCAAGCGTCCGGTTTGCTACGTTGCACTGGGAAGGGAAAGGGGGAACAGAAAGAGGAAAGCGGGATAGAGGGAACACTGTGTGTGCACGCAGCAAAGCGCCTTGAAATCAGTCAAGTCCAAACAAGTGCCCTGCCGATACATTGGGCTGCCGTCATACTGCTGTCTGAAGCTAATCTTGGTGCTCCCCAATAGCTTGTGACGACGTGGAAGTCACCTGTGAAGACCAAGGGGTCACTGGTCATCAGCAGTACGTTGCAGTACGTGCCAGTATATTGTTAAAATGAACCCCAGCCTTTTTGACTTCAGTGCGAATGGAATGCTGCGGGTGAGCCATGATGCTTACTCAAGACTTGCAAGTACTGAATCGAGAGCATCCAAAGCTTATATTGCACTTCGCACTGGCGGAGTGTGCACGTTATTCAAGAGCATTCGAAAAGGGTTCGTCAGAAGATCGGAGCATCACAACCACTTGCCGGTCTTCTTCGGGCAATTTGTCAGGAACCCGCGTTGTGCACTCTACAGCGGTGCGCAGCTGTATCACTTGACGCGGCTCCGGCTGCGGCTGTGGCATCGGCTGTGGCATGCATCGGCTGTGGCATTGGCTGTGGCATCGGCTGTGGCTTCAGCTGTGGTGTCGGCTGAGGCTTCGGTTATGACTTCCGTCATCGCTCTGGCTTTGGGTGTGGCGTTAGTAGTGTGGACCAAATTGTATTGTTCTCCGCTATGACCTTGTGAGATTTAATTGGATTTTGCCAGGCCTATAGGGGGCAAAGGAGCGGGTGTCGTTGGATGGGGCGTACTCTTCACAGAGGCATCGGTGTTCTTTGAAGTCCGACGGAGTCGCGAGCGTCACTTTCTAATTGCCGCAACAGCTTCCCTACAAGAGGAACTATCTTTCGCCATCTGCTTCAAGACCGCCTTTTCTTTCTTCATTTTGGGCAGTCTTTCGAGGAGGCATCATGGGACCCGAGACAATTGGTGCATTTGAGAACCGTGGCTGCACAAGCGTCTGCAGCGTGGGGCTCGCTGCAGCGTGAGCAAACTCTCGTGTACTCGCACACGACGCTTACGTGTCCCACGGCGGTGGGACATGTAAAATAATGTTTTAAAATTTAGGAGGACGCTTAAGCTTCGCCTTTAAGAGGCGAAGCTTAAGCTTTAGCGTTTAAGCGTTTGATGAATGATATCGCATTTTCGAATGCGATATCATTCGAAAATCTCTGTCTGCTTTTCAAGCTTGCCGGCACCCGCAGCTTATGTAATCGTAATGTTTACCGGTAAACGCTGGCGGCGAAGGCTGTGCGCAAAGGCGAGATTTTTGTTAGAAGATTTAACATAAAAGGCATGCCCTGTAGACGTTTTCTTTCGATCATTACATTTGTTTGTGGGCTGTCATTTTCTAAATTCCGAGGAATAACATGGTAAATAATGTCAGAAAAGGTATGAGCAACTTTAGTGATAAAAGGAGAACTTTAGTGCCATGTAGAATATTTTTCGCTCACAGGACGCCGGGCGCCGACACCGGATTTTCTGCGACACGGTGCCCTTAACACTATCAAGTTAAGATAATGTGGGTGGTGTTCAACGGGCACAAACAACACGGAGGTCGTAATATCGCAACAATTCTATGTGTACAATTAGCTCCTCCATTTTAGTTTAAGCCTATCGCAATATGTAAAATCATTTCTTTACTCGCACGGTTCGTTCTGGTATACCAGGGCAGAACTTAGCAAGGGGCGATTTGGTTTGGCGGGCAAAATGACATGTGGTTTACAGTGTTGTTTCTGGCGATGTTATTGTGTTAAATGGTTTCAGCGGCCTCAGAAAACAGTATGGAAGTCTCGTTGGTTTTGCATGTCCGTATTCCTTATTTGCAGTCAGTGGCCAGAAGGGTCGGTATCCCTCACGATATCCACGGGTAATGAATGCAGTGAGTTTCTTAACGTCAATCAGTGATAACGCCTCCTGTGAAAAAGGCTGACCATTACAGAAATATGTCTAGTCCTAAGCAGGTGAATGAAGTTTTGGGCAGACCGTATTTACATAGGTTATCCGCTGACACTTTTGGTCTGTCTCTCACCGCCGGAATATATGCTATACCTCGAATCGTCTAGAATAGGGACGCCCAGAGACAACTGCCTGAAATTCTCAATCAGGCCATATTCCTAGGCATCGCATCTTCTAAAGGCATGCGAGGACCAAGGGAGCTGCCTCTATTTATCCACGAAAAATAAATGCAGCCTTCAGTTCTGGCGCCCCAGAATTTGAACCCTGTACCTGCCTTATCCGAGGGAGATGATCTACAAGATATCTATCACAGCGGCTTCGCGTACTTCTTCAACATGTTCCCGTCTGGTAGTAATGCATGCAACAGGAGTCAGTGAAAATTCATCGCGAGACGCTGTATTGCCCGGGAGGATACACGTGAGCTCTGGGAATCGATTCCGTCTCCCGGGCCACTGGCCAGTCTAGCGTTGAATCAGACATGCGTTTGCACATAGCTTCATTTGTCTTGTCGAGCCTTACCGGGCGCGGCTAAAGTCTAGGCTAGGCTTGATACGGACGCGTGGCGCTCGGCACCTATTGCACGCCCGATTGTGCGTCGTGTTGTAGGGCTAGCGCCACCATCCGCGCAGTTACCATCGCTAGTGGCCGCAGGTTGCAGTCGTATATAGTGTGCTCTTTTGTGCGCGCCTGCGCATTAGGGCTGTACGATTTGGGTTAGCACCCATAATTACACTCACTGTGCTTCCAACATGAGTGCATCGCTCTTACTGGCGGCTAGCTTTCGTCGTTCTCGAGAAACTGCGCACTTCCTTTCAGCTCAATCGCGATCTTTCCTGCTTGCGTGTGAGCAACACTCGTGGCAGAAGGTAGAAACCGGCGGGTGCGTTGGCTGAATGAAGGCCCGCTTTTCGCGTGAGACGGTGGTGTGTCCCACAAGTTTTGTGGCCAAGCAGGTAAACACGGTGTACGATGCAGTTGGTCTTATTAAAACTTGGGAGTTTTTCATTTTTGGGCCCAATAGCTCCTGAATTTATGCAAGTGCACTTTTCCCATAGATCTCATGTGGCCCCTACACTATGGCGGACGTCACCCTGTAGAAGTGGAAATAAAACAAGAGCGCTCGAGATGGGGTCGGCATGCTTGACAACATTTCTCACTTACTTCACGTTCTCTCTAAGTACAAGCCTACCTTTGGTACATTGGTACCCGTTAGCGGGAGGTCAACAACCTCGTGTAGGACAACCTAATGTATAACATGGAAAAGCTTACACTTCGAGTAGGTAACATATCCCTATTGGCAAACGTTCTATACCTTGCTACAGAAGGCTCGTCAACTGGGCGAGCTAGTAAGTTGTCCCAGCGAAAATGAGCGTTCACGTGACAGCGACTTTAAGAAAGCACTCGGATAATAATCCTTTCTTCAAGTTCATGTCTCGCTCGTGCTATCCTTCGCCGTGATTTCTTTTTCGTAAGGGCCAGCCTCGATTGGCCTCCACCGCGTAAGATTGGCCACTAACACGTTGATGGCTCTTACGGTTGGTGAGTGCGAGTGCGCAGGATAATTATGAACACCTTAAGATAGGTTTCGTGAACATGAGCCTTGTGTCTAACACCAACGTTGAACTTTCGGGTCCAGGTTTGCAGCATTGCCGATGCATCGAATAAAATGTGTATGCGTGTCATAGGAAACTTTTAACATGATGTTATCAGAAATTGTTGTTTGTATTTGATGTCTCGTAAGAATGTTCGCCCAGGCACTTGGTGAATGGCCGTTTCTAACAGTCTTTCTTTCTTTTCACTTCTTTCAAGCCAGTGCGAGTTTGAACAAAGGATGGTACAGCCATATGTAAGTGGTCTGTTTCTAGATAACATAATGTGGAACACTTTAGTGGACACTGAGAAAAATCCGCAGAGACATTTTGCTAATAATTATCAGCGCATGGAATGAGTGCACCTCAATTAGTGTATAAAAAAAAAGATTATGAATTGAAGTGAGGACCACTAAGGTCACGAACGGCTGCATGCTGCATGATCTCGAAGACCGTACCAAATGAAGCTAGGTCATTATTTGCGTTGCAAGCAGTGCGCTGTCTAGCTGGTGTGCATGGCCATCTCACGTCTTTTTAGCGGCCAGTGGCGAGCCAAATTCTCCCCTTCTAGGCTCTATGAAATATTCATGGCTCGTTGCATGAATCAAAGCTGGACGAGAACGACGCACTGGTCCATTTAACGGACCTAACGCCATACGTAGCGAGCGGGTTAACGATATTATTCTGGCGGTGCACGTACCAAACGAGCGCGAATTCTCTGGCTCTAGCTCAATGTATTGCACGGTCACTAAACGACAGCACTGCACTGTGAATGTGTGACTGGCGCAGGAAAAACATGGATAAAGCTCGAGACTCATTTGCCTAAATTGACCCTCCAAAGTGGCCCTTGTGGATTCTAAGGCTTTAGCGAGAACACGACTATCATGAATGCTGCATGCCAGAGCGGCGCTACATCTGTGTATGGCGCAGCGCACTGTCGGTCGTGCAGTATTGATGAAGCGAGATAATTTTGCTGCCAACGTGTTGTGCGAGCTTACCAAGGTGCACATCATTGCTGCATGACTTATGATGCATCGATAATAAGCTCGAATGCTTTCTCCAAAAAACAGGAAGAAAACTATGCGCAAGTTATGCGCCACAACATTCCGAACACAACTATTGTTATTGAAAGCTTCTGGTTAGTTGCATAAGAAACGGGAGCTGGCCTCACAGCAGTTTAAGGTTTCTGTTATGACGGAGTCAACCTTGTGCAAAAAAAGAACACGAATAATTGTATATATTGGTGCGCACATCTCTTGTGTAACTTTACTTCTTATTGGAACGCTGTTCTACATGGTTTATGATACTACGAAGAGGGTCTGGCAAAACAAAAATGTCTCCACTACTCGACTTTTGCATACGTTGCAAATATACACGCTGGCATACTGAAGGACCTCCTCATCGATGATATCGTGGCTCCATTGGGTTGGCCAATCCGTCATGGGCAACTCGACAGCGCATTGCCCTTTTCTATATACCTTAAGAGCAGAACCGATGGGATGTAATAAATGCTGCTGACGTAGAATTGCGATGTGCATATTCAGATAGTGTAAGGTGGACAGCAGAATATAAGTCTATAATTAAATAGGTGCCTGCTTTGCACATAAGAAATATGCTCTTTTTGAGCATACTATGTAGGTATGCATTGATTTATTTCATGTCGCTTACATCGCAAATCCTTCAAATATATATGCTGCTCAAAAAAATGTCTGGTTGCGTTTATATCGTTATCTGTAAACAAGTTTGGGACTTTTTTTGTGTGTGCCTTAGAGTTTTGTACTCGGGAACGCGCTTTTGTCTTTCAATCATACTGCCAGCCTTACGTCCCATTTACTTCTAAGCAAAACCTTCGTTCATGAACATTTGTTTTCTATTCCCTTTTATTCACTCCAGTTTGGCTGTTTAATTCTTGGTTAAAGCGACAACTACATGAGATAACGCTTTTCCAACGTGACTTCACCCGGATTGGTAATTTGATAATCACGCTCCTACGGTGTGCTTGATGTGCGTTTCATAGGGTATTTAGCTTAGTGGGGCTAAATAATAAGCAGTACATCTAGACCAAGCACATAGCTGGATTATAACGTAGATTAAAATGGGTGAACCGACGCCGACCGGTACAGTCCCCGAGAAAGCGTCGTAAGTACGCTCCATTTTGATTATGATGTGCTCCGCGTTGATTTAAACGTTGCCCTTGCGCATGGCCCGGCAAATCTGTCACTGTAATGTTTAAACTAAATATTATGCCAGCTGAAATGAAGAGTTTGATGAAATCTCGTCTGGTCGGGAAATAACGGCATAATAGGAAAGTACAGAACGCCTACCAAAATGGGGTTACTCCATTTTGGTCAGCGTTCTGTGCTTTCCTATTATGATGTTATTATGCAAGCTACTCTGGCGCACGCGCTCTGGCCATCGTGCACTTTCTCTGCTCACGAAGCTGCGCGGCGCGTTGTTAAGCGCGTCGTCCGAGCCGCGTCCGCTTGGCCTCTCGTCACGCAGCTCGAACGGTGCTCGCTTGAGACGCTGTTCAAGCCTCAAGACAGCGGAAGTTGCGGCGAAAGAACGGCCCAGCCGGAGATAACGGTCGGGGTGTAAGCTGGTCGTGCGATCTCTCTTCGGGGCGAGACCTACGAGAAAGGAAGTGGGGGGGGGGGGGGGCGGCAGCGTTGCAAGTGATGCGAACCGCGTTCGAAATAGGAAATTGCTTCGCTCTGCAAATACAGCGCTGGCTATAAGGACCGTACACATATTTGCAGTATTGCAGGAGGTTTTTACAGAGCCGTTAGTCGTATGGTGACTGCTCGGAGAAGCCGTTCGGGAATTGGCAAAAGTAAAGCTTCAAGGGCAGTATACGGTACCATTGCTTGGTAATGTCATTTCGCAACTAGCAGCAGCTTCAAGCGCGTCGCAGTGGCTCTAGCTCTTAGACGTGCTCTCTTGTGCCTCCAGGAGCCTTTACCCATTATTTGATAGAATGAGAATTGTCATGGTAACGACCGCCTTGTACGTTTGCTCGCTTTATTGCTAAAAGTTTCTATCGTCCACACGAAAGGAAACCAGAAGCACAAATTATTATGACGTTCAACTTTTACTGAACTTGGAGCTCGTCAGTTAAACGGAAAGCGTTTAAACCCATGTAGAACGAACAGTTTGATGAAGCCAAATAGAATTAAGTACAACTACGTGCTTCATACTTGAGAGGAAGTCCAGAACCGCACATCAAGCGATTGAACGTAATATGTTAGCCGTAACGTCAAGAGACGAGAAGAGCGCTACGTGGATTAGGGAACAAACGGGGTAGCTGATAATCTAGTTGGCATTAACAGGAAAAAAATAGAGCTGGGTAGCTCAGCTAATGTTCAGGACAGACAACCGGTGGTCTATTAGAGCTAGAGAATGGTAGCCAAGGGAAAGAAGGGAAGGCAAGGATGGCATAGAATTACGTGGGGTGATAGAATTAGGAAGTTTGCAGGCATAGAATGGAATCAGCTAGCGCCCGACAGTGTATACGTGGAGATCGCTGCAAGAGGCATTTCTCCTGCAGTGGACATAAATAGCATTTAGCTTCGGCCGTTGCGTCATCCATCAAGGAACCTCCTAGTCAGACCAGAGACTAAAGCGTCCGAAGTAGCGCCTCCTTTCTGCATAACTGCTGTACAGGTCGTGCCTTTCACTACGCTGAACCCAACACAAGCAATGGATGACACCTGGTCAAACGCAAAAGAATAATCGTGGCGAAGCATTTCGGTAGTCCGGCGACTGAATGTACCCAGCCGGATCTTTTTTTGTGACACTTACCTTGCCCATGTAGAGCCGAGACGAAGATACTTTCCGCGAAGCATCTTGAGTTGATCCATCAAAGAGCAAGGCTCTCCTTTGTGCGACAACCTTGCAGCTCAGGCTTGGCTGTTCGTGCTGAGCTTTCGCTTGCAATTACCGCGAGACCAAGTGCGGATGAGAATGGGGTTACTTTGCTCTTGAAAGCGAGGCCAGAACATCATGAGCTTGTCGGCTGCACCCTCGCCTCGTGGTTCCGCACGTGCATAGCTTAACAAGGAGAAATGCGGGGAAGCACTTGACGCACTGCCATAATGGCGTTCGGAAATAATCTTTGTAACCACAACGTGGTCAGATGCGGCTTGCCAGGAAGCCAGGCTCTGGTGCAGCCCGTAAGTTACCGCGTTAGAGTGCGCGTTGTCTGCGAGTGGGAGCTGACCGCAATCATTTAATCAGCGACGAAAGGGTTTGCTTAGACTGGGAGTGAGATGAACTTGCAGCTGGGGTTGTTACCTTCCACGGAGCACAACAGATACGCTATGTATGTTGGAGAAGCTTCTGTTGCTTGTTTGTTCTCACTTGCTGGAGAAATATAAAAGATTTGTTCCCCTGGAAAAAGAGGTATAGACTTTGTCCTATTTTTTCCAGAAGGATATGCAAATGATACAGGGTTTTTGCACAGATGCACTTAGGTATAGCGCACGTAAACCTAACTGCCGGCTTGCTACTATAGGCAATATGCACTGCGCTGTGAAAACACACATGCGTATTTTTTCATTGCTGATTGTGTCCCATAGTGGTGATGAATGGGCATTTTCTACTGCCTTTTACTCATGCACATACGAAGCGCCCACATGAAATACTGCAGTGTCACACGATTAGTCACTGACATCATAATCGGTGCTCAGCATATGCGTAGTGTTATTAAGTGTACTTCACCGTAACCCCCCTGCTGCTTCCCTTGGTGTCGAAACAGATTTGTCGGCGGAAGCACGTTGAATGTTTGTCACAAATTGGAGTGAGTATGTTCACATATAGCAAAATTAATGGATACACCACATGCAGCTGGCTCCCTTTATAGCAAAGTAGCAGTAGCACCGTGGCGACGGTATACGACAAGCATGCCTTTTCTGCCAATGAGGCCGTGCATACAACAGAGAAAGACAAATTGATTAGTCTCCACTTAGCAATCATACAATTTTCATGGCAGGGCCAGTTAGTTTACGTGGCTCTGCTCTAGACAGGGTGTGAAGAAAGTGGCAAGCCTAATAAGTGATGACATTCTAAGAAAAAGTTTTGTTTATGGGTGGCCATAAAGGGAAGGGCGTGAAGGAGGCATGCAATAAGCGAAGATACGTAACCAGTGAAAGCTTTGAACTAGAGTAAAGTTACCAAGCCAAAAATGATCATGGTGTACACCGCGGATGTTTCCTGCCTGTGGTAGTTCCTGTGATAAATAAAGATAAGAGTGGGCGCGCAGGTGATTGAGCATGCAGCAAACATGATAGCCCGTCATGTAACCATTCAGATGCACTAAAATATAGGCGGAGACGCACTTCAAGCACTGCGCATAGGAGCTAGGCAGGACAAGTTGCGCAAGAATCGTGTATGCCAAGAAGGGGTGACTCTCTTTATATTAACATGTGAATATTGTTTTTATCACACCTGGCTGAGCTTAGCTGTAGATAAGGTATAACATTTTGTCGGCCCCGAGGAGGAAGGAAAGAACTACAGCAGGGGGCATTACGTAACAAAACTAATCCGAAGAAAAGCCGGCCCAAGACGGGATTATGTCGCGGTAAGTATTAGCGCCTGTCACCGCGGTGATAGCCGTGCTCACGCTTTTCCCAAAAGAGAACCGGTATGACAGCGACGTGTGGCTGCCGTACTCGAACGTTGCAACGAAGACGACAAATGCAGAAGGTGCAATAAACGTCCGTAACTGCACATGTATGTCGGAAGAAAATGTGCATGGAGTGATTGGCCCAGCACCCGAAGAAGAAGTTCGCGCTGATTAATACCTATTGGAAACTAAGCACATAGAGTCACGTGCACCATTGAATTTCGAAGAGACAGTATGCGAAGGTGACTGCTTCACGGAGAGTACTCATTCTAAGGCTGGCTGTGTGGCGTAATGCCCTCTCCTACTTTATTTCCTTCCTCCACGGTTGGTCTCCACAGCGCCAGTCAAAGCTTTTCAGGGTGCAAGAAATGCTGGTGCTTCTGCGTATGACGTGCCCGCGTTATTCAGACCCGCGCGTAGTTAGAGCACCATCCGAGAAGTTCAAACTAAATGCTAAACCATGCTAATATCGGGCTCAGCTGTAGCAGAGCCACATTAGCGATGTTGCATGCATATTCAAGAGTAACACTCTCTTTTCTTGCCCTTTGTCTGCGTTCTTCGGCGTTTGTGCGCATGTATATTGAACCTAGGCCTGATGACGATTATATTTATTGGCATCCCCTTTGAAACGGAGCCGGGACAAACAGACAGCTAGCCTGCTTGGTTTAATTAAATTTTACTACATCTATTACCATCTAGCCCTTTTCCTCTGTAACCTCAGTGCTAACTTTCGTATTTAAAGCCTATATCACTATACTGTAACATTACCGACACTTACAGTGACTTCGGCTTTGTCAATCTCTTGCCAGTTTTTCTTCCGCCAGTACTCTAATCTTCTTTTACTTATCTAGACCACTGACCAGTTAATTTTTCCGTCCTCTTTGAATACCAAAGTGGGCACTCCCTACAGGTTTCTCTAGGTCAATATCTTGGCATTCCATTATGATGTGCCGCGTTGTTTCCGGGCTTTTCTACACCACACACATGTCGAACCTGTGGCATATATATTCTTTGGTGTGTTTCTGCCCTCAGGCAGCCAGCACGGGGCCTCAAATATCAAGACCTTCTACGCTATCTTACGAAATACCCTCCTGATTTCCTTCTTGCCGTTTTTGTAAATCTCCATGGTCTTTTTGCTTCCATGCTTTGCATCCAATTTACCGCCTCCGTTTCTCTCACTTCTTTTCATGAACTGTGGTTGCTAGTACTAGAAGGAAAACTCGGGCGAGTTGCTGGTAATTCATGTTTCAAAAAGTAACAGCGTTAAACAGACAACGACTTAGGCAAAGAAGAACACGACACTGGCACTGACTCACAACTGAAGTGTCGTGTTCTTCTTTGCCTATCTCTTTGTCTGTTTGGCACTGTTACTTTTACAATCAAGTTGCCTATTTACACTTTCAATTAACCTATGCTAGGTTGCCAATTTCCTTGACCTCTTCCTCCATTCTGTGCCCACGCTTTTATGGCACAGATATTGTGTACGTTAGCCTGCCATTTCTTTTCATCCATGTTCCTTAGTCGTTGTTCAAAACTAATCGTGATCTGGGCTTTCCTGAATTCACGGAAAAAAAGCCTACTCAATTTCACCTGCACTGCATCTTTGTGGTTTTACCATGGACTTCCCAAGGCAGTCAGCCCACCACCCTCTGGTCTGTAAGTGCTCACTAGAGCTAATCACAACTATGGCGGCAGAATGTAGAAAATGCTGTGAACTACAACCATCACGAGTACATGGTCTTAGCAGCAGGTAAATTGCCAGCGAACATTCGTATACAAGGCATAAGGACTGCCGAAGCATTTTTTAATTTTAGTTTCAGCATTTTTAAGCCTTTTGTAAACTGTTAATACATGTGATAAAGAAGTGGTCAATACGATAGCAAGCCTTGCCTTGATAGAAATACTAACAAAAACTTGTTACTGAAATACATAAAGTAAAGGATATACCTAAACATGAGTTGACAAACATGTTCACCCGAACACTGCCTTTCTTCTTCACCTTCCTTCACTTCTAGCTACGCTCGATCTGTACACCATTCCATCTACAGCGTGTCCCAGCTAACTTTAGGCAGAGTTTAAAAATATGCAACTGCCACGTAGCTGGACAGAACAAAGGCAATGTTATTTGCCGTCGCTCGGAGATACCCAAGCAATTTTTTTTTCATTCCGCTTAATAAGATATCGAGAGGAAAGAGCTCGATGACGACACTGCGCGAAGTACATTAAACTTGACGCCAGTCGTCACCGAAGCCCAAGACGACCCTCCTTCGTCAGATCTTCTTGCCTTCGAAGCGCCCAGGAAAAAGGAGGTGGAGAGCTCGCAGAGCCTGCAAGAAGAACTCAGCCGCATTTCGCAACGCTTCCTGCGCCCTTTGGCTATTTGTTCTTCTGGTCTGGGTTCTTGCCACTGTCGTCGGTTTCTTTATATTCTCTTGGCAGGTACAAGAAAAAAGAAAGGAAAAAGGAAAGCAGATTGGAAAATCCGAAGTGGGTGACGTTTCGTATTCGTTCATCTACGTAAGATGCGATCAGGACCTCTTACCGTTGGGATATACCTTTGTCATCCAGCTGAGCTAATTTGGCCGGTGATTATCATCGGAGGCGGAGCTGTAGGATCCAATTTCGGCGGTGTTTCGAAGCTGACATTGATTTCGAGGAGGCGGGGGGGGGGGGGGGGGAGAAGGGGTATCTTGCCTGCTCGCAATCTGCACCCATATTCGCCAAATGTTTCTTGCGTGTAATAATTTTCTAATTGGGCGGCATTTAGGCACCCACCGTTTGTGACAGCCATAGGCATGATAAAATGATTATCGCTGTGATAGTCGGTTGCGCATGGCACTCACTCAGTGCAAGACTTACGAATATGATCCCTGTTTCGTGTTTTTAGCAAGTACTTATAGAAGGAGGGAGTTACTGCAACGATGCAAGCTTAATACTGCCCTGAAGTAAAGTGCAAAGGGGGAATGGCCACAAAGAAAGCATGCTTGAACGCAGCTCCGACAGCTGTACTCAGCGCGATCACTTGCTCTCGCGTCGCTGTATTCCGTTAACACTGCTACGCTTAATATAACGCTATCAGGTAACCAAAGTGCACAGCGTTTTTCGGTTTAACCTACCGCCACAGGGTGTTGACACGGCCGCTCACTGCGCCAAGCTACTTTTCCGGTGCGATTTTAGTGTGTTATTGTCAATATTAATACAACGCCATTATTTCGAGCACATTACTTTCGTCTTTGTTAATCTTGTGTATCGATCCTTTTTCAGGTCACTGCATTCTCTCACTGTGGCAGTTGGGTGCGGCATTCGCAATAATGCTCGTGTAAGCATTGTGCTCTCCGACAGCCCGTCTCTGTAGCGACAGCCTCCTATCCCCCCCCCCCCCCCCTACTATTGTGGCTCGGACAAAGCTCCGTAAATTTTTGGCGATGTATGGTGAACGCGCTTTTGCTTCCTCATCCGTTCTCCTCGATGTATGCCGCCTTTTCTTGGCATTTCAACATATCGCGAATGAAGCACGAGCCCACCTCTGACAATTATTTCAATGATCGGAAAGCGCATTTGGATAATTCGAAGTAAAGGGGCCAACAAAAACTGAGAAGGAGAAACAGCTATAATAAAACCGGGGGTAAAATGAAATAAGCAAGCAGATAAACGAGAATTTTAAACTTTTCTGTCAGCCCCCAGGCCGATCACTTGGCGTCTTCCACTTTGCACTTTGTCCTTTGACGAAGCAGATCCTGTTTTGATGAACATTTTCTCCTTAGCCTGCGTTCAGGCCACTCATACATACTACACACTCACGAAGCCAAAATGTGAGGTGTTTTTTTTTTCCACCTATCTAGCCTGCATAATGTGCGTGCGTTATTCCGGGTCAGCGAAGAAAAATAACGCCGAAAGCTGCTTGCAGGCTATCATTCTATGGACCTAGGAATCCCAAGCCAAAGTCGTCATTCTAAGCTATTGAAGACGCACAAGTGTTCATTGAAGTCACAGTGGTGCAAGTTGGAGAAGGGTGCAGTGGAGGTCCAGTGAGATACGCAAAAATTTGGCGAAAACGGTCAGTGACAGTGAAGATATGAGAGATTGCGTGCCAGCTAGCAAAGTATTGACACCGCTCGTGAACAATTTGTCACCGTTGTGCATAGACTTGGCCGCTTCATCCGCATCGCAGCGATGCTGCAGTAGTTTAGTGTCTGAGGGACACCATCGCCTATTTATTCCACTTGATAATGGTAAAAACAGCAACCCTGCCAATGAAAAAGCACGTGCCTCAGGAGGGGCTTGAGCATATGTTTCAACACCGACCTCAACAGCCCTAGCAGGAGATGGCGCTAAATGCATTGCTACAATTAATAAGGACAACAAGCCTGTATCAGCGATTGCAGCGCCGGCTTATAGTGGTTCAGTGTCAACGCAACTAGTGCTGTAAACGGCTGTAATAATGTTTATGTGCTATGTGTCTATTTTTGTAGTTCTTTCTTATTTTCTATCTCCCCTTCTCCCGCCCCTGGTGTAAGATAGCAAAATGAACGTTTTCTTTTATTGATCCTCCATTCCTTCCTGCTTTCTTTTGACTTTCTCTGTTGAAAACGAAAGCCGAATGTTCTAGGAAAACAGTGTTCTAAGCTGTCTTCGACACATTTTGTTGCGATAACAATTATATAGATATTCCAGTCACATTTCCGCCGTCACCGTTGGTGTTACCGAGGCTACCACATACATTTAGGTATACGCATAGTATATGTTTCTGTAAGGAAAGTGAATACTATACTGCTTTACCGCCAATGTTGCTCGAACAAGGTCTTACGTTCTTGACAGAATTTGTTGTCAGAATATCAGGGAACGGTTGCCCGAAAATATATGTCATGAAGCATAACATTCACAGTGCATGACCTTAAGTTACTTGTTCTCACTATTAAATATTGGAAATGCGAACCATGGTAGCTGTGCTGAAACCTGGAAGGGATGTAATTTTCCTGTCGCGGTCTCTATACGGGAAGTGTTGTGGAGACTGTGCGATGCCATTACAGGGCCTACAGCTCCTGTCAAAGCTTTTCAGGGTGCAAGAAATGCTGGTGCTTCTGCGTATGACGTGCCCCGTTATTCAGACCCCCGTGTAGTTAGAACACCATCCAAGAAGTTCAAACCAAATGCTAAACCTTGCTAATATCTGGCTCAGCTGTAGCGGAGCCGCATTAGTGATGTTGTATGCATATTCAAGAGTAACACTCCCCTTTCTTGCCCTCTGTCTATATTCTTCGGTGTTTGTGCGCATGTATATTGAACCTAGGCCAGATGATGATTATATTTATTGGCATCACCTTTGAAACGGAGCCGGGACAAATAGACAGCTAGCCTGCTTGGTTTAATTAAATTTTACTACCTCTATTACCATCTAGCCCTTTTCCTCTGTAACCTCAGTGCTAACTTTCGTATTTAAAGCCTATATCACTATACTATAACATTACCTACACTTACGGTGACTTCGGCTTTGTCAATCTCTTGCCAGCTTTTCTTCCTCCAGTACTCTAATGTTCTTTTACTTATCTCGACCACTGACCCGTTAATCTTTCCTTCCTCTTTGAATCCCAAGGTGGGCATTGCCTACAGCTTTCTCTAGGTCAATATCTTGGCATTCCATTATGATGTGCCGCGTTGTTTCCGGGCTTTTTCAGCAGCACACACATGTCGCACCTGTGACACATATTTTCTTTGGTGTGTTTCTCCCTCAGGCAGCCAGCTCGGGGCCTCAAACTTCAAGACCTTTTAAGTTATCTTACGAAATACGTTCCTGATTTCTTTCTTGCCGTTTTTGTAACTCTAAATGGCCTTTTTGTTTCCATCCTTTGCATCCAATTTACCGTCTCCGTTTCTCTCACTTCTTTTCATGAACCGCGGTTGCCTGTACTAGAAGGAAAACGTGGGCGAGTTGCTGGTAATTCATGTTTCAAAAAGTAATAGCCTTAAGCAGACAACGACTTAGGCAAAGAAGAACACTGGCACTGACACACAACTGAAGGGTCGTGTTCTTCTTTGCCTATCTCCTTGTCTGTTTGGCGCTGTTACTTTTACAATCAATGTTGCCTATTTACACTTTCAATTACCCTATGCTTGGTTGCCAATTTTCTTGACCTCTTCTTCCATTCTGTGTCCACGCTTTTGTGGCGCAGATACTTGTGTACGTTAGCTAGCCATTTCTTTTCATCCATGTTCCTTAGTCGTTGTTCAAAACTAATCGTGATCTGGGCTTTCCTGAATTCAAGAAAAAAAATCCTACTTAACTTCACCTGCACTGCATCTTTGTGGTTTTACCATGGACTTCCCAAGGCAGTCAGCCCACCACCCTCTGGTCTGTAAGTGCTCACTAGAGCTAATCACAACTATGGCGGCAGAATGTAGAAAATGCTGTGAACTACAACCATCACGAGTACATGGTCTTAGCAGCAGGTAAATTGCCAGCGAACATTCGTATACAAGGCATAAGGACTGCCGAAGCATTTTTTAATTTTAGTTTCAGCATTTTTAAGCCTTTTGTAAACTGTTAATACATGTGATAAAGAAGTGGTCAATACGATAGTAAGCCTTGCCTTGATAGAAATACTAACAAAACCTTGTTACTGAAATACATAAAGTAAAGGATATACTTAAACATGAGTTGACAAACATGGTCGCCCGAACACTGCCTTTTCTTCTTCATCTTCCTTCACTTCTAGCTACGCTCCATCTGTACACCATTCTATGTACAGCGTGTCCCAGCTAACTTTAGGCAGAGTTTAAAAATATGCAACTGCCACGTAGCTGGACAGAACAAAGGCAATGTTATTTGCCGTCGCTCGGAGATACCCAAGCAATTTTTTTTTCATTCCGCTTAATAAGATATCGAGAGGAAAGAGCTCGATGACGACACTGCGCGAAGTACATTAAACTTGACGCCAGTCGTCACCGAAGCCCAAGACGACCCTCCTTCGTCAGATCTTCTTGCCTTCGAAGCGCCCAGGAAAAAGGAGGTGGAGAGCTCGCAGACCCTGCAAGAAGAACTCAGCCGCATTTCGCAACGCTTCCTGCGCCCTTTGGCTATTTGTTCTTCTGGTCTGGGTTCTTGCCACTGTCGTCGGTTTCTTTATATTCTCTTGGCAGGTACAAGAAAAAAGAAAGGAAAAAGGAAAGCAGATTGGAAAATCCGAAGTGGGTGACGTTTCGTATTCGTTCATCTACGTAAGATGCGATCAGGACCTCTTACCGTTGGGATATACCTTTGTCATCCAGCTGAGCTAATTTGGCCGGTGATTATCATCGGAGGCGGAGCTGTAGGATCCAATTTCGGCGGTGTTTCGAAGCTGACATTGATTTCGAGGAGGCGGGGGGGGGGGGGGAGAAGGGGTATCTTGCCTGCTCGCAATCTGCACCCATATTCGCCAAATGTTTCTTGCGTGTAATAATTTTCTAATTGGGCGGCATTTAGGCACCCACCGTTTGTGACAGCCATAGGCATGATAAAATGATTATCGCTGTGATACTCGGTTGCGCATGGCACTCACTCAGTGCAAGACTTACGAATATGATCCCTGTTTCGTGTTTTTAGCAAGTACTTATAGAAGGAGGGAGTTACTGCAACGATGCAAGCTTAATACTGCCCTGAAGTGAAGTGCAAACGAGGAATGGCCACAAAGAAAGCATGCTTGAACGCAGCTCCGACAGCTGTACTCAGCGCGATCACTTGCTCTTCCGTCGCTGTATTCCGTTAACACTGCTACGCTTAATATATCATTATCAGGTAAACAAAGTGCACAGCGTTTTTCGGTTTAACCTAACGCCACAGGGTGTTGTCACGGCCGCTCACTGCGCCAAGCCACTTGTCTGGTGTGATTTTAATGTGGTATTGCCAATAATAATACAACGCCATTATTTCAAGCACATCACTTTCGTCTTGGTTAATTTTGTGTATCGATCCTTTTTCAGCTCACTGCATTTTCTCAATGTGGCAGTTGGGTGCGGCATTCGTAATAATGCTCGTGTAAACATTGTGCTCTCCGACAGCTCGTCTCTATAGCGACAGCCCCCCCCCCCCCCCCCGCCTACTGCTCTGGCTTCGACAAAGCTCCATAAATTTTTTGGCGATGCATAGTGAACGCGCTTTTGCTTCCTCATCCGTTCTCCTGGATGTATGCCGCCTTTGCTCAGCATTTCAACATATCGCAAATGAAATACGAGCCCGTCTGTGATAATCATTTCAATGATCCGAAAGCGCATTTGGATAATTCGAAGTAAAGGAGCCAACAAATAACTCAGAAGGAGAAACAGCTATAATAAAACTGGGGGTAAAATGAAATAAGCAAGCAGATAAACTAGAATTTTTAACTTTTCTGTCAGCCCCCAGGCCGATCACTTGGCGTCTTCCACTTTGCCCTTTGTCCTCTGACGAAGCAGATCCTGTTTTGATGAACATTTTCTCCTTAGCCTGCGTTCAGGCCACTCAGACTCACACTCACGAAGCCAAAATGTGAGGTGTTTTTTTTTTTCCACCTATCTAGCCTGCATAATGTCCATCCATGCCTTATGCCGAGTCACCGAAGAAAAATAACTCCGAAAGCTGCTTGCAGACTGCTGTGCATTCTTTTTTATTTAATTCGAAAGCGTGCCCTTAGGTATAATACAAAAGATAATACAAAATACGAAAGGCCGACAAGGGTAACTTTCTGCCTAGGAATCGTGCGGCATATTCTGGTGCCCTGAGCTTGTCCAATATAAATTCAGTAAAGAGTGCAGCATTAACTACAACTGCTCGTGGAAACTTCGGCCCACCCCTAGTCATCTTCACGCATAATGCATTCTCAGGACCATCTCGATCGACGTCTTGCATCACAAGGTTTTCACTGCAAGATCCGCATGTCAACTTCTTTATAGCTGCATGGAAACAATAGCCGGCAACATAGGTTCTTTCCGGTAGCCTTGACGCTTTTTTCCCAATGTCAGAGTCGGTCACAGTGACGTTAAACTGGCCGTTTCCTGAATGCACACTTGTCTCCAACGTGCTCGCGCTCGGTGGTAGTAGCATGTTCGAATCTGGCAGGTCCAGAACCTTCTGTAAACGCAATTTGTTTTCAGATTCATATATTTGCCATATAGGCACGTGGTAATTGGCACCAGACAATTGCCGGTACGTTCCGAAGCGATCCTCCAAGCTGTCAGTTTGGAATTTGCCCAAAAGAACATACTCAAAATGAACCTCTTCAAGACAGTATATGGCAAGTTCGTGCAAAGCGTGGGTAGTGTGGCTGAAAGCTGTGTGCATTTCACGTGTCAGGCGGCCATTGTAATGTCTGAGGCTTGCCCAGTGATCAAGCCATTGAACCATTCTCTCCAAAAATTCTAGTTGATGAAATTATTGGGCCCTTGCAACTGATCTCGCAACCACTGTCCTTTTCTAGGCGTCTTCACGTCAACAATGTTCCATCAAGTCAAAATAGTGTCGACATATTCAGATGTTTCCTTTGCATGCTGGAACGTTGCGATACTGAAAGCAGCAACAGTAGATGAGTTAAAATTCTTTGGCCAGTTTAACAATCTGCCGTTCCATGTACGAGGGGTTCAGTGCTTTCAAAGGTGAGCGTTTGTGCTAGCTTCAAGAGCTCGTGCTTTTCTGCTTCGTCCAACTGGCATAATACGGAGAAATATGCTGCAAGTATCTCTGGTTCAGCCTGATCACTCTTCGGTTCAGGAAAATACATGCATTTGCCAATGTTTCTTTGATTCAGCCAGTTATTTCTTATACACTTTAGTATGTGAACTGGACCCACCACGAAAAATAGGGGTCGTGATGAGGCAGGAGGATGCTGGTAAACAATGCTGACACTTGCGGGCTTAGCGAAGTAAAACATGGCTTTTCTGTTTATGGAGTTATTGTCCGAGATCAGTGCTATTGTAAAACCAGATGCTTCTAGGTCAAGAACAATCTCCCGAAGGAAGTCGTGCAGCGCCTTAGCATCAATTTGTTTCACAGGAAGAATTAGCACAACATCCTTGGTTGAAGAAAGCAGGCTCTGTATCATAAATACGTGGGCAGTTCTTGCTGCAGTCGATGAATTTACTGCAGCACCAGTAACAAAACCAGCCTTGTAATCAAAAAATGATTGAAGGTGAACCTTATCAATCATTAACGTCACAGTCTTTTCGCGCTCTTTAATTATGCTTAAAATACGCTTTGCATAGGAAAGAAAGCTAGATTCCTGCTGCTCCGTCACAGGGCTTACATTGTATGACGAACAGTCTTCAGCGTCGTCAGCGACGAACAGCTGGGCATTCTTTGTGTGCGTTTTGTTTTGTGTTCTGTTTGTCCCTCAGTTATCGGCAGCCCTTTAAATTTCCAGACCTGGCCCCAGTTTTGCTTCTGCATTAAAACGCTGTGCATAGCAGATCGTCAAACGAACGTTTTTCTCTTCTTGATCGGAAACAGCGTCCTATCCTTGCGCGATTCGATGGCTTCAACAATCGAGACAGAAAAGGTTGGGATGAATATTTCAGTGCCTAGCAGGCATGCTTCGGGCAGTTCACTGCTTGATGGAAGTATAGTTCGTTGAAGAACAAAATAATACGACAAACTTTCACAATCGCGGATTTGTGCAGCTGCCTCTGAAAGAGAGGAAATGTTTGGTAGAGCCTGCGAAACTCATTGTCCATTGAAAGCTACGCGCACGAGAACACAGACAACGCGAAATAGCGTGGAAGCCGCGTACGAACATATATGCTGAATCATAGATTGCGTCTCTGCCACGTCCACTTATGGTTGGTTGAGATTGGCGACGAGTACGGCTTGAGCAGCGCTTGTTTTATTAATCTTTCTTTCCCTTCTATTTACTTCTATTTCTCACCCTATGTAGGTTATAATTCCAACTGAAACGCTACATCTAGAGCTCATAAATAAAGAAAGCCACGACAGAATTTTAGTGAAACCCAAATGAACCAAGGAACCAAGATCTTGTCATGACGTGTCGCGCGTTGTTCAAAACGCAGACGAAAAAATCTCTTGACGATAGTAACCAAAGGTGTCCTACACAAAGATAGGAACATTTAAAACATGTTACCAATTTAGAAATGTATGCAGTAGCTGGAGCCCAGTGTTGAGACCTTACGAAAAATGATAACCGGTAGATTGTGGTTCTAAACAACTTATCCTAGGGGAGTATATGTAAGGATTTTTTTTAGCCGGAAACGCTCTTGGCACTCCAGGTTTTGTTATATATGGATATTTCGTAGTGAAAACGTACTCATCATTCCACACCTTCGGTTTTTGAGGTTTCCTTCGCCTTTTATGTTGTGCATTTCATAAGGGTTTGGGCGAGAGAAACTCCGTGACATTTAATGGCTGTCAAATGTTTTTTAAAGTATACCCTTTCCACTCAGGGTTGCTCCATTTGGAGACGTGATTTAACTTTGAAGATGTCGACTAGTGACGACATAAGAAAAAAAATGAAACGCGGCATTGGATTTAAACGTATGCATCTGCTAGTCAAAAACCAGGTCAAAGTCGCTCTAGTACGAAGAGTAAAGTAAAAAAAAAATGTTTGTTATGAAGTGTACTACCAGATTTGACTAGACGTTCAACCTGTTCCTTTGTATCACTATTCTTGATTAGTTTTATTTCTCGCATCAGAAAGCCTTCTACACATCTATACTGAGTAGAATATTGAGATTATAGGTAAAATCAGGTACGGAGACGTTGGGCATGGTTCGCCGAGTGTTCAATGATCAAAGCAGATCCCGTACTGCAGCTTTTAGGTGGCGCAAGATCTTCGAAGATGGCCAAGAGAGTGCCGAGGACGAACCCTGCGCTGGACGGCTGTCGACGTCAAGATCCGACCACAACGTTCAACGTGTCCGTATAGTGCTGAATTCACCTCGCCGTTTAAGTGTACGAATGATCGCAGATGAAATTGGCATTCATAAGTTGACAGTGCGCATCATTATCACTAAAATTTGGCCATGCAAAAGATCTGCGCTAAACTCATTCCGAAGACTATGACTGACGAGCAAGAGCAGAGGTGAGTGTTCGCTTGCGAAGACCTTCTGCAACGCGTTGAAGAAGACCCGCTTTTTGGACAACGTAAATCACGGGAGACGAAACTTGGATATTTGAGTGTGACCCAGAAACAATGCGGCAAAGTTCCGAATGGCACACTCCGGCATCACCTGGTCCAAAAGAGGCTCGAATGAACAAATCCAGAGTGAAAGCCATGCTCATCGTTTTCTTCGACACAGAGGCGGTGGTCCACTACGAATCTGTACTGGAGGGACAGACACGGAACGGTGCGTTTTACCTAATGGTGTTAAGAAGACTGAAGAGAAGGGTTAACCAGATGAGGCCAGCCATCGCCGAAAATTGGAAATTGCACAACGACAATGCAATCAGCCACATCTGCACCGAGGCCAGCGACTATCTGACGATAAACGGCACGGCGAAGATTCCCCACTCCCTTATAGTCCTGATTTGGCCCTAGCAGATTAGTTCCTATTTCCAAAAATGAAATACTCCCTCAATGAACACAACCATGTGACCCTAAGTGCCGTCAAAAAAGCGTGTACGTCTGCCGTTAAGGAGCTTGCGGAACCGACAACCAAGTCGTAGAAAAGCCGTTGGCAAAAGAGTGTCCATGCTCAAGGGATGTACATTGAAGACCTTTGAGGCATTGTAGAAATATCTCTAATAAATCTATTTTTTGTGAACTTTTCCCGATACATTTCATATAAACCCTGTATATTCATGCCGGTAGTCCAACAATATTTCTGCAATATATTCCCCTTGTTTCGAGAACCATTCTAAATTTTGAGGGCTTAAGAACGCTCAGTCATATTTAGCGACTGAGAGGGATATAAACGGACTGAATTTTTTGTAGAACTCTGTTACGAGTACAGTACTTCAAGCCGGCAAATCCCCCCGGCCATTTACAGCCGTGGTGCACGCCTTCACGTGCGCGCACGTAACTAGTGCTCTCCGTTTTTCACCGCTTTATTTCCTTCCCCCAGTGCAGGGTAGAAAACCGAACGCGCGTCTGGTTAGCCGCCCTGCCTTACCTTGTTTCTCTCGCTTTGGGTGATATGCGCGGAAGGAACGTGAGGCACAAGAGAGCTTCGTCGCACAACGCAACCGCAAAAACTAGTGTTGCCCGATTGTGAACTTCAATGATACTTACAAGAGTTCATAATGGCATAGATGCGCGGACGCAATGGGTCAGGAAACCTTGCCTGTACGGCTGACATATACTGACCTATTTAACAAGGATAGACGGGCTAGTTGGTGGTCGATATTCGCTAGTCTCTAGTTGGTTGGTGGTCAATATACTCACCAAAGTATACGACCAGGACATGACCATGCTAGGTGAAAAATTGTGAACTTTTTGACTTTTGATAGCCTCCTAGAGTGAAATAGAAGATAAAATACGTTCATAAAGCGGTGAGTTTATGTGTCTTATCATAGTCTACTAAATATTAACAACTGAATGAATTCATCTGTGCACGAGCAAGTTGTTCGTGCATGCCAACTGTATAACAGATTAAATTGCACAGTATTTACGGCTGTATAGCTGTCCCGGACCAGGACGAATTTTTCTTCAACTGCGAGGCTTTTCTTTTGAGGGACCCGTATGGATTTCCTTTGTAGCAATTGCTACGAATGGGTAGATGTCTGGTTTTCTCGTTACTAGTATTTAAAGCTGTGTAATGAGTAAGGCTGTATAATGTAATAGTGATTAGCACTAGCACTTTCTTGAGCTGCATATCTCACATAGACTGTTTGTCAATTTTAGTTGTCCTTGCATGATCTGGAAAGAGACGCTCAATCTGTTATATCAACTACATATTTCCAACACTTTCAATTCGCACTTGATCACTATTGTACTGTTAATCTTTCTACTGACCTTAGTAGTCTTCCTACCCTAAATTTGCATATTCAGTTTTCTCACTGTCTTGCTTTCTATGTGCAATTTCTTGCACTTAGAAAACAAGGGAAAATATCGAGATCGCACCACGTACCCCATGAGTTGCTAGAGTATTGAGCGGGAGCCCATCATTCGATCTGGTAAGACTAATCTGAGAGCCCAAAATTGTGCACCCAAGAACAGGCGCGCCGTAATCGCTTTTCGCGGTGAGCAACGCTCAATGTTCTTATTGAAGTTGTGTTGGCTGTTGCACGTCAAACGAAAAGGTTTATGAAAATAGAGTGCGTGACGTATGAGGCTTTGGCTCATCGATTCTACTTCCAGCTGCTGCCGTGGTGGCGTGCGCATTGAATTCGATGAATAAATTTGCAACCTACGCTGTCACTTCCAGGTTCATGGAAAGCCTAAAGTACGGAATGTGCTGAATATGACACACTGTTTCGGCGTCCTCCGTATGTTTTCGTCTATCGGCCGCGTGTTCTTTTGCGCCAATGAAATGGACAAGAACAAATGAAAAAGGACAACACACCGCTTCGTGTTGTCCCTCTATTCAAATCCCGTGTTTTTCTTGCAGCAACTTCCCAAAATCATGAATCCCCAACTGGCGCACACCCACTCTCTGCTATGCGATCCCAGATTGACTCAACATAACAATAAAGTTCTGTGTACTATATTCTGTATATCAAAGAAACTTGCGATTCAATTTGAACAAAAATGAAACCGGAATGGCAAATAATTAGGTGTCATAGATAAATTCAGATGATTACCCCATTGTTAATTATTCCTATGTATGTATGTATGTATGTATGTAATGTATGTATGTATGTATGTATGTATGTATGTATGTATGTATGTATGTATGTATGTATGTATGTATGTATGTATGTATGTATGTATGTATGTATGTATGTATGTATGTATGTATGTATGTATGTATGTATGTATGTATGTATGTATGTATGTATGTATGTATGTATGTATGTATGTATGTATGTATGTATGTATGTATGTATGTATCTGAATTGAAATTGTAGGACTGTGTGGCGACACTCGAATAAATCGTGGCAAGTTGGGTGCTCTCAGAGCTTCACACTCAAACCACACTACTAGTTTGTTTTGCCCTCGCCTTCGTGTCTTCGCTGTACACCTGTGAGACATTTCGCCGTTGCAGGGAATGTACGCATGCGCCAGCAATTTATAGTCGGGGAATGCTGATTCCAGAGGTATGGAGGTTCATCACGCTTGCCACCAAAGAAACTCCGTATAATGTCAGACATGACCCAATCTCTATACCGCTTACTCGCACGAACTACAAGAAACAGGTATTACACTATCAAATATCAACCTTACTAAACAATAATTCCACAATCCTGGAACAATTACAAACCTCGAAATCAAGCTTTAGGTTCAAGAAATCTGTTAAAACGTATTTTCTTCGCGGCTTTGTTGTATAACTTCCTTATGTACCTCAATGTTATTGTTTTGTTTTCCTTTTTTAACATGTTCTGATTGATATTCGAATTGTTTATCGTTTTGATATGTTATCATATCTTCAAAATTGTAACATTTGTTGTGCTGTTGTTTGCTGCAGAATGTCAACATGCTTTGGGTGCTGCAGCCTTTGTCAGGGAAGAATACTCCCTTCTGCTGCAGCATCTGAGACAACTGTATGTCTCAAACAACAAATAAATGAAATGAAATTTCAAGATTTTTAGGCAGAATGCGTGCTACAAGTTCTTTGCGCGCAATCTGCGGGTATAGAGAAAAGCGCTCTCCTTGAGCAACACCATTCTGAAAAAGGCATCGTGGTTACCGCAACGTGTTTGTGGCTAGTGTTTCATCTGCGACCACGGAACACTGGCGATCATTTAGGAAAGTGTGAGTAGTGCGCCGAAGGATTTAGCGTAGCCGCTCTAGAGAAATGTGCCAAAAAGATTCGAGATTGAATTAGTGGGAAAGGAATGAACCCGGTGAAGACCAATAGAAAATTAAAACAAGAAAATTGGTTGCCCATTGTCGGTCACTACTAAACAGTAGAATATCATAACAAAGAATGAGGTTACATTTCGAAGGGTTGAAACTTCGTTAACGAGCGACCTGTTTGCGTCTATCGTTTGTCTATCATTGAAAGTGTCCGATGTCCGATATCTATTTTGCGTCTATCATTGAAAGTGTCCGATGATGGCAGCTACGATTATTCGCGGCAGCAAATTGTGTGCCCTTTACAAACAACTTGGTAGTTCTGTTTTAATGAGGTGTTGACGTGAATTTGGGATTTATTTTTGTGCTTTACCTCATGGAGTCTCCAAAGAACTCTCGTTCACGACGTGGCGCCGATCCGACACTCTGATAAATATCGCCTGCAGCGCTTTCAGCAAGTGCTGACCGGTTTCCTCGCATTCTCAAAGAATTGCCCTTGTGTACGTGATAGCGTATGCTTATGCATTTTCTGTGGTTATTTAGAACATGAAGAACCTCTGCGCTAAGACCTGTTCAGTCACGCTTGCATGCTTTCGCTACGCATGCCTCTGCTGATTATACTCACTCCTATGCTAGATATCTATTTCCACAAGCATGGCTGAAAATGTGATGCCACCTTGGGACGTAGTGTAATACTTTACTCCTTACGTTTGATTAGGCGCACCATGACTGAAGACACCATCTCAACCAAACATTTCGCCTAAAAAAAATTTAGCTGTACCTCACACCCCGTTAGATCTATGCGTTTGAGTTGAACATAGTTCTGATACAAACAGCGAGAGGGATAGAGGGAGATGTGTGCACAAAAGATCTCAGGTGTGCTACTCTGCAAGATGGGAACTGGAACAGAGATGTAAGTGTATATGAACGAAATAAATATGTGTAATGAAAAGGAAATTGGTGCATAATAGTTTACAGTGATAGACGTAGCCCGCGGGAAGCGAACTATAGCTCTATAGCTGCCCTATCCACGTCTGTTGTTAAATAAATAAATAAATAAATGCTGGGGTTTGACGTGCCACAACCACGATCTGATTATGAGGCATGCCGTAGTAGGCGTCTCTGGATTGATCCTAACCATCTTCGGTTTCTTAACCTGTACCCAAAACAGAGTACACGAGTTTTTGTATTAGCCCGTCATCTAAATGTGGTTCTAGCGGCCAGGATCGGACTTGCGACCTGGGCAAGTTAGGAATAGTGTGCTAGTGTCATGTAGAACACGTTTATGTATACGAAAACCTCGTAGAGTGTCAAAGCATGCGCTGTATGAACGCTGATTCAAATCTGCTGCTCAAGGTGGTTTGTCTCTAATGTTGTTCTGCGGAGTGGAAAAAAAGATAATATGAAGCTTGGTGCCAAAATTACTGGCTATAAACCGGCTGTAGATTGTTCTGAAAACGGTTTGTTTTCCTGTTTCGTTGGTGGTGATCTCGCGCCCACCGCTGGCCACGTCTTTGTACGCCACAGTGAGTTTCACAAGCGGTGAGCTCTGACCGGGCACAGTGGCGCCCTGCACGTGCAATGCGCGTTACAAACTGTTCAGGTAAGTCTTCGTCTAAGAATTATTCCTAGCCTAAATCTGTGTAGGATGACATGCTGCGACATGGTAGTTTGTCACCGGCGTAGCGTGGAGTAGTGCGGCTTGTCAAGCTGCTCAAAGGCAGCTTTTATCCCCACATCCTTTGCTACTTGTGTACACGATTATGTGTACTGCTGTGGTGAAAATAAATCAACAACTCAACTTAACCCAACATCAGAGTGATGACACGTGGCGATTGCTTTGGCTTCCGAACAATATGCCTTAGCCAAAATTGCGGTTGAATATAGTCGGCTATGAGCACATGCTCACATCTGCTGCAGTGCATAACGGTCGGGACCACGAGGGCCCGGTTGACGTATTTTGTAGTATACAGAGCGAAATACCACTAACAGTATTTTGACATAGCGTATGCTAGTGTGTTTAAAGCAGGAATGCAACCGACGAGTCAAAATGCGTAAGACTTTTCATTTCTGGACAAGTTAGCAGGGCGAGAAGTAGCGAACATGCCATGTTTCAATAATTTTTAGCGCTCAGTGTGTGTTTCTACCTGCTCTCCTGCTGTTAGGCGCATAGCTTTTTTGAACCCTGAACGTGCACGTAAAAGTATTTCTTAGAAAAAAACAATATCTTCTCAGTGCTCGGCAGTTACTGTTCGTAGCCGGTGGCCTGTCAGAATGCCTTGCTCTTCTCAGTTATTCAACGTCCCGAGCACACTGTGTTCATGACGACCGGATAATTTTCGCACCAGCTGTTGTATGTGTATAAACACGGAATAAATTCATTTAAATTGTAATTTGTTAGTTGAAAGCAACGAAGCTTCTGAAACATTTTGTGAGCAGAAGGCAGTGAAAGAGATGACTCTCTTCTGAATGAAGTAGGTACAGGGACTAATTGGCTGTCATGACTATCCGAAGAAAGAACAGATAGTAATAAATGTTACACTTTTTCGAACCTCAATTTCATGGTGTCCGATTTGCTAGGCTTTGGTGTCATCCATGGAGGGACATCAGAAAACTAATTTGAGGAATACTGAAGGAAAAGGAATTATCATCTTCCTTCTGATTAGCCGCAGATGATTGCAGAAGCTCAACACTGTTGCTCAGCCCAAGTTCCGCATTCTTGTCTCATTTCGTCAAGATCGCTGATCACCGGTGAATATTTTTGGGTGTGGCTTAGTGTTAGCGTTGCTTTACACGAATTACATTGTATTACAGCGTTACACTGAAAACTGTGGAATACTTGCACGCCTTATCAATTGTTTCAGTTAATATAAATTCTTATCAATTGCAGGGTGATAAAGATATGATATTTGAAAACGCGAGCTGAAATCAGCTAGCACAAGACAGGAGTAATTGGAGATCGCAGGGAGAGGCCATCGTACTGTAGTGGACATTACAGACGGGCTGATGGTGGTGATGATGATCAATTGTTTACACTGAATCGCAAGCGCAACGCAGGGAAATGTTGTAGTAATACTGTATTAAGAAGCATTAGGAACGCCGAGCCAGTCTATTTTGACTTAAATATTTTCGCCGGCACCGAACACCAGAACAGCGCAGCAGAACAGGCTGTTTGAGATAATGATTGATATTCTTGTTTGGCAGCTGAACTTGTTGTTACACCCTGTGCTTTTCTTCAAGAAGCTCCGTTGTTGCGTTGCATTTTTCTCCATTTTAAGGTTAACAACCTTGTTGCGTTTCAAAGTGCGCGAGTGCCGCTCCCCAAAATGTAAAACTATACCAGATCACTCAGGTTCTTGAACTCTATGCTGTTTCAGCAAACTATTGCGAAGTGAAGGTCATCTGCCTTACGTTCTCGGCGCAAAGCACAACTAAAGAAACTAAAAACGCCGTCGCTGCATTCCCGATACAAAACCTTGATTTAGTGGTCAAGATAAAAGCTCCAGTGCCAGCGGCAAACATAAACTGTCATTTACAGTGCCGATGGCGGCAAGCTGAGCACAATAGACAACTGCGAGCCTTGGGCTTTGTGCTTGGCATGTTTATAAAACATCCTGCGGCTTGCTCTAGACCCTGTCCTATTTTCTTTGTGTGCTTTGGCAAATGGCGGTGAGTTGCCCTGCGGTTTGTCCCGTAGCTTAACAACAAGGTCATGTTCAAACCAAGGACGATAGGAAGGCGGTCTTGCCCACTGCGGCGAGTTGCCAGGGTTCACTGTTAAATCTACTCCGAACGACACGTTGGCCGCATTTCGATGAGGCGAAATGCAAAAACATCCGTGTACTTAGATTTAAGTGCACGTAAAGAATCCCAGTGGTTTAAATTTCCGGAGTGTCCCACTAGGGCTGCTTCATAATCAGATCGCGGTTCTGTCACGTAAAACCCCATCCTTTTTTTTACTCCGAACGAAGCCACCACGGCAAAAAGACAGACGGCACAGTCAAGAAAGAAGGGTAAATAAAATGAAACCGTTTTTTACAGAGTGACACAGCAGTCAGCGGAAAAAAAAATATGATAATATAAGAGACCTACCTTCTTTCGTGTTCAGAGGCCGACAGACAAAGGGTTTTGGAAAGAGTCGCTGAATTTTTTACGGGCGTTTAGTAGTGTATACTTATGGTCACTTTGTTAGGCAAACGCAAAACGCGGCCTATTACTTTTTTGTCTTTTGTTTCAGCGACTGCACTTTTGTTTTTTATGCGACCCAAAACTGTCTTAGCGATGTAAAATTTTCTGCCAGAATTTTCATTACGCCTGTGTCGTGTTCTTCATTCAGTCCTCGTCTTTTGCGCTGTGCAAACATGACGATATTGAATCATCAACTCGACCAAGCTTTCACATTATCATTAAGTGTCTCTACATTTTATCAGTCGAACTGCCAATAAACTAACTGATGTTTAAAGAATTTTGTCTGTTCTGCTTTAACGCTCTAGCTATTTAACCACAATAATTAACACAGCAGCCCTCTTCTTCATTATCTGGTAGTGACGATGGCACTTGTTTATTATGTTCGAGTGCTACCTGCTGATCATACTGGCAAAGCTTTTGTCCTTTCGCAGCGGTGAATGTGGCGTACGGCAAGCCGACAAATCAGTCGAGCACCGTGCGGGGTGGCCACTCGAAAAATGCCAATGACGGCGACCTTGCGACACTACGTTAGAACCGCTTCTGCATGATGGATGGATGGATGGATGGATGGATGGATGGATGGATGGATGGATGGATGGATGGATGGATGGATGGATGGATGGATGGATGGATGGATGGATGAATGGATGGATGGATGGATGGATGGATGGATGGATATGGATGGATGGATGGATGGATGGACGGACGGACGGACGGATGAATGAATGAATGAATGAATGAATGAATGAATGAATGAATGAATGAATGAATGAATGAATGAATGAATGAATGGATGGATGGATGGATGGATGGATGGATGGATGTTATGAGTGCCTCCTTTAAAATGGGGGGGGGGGGGCGTTGCGCCACCATGCTATTTTCCTATTATAACTGATGTCCTACCTATTCTTCATTTTTTTAAGACAAAAAATCGCCAACATCAAGCTTCCTGAACAATCTACTACTCGGCAGGAATCGGGCCGAGGAAGAGAAACTGCCCTCCAAGTCAAGCCGACAGCGAGGAGAATGTGTTGTACTCCTGCTCAAGAGATGACGCCTTAGATGAAGAAGTGCTGTGAATGTAAAGACAGAACAAAAGATAAAAAGACAAACGCTAGCGCATCGATTGCGTTTGCCTTGACAACGAGAATCTTGTTAGGGTGTGTGTGGGTGGGAGGATCCCAGCTGAGTGTCGGTTACAAAGATTTCTTTCTTTCGAGTGGCACGGCAGCTTTGGGATGGAACCTAGTCATTCATGTATCGTCTTGCAGGCCATGAGCCATTGCACGAGCTGGATGTTCGAGGGAGCAAGCAGTTGATCCGGCAGAGAAGCCGCCTTTGCGCAAGCTATTCGAGTGCGCTGGGGGAGGGGCCCGAAAACGGTATATCTTTCGGTTTTTTTTCATTATGTTTCTGTTTCTCTTTATTTTATTCTTTCATACATTCTTGATTTCCTTCCTGTTATTTTTTCTTATTTATTTGTTTTCATTGAGTGACACTTGAACGGCAGAGCAGCGTGCCTTGTCTGCGTGTACAGGGCACCACCCCGCATCCCAAGTGCTCGTTAGAGTTAAAACCGGATTACACGCAGTTCTACGTGATAAAACAATCAAATACAAAAACGGACAGCCAAAGGTAGAAAATTACGGTGGTATATAAAGGAAAGAAAGAATAGAAAACTAAAACTAACAAGGCGTTTAATTTAGAAGGGCTCAAATGGAGAAACAAATGTCACGGGTGTTTTTTTTTTTTTTCTCGTATGTGATCGACGTTCAATTTTGCCTTTGGCTATGTTAACCCTGACAAGTTGTGCTATCGTGAAGTTCTCAACTATAAAAATTCACGAGCCATTCCACTCTGGGAAGTTGGATGACCAGCGAAGCGGCTTTGCGCATGGCAGTGAGGTGACACAGAATTTTGAACAAAGGTCCGAACCTATTTATTGCCCTTATCTGTGGTCATCGTGACAATACAGGTACGCACACACATTCGCGTATGGCCTCTGTTATCAAATTCGTCCGTTAGGTAAAACTATGAGTGGCTCATACCACCTCAAACGCGACCTCCCCATTACGGAGACAGAAGAGACGTGAAATTCTACGTTGGAATGATCAGAGGCAGTGAGCCAGCTGTGGAAGACGATGACGACGATGAACACGTGAGCAGTGCGATGAGTGCATTCTCGCAATGGCGCCGAGAATTTTTTAACAGTCCCTTGTGAAAAAGTTGTACAAAACATTCTTTTCAGAAATGTCTGTTCTTACTCTTGTTCCTGTGACCTCCTTGGGTCCCAGGTGTGACAAGGGTTGTTCAAGGACGCTTTACAGGCCTCCGAGCACACAGAGATATGTGCCACTGAGCTTGGATCTTTTCTGCACTGTCACCAGAATCGGTACACATGATGATGGTTTCCGCACACAGACGCTCCGATACCCCGGATCTGAGCCATATCCAGCTTCACTGTAAAGTATGGTGCCAGAACTCTCCACGGCAAGCTACATATTTTCATGCTTTCCATATAAAAGGTAGACCATGCACGCACGAATTGTGCTATTTCCTGAAATGGTGTGATTAAACCATGGTAATAGGGCATGTCCCTTACTCCGCCATTGTTGTGAAGTCGCACTTTCTTCATTACATCTTTTTCTTCCTTTTTTTTTGGTGGCCCAACTAACCAAGTGGTTGCGAATATAGTAAATTAATGCACCTTTCTTTTCTTCGATATATCTATTTCTTAATTACAGGCGTCTTCACTATATTAGTGAAAAGATGCCTGGATGTCTATGGGTGTGTAATCGGGACCGGCGCTTGTCTTCACTATAGCCATTAGTTCACTATTTGCAGGTTCAGTATAACGAGGTTCTACTCTGCATGATTCATGAAGAACTAATGTAACGTTTACGCCCAGGCTCGCAATCTCGAAGACCCTCAGATGGTGCTTCAGAAAAAACTTTCATTTTGCGCAGCGTCATATCTTCGTTACTTCGTTGCCTAATACTGACACATGCTCATGTGTTCGCAAATATTGTTATGCAAAGGCAGGAAGCACGGCACCGGCGTGCAGAACACGCACGCACTCACGCACTTCATTTCCCCCCTAATAGATACACGCACTGAAGATCGAAACATCGTATATGAGAAGTAAGATTTGTTGAGTTCGTACTCAGGCGCACAGCTGTAACCAGATGAGCGCGCAGTTGGCCTTTTGTTAAATGCCTCTTCATAGCGCACGAAAAATGTGTGGAGAGCAGGAATAGGCGAAAAAAATCAAAGGGTCACTCCACAACCATAAACAGAGAACGCACGTACTCCCAGGATTCAGTACCATTTCAAGCTGACCTCGGTGTAAAATGTGTGTTTGGTTTCTGTCCAAGGTGGACTGGGAAGTAGAAAGCGGGAAAACTTGGAGAAGAGAACGAGCTTCGGGGGACTCAGCAACAAACAACTTAGGAAGAATTCAACGGTTCTTTGAAAAGTACATCAGCCTGCACTTTGGCTGAAAGTGCGGAGAGATGCGCGCCGCAGGGTGCCTGCTGTTGAAGGCGTTGACTGCCACCCCTACGCTTTTAGGGCCAGCGCATGCATACTATACGAGAATGGCTGAAACTGACAGTGAACACTACCTCTTGAAGCGAGACTTTGGCTAGGCACCATCAACGTACCTGTAAAGCCAGTCGCCCCTGGCGATTGACGTCGTTTTGTGTGCTGCGAGGAAGTGTTGTAAAGCACAGAACACATCGAGGCACGATGGAAGAGAAGCAAACAGAAAGGGAACTGTAAAAATGCGAGAACATTTTTGAAAGTGTTGGAATAAAGGCGGACATTTTTTTTCGCATTTAGTTTGAACAAAATACGGTGCACATAGAATCATGGAGTTTAAACCGATATTGAGGAGTCTGTGTGAGGATGCGTTTTGAGAATTTGTGAGCCAGAGATACAGCATTAAGGCTAAATGCTACCTCGAGACGTTAGCCTAACAGTAGACTTGGCATGTTACTCGAGGGGAGATTGTGAGCGAGTGATATGAAAATAAAACCAAAGCAGACGCACTATCTATCTCTGTCATGTTTAGAATGCCACGTGCTGGCAAGGAAATGACGACCTGCGAAACGGGCCAGGTAGAGGTTTCCTTTTTCCGTCCACAGTTGAGAATTACTTTGAATCGTAATTCTTGCTGGCAACCTCGTCATGTGATGTCCAAACCAGGTGCCCTTCCCTGCTTGCTTCCAGGCATGTGATGGCCTGTTTGTCCACAGTGTGGATGACCTGATGCTTCCTTTAATTTTGGCTGAGCAGGAGCGACATCGGAAGAAACTCAAGTCTAAACTGGTTGGTATGGGCGCACAGCGACGCACAGGCATCGGGCAAGGAAAGAGAGGCTGGTTCCAGGTGACCAGTGAGCACCTTAACGTCCTTTCTCCTCAATCAGATGTCTTTTGGCACAAATTAACAGCTTTAAAAACTAAGAAACAAGGAAGAAACACGCATGGCAAAACGTAGCGTTGACAAGTGGTTGAGCTTCAATATTTCGCAAGAGATTCATCATAGGGAGCACAGTTTGCTTAACCTTTATTCCTAATTTACACCGACGTTAAGAAGAGGAACAGTAAGAGCACTACGGCGCCTACATTCCTAAAAGCTTTTCTTCGCATACACATAGCGCAACGAGCGACTGGCATCATGCAAACCACAGCGCTCTTCTTTACGTATAAGGTGGGTGCGCTGCCACCATTACTACCTAATAATGATGTTGGAACCACACTATAGCTTTTCAAAATCTAGTCTTACAATGTATGATTTTCATTGAAATAAATAAGTACCGTTTGCTAGTCAGTATCTTGTCCTGTCACACCGATTCGTTCCTTCGTTTCTTCCTTGCTTTTATGCGCTGTAGCAAACACGAAGTACTGCTAATTTGTCCTTTTTATCGTTCTTTTGAGTGTCTAAACAGATTATTTAAACAGACACATCACTGAAGGGTCCGCTCTCATTGGTATTCTCCGTTGGCAGTTCACGTATTTCATACCCCGCTCCGCGTTCACTCTTTCATCTTTCGCGGTGCTCGTTCGATTGGCACGCCGCCGCCACCGCCAACGCCAACGCCAGCGTTCGCCACAGATACGGGCACCTAAGAGGTACGCTCTAAAAAGTTCAGCAAATCGAGCTATTTTATACAGACCTACGCAAGAGATTAGCATGGATTTGCACACAATTGCAGCAATATATTCTCCGAAACACACCTTACTTTTTGCGTTCAGGTATACTAGGTGAAACGGAGTGCAAACGTAAACAAATGACTACGCTGCGCACCAACAACCACAACTCAAGAACGAACCTATTCCCGGTTGGCTAGTGAGAGATAATGTGTTTAGAAAAGCCGCTCTTCTTCCGCCTTAATTAAATTTAATCCTTCCCTCACTTGCTTTTAGTACTTCATATACCGATATCGGGCCCATTGTGCACCGATAAGCGTAAGCAGGGACGGTGTTTTTTTTTTTTTGTAGGAAGTGAAATGGAGGGAATATCATTGGGAACACAGCCTAAGTGCTCCAGTGAACCTTATGAGATCAAAGGAAGTACAACGAGGCTGTCGTGCTTTCTTCGGGAGGAATTTTTCGTCTTTGAGGATAATGGAGCACAAAGGCATTACCAACGCTATAATGGAGCCCTGCATTTCAGCTGAGAACTTAATGCTCTACGTAAAGCAAAGGCTGAAAGTGTAGATGTAAAGTTTGGTTCGACATGGATGTAAATTTGGAATCTGCGTGGAAGTTTGGTAAAAATATAATGCTTCTTTTTTGTGAGTTGGAGAACATTTTTTTTAATATTTCGCCCTATTTATTTCGTGTTGCCATAGGCTTTTCCTTTACTCCCGTCTTAATAGGAGGTGATTCTCATTTTCATAGTCTTTCATCAGAAGGTAATCGAAAACTATAGGTTCTAGAATTTTGTAAAGGGCGAAGCAATAACTATAGAAGACTACGCATTTTGGCTGGTTGATTCATGATTACGAGCAGTAAAACAGCGCTAAAGAAAAGCACGAGGAGAGGGACACAGAGTGTCTCTGTCTCTCTCCACGTACTATTGTTTAGCGCTGGTTTACTGCTCGCTATACCTATAGCACAACGTTCGAGTAACTCACTCAAGTTTTTCTCTTTCTTTTCTAGGTACGACAGCTGCTCCTTTTTTCTTCTCTTGCTCTGAAAAGACGTTATTGATAGTCGTTCAAACGCCGCTTACCAAGTGAATGCGTTTAGAGAAAATAATCGCACAGGGGTATAAACAGTGAATTTTGCTTTCAGAGAAGTCCGTCTATGCCTTGTTGATTCCTGACTAATTATTATGCCAATAGATTCCTTCACTTTTCTGTTAGTTGTTGAATAACTGGGTCTCGCACTGGCCATTTGTTACCCGACTGCTTATCTGAGTTCAAAAGTTTATCGCTGAACTATAGTTTAGCGATAAGGGCTGACTTGCAATCAAATGCCAATTTCGCATTCCAAGGAGCTCGCATAGATTCATTTTGTGTATAATTTTTTTTTGCAAGAAAAAATAAGATAAATTATCATATCGAATGTCGTTACACCCCTATGGAAAAACGTAGGTGTTATTTTCGTGTCGTTTATTTGCCTGGAAAAGTCAACATCCACCGACGTCTGCCTTCATGTCTTTCTGCCTATCATAGTATCCAGTGGCGCCAGGGTACTCGACATTTTTTTGAATATTAAGCCATGCAGACAGTATGGGGATGTTCGTGAAATTATGCCCATATAAGTATTTTTTTTTCTCTAGAGTAGATATCGGTCATAGACAACATTGATAATCCATGGTCTTACGTATCATCATGCCACTCAAAGAATGGCGTAGCTAGTAGTTTGGGAGATCAAATGTGCTCCCCTCTGCTACTCCCAGTATTTCATTACTGTTATTATAATTGTTGTGCGATTCGTATGCCAGACATCCGATGATGAAAATTTGGAAAGCACTGGAATGCCAACTGTCTTGAGCGTTGCTGACATGTAGCTTACTACTAGCCACTATAGTCTATTCAATGATGTTCACCTTCAATCTGGTATTCCTGCCTCATCATCATCAACCACAAAAACAATAATTGTTTACTGCTCTATATATAAGCTACTTTCTAAGCCGCGCCAAATTTTTAAATATCACCAGCACAAATGTAACCCTTCGACTAAATTACTGGATGAGGCGTGCATTAATTCCACGAACAATCAAACGTGTGTGTAACTAATCAACAAAATTTCGCTTAGTAAGTCTTTAATAATTCAGTTACAGCCTATATTGCAATTCATGAATCGTAGCTAGTGAATTTGCAAGGTGTATCGACTTGTAATGAATTCTGAGGATGGTACTGGTTTCGGTATATGCGCCGTCAAACTTGCGGTAAAACTGCACTCTTGTTCCACTTACTTCTTTATGAAAACACTGTTTTATGCATGGCAGCACGAATGTAACTGTAACGGAAAGGTATTTCAACACACACTGAAAATTATCTCGCAGCTGATGTCATCGCGAGAACAGGACGTGAGGTATCGAATACGTGCGGCTGGCTAGCTGAATCTCGACAGGCACTCACCAGATCGAGAATGTCGCGACTGACTCTACCTGGCTAATCAATAAACGCCTTTCGTGGGCGTAACAGAATGAAAGAGGTGCTGGGTACGACACAACGCACCACGGTGTCGCAACATCTAGAACTTCGTCGGAGCCGCCGTCTTGTCGGTTTCTCGCCAACGACCTTCACGATGTCTTAGGACGGGGGTGGCCAAACGCCCGCGCCAGTTGTAACTGCTCAAAGACCAACGTCAGTTGGACCTGTGCAGCACTGCATGGAACCAGGCTCGTTCGCGGAAAAAGCAGGGATAGGTGTCGACGAGTGGCTGACGCAGTACGCCAGGTTGAGCCACTAAAACCGCTGGGACTCTGGCACTCAACTTGAGTATGTCGTACTGTTTCTGAGCGGGACAGTGCTGAAGTGGTACAAAAGTCACCGAGACTCTCTAGCGACGTGGTAGCGCTTTGTTGAAGGAAATTAAGAAGTGTTTTGGCACGACTCCTACGAGAAACAGAAATGCGCGGAGCGAACACTAGCTCAAGAACCTCAAACTCTTGAGAAACGTGCAACACAGACGAAGAAGAGATCCTCAAGCAGTGAAAAATACTGAATTCACAGGTGTCTGAGGAAAACCGACTCGGACTTCTCCTCAAAGGAATTGCGAAAGATGTCTATTCTTTCCTTGTAGGCAGGGAATACGTTGATTCTGTCTCAGATGTCGTACGTCGTTACCGTACATTTGAGAGGTTGAAGACACGTCGCATGGCGCCAATATTTGGACGGCTGTCAAATGTGACAACCGTTGCCAGCGTCGATGAGAGTTCACTAGGGTTGAGGATTGGGCGAGTTGATATTGCATTCTAACACTGGTACAGCGCAACATGGAAAAGAAGAAACAAGTCGAGCCGGCGAGGAGAAGGACCAGAGCGCTGACTTCCAACTGCTTTTATTGACAGTTTGCACGATATATATAGCTATGTCGTTATAACGCGTCACAAACGGTCCCACCGAGAGAAGACTACATCATTATAAGTCACAGAACGCGTAATTCTGTCATACACTGTTAAACTAATTAAGAAATCTTGCTGTCTGTGAAGATAAGCACGAAGATGGTGCGCTAACACACGTGCTACCAGCCACTGCTATGAGATCAGAGTCAGTAATTTCCCGCGCAAGTTGTGATTAGTGCTTTTTCAGCACTTTACACCGATAGAAATTCGGCTTACATCCCCAATCGCGTTTCCCTACCATGGTCGCACCCTAAAAGAGACGCGCTAAAAAAGGGTTCAGGATATGGCAATGGAACTGCCCAAGTTACGAAAACAAAAGTCAGTTTTGCAACCGTATTCAAAACACAAGGATACACCGGACGTTATAATTATGCCGGAAACACATGGGATCGCAAAACTAGCAGGATACAAATCTTTTTGCTATGCCGAAGGGGAGACCAGGGCATCAATCACGCTGGTAAAAAGAAATCTTACGTGAGTGCAACACAACACAGGCAGAGCGCGCATGCGTGTATTCTGTTGCACTCACGTAATTGGAACTCACCCGCAAAAGGAGGCAGGACGTAGCTTATTTATTCTCAACATCTATAGCAACTCCACGCTACACAGACACAAATTCAAGAACATATTACAGAAAACACCAGAACAAGCTGGAGAAAAAGGGAATGACTTAAGGAACGACTCGCAAGATTTAGGCTACATGCTCGTCACAGACTCCGGCACTCCAACCAGAGTACGGCACAACGCTAAACAGGAACACAACCCCAGACCTAATATTGACCAAGAATATTGAAAAGGCAACTTGGAGCAACACATTGAAAGATTTGGGTAGCGACCACCGCATATCGGAGTTACACGTCAGAGAAGGCCCGAATAGATCCAAGGAACGACATAGTAGTAGACTGGAAACTATTACGTAGAACGCGAGAGATGACACAGAAAGGATCTATCAGAGACATAGAACATTGGATTGAGGAGGTCAGTGATCACGTCAAAGCTGCCACAAAAATAGCACCACCTGAATCTAACTTGAAGAAATGCGACAGCAGACTTATCCACATGTGGGAAGCGAAGCATTCGCTTCAAAGGGTATTTAAAGGTCAGAAGCAGAACAGAAAATTAAGAAAGCGAATAGCGCTCCTCAGCAAATAAATAGAGACACACACCAAGCAATTGATCAAAGAACAAAGGGACGAGATAAGTAATTCCATGGAAGGGCAATTAAGCACCGGCAAAACCTGGCACATGCTTAGGTTGCCGCTTGACCGCGAGAATAACAAGAAAAACCGCAAGCAAGCCATTAATGAGTTAATAGACGCACATGGGGGCACAGAAGAGGAATTTATCATTGAATTACAGCAGAAACAGTTAACACAGGCACCCCCGCATAGCCATCCAACTGCAACGGGAATATAAGCGAAAAATTGGAGGAGGAACTCACGGAGGCAAAAATCCACGCAACCTTACAAAAGTTAAACATTAATTGAGCCCGAGGCCGGGATGGCATAACCAACAAGACAATCAGGAACTTCGATGATGAATCGATCACCAAACTAACAGAATGCGTAAATGAGTGTTGGATAAAGGAAGAAATACTATCTCAATGGAAGAAAGCGACGATAACACGCATTCCAAAATCTGGAAAGCAACTTCAGATCGACCGCCTCAGACCGATCTCCCAAAATTCTGCGTCGGAATATTAATGGTACATGTAATGTTAAACAGATTAGATTACTTCTTAGGTGATAATAACATATACCCAGATACAATGATAGCGCTTCGCAAAAACATTTCGACACAAGATGCGATGTTTTAACTTGAGCGTCAGATAATTGATTATAAAACGCGCTTCACATGGATCATCTTGGGCCTTGATCTTAAAAAGGATTTTGATAATGCCAACCACGTAACCATATTGAGAACCTCGAACGAATAGGATTAGGTGCTGTTCAATCTCGATTACGAATTCCTCAGTAGGTTTAGGGCCATGGACGTATAATTACATTAGGAGCTTTTTATAGGATAAGAAAGCAGTCCTCTCCGTCGGGGGGCTGACGTCACCTGAGATCAACATGATGGGGGGGGGGGCGGAGGGGGGCACGCCGCAAGGCGTTGTCATGCCCCCATGCTGTTCAATCTCGTCTTGATGGGACTCTCCGTAAAACTAAATGACATACAGTCCCTGAATCAGATAATCTACGTGGACAATATTACTATCTCGGTCTGTGATGGTAGTGACGGATCAGTGCAACGACTACAGACTGGAATAAACACAGTAGAGGAACATCTCATACGAACAGGCCTCACATGCTCTACAGAGAAATCTGAACTTCTCTTATACCGTCCCAAGCTTAGGGGCAGGCCTTCTAAAGGATACGAAAGAAACGAAGCTCATGAGGAAATCAAGCTACACATCAAGAATGGGCGGAATATCCCAATATCCCAGCTGAGGTTGCTTGTTCTAGTAATTGAGAACAAAGATACAAATGTGGAAACAATAAAAAAGTTGGACACAAAGGTAACAAACACCATGAGATTATTCAAACGAATTACTAACAAGCACCAGGGTGTGAAAGAAGAAAGTATCGTACAACTGATACGTTCATTCATAATCAGTTAGATCTCATACATAGCAGCCTTCCACATACTTGAAGAAAAGAGCGCTACGAAGATGCGGACTAAAAGAGGAACATGTATGACGGACAATACTGTCCGTCATACATGTTCCTCTTTTAGTCCGCATCTTCGTAGCGCTCTTTTCTTCAAGTATGCAAAACCAACCCGCCCACATCAAGCTTCTGCAGCCTTCCACAAATTGTTTGCAACTGAAAATACCAAAATTAACCAACTGACGAAAGAAGACATACAAACTAGCTCTAGGGATTCCCATCAGTGCGAGCACGGATCTCTTGCTAAAGTTAGGACTTCCCAACACACTGGACGAACTCATAGAAGCACGACAAACATCTTAGGCGGAACGACTAACCAAAACCGAAACTAGATGGCATATACTACGCAAGCTAGGAATGAATTGCCACAATCTATACGCGGAAAAGAGGCCGATAACGAGAGAAATTCGTGGCAAACTCCTAGTACCATCTATACCCAAAAACATGCATACAGGTTACAATGAGGGCAGACGCACGAGTAGAACAGTGAAAATGATGCGAAGCTATGAGTGAGACAAAAGAGCAACCTTCGTAGACGCGGCTGAATACCCACATATAAATAGATACGTGGCAGTAGTCGTAGATCAGACTTAAAAACCCCTTCCAAGCGTGTCACTTAATGCCAAACATTCCGAGACAACAGAGGAGTTAGCCATTGCACTAGAAATAATCTCCACGAATGCTCAATACATCATTAGCGATTCGCTGGTGTCCATTAGAAATCATACTAAAGGTAGTGTTGCAACTTCACGTGTTTTCGAAGTGCGCGCACCTTTTATCGCCTCATCTGGCGATGCTTCAGAGTTCGGATTATCACTACTAACACGTGGTTCTTCCTATCTTCCTGCCACTCGGCTACTTATAAATGCCCTCTACACCTTTGAATAAACGTTCATTTTGTTCTACTGACTAGGCTGATGCTTCACTGGTCTGGCGTTACTGCGAGCACGCCATGGCTATGCTACAGGTAGGATCTCTCCTGAGGCGTGGCACATCATAAGAGCCAACGAAGCAAAATTCTCCAACGCAGAGAAGAATGGCAGGCGATTGCTCTGGTTCCCGGCGCATACGGCTCCAGGCATTCCCGCAATCAACCCCAATGAGATAGCACACCGTGATGCTCAAGGGCTTACTCGCCGAGCTGAGCAAGGGGAGACTTCCATCAGTCAGGAGAACGCGGAGAAGGTCTAGACAGAAAAAGACAGGTTACCAAAATTTAGCGATGTTACCAAATTCTTTCAAACACAGGGGCGAATATTATCGCCACCTTACACTAAACTAAACAGAGTTGAGTTCGTTACGTGGGGGCGATTACAAACGAAAACTTATACGAGTCCCGTGCAACTAAAGACTTTCTACCTCGAGATATACGAGAGTGATATAGTCAAGCTATGTAATTCTGCTCGAACCACCGTTCAACACATATTGTGGTGATGTAAAATACTCTTCCTTCGCGTAACAATGTCATGAAAAAATAGCCGTCTCCCTGGAAAATCTACGGGCACGGTGGTTGGCCACGCTGCTCAGCTCAGAACTCTAAGACCAACTTTGGGCCATCCAGCGACCAATGGAGGCCGTACGGGAGCAGTATCTCCGGCTGGCCATCTAGGTGGCCCCAGGCCCGAGCTTCACAATCACTGGATTACAAATAAAGTTCTCTCACTCACTCACATCCACAATCGCGGCAGTGAATTCCTATATGCACCTGAATAGCTCGATACACTTTGTTCTTTCTTCTCGATGGCTCGATTTCTTTCTTCCTTTACATGTTACGCTGGACCAGCTTTAGAAGTCGATGAGAGCCCGTCCGCTGGTGTTTCGTCTATTATACGGCAGATCGTGCGTGGAGAACTGCAGTGACATGAGATACTTACGTGCAACGCGATGCAACAACGTTTGGCCCTTGACTCCGCAACACTCATCGCCTGCCGCGCCATGCACTTCCTGGCAACCATTGGTATGTGTACAATGCAAAAAAGAGCTTGGTATGTAGTACAATCAGCCTATTTGTCGTGTGTTGCAATTAGACGACACATCACTTGTATTGTCTTGCTTCCTTTTTGGCCTCATCTTTCTGCGCTCTCTGGCACTTCACGAGCTGTACGAATAGTGAACATTCTATAATTTACCCCCTTATTCTACTGTGTAACATATGTGCCAGGTGAAGCAGGTCTATCACGACGGTCTTAGACTTGTAGCGCAGCTCAGAGAGAGCAAAAAAAGGAAGGAGGTAGGGGTAATCAATCAAACGGAAAAACAGAGTGAGCGCTAAAAACAGAGTGAGTTAGCGCTCACTCTGTTTTTCCGTTCCCTTTGATTACCCCTACCTCCTTCCTTTTTTTGCTCTTTCTGAGCTGCGCTACAAGCCTAAAACAGTCATGACATACCAACTCGCCCAAGCTACCACGCTTTTGACAGGTCAATCACGCTCTTAAGTAAATCGCAATACATGGCGCCACCAATTATGCTTATTCTATCTTTTCATGCTTTCTTTTTTATCGCTGACTCTGGCGTCAGAGAGCCATTCCTTGGTGCTCTCTCCGGAATCGAGCGCCAGCATTGACGTGCAGGGACGTCGGTAGGGAGACAGGGCGCACTCAAGATGCGAGGGCAGACACAAGCTCACCGGCAAAGGCACTCGGCATTGCCAGCTCAGATCGACGCTGAGCGGCGACGAGGCCACCTGCAAATGGGGACACATCACTCTGTCGCACTCACGCGATGATAGTTTATATTTCAATAGGTTGTGGGATAAAAAGAACCGAGAGGGACTCGATTTTCTCATAATTACAGTCATGCGAAGCAAACAGACAACGAAGCCGGAGAAGAGACATTGGAAATTATTTGATATGTTTAGAAGTCAAGCAATAATACGGAAAAGACAAATGGACGATATACACCCTGCCGCAGAGTGGAGCCTAACTCACGTCTCTCACATTGCGACGCACTATCTCCTGTATCAAAAAAGAGGAGGTCGGGGTTCCATGAGCTACCACGCAGAGAATCACCCCGTCAACTTTCTTCAGTATTTGTGTGTGCATTGAAGATTAGCCTTACGAGTTAGCCAGCGCCCCTCAAGGCCATGGTGGCAGATGTGAAACATCCCTTTAAACCGCAGGCATCGCATAGGACGCGAACTTAGGAGCAGGTGGCTGGCCAATAAACCTCCGTATGCTACCTCAATGAATCAAACTTGCCAAACTCGAGACCCTCACTATATATGCAACAGGCTGTCTCTAAAGAACGCTGCGTATTTCAGCCCTTGTTTCTGGCAACTGTTGTAGGGTATCATTACGCTGGTAAGCTTATTTCAACAGTGTTTAGGTCCGGCTTTTGTAGAAACCTTTCACGCTCTCATTGCCATTAAATAAAGCGCATACTTGGAATTAAAGCTCGTGCGCAGCGTGTTTACTTTTTTTCAGGGTGAGCAACGGCGTCGCAGCAAAGCCAGTGAGGGCCTACTGAAAGGGTGGCGCGTCGCAATGTTCAGCAGCGGAGTACGAGGGGCCACAAATAATTAATGCGCACGAAGCATCTTGATGTGATGTCATGAACTTCAGAAAACAGGATGCTTGCTCTTGATGCTAGCTCTAACTGTAATCTGTACAACGTGGGAGCCGTCGCTATGAAAGTGCAGAGTGGATGACGCACAAACGAGTTTGCTGAAGGTGACGTGGGTTCAGTCATGCTTCTGACCAGTGGTCAGAGCGTGACTCTGCATGTCGGCAAGTTAAGCAAACGAATTCATTCAATAGTTTTACTGGACGACCACTCAGCATAAAAACGTTCGCAAGGATCTGACTGAAGCACGTGGACGACACCTGTCACGGTAAAATTTGCTTCTTGGGCTTGTGGGACCAGTAGTAGGTCAGTGTGACATCACGACGCAGCTACCTCCGGGGGAGGAAAAACGAACGTAGTTGTAGAAAAGCTATTTTAGTAAATCATATAGGATGATCTGAGGCTTGTCAGTATATATTATAGGGTTTCATTGTTTAGGATCTTCATCTAACGCAAGAAAATGAAGTCGAAAATATCTTGTCAGTCTTCTTTCACATTGTTTGTTTGTAGAAAGAAGCACAAAGTACGAGTCAGGGAATCGCTGTTAGAATAATCACAGTGGGAAATTAGAGAAGTAAAAGAGAATTGTCGCACTGAAAGAAACAAGCATGTATGTGTAAATCTACAGAGGCACTGTACCCAAAACTGTTTCTGCTGTCAGGTTCCGCAATCAAACGCGTAGTCGCTTAACCATAGATGATGCCTCACCCTCATTCCCCAAGTCGGCGCAAGGCGCTTTTTAAAGCTCATGTTGACCCTTTGCTTCAATATCCCACGTGCTTCTCCTACAGAGAATGGAGGGTATTGAGTCACGTGGCTATTTATTCCTGGGTGATTCTGCGGCGGGATCAATTGCATTAGCTATCTTTTGTTGCGCGTCTCTGGGTGCACTTGCCTTTACCATTCCACTCTCCTCCACCTATCCTGCTCATGGACAACAATTTGCTTTTTCAGTCATCTTACACCTACAACGTGTGTTCCAGCCTTGCCATGAAACTTTTTTACTTCGCGGGACACCCTACTGGCCGCCGCCTGCTATATATTTATGGCGGCCTAAGGAACGCTGTTCGCTTATCGAGTGCCAGACTTGCAGGGCTCCCTCTGAAACATCTTATTTTTTTGGCACAGCCCCTACACGTCGTTCCCATCCCCCGAAGAGTGGCCCATGAATCCTACGCTTGTGTGGGAAAGCGCACTTCGCTCGTAGGCTCCTTCGACCTTTCAAAGCCCTTCACCCAGCTTTCGCAAGATTGAGGCTGCCCCAGACATTGCGCTGCGATCATGAGCATTCCCTGTCGGTGGTCGTCTGTAGACGTTCTTCGCGTGCTTTTGCTGTATAACGTGACTTTACCTTATCCCACTTTTACTTACATATCCTCTTTTTCTGCGGTAATCTGCGAGAACTCAGCAACACCGTGAGCTATTTCGATATTTCTCGCACTTTTTTTGCTGTCTATTTCGCATCGAATTCGTAATTTTTTCTTGACTGCTTATCATCAGCTTCTATTTCCTTTTTTTACTTTTTTAATGGCCGCTGACTTGAACGTTTCTTCACCTTATCATCGGCGTTTTCTCGAATACCCACCTCACCTTTTCTGCCGCCTGAAAGGGCCTGCAGCCACGACTGCCTTTCTTTTCACTTCTTCTTTCTAAGGGTACTCAACTCACCGGAGAAAGAATGTAGGGACCATTACATCATTCCAGTATGCTAAGCCGTGCTTCTGATGCGACTCAATAATAATAAAAAAGGGTAAGGGCAAAGCCCCCCTTTACATGCACCAGGAGGACCGTGAGCCAGTGTATGCCAAGAAGAAAACAAACGAACAAGAAATGCCATAGAAATTATTCATGCTGCAGTTTCATAGCGGACATTTCGGCGTGTTTCTTTGTGAATGCAAAAGTGCAGTAAAAGAAATAAGATAGCTGTTGCTCGGGCAGTGTAGACGTCGGCAGGGCTTTGATAGCTCAAAATACATATTAATTCAACAAGATGTCAGTTTACTAACGTACTTGTTCTTTTTTAATGGATGCGCGGGGCACCGATGGTACGAAAGCTATTGCCAGTTGTGTTGTCCTAATGTTTTCAAACGGATAACGTCCTAACGTACTCGTCCTAGCATTTAAAACAAATAAAAAACAGAAAATAGAACATTTGCAAAGATGAACTACCTCATCCGCGAGATGTCACAGAATTTAAAAAATCCGGGGACACCAAACCACTTCATATGAGTTGTGAATGCGAAATCATTAAAGTTCAATTGAACGCCGATGGATGGTTCTTCGAGTTATGAAATCCTCGTGGCCAAGCGAGCGCGTTGAGACTCTTGGTCAATGGTTAAAGTAGGGTGCACAGGCCTGCTATCTGGCTTGGCTAGTTTTCATTTCTGCTTACTGAGACCAGGCCACAGCGTGCGCTGCCTAGGAACGCGCGGATAACATAGGCTTCCGAGAGCGAGAGCGAAGGTGACGTTGCCTTACCGCTCACGCTACACCACATGTGCTATGGGGGCAGCAGGTGCTTCCTTTCGCCCGCCCTCCTCCTTCGAGGCGCCGTCGTGACGCGGCGTCGCAGCCAGTGGCAATATAGGTGCCGTGGTTTTTCGCTTGTCCAGACTACAGACGCTGGCATTTTCGCGCTATGGTACATTTGATGTTTTCACGTTAAAACGTTTGATTGACGGGGGCAAAATAAACGAAAACGTTATCTTCTGTTTTATTCGATTCTTTATTTTTTTCTTTATTACGCGGCTGCATTTTATGGGCTTTTGTAAAACTGACGTTTATTATTAAACAACGAACAAAACAGAATCAATCAATCAATCAATCAGTCAGTCAGTAAATCAAATAATGAAAGCTTATTGTTCGAAGTTCATTACATCAAATCAAATTGGAGTTTATTGTCATTGAACACATAACATGTTTACAGAAATACTTGGACCGTTAATCTGATGGCTAGCCATACTTTCATAATGCCATTGTAGACCATAAGCAAGTAGATGTCAGAAATACAAAGGGCAAATGTCTTTGTAGAGTTACAATAGCAAATACAACAAATTACCATATTTGGGCTAGAGTAGAGCTAACAATGCTGAGTAGTATAAAATAGCTAGGAGTGCACAATGTGGTGAAAACCTCAGGTAATGAGGTAATTTTTGCTGACAAAGTTCCGACAAAGATATTGCTTTAATTGAATTCGTTGGTGGTATAGTGCTATCATGTCACATCTACTCTGTCGATGATCTCGACGTCACATGCGGGGAAGCGGACTTTCCTCCTAGGACAATGTGGTCCAGGAGGACTTTCAGTTCCAGGATACTACAATTGCTATCCGGGAGACATCACGGATGCGCCGGAGTCTAAGACGTGCCTTCAAAACGGACATTAGTACGACGTGGCACCAACTTGCACCTGTGAGTTGAACCAGAGTTCCCTGGCTACAAAACTAACAGTACCTTGATTTTGGCGAGTTCATTCATCTTGACAGTTTTCATAAAAACGCGCTGAAGATGAAGACGAAAGGAACACGTACGACAGGACTGGCGCTAAACTTCCATCTAGCGTTTATTTCAAACGCTAGTTGAAATGTCTAGACGATGCTGTAGCAGACTGTCTCAAATTGATCACTAACAATTCCCAGGGGCTCAGATCCAAGATCTAAGAAAAGTGTTCTACCTTTCGATAGCACCTACTCTAAATTCATAAAAAAGGAGCATAGTTACCACATGCGTTCATGGTGCTTTGCGAGAGCCACGTGTCCACCAATTTGAACACAGTGTGTCCACCCAAGTAGACAGATTAAAATGTGCAGCAGTACCAGTGTCTATTATTTCGTGTGTCTGTAAGACATGCATTCAAAAATTGGAATAGGGAAGGAAGTGCCGAACTAAAGATTCTGGCATGTGCGTGTAATGTCATACTTCCATAGGTTCCACGTAATTTGAAAAAAGTGATAAACCGGCACAATGTAAATATATATTTTTCAGTGCTTTGCAAATAGTCGGCTATGTATAATCTTAAAAACAACCAGAAACATACGCAATGTCATACTAATCATCGGACAACTTACACCACATGCACATCAAATGTTGTGTATGACATGCGCTCAAGTTGTGGGCACGTTTATATTAGACAAACTGGCCAGTGCTTCAATGACAGTGCTAGACAGCACAGTAATGACTTTATACAAGGATTCGGTAGTCACTTGGCTGAACACTGCAAACACAACTTTCTTGAGAAAAGATAAAAGAAAAACTGAACGCGAAATTGTTGAAGCATATTTTATAATAATAATATTTGGGGTTTTACGTGCCAAAACCACTTTCTGATTATGAGGCACGCTGTAGTGGACGACTCCGGAAATTTTGACCACCTGGGGTTCTTTAACGTGCACCTAAATCTAAGCACACGGGTGTTTTCGCGTTTCGCCCCCATCGAAATGCGGCCGCCGTGGCCGGGATTCGATCCCGCGACCTCGTGCTCAGCAGCCCAACACCATAGCCACTGAGCAACCACGGCGGGTCATATTTTATGAGGAAAGCAGGCGATAGGTGTGTCAGCTGTCCGTCTTTGGCGTTGCATACGTTGCATAGTGCAGACTACGTTTCTGGCCGCATCTACTGATCCAGAATGAAGGCATCGAGGTAATAATATGCGTAAAGAATTCCCCCGACGTATCGCCCCGTTGCACACGCTGGTCGTCTGCTGCAGTGTGCGTGACTAAGCCGGCCTTCTTCGTATATTTGTGCATGGCATTCGACGCGCTTCACTCTACTTCACTACCGAGAGGATCATCTGTGCGAAAGGATGCCGAGGCGTAGTCATTCGACCTATCACTGAGTTTGCCAGTCGATTATCTACAAGGACAGCCAAACAAGAAATAAAAAAAAAACCAATGAAAGGAGGTGGACGTGGGCGCTGCTGTATTGTTTTTTTTTTCTAAGCTGCTATCTTACGACCTGGATACGACTTCTTACTGCTTCTTACAGACCGTTACGAACTAGCGGAGCCTCGCAGAGTTGAGTGATCGCTGTGACGACTCAAGCATCAGAGAAAACCCTTGGAAGTGTTGAAGTTTTAGGAGTTCTGCTGCAGCGGTCGAGGTCGAGGGTTCAATACTCCGAAGTGGCGGCCGCATATTGATGGCGGAGAAAAGCAACAATACTCGTGTACTTCTTGAGCGTCGACACTTGGATCACACTTTCTTTTTCAGGTGCATCACATTTGTTATATACTGGTACCCTTGTTTCTAACCTGATCGCTTTCCATACGCCTAATAATTTTCATTAGAAGTGAACTTGCGTTATATTACGACTGCCATCTTTAAACCTATTTCGTCAATTGGTACATTCAACGTCAAAAGTTTACCGACCAGTGTATATGAGAAAACTTCGAATTCATAAGCAGTTTGTTACCACAGCCCGTAAAATTGTGCAACCCTGTCTAGTTTGCATATGTTAGAGCAATGTGAAGAGCTTAATAATTTAGCCATGCGCCCAGGCTGTGATGTTACTGCTCTTTTTTTCGCGGATTCCATGGTCAATAAGCTTTTGATGTAGATTGTACATATGACAAGCAGCCAGTATGAAAGTTGTGCACGGAGAATAGGCGCAATTTGGCCTACACGTCTCTTAGATACTGTTCCAGCTCAGGATGCACTCAGTACATTATGCACGATTCAACAAAAAATTATGTTTGTTTTACGCTGAGGAGATGAAGGCCATGTTTGTCTTTCACATTCAAGATATTCAAAGGTTGACATATGGTAACGAAAGAAAACGCGACAATGCGGGTGCATAGTAACATATATTGGTTTAAGCTGGCATGTTTGCTTTCCACGTGTTTGAACGCGTGAAGCAAGCGCGAATCTCGGGAATGAAGATTTTCGCAAGCGCTTTGAATATAATCACGAACAACGTCTTATCGAAGTCGGGACATTGAGGTTTTCAGCGAAAAGTAAAACAGCTCGGCCTTCTTTCGTAAGCGATCCACCAGGGTGGCGTAGTGGTTATGGCGTTGAGCTATTTAACCCGAGGGCGAAGGATTGAATCCCGGCCGCAGCCGCATCAATTCGCCGGGGGCGAAATCGTTTGCCGTACATTGATCGCATTTCCAAGAAGCCCGTGACGGGGAAAATGATACGGCGTGCCTTGCAATCAAATCGCGGTTTCGGCACGTAAAACCCCAGAATTTTAAAGCTTTCGTAAGCATGCGGCCGTACGTGTCGACCTGATGGAGAACGGCTACGCAGTGTAACATTTTGAACGTTGAAACGGAGGCAAAACGTAATGCTGTACCCCACGCCCCCTCTCAAAAAGAAGAAAAGCAGTAATGTAATTCCGACAGCTAGTTATATCTGCTAAACATGACGTTACTCTGTGCTCGGATTACCTTTTAGTGTTGATTCTATATAATATCATGAAGATTTCATCGAAGAAGGTTGGTCGAAAGAAGGCACATCACCTACGTAATATTTTTCAGTGAAAAACTCAGAAACATGTGTCTTGTTCTGGGCTTATTGCTTTCCATAGATTCACTATTCCAAACCACCCATATTAAGGTTCCGTTGAGGCATGATGGCTCAACCTGGAGTTAAATTAGAGTGTGAGCCCCGTGCAGGCTTTTATTGTGAACGGATCGACCCCTGGTTGTGTCTTTATGTAAAATGATCTACATTATCAAAAATGGTTGTAGGCAGCTATAGTTTCACAATTTTGACAGGAACATTTATTGTAGCACTGACGCCGTTTACGAACTAGTAATGTAAATTAGCTCAGCGGAAGCTGGAAAAGCTGGAGAAAAAATTGGCGAAAGAAAGATTCGTCATCCGTCCAAAAATAGGCGGTTCTACGAAGCAATACCATACAGGCTTTCGCAAAAATAAAACTTCGTAGCTGAAGAAGATTTCTAACGATGGTAGAGGCCTGGTTGAGTTGGCATATCATTGGGAAACGAGCAGAGTGAGCAAGACGGGACACAGACAGAAAGACACGGATGACCCTCTGTCTCTGTGTCTTTCTTTCTCTGTCCCCTTTTTCCGCGCAGTTCTTGTTCTGCCAAAGAATTTTTTTTTTTGAAATTCGCCCTGGTCCGGTGATTGAATCCAGAACCAAAACTTTAGCGGGAAGATCGCTTTATCACTTGAGCTAACCAGTAGGCTGGCAGATCGCTGAGCGAGGCTGAACTAATCGAGAACTCGAAGCACAAGGACGCAGCTTCGGGATGACAAACTTTCCCTTTCACATACCAACCTGAAGCCGGCTACAAATCAGCCAATATATATCTCATTGGTACAGGTTTGCTGCTCTCCCACAGAGATACCGAAGAACGCCACTGTGGTCTACTGTGGCAACGACCGAACATCGGCCGACTCCTACAAGATCGGTTCGACGGTGCGGTAGCGCTGCGCCATGGGACACGTCGCGCAGGGCGAATCTCTGGGGACCTGCGCCAGGCGACTGACTGCTGGATGGCCGAGGCCCCACAATGTGTCCGTGAGTGTGCGTCACGGCTTCTATTGAGCACTCTACTGTTTACATCGACGATCCCTGACACTTGGTTGCGCTATATTCAGCGACAACCTAAGAAATCTGTGCAAGCTCCGTCCACAAAACCGCACTGCATCTGTCCTTAAGTTCCCGACACAGGGCGATAGTAAAGGATTTTTGTCACCGTTGTCACGTCATAGGGAATGACCAAACATTAATTAGCTGACACAACTGAATGAATTCTCTCACTTCGATGGTCGGTGTATTTGCCAGTGTATTCCTGGATTGCCATTGATTATCTCTTGTCGTCGTCGATACTGAAAACCTTGTATTATAACAGATGGCAGAGAGATGCCAATAGGAGTAAACAAACAGATTTGTTGACTACTCTTTTTGATGCTCCCTCATTTTGTTGCCTAACCAATGTCTGCAATTCCACTTTCATTTTTCTTGACTTTCTTGACCTTCTTCATACTCTGTAAGCAGGCGCTCCTATGCAAAGCGTGAGTCTGATAATAAATACTTTTGATCATCCGTGTGAGGGCGCGGAGACTGTTCTTGCACTGGCATTGCAAAGCACGGGTCGCACAGACGCTGGTGCCGTTTCAGTATATGTGCACAGTAATTGCACAGCACAGCATCCGGCATCGGACGTTAAATGTCATCCGATGGTGCCAAAACCAACGTGGCCAAGTGATGACGTCACGTTCCCGGCCCTCTAGCTGCTGCGGTTCGCACTGCGAAATGTGCGACATTCCACGGGGAACACACACGGCGTCGGACAGCCGCCGTGGACCAGGCTCAGAAAAACCGGCCTGGCCCACTCCCATAAATGAATTTAGGTGGATTGAAGTGCGTTAAGGGGGATTCATGTGGATTAAGGGCACCAAGCTATCTTAAACAATGCGCTTTATTAGTCATATGAGACTCGATCTTTCGGCACTTTTCGCTTCATCTTTCCCAATCCCTTCATCACCTGCATCTTCTTACTGCGTTACGCGGCTGTGCGCGTAACAATATCTTCTAGTAGAAGTTAGCCGTTTAATTTTGCTATCATCCCCTGTACCGCTTTCCATACACACCACTAACAGGTTCGAAAAAAATAAAAATAAAAAAAAACGACGTAGCGCATCCTACTAAATTATTGATGCAGCTGCCAACCTCTTTTGCACATAACTGCGCATGATAATGCGATAAAAAACCAAACCCGTCCCAGACGTATTCCCAAAGATCGATGCGAAATTCGCCCCCAACTCCTCCATTATACGCACCGCACATACTACAAACACAAGCACGCGGCAGTGTACGTACAAAGAACAACAGCACATAAGGCGCGCAACTGCATCAGCATAGATATTGGTAGGCGCACTAAGGCTTTTGCTATTACCGTTCGCAGTTTGAACGCCAGCTGAACCAGCAGCTGGTTCAGTCAAGTTCACGAATTCTAACCGCTGTCCTAACGCCTCTAGTTATAAAGAGTAACCACCGAATACACGGAGGAAAAGAAAAAAAAGAAAAGTGCCTTTAATAATTCGTTTCCAGGCTCCTGCCCCCTATTATATATATATTTTTTATCTGAGCTGCCCAATATTGTATCAGCCTAGTTAACCTTGCGTGCTGAGTTTTCCTGCTCTCAAAATTTCCAAAATCCAGTTTAGTTTTCTCTCTCCCCTATGGTCGCTCACTCATTCTCAAAGAGCCGAAGGTCATTATTTTGTTGTATCGTTATTGAATAAATTTCTTCCTTTATTAAAAAAAACTTCATCTCTCGATCTTCCAATGGAAAATCCGCATACTCATGGAAGGAAGCTCGCGTTTCAGGCCGTGCAGGCTTTTAGAGCAAAAGAAAACATTTTCTTGAGCACGCTTAATGAAATGCACGCGCACACCTCTTGTCGGGCCACGTGACCGGCTCCTCTTCAAGATATATTTTTCTGGCTAGAGTCTTCGCTTCTCTTGTTGCCAAGGGCGTGACTGGGTTTCTAGAAGGCTTGGACAGAAGATATGTGCATATTTCAATTCCCAGAAAGGGAGAAATGATGCCACCTTGTCACTTTAGTGGTAATAAGTGAAATGAAAGCAATACAGAAAAAGAATGACGAAATAAAACTAGCGGCGAGATTCTTCAGAGCTAAAGTATTAAAAGAAAACAAAACCGACAGAAAATTGAAGAACTTCTACAGAGCGCCTACAAATGTTTTTTGGTGCGTGGAGAGATATGGTACATTGTGCTGCGAGCTGGAAACGTTGTAAACCTGAAGAAAATTTATGTATACTTTCTTTCTGTAAAACAGAGAACATTTCTTTGTCTGCAATGGTCGTCGCTTGTTTCTTTGAAATGTTGTTTCAACCTTTAGCAGGTGGCAATGTGCAACGCCAAGAGATGTCAGCACAAGAGCTACAGCTTGAAATTTCAGAATGTTTGAGAATGTTTAGGACATTTCGGATAATATACAACGCTTGCGATCATTGCCTCTGGAGGCGGGGCGTCAGTAGTAGTAGTAGACGCAGTCGGTGGATCTTCACATAGCACTGGCGATTGCGTCGCTATCCCTATGTCAGGAACAGGCGCAGCGGGAAAGCTCCGTGCGCTTGCTCGCGAGCATGCGTTGGCCCAATGTAATCCGGTAGACTCTAAAAACCAGCGTCTTTGTCTCCTGGATTCTCATCTGAAGCGTCTCCTTCCGCATAGCTTTCCACGATGGGAGGTAACTCTCTTTTGTCGCCATTGGCTTGGTGGAGGGGAGGGAGTGGTTTCGACGAGTCGTAGTCACGAGAAAAGTCAATACTGGCAGCTGGACGGAAGAACAATGACGCTGGGCACTCGTGTGATCAGTCAGAACAAAGACAGATGCCGAAATCGATGCAATGCACGCGTCTCTGGAACCGTGGAACAAAGCCCTATTCACTGTCCGTCTTTCCTCCTGTTTTGCCTCATACGATGCAGGCTCCGCCGTTCAATTCCGCTTGTTCTGGAAGAGAGAACTGCCGAGTTTTTGCATGGACCTATTTATTTGTTATCGGCAAAACCATTAAGGCAGCATTGCCGAGGCACCCTAATCGCACTAAGGATGTGCACCATGGCTGCTTAGTTGCTGAGTGCGTGAAACGCTTTCGTGTGACCTTCTTCTTTGCTTTCTGAGGTAAACCTGCCTTTGTACGAGTAAATACCAGCTGTCGCATGCAATGGTCTCCTCTTGTCATTACTAAATCCACGCGCTTCCGAACAAAGGCTCAACAAAGGAAACGCACTAATGCCAATTTGCTCATTAACCTGATAGAGCATGCGCATAACCTCTGTTAGTTAAAGAACATTACGAAAACTATCTCAATAGCGGCTAGCGGGCCGTGGTACCTTTCCAAGCAAGTTCCAGAGAAACCATGTGCTTTAGTGTTTCTACGATCTATTTATTCCCCCTATTAATTTACTCTTATCTTTTTTTATATATAATTGGTCTTTGTTGCTCTTCTGTAAGCCTCTGCGATTCCAACTTAGGTCACTTTTTATGTGCCAATGGTTGTGTGTGGCTCTACGATGAGGAAAAGTGCCCTTTAAATTTGTTTTCGGTGCTCAGTGGAACGAAACTCACGGCACACGGGTTCCTCAATAACAGCAACCCGACGGTTTAGTAGGGCGTGGCACAAATGCACTGGGTACGGGCCGCTTTTTAATGAATCTTTCGCGCCACCACTTTAGCGAGCTGTGCCATGAATCCTGTGTGTATGTGTCGCTGAAACCTCTTTCACCAACTTGGGCCACTGAGTACGCGTAACTGGGTATGCGGCAAGCGGAGAAACCATCCTCAGCGTTCGCTGGCGCAGGCGCACCACGCTTCTTGTCAGGAAACCCGCGGACTTCTCGGCAGTGTCACTAGATGGTGCAGCGTGTTCGTCTGTCATTACTTTTCGAAGCGAGATCGGGATGCCTTAGAACACGCACCTATAAAGCGAGATATAAGAAGGAAGAAGAAGCATGTGCTTGCTGCGGTAAAGCTATAGGGAAACTATGGTGGATGTTTTATTAATATGTGAAAACGTATTCCCAGCGGTTGATTTAGGCACCGCTGGCCTCCTTGAAGCCCTCTTTGCCTATGTCTGCCTCTCGATTTTTTCCTACTCTAAAGTTTGCTGGCATTCTCCTAGCATAACCATGTACCAACTAGCCCAACAAGCCACTCTCATCTTTGCCTATGTCTGCCTCTCGATTTTTTCCTACTCTAAAGTTTGCTGGCATTCTCCTAGCATAACCATGTACCAACTAGCCCAACAAGCCACTCTCATGAAGCCCTTGGGTTCAGCGAGAGCAGTGGAAAAGTAAACATGTCCGCTATAGGGATTAGTAAGAGGCGATTGGAGGATTGGTCCGTCCGTCCGTCCGTCCGTCCGTCCATCCATCCATCCATCCATCCATCCATCCATCCATCCATCGCCCCAAAGGGTGTAAATATTTCCAAGAGTCCACTCTTAAAAAAATTTACACCCTTTGGGGCTTATCTTGTCCCACAACGATAATCGTCATCTGTCTTGCCCGCGTTTCCTTTCTTTAACGCTGCGAGCCCGGTACTTCCCACTGAAGAACGGCATGCGCGTTATCAGTGTGACGCAGCTTCTCGACAGGAAAGTAGCGAGAGCCGAGTTTTCAAGAAAGGAAACGCAAGCAAGGCGGATGACGATTATCGTTGTGGGACAAATACACAACCCAAGGGATGCAACCGTTTTAAGAGTGTGTGGGACAAATATACACCCCAAAGGGTGCAACTCGTTTAAGAACGTAGCGGTGCCGTTTCTCTCGCTGTTTCTTTTCGTGCTTCGTCATTGTTGAGAGCAAACCTCCGGCCACGTTATGAATGGGATCAGCTGACCGTGACCGGTGGATAATAAGAGGGGTATAGAAATAATAATATTTGGGGTTTTACGTGCCAAAACAACTTTCTGATTATGAGGCACGCCGTAGTGGAGGACTCCGGAAATTTTGACCACCTGGGGTTCTTTAACGTGCACCTAAATCTAAGCACACGGGTGTTTTCGCATTTCGCCCCCATCGAAATGCGGCCGCCGTGGCCGGGATTCGATCCCGCGACCTCGTGCTCAGCAGCCCAACACCATAGCCACTGAGCAACCATGGCGGGTGGGTATAGAAAAGAACCGAAGGCATCGCTGTAGAAAATCGCTGCCCTTATCACCTCAAGCAGGCGCCACCGTGCAAGGCTGCATGGCTGGAGCGCGTCAGTGGAACCCGCAAACATTTACTTTCAGCTCCAGCGCTTTACGCGCGTTGCCGAAGCACTGGAGGCGAGAACGTTTCTTCTCTGCACTTCCCTCATGGTGAGGCCACGCATTACTGGCCATGCATTCATCGCCAACAGACGAACAAAGTGAAACAAATAATTATGTCACTCATGGGCTATTGGAATAGGTCTAAGCGAGGCTTTGATGATTCTCAAGGCAAAACGATGCATCACGATAACAAATGCGTCCCGCAGAGGCCATCAGCCGCAGTGGCGTACCTTGCAGAGAAAAAAAAAAACTTGCCTTTTCAAGGGCGATATCCTGGATCGATCACTTTCGGTGGCACTTCTACCTTCACAAAATTTCGCGCGATTCGGCACCGGACGCGTTGAAGTAGACGACGTTTCTGGTATTGAGCGAATTGATAGCGAGCCTGGAACATAGCCAGAGACACTGTCAGCCGCATACGCGGACGTGTCCGGTGTAGAGTCAGGATGGTATCCCTGATAACGACAGCTTTCACTCGGCCAGACAGCTGCGCCGAAACAGCCAGCTATGACGACACGCCAAATCGTGTTCCGGTAGGCAAAGGAAGCTTCGCTTTAAAATTCATGTTTGCGATCAGAGAGGTCGTATCCACACTGGAAAGATAGCCAGACCAATCCTGCGCATGTTGACAGACTTGACGCTGGTTATGCTAGGCAGACCGCGATACGGATGGCCGGACCGGTAGTCACAAAAATTCCTGTCTAAATATTGCCAAATAATGTCACAATTCACTTTGAGGCAATGTTCACATCCTAAACCGAGAGAATGTACGTGTTTCTTTTCTTCAACTTCTCAACGTTTGTTCTTTGCAATCCCTACAGGCCAGTGTTTCTGCCACCAGAAATACCGGACATGTGAAAGCATATTTGCAGCTAACCTTATTTCGTGCAGAATGGCGTTTCTCACGTGAGCGCTGTAGTTCGACCAGTTTTGTTACGTGTTTGCTCAGGCCGCGGCGTGGGCTTCAGCCACCTAACCTCAAGTTGTTCCTGACCAGGGTCTTTAACGGTAAACGAAGGTGTGACTGCATACTGTTCGCTATCGTGCACCTGCACGGTGCTGCATCCGGCGTGCTTTGTCCTGCCTTGACGATGAAAGTGGAGCGCTGTTCGAAGAACCACCGTACGGTGAGTAGTCACTCTCCTTATTACGTAAGTCAGAATATTGCAGGCAGCAAGACCGGTAGGCCGAAATGCTTCATATTTTTGATATGGTGCAGCGCTGTCTTGTCTGATGACTGTTGATATGAATACAGGATGTTGCACAGAATCATAAGCGCGTCAATGATTCCATGAATAGAATATAGGTTTTGCAAAAATGGCTTCCTTGCGTCTGTGTTGGCCATACTAGACCTTTCATTTATTGAAACATAATATTTTGTTCTGTCATGTATGCGGCGCGTACAATTTCAGGCGAATAAATGTAAACTGTGTTTTTAAACCTCTAGGGTACTGCGATTATTTCCTCTTTTATTCGCGAGTATTCTTAAGGAAAGTGCACAAGCAAGTTAAAGACACGCTCCCGCGTAAGCTGAGGTGAGCTGCCACCTCAGAAAAGAAAACCAACGTCCCACGTAGGGAATAAATTGCCGGACATAATTTCAACATTCCGTCTAAAGAGCATTAAATTATGATATCATTTCCAATTTCGGCTGGATCACCGTACGTTTTTCTTGATGTTTTTGTTTCATATAAGTTATTCCTTCGGCACGCATGTGACAACGGTTGCAACACGCCGACATCTAGACAGGTGGGTTTATATTGGAGCTTCGCTATCAGTATTACATATATCTTGTCTGTCCTGTCCTATCTTGTTGTCAGTTGCAACTATTTTCACATATCGCCGACGGAAGACATCGCAGCTGAAGGCGACGAAGGAACTACTTCGGTTCTTCAAAGAAACGGGCTTGGACAAGTGACTGTGACAGTGATGTCACGTACCGCGCAAGAGTGACGGCCTCGTGATTTCTTTCTATATTACTTCATGCAGATAGAAAATGAGGCACATTTCGATGTGCTGAGTGCATTATAGATATCAAGCAAGCTTTCTTTGTATACCTCTGTATTGTCCCCGATTATGAAATATTCCGTCGTGCGTCATAATAGGGCTCCCCCGCAAGTACTTGTAAAATGTATTCGCAATTGTATGGGGACCGGTGTCTATCACGACGCCGCAGATTTGGATGCTCACACCAGCGTAGGAGATATCGTTGCCGTGCTGTGTGTTCACCAGAAAAATAAGCGAATTTGTGTATATAGTCGTGTCCTCAATGATGACAGTGATGACAAAGCGTGGCTTGATGACTGGCTATTCTTATTATCCATAGCTCATCACTACAACAACAATAACAACAACAATGACTGTCATAATGGCATTGCGTTTCACTGTAAAGCATGCAGTGGTGCACACTCCGTTTCGAGAGCCCAAAACTGTGTCATAGCAAGCACACACAACCTAACTGTCCGCATCGTCGCACGCTTGGCATCTAAGGATCCGCGAATGTTGGCGTGTGCAGAGCGTCTACTCTGTGCCGTCGGAGCCTGCAGACGTTTCCTCGTTCGCTCTTTTCTGCTCGCGCCGAACAAAAAAGAAAAAAAGACAAGGAAGCAACAAGAGAGAAAGAAAGCTGCGGCTTCAACTTCCGGCACGTGGTGTGCGTGACGGCTGCGCTGTTTACAGTGCGTGTGTCGTTTGCTCTGCACGCAAGCGTCTTCCGCCTGGACGAAACACGGGAGAGACGATCCGTCTTCCGGCGGAGTTGTGAGCTACACTGCTCCTGACACTTTGCGTCCTTGCACAGACACAAACATAAAACAATACAAAAAAAGGGAATTTGGAAAAATTTTTTTACAGTGCCTATAACTGCGGCGTTATTGTGAGCGGCGCAGGCATGATGCTATTAGCCGAAGGCAAAGGCATGTATAGGCACCAGAAATTACATGAACAGCGGTAATATTCCTACACCATGTCGATATTGGATATCCGTGTCGACATATGCAATTACAGAGAGCTCATAAAGTGTGAAACCCTATAAATTTCAGGCCTCAGTTGCTCGCAGTGCTACTACTTTGCCCACCATTCGCAGCTGCTAAACATCGCGATCTCGTGTTTGTGCCTTGCGGCTCACTTGAGCCGCGAAAGCTTTTTTGTGTTTTACCATTTCTGCCTTTCCGTAACAGTGCAGTCTCTTTTAGCCCTGTGCGTGGCACTTGAGTCACACATGTTCTTCGTAAATGTCTTGTAGGCTGTCGGATCCATTGGCCTCTCTACGCATGCCGTCTTGTTTCTTTGCACTATTACTATTTAATGCTTGCATTTGTTTTGTCCATGCTTTTTAGACACTAGCACTTTGACTTTGAATGTCGGCGTGTTTCTGCAAGCGCTTCAATCGAGTGGTGGAGTGAAATTCCGCATAAAGTTCAAGTCATTGCACTTGGGAATTTCGTCTACTGAGTGCGAGTCGCATTTGCAGCAGTTCTACCAAGAAGTGAAAGCCCGCCTATGAAGCAGATAAAATATGACAAAGTGCCTCGAACAGCCTCGCTGGTATAGTCACTGCGTGCTGCCTGGCTGGTCGAAGTATGGCGAGGCCCGAGATTCTTAGCGAGGATGGATATTCAAAGCATATCTTCTGAAAGGATTCGCACAACGCAAGCGTACACGGCCAAGTAAATTGAATATGCAACGTTTTAGGCAATGCAGCCAGCAAAACTACCCGGCAAAGTAAATTTTTAGTTTTCGGCATGGTATCATATCTCTTTAACAAAACTTTCTCATGCGCCTAAATTTCGCGACCTTTTCTAATGGCGAAATTCACGTAAATGAAATGCACGAACAGAAATATTTTTACAGTCTATTTATGGGTTATCGGGGGTCCACCCAGCGTAAAGAAGAATACCTTTGACAAGTTACTAAACGCACTTTGTTGTGTAGAAGCACAGAACTCATGCGCGCAAGCAACGAGCAAGCACCACCAATTGAATGTTACACCGCAGAATACGGAGGCATTAATTAAGGGCACTATGAAGTAATTCATATTTATTTCATGCTTTTACTCGAGAACAATGCTCGAAGAATGTACCACATTTTTACGTGATATTTGCAAGCCGTAACTGGAGTTAAAGGGTCATAACAGAAAAGTTATGACAGCCACATTGCCGCTGACCTATAAAAAAAGAATGCTTCGCGAGTGTGGTGCCAGATTTTATTTGGGACCCTATATTTCTTGCTAGACTATAAGGGTTCAATGATAAAGGTCAGAGTCATAGCAACAGTGAACATGAGCTAGTGTCTGGAGTACTGATATCTATCAGGTCACCGACAATATTGTTCCTATAAAAAAAGCTTGCCTTACTTTGAAACTTCAGCTAAGAGTTGTGCCTCACACCTTAAAGTGTCTTTTCGCGAGCTGCCGATATTCTGCTCCTGCTCTTGATCCTTTCTAGGATGGTAGTACGCGTTTATAAGGTTATAGCGTTAGCAGGCAGTTCGTGCAAGACAATTATTCTCTCCACAATCGATTTCTCTTCGTCTTATTCTGCCACCCAAAGTAAGCCACGGTATGTTTTTCTTGGGTTCGCACACTCGAAGAGTTAAAACGGTTTGCAGACCCTACGCCATGGGGGGGGGGGGGGGTCTACGTTAATAATAAGGTTTTAAAAGCGAAGCTTTCTTTCTCGCTTCCTTCGACTTTACTACTACTGCTACTACTGCTATTACTACTACTACTACTGCTACTACTACTACTACTTATACTTGTACTGCGGCTGCCGCTGCTGCTGCTCGAGAAAGAGAGAGAGATGCTGCGAGACACACACACACACACGCACACACGCACGCACGCACACGCACGCACACACGCACGCGCACACGCACACACATACATGCATACATACGTACGTACGTATTCTACGGCTACAGACAACTTGTTCAGGACTAAGTGGATGAATCTTAGATTCAAGATGCGGTACGATACTAAAAGAACGTGCCCTTGGCCTAGTTGGTTCTTGCTCAGTGACATAATTCACGTCACAATACACAGACAAAAGGCAAATGACACACACGTGCCGACACAGGTGCCACTCCCAACTGATTTATTTCAGGCTGAACTGTGTGTATATATATATATATATATATATATATATATATATATATATATATATATATATATATATATATATATATATATATATACTGTTGGAAAAAGTCCTCATATTACGGTATAACAACACCCAAACTCTTGATGCCGGGAAGTTCGCGTAATGATACATGACTGAAGCCATAGTACCTCCCAACATTGCCAATACCATACCATGAACGAAGACATTTAAAGCCGTAATTACCTACCTACATTGACATTGCTGTACCATGAGTAAACGGTTATACCGGCTGTCCGAGTTAACTTGGACCAAGGTTCAAAAAAAGAAAACCATGCACTCTAGAGAAGGCCTACCGGCTGCATAGTAGTCGTTCGTGTGTACTTACAGCTAGTATTTTTTTCATCTCGATGTATAAATATTTTATTGTTTTTGATTAGTGAACTTTTTACTTATTGCTTGAATTGTAAACAAATCAATTGCAAAGTTGTAGGGCACAACAAATAACCTCCGAATCAAGCATTTGTTTTGTGCTCAGCTTTGCCTCGTTCTATAGACAGTATATAGACTCAGACTTTTTATAGACTAGTCTATAATAAGTATGGCCATATGTCTATAGACTGTCTATAGACAGGGTTTAGACAGTCTATAGACTCAGACTTTTTATAGACCAGTCTATAAAAAGTGTATGGCCATAGGTTTATAGCCTCTATGTAGACTAGTCTAAAGAAATATCTATAGACAGTCTATAGACTTCATAGACAAATGTCTATAGACTGTCTGTGGACCTTCTATAAAAATTGTTGTAAGGGAGTACAGTTTGATCGGTTAGATCATTCCAGTCCCTAGCCATCGGAACGAAGGACTTCAGGTAAATAGAAGTACGTACGTGCGGTTGGCATATACATGGTCGTCTTATGATGGATGCGCAATGGCGATGTACAGGCAAGATTGGAAATAAAAAAACAAAAAAACAAAATGACTTGAAAATTTTGTGTCTTATTTTTAGGCTTTTAAAGTTAGTCTATAGGGGCATGCTGATGTGGTAGAAATACTCATTATAAATAAATATAGCTGTAGGGCTTTGAATAGACTCGAGAGTCCCAGACTGGGCAGGAATATCTTGTTTTCGGTCGTACTTTCGCCGAATACGCTAATAGTCTGACATACACAGGGGAAAGTATCAAGGAACGAAGTAATCAACAACGCTGTTAGCTTCCTTGCGTATTCTATTGCAAAAGCACTGCTAGCCTACAAACCTGGATTTTGCCTCTGTCTGGAGGAAGAATCTTTATACAATCCGGCACAGTATGCAAATTATGTGTTACCGACGGCGGAATTGAAATTCGGCCGTCGAACACAGCAGCCCAGCGGTTAAACATTTGGCTACAATCTCGTGCACGCTTTTCTCGTTCCAAAGTCAGCCAGCTCTGAAATGCTCGGCGTGTGCACCCCGAGCCACTTTCTCGTCTTCTTTCTATGTGACAGCTCGCGCGTTACGCCATGCTAACACACCATGCTCCCTATAAGGTGTGCACGCCTGTCGTGCCGCTTAGTCACTCCTCCTTAACGGCTCCCCTTATGCGTAACGACGTCTGCAGGCGTACGTTGGAAAAACAAACATGTGTCATGGTAAACAAGAGAAAAATAAACAAAATATCTGATCCGTGCTGGCTGGCAGGCAGCTACAAAAGCGGTGTTTTTGTCGAAGTAGCGCAGCCTTTCCACCGCCTAGTTTTCTGCTAGCGTTTGAAGCAATGTTCGATGCCCCAACAAAAGATAAACAAGTTGTGATTACCACAGCTGACTTGAAAATTTCTTTCCAGCGTTAGTCGAACGCGTCCTGAGCAGCGGCGCGCAATCTAACGCTGGTGCGCCAGTGTAAGGAGCGGGTGGCATCTCTGGCCGCGCTTTCGCTCGTTATTATGAGCAGTTGTGAGGTATATGCAGGAGGCATGAGCACGCCGTCAATGCCGATACAAACTCGTGCAGCGACACACTATGCAAATCACCACCACACAGGAGCATCAGCTACATATATCGGCTCTGTGAGCGGCTGCCAACCATGCTTCAGGTGCGCGCATTGAAGGACAGGGGGACTGAATATTCCACCCTGAGGCACGTGTAATGTTCCGATGTGGGACCATCTTCCATTTGTAGAAAAAACGACCGGCGAGTTATGTAGTCGGCAAACAAACGAAGCATGCTGCCACCCATAATAAGAGTCCATGTAGTTGACGATGGCGTCATGTGCAAAGCTGCCATATGCGCCTTTGAAGTCTAGAAAGAGAGCAACTGATATGCACTAACGGCTTTTGTCCAACTGAAATTAATTTATGTCGATGACACTGTCAAATCAGGAACAGCCCAAACGAATGCCTGCCATAATAGCGCGGTAGATATCGTACCACTCGAGCTGACATTCTAAACGTGCAAGGATCATCCTTAGCATCACCTTTCCGATTCAGCTACCCAGAGCTATAGGGTGATCTGCCTCGAAGTCCATCAGGGATTTTACTGCCTTTAGTAATGGTACCAACCGGCGAACTGTACCTCTATGCCTGAGTTGTTAAAACTGTTAAAGAAGCGCTCTTCTAGTTTTTGTCCAAGGTGTTCCAGGGCAGCATAGGTGACATCGTCATGGCCTGTAGAGGGGCGACCGTTTAGAAACAGCCAGGGCAGCTTCGAGCTGCCCTGACTGTTTCCATGGTAAAAGGCGCATTCATTTCTCTTGCCCGAGCCGCAGGGGCGACACTTACTTTTCCGCTGGCGTTGACAGGCCCACCAGTGTTTCTCATACAGAATTCCTCCGACACATCAAGTTCAGTTTGGCCAGGATGGAGAGCCAGAACTGCAAATGGGTATCATTGTTGTGGGGATGAACAAAGACCGCGCAATGTCTTCCACGTATGTGACAGCAGCTTGCGAGGGCCCAGTGATTCACAGGATGTCTGCCATCGTTCACTCTCTATGTTCTATAGGCGACGTGTATTTTTCTTCTGAATGCGTCGTGCGTCTCTGAGATCATAAATTGATTTAGTGTGTCTGTATCGCCCATCTGCTCACCGTCGAATCGAACGAAGTCCTTGAAGTTCAATGTCGAGATCCATTCAATTTTATTACACCGATAATGAACTCTTGTCAGTTTTCATTGGTTCCCTGATGACATCGTCTATGTTACTGGCGAAATCTCCCTGGCACGCCTCTTCCATAAATAACATGAATTCATTCCAGTATGTTCCCTTCAAGACACCACGAGAGAAAAGATCCATTGAGTCTATTATTAGCTAAACAGGTGACAATGTGGTAACTGCTATGAGTTTCGTTGTCGCAAAAGTATTTAACTTGTGATGTGTAGCTTCGCTACACACTCCAGTTTAGGCAGCTGCTATATGTAGTACACCGCGTACGTCGTGCTACCATCACTCATGAGGCACAGGTCATAATCAGAGACATGTGACACAACATTCCTTCCCCTGGACTTGTATTTTGGCGCTTCCCCAGTGCAAGTGGTGCGCATTGAAGTCACCAGTGATGACTCAAAAGCCATCAATTTCCATCAATATGTATTTCAGTCTTCCACAGTCAAATCGCCCTGACAGGGAGATGTAGCAACCAATAAGAGTGAAAGGCATTTTGTTCTTTCTGACCCGGAGGCATACGTATTGGTTGTAGCCATGCGACTGGACAGTATGCGGAACTTAAGTGGTGTCCGTGCTGACGCAAACGCTAACGTTGCTTCGTTCCTCGCATGTGGAAGAAGCAAAACCTTCTTAACCAGATAATCTGTAAGGAGTTGACATGTTCGGTTCGCAATTAACAAGGATAGGAAACCGATACTTCCAGACAAAGTGGCGCAAATCCGAGATGCGGGAATTCAAGGCTTTGAAATTCCATTGATAAATCGTCGAACTTCTAACTTGAGCACTGGATGGTAACTTCAACTACTGGATTCAGGGTATTCAGTATTTGCAATGCGCTTTGAGCAGATTGTGTCTGCGGCTTTTTCAGTACCACGCGAATCGTATCCAAGTGATCGCATCATTGCTGCACTCATACTTGCTCATACTTTGCTGTTTCTATATATATTTACTTATTTCTAACCCCCCTGCTCTCTGTGATGCTGAGGCCTGGAAAGTAAATAAATGAAATGAAACGAGAGAGCACCCGCATGCAGAACACCAGCCGCAAGTAAATTTTTACGGGGGGTCACTCCAATACTTGTGCAATTGTTTGGCACCACGGTATCCAGCATCATCGAGACAGATTGCGTATAAAACCACTTCATGTTACCGTTGGGTAGCAGGGCCATAAATAGGATGGTGTTTGCGTCGGGGCTCTGCCTGGATCCGAAAGTTTGTGTACTGGAGGACCAAGACGTCCTGGTGTTCGTTCTCTTCACTTTGTGGGTCCGCGCAAGTTCGAAGTCATCGCCAGAAGGGTCCTCAATACCTAGCGAGCAGACATGGATATCCTCGCTGCCGCGGTCAATCTGTTCCCCGGTCGCGTGATCAAATGCCGGCCATGAAGGCCGCATTTAAATGGGCGCGAAATGTGAAAGCACCCGTTTACTTATATTTAGGTGCCCGTTAAAGAACCCCCGGTGGTCCAAATTATGCCGGAGTCCCCCACAATGGCGTTCCTCCTAATCACATCGTGTTTCTGCCTTGTAAAACCCCGTAATTTAGCCTCTAGGTAGGTCCGTTTCCTGGAGGCGGCCGTCGCTTACTCCACCGTTTCCGGCAGACGCCCGTGGGGGTCCACATCCATCGCCACCGAACAAGGCACGACACCTAATAGATAAATTAGAGCTTTTTTACACAAGTAGCCAGAGGTAGAAGAAAGCACTTCGTTAAGAAACACTTGGTCGTCTTTTATCTAAAGGAGCTCAACTTACCTACCGACCGGTAAGCAAGCACGATAGCATAAACCACTTCAGTGCGCTGCAGTCAGTCATCGCTATTTCCGCAAAAAAATGTTTGAGCGCCATATCTCAAAAGCTGTAGCTTGTGTGATACGCAGCAAAAAGCGCATCTGCCGGCTGCGAGGCGTAGATGGGGGAATAGCCGGAAAAACAATGCTCTCGAGCGGACGTTCACAGGAAGTGCAGAGAGCGGAGGTTGTCCTAAACACAGTGGGAAAAAACGAGGCAGGCGTTTAGGGATTCAATATCTAGATTGCTTAGCTCGGAAAAAGAAAGTTAAGTAAAAAGAACGGTGACTACGATGCTGTGTGGCTCAGAGCAATGGTCGATGCATGTGATTTAGCTTGGGCATGGCTAGTTTTCCTCCAGCGGCACCACGGTACACGGAGTGATCCCACTTCCACCAAATGGAAGTCTATATTTATATGTGACAACTTTCTTTCGAACATTCTGACCCTCTTCGCGTAATTAGAGCGACCCGGTGCTACTCAATATCCGTTAGCTTTCTCGTTAGGTTCGCAGCTCATTATCTTAAGTGTCTACCTTAAGTCATAACACGCACCTATGCGAGTTGGTTGGATATAGTGTCATTTCTTGTGCGTAGTATGAAACAAACACATTGAATAACTATGACCAGGTGCGGACTTTAAGCGTAATGTATAGTGTGAGTAAAACCTACAAAACTGTGACAAACTTGCAAGGGATACAAAACTGTGCTAGTGTAAAGTTAAGCACTTCTTTTTTCTCTTTTATGATATTTCCTCCTCACTGTGCGGAGCTCCGCAGCACCTTACTACATACAAGGTCATGGGCCCAATGTCCAAGACAGGTTAAACAAAATACATGTCACTGATGTCGACCATCCTCACTGAGGACCACAAATAAAAAGAAAAAAAAAGATTGTAGAGACACAAATGAGCGAAGATTTAGGCAATCTGGATGAGGAGCGATGAGACGGGGAAGAAAGGCGCTCGTGTACTGAAAAGCACTAAGACCCACCCACGTATTCAAAGAAACGCGGAAGGCTGTCCTGAACCGGAGAGCCCACCCTGAGGGTGAAGACGTGGTGAAGGGTTGGGGCCTGTGTGTCACGGCTGTCGAGAAAGCAGTGAAAAAATGGAAATTCAATGTTTAAGTTTGCGGACGACCACGCTTGTCGTTTGAAACACGAAGCTGCGCGGTATATGAGCAAGATGAAGTGGCACGTCTAACTTTGTTTTCCGCACGACACTTCACCCGCGAAAGGGATGCCACGTGTGTCCTCTGACACATGAAATCCTCTTGCCGCCACGTCTCACATATAGGGTGCTGGATGTCTCCGAAACTTGGATGCAGATTAACGACATGCTTGCTTGAGATGCGTTGGCGGTGAAAATTGAGCAGGCACCTAATGCATGACGAGTATCTAACAGGTTAAGTTTCATCTTGGCTGCCGTCAGTCTGTCCCTAACATTGCGCAGACTGAACGATAAAAAATTTACCAGGCAGTATCTCGTGTCATGCATGCTATTCAGGTCACCGCGATTTGAAATCCGCAGAAACGCGCATTCGTTTTATCGTGAGTTGCTTCTCAAAAACTATGCCTCATGCAGCAGCAATCCTCTTGTGGGAAGTGTCACAGACATATGACGTTGACGAATGTGTGCTGAGGTATAAAGTGTCGCACTCTTCAATTGCTCATGACGAAAATTATTCCAAAAAAGGCAACGCATCAGGAAATAAAAACAGATCAGTCACTCCTTTTTTTTCTTCCTCCTTTCCTGTTGCATTGTCTTTTTTGTTGCGCTAACTTTTCTCATAACTAACGCAAGACCAAGAAGAAGTATGCAGAAACCTCATGTTGAGTATTTTTTTTGTTCAGGATACGCAACATGTGGCAGGTTACGATATGCCTATTCTTCAATTGCTCACCTTTCTTCCTTAAGCTTGAGCACACATCGACAGCATCAGTGTAGTTACCTTTACATTTCTAATAATGTCGCTTATTTATTTGATACTTGTATTAGATTGTACATATTTCACTTTTCCTTACCGTGGCCCTTTAACTCAAAGTGAGAATAAACTTGAAACCACTACTTAGTTCATACAAGGGCGCATTTTAAGAGTTGTTATTGAAACAGCATCGATAAACACCACCTTGAACCATGTATTGACCATTTGTCATGCTTTCGAAAGTGTTTAGCCTACGTTCTTCGTTTGGTATGACCTCTTGTCTTCGCGTATTGGACTCATCTGTACGTACTCGCTCATTTTTCCTTACGTTCTTTTTAGGTGGTATGAAACACAAGAGTGAGTTGTCAATAATAAAAAACCTAAGGTCCAATGAGATTGTGAAATTGCACATTATTTCAAGCATTCCGTAAAGTCTTTTTGCTCATTCAGCATCATGCAGCCTTCCATGTTCGAAAACATTGGTCTCTTTTACTTTCTTGTTTTGCGAACAGGAGTAGGGACCTGCGTTATCAAAAAAATATTCACCGGCGATTACGATACTCCCCAACGTGATTTTTGACTCACAAATTGCGAGGTCTTCTCGGCGGCGACGCGTAACTTATCTTTCGGCGGCGCGCACCTCTGGATTCTGGCCTGGGCAGCGCTGAGCTCAGGCAGCACTGCTCAGGCAGTTCGTTCAGCAGCAGCGGCAGACAAAGCACTTCAGAACGCTCACTGTTCAGAAAGGAAGCATTTGAAGAAAGCCTGAATACGGGAACGCGGGGCTCGTGCAGAGCGCGTTGTCTAGCGGCAGCGGCGCAGGCGAAGTGGTGCATGCGCAGTAGGTCCGAAGCTCATGCCAGCGCTTTGTTTCCATATATGGCAGTGGTGGACGCGCTCGCCCATGCTCACTGCATTGCCTTAGTAATGACGTCATCAGCAACCGGGTGACGGCACACGCTACTATGGCGCCACCCCTTTTAGCGGGTCGCCGCTGTGGAGCACGTCTCGTGCGGCACTCCGCTTTTCTATTCACCCTGTCGCCATGCTCTTCTACTGCGCTTTCCTCCTCCGGGTTCCTTCCTCGCGCTCTCTTCGCTGTAGCAGTCTTTCGTCCTCCGCTGCGTCCTGCATTCGCTCTTTTTTTCCATCCTTCGGTGGGCTCGTTCGTTCTACCGGTTACGCCGACTCGACGCAGATGTTACCGGGCTTCGCTATAAATCGTCAAAAGTTCGCCTGGAACATTTGTCACATTCGTCTGAGATACTTATTGTGCTTGTCAACGGCAGCGTCGCACTGAGGCAAGACTGAGAATGACGCTGGTTGCTTGTCCACTTTGTAGTCTTAGTGCACACCTTTCAGTGTGAGCGCAACTATAGTCGGGTACAACTTTAGAAGGCAGCGGCATTTTCCACTCAAAGGCGGATGCACGCGAGCCTCCACCAATGGACGCGCACTCTAGCCCGACGTCATCAGAGGTATGGACGGTGACGCCGCCGAAGCGGAACATGGCCGCCCGCACTTGCAACTGGGCCGAGTTGCGACATCTGTGTGTGTCTGCCCCTCGTCAGAGTGAATTCCCAAACAGTTTCTGGCAGTCTGTCATGGCGAAAATATGATTGAGAGCTTACGACACACCATTTATGCAGCGTGCATTTGTTCTGAGCCGTGATCCGGCTAAGAAAGATTGCTGTGAGCATCGATGATGCTACGCTACGCTTCGTCTGAAAACAGGATCCTGTGGGAACACACCGCTGCAAACAAGCAACCTGCATGTTTGTTAGATGGCGTTTTGCTCCAAACTGAGGTTACGACGAAGAAAGTTAGCCAAAGTCTACTGCGTACTTTGCGCGGCGGGTGGGTTCACGTAATGTGTCCCTGCGTTTTTCGTCGGACGCGGCGAAGTGATGGAGCAAAACAATTCCCAGGAGAAATGGTAAAAGCATAAGTGGGTGAAACAAACCCGCAAAACAATTCTCAGGGGAAATTATAAAAGCGTGAGCGGATGAAACAGACCTACGAGCGTCTGAACAGAAAATATTGGAGAAAGCTACCTCCAACGTAAACATTTGCTGCTGCGAGCTCCGTGTGCAAACGATTGTTGGCAGTAGCGTTATCATATAGCCGAGCGTCTAGTAACGTCGTTCGAGCGATTGCATAGCACCGTCGATTGATATCTGTCCACCAATGATAGCAATCAGTGACTAACACGCGCTGCTTGAGCGAATGTCTTTTAGTTAGTAATGGTCAGACATTTGGTTGCAGTTGGTCTTTTCTTAATGTCAGCCCCAGTAAGAAGTCGTAAAAAATTATGACCATTAAACTGGTGCCTTTACAAGGGAGCTTGGCATAAATTCGCGTCTCTGTGTGGCGGAATACTTTTTGCGCGCTGCACGCGCCAGCTCTAGAATACCTGCTGTGACGTAATCACGTACATGTACTTCCATGCTCGATATGCTTTCCCACAACACAACATTGCGCTTGTTTTTTTTATTCTGAGGATATGTTGCCACTAAAGCTTCCTATGACAGTATTCAGGCAACGGTGCAATAAAAGAAACAACAAACATACGAGTTAGGCACAGCAGCTAGTGAACTGCCTCCTAATGCCTCCACCCGCATGTGTGTGTAAATGTATGTGCGTGTTTTCTTGCCAGTTTGCGTATATTCCTTATTTCCCTTTTCCTATATTTAAAATTTTCTTAGTTTTCGTGTTCGCGTTTTGTGCATGTGTGTGAACATATGCATGTTTCCGTGCGTGGTCGTACTTATTCTTATTTTTATCTTTTATTTTATATTGGCGTTTGTTTTTGCAAGCTTTCGTTAAGCTACGTCTTTTTTCAGAAATTCAGTAATTCGTCAAATTCAAAACAAGTCCTGTGAATAGTAGGGCTGGCTTGCTCGAACTCATTAAAGCCTTTCTCGCCTATCTTGTCTTTACAATCTGCCTTCTCTGTGTGTTTTCTCCTACTATTATGACCTTGCTTCTTGTGTTGTCGCCACAATGGGATTAACCAACTTGAACAAACGCAAGTGCTATCAGCTATGACAACTGGAAAGTTCGGAGATACATTATCTTAAAAGTATTACCTTGTTTGCACAGTAACTTTGCCTCTTACCTCTGTTCATATGTTTAGCATCAGTGTGTGCGTCAGCTCACCAGAAGTGCACATGACAAGGTGCCATATTGTGAAACAGCTCCTTGCCATGATGTTGCTTCTTTTTCACGTTTACAGTCACAGTAAACAGATGGTTTCGATGCCCATGACTTATGGTGGTACAAATTTTCAACATAGATAACATTGTGCTGTGGGGTGTTATTTCCTGTATGACGCTTTGATGATTACTCAGGCATTTTTTTCAGTGAATGGAGCCCAGCAAAACTGAGAGCGAAAAAGAGAGAGAGAGAGAGTAAACATCAATGAGAACCAGCAGTTAGTCGGCTGGGCCTAGGCCTCCCACGATGGGACGTCGAGGTCTTGCCTCTTCGCCGCTTCGTAGGCCTGCTGGGTTGCCCAGAGTTGGTCGTCGAGATGAAGCAAAACTGAGAGCTCAGAACTTTTCCAACTTTCACCATTTCTCATTTAACCAATTCCGTTGTCTCAATGTGGCCGTCGCTTTGCCTACGGCTTGTGCAATCAACAAAATGCCTCAGTAAAGCATGCACAACTCTACTCAGCATTTTCCTGTACAAAAAAAAGCGACAAAGGTGCCTGCAAAGGTATTGAGGCTTAGTAATTGTGCCTGCATTCGCGTTACTTGGGCGAGTCAGATAAAGAAATTAAACAATGGCGACGACCTGACTGTGCTTTAAAGTGCAGACTGCTAACGGTGCCTTACAAGCGTGCTCAGACCAGTGCTTTTGACCATGGGGCCCGTAAAACTCGATGGTGGCAACCCGAATGAGTAGTTGGGACCTAACTAAGCTAATGATGTTCTATAATTGTTTCCTTATTCGCATTGCTTGCCTGCGCCAGACAACAAAACTAAATGATGCACCCACGTGATTGTGCTTAGGCGTGCAATTAAGCTGCTGACATGGGCTTTCAGTTTCACGTTGACTACTGCTACTTCACCAATAATGGCTACGACACGACTGGGCTTTGACGTGCAGACTGTAACGTTTTCTTTCAAGCGGGTTCCCACTACTGCCTTTCACGACGGGGCCTCTCGAGCTCGATGCTGGATGCTCGAATATTTTCAGCCTTCTCACACTGGCGTTATTCCTATCAAAAGCCTGTAAAGAACACTAGTAGGGCTGGCACAACCAACTGGAAACAAGCTACAGGACCATGTCACTGCACTTGCATTGTTATTATTTGTTAAAGTGGTTTAATGAAATTAACAATGACTGTGCTGTGGAGTAAACTGAGCTGACGGCGTGTTTTTGCCATCGCTTGGCTACATTTATTGGCCTTTATGGGCATGTAAAGCTAGACAATGTCTTCAACGGGATTTGTTTCGTTTTGTTTTGTTTTCGTTTCAACGTGGTGTATTTTAGTTTCGACATGCAGGCGGCCAACATTGGCGATCGCTTTTGCCTCGTCTGCTGCTAGTTCGCTATAGGGCTGCTGGAGGATGACAGTGGCTGCCTAAATGAGCATTGTGGGCCTCCTTATAGCTAATAATGCTTTATAATTGTTATCTTATTCGAATTACTTGCCTGAGCCAGATAATCAAAATAAACAATATAACCACATGAATGTGCTTTGGCATGCAAGCTGTTAACAGTGGCTGTCGACTTCGCGTTCACTGTTATTGCAGTATACATCCTGTCACACTCGACAGTGGCTGTCCGAATGAGCATTTTGTGCCCCCTAAAGTTATTCAGACGGTATAATTGTATTTTCATTCGTATTTGCCAGCATTTAAGCATGTTTCCATGCTAGTGCTTAATTGAGTACTAGTGCTTAAATTGAGTTGCTGTCTCAGAATTGAACTTCCGTTCAAAGGAATAAACCATCAAATGAATTGCCTATATTTTTGAGAGGTCACGGGGTTCCCACCTGCAAAATTTTGGTGTTCCAGCAATTTTTGGCTGTTCTTTCATTAATACGTAGCCGTTATGCTTCCTGTGGTTCAATACCGGACAGAACGCACTCTGGGTTGCTATCTTCAGTGTCACCTTCACCCAGCTGGATGACGATGGGTTGGATGTGGTCACTCCCAGACGTGTCAAGTCTGAACTTTGCCTCGAGGTCAATCACGTGCTGAATGTTCTTGCTGCAGTCTTCCATCGTTACGTGCTTGATTTTCTCCCTCAATATGTCTTCGACAGTGGACAGCTCGAAATCTCTTTTGTCCACAGCGATGCCATCTTTCATCTTTGCCCACACGAGCTCGATAGCATTAAATTTGCAGTGATACGGTGGGAGCCTGAGTACAGTGCAACATGCCCTTTCAGTTGCATTGTCTACGATGTAGCTCAGAAAACGTGAGTTAAGAGATGCCACAAACACAAGCAGCTACTTCTTCACCATCCATTCACTGTAGGCGATGTTCTTGCTTTTGAGAAAATTCCTATATTTTTTTCCTTCTTCCAGGCCGTCGTCGGCAAGTTCTCTCCCCGCTGGGTACGATAAGGTGCATTGTCCATAACAATGACGCTACCAGCTGGCAGCTTCTGCAGAATGACATTGAATCCCTCGAAGCGATTGCATCCATTTCTTCGTGGCAGTCGCCTCTTTTTTCGGCTTCAGAATACAACAAAACAGCCGTTGACGAAGCCATTCTAGCGACTGATCTGCGTCACGATCGGGCGCTGGCCTTTCCCAGAAGGTACTTTTACATGCGTCGACAGGCCATTTGCTCGAGCGTACTGGCGTCCGCGTTTCTGCACCAGGATGTCTGTCCACACGCTCGATCAAGTGTGTCCTGCCGTCACCTTTGTCTCATCAACGAATATCTTTCGGTCTTCCGCCCGGTAGCGCTGCGGCTTGTCTTCTAGTGCTTGAAGCCGATCTCGGCAAGCAGGCGGCGCACAGTACAGCGCTTCTGTGATGGCACATCCATAGGCTTAGGAGCTTTTTCTTTATTTTCTCGACCGTCGGTATCTCGGTGCGGCTACATTAATCGGGCACGCATGACCTCAGCGCGCACAGCCTTAAGCTGTCAAACTGCGTGCGGCGTGTTCTCCGCATTTAGTCCCAAAACCGCTTTCTGCTTATGAGGGACGCCGAAGTACGGAGCTTTAGATCATTTTGTCCCCCTGAGGTGGAGGATGAGGAGTAGAAATAGACGGAAAGAGAGGAAGGTTAGCCATTTCTCAGACTGGCTGGCTACCCTGTGCAGCCCTGAGGATCTTTCGTGTGCACCCCAACGCAAGCACGCGGTTGTTTTTGGATTTCGCCTCCACCGAAGTGCGGCCGCCACATCCGGGATTCGAAACCGTGATCTCGTGCTCAGCTTGCAACCAAGCTATATCCTACATAGTTTTCTTTTTTTTTTCACAATTAAAGCAAACATTTCGCTTTTCTATTTGCAGAAGGGTACGCCTGAGAGAGCAACATTGGATGAAACCAGCGACTGCACTTTGTCAAAACGCGCCCGCGGCCGTCGATCTTGCACCGTAGCAGACGGCGCGCACCGTTGTAGAAGGCACGGGGTTATTTTTATCTCGCGATCCGCAATGTGCTCCAATATTACGATCACGGGAGCTCTACCAAACCAGTTAGCTAAATACAAAAGTCTTATTTATACCACGAAATACGCGTTCTAGACGCACAAGATTTTCAGCGGGACTATTTCTTTGTCACGGAGGCAATCGGCTGCCGCGCTTCGGTCATCTCGGCGGGACCTCTGCTGCCTTCTTAAGTTGCGCTGGACTATAGTGCTCTCTATCTACCCTCCTTTCTTTCTTTCATTTCTTGATCCCCTCTCCTTCAGTGCAGGGTTGCACACCGGATGTGAGCCTGGTTAAACTCACGGCCTTTCTTTGATCCTGTTTCGAGTTCGTCCTTTATCACGAAATAACGTGAAAGTATTTTTGAATTAGCGATTGCACGGCTGCTGAACCTATATAGTTCGGTATTTTTCCGTGCCCGTGGGCACGAGTGCACTACGGGCGCCTTTACGATAGAACGGGGGACCTGCGTGCGTGGCGTTACCCCTTACGCGTTACACTGCCGGTACTTGCAGTGTGGGCCCTTATCTAAAAATGTCTCGTACACTCTGTTAGCGGCCCAGATTTGTGGTACTACTGCATCGGTTAGTGCAAACAATAACTGCATAATAACAACCGAAACGTTTAAATCTTGGTACGAATTAAAAAGGTATACCAACCCTAATAAAATTAACACTTCTTTAGAATGTTAAGCTTAAGTTGGGGGGGGGGGGTCTTTTTTTTATCCCTCAACACCGAAATTTTTACCGTATAAGCTACAAAGCCGCGCTGTTTAATTTATTAGATGCCGTAATGTTAGTGCATTTGGAAACAAGGCTTTGATTACTTACAAAATTTTACGTCACCCGAATGCTTAAGCCATGGAGACGTGGTACTGCTAAATATAATTTTCTGTCGTATTACTTACAGTTTAGTAAGCTGAAGTCGGCTATTTTAGGCGTTAGGTGATGGTTCATAGGTTTACGTACAGTTTTCTACAGCTTAAGTGGAAAGTCGTATATAGAAGCAGTATATATATACCTTGGCAGGGGAGGGGGGGGGGGAGACGGCAGCACGCCGGAGAAAATAATGCTTAATATCAAGCATTGCGTTCTTTGAAATTGTCTTCCGTTGAGGAACAACGTCATCCTTTCTTTTTCGTTGGTGCGAAGCACATATTTCGGAATAATTCTCGTAGAACTGAGGAAAGTTGTATAGAAATGCTAACCGTAGAGTTAAAACCATACTTGAGAATCAGTGAGGAAGTAAAACACAGCGTGTTTCCAGAGTTAAGCACTGGACACTCGGTTGTGCGAGCCAAACCGCACTAACGACACTGATGTTGTCTTTCATCACTTTATTTTCCACAGATTAATTCGTTTAACTTGTTTCTTAGGTTCCCTATTAAGCGCAATCAACGGTACCTCTCTTTATTTTGAAAAATAAAAAAAAACTGGAATCAACTTCCGAATTCTTGAGTGTGAATCTGCTGAAGTCATTAAAAATACTTCGTTTGTGTTCCTTCAGACTATTCCAAAGAAAAATTTGCATCCATAGCATAACTACCTCTTTTGCATACATTTTATAGGGAACTGTCTGAACCGAGGAAACTGTCCAGTGTATACGTGATTGCGACCAAGGTGCCTTCGCAAAGTTGGCCAGCTTTCCATATAGTCTAAGGCAAACATGAACGACCAACACGGTCTAAGCCTTCCGCGAAAGCACTCGACAAGCTTGATGGTGCCAGAAGGTCAACGGGATAATATTTTCTTTTTTTGTCATTCTTATATTGTTATTATAGTTTGGCAGAAGTAATATTATTGTTGTTACAACACCATTAAGATAAGTGCAAAGTAAGATTAAGGAGCAAGCTAGACACAGTCACTGTTGGAGGTTTAAGGCCCGCGCGCCTCTCAGGAATGTTGTGGCAAAAAGTGATAGCCATCGCCGCAGGCGGCGATCCTTTGCCCATGCGAGCGTTACTTACTTACTGGCTTCCGGCAACAGCAGCTTGGCGAAGTATTCCTAGCCTCCGTTCGAGCCAAAGGGAAGTCTTCCACCGTGCTATCCTCGCACTACACACTCGCACGTTCTTTAGTATATTATGTTTACCGTCACTAAAGTTCGTAATGTGCAAGTTCACGCAACGACTCGCTTGCGTGAGGATGCACTGTTTTCTTTCGCAAGAACAGACATAGGTTTGCAAATTCATGCAGCGGTGCTCTTCAGCGAAGCACTAGGAGCCTCATAGTAGGCAGCATCAAAAAGTGCCGATGTCAGCATTGATCAGAGCTAAGGATTGATGGCTTTTGGAGAGGCGAGCCCTGGAAAATTCCTGAGGTAGTTCCGACGGTAGCAGCGCCTTGTGGAATCTGTCTGCTGTGCAGCTCCGGTATGCATACGTTAGAGCGAAAGCGCATAAAGTGAGTAATGCTTATCCACGTTCCGTAGCTCTTAAAAGGTACATTTGGTTCATATGCACCAACAATAGTCTGGAAAGTGATACGGTGGGGTATAGAAACTTAATTTGACAATAGAAGATTTTAAGGAGAGGTAGTCGGAGCCCCCCATTCCTGGGCCCCACTGGCCTCTGTCGCCTGCCTGACCTGGCTATTTAAGGATTTTTGTCCTGCCTAATCATAACGGAAGAGCTGCGCCTCCCACTGCTCCATTGTGTTATTGCTACTTCACATATGAGGGTGCCTTGTGCACTCCGAGGCTGCATGTATTAGGATGGGTATGCAACCGCACCAAGGGCAGTTGGCACTAAAGCGAGTAGGATCCGCTTGTCCGCTCCGCCTTCGGCGTGAACGTGCCTAAGGATCGACGACGAATACCTCAGCAACCTTCGGTTTGCCGACGATATTGTTCTATTCAGCAACATTGCAGACGAATTACAACAAATGATGGAGGACCTCTACAAGGAGAGTGTAAGAGTGCGGCTGAAGATTAATATGCAAAAGACAAAGATAATGGTAAATAACCGGACAAGGAAACAAGAGTTCAAGTTCGTAAGTGGGCTTCTAGAGTCTGTGAAGGAGTACGTTTGCCTTGGTCAACTAATCACAGGGAGCGCTGACCATGATAAGGAAATTCAGAGAAGAATAACATTGGATTGTATCGCATACCGCAGACATCGTGATCTCCTGACTGGGAGCTTAGAGTTATCATTGAAAAGGAAGGTATGCAATCAGTGTATTTTACCGGTGCTGACGTATGGGGCGTTGACTTGGAGACTTACAAAGAAGCTTGAGAAAAAGTTAAGAACAACGCAAAGAGCGGTGGAACGATGAATGCTAGGCATACCTTTAAGAGAAAGAAAGAGAGGGGTTTGGATCAGAGAGAAAACGGGTATAGACGATATTATAATAGACTAAAAGAGAAAAGATGCCGCTGGGGAGGTCATGTAATGCGCAGACTAGATAAGCATTGGACCATTAGGGGGATAGAATGGATACCAAGAAAAGGAAAGGGGAGTAGAGGACGGCAGAAGACTAGGTGGTGCCACGACTAGATGGTGCCCCATTAGTTGTGTTACGGCGGATGTTCACACTTGCAAATGCCTGGCCATTTTTATATGTGTACGAGATGTAGCCATGGGAGTCTTAGCCAGCGCCATTCATGGTCACTTGTGACACGCGCACTACGGGTGACCATCAGCTTCCCTTCCAGTGAAATTTCATTCACTACCTCCATGTCATTCCTTTGTTTTTTTTTTCAATCTCTCCTTCACTGCGATTCGTTTGTAATAAATTGGAATTTTCTTTTATGGTGTCCCAATTTAACGTAATTAGAATTAATGGCTGCTACATCACCCATCCTAACATATAAGGAGAAACAGACCCCCCCCCCCCCCCTCTCCTCAGCATTCCCTACTGAATACGTGAATATTGCGACAGGAGAGCTCACATGAAACCACTTGTTTCATTTAGCGTCTGATTAAAGTGGTCTTTCTGCTACTACGCCTCCACTTTTATATCTATATCTTTCATTAAAGCCTGTCGGCCCAATTTATTTGTCGCTTCCCTCGATAAGGCATACTCGGGTACACAGGGGTTACAAAAATTACTCTGCAAATTGTAGACCGAGCTAAGACTAAGAGAAGACTCATTATAACTGAGCCAAAACAGAGTAACCAATTTCATCCCGTTGGGAACGGTCTCCTTTACTGTCCGCAAGCATATGGCAGAGTAAAAATTAAATTTCAACTGAATATTTTTAGGACTAACGCTAGAAGGCATATTAATTTCAAAGGCCATGTATAGATTTAAGGCTCCTTCAGTTAAGAGGAAGCTTTAGCTCGGGCCCAACTCCAACGCGGCTTATTAATATGCATGTAAAACGCAAAGACGTTTTTCTAAGATAAACCCTGGACCAATGTTAATAAAAATTTGTTGCATTTGAGAGAGAAAATCAAATTCTAGTGGCTTTTGGAAGCGGAATTTAAATTTAGGGCCTCACTTTTGTTAAAAAAATTTTCAAAAATATGAAAGTTTGAAAAAACTAGAAGCACGAAGTTTACAGATTCATAGCTATGCATAAAAACAAAATGGCCAGGCTTAGCTTGGTTAAGCCAAGAATGCGTTGCATATTGCGCGGTCTTTTTTTTTTGTTTTTTGAGGGCGAGGTATTGCTTGGCGGCACTCGATTTTCGCGTCACGCGCCGGCGCAGCGCCCCTAGCGGGAGGAGCGGGAGTCAGGTGGTGGCTGCGGCCGCGCGCGACCGCGCGAGTTGGGGCCCAGCTTTTCCTCCGGCGGTCGTGACGTCACGTCGCGTGGTTGGTGGCTGCCCGGCCGAGCCCAAGGGCTGAACTGAGTGATCGCAATATGCAACGCATAAAACATATCTCGCGGTTCTGTAAACGGCATCTACTATAACACTCAAAGCGGACAAATTTGATGTGTCAATTTGTATCTTACGTGAATTGATTATGTTATGTACAAGGGTTCTTCAAATGCCCTTTTTCCATACTAAATTTTGTTAGATTCATGTGTAACACATCAATTTTGTCCGCTTTAGATGTCCTATTATATGCGATTCACGGAATTCTATTATCAATTTTCGTTGCTGAGTTACAGAGTTGTAAACCTGATAGTTTCGTTTTCCGAAAATTTTCATTTTTTGTCAGTTTTTAATAAAATATTGACAATCTAAATCGAAAATTGGAAAATGCGGTCACTGGATTTCACGTTTTTCTTTTATATGCAACCAACCTTGTCAAATTTTGTCCAGTGGTTGATGAGAAAAATGAAATCTCTCTTTTCATGTATTTAGATAGGAGCTCCCGAGCTAAAGCTTTCTCTTAACGCGGGTTGATATGTCTGGTGGGCTCATTATTTCAGTTTCTTAAATGAAGAATTGACTACCTTGAAATAAAGAAGCGGGAAATTGTCAACGCGTCTAGCTAGCATTCACTGATCGTCTGAATCAAAAGTAGTTCTTTGTTGTGTGATTTTGCCATCCTTCCTAATTTTTTGTCTGAAAGAAATAGTAAAAAGATAACATTGAGCCTGATAACTAATGGAAAACGCATCTCAGCACATTGCTTAGATATACTGGATTGTTCGGGCTCTTGAGCTCTTGGAAATTGCATTCTTCTTCCTTATATGGTCTCCGGAGTCTGTGTCAGGCCTTGCGCAGTTAACAATAAACTCACGGACAAAGAGACTTACTTAAAGAGAGAGAGAGAATGAGTGAACAAGAAAGTTGAGCCAGAACACTGACCTTTCGCCTGCGCCTGTAAATGAACCCCAAATTTCAAATTCTCGCCATACATCAATGAAAGCCCACGGGCACTCTCTGGCACCTCGAGGGTCTGAACGTGCTTTTCGTCACGTCAAAAGGCTCTACCAATAGCGATATCGTATGCCGTTTCTAGGCGGGCTTTGTGCTCTTTCGGCGGATGGATTGCTCAGGCTGCTTCATTCAATCTTCTACGGGCTATGATTCATGAATTGACGCTGTGGTTGTATTTACGTGCCGGCCATGAGGCTTCAGAAAGATCAAGGTCGTGTGCTTTTATCGACCAACTGCAGTGCCGTCAAATGCGGCTTATGTACGAATGCTCGGGCACAACTTCCACTAGAACTACATCGCCGCCATCTTCGGCTACACATAGCAATCCACTGTAATCATCATCTTCATCATCTTCATCATCCTCATCATCAGCAGCAGCAGTCTGTTTTATGTCCACTGCAGGAAGAAGGCCTCTCCCTGCAGTCTCCAATTACCCCTGTCCTGCGCCAACCGATTCCAACTAGCGCCCGCGAATTTCCTAATTTCATCCCTCCACCTAGTCTTCTGTCGTCCTCGATTGCGTTTTCCTTCTCTTGGTACCCATTTTGTAACCCTTATGGTCTAACGGTTATGCAACCTTCGTCAGAATAAATTCTGACGAAGGCCGTGCCATGGCCGAAACGTTAAAAACTTTAAAGATGCAATTTTCGTAAGTGTGAACCTTCGTTTCTAAAACTATATATATATATATATATATATATATATATATATATATATATATATATATATATATATATATATATATATATATATAATAGTATATTTTAGTGACTTTTAACTTTTGCTTATGTAAAGAGTACCGGTCTAGCGTAATTGTCATATGGGCAGTTAACAGCCGGCAGTGATTTGCCCAGCGTGTTACTTTTGATTCCGCGACATATCTGTACGCGCGAAAAGCTCATAGTGTCGCAGTTATATAATATGCGCGAAGTATTTGCTTCAGAAAAAATCGAGCACTTGTGTGGGGCACTAACAAGTGGTAAACAAATTCAGTCGAGAACACCCTACTTGGTCGACTTGTAAGATGAAATTGTTTTTCGGCCTCTCGATTACTCGACTTTATATTCTTGTATTAGGTTGGTGTGATCGGTACATTTTAAATCGTATAGTTTTGTTTGACTATACCGTCACACTTCCTGTATCTGGGCGAATGGCGTCACGGCTCCTGGAGAAACGGGATATTCTCTCTTCGTCTCCGTGGAGCACTCTTTCTCTCCGATAGGTCTGCGCGCGAGGTCACATGGTTTTGCACTGAGTGAGAGGGCATGATTGTGGGACAGCGTTCTTGCAGTACTTTTTTAGTTGGGATGCGTTTATCAAGCATTTTAAAGAAACCCTAATTTACTACAGTGGTCATCAATACAACGCTCCTCCTGGTTCAGTGTGCAGCATTGGGGATGCGTATGCTGTCCACTGGAGGCGCGAAGTCACGTGGTTTGGTGTGAGTGAGAAAGAATGATTGTGTGACTTCTCACGTCCGGTTCTGTGCGGGCTATCGAGTGCTGACGGAAGAGAACATCGTCTACAACGAATGAGTGTAGTGAACGAACGTCTCTAGGCGGCGGGCCAGGAGGACTGGACGAAGGGGGACGCCGATTACTTTAATATCAGCGACCACGTCACCTAAGTTTTGAGCACCAGATCAAACTTCCATGCTTTCGTTTATTAAATGACGTTCTCATTGATGGAGTAAAAAATAGACTAATGATGCATTTATTGCGTGCCCGATTATCCTTCGTGGATATAGAGCGGAATCTTATTTACTGGAATCTATTTTAGTGAACTGCGAGTGAAATATTTCATGTGCGGGTGAACTTCTCAATGTAAATAATAAAAGCGTTCACTGGCAGAACACGCTTACGATACCGGAAATTGATTCTCTACAGCTTAGCGTGCTATCCACAAGCTTTATTTCAATAGCCTTGCGACAGCCTGGTTCAGCGAAATTCTCAAAGGAATAGCGCCACAGCTGTGGAAATTTCCGGTACAGTATATTAGGTCAGCCAAATTTTGTTTCTCAGCGCCAGTGCAGAAAAAAATATCTGCAGTTACGAAATGACAGGTTGGCAAGAATGTTTTGCTAGTTCGGGGTTTCAGGACTCCGTCGTCTGTTCTCGGTGTGTTACGTCGTTGAACTTAACCCGTAATTCGTGACATTTCTTTCTTGTTCTTGTTTTTTTTTTGGGGGGGGGGGGGGAGGGCGCTCGCATCCAGACAGGGATCAAGAGAGCTTGAATTTCAGCAGCACTTCAAGCACAATGCAAGTGTTATTTGTTACTTTAGATTGTTGCCTGTGAAGTTGACATTCCTAACTGCATGTTCTGTACAAACACATCGACACTTGTAATAGAAAATTATTCGTTCATAGTAACACAAACATCAGGTAACAAAATCAACACGTCACTACAATATTCAGGGTGATTCAAGTAACTTAAGCCAAATGTTAAAAATATGCAAGTGCCACGTAGCTGGACTAAACCAAGTTAATGTTGGTTGCCGTCGCTTGGAGATACTCAGATTATTATTTTTTTGCATTCCACCCAATTACATAACTAAAATTATGCGGTTTTACGTGCCAAAACCGCTTTCTGATTATGAGGCACGCCGTAGTGGAGGTCTCCGGAAATGTCGACCACCTGGGGTTCTTTAACATGCAACTAAATCTAAGTGCACGGGTGTTTTTCGCATTGCACCCCCATAGAAATGCGGTCGCCGTGACCGGGATTCAATTCCGCGTCCTCATGCTCAGCAGACCAACACCATAGCCACTGCGCAACCACGGCGGGTAATTACATAATTAGCTTCAACTATTTATTCAACTTCACAATTACTACGATTAGACGAAAAGCGTCAATGAGAAAATCGTATAGCAACATGAGAAACTTCTGATGCAGCTTTCTGCTGCTCAATACGTGCTAAGCAAAAGTGATTTTCGGAGAGTGAAAGAAGCCCGTTAATACCCGCAAGATTGCTGTGCGACAGGCTGCTCGAGACACTTTCTCGAGGTGTTTTCAAGTAGAAACGATCTCAGCAACGTATACTTCTCTCTATTGAATTACCGGGATTTGCAGTAACTTCATTTTGAGTATGTTGAAGCAGCAATAGCCACTTCAGCCGTTCCATTTCAAAGGTTTCAAGCTTGGCATGTGGTTACATAATCGAAATATATATCTGAATCAGAGATCCATGCTTGGTACATATTGCACAATTATATATTCTACTATGTTTAAAACTGCTAATGCTCGCCTAGTATTGCGTACTGAAGAATGAACGCAATGATATGGCAGCTGGCAAACTGCAGGCGGATCTTGCTTTGCGAAAGTTGACAGCGATGACTCCGCCTGAATGTGACGTATCAACTGTGATATGTTCTGAAACACTTTCTAGTCCACCTAACAGCATCAAGTATTCAAAAGAAGTTCATATGTAGCCCAATACATTGCGCATTTTCTGATACACGACGACTCATACGGTTCACTGTTCGCTTCACAACCTTGTATAACGGAGTTACTTTAGGTATCCTTAGTCTAAATTCTTGTATTTTGTATGCGGAGTGACTGTAAGTGAGAGAAACAGCAGCAAAAATTGGTGGCGCGTTGTTTCTCCATGGCGAAATACGACGCCATTCAAACACAGTGGCTGGATGCAGTTACCAACGGTGCACGAGAAGTGTCGGTAACGTTGGTATAGGCTGTCGGTAAATAAAGTGAGCTTTGTCTCAACTTAACATCAAATCTGCCTTTCTGGAGTCTTAGCTACACTTTAGCTACTATATCGACGTAAATATCTTGCCAGTAAATAATCCTGGTAAAATTGATTATTGGTATTGGCTTAGTTCAATGTCTTACCCTAATTTTATCCCAAGGGCAATACATTCGCTTCTACTTGTCGCTACTTCTAAAGAGATATTGAAGGGCTCAGTAGTGAGCTGTATAGGCGCATCACAAGTCCTTCTTTAAGTACAATCTTGAGACGGGATGCCGTTAGATGAAATCGGAAGTTCTTCCCGCTTTTCACACTCTAACATTGGACTCGCCACCGCATTAGGTAACTTGAAGCTGTACTGTCTAGGAAACAATAAGCAAGCTCTCAAGCAGACCTAAAGAAAGGCAGAATTACGGGGTAAGCATATTACTGGTGCAAATAACGTTTAATAAGCCCGACGCTTGAAAACCTGCATTTCGTACGTCTAGCGTTTGGGGCATCACTCACCGAGAAACTAGGCAAAACGTGTGGCACCAAGTATCAGACATCGAAGAAACACGAGTCAAGGCACAGACGTAACATCCGCCAAAATATGAATTTCCACTTTTTACATCCGTACTTACAACGTTGAAAACGTTATAGGACACGTGTACATTGCTATATAAATATCAGCACAAATGAAAACACAGAAACCACCGACAGACAATATTGCGGTCACGCTGAGTATTAGATGCTGTATCGTTTAGGGCATGTGAATATATTCGAATTTTTTTGCTGATAATGATAGTGAGGGTTCACTAACACACGCTTCGCCAAAAGGTTCCTGCAGGGCGAGAAATTCCCTGAAGATCCCTAAATCCCTAAATCGCACAGACAAAACCTGCGGATGTACAATTGCCGGGGATATGTCGACTGGAGGCACTTAATCTCCAAAGATTTCGCAAGCTTTTTCAGCTGCTGCCTTCTACCTCTGGGGAATTCGTAATGGCCGGATCGGGTGAATAACAGCATACACCAGGAACTGTCGGCAGCCTCATTCGTAACAGGAAAGGCGCTCAGACAGAATCGAAGACTGGGACACGTTGGAAGAAGAAGAGAAAGGGCGCAAGGCTAATGTCGCAGAGCAGATACGAGGCCAAGATTAGGTTGCAACGCATGTTGCTTCGGGCAACTAGCACAATGGGCTTCGTAATCCTTCGCCAACCCGAAAAGAGAGAGCAAATGATAAATGAAAGGCAGGGAGGCTAACCCGGAAGTGGTTGCTTTTCCCTATAGTGTGAATGCATCCGTGACACTCAACAGCTCTGAGTCAAGACCGGACATCTGCCGAAAGGAGAAAGCTCTTTCAATATCCAATATAGCGAAACTTTCCAGGGGATATTTTTGTGTTTAACCTACTTCCGGGGGTTGGCGCCAAGTTTTAGCGCTTTAGCTTGCTTGGGGAGCTTACCGTCGCTGCTGCCGGCAGGTGTTCCACTTCCATCTTAGCGACAAAACAGTTCTTGCCTTCAATAAGGCGAATACCTTAGACAGCTCATGGGACGAAAAATCCGATGTGCGGCGTTACGCCATCCAGCGTTATGGCACGAAAATTCGCTGAAGTCGAACCCTCGACCTTTCGTGAGAGTCGAAACCCCTACCTGTGGTGTTAATTAAGTCGAATTTAATTAAGACCCACGACCTTTCGTACGATTCGAACCGAAAACTTTTGGTGTTAATTAGGGCGAATTAAGTCATCAATTTCTTTATAAGAAAGCGCTCATCTGAGGCGAAAAAGCGTCAACGCGACCTGTGCTGTTAATGAAATCGAATATCTATTAAGACCCACATCCTTTCGTAGGAGTCGAACCGACGACCTTTGGTGATAGTCTGGGCGAATTACGCCATCGATTTCTTTATAAGAAAGCCCTAAGCTGAGGCGAAAAAGTGTCAGCGCGACCTGTGGCGTTAATTGGGACGAAGTGAATTAAGGCACAGTTAATTAACTTAATTAGGTAATTAAGACATTCGAATGCACCACCTTTAGTGGGGGTCATACCCTCGGCGTATGGTGGAAGTCGAACCCACTTGCAGGTTTGGGTGAACTAGCGATAGCTCCAAGTTGGATTCCAATTGAGATCATGAAAGTAGAGAGTCGAGCGCACGACCTTTGGTGTTAATTAAAACGAAGTTGATTAAGGCACTCGAACCCCCGACCCAACATAGAGATAGGTGCGAACCGGCCATATCTCCCAGTTGAATTCTAGTTGACCTATTTAAGGACGAGAGTCGAACGCATTATCTTTTGTGATAATTAAGACGAAGGTAATTAAGGCATGGTTAGTTAATATGGATTTAAGACACTCAAATCCTCAACCTTTGGCGGGAGTCTTACCCGTGACGTTTAGTGTTAATTACCGCGAAAGTAATTATGGCACAGTTATTTAAGATAGAGTTGATAACTCACTCATACCCACCACGTTTGGTTGGAGAAAAGTATTAAAAGGAAGTAACTACGCGTTAGAATGAAAATGTCAAGTAATGTAATGAATGTCTCGTGAGCTGGTAAGCTTTTTCCTTCCTCTTTAGGGTATGCTAAAGTGACTGTGACTTTTTTGTCGACTCAATATTTTTCCTAAATAAAATGAAGCCTGTCTCGAGGAAGAACGGAGATTCATTATACCCAATGTTCAGGGACCGACTTACCTGCTGTGTGATGTGTTAAAAATCGGCATCCGTCAGTACCCTATTGAAGCTGTCAATTAAAACGCATATATATATATATATATATATATATATATATATATATATATATATATATATATATATATATATATATATATATATATATATATATATATATATATATATATATATATATATATATATAAGGAATATTTGTATTCGTCTCCCCTGTAGTGAAGGAAAAGTACACAAGGTATGAATGAACTAAAAGACTGTTTTGGCGTTGTCGCAAAGTCTATCAACGTTACACATCAACACATTTGATGTCAGTATCGGATGCAGACACGTGCAACGCTACACGGGGCCCCCCAACACGGCGTGCCTCTTAATTAGATTATGGTTTTAGCAGATAAAACCAGTGAACCTAATTTATAAAATCAGTAGAAATAAGCAGGAAACGGGCGCACATATGACGTTGCAGCACAATAAATTCACTAATGATAACGTGAATGCGCTAATAAGTCAGCAACAAAGGATGAAAAAGGAATGTCACTGGAGCAAATATTAACATAAGAGGACAATTCCTCTCGCCACTGACCCGAGGAGAATAAGTCCCTTTGTCGAGGCGTCTGCTGCAGCGACATTCAGTGTTCGACTTCTTTTATTAGAGAAAACTTAGGGCGTTATATACACACAGGACGTGGAAAATGCACACATGACCCTCGCTGGGGTGTGTGCTCCTCTTCCATAGCGCTCTAAGGTTTTGTAATAATGCATTACCAACTAGTTCCTCTGTCAATCCTTTCGACCTTTTTTATTAACTTGAAGCCTCCATATTTACACCTGTGAACGTCTGTCTTGTGAACATAGCGTTGGGTGTGCTGATGTCTCTGTTGTGCGCGTAGGTTTTCAGCTTTCTGCTTCCTTTCCGTTATATTCGCATTGTTTGATGCTTTACCACTTGCATTGGTGTAATCCTGGTGTGCTTTCGCTTGTCGTCTTTATTTACCGCGCGCTGTTCTGACGCTCTCCCTATAGCTTTCCCGACGATGCGATCAAAGTACATGTACGCTTGGAACGATGGGAATTCTGGCAACTCAAAAGTTCAAGTTTTCTCATTCAGCTTCGCTTATAAAATGTCTTCAGTAAAACTTGGTGCTGGGCTAGTTGGTGATCCATTCTTTAAAACTGAAGGTAGCGCTAAAAAGGACGAACATACTAAAAAGGTAGCGCTAAAAATCGTCTTTTCACGGTGTGTTCGTCCTTTTTAGCGCTACCTTCAGTTTTAAAGAACATTAAATTTCTCTAATTGCTAGATGCAATACACCAATCTTTCTGTGCCCGCTCGGCTGACAAGGCAACCCAACAGGGAAAAGAAATCTTTCCCGAAAAGAGTTCAATATAAAACAAGTCACTTGTTGCATCAAGCGTGTTTACAGCTTCCCCCTGTGGTATTATTAATGTGTTCCAACGCAGTACTTGTGTCCGATGTCTATTTTCATCCAGCGATTTGATCAGGGTTCCGCATGAAGGCACACAATAGCGACCCTGGCAATCTCTGCATGGTGCGCGTTCCTTGTGCGGCAAGATGCGCATTTCATTAGAATAAGATATGCGTCAAGCAAATTTTAGAAAACGAATATTGAAGAACGTATCAAAATTGAAATGAAAGCTGCTTGGTGAGGAAATGTGCTATGCCTTGTGCGGAAATTGAAATTGATTTTGCGCATCGCGTCTTATAACTGCACAAATTGAAGCCACGTGTCTCGACCAAAATTTGCTGAAAATTTCAGGTGCCTTGCAATGCAACGAACGCAATCTCGTGCTGGTGCAGTCGAGCGTGGCTTAAATATCTGCGGCTGTGTTGGCGTTTCCGGGAGGTATACCACGGGCGCTCGATGAAAATGCACGGGTGTCCGTTTTGATCGAGTGACCGTGCGTATTCGTCGAGACGGTATTTCTGAAACGAAAAGAAATAAAATGCATTGGGTGTAGCGCTGCCCATGCGTTGCTTTATGCTCAGTATTTTTTTCACGTCGCGAAGGTTTCGACCGGGCAGGTATTGATTTATGTTCGTTTCAGGCGTTTTCACTGTAACCACCGTTTTTTTTTTTTTTTGACGCTGCCGTTACCCGCCGGGGTATCCGTTTACCGCTTGACCAGTGGTTACAGATATGTACATTACGTCTTTTTTCTTTTTTGAATTCTCCACAGCCCTAGGAAAGCAAGTGTCCAGATGCGACTCTATCTAGTACCCAACAGCCTTTCTGATGGAGAACTGCCGGTCTTCTGAGGAGTGCTCCTGTAATTTAGCATTTTTACTAAAAAAAAAGAAAAGGAATCTGAGCGCTGGTAGTAACATTCCTTTCCATCTTGAACTACTCTTACCGCTTTCAAAGAAACCTTTGACGTCACCTTTTGTTCGTTCGCTGTTTACTCGCGTGCTATGCGAGACAGGAATGGAGGGATACAACTTTCTTGTACGTCCGGCAAGGTTTAACGCGACACGGGCAAGTCGGAAGTTTTGTGTCGCCAGACTTAAACGGGATACATTCACGTGAAACAGAAAATTCTGCCGAGACTTCCTGTTCTCCTACACGGAGACAACATCGTTTCTTGAATTCCAGAAAGTGCTTGCGTTGTGAGCAACTGCGGGTTGTAGTTCGGGTTTGCTGACTTGACGAAGCGCTCGCGTGATCCGGCCCGAATCTTCCCGTCGACTTGCCGAGAATGTTTGTGCATTCAGTATGCAAGCGCGAACGTCATGCGCTCCCGCCATCCGGCTGACTTTCTATTCGTTTTGTGCTTTCTTCGCCGACGCTGCCTTGTACAGCACGGTGCCGAGATTTTTCCAACTTTCGTCATTCAGCCTGAAAGAAAGAAACGTTGAGCCACTTTAGCATACGGTAAGGAAAGAGGATGAAGGCGAAACGAAAGCCTGCGCACTGTAGGGACATTCATTAAATTACTTGTCATGCTCGCTCGAATGCGTCGTTACTTTCTACTACTAGTTTTCTCCCACCAAATGCTGTGGGTTTGAGTGCCCTAACTCTACCCTGATTAAACGTACCTTAATGAACTTCGCCTTGATTAACGCCAAATGTCAGGAGTTCAACTTCCACCAAAGGTTGTGGGTTGGATTTTTTAAATTACCTTTGCCTTAATTAACCCCAGTGGTCCTGGGTTCCAGTGCCTTAATTAACCCCATCTTGATTACATGTGCCTTAATAGTACCAAACATTGAGGGTTTGACTCCCACCAGGGGTTGTAGGTTCCAGTGCCTTAATTAATTCCATCTTAGTGGCATGCGCCTTAATAACACCAAAGGTCGAGGGCTTGAGTCCTATTAACGGTCATGGGTCTAGCTCCCACCGAAGGTCGTGGGTTGGAGTGCCTTCTTTTGCCTTAACACCAGTGATCCTGGGTTTCAGGGCCTTAACTAACTCCATCTTAATTACATGTGTCTTAATAGCACCAAAATTTGTGGGTTCGACTCCGACCAAAGGTCGTGTATGCGAGTCCCACCAATGATCATGGCTGGCAGCATCAATATTGGTGGCATTGAATTTGGGGGCCATAACGCCGGAGAATCAAGTTTTCGATAACGCCGGACAACGTTTTTTCTACCCATGAGCCGTGCCCTTCAATATAACAAAGGAAGATAAGTTCATGAGCATTATCTATATCGTTCGATCCAATTACTTAGAAAAAGTGCGACGCGGCTATCGTGTACTGACATGTGAAAGTACGAAAAGCAAATGGGCGAAGGAGAAAAGATAGAAAATGCGAAATCAAAGCTACCTTTCCGATCGCTAACCAGTTCGTTCGAGTGAGTGTTCGAATGAACTTTCTAACCTTGCTACTGAATAATGGAAGGAATTTCTAAACTCCACGCCAATTGAACAGACTTGCGCATGGACCTTGCGGGTGATTAGAAGAAAAGGTTCATGTGGAAAATAAGTAAGTATCGCTTTAAGAAGGTAGACAAATATTCAAATCAAGTTTCCCCACCTCTAGGCTACTGACAAGGCGTCATCTGGCCTTCGCAGACGGGATAACAGTAGTTTTCACCCGCTAGGGGGGAGAGGGTTAGACGTGCAAAGCAAAATGCAAAGGTTAAACAAACTGAAAGACGTTGTGGCTTCAGCTGGCAGGGACGGCATTTCGAAAAACAATTTCTGCTGCTTGAACACACAGAAGGCCACAAGGTAAGGGTGCACGTACACGCAGCTTTCACAAGTGTGTATTGGATGCAGCAAGGGGACATGCGCCGTAACACTAGAATAAAGGCTAGTGTACATAACTGAGACCCACTGACCCATCAGCACAATCCTCGAAGTCAGGAAAAAAACGATGGAGAAGTCTTATCGCTTGGTCACCTTTATTTGGGTGACCATCAAAAAAGAAAAGACGTGCTCCAGACATAGGCCGAGTAAGTAGTAGTCGCTGTAGCTGGAGAGGCTATGCTAGTATCCTTTATATAAGCAGTATGTTATGTATATATTATGTGCGTGCCTTCGCCTGTTTGCTCATTTTCGCGTGCAGTCCTCCTTTGTCTCGGTCTTCTCGACTCTGGACGTTCCCTTCTCTCGCTACTAGATCCGGGTCACCATTCCTACCATAATTTGAGGCCACAATCAGGGCTGTTGCAGCTTGGCGCCCCTCTTCTCGAGAGGGGCGCTAACGTGATATTTATGGATAGCCTATCAAAAGCACTAACGCAAACTTTACGCAAACTCTTCATTAAGACCTCCTTCTGCCTAGTCCCACAACAATGAGAGGCAACCCTCTAGATTAACCCCTGCCACCACGACACTCTCAAGTGGCAGACAGTGGATAAGTGGCCATCGAGTGGGAGGTAGCTCGGAAGCATTCATGCATGCAAATCTGCAACGCACGCATCAGCGCGCTCTTCGTCGTGCGCCCAGGCGGGCTTGGAAGATATCTGCGCAAGAACGCGCCTCGCCAAGGTTTTGTGCTGGATAAAAGCGAAATAGATTGGCATAAGTGTGCTTTACCGCGCGATTAGTTGTCGTGACGCGGCTGCACAAGGCTGAACCGTACCCCGCTACAATGACGCAGGCACGTACCCAGGGGGGGGCCCGGGGGGGCCCGGGCCCCCCCCCGAAATCAGATGGCATACCCCCCCCCCCCCCCCCCTTCCCACCCATGCCACCACTCCTCACACATTCCTAAAGCGCTGCCAGATCAATGTTGAGACTTGGCAGCTATTCATCGGTCAGCATTATGCTGCCTTTTTCACTCCTTTTGGATGGCGGTAGTTATCAGCATCTCTTGGGATGTGAAGGCCAGTTTTCTCATAGATTCGGCGCCCGCGAGATTAACTCGAAATGCGTTCATTTGTCACCATTCATTCAACTGTCACGCGCATAGCTGTTGCTTTTGTTAGTTCAACCTTCTTTGTTTAGGCTCATCCTGGGACCAGGAAAGGGATGCGGCTGTTAGTCAGCTGGTCTGTACTCTCGTGGAACGAGTTGCGGGCGGAGAAAACGCCAATTGCGTTTAACTTGTCCTTTTGCTTCATTATTTCCTTGAATGACAGCTCGTCGCGACGCTGGCAGATGCCCGAAATCATATACACGTGATATTGGTTAGATAAGGTGGGAAATAAAATAATGTGAAACAGCGTCCATCACGAAAACCTGCAATAACCCTCAAACCCATAATCAAGATGACTGTCGCCCGTTACCTCGTCTGGTTTTTCCCTAATTGTATAGCACTTTTCGTGCAAAATTGGCAACTGGAAACAAAAATCGCAAGGATTTGAGAAATCAAGCGATCTACTAAGGGAGAAAGCCAAGGCAACAACCAAACTGCAAGGAAAAGCGAATTTAACAACAAATCTAACAAATATAACCGTTGCTTATGAAAATATTTATGGATCAACATCTTTTTATTTTAAAAGGAAGTAGAGAAAACGCCGTGGGAAGCGAAGAACAATTACGTGTTTTGAATGACGCTTCTACAGTTATCGGTCGAGCCGCCTCACGTAGCCACTTCTCTAGTGTGCTTATGTGGGTGTTTTTCTAACCTTTCGCGGTGGTCGCAGTACGTCTACAATCGCAGTATCCTGCGCTCTACGCGGTTGTATGGGACTGGCGGCCACACAGCGGTACGCAACTTCCCAAATAACAACACGAGTCGTTTTCGCACTTGGAGCAGTAAACGAGGAATCCAAAAGAATTGTGATTGTTCCGCAAATATATATTTCGCTGTAATTCTTCAAGAGCTAATACAAAAAATGCTACTATAGTCGGAGACAACTTAAGTCTACAGTGTAGCCTCGCCCACGCCCTCATTACAACCAGCCACTGTTCCTCCACGAGGCTGCAAATAATCCGTACTTCAAGCTTTTCCTGTTACCCAAATAAGGCAGTAACCACAAAAAAGTAAAATTGTTAGCGCTTAATTTTACACGTTTTCCCTCGCCTATTACAGTGGAATGACGAAAGCCTAATTCTTTATTGAACTGAAATGCTTGCTTCGCTGCAACTATTTATTGTCAAGCTTCACTTCAGTTGGCAGTGAAGTTTCATGAGTAAACCGGCTCAGCAGTGAAAAGAACTGTACCGCAGACTTTTGAAGAGTGAAATATACTCAGACTCCGTACACTTTGTCCATGTCTGTTGCATACCTCATTGGTTCCGCCGATGGAAAAACTCTTCAAGAACAGCGGACGATCCGGAGCTATCAAGCACGACGCCATTTTGATAAGGCCGCATGACGATGATTTTGTTTGCTTCTGTGATTAACTGGCGGAGTAATATTGCTACATGCGTGTGGTATTTGTTTGAACGAGGCGCGTGGGTGCCATCACTCCAGAAAAGAGGAGGAAGAACGAACTGCTCTCGCGCTGTGAATCTAACCGGTCAGCGCTGCAAGCGTTGTTGTAAATATAACCTATAAATAGTTTCTCGTCTTACTGACTCGTCTTTCACGTAAGAATATCTACAGAGGTTCTACAGCTACCTTAATTCTGCACAAGAAAAGCAGGGAGATACCTATAGAGAAAGGGGTCAGACAGGGAGACGCAATTTCTCCAAAGCTATTCACTGCTTGCTTAGAAGAATTCAAGCTATTAAGCTGGGAAGGCTTAGGAGTAAAGATCGACGGCGAATATCTCAGCAACCTTCGGTTTGCCGATGACATTGTTCTATTCAACAACAATGCAGACGAGTTACAACAAATCATTGGAGACCTTAACAGAGAGAGTGTAAGAGTGGAGTTGAATATTAATATTCAGAAGATAAAAATAATGATAAATAGCCGGGCAAAGGAACAAGAGATCAGGATCACCAGTGGGCTTTAGAGACTGTGAAGGAGCACGCTTACCTAGGTCAATTAATCACAGGTAACCCTGATTATGAGAAGGAAATTCACAGAAGAATAAAAATTAGTTGGATCGCATACGGCAGACATTGCCAGCTCCTGACTGGAAGCTTGCCATTATCATTGAAAAGTAAGATGCGCAATCAGTGCATTTTGCCAATGCTGACATATGGGGCAGAGAGTCGGAGACTGACAAAGATGTTTGAGAGCAAGGACCACGCAAAGAGCGATGGAACGAAGATTGCTAGGCATAACATTAAGATACAGAAAGACAGTTGTTTGGATCAGAGAGCAAACGGGTATAGACGATATTCTAATTGACATCAAGAGGAAAAAAATGTAGCTGGGCAGGTCATTTATTGCGCTGGTTAGATAACCGTTGGACCATTAGGGTTGCAGAATGGGTACCAAGAGAAGGAAAACGCAATCGAGGATGACAAAAGGCTGGGTGGAGCGATGAAATTAGGAAATTCGCGGGCGCTCGTTGGAATCGGTTGGCGCAGGACAGGGGGTAATTGGAGATCGCAGGGAGAGGCCTTCGTTCTGCAGTGGACTTAAAGCAGGTTGATGATGATGATGATGATGACGACGACGACGACGACGACGACGATGATGATGATGATGATGATGATGAAGGTGGTGGGCCCCCCCCGAAAAAAAATCCTGGGTACGTGCCTGCAATGACGTCATATTATTGAGCCAGTTTACTAGTCATTCGATTTAGAAGATTGCGATGAAAGTGTACTACAGAAGAGACGACTGAGGGTCTTCACGAGCTGTGGAAAAGTATGTGTGAAAATAAAATCAAACTTTAGGCCATGCTCGCACTCTCTCGATGAGGCTGCCATGTTGTATCGCATTAGAACTGTATGCGCCTACACGCAGGCTTAGTTATTGATGCGAGTAGCGTTCTTCGCATTGTCAAACCAACGTTCTTTCCGATCATCTTTGTAACCGCTTTCGTGGGCCAATCCCGAATATTGGGCTGTTTAAAATGAGTACCTATTCTCTGTTCCTTTAATGCCAATAGCATTTGTGGCATTTTCAGACTGACTTTCTTCCCGGCCATTTTCGTGGGTGGATCACGGTAATAACGCTGTCTAAATACGTGGTCTTATACCGAAGTGATAGTGCAGCGAAAAATTGTGGGGCCAATCTAAATTACGGTGCTCTCAAACGTAAAAAAAGAACCCTTTAAAATTCCTGTGATATCAATTTCCTCTAAACACAATGCCATTCTCAAACATGGACGTCATCGTAGATGAGTTCTGGCCGGATTTTGTTGAGACTAGACGATTCACTTCTCGGCTACTGCCTTTGTGACATCGGTGATGTGGGACACTTCATTTGGTTGTTTCCATAGTTCTAAGAGGAATGAAAGTCATATCGTCATCCTGTTTATCATCGTCGTATTTCTTTAGCGCAGGAAACCAACCAAAACTTGAATCCCGTTTGTTTCCATCGCTAGGATTGGATTCTTGGGCCAGCGCCATCTGATTCGTTGTCGGCTTTGTCGGCTTTATCGTTGTTGCAATTTAGCGTCTTCTTTTTTCCTGTCTTTTTATCGCGCTACGCGAATGCCTGTTCAAGTCGTTAATGCAGTCAACCAGCTGCTCGAATTTCTGGGCAACACTCGGGTTCCCTTTGCGGTGCTTTTAATTGCGCAGCACTTATTGTTCATTGCTGACAATGGGGCGAGAGATAGCCAGATCTTTGGTTTGCAATTAATCACAATATTTTGACTTCATGAACAAGAACAGGATAACGCATAACGCGATAAGGGCGAATACAACAATTTCAAGCAGATTGACGTCGCAACCGGCAGACCCCTAAAATGCCAACTACCATCGCGCTGCGCATTACAATTTGCTCACGGCAAGCGCGTTTAGTGGCGGAAAATTACAAAAAAATAAAGGCATTCACTTGATAGTAAACAAAGGGACGCATGTTCATTAAGACAGGGAGACGGAAACGCAGACACGCGCAAAAATATCAGTTTCACGAGCACTCATGCGTGTCTTAAACCCTGTAGGTTTTCTGAAAAGTACCACGCGAAACAATTTCGCACAACGAAAAGAACCTTACTACTTCCGTTATGTCAACACAAGGGTCCGCATTACTAGCTAATAGTCATTTAGTCAGACATGCCGAAGTGTTCGCCACGTCTGTCTTGGTCTCATTGTGTGACTATTATTTTTATAACTGATAGTCTTATTTGTCTACTTCGCGCACTTGGGATGATTGGACGTAAAATGTTCTCGCACGACAAATTTAGGGAAGAGGGTCACAAGAGTAAGGACGAAGAGGCAAAAGGAAGACTGTGTGCCGGAGACGAGATAGAGGGGTGCCTGATTGGTTGGTGCAGGTGGTAGTCACCATGCACGGCATGACGTCAGAGAGCCTACGTAAGGCCCGTGCCTTTCCTTTGTGCGCGTCGTGTGAGCCACCAGATATAACGTGCGTGGCAGTGACATATCTGATTTCACGGTACTATTGCTGTTATCCGGTTATCGGGAGGCACATCGTGCCCCTACTGCATCCTGAAATTAAGTACTGTTGTCGCCAATTCTACACAGAAGCAATCCTTTATAATAAGATTGCGCGCGTAAGGTTAATGTAGTCAATAAGGGTATAGCATGGAGTAAGGGAAGTCTCTAGCTTACTTTGGCAACTCATCTGTGATGGTTTTGCCGTAATGTGTTTGTCTTCCTTCAACAAGTTTCATAATTCAGCTATACGGGTTTCGCGATTGACCAAACGCCGTGGAAGCCTCTCATCACCTTGAAATGTTCGAGCTCTCTCAAGTGGAAGGGGAAGCCTCTACCACCATTACCGAAGAATGACATCAAGATAATACTGAAGCCACACAAAGGACTAATGCTCAAGGAATATCTGAGAACAGAAATACCGCAAGCGATTATTCGGGCTACCGGGACGATAATCACAGGAAACGGACCGAACCAGCGAAAAATCACTGGAGAAGATTTCATACTGCGAATTCGAGAAGGAACAAATATCATCATCGTCTCCACACCTTCACTGGAAGTGGCGGACGTCATTCGTCGAGTCACGTGCATGGAGCTGCGAGGCAAGCAACACCCCTTCAACGTGTACGTAGCGGATCCAGATGATAGCTACAAAGGGGTGGTGCACGGATTCCCAGCACACACCGAATCAGCAGATCTCCAGCAACACCTGCGCGTCAGGACCCAAGGAGTCACCATCGAAAGGGCCCGAATGCTTGGAAGCTCTAATACCGCTCTCCTCACCTTCTCGGGAGGCACGCGCCCCAAATGCGTCTACTACATGGGAGTAGAGATGCGGTGCACGGAGTACAGGCCAACAATCCAAATGTGCCTGGAGTGCATGCAAGAGGGACACCGCTCGGACGTTTGTCCGAACCCCAAGAACATATGCCGTGGCTGCGGACTCGAAAATCCACCCCCGCAAGGACACGAATGTGAAGTGAAGTGCGCCATGTGCAGGGCGGCGGGGCACGAGACGCGTCGGTGCCCGAACAAACTGATTGCCGCCAAGCGCGTGAAGACGACTCGCCAGTCTCGATCGCGGGAGCGGTCGGGACAGAACACCAAAAAGGCACCGGGGCGCTGGTTCGAGTGCATGGAAGAGGAGGACTTCTACCGGCACCGATCGCGATCCAGATCTCCACACGGAAGCAGAGCGAAGAGCAATACCCCGTCGAGGGACCCCTCCAGCTCCAGGGCTTCACAGCGGTCAAATTCGCCACTGCCTAAAAAACAGCAGGTGAGCTGGGCGAGGGTTGTTTCTCCCACTGCTCCAAAACAGAATACTGGTGAAAATGATAAACGCATTCAAAAATTGGAAAAGGAAAATGCGCGACTAAGAGAACAGCTCTCAGGAGAAGAACGCAAACGACAATCACTTGAGAAACAAGTGTCAGAGTTAGAGGCGCGCTTCAATAGCACAATACCACAGCCGGAAATGCCGCGTCAATCTGAACAAATAGCCAAAGCGAAAGCGGCGGCAGATATAAACTCCGTCTCCGCGCAGTCTCCGACAACCCAAATCTCAAAAAACGCGCAGATAACGGCAGCGCAGATCCAGACAATGATCGCGGAAAACTTGAAAATATTTATGCATGAAATGATGGCATTAATTACCCAAAGGTTAACGGAATTTCAACAACAGTGCACGAAGGACTTCGAGAAACACAAGGGGTTCGTGGCGGAACAGCTTAGGGCAGTCTCAAAGGCTGTTCCCACCAAAAAACGCGCAATTGCGATAGGAGCGGGTTCGGCAAAAACTAAAATAAGCCACTGCGTAACAGAATCCGACGGCTCGGACACGGAAACGTCACGGGCTTAAAATAAGAGTGGGCAACATGGCTAATCACGCTAAGAAATCGCAACGAATACAAAATTCAGACCAATTAGAGATATGGCAATGGAACTGCCGCTCCTTCTCCAGGAAAGCGGCAGTGTTCCACAAGTTTATCAAAAACTCCGGAATCGCTCCGGACGTGATATGTCTGCAGGAGGTCGGGGCCAAGCCGGCCAAATTGCAGGGATACTACACTCTGAGCGATCCTCAAAATTCGAAGGTCGCCACGCTGGTGAGCAAGTCGATAAACGCTCAATTATTAACACTTCCGCCAACTGAGGGAGAGACTAATTCCATAGTTATCAGTGTGATGCCAAAGAAACGAAGTAAGGCACACACACTAATCACAAATCTGTACAGTCCTCCCAAAAGCAAAGGGAACGACCTACCCCACATTCTCTCAGCAACAAAAGATTTAGCGGGCACCAGGGATAAGGCGGTGATAGTGGGTGACTTTAATGCACCCCACATACTATGGGGATACGCGAAAACGTCGCCCAAAGGGTTCCTACTCGAGCGCACCGCAACGGCCTTGGGCTTACGGGCAATCAATCAGATCGGCAAACCGACGCGCACGGGTAACAGCGTCAGTAGAGACACGGCGCCCGACCGTGCCTTTACAATAAACATCAGAGACGCACAATGGGTTTCCTTTGATGAAAATTTGAGAAGCGATCACGACATAATCCGAGTAGCGCTCTCTACGCCCAACATACGGAGAACAATAGGAAAGACTAAATTAACTGACTGGCCTCGTTATAGAAAACTCCAGAGAGCTCTGGAGGAGTCGGATACAGCCCCGACCAACATGCGAGAATGGACCGAATTCCTTCGACGAGCACACGGGGACACCACTAAAGCCATTGAGCGTACAGCGGAGGTGCCGGTGATAGACTCTCACCTGGTCAGCCTATGGGAAGAGAGGCGGAAACTGGCCAAGAGGTGGAAAAGGCAACGTCTAAACAAACACCTGAGACAACGCATCGCTCTCTTGGCAGAGCAAGCCCAAGGCCATGCCAACGAGCTCGCTAAAAACGAGTGGGCGACGTTCTGTGGAACCCTGTCAGGAACTCTGGGAACGAGCAGTACGTGGTGAATACTACGAAGCATGCTAGACCCGATGAGCACGCGTACTGAGAACAACAAGAAGCTCCAAATTATAGCAGACAACTTCGAGGGTACAGACCAAGATCTCGTTCATGCGCTTCAGAAAAAGTACATAGGACCCTCACCTGCTACGGCATCGTCGTCCGCGAGGAGACAATACGCGGGGGAGGCGAACCCTAAATTAGACGAAGATATAACGAACGCGGAAGTGTATGAGGCGGCACAATCCGCAGTTAAAAACTCGGCACCGGGCCCAGACTCGATCACAAATGCAATGATTCGAAACATGGATTCGGTAGCCCTAGCGAAAATCACAAAGGTATTTAATAGCGAGTGCTGGGCCAAGGGAGACTTGCCCCAAGAGTGGAAATTGGCTAAAATCATGATCCCCAAACCAAAAAAGAATCCCTCGATTGATACACTACGGCCGGTGTCGCTCACGTCCTGCCTTGGTAAGCTCTATGAAAGGGTTATCCATAGCAGATTGCAGCGATACCTGGAAGAGCAGAGCTGGTTCCCGGACTCCATGATAGGATTTCGCACTGGTTTATCTTGCCAGGACGCGTTCCTCCTACTTAGAGATGAAATTCTAACTAATATACCGTACGGCGACGAGAGACTTGTCCTAGCACTAGACCTTAAAGGAGCATTTGACAACGTCTCTCACGCCGCAATATTGGAAGAACTCGAACTCGCGGGTTGTGGTGAGCGCACATACAATTACTTAAGAGCGTTTCTTTCCAACCGCGAGGCGAGCATCAGTATTGGCCAAATCACTTCGGATTTATTTAAAATGCCTGACAAAGGAACACCTCAAGGAGCTATATTATCTCCTCTTCTCTTCAACATTGCGATGTGTCGACTCGCGCGCGATCTGGATCGGATACCCGACATAGGTTACACGCTCTACGCAGACGACATCGCGCTGTGGACGAGCAGAGGTTCACTAGGGGATAAGGAATATGCGCTCCAAAGTGCAGTATTAGCGGTGGAGAAATTTTCTAGATGGAGTGGCCTGAAGTGCGCACCCGAAAAATCTGAGGTTATCCGGATACACGCGAAAGGCTACAAATCCAGAGGATCGATGAACATCGTGGTTGAGGGCCAATCAGTCCGAGAGGTACCCACGATGCGAGTCCTGGGTTTGTGGCTTCAGAGCGACGGGAGAGCACTACAGACACTCAAGACCCTCAAATCCACAGCCAACAACATAGCCCAAATGATACGTCGCGTGACGTATCGAAAAGCGGGAATGCGAGAAGACGATACCCTAAGGCTCGTACAGGCCTTAGTGGTTAGTCGAATAACCTATGTCTTACCGTACCAAATCCTGAACAGGGAGGAGGAAAAGCAGGCTGACACAATAATCCGAACCGCTTTCAAAGCTGCTCTGGGCCTGCCTAAATGTACTTCAACGGAGCGCATGTTAGCTTTGGGAGTGCACAATACTTTCGACGAACTGAGGCAAGCCACCCTGATGCGACAGAGGGAGCGCCTCAGCTTCTCAAAAACTGGTAGGGCAATATTGGGTAGACTCAATATCCCAGCATACCCCATTTATCTCACAGAGCAGGCCGTACCTCTCCCTCCTTCGATGAGATCCAAAATTACAGTAGCCCCTATTCCAAAGAATATGCATCCAGAGTACAACAAAGAAAGGCGCAAAGCACGTGCACAACACATTCAATCAGCCTACTCTAACAACCATAGGTACAACACGTACTACACGGACGCAGCTCTGTATGCAGACACGACCGGGCAGCGCTACCAAAGGAGGTACGCCCTGGCAGTCGTGAACGCTGTCAGCCAACAGCAAATTACCGCGTCGGCCACGGCGGGATCCCCAGCCTCGGCTGAAATATTAGCAGTGGCGATCGCACTCGCTCACGCGGAACGTTCGCAAAGGGACTCGGTCGTGGTCACGGACTCCCAGGAGACATGTCGCATGTTTCTCAAGGGGCACGTGACTGCGGCTAGCCTCGCGATAATCCCGAAATCCTTCAACCACCATCATCGCCTACTCTGGTGCCCGGGCCACGCGGGGGTACAGGGGAACGAAAAGGCTAACGCGTTAGCTCGAGGGTTCACTAACCGAGCGACGGCGTCCTCTTCTAACCCAACCACCCGCACTACCCATCACAAAATTCCACCAATTTAAATGCCAAAGACATCCTTGCTCATCAGCGTGGAGTCCGAAGAAAATACCCGCCGCCTCACCCACAACTTAACGGGGAAGAGGCCGCCGATTGGCGTAAAATACAGACCGGGGTGTTCCCCCATTTAAAATTGCTAAGCGCCATGTATCCCACTCGTTATAGGGCCAACTGTCCTTGGTGCGGTGGCATACCTACCCTAATGCACATAACCTGGGAGTGCACTAAGCACCCTCATAGGCCAAACACCAGTAGGACAATGGAGCAGTGGGAGGCACAGCTCGCCCGCTCCGATCTGGCAGGACAAAAGTCCTTAATTAGCCAGGTCAGGCAGGCGGCAGAGGCCAGTGGGGCCCTGGACTGAGAGGCTCCGACCACCCCTCCTTCAAATCTTTTGAATCACAATAAAGTTTAACCCGCCGTGGTTGCTCAGTGGCTATAGTGTTGGGCTGCTGAGCACGAGGTCGCGGGATCGCATCCCGGCCACGGCGGCCGCATTTCGATGGGGGCGAAATGCGAAAACACCCGTGTACTTAGATTTAGGTGCACGTTAAAGAACCCCAGGTGGTCAAAATTTCCGGAGTCCTCCACTACGGCGTGCCTCATAATCAGAAAGTGGTTTTGGCACGTAAAACCTCAAATATTATTATTATTATTACAATAAAGTTTCTCTCTCTCTCTCTCGAGCTCTCTCAAAGTGCGTCCCCTCCAACGGGGAAAACGCGCGCGACATGTCGCAAGTGGTAGAAAGCGAACTGCCAAAGCAGGCTAGCGGCAACGTTTTCCTACCACGGAACGAATGGGTCTCGGAGCTATTTTTCGCGGCAGGTCACTTGCCGATGAGCAGGGATACCAATGAGGAGCTGCCGATTCGTTCAGGTGAGCAAACGCTGCAAGAAAATATTAAGCCACCCCCCCCCCCCTCCCTATCTGTTCATCACTGATCACAGACGCAGGAAATAAAGCTGATAGCGAATCACTTGCTTGCCGCGACGGCAAGGGCACCTGCTAAGTGTGACCACGCCAATGGTGGGTCTTCCGACGCTTGCGGCATGCAGCGCGCTTTTTGTGTAAGCGTATACCTTTACAGCATGGCTGCGCTTCTTGAAATATTTACGGGTTCTAGAATTAGTACTCGCAGCAACAAAGTTAACGTTTTAGTGTAGTTCCTGATGTTTTTCTCACCCACTGGCTCGTGTAAAATCTTCTTTGCTTCATTTCCCTAGACATTGCACACGGTCGCTCAACATTGATATTGAAATAAGATCGCGACTTCGATCGGGGTAACAGCGGTCGTTGGACGACGAGGCCATGTGTACGGTGTGTTCCGAAATTTCACTCTGTGTAGCCTTTAACCTCCTGGTCTTTTGCAACACTTGACCGAAACACGTATGTTAAAGATGCAATCACATGAAAAATACGTAATAGAACAAAATCCAAAAGGAGGCAAAGGTAACAAGGAGAAGAAAGAGCACGAAGGTAAAAAAATCAAAGGAAATGATTCATACGAGAATGTACAAAATGGAAAAATAAAAAAGAAAGAAAATTTGGTGCAGGAATAAAAAGAAAGGACAGCAACCTCCAAATTGTTTGAAGAACGTTGAGAGGGGAAAACAGGGAAACGAGGAAAAGACAAATGGTGGAATAGCGGTTCTTCTCGCATCATTTGCGGATTAAGTTGGTACGATATCCAACCCCGCGAGACCTCCGCCATGGGGATTTGTGGGGCTAACAACTTTTTCGTGTGATTCTTCCGAAGGTTAGATGAAATGCGTTTTCAAAGCCTGCATTGCCCGAGCTTTATTTAGTCCGCTCGCTCACTCCGTTGCCACGCGATTCGTACGGAGAGTCTTCCGGACCTCCCAATTGAGCCCCGAAGCGCCCGGCCAGACACAATCAAAAATGCGTTTGGCGGCTGGTGGAGGGGTCTCCCTAAAAGCTTCGGGCCACTTTGGTTACCCTTATTCGTTCACATGCGACATTTTGTTCATAATCCAGTGATACTTTCAGTTTCAGGTTATGACGGGCTGTCAATAAATGTGTCAGAGTTTTGTAATTTTTATTAAACCATGTGCAGACTTCACAAAAGTGAAGATCGGCAAGTGGGATGATTTGTGCAGTTTATTATAGGTAACCATAATTATTTAATAATAAATGTAAATATTTTATTAAATTGTTATTGTCGCGATTGTTGATAAGAATAAATTACTGTCCTATCTAAAGCGTGGAGGAAAATGTAGTTCTTGAGGTGCCATCGTGTTCCTCGTCCTTTTAGCTCCACAACAGGACACGCTTTTGCCCCGCTCGGCCTTCTCGAGAGGCGTGCTATCGCGAATACGTAAAGCGGGGGCTTCTGTTGCGGGGCTCATCGGTCTCCATATTCAATGTCTTCAACCTCTAAGAGAAGGAAGCAAAAAGCATTCTTTCGTCATGGCTAACAGCGCGCACTGTGCACGCCGAGCAACCCCCCAAATTCATCATTGCTTCTCCGAGGTGTGTTGAGCAGCGAAACCCAGTGGGAGTAACTGAAATATACTGACACCGAAATAGACACTGAGTGTGCGGAAGGTTCACCATACCTGCGGTGAAATAGCAGGTGTTCTTCCTTTTCTTTTTGCCCCTACTAGAGAGGAGTAGCAGAAGAAAGCCGCGAAGACAAATGCGACAAAAGCGTACAACTGCAACTGAAGAGGTTAAACCAATCGCACTCACAGTGCCAACACGCGAATTATATTTTCAGCAATGCGGAAATAACATGTGCGGTCACACTAAGACAGCTGCGTACGCGTGCCACGACAGATACGTCTTCATAAGGTACGTGACTCGTAGGCGGGAAAAGTGGGCGAAAAAGAAATATGGTTCCTACAGGGAACCGACAGCGGCGCTGCCGCGATTGAGGACATGCATTAATGTCTGTGGACAGTAGGCTATTGGGCTGCGGGCACCTGTCGAGCCACTCAGTCATTATTTGGCCCAGCGCACACTCTCTGAATCCATGCAATGTGTTCTTTGTGCTCGATGCTCACCGCGTGCTTTTGCCTGTCACCTTACAGGGTACGTTTTCATTGTGTCTGCTTGTAGTGCTCTCTTCTACCCGCTGTTTGCTCTGTTTTTTATGAAAATGATAACCAGATAGCGAGAGACACGTGCCCCAACGGCTTAGTTTTATGGCCTTAGAAACCTATTCAAGCTTCTGCGTAGTCGGGGGGGGGGGGATGGGGGCGGGGGGCGGGGGGGGGTTCAGGTGCTGTCTTTTCATTTCGCTGCACGTCTCGGCAACCTGGACAGGTAACGGCATCGTGGGAACGTGCCTACCCATGATAGCAGCTCTTGATAGCAGCTCTTGATAGCAGCACTTGGAAAGACGCATACTCATGCATGCTACCACCGCTAAAAGAGAGAACACAGCACGAACAATAAGTTTTAACTGAAGCAGGTGAGAAATCGCGTACTTATAAGAACAACCCATGTCGTCAACCAAGGTATCCTTATGCTATTATCTTCGTCAAAGGACACACCAGCGGCATAGACTAGGCTAGACCACTTTATACTAGCGTCTGGCATCTCTACAATCCGGAATAAATAAGCGACTTGAAACGGGCACTTACCGAAGTAGTACAAGACATTAAGCGATTATTTTGTTGTGGTATGCACAGCAAAATGTTTCTCTTTATTGCTGCCTCGTCAAAATGTGGAAATACTTGTGTTTTTGTTTGTGCCATTTCAAATATTCCAAACTGACTTACTCACGCAAACCCCAAAACGCCGGTATCCGCAATCACATGCCTGTTGTTTTTATTGCATAAACCCTTTCCTTCCTGAAAAAAAACAACAACACATGCATGCAATTGTGGTCACAGCCTGCATAATTTAGCATACATTCGTGCTGTGCTGTACCTGAACGTCGAAGCTCATCCCTTTACGTGCTTCAAGCACGTTCACTTCTCCACGCTTTCTCTTTGGGATATAGGGGGAATAAATCGCTAAATATTATCACAGACTCGAAAGAGACCTGTCGCAACTATATGAGGGGCAGAATATGCAAAACTGCCCTTAGGATCCTCAGAGGGAGTAACCCGTCGGAGGAGGCGGAAATCAAACACAATCTGATCTGGGTACCTGGGCACGAGGGCATAAGGGGTAACGAGGCGGCGGACGGTCTAGCTCGAGCTAATAGATTCCGAGCTGGGCAGCAGCAGGAGTACCGCGCTAGTTACGCCAAGATCCTCAGTGACAGTTATTCGGAATTACTGCAACACTACAGGGGGACTAGATTCAAGTACCCACCGCCCCATAAAGCGCTGACGAAGGAGGAAGCAACGGGCTGGCGTAGGCTCCAGACAAACACCTTCCCCAACCTTTTCATATTAAACAAGATGTTCCCAACGCAGTATAGGGACACCTGCCCCTGGTGCGGGGCTACGCCCACACTCTATCACATAACTTGGGAGTGTGAACGAAACGACGCATTCCGCGATCATAAACCCCCGAGTGCGGAGCATTGGGAGAGCCGGCTCGTCAGCTGCGAGCTCGCCGTCCAAAGAAGGATGGTGGAGCACGCTAGGGACGCGGCCAAACTCAGTGGAGCCCTGGACTGAGGGACCACCCGTGCTGAAGAGGCTTCCCTTCGACGAGAAGACAGCGTGACGAAGAGATGACCTCGATCCGCGAGAATTCCATTTTATGCTTCAATAAATGTTTCTCTCTCTCTCTCTCTCTTTGGGCAACGCCGTTTCCAACTACACATTTTCCTGCTTAACAACTCTGCCTTCTCTCTTCCATTTCTCTCTCTCTCTTTGAAATATGTGGTTTGAAAGCACCTCGTTTGGTCGTGTAGTCTAGTTATGTCAAAAAAAAGAAGAAAAGGACGCTGACCTAAAGGTTTGTATGTGAACAGCGCTTCTATGTAGAAGCTGAAATGTCTAATACTTATTAATACCTCCTTTTCTGTTTTTTTTTACTCTTTCTTTTGGCGTTATTCTCTCTCGATTCACCGCGAAGTGCGTCACAGTTAGAAGTTGGCAACGGTTTGCGATAACATGTCTGCCGCAGAGATTAGCAACATGTTCATCATCGAGGAGGAAGACGAAGTGCAACCCTTGTGGAATACATCTCGCCATTTATAATTTGTTATGGGACACAAAAAGGCTGCCTTGTTAATATTTCGTAGTTTCCACAACTGATTTACTGCTACTTCAATTTAGAAAATTCAAAAAGTAAAAGCACAAATTTACAGTTCAAATCTTACTAATATTATGAATCAAAATTTAACTTGCTCATGTTTAAGTATATCCTCTATATCCTTTACTTTATGTATTTCAGTAACAAATTTTTGTTAGTATTCCTATCAAGGAAATGCTCACTATAGTATTGATCAATACTTTATCTCATGTATTCACAGTTTATTTTTCATCTTGGCTTAATTATTTATTTATCTTTTTTGTGTTATTTATTTATGAAAAAAAAACTTTTTTTCAATCATATTACCACCCGATTCGCGGCCTATTGTGGCCATAGTGGCCACAATATTTCGTGGCCCGATTTGTGGCCATAGTGGGTTTGTGCTATTAATTGAGTCATCATCATCATCATCATCATAATTATCATCATCATTATCACCATCATCTCGCTCGTGTGTGTAGTTTTCTGGACCTCTCATTGCACTTGTGGGGTGTACCGCACCCTACATCGCGATGATGGATGTACAACACCCCGAGGACCTTCTCGGATCCCGTTCACTCGCGGACATCGCTTCGAGGAAGCGAGGAAATACAACGAGTGATAGCGAGGACACAGAGCTGTACTACGCATCAGGTGACGAGTCCTAGGAAGACAGCTTTCGACTGGTCCAGTACCGCAAGGCCAAACGAAAAATTCTCAACGCATCTTCGGCGTCAAGTTCGACCATCGTGAAAACTGCGCCTCAACGGTAGCCTCACTCCATCCTGTTTGTGCCACAGAACGCTACTGCCAGCCTACGAGTCCTCAACAGGCAAGCACTCTCCATTCCATAAGTCTAAAAAAACACCGTGCCGAACGAGATCAAGGATGTCGGGATAAACACTAGAATAAACATCCGGGCAATCGATGTGATGAACCTGAGCTCGCTCAACATGTAACACAGCTGGGTAGCATCAAGATTTGATTTGACGTGCCAGCGAATGGTTCCACAATAACAGGAGTCATCTACGACATGGCCAATGAAATACGTAACGCAGACCTCCCAGTTCTCATAAAACGAGCAAGTGAACACAACGTCATTGTGGTCGTTGGTCGTCTTGGTAACACACATTGTGTGAGGATGACGTTCAAAGGTGCTTGTTTTCCATCCTACGTTAAGGTTGGCCACTTTCACCGGCAGGTTCACCCATTTATTCCAAGACAAACGCAATGTTTCAACTGTCGGAAGATTGGCCATGTGAAGGGTGTTTGCGGAAATTCCACCGCCTCGATACGCCGAACCCCACTCAGAAGACAACCGCAGTGCAACCACGTTAAAGTGTCCCAACTGTCAAGGTGATCACTGCGCCTCTTCCAAAGACTGTCCCAAGATCAAGAAAGAGGTCACCATACTTAAATGAATGGTGAGAGACAGCTCTAACCACGAATAGGCCGCTGTGAAAGTCCGTCGAAGACGACGTCACCATCGAAGGTCCTCACGACGGAAAATATCAACTTTTCAAGAAAATCAACTCGTCAAGCAACCCCATCAGCGGAAGTTTCCAGCACCCCAAGCACCGATGTTGGAAGGGAGAAAACTGCCAGATCTCTCTCTACAAAGGAATGGCTGCCAGTTACGCCTACACGACCTGTAGAAGAGCTGCGGAAGATGCCGCCCCCAGTATACAGCAAGGTGCTGTATCCGAGGAGTCGCGGAAAACAGGTGAGCAAGTGATAGGTCTTCTTACCGGCTTACAGATACGTGACACATAGATAATCTTGAAATATTTATGGACAACCGGCAGTCCTACCAACCTCCATGGTCTTGCATGTGTTGCTTATTTTTTGGGTCAAATCTCACGATGCATAGCAATAATCTTGCTATTAAAATGTCCAAGGGTAATATGCACCTTACTAAAACAGTGGGGCGCAAGTACTCCTTCTTTAATGCATTGTGTTTGTTTTTCGTGGGCGTCTAAATTTTGACTCTGCATGCTTTTGCTACCTGAAGCTACCTATCCCTAAAGAGAAAAGTGTATAACAGCTGCGTCTTACCAGTACTCACGTACGGGGCAGAAACGTGGAGGCTTACTAAGAGGGTTCTACTTAAATTGAGTACGATGCAACGAGCTAAAGAAATAAGAATGATAGGTGTACCGTTAGGGGATAAGAAAGGAGCAGATTGGGTGAGAGAACAAACGCGAGTTAATGACATCCTAGTTGAAATCAAGAAAAAGAAATGGGCATGGGCAGGACATGTAATGAGGAGGGAAGATAACCGATGGTCGTTAAGGGTTATGAACTGGATTCCAAGGGAAGGGAAGAATAGCAAGGGATGGCCGAAAGTGACGTGGGCGGATGAGATTGAGAAGTTTGCAGGGACAACATGACCACAATTAGTACACGACCGGGGTAGTTGGAGAAGTACGGGAGAAGCCTTTGCCCTGTAGTGGGCGTAACCAGCTTGATGATGATCATGCTTTTGCTACGCCTTTGTCTAATTCAGTTTAAGTTGTTATTTTTTTCCCGGCTGGTTAAACCACTGTACATGCCTTTCTTTCACATAAAACTATGTTCACAGTGTTTTCTTCAGCAAATATTCACATTAAAACATTGTTTTCTTTTTTGATGTTATCTCTATTCGAGCCAGCAATTTCAAATAACGCCGAAGAAATGTCAGCTGGCAGGTAAGAAAGACAACTACAAAGAGAAACGAACAATGAGTCGCTTTCTTTTAACCTTCAATACCTGTTTTTTTGTTTTTATTTTTGCTTATATAAGAAGGCAAATGCCATACGATGAGCAGTATATTATAAGAGTTACCAAACAGTCCTTCTTATATCCCTCACGGAGGGCGGTTTTAATATATTACTGTAAAAAAATGAGGAACACTCACATAAATGACCATGCTTCCTTTAAACTTAGGCATTTGCAACAAAACAGCACAGAAAAAAAATAATGGGACCAAATAGGCCATTTGGGAAGTTGTTTGGAATCGCATTTCGACCTCTGAAGATAAAAAAAAAGTCCAGTTACATATTTCTAGTCATATATCACAGGCTGCCAGCCTGAAATAGGCGACTGGGATGTTTTTATCCATGCATTTGTGAAGCCAATAGCACGAACAGTCGTGCGCAATATTTTTCGTTCTCCAGAAACTGCAGACCGTAAGCAATTTTGGACATCTTTAGCGCAGGTACGGAAACGCCTGCCTTAAAAAAGCTGTGGAGACACAATGACGAAGAGCTTCCAGCTTTTGGTCCATTTCAATGGCCGCATTTCGGTGGGGAAATGCCGGCTCGCTTCGGGACAAGAAACAGTGATACGTGAAATCCGCGAATGCTGCGTCCACTTGCATGCTGACGCTATACAATTGTCGTGAGACCATTTTTGAACATTTAACTTCGTTTCTTCCTCCTCAGAAGGGCAGTAAAGACGACGTAAATCTTATTCAGAGGCCACGTTCTATCTTTTGCCTCTCTTTAAACTTTTTAGTAAGAGAATTATTTATGTTTCATCACTTGATTCACTTATTGGGTTTAAGTTTCCAATGCAACTGTTTGCCTGCGATAAATATCATAGTGGAGGACTCCGGGTAAATGTAAATCACGTGGGTTTTTTTTTTTACGACCCACTTAAACATAAGTACACAAGCTTAATTCTTTATTTTTTGAATTTGGCCCACAAATGAATGCGGTCACTTAGGCTTGGATTACAACTCGTGACCTTGTGCTCAAAGCAGATGAAGCGCCAAAGCAACTGCGACAGCACACGTCGGATACGCACCATTGGACAGAACTCATTCAATTCTTCTTGATAACAAATAACTTTGATGCTTTTTTTCGCGCCTCCCAAATATAGCCTTTAATAAACAAAATTGTCCGTTTCCTCCAGAAGAGAATGGTAGAACAGCGTGTGCTGCTTGTAGCCTCTGTTTATCGCTGTTTATAACCATTGCTTCCCGGTGTTTGCTTGCTTCGATGTCAGGACGCATTTGACTCTTGATGAAATACCACCGATGCGTAATTTTATGAGGCAGTGAAAAAAAAGTAATTGCTCTTAGTACCTCAGTGTATGGGCAAAAAAAGTCTAGTATGGGCTTCAATGAGGCTTCGCTGTTTCCCACGCGAAGGCGGATCAGGCCAGACCGCCGAGCTTTGTGTGATAATTAAGCTGAGGCGTTTGCTCCGATAAAGAGATTACGAATAGAGAACGAGAAATATTCAGTTATATGAAGTAGCTAATTGGACTATCATCTTCGCAGGTATCTGGAAGTCTTACGCCGATTAAATTAAGAAGGTGGTTGAGAAAAAAAACACAAATGCATAAAGTGAGTGACGATGAAGAAGGAGAAACATTGTTATATCACAATGCTATAGCCCGAGTCGCCCTTCCTCTGAACGCCTGCCATCGCTCCCTGGATGTGGTGGACGTTGTGCACTGGGAGCAGGCAGAGAAAATGGCGCAGGTCTTCGGGTGGTGCAGCCCACCTCGCCGAGGTGTAAGTCTTCGATGCGGCAATTTTGACAGCGCGATAATGCAGGGTAAGGTGAGGGTGCACGGGAACGTATGCCTAGCACGTAAGTATCGCGCTAGTGGGCTGGCCGCAGATTTCGCAGATGGGTGACCTGAACTGCGCTCAATGTGATGGATGGTCGCCTTCATCGTGGAGAATCAGGATCTGCAATTGTCGGTTGGCATATACATCTGAGCATAGAAAGAGATATCGAATCGGAGGGAGCGTATCAGATTCACGGGCTTTTTTCTTTTTTAGTAGAGCGCGGTGATGCTTGTGGCGTTCAGCTAGACAAGCTTGAGTGGAATAGATTTCGGTCTATGAGTATTAAAGGGCGCCGAGTAACACACAACGCACCAGACGATAAGCAAAATGAAAACAAGGTGAAAGCGGGAGCCGGGTGTTTCGACAAGTGGACTTGTCTTTTTCAAGGCTTGAAAAACACAAGTCCACCTGTCGAAACGTTGGCTCCCGCTTTTACTTTGTTCTCGTTTTGCTCATCGTCTTGAATTTCCATCTCCCGCCTTCCCCGTGTTTTCCCTGATTTCTAGCAACACACAAGAGAAGACGATGGGATAGAGTGCCGTGTGCTGTGCGTTATTTCGTGCCTTTAAATAGTTCCGATGAATAGATACGAACTTGTCGAACAAGAAGTTCTCTTATTCTGCCTATAAGAGAGGCGTGCACGGAATGTTGTCAGTGCGGGCTAGATAATGAGCTTGCTCGTTGCTTTCGATCTGCTGATGTCTAGGAATCTATTCCAAGAGGCCCTGAACGGTTCCGATGGGAGGGAGTATGGTTATTTAGATGAGCTCAAATGAAGGGAAGCGTAAGTGCAAGATTTCGGAGCTCGTCTTCGGGATCAGATGATATATTAACTGTGTCGGCGTCACGTGCGTATTGAGAGCCGTAATGTCCTGTGTTGCAGTGTCCATGGTACTCGGTCTGTTTATATAACAATTTTTTAAATGAGTGGGGTATGCATGCTACTGCCTTAACTCTCCTCTCCAATGAGTTGGCAGCGTCTGTAGTATAGCGCGGGGTTCGCCGCGGTCTGGCAAAATGGTCAGGCGAGCCTCTCGGCGGTCCTGCTCAACAAAGCCGTTTGCATTGCGAGGAATCGGAAGGACATCGATCCGGGAAAGCACGTGTCATGGTAATCAGGTTGAAGGGAAAATGGAAGAGGCCGATTTCGCACACAAGGTGAGCCAAAATGTTCCCGCCTTGAGTAGGCTAAAATAGTGAGTCGTTGACGTTGCGCATAGTGATGCAGGTATTCGCATGTGCCATATACAGGGTCCATTATCAAAGAAATGCGCGTGGTTCTATTATGACGCGACTATCCATGGCAGCGTGGTGAAAACGGTCGGGAAATCTGGCGAGGGTTCTACCCTACATATGTTCACATTTGCGGTACATGGGATAGTGACCGAGGATCTGCAAAAAGCCTTGACGGAAGATCAGAAAGTATTTCGAGTTTTGCGCTGTCAAGAATTGTTAGATTTGATTCAAAATGAGCCGGACTTTCTTAACTTTGTCGCAACCGGAAACGAATCCTGGATGTTCGAGTACGACCCAGAATCGAAAATGCATGAAAGGGCGAGGGGCACAAAAAATCATCCCCCCCGCCCTAAGAAAGCGCGGATGAGCAAGCGTCGCATCAAAACGGTGATCATTGCCTTCTTTGACGCCAGAGGAATCCTCCATTTTGAGTTTGTACCACAGGGAGGAACTGTCAACTCAGCCTTTTACCCGGAGGTGCTCAAGAGGTTGAAACGCCGGGTCACGCGCGTGAGAGCCGACATTAAAGGCGCAGTCGAACTCCACCATTACAATGCCCCCAGCCACGCGTCCTTCATTGTTACCAACTTCCTGGCCCGGAGCAACACCCCTGTGGTCCCCCATCCTTCTTACAATCCCGACATGGCTCCGCGCGACTTTTTTTCTTTTATTCCCCGACTGAAGAGAGCACTGAAAGGAAAACACTGGGAGACCGTGGAAAACATCCAAAAGCATGTTACAGCGTTCGTGAGATACGTTCCCGTTGAGGACCTGTCTTCCAGGCGTGGAAGACAGGTCTCCGCAAGTAAGTGAAGTCATGCAGGGGGATGGTATTGTGGAGAATTTTTACCATTTGTACAGGTCAAGCCGATAAATCTATTTTCTCCAGGAAATGCGCATTACTTTCATAATGGACCCTGTACGTTGCGTTCACGTGCACATTAAGATACACATGGGAAAAAACAATAACTAAGAAAACAAGGCAAATGTGACATATGCTAATGCATGCACGGTTCCAAAATAGAAAACTATGCCGAAGTAGCATCGTGTCACACGCTGGCAGGAAGGCATTCGAGGCCACGACAAATATGCAAATGAAATAACGCTCTTTAGTACGCAGTGTCACGCGTATCTTTGTAACATGATAATGGGTGGGAGGCCCGGCTATTTCTCACTTAGCCTCGATGCGTCTGAAGCCTCGAGGGTGGCGCATTTCTTAAAGAAACATTCTCTCTTTTCTTTCTTTCTCTCTCTCGCCTTAGGGTTGAGGTCATGTTGCATTGTCAGCGACACACTCCCCCTAAAAGCACAAGCCATGAAAGTTAAGACGTGCTTTGCAAGGAGAAAAACAGTGTGTCCAAGCAGTCCAAGATTCTCTGATGAGAAACAAAAAAACAAAGCTAAAATTGTAGAAATGTCAAACCACTAGCACCACTTACCTCGATAATTTTATTTTTCCTTTCCCATTGCGCACTCAGAACAGCATACAAACGGACACATGCACGCCAGCAAGACCTTAGGTTTTTCAATGAAGAGCTCCTCTCTCTCTCTGATCGTCTAGTATCGTACTGAGCTTTTACATAGAATAATAAAAGCACTCTGATACGACGCCACAGAAAACTTTAGCTAGCCACTGAAGTTTTGAATGTTCATGCGCAGAAACAAAATGCAGCCACGTCACGTTTGTATTCTTATCGTGCCCGTCTGTTCATTCCGTTGTGCCATTTGCAGTCCGTATGGTTATGCTCCTCAGGTCTTACGCAACTGCGAACACAATGTAGTTCGGTGTCAAATAAAACGTGAACAGCGGAGCGCGTGCCCCAAGCATAAATGAAGGTAAAGTGCACGCCGTTGGCTGGTCACCGTCAGAGACAGGCGCGTACAACCAGTTTGTCCTTAGTGGGTAAGGATGCTCGCCTTACTGAAAGCCTTTTGCTTCTGTTTTCTTTGACTTTTTTTTTACTTGAAAGAGATACGTACATCATTCGTCCCACATTCTAAACATGGTTGCTGTGACAAGTATGTGGAAGAATCCTAAAGCTAATAGGTACACGTGTGTTTAACAATGTTCTGGATAACAGTGGTTGTTTCACTTGGATCCAGTTCCATATACTTATTACGGGAAATAAAAAAACATAAAAAAGTGGGAATATATTTAACGCCATTCAATATATTTCGTGATTTTATGTGAAACACCACTTCGCTTAGATAAGTGAAAAATATTTGTAAAATTGGCCACTTATTGCTGGAACCTAAGTGGATCGGGATAAACGGTGCACGAACCATACGCGCATAATAGTGTATTCTACAAACGCAGTGCTCTGCTTGCCCTGTCTCTCTTCACAACGTTCTGTCCCACAGGCCTCCCATCTTTGATGGTGCGGTTTACACATTAATCGAAGATAGCATCGGATACGGCTGCAATCTTGTGAAGACAGTAGTCACCGTGCAATTAAAAGAATAGACACCTGAAGTTCAAGCGCCTTTATGTTCGCTATCCGCTGTGTGTGCAGGATTTACATCAATCGTTGCTGCACCGTCATCGTGCAGTGAAAACAAGGAAATTTCATTGATGCGAAGACGAACGCATAGCATCACGGCTAATTTTTAGGCACTAGGGGTCGAATCCTGAAACATTTTCATTCGTTAGCATTCTCTGCAATCGGGCGGCGGCCTTCGCTAATATCCTAGACATCAAGTTTGGCTGGCCTCTTACGAACAATACTACCCTAACACGTTATTTTTTTTCTTAATTTTCATTGGTAAATATGGGTGCCCCACAAGCGTGGCAATTTCATGTGAACACACGCAAATGTCTCTTGACTTTCATGTGGCGCACATGAACATTAACACAGTGTTTGGTAAAGGGGCAGGAGTACATCTTCGTGGACATCCTCACTAACGTCCCAGTTGGGACCGGCACCTCAACTACTTCGTGGTGAACGAAGAGCTGTAAATACAGCGAAAGGGGCTAGTGCGGGACTAGAACTTGTATTCATATTTTCAGCTCAATATTGGCAACATACGCAACATACACACATATAGGGCGAAACGAACTACAAGGGACAGCGATCGTCCAGTCTATTTCGTGTCTTTCAGTGTTTGTGCGTGGCTGTTGTCTTACGCTGCAAACGTGCATGAAAGCGATTGGCCATCAGCATTTCATACGAACAAGCGCTGATGACAGGAAACAAAGTTTTACGGTGATGCTAGCGGCAAGCTGACGACAACCGCGGTGTATTCAGCCCAACAAGGCTAATAATCGCTCTTGCGTACAGTTTCACCCCTAATTTCCGCAAGCATTCAGTTTGCTATTTCCAGAGGTTAGCTGAGCGATTTCTCTTCAGTGCCCACGGTAATGTAACCAGTCCGGCGTCACTCCACTGCATTGTTACAATTTAAGAGCGAGCCTTTGAGCACAGACGACATGTTGTAGTCACCTTGCAAGCACAAGGCGTTATAGTTTTTGATGTTCACTGGCCTTCATGATTGTATTTGAGCACATGACGTATCAGCTATGCGGGCATTGATTCAGGTGACCTTGTTTTACTATCCCTCATATATGCTTCTAGTTATTCGTCTCCCTTGCCATGTGCCAAATGTCGAGTTGATTTTCCAATAGAATTTCCTGGTCCTCTGTCGTAATATTCCTTCTTCAAGACCGTTTGCTAAAGCCAAGGTGATTTGACCATGGCTTGCACGTCGCTGGCGCAGAAAGCAACAAGTGCGTTGTTACAGTGCCCCAAGTCTTTAGGTCTCTGCAACTGTTTCAAGATTAGCTTCGCAGTTTCACATAAGCACACAAATATCGTTCTTTGTCACTCTTCTCTCTCTTCTCCCGTTTATGCCCTCTTCCAGTGTGCAGTGCAGCAAACCGGAAGTGTTCCTCTTTGACCTCAGCTGCCTTTCCTCACTTCAATATCACTCCATTTTCCCCTCTCCGGTTGAATTTGCGGGACTCGGTTCCTTCGAGAAGTGGACACACGAGGCGGGATCTCACCGTCAGCGACACTGCCGGCATCGTGCTGTCGCGGTATCGACGACGCATGCGTGGCCCGCGCATGGGCGGTTAGAAAATCTGTAGTTGCCTGCAACAAAAGATGAAGCCAAGTTGACGCACCGCCACACCTCGCTCAATCGGAGACACGGTAGCATTCTGCCTCCAAGTGCTGACATGACCGCTGTGTACACACAACGTGTGGGCACAACGGTGCTGTTTCTGTGGCGCAGAAACAGCCCGTTGCCTCGCTTGCTAGGTCGCATCAATGCATACCTTCCGCCTATATTGTTAGGCCCTATGGTTAGAGATCCATCGTAGGAGCTCAAGCACAACGGCAAGCCTTCCTATCTCATTCAATGCTTCGCCTTTCGGGGAGAAATGTCCAATATTTGGAACACCCCTGGATACCGTACGTGCCAGTCGCTGAGAGGCTTAGCACACCCTGAGGAGCCGCTTCCATCTTGGCGCGATATCTTAGTAGATGCACATGCTGGCACCTTTTCGGCAAGTGTCTTGTGGTGAAGGCATATTTCCGCTTCGTTTTCTAAAGCAAGGGCCAAGTATGTGCTAGTCACGGTGTCGTTGTGTAACATTCGGAATGCGGCAGTTAAAGAGCAGTGGGGAAGAGGCTCTCCACGCTGCAGCAGTAAGTAATGCGCTAATTAATGACCTTGCCAACCACAGCGAGCTAGGTTGAACTTACCAGTGCATTAATCTGCAGAGCCCACCGAACGGCATTAACGCAAGCTCCGCCTTCGAGTCCTCTAACCAGGAGCGTTTATTCCAGCACTATTAACGCTAGCTATAAGGATCTCTGAACCCATAACAATGACTTGAAGGTGGCGCGAGCTCTTAAATCTAGGCGCCAATAGGGAATGCATTAGTGTATACGAGACGAATTTAGCGACGCTATGTTTCAGCTGGTTTTATCTCAAGTATGCGATCACCTTTTTAAAAAGAAAACGACATACAGAAAGCATACCTGTAGAAAGGATGCCGAGTGGGGTACATTACCCGGAGTGGGTCGTGAACAAGTGTGTTCGCAAATGAGCTCAGTTCACTATTAATGCGTTGTTTGGAACGTTTCAAGTAATTTAGTAGCAACAATAAGGAAACGAGTCTGCTCAGCACGCGGGTGCAGTAATTTACGCTCTGCCAAAAGGGTTCCAGTGTATACATTTTTTTTGTTAGCGCTAATGGAATAATTTTGACACAGCGTGACGCAACTTTCATGTGTCATCTGTGACTTGTAATAGTATTCACAAATACCTGCTCCTCACTTATCGGAATTACCAGCAATTCCGAATATGAAGTTTGCGGCACTAAAGCGACGATTAACCATCATCTTTATGAATGTTCTCATTTGAATACACAAAATACAGCGCTATGCAACACGGTTGACAAACTTTACAAACGCCCCGTTACGTAAGATATTGTTACACCCTTGTACTAGTCGATGACCCGATTGCTTAAAAAGCACTGGTGAATTTTCTTTAACGTATGTAAACAGTATGAAAGGCTGTAACTATTATCAAGCGTCTTCATCGTGCTCGTATGGGCTGACAGATTTACTTCTTATTCTCTTCCTTTCCCCTAATCTTTTCTACCCTTTCATCCAATTCAGCAGGAGGAGGAGGCGTAGATATTAAGGAAAAGAAAGGAGGAGAGGTTGGCCTAGAGAGTGTTCCTTTAGCCTGCTACTCCTCACTGAAGTAAGGGGAAGTGAGAGATACAGGCAACGTAGGTAGCAGGTGATTATGACATCGTACGAAGAGCTACTGTACATTTTGTCCAATACGCGGTTGCGCACTTTAGACACAATAAATGCACGAGTTATATTGTCCACACAAAACGCTATCGCGCCAACACATTTCGTACTGTTTGCACGTAACACAGGTCCTAGAGACGACCGTCCAAGCCAGCCTCACACAGAAAGGTCAGGAGTGATTTTATGGTGCATTAGGCATGGTCAACTCTTCTCCACGCACCTAAGATATTTTTTTCTTAAAAGGGGCGGGAGTCCAATCAGTCAACACTAAACTTAAGTGACCGTAGCTCCGCCGCATATTGAGGGCATACGCAAAGTATGTGATCTATTGTCTTGGGAGTGTGACAAACGTTACAATCAGGGTCCCGTTCTCAATCTTGTGAAGGTATCGGTGGGTGTATGCCACAGAGAGCCGCAATGAATGGATGATTGTTTTCTGACCCCTCCAAAGCTGAATTGGAAGCCGGAATAGCAAACCAGCGTCAAGTCTATGAAGGCGCTCTTGCTGATGTTCGGAGTTGTCCCATTGTCCCCCAATGCAAAGTAGCCAATGAGACATAGTTCAGGACAACATTCGTTTGGGCTAGATGGTGCATACTTGACTTGGCGCTGGTCCTGTGTCGTTCTCCCCACTTGTGATCGTCTTAGTTGGCGCTGTTCCTTCCTAATTCAATGAGACAGTCTATGTAACCTTTCTTTATTTTATCTTTTTTTCTTCTCTCTCTCTCTTTCTCCGAGCCTGGCAGCGTTTTTCACATTGTCAAAAGGACACATAGATTAAATTAGTGGTCAGAAAGCAGTCATGGTGAAGAGTAATAACTCTTGGTCTAAGCACTGCGTGAAATTTAAAAAAAAAACGAATACAGCTTTTCATCTCAGGAGTATAGCCACGTCAGATGAAAAACTTCGGAGTGTATGCAGAGAGTCCTTCATATGTGAACGCTTTATGCCCGTTCAGGACACGTGCAACGGGTGTAGTGGGAAATCGCACGCCCACCAGCCTTACGCTCCAAAACACGTCGTGCGGCATCGTATCATGCGGGTAGGCAAGTGGGCCTCCCGTTTTATGGACACTTGAAGTTTGATTTTGATAATGGTTCGTAAATCTTGACCGTCGACTAAAGCACCAGTGCAGTTCTAAATCATCAATAATGTAGGTCAGGATCGCTAAGCTCTCTAAATTTTAATGACGAGTAAAATAGAATAAATTTGCCCTATTTTACTTTCTAGAAAGAACAAGAATGTTGCCCACCTAAACGTAGCTTGAATTCGCAAAGTAAGCTGATACGGCTTTCTTAGAAAGCTTCACCCAAGAAGAAAATCTGATCGAACCCATATGGAACCCAGAACAACTGCCTCTGAGCTTGCCATTTTAACTAACCAGCCATGGCATCTAACCAAGAAGCCAGCTTTGTGTAGAACGATGCTGAATTATTCGACAGATTGAAATAGCAGGAACACTAAATATGGCAAATCAGTTTGGCGGGAATACTCAGGGAGTCTAAATTTGACAGAGTAAACCTATACCAGTTTTACTTGGTTGAAAAATCAGTATGGGCTTCACTTGGAGCTTCGTGTTACTCTTAGAAATGAAACTTTTTCCATTTCATGAATGTTTTACGTTGAGCAGTTCCGCATAACAAATTTGCCACGTTCCACTTTCACTCTTGCTACAGGAAATAGAAACGGTCATATCTTCGAACATGTCTCTGGGAGTTGCTACTAAATTAAACTATTATTCGGATGTCCTGAAAACAGGCACCCATATATTATTAATGGCAACCAGACATATCGAGTCTAAGCCTTTCTGTTCTGTATACCGTATGAAAGAATGTGATGTCTAGGAATGGCTTCCCTCGTGGTTTAGTTTTCTGGTCGTGACAGATGCATTGCGACGAGGGCATGTGCAAAAATGTTCGTGTAATACTTAGATTAAAGTCTACGTTAGAGAATGTACAGATGGTCCCCATAATTGCCATTCTCCCTTCGCGACGTTTCTGACAGCCTAAAGGTGTTTGCTTTGTGTAGTTAGGCCCCAAAAGTTGTTAACATTATTTATCTGTGTGAATAAAAACACCTTAGCTAATGTCAGCCGGCTTGTTCACAATGCGCGTCTTTTTAGAGGGTTTCTCAATATCCAAGGCTACTGTGAATAAGGCTATTTCGGGTCAGTGGACCAAGTCAGGCATAGTCGCTACGGCTGCACAAATTCAATCAAAACCCATTCATAAAGTTAACATTATGCGTATATAATGCTACAGATTTAGCCTCTACAGAGGCCTATTTAATATCACGTTAAATTTTAAAAATTTTCATGCACTGGTTTAAGTTCGTAATATTTAGTTGTATTCATATAGATACGAAGAAAAATCTGTATAAACGCATTGAATGGTGTGGCTTATGCACCTGTGGGATCGTCGTTCTCAACATTCGGTGCGTTAAATCCCCACAGCAGTATATTCACTGCGGAAGCATGCGCGATACTCACAGCCGTCAAACATATAAAGCAGACAAATATCACTAACTGTGCTGTGTTCACGAACTCAATGAGCCTCGTTAGAGCCCTAATGAGCTTCCAAAAATATGACAACCCTCTTTATAACAAACTGGACTCATTGCTATGTGCAACATACGTGTGCAACCAAGTCATTGTTTTTTGCTGGGTACCAGGTCACAGAGGCATAACAGGCAATGTAGCCGCTGACGAAACTGCTACATCAGTAGCCTTCAGTGATACAGATGTAAATATACCCGTAGCAACCATAGACCTCAAACCCTCCATACGGCATCAGTTGAGGAAGCATTGGCAAAGACAGTGGCATACTGAAATGTCAAATAAGCTTCACGTCATACAACCAAAATGAGGGAAATGGATAACTAAAAGAACACAAAAACACAAAGAAGTGCTTCTTTGCAGAATAAGGATAGCGCATATCTACAGCACTCACTTCCGCCTACCCACTGGATGTGATCCTCCAACGTGTAGTAGATGCAGCGATAGTCTTACAGTTGACCACGTTCTTATTCAGTGCTCTGAAGTAGAAACAGAGAGCAAAAGTACTTCCCTTCCCTGTATCGAGAGCACGTACCCATCCACGGCAATTTTTCTCGGCAATGAACCACGTACTTTTCAATATTAACACGATCTTAAACTTTTTTGCAGAAACCGACAGCTTAAAAATAATGTGGCCCCATTATTTGTAGCACTATAGTGATACAAATAACCTGGCCAATTGGAGGTTGAAGCTGCAATGCAAGCATATCTGTAGAGCATGTACATGCCTCCGCGTCTTCGCGTCCTAAGGCTCTGTTGAGGTACTAGTAGTACTGTAACCCATGCACCTCACTTAATCATAGTTGTAAAGATTTTATGATCAAAACACACACCACTAATAATTCCCCTTATTTTAGTACAGTTACACTTTAAGAAATACACAAACGTATTTTAGGCCCCTTTACATGCCATGTTTCATTATTGGTCACCATCATTATTACATCTTGCGTTTGGCGCTCTTTGGTCTGAGCTGATCTTTGGGCCATTAAAATCTATTATTAAATCAATGAAATCAATCAATCGCATTGAATGGTCTTTCTAGGTACTACGGGGCAAGACAGTGTCAAAAAGCAACAAACCAATGGTGCTGCAATTGTCCTTCAGTCTAATCAACCAAGAAGACTAGCGACAATCAGGATAGGGAGTTCGGCAAGTATGTCAACATTTATGACGTAAAAGCAGCGCAGAGTACAAAAGTGCGCGCCCATTTGTGGCGTTTTCTGTACACCAGTGCCTACAGTGTTTGTACTTCTTTCCTCTAACCAAGCACCTTTCTTTTTTCTGCTCTCTGGTACGTGCTTTGCGCTGCTTTTACATCGTAACCTAACAGGCTCCAGCGTTGACGGAGAAAATAATCGATCGCGAACACCCTTGGCAAACCGGCTGCCAAGTTCTTGGCTCCACCCGAAAAATTCTGCGATGTTTTGAAGACTGAGTCTTGCAGATGAATGTTCTGAAGCGAGAAATGGCGGCGAAGTTTTTTCAGCTATTTAACAGTGACGTATGCGAATAGGCCCACAGAGAGAAGGGGGCATGAAGCATTTGCATCGCTTGTTCGGTTTTGAACAAATATTACAAAAACCAAGAACAGGAAAAGTGTACAGCGAGGCGTAGACAGTGGAATCCTCACTCCTTACTGAATCACAAATACGAGTCATCAGGTGCACCTTGGAGCTTCGATTTGTCAAACGTAAGTAGTTGCGCCAACATTTTACTCCGCGCCGTCAAGTTCAATCTTCATACTGCGGCTGCTTCCAGTGGGAAAACGCCATGAAACACCGCCTGAAAAGCTGCGAAAGCGGCAACTTCACGTAGACTGACTCAGGGCGTAAATCATGAAGGAATATTCCACCTTACCTACAGAAAACGTGTGCGTTGATGAATTTTAAACTTCTAAAAGAGATTGAGTGCTTGCCATAACCGCATGCATGCAAGGGAACACGTGCGTTACCAGCATACAGAACTTGCTCATGCTTACATTGCACTTAGTGTTACACTGACGAACATAAGGAACAAGACTCGGACGTACGTGGCGCGTCCTGTTCCTTATGCTCGTCAGTGTAACACCAAGCGCAATATAATCATGAACGCCCGCCAGCTAGCCCAGTTCATTGCTTTACTATAGAACCTGCAGTCGAACATGCAAATAATACGCCGCCGCACATAGCCAAGCTGCACGATATTTTTGCATGAAAGGTGAGAGAAAGCAGCGAGATGTATTTATTGTTCCACGCACATGCATAGACACATGCCCGTATGCACATACATAGAGCGAAAGTGAGAGAGAACGCAAACGCAGATAATGAGCAAAACTAGAACGAGGTAAAAGCAGGAACCAACGTTTCGGCAAGTGGACTTGTCTTATTCAAGGCCTTGAAAAAGACAAGTCCAATTAACGGGACGTTGGCTCTGCTTTTGCCTTGTTCTCAATTTGCTCATCGTCTTGCATTTCATCTCCTGCCTTCCCCGTGTTCTCCACAAACGGACACTCAAATACGTACAGTCAGCCATGAATGTTCAGGGTACACGTGTTTAAATTAAATTATGGTGTTTTACGTGCCGAAACCAATTTCTATTTATTAGCCACGCCATAGTGGAGGACTCTGGAAGTTTCGACCATCTGGGGTTCTTTGACGCGCACCTAAATCTAAGTACCACAGGCGTTTTCGCATTTCGCCCCCATCGATATGTGGCCGCCGCGGCCGGGATTCGATCCCGCGACCTCGCTCTCAGCAGCCAAACATCACAGCCACTAAGGGCCAGACAATGAAATCTTCCTTACCTCAGTAAGGAAGCCTTCATTGCAGTGAGGCTACCTTATGTCACTCTGAAAGGTTCCTTACTGAGGCGCCCTCGGTGAAGGCTTCCTTGGTGCTTCCTTGGTACTTCCACAGCATAAGAAGCCAAACAATGAAATCTTCCTTACCTCACTAAGGAAGCCTTCATTGGGGTGAGGCTACCTTATGTCACTCTGAAAGCTTCCTTACTGAGGGGCCCTCGGTGAAGGCTTCCTTGGTGCTTCCTCAGCATAAGGTAGCTCCAAAGCTACCTTCATGCGTCCTTACGCCGCTCCTGGCCCTGAACGAGCGCTTCACCTCACTGCTTAACCACGTGGCATTCGCTTGCGCATGCGCACTGTTGCCCACCTGCGGAGAAGCGCGAGCACGGTACGTCTTGCCAGGCATGTTCGTTTCAGTCACGCGTGCGGCATGCAAGCATTGCTAGGCGTTGCTAGGCGTTGCAAGACGCCGGCGTGCCAGCGTTGCTGGAGCATATCAAGTTTTGCACTGTAATGCGCAACTTTTTTTTAACTTTAGTAAACGAAACTAGAAGAAAGCGTCCACGCTTCTCTATATTAGCTATTCAATTTAAAGATTGTGCGACGATACAACATTTTTTAATAGAATAATGGTGTTCGCGGAAAGATTTGAAGAGATAATCTCGAACCCAGGCACGCGGCAACCGCTCCTTAGGTGAGGACGGGTGAAGGGAGCTTTCAGAGTACGCTTGCTTCCTCCATCGGTCCTACGCTGTAAGGAGGCCTCACGTCAGGTTAGGAAGCGCTCGAAGGAAAGGAACTAGGGGTGTGTGAATATTCGGAATTTCGAATACGAATCGAATATTTTCCATATTCGAAGCGTATTCGATTCGAGAAATGCATGTTCGGAAATTCACGAATATCCGAGGACGGCCGAATAACGGTGGAAACGGCGAATATTCGGATAGACTGCGAATAATTGAGCAATTAACCAATTGTATGCTTGCTCCGCATTCTCCTAAGAACGTGTTTATTAACTGAGAACTTCGCATGATCCGCTCATTATCTGTGTGCTCTGTTTCAGTCTATCTGCTTCAGGCATTTGAGACATGATCAGTTTCGGTTTCTTTTTCACCAAGCTTTATAATTCCAATTATTTTTGGAATGCCCCATTGCCTTGAAGGTTGCAAAGGCAACTCAGGGTTTGCTAACATTGTTGCAAAATGTATCAAGGCTCTTTGTGCGGAGTGGAAATTTGATGAAGTGGCCAGCCTAGGCATGTTTCTTGATCCGCGCTTTATGGCCACAGTTCATCAGGCATCTGGTCAGATGATCAGGCTGAAAAACCTTGTGACAAGGGAGCTCCAGGAAGCCATCCTGGAACACCGTGGGGACACCGCCGTGCCAGCGTCGACTTCGTGTCCACTGGTGGCATCGAGTGTATGGAATGCTTTTGACGATCTAGTGATGAACAAAGAGAAGACACATTTGGCATCTGCCCCTGAGAGGGAAGTCACAGACTACGCGCAAAAGCCTCTTCTGGAAAGGGGCATGAATCCTTGTGAGTGGTGGCAGTCCATTGGCCGCTTCAGGTACCCGCTTTTAAGTGCACTCGCCCGGAAGTACTTGGCGATCCCTGCCACTTCAGTTCCTAGTGAAAGAGTCTTTTCTACCGGTAGAAATGTGACAGTGCATAGAGAGCGTTCACTTTCTGGCCATATTGAGCAGTTAATTTTCCTTCACGACAATCTGTAACAAGCGTTTTACCTGACTGAGGGCATTACCTGAGTCCATTATCTATAATTGAGTACCTCTTTAATTTGAAGCAACCTTGTAAAATGCAATGTTATTTTTAAAAGGGTAATAAAGCTATTGTTACCTCTCTTGCAATTTTTTAATACTACACATGTATTCGATATTCGATTCGATATTCGAAGAGAGTTATTGGCCTTATTCGTATTCGATTCGTAATCGAAAATTTCAATATTGGCACACCCCTAAAAGGAACGTTTTTTTGTTTGGGCCAAGCTACCTTCATGCGTCCTTACGCCGCTCCTGGCCCTTAACAAGCGCTTCGCCTCACTGCTTAACCACGTGACGTTTGCTTGCGCGTGCGTGCTGTCGCCCACCTTCGGAGAAGCGCGAGCACGGTACGTTTTGCCAGGCACGTTCGTTTCAGTCACGCGTGCGGCATGGAAGCGTTGCTAGGCGTTGCTAGGCGTTGCACGACGCCGGCGTGCCAGCGTTGCTGGAGCACATCAAGTTTCGCACTGTAATCCACTGCTTCTTTAGATTTAGTAAACAAAACTAAAAAATAGCGTCCACGCTTCTCTATATTAGCTCATCAACTTAGAGATTGTGCGACGATACAACGTTTTTTATTGAATAGTGGTGTTCTGGTGTTCGCCTAAAGCTTTTAAGAGATAATCTCGAACCCAGGCATGGCGGCAACCGCTCCTTACGTGAGGACGGGTGAAGGGAGCTTTCAGAGTATGCTTGCTTCCTCCATCGCTCCTTCGCTGTAAGGAGGCCTCACGTAAGGTTAGGAAGCGCTCGAAGGAAAGGAACGTTTCATTGTTTGGGCCTAAGCAACCACGGCGGCTGCACAAGGGAGTTGCGGAAAAGCTGACACCCCACGAAGTTTGGGCACGTAGCCCCGAATGCAGTCTTTCCCTCTGCAATGGTTTTTGCGACCTACACTGCTGACCTATTAATTTGGAAGTGACATGCCGTTACAGTGTACCAAATAACCTTTGTCGAGAAACTGGCGTGTCGTAAACCTGGCACAGACACATTCGTGCATGCACGCATTCATGCAGGCGCGCAGAGATATGCACGTGTAATTGAGAGCAAACGTTTGATAGAGAAACTTCTTGCACGCACTGAAAAGCAACAATTTCTATCTCATATTCAAAAATGCAATATATGGTTTTGATAATACCGTTACCGAGTAGTGATGGTGAAAAAACAAAGCAGCAAAACTGTCAATAGCCTAACTAAACTTTTATTGGGCGAACCTGTGCCCAAAAAAGCAAGTCGCACTCAAAGCACGATAGCGGCGAACACAGTTGGCGATCGTCGAAATCTGATCAGCGGGTCAAGCGAGTCTGCTTTTATCTAGATTCTAGTGTAATCGCTGGTGCCTGCGTGACGCTATCGGTGCCTATGGTGCCTGCGTGATGCTGCGTGGGTGCACCAAGTGACGCTAATCTTCGCCCTCCCGTGCGCCCAACTCACGCGATTGATAAACTCGAAGTGAAGCGTTCGGCTGTTTCGCAGCGGATGGCCAGACCGAAAGAGAGTTGGTAAGTGCGCGTTTGTCTTCCTCCCCGTGCTACCTCGCGTTCAGCCGTTCAGCTAAGCGCACGGAACGTATGCCTGGCAGTGTCCGATTTGGTTTCACGTTTCTTGTTTACGTGCCCTTCGCGCCCGTGTGTGCCGTGCGTCCGTGCTTGGCGTTTGAACGGACGGCGCACGTGCATGCAGGCTCTCAAGGAAAGATGGCATTGGTGCATAGGAGTAGCAAGCAAAGAGCCACCAATTCGTTGGTGTCGACGCCCGCCCTGACTAATCTCCCATTCTCGTTAAAGGCGAAAGCGTTTCTAGGCTCCCATTGGAGAAAGCGTCCGAACTTGCCAGTCGTGTCCGTAAGCCGTCCGCCGCCGCCATGCGAAGAACTACGGCAGCATGGCAAACGAAGCAAAGTGGAAGCGCCCTCCTGTGCAGTGACCATCAGCTGCGAAACAGCCGAACGCCGCACTTGAAATTTATCAAGCGCGTGACTTGACCGCACGACAGTGAGGACGAAGATGGCGTCGCGCGGTGCACCCTCAAAGCAGGCGCCCGATGGATATAGCAGCGCCGTGGTGTGGCCCCGCAGCCGCTCCTGCGCCCGGAGTCGTAGGCCGCGTGTTTTTGATTGCGACTGTACTTTATGGAGCGTGGTTTCGAGTATCTGGCCACAGCCCTTTATTCGCATCTCAGAGTTCACCTCCATTTGAGAGGGAATAGCCCTACTGGTCAACCGCGTCTAAGAAATCTGCATTACAAAACGTTCTGTCATAACTACGTCGTGTTCATTGGACTATGTCTCTTGTTTCCACCTTGGGAGTGTCGGTGAAGTTTCCGCCACAAACAGGCATTCAACCGAGAACTTCATAACTAACGACCATCTTTATGACGCTCCCTGAGCGAGACCAGGTAAAGACGATCCCCGACCATCTGTTGAAAGTGCAGTGGCAACGCTGCCCTACATGCAACGATAAATGTAATCAATCCATCAACAACAAAACCAAAACAGCTTCACAGACGAAGAGCTAAAGTTCGGGCTAGCTGGTTGTACATGTTGAATGATTGCAGCAAGGTACAGGGAAACAAGACATTCGTACACAAAGAAAAGATGAAGACGAAAGTAGTCAAGCATGGTTATCATTGAGTATATGCTCTATATGCGCTCATATCACCAAGAGAAAACATGGCACGTGTAAAAAAAATTTGTTGGAGGACGGGACCCATTCCGAGTCTCTAGCTTTTTTTCGTCTTTTCCGCAAATACACTTGTGATGCACTAATTCACATGCCGCCACCGATATACTGCATTGTGAAGGCTTCCATAATTTCACTTTTTATAATATCTCTTCATCGGAAGATAATATTTGTGCACTCGAAGTTTGGTTGTCCCTGGTGCATGCTGCAATGTGTAGCGATGTTTCCGGGATGACTGATTTGCGTACAATTTTGAGTATTCTCACGCAGGCGCCTATGTACGCATCTCCCGGTTTGTCCTATATACTGATTTGCACAGGAGAGTGAATCACGTAAACTATCGGAATCAAAATTATCAGAATAGTGCTTGCCTGAGCTCGTTGGTTCTACATAGCAGAATTGGTCTCCAGCAGAACGATCTGACACGGACAGGAAGAGACGACCACACACATACTCTTAAAGAAAATCAACAATAAACAGAATACGGTTGAGTTTCCAAAGGAAAAACCAAAATAATGGCCTATCGTAATACTTTATGTTCAAAATGTGTATCATGAACAAAGAAAGATCACGAATAGACATGGCATTCCAATGCTTTTCACAGAACCTAACCAATCAATTATTAGTTGTCATAGAGTTAACGGCAACCATAAATCTAAGCATGACGTGTTGGACGCCAAACACTCTATATGCCTGTGCCACGCGATGAAGAAGCAGCTTGCTGGGTTTTCCTTTGCTGCGGAAAGCAGTAAATGGCACAAATCTGGAGGTTACGCGCCTGCGCAAACATAGTCATAACTATAAGCAAATCAGGCATACCGGAAACACAGCTTGCAGCAATGGCGAGTGCCATTCAAATTTCGACCGCACGGGCCACGTTTACCGGTTAAAAGATAGTAGAAAAGGAAAATTATTGAAGCCTTCGCATTTCAGCAGATTGGTGACGGCATGTGCTTTAGTGCACCCTCAGTTCCACTCAGTGAGGATGAGGTGCATTTATTCGGGGAAAAGAAGATAGAAAGTTTGAAAACCACGCATGTCAGTAGAGACACCGTATAGGTACTCTCCTGTTTATTTTCTTTTGCGAATGCATGGTAATCCTTTAGAAGTGCCATGTATTGATTTGTTGATCTCAGCGCATAAATGTACAGAAAGAGTGTGTCAAATGAACAGTTATCTTTTACTTGGCCATTGTCGTCTTTTCATTTCATTTCATTTATTGAACCCTCAGGGCCAAAGGCATTAAAGAGGGGAGTGGTTACAAAACAGAAATACATAAATAAATACAATGCATATTACAGAACAAGTATTATCATCCTCCTGTTACACAATGTTAGCTAGTGCAGAACGAAAATGCTGGTTATCAATTATGTCGACGGTATCTGCGGGAAGGCGGTTCCATTCGCGTGATGTGCGAGGCAAGAAAGACTGAAATGCAGTTTTAGTGTTACGTGTTTCAATACCAACTTTGTGACGATGGTCAATGCGATTTGACACGTACCTGGGGGACGAAATGAGGGAATCGCGTAGCATGGGGTAATGGTATAGTTTATGAAAAAGGCTCAAACGAATTGCCTGCCGGCGGGGTGCTAGAAGAGGTAAAGAAAGATGAGCTTTCGTGCTTGTTACACTTGCGGTAAGGTTAAAGTTGGACAGGATAAAACGAGCAGCGTTATTTTGAACCAGCTCAAGTAAAGTTATCAGTTTTTCATGATGCGGATCCCATATCGCGGCGGCATATTCCAAATTAGAACGTATTAGTGTTTTATAAAGCAGTAATTTCAAAGAACGAGTTTTGGAAAAGTTACGGCGCACGCAGCCCAACATGCGGTTAGCTTTGTTAGTAATGTATTCAACATGGCGCGTCCAGTTAAGGTCAGCAGAAGTATGAACACCCAGGTATTTATATGAAGTAACTGCTTCTAACGCAACGTTATTTAGGTAGTATACAGGCGGAGAGTTGGCACTTCTTGATCTTCACATAATTTTGCACTTATTAGTGTTAAGTTCCATAAGCCATTCATTACTCCAAAAAAAAATGTTAGAGAGGTCACGCTGAAGACTATTAGCATCGTCGGGGGATTTTATTTCGCGGAAAACAACACAGTCATCAGCAAACAAAAGAATGTTAGATGATACAATGGAAGGGAGATCATTGATGTAAATAAGAAATAAAAGGGGTCCAAGCACTGACCCTCGTGGCACGCCCGAGTAAACTTCGCTGAAAGGTGAGTTAAAATTATTGGCTTAAATGAATTGCGATCGGTTAAGAAGAAAGTATTCAATCCATTTCAGAACATTGTAGTCGATATTCAGTTGGGTTAGCTTTAAAAATAATCAGCGGTGACATACCTTGTCGAATGCTTTCGAGTAATCTAGGAAAATGCAGTCAGCTTCTGATGCACGATCTAAAATATGGTGAAGTTTGATAGTGAAGCTGACAAGTTGTGTTTCGCAAGAAAATGACCTACGAAAGCCATGCTGTGCGGGTGTAAGAAATGAATTAGACTCGAGAAAGTTCACAAGGTTAGTGAAGATTACATGTTCCAATAGTTTGCAACAAGTACTAGTGAGAGAGATGTGGCGATAATTTATTGGGGATGTTCTATTTCCTGACTTGAATAATGGAACTACCTTTCCGACTTTCCATTGTGTTGGCAGAGTGGAACTATCGAGAGTCTGCTGAAATATCTTTGTTAGTATTAAGGAAACTGTAGACAATTGTAGACAATTGCATTGTAGAAAATGTTGTAGAAACTGTAGACAATTCATTCATTCTTTTTGTGTTCGAGTGTCTTATTTCCCTGTAGCATGCTGGCAACCATTATTCAAGAAAGACACCGACCCGGACTATCTGAGAACGGTGTTGGCCGAGCAGTATTCGGGATTCTAGCTCGTATGGGTCCTACGTACATTTCTAACCAGGGCACCACAACGTGACCTCATTGTGGGCTCTGGAGGCATGAAGTCGAACAAGTGACCCGAGAAGCCGTCGCCAAGTGAGTATGTTTATTCTGCATTTACTAAGAACTAGAAATGTATGGGACAAATGTATTTGCAGCGACATTCATGCTTATGGAATTGAGGAGAACCTAAATTCGTCTATTGGACCGAAATTACGCAAGTTAGTTTTACGCCAGCCTTTCAACATATGTCTGGCGTAAATCACCTTGCGAATTTGTCAACGTGAGACGAGGTACTAAAACAGGCTCCCTGGTAACTAACGCGCATCCTAAAAAAAAAATATTGCGAGCCATTTCACTGTTGGAAGGTGGATAACCAGCGAAGCCGTTTAGCGCACGACACAGAGGTGACACAGAATTTTGAACAAACGTACGAACGTATTTATTGTCCTGATGTACAGTCATCGTGACAATGTAGGAATGTACACACATTCGCGTATCACCTCTGTTTGGTTACAGGCTTAGACGGACGAACCAAGGAATCAAACTATAGCTTCTTTTTTCATTCCCTATATATTTGTGAGGCAGGGAACGAAGGTTGAATCCTTGGAATTCTGCCAGCAATATTAAATCTTAACAATCGTAAAGTCTATTAGGCATACAATGCGTTCTGTTCTGTTTCTTCTTTTCTTACACCGCCAACGGCGCTTTATAATCGTACATTACATTCCTAAATAGCTTTTAAGGAACGGAAGAGTACAAAACATCAGAGCACGCCACCCTATTGCATCTTTATAAAAATGAGGCTAGCCTTGCCGTGATGTCACATGCGCACACATTCCACCGACAAATTACACTGTAATAAAAAAAGAACGTAGATATCAGCCAAATAAAACTAACCAGAAGAGGCGTCTAACTCGCACTCGAGTTAATAAACCAGTCTTCATGCCATCTGTACAATAAGCACACCAGTCTACGCACGCGCATGGATGTCGTATTATTCTAGTGGTCTTAAAAGCAAACACTAGTTGCACGCCAAATGATAATTAGGAGAAACCGCAGGCGCTCGTTCAGCTGCTGTTCCATCTAAGTTAAGACATAATACTGCAACAACAACATTTCTGAGCGCAATTGTTTTAAAGCGAAACGTTTACTGGCCGCGAACTTGCGATTTCGCCGTGGCCGTGCTCCGAGGAGGTACATGACGTCACACCACCTTATCCGTCACACGACGTTCCTCGTCGTTGCGCTCGCCTCCGGTCGCTTCGCAAGCTGCGTCGCATGCCTGATAACATGTCGGAGGATCGAAAAGGACAGCTCGCGTGCGCTGCAACCAGAAATGAGGCGGCAGTATGGACGGTGACAATTCTGATAAGCAGGATGAGGCCTGGAATCGACTTTGGAACGAGATGAAGAGGATACGAATCGCCCAGGAAGCAGACGAACAGCGCGCCGAATGACTGGCTAAACGCCGCAACATAGCTAGACAACCAAACTATCCTGGACTTGCAATCAAGATTAACCAAGGCTAACAATGCTGTGCCTTAGCTTTCGCTACGTATATTCTGGCATAGCCGAGCTAAGCCACTGCCAATTTTGTTCATCTACCTAAAGCGCCGCGAAAAAAAGGACGAGTGTGCTAATAGTTTTCCGAGCACGCCAATGCACGAAGGATATAGTGAAAAGTGCAAGTTAGCAAAAATGAAATCAAGATCCGGAACTGCCTTCACGCGTAGCAAAGCAACAAGAGGAGCCAGCTTCTGCTCGTTCATAGTTTATTTACGCTATACTTTTGACAGCGAGCAAAAGCAATAAAGTCGTTCCACACAACCGATATAGAATTGCGCCTTCATACAGTAGGTTAGGTTGCTGCATTTCATTCGCTTTGCTCCCTGTCGGTACCATAGCGCAAGTAATCAATGGCTCTTCGCTGGTCCGCGGATATGCAGTTGACAATGCGAAGTATGCTAATTAAGACATGACAAATAATGTGCACTCTTTGCTGCGCATGCGCGATTAGCATCTTTACTTCCTGCCTTCGACATGTCATTAATAAATAAATGACGTCGTATAGAATGGCGCTCTTTCTTGTTCATCCATAATTTTTACTTGCAAACCATGCGCTCAGTTCTCAAGCTTTATTCACGCGCCAGAGCTTTGCTGCATAATTTTTACAAGCCGGTATCATAACACACGTAGCTTATTCCGGCATCTGAGATGGATGACATTTAAAAAAAAAATATTTTGCGGAACGTTCTCCACCTGAAGAAATGAATGGCCTGCCAAAGCTCGTTCAGAAGATACTATTCGTGCTATTTACCGTTATAAACTACGGCAGCCAATAATTTCTCTCTCATTTACCGTGGCGAAACAAATTCAGACTCCCGTACCGAATGCCTTACACGATCTACAGCCTTTGTCTTATGCTTCTTCACGATATTTTACAAAACTCTTGCTAAGGAGTCTTTAACGACGCTTTCTGCTTGTCTCTTTCGACAAAGAACATTTATTCTGGTGGGTTTTCTGCTCAATTTTTGAGACTATTTAAAAGGGTATGTGTTTGTGCGGTCATTTCTTTTTCCTTTTTTTGTTACTGCTTTACACATGCATACTTTGAAGGATAAAAATAACGATTAAAATTTTACTTTGTTTACTAGCATCGTATTACATTGTCTGGATAATGCAGCTAACCAATCTATATTTAATAATTGTGGCACTAATGATGTAATAAAGCAAATACTATATCAGAAATTTTTTGTGCAAGTGTACTTTTCATAGGCAGAAATACAGGTGAACAAGTGATTCAAATTTTCCTTGGTGGGGAACTGTATTTGAGAATTACAATGTTAACAAAGAAGACAGCTTGGAGGGAATCGTGCTTGAGATAGGAGGGGGAAAGTAACATGGCAACATAAATGGCGTAGTGATTTCCGCTGTCACTTATACAGCAACATCGCTGGTCGCGAAGAGAACAGAACATAACTCGGCTGGCTAATCGCATTCGCGCCCTTTCCGCTGCAAATGCCACTAAGCTCAGTGTTCTCTATTACCATCGATTGGCCACCCGAAAGAAGGCCGGGCGCTAAGAGACTCTGTGAAAGTATACGGCACCGTGATATTCCGGTCTTCATTTGGTACAGTTTTGCCGAAATCGACCGGTACTTATCACCAGAAAGAAATGCACAACGTTGTCAGCTACCCAAACCAGCTCATCTGTTGATCTCGATCAAAGGTCAGAGGTAACTCTGACGAAAGAGTTAACCGTGCGTTCATCGTTAAATTTCGCAATTTCTCCGAACCTGCCTACCTTATTAATTCACACAAGTTAGAGCTGCTTTCGGGTACCACTGTTGGAAAGCCTAGAGCCAAACAATAAAATCTTCCTTACCTCAGTAAAGAAGCCTTCATTGCGGTGAGGCCACCTTACGTCACTCTGAAAGCTTCCTTACTGAGGGGCCCTCGGTGAAGGCTTCCTTGGTGCTTCCTCAGCGTAAGGTAGCTCCGAAGCTACCTTCATGCATCCTTACGCCACTCCTGGCCCTGAACGAGCGCTTCACCTCAACGCTTAGCCACTTGACGTTTGCTTGTGCATGCACGCTGTCGCCCACTTGCGGAGAAGCGCGAGCATGGTACGTCTTGTGAGGCATCTTCATTTCAGTCACGCGTGCGGCATGGTAGCGTTGATAGGCGTTGCACGACGCCGGCGTGCCAGACTTGCTGGAGCACATCAAGTTTTGCACTGTAATGTAGCACTTTTTATGTTTTGTAAACCAAACTCGAAGAAAGCGTCCGCACATGTCTATATTAGCTCTTCATATTAAAAATTGTTCGATAATACAACATTTCTTTATTGGATAATGGTGTTGGCGTAAAGCTTTTAAGAGATCATCTTGAACCGAGGCATGCGGCAACCGTTCCTCACTTGACGACTAGCGAAGGGAGCTTTCAGAGTACGCTTGCTTCCTCCATCGGTCCTTCGCTGTAAGGAGGTCTCACGTAGGGTTAGGAAGCGCTCGAAGCAAAGGAACGTTTCAGTGTTTAGGCCCTAAGGTCGTTTCAAAATTTAATTAAGATGGCACTGATGATTCTTCAGAGAATCATTAGAACCAGTGCAATCAAATTTAAGAGCACGTTTAGCACGTCAGCAGCAATATATCGGCATTGAGGATAATTAGCAAATGTCTCCTTATAGCACTTGCGACCTCTCTGAGCTATTCAATAATGTGTTGTTTCCTAATTTTCTTACATACCAAAATATGAATTATGTGTACCTTGAGTGGGCAATGCTCAAGAACACTTTCGCCCACTAACCCCTCTAAAACACGCCACATCCCAATCCTACCGTCAGCGTAATCTTCGTAGAAGTCCTGCGATCTCGTATCGCCACCATCGTGGATCCATAAAGTTCCGCAGTGTGTGTAAAATAACGATGTTTATTTCTTTTCCCTCAATAAGTTTGTACACGACTTGTACAATTGAACGGGATGTATTGAGTGGACGTTTTTTAATGCATTTTCTGAGGATTTTCATCGCATATAGTTTCATTATCGGCTTCGCCTTAATAGCCTAACTTTTACACCCTCTGAGTCCCGTGCAAGCGCTCGCTGAACACCGTCCTCCCAATCGAGTAAATACACTTTCCTGTAAAGGCTGCACCTCCACATTAACGCTTCAAATGCAAAAAAGCCTGCCGTCTGAAACGGCCACGAAAGGGATAATGAACAAAACAATAAGTTGGGCTGTACTGGTACATTACACCTCTACAATACAAGAAAATCCTATCTTATTATGAGAGCAGACCTGATAGGCCAGAAAAGCCGCTAAGCTGGAAGAAGGATAATGACACCTCTTTGAAGCTCCCGCGCCGGCTCTCAGTGTCACCGTCCACTTTGACGGCGTCTACTTTGCCGCAGGAGATTTTTTTATCTGAAAACATGGGCCATGTTCTGAACATAGGAATGTTAGCGAACAGAATAGGAAACAGGAGAAGAAAACTGAGCAGAATGCAAGCACTAATTGAAGGTAATGCGCTGCCATTCCTCTTTCCCTTCTCTCGATTTTGTTTTCCTGTCTTAAATTCTGTTCCCTGGCATTCTAATGGTCAAAACCGTGTGCCAACTCGCCAAATAAAGAAACCTCGTGGAGTGCATTGTATTCAAAAGGCGTCAATGAGGGAATTTTACAAGTTTCGAAAATTTTGGCGGCGTCGCAGAGGCCCAAGTACGAGATCTTACACTAAAATTTATGACATCCAATTGATTTACCGGCGCTTGGTTTTGTCATAAATTCAGAAAACGAAAGTTTGGACTTCATTCCTATTTTAGTAGTCAGTCTCTTACCGCAAAATTAGCGGAAGTAGAGCTTGGGATAGTTCATCAGTTTAAAATGATTTACTGCTGGCGTCTGCAAGGGATACAAATCAGCGTCGTCGCTACCGCTGCGGGTGTCATAGGCACTTGGCAACTTCTCCGAATTACAAGGCTAAACAGAACAGATGCTCTGGTTGCGGAAAAGTAAATTATGGGCTTTTACGCGCCAAAACCACTTTCTCATTATGAGGCACGCCGTAGTGGAGGACTCCGGAAATTTCGACCACCTGGTGTTCTTTACCGTGCACCTAAATCTAAGTACACGGGTGTTTTCGCATTTCGCCCACATTGAAATGCGGCCGCCGTGGCCGGGATTCGATCCCGCGACCTCGTGCTCAGCAGCCTAACACCATAGCCACTGAGCAACCACGGCGTGTTGTTGCGGAAAAGTAGACTACTTTTAGGTTATGTGCCGCAGTTCCAATTTTAAAGAAAGGGTGAGGGATGTGTAAGAGGACACCGAGCATCGCGTCACGCTGCTACATGTCTCGACCGGCGTTTCGCATCTCAGCATTTACATCGAACTGCAAGTTGAAGGTATTCCGGTGAATGTTTTAGTAGATATAGCGTCATCAGTATCCGTAATACCGAAGGACATTTACATGAAGCATTTTCTAAGTATTAAGGCGTTCCTACCACCTGCTGTTGCTTTATTCGATAACTCTAACAGCAACATCATGGTTAAGGGCTGTTTTCCAGCTACCGTTGCTTACAAGCAGCGCACTGTCCCTGTTCTCTTGTATGTAGCACAGCAGGGAACCGGAGTACTTGGATTAGGCGCCATCAGCATCCCGTACTTGCATATAAATGGGGCTCAATTCAAATGCCTGCAAATGAAAAGTGTCGCTTCCGACCTTTTACCTCTGGAATATCACGACAAATTCAGCCACTTGCTCTCGGACGAGAAAGGACGCGTAAAAGGCTTTGCTCATCAGATCGATCACAAGCTGGATGTGACTCCAGTGGCGCTAAGCCACGTCAACTTCCTCTGTCCCTTCGGGAACAAGTTTCTGCGGAAGTACAGCGGCTTGAGAAGGCTGCTATAATCGAGGAAGTGGATGCTTCTGAATAGATATCTCCGGTGGTAGTGGTCCGAAAGAAGAGCGGCAGCATTCGGCCTTCGTGAAGCCAACAGAGCTCTCATCGTTGACGGAGAGCTTCCACATAGTTACGACCTACAACATCAGCTAGCAGGGGCAACACACTTTTCAAAAATTGTCTTAACATCAACTTACCATCAACTGGAATTAACGCCTGAAAGCCATGATCTGACGACATTCATTACGCACGATGGCCTTCTTCGGTTCCGTCGAGTGTGTTTCAGTCTCGCCTCTGCACCAGCCGCTTTTCAGAAGATGATCACTTCAATCCTGAGAGGCTGCAGTGTTGTACTTTGCTACATAGATGTCATCGTCTACGGTAAATCTGCGGAAGAGCACTCTACGAACCTTCGTGATGTTCTTCAGTGCATCTCAGCAGCCGGTCTGCGTCTTAACGAAAAGTGCTTGTTCAATGTGCAAGAACTGACATTCTTGGGACATGTCGTCAGCCACAACGGCTTGTCACCTTTGAAATCGAAGGTTGAAGCTGTTGTTTACGCCCCAGTGCCCACGAATATCCCATAGCTAAGCTCATTCCTTGGACTTGTCAGCTATTATTCCAAGTTCGGTCCCCACTTTGCGGAAGTCGTAGAGCCTCTTCGCGAGTTACAAGGAGCTTCTTTTTCCTGGGACGACAAGGCTGCTCAAAGCTTCCGTGTGGTAAAGCAACTACTCGCAACAGGGAAGGCCGTGCAAATGTTTAACCCCTCGCTACTTCCGGTAGTGACTACAGATGCTCCCGACCACGGTCTGGAAGCAGTGCTACAATATAAGTAGGGAAATGAACTCCGCGCCGTTTCCTTCGCGTCTTGAACGCTGTCGCAAGCGGAGCGCAAGCACTCAGCAGGAGAAAAGAAGACACTCGCATGCGTATGAGCGTGTGAACACTGGCATGTTTTTCTCTAGGGAAGGACGTTAGAGCTACGAATTGATCATCAAGCTCTCGTTACTCTCCTCTCATTCCGGGACTCAGGCCGCCGGTCTACCCCAATTGCAAGATGGTAGGCACGTATTCTGTACTACAATTTTGTTGTACTATATCACCATGGAAATGATAACAAGGTGGCGGATGCTCTATCAGGATTACCTCTGTAAAACATACAAGAACAAGAGGAAGAAGTTGTGTTGCTTTCCACCTCCATCACAAAGGCACAACTTCAGGAAGCTGATCAATCCGACTTGCTGTTACAGCAGCAGGTGAGTTAGGTCAAAACTAGGTGGCCGGCGCAATGCAGTTTTCAGCCTGAATTGCGGCCCTTTTTCTACGTGCGGGATGAGCTGACAGTTATGGACAGCCTTCTATTGCGGGATGAGCGCCTGTTCATACCAGTTACCTTGACATCAACACTCGTGGAGTTGGCGCATGAAGGTCACCAAGTAATGGTGCGCACAAAGCAGAGGCTTTGCACGCAGTATTGCTGGTCAGGACTCGACAAACAAGTGGAGCAGGCAATCTCGTCTTGCAGTGTCTGCCCAGCAGTAGATAAGTCAGCGAAGCCCACAATAGCACCACTGGAACCCATTCCGATACCTGAGCGTGCTTGGCAGAAACTAGCGCGGAACATTGTCCTTTAACAAGAGCTAAGGAGAGCTCCAAGTTTGCAATAACGTTAATTGACCTTTATTCGAAGTGGCCCGAAGTTTCAAGTGTGCCATCTTATGCTGTAATCAGATTCTTGAAAGAAGTGTTCAGTAGAGAGAGGTACCCAGATGAGATATTAACAGATCATGGACCGCAGCTTAAGTCCACCCTGTTCTAGTATTTTCTGCGAAAGCGTGAAATTAAGCACTCCTGCTCATTGATTTATCATCCTCAAAGTAACGGACAGGTGGAACGCTTCAATAAGGTCTTGAAAGACGATGTGCAGCTTGTAGTTTTCGCACATCGACCTATTGAGACAGCAGTGTTGGAGTACCTGGCTGTTCATCGCAGCACACTACACGCAACAATGGGTGTTCCACCAGCTGTACTCTTGCATGGACGCGCTGCACGCACCATAGTGGGCTTATCCCCAAGCCCAAGTTTTTTTAAAGCCGGCACCCGAAATTGCCCACTTGCTGAAGAGGGTGAGAGATAAACAAATGAGCAGTAAGGAGTATATAGACCGAAAGAGAGGAGCGAAGGTGCCAACGTTCCGTACGAGCGACTTCGTGAAGGTAAAAGATTCTCATGTTTCCAGGAAAGGCGATTTGTCTTACAGGGAACCCCTGAAGATAGTGACTAAAAATGGAAGCAGTGCCTTCACCCTGGAAGACAACAACACATGGAATGCCGAGAGACTGTCTAACGTGCCTCACATGGGTCGTCAAGGAGACTCACCGTTGTCAACAACAGCTCCTGCGGCTGGCGATTCGCAGGCCAGTGTTGCTGTTGTTCCCAAGCCTCAAATTATGCCACCTGAGCACCCTGGCCTTCTCGACACAACAGAACTGACAGGTCAACCAGATAACGAGCAAACAGGAGAGCAGCATCAACTAGGGTCCCCATCGACATCCAGGAGTGCTACGGCACAGTCAAAGCGCAGCACTAGAATCCGCCAACCTCCTGCACGGCTGAAGGACTTTGTGACCTCTTACACTGTTTTTATGAAGTGTTCAAGTTTTTTTGGTTGTTTCTTTAAGGGAAGGTGTATGCTGTGTTGATGTGTAATTGGTTTGGTTTAAAGTTTCGCTTTCGTTGTTACGTCATACATGAAGTCATAGTTGCAATAAAAAGGCTGGTGCTGTCAAGCAGAGATGCGATGTGATCGCAGACGATCGGAGTCGTGATTGCTCTTTTGGGACTAACAGCCCCCGGGCGTGCCTCGGTACCTGCTGTGGCCGCCTTACCTAGCTACCTACGATACAACAAGAACGTTCGTTTGATCGGGACGTCGCGTTGGTTAGTCGAGTGGAGGAACAATATGTAGTTGAGGTCTTGTCTGTTTTTCATGTGTATAGCTAGTTTTTGGAGTGTCTCGTGTATGTATAGTGTGTCAGGGTAGTTTCCTGCTTGTTTTTCTTTCTTTAGTTATTATTTAGATAAATGTTATTTAACATAATTGAATTGTGTGTCTGTCCATTTCTGGAGCGCTGAAACTTGACACATAGTTTGAGAAAGAATGCCTTTATAGCCTTATGCTTTCTGGCGGTCAGCGCTCATTTGGAAAGCGGCCCTCGTCGCACCATTAGGGCGGCTTTTAGAGCAGTCTCTTTTGCTAAGAGGGCGACTTCAATTAGTACACCTGAATGAATGCAGCCGCTTGAGCTTCTTGTTTGTGTCACCCTAGTTGGAAACTAGATGTGCATGACATGGTTTGTTTGTTTGTTTGTTTGTTTGTTTGTCTTTTTTAGTGTGCTTTGTCAACACACAGACTCGTATTTGTTCTAATAAAACAGACATCCGAACGATGTGTGCTCTCACGTAATTGCTTTAAGCGCTTGGAAGCGGAATGTCGCGAAATCTCGAAAGACGGAAAATGGCAGTCACCCCACCAACGCCAACCCTTTTAATTTATCCAAGTATGTCGTTCTCCGCGCGTTTCCTAATGGGGGCGCGTTTTTTTTCCATTTCTCCACATAGCCATCGAAACGTGCGATGCACTCCCCTGAAACCCACGGAAAGAAAATGACAAAGAAATCTTAGCTCTTAACTGTCGCCTTCCTGCAGTTCATTTGCAAGAGCACCAGTCTCTCTCTCTCTCTCTCAAGGGACCGCCGACACCGCGACCCAGTTTAGCACGGCATGCATAACGCCACCATTAGCGTTGCAAACGGATGCCGCGCGTACTGTCTCGCTAGAACGCAGTGACTCGGCATACCGTAAAACGTCATATAGAAGTCAAGCATTTGTGCAGGTCACGTGTTTGGGCATTTGCGCATTTGGTCGCGTCAACCTTTTTCTTCTGCAGTGTTGACTGTGTTTCAATGATAAAATGTGACTTTTGAGTCTAGTTGTTTCTATCTAGTATCTAGGTCATCTGCTCTGCAAATAGAAAAAGAAACGTTTGTGTTCACCTTTTTATCATACAGATTGTAATGTAGTTATCTAAACATTTTGTAAACCTTTATTTTATGTATGCGCTCATGTTCTAGTGTGCATACGTTATAGTAATATGGTCACTGTCAGGAGCTTGTTTTACGATATTACAAAAAATTTATCCCGGGGCTGAGAACAAGACAAGTTGTTATATACAAAAGAACATAAAATTGACACGCCTAGCTGCACCCCGACAGAATTAAAACTAAGATGACGCACGTTAAAGCACGTTATTGCACGTTAAAGAATCACTGGCGATTGATATTCATCCGGAGTGCCCCACTACAGCATGCCTCATAATCGTATTTCTTTCCTCCTCTTCCTCCTGGCACTTAATATCCACAATTTCTAATGAAGGTAACTTTGATTTAATGTTATTTCGTATATGCGATACGTACGAATACTTGGAGGCTTAACAGTGATTTGGGCTTTGATAGGCTGGAAAATCGATTCTTTAGAGTCGTTTACGTATGTTATAAGGTACATAAATGCGATTGAGATCAGTAAAAGAAATGCTCATTTGGGCCATTTGGTATACACGCTTTATTGAAACAGCGCTCATCGAGTGTCATGTCCTCTTCAAACCCTCTGTTTCTTCGGCCAAGGACACATGCAAGTCATTATGACATATTCATACACACGTATTCATGTTAAACCAACCAGTTCGCTAGAATATCCTTACGATGTTTTACAGTTCATAGTGATATACCTCCAAGTGTTGTTTTATTTGGAGACCCAAAATTGTGCTTCGTGCTGGATACGCGCATATCGATCCGAGTTGCAGTTATGCGTGGAATCAGATGGTACTTGCCTGCCTGTGCGCGACCGTGAGAAAAAAAAATACAGCAATTGAAGTAAATGGACAAGAAAGCAAGACGGTCAAGCAAAACATTGGTCCGGAGGCTAGAGAGAGAATGAACTTTATTCGCTTCAGAGGTTGGGTTCGGCTGAGCGCTTCTGGTCGGATCCTCATTCCAGCACTCGAGCGGACTTGGCTGCCCCTCTGTCGCGTTCAGCGAGCCAAAATCTGGTTGTCCGGTTCCCAGCTGGACAGCGCAGCCACCCACTGCGCGAAATGAAGAGACAGCCGTGAAGCAGACCTACGCGGCTGTTGTTGCCCGAATTTCCCTGGCAGGTTCTGGCAAAGCAATGCGATTCGTACTTTGTTCGCAAGCCGAGGAAACTTGCATCAAGCAGATGACCACAATATACCATAATAGGGTGCGAACAACTGTATCGCCGTGATCGCCAACGTCGCCGGAGGACGCGAAAGCCTTGCGTGGAAATTAATGGCGACTTAGTGCTAAGAGCGCCGCCATTGCTGGGTAAAATGGATGGCGCCGCTGTGTGTACGTTCGCCGTCTTTGCAGCGCCACGTGTGTTCGACCTGATAAGGCATGACTTTCAGGAACGGGTGAACTTGTAGCGCCTATCGACGTTGCCACGCGGGCACGTTATGGTCGGCGCTCGCAGCCGGCGCCCTGGTGCCGGCCTAAAGAGAAGAGAATAATAAAATGCGCAGCGCGTGCTCGAGACGCAGGCTGGGCACACGCCGTGTTGTTCTGGAAGCAGGCCACGCTGGTCGCCGAACCGCCGCTCGGCTCACCGCCCTTCTGCAGAAATAAATCCTGGAACGACGGCATGGCTCTTGGGCCGCCGTCACGTCCTCCTGCAGTGGCGACCCGGCGATCCCACAAACTAAGGTCACTTGAAGTAAAAAGAGTTCGCATAGTACGGCGCTGTCTGCTTTATATGTTGTAAGTAATTGCCGCAGCGAAACAGAAGACGCTGAGGGTTTAAAATGAATCTGACAAAACGATTTAAACAAAAGTACGTCCTGTTAACGCAAAACCAAAGAGAAGAAAGCATAAATTATGCGGATGAAGCCTCCGGAGGCGAGTAAGGCGCTGTGATGGGAACATATGCGACATGGCAAGTTCCATGCCACCCCCCCCCCCCTTCAAAGTACAACTGTAAATAAAGTTCACTGCCAGGGAAGCCGCACGTCTCCTAACCGAAAGAAACACTTTTTGAAGCAATAAAATTATCACCATGACTACAAAGTGTTTCGACATTTCTTCTGTTGCAATTCATGCGGCGGCGCACGTGGCTAAGCTTTTACGCCCATAAAGTAGTTCGGATATCTCTTTCCGCGAGGGACCCTTAACATAAACTACGCACTCCTTGGTGGTGAGTTACCTAGTGTCATTGTCTTTCCGGTAAATGTCCCTTGGCTCAAATGACCTTGGAGTGCCCGTGGTATGTGCTTACCAGGAGGGAATTTGATCGCAGAGAGAGACTGAAATAATCGACAATCAATATCAATATACAACAATGGTGTTGACTGTCCGTTCCGTTAAGCAACTTTAGTTAGAACGTATCCTGAATAATCGTCAGTAATAAATTGGTCAGTTGTACTGAACTTTCTAACATGCAGGACGATCCTTTCAGTGTTGTAGGCTTGTCAACTCCGCGTCCCACCACCAGTATTTCCTGAACTTGCAAAATAAGTGATCGCTGTGGAAGTATGGTACTTTTTCCAGCAACTACACAAGGACCAATTAATACATGTATTAGCCTAAGAATCTGTCACTTGACATAAACCAGATGCTGACGATCCTGTTAGGGGTGTTTTAGGCATTATTTCTTTGTTGATAAAAATTGGTTCGCGCTGGAAATGGTTCTTTTCCTAAATATGCAGGTATCGAAAGTAGCAGCAAATCGTAAAGCTAGTGACAAAGATACAAATTCAAATTTGCCAATCCTTTCTGAAAGGCCGAAAGAAAGAATGCACGTGTTCGTCCATATCAATCTATAAGCAAATTTCCACTGGTATAGCTGAATGTTTTTCTGTAGAGAGCCCCTCACCAGGCGCCATAGCAAATTTTGGTTATACGCTGGAAGTTGTAACATGTCCTCTAGGGAGCGTGCTGCCTCAAACAGTTTTTAAATTGGCTCATTAATAGCCGAGATAGAAATACTCGAGTGCCGCGAACCCGTGATCTTAGCAGGCGGGCTCCACTGCCAAGCAAGACGCTCTCTCCATTCGCGCCGTCTAGCCTTCGCAAGCGAAATTCCTTCCAAGCGTTCTCCCATATCATACTTCGAGGATCGCGCGACGCCTACGTCGCAGGCCCCTCTTTCATTTTTGATCTAGTTGCTTTTTTTTCTGCGCTAGGCATTTCCGCTGACCGCTCCGCGCGCGAGCTGTTGTCTCGTTCGCTCAGCGCACCATTTTGCGCGCTGTGCACAATGAAATGTGACTAGTGGTATAATTCAGTGCTACACAAATACTGAGGCAGAACAAGTGGTTCGCAGAGCGTGATCACGCGCTGGAACACGGTAGAAAATGGCATAGTTTCGGTACCCGTGCACGTGACCGCATTACCGTGGGAACAAGCAGACGATGCGGAAGTACATCTCTCTTGCTTCGGTGCGAAGTAAAACAAAAAACACGCAAACATACCGTTTGTGTGTTTTATTATTTCTCTAAACTTCAATTCGTCAATTCAAGCAAGAGATCGCACCGATAACAGATGTCTTAGATAATTATTGAAGTCACGTGTCACCACGAGCGACGTCACACGGCGGACGCGATTAGGTGGGTGCAGGAGCCCGACTACGTCACCGTCCCTCTCCGGGCAGATTCGCCGCGAGTGAAGAGGGAAATGGCGTTGGGATTGAAATATCAGGCCTTTCCGCGGCGCGTAGCGGTGTAATTATTTGCAGACACGATCGTTGGCGCGCCAAACTCAAGATGGCCAGAGCTGGTGAGGGGCCCTCTCAAAAAAGTTCACCACTTAGCTAGCCTTATTAACATAAAAAATTCATAATTATTGCATTTAAAATATGAGGTTGCTCTTGGCCTGCACCTGCGTTTCACAAAATCGTTCGATTGTGTACATAATAACAGACTGTTTACTAAAATCGAGAAATGTACTTTGAATGGAAGCGCTAACGCTCTCTTGTTTTCGCATACGTACAGGAATCCTAATACGTGAATCACTGTAACTCCTATCCTAACCTTAAAAGGTAGCATACAAGGCCTGGTTTCGGTCTTCGTTTATATGAATCACATTTTATCACTTATGAATTACATTCAGTAGAAGGTTACGCTGACGACTGCTCGATCCTTCCACAAGGAAACAATGCAATGAAGCTGGTATCCAGTATCAATAATGATATATAGTAAATCAACAACCGGTCCGAAGGTGACAATCTCTGAATTAATTACAAAACAACATAAGACATCCCTTTTTGTAATAAAGAACTACATTCTGCTCAGCACAAAAGCCGTACGTTGAAATGAAAGAAATTTCGTAGCTGAAACTAAAGCTTTTAGAGTAATTCTTTCTGAAAGCCTAAGCTGGACCTGGCATACTAAATATGTATGTATGTATGTATGTATGTATGTATGTATGTATGTATGTATGTATGTATGTATGTATGTATGTATGTATGTATGTATGTATGTATGTATGTATGTATGTATGTATGCATGTATGTATGTATGTATGTATGTATGTATGTATGTATGTATGTATGTATGTATGTATGTATGTATGTTAGTGTGTGCGTGCGTATGTTAGTGTGTGTGCGTTCGCATGTGCCTATGTAAGTTCGTGTGTGCGCATGTGCGTAGGTTAGTATGTGTGCCCATGTGCGTATGTGTGTGCGTTCACATGTGCGTATGTCGTATGTTCCCATGCGTGTATGTAAGTGTGTGCATGCGCATATGTAGGTGTATGTGTGTGCGCACATGCGCGTATGTAAGTGCGTGGGCGCATGCGCGCTTGTGTGTGCGTTCGCATGTGCGTATTTAAGTGTGCGTGTGCGCCTGCGCGTTTGGGTGTGGGTTCGCATGTGTGTACGTAAGTGCGTGCGTTCGCATGTGCCTATGTAAGTTTGTGTGTGCATGCACGTATGTAAGTGGGTGTGTGCATGTGCGTGTGTAAGTGTGTGCGCGCATTTGCGTATGTAAGTGTGTGCGTATGGGCTCTTGTGTATGCGTTCGCATGTGCGTATGTAAGTGGGTGTGCGCGCATGTGCGCATGTGTGTATGCATGTGCGTATGTGTGTGTGCGTGCATGTGTGTATGTAAGTGTGCGTGTGCGCGCATGTGCGTATATATGCGGTAGTGTGTACATGTGTGTGTGTGCATGCATGTGTGTATGTATGTGTGTATGTATGTGTATGTATGTATCACTACTAAATCGGCGCTAAATAAAACGTAGGAACTTCTAATTCTCCATCGACATACTTTTCCAAGAGCCATTAGCTGCCTACATACAATTCTTCTTTATACTTGAGAAATGGCACCAACCCAGACAAGCCACGATTTCGAAGACTTACACCCGATGTACACATTGGCAGGAGTCATGCAGAGCAGACTTGCAACACCTCATTTGGAGCTGTGCAGCTTTTTCACAAGGGAGATCCAACATTCAGCATCTACTACACGGAGACATTAGAACACTAGGAATTGCAATACAAACTAACCGTGAAACACAGAAAGCCATTGCGACATATGGCAGACAAAGTGGCCTGTTTCGAGTAGTGTAGAAGGGGTCGATCAGCCCATGTGAGAGCGGCGGAACTGAACATGCACCTGAGCCTGCATAAAGCGGAAGATCCCAGACTGAGATGAAGAAGTGTTTCAGCCAACAGTCTGGGTACCCATATTCCCTTCCCTCCTAATCCCCAGGCACGTACCCAGGGGGGGGGCCCGGGGGGGCCCGGGCCCCCCCCCGAAATGGAATGGCATACCCCCCCCCCCCCCCCTCCCCACCCACGCCACCACTCCTCACACATTCCTAAAGCGCCGCCAGGTCAATGTTGAGACTTGGTAGCTATTAATCGGTCAGCATTATGCTGCCTTTTTCACTCCTTTTAGACGGCGGTAGTTATCGGCATCGCTTGTAATGTGAAGGACAGTTTTCTCATAGATTCCGCACCCGCGCGATTAAATCGAGATGCGTTCAGTTTTCACAATCTATTCAACCGTCACGCGCATAGCTGTTCCTTTCGTTAGTTCAACCTTAATTGTTTAGGCTGATCCTGGGACCAGGAAAGGGATGCGGCTGTTACTGAGCTGGTCTGTACTCTCGTGGAACGAGTTGCGGCCGGAGAAAACGCCAATTGCGTTTAAGTTTTCCCTTTGCTTCATTATTTCTTCGAGTTACGGCTCGCCGCGACGCTGGCAGATGCCCGGAACCTTATACACGTGATGTAGGTCAGATAAGGTGGGAAATAAAATAATGTGAAAGAGCGTCCATCACGAAACCCTTCAATAACCCGTAAACCCATAAGCAAGATGACTGTCGCCCGTTAATTCGTCTGTTTTCCCCTAATTGTATAGCACTTATCGTGCAAAATTGGCAACTGGAAACAAAAATCGCAAGGAGTTGCGAAATTAAGCGATCTACTAAGGGAGAGAGCCAAGGCAACAACCAAACTGCAAGGAAAAGCGAATAATAAAAAAGTTAACCGTTGTTTATGAGAATATTTATGGATCAACATCCTTTTATTTAAAAAGAAAGTAGATAAAACGCTGCCAGAAGTGAAGAACAATTACTTGCTTTGAATGACGCTTCTAAAGTTATCGGTCGAACCGCCTCACGTAGCCACTTCTCTGCTGTGCTTATGTGGGTGTTTTTCTAACCTTTCGTGGTGAGCGCAGTACATCTAGAATCGCAGAGTCCTGCGCTCTACGCGGTTGTGTAGGACTGGCGGTCGCACAGCGTTACGCAATTCCCGGAACTGTCAAAACTGATCAACAAGGCGAAAGTAACTGATATTCGGAACTATAGCATGAGAAAGACTGGAGAAGCTGTAAAAAATGAACGCAGCCTGAAATCAGTAAAAAAGAAACCTGGCTTGGGACAAACCATGCTGTACACACTAAAAGATAATGTCATCAGCAATCTCGAAGATATAGTAAAAGCAGCGGAAAAATTCTAAGCTGACCTGTATACAGTACTCAGAGGAATCACGATACCTCCCTTAGGAACAGTAATGAACAGGATACAGAAGCTCTCCTATAACTAGCGATGAGGTCAGAAGGGCCCTGCAAGAAATGAAACGATGAAGAGCGCGGGAGGAGAAGGTGCAATAACAGTCGATTTAATCAGAGATGGAGGAGACATAATGCTTGGAAAACTGGCGGCTCTTTATACGAAGTGTCTATCGACTGCAAGGGGCCCAGAAAACTGGAAGAATCCAGACATTATACTAATCCACAAAAAAAGGAGACGTTAAAGAATTGAAAAATTATAGGACCATTAGCTTGCTCCCAGTATTATATAAAATAGTTACCAAAATAATATCCAATAGAATAAGGGCAACACTGGATTTTGTCAACCAAGGGAACAGGCTGGCTTCAGGAAGAGATACTCTACAGTGGATCACATCCATGTCATCACTCAGGTTATCGCGAAATCCGCAGAGTACAATAAGCCTCTCTACGTGGCTTATATATATTACGAAAGGGCATTTGATTCAGTAGAGATACCGGTTAAAACACGCTGGCGGGCTAGTTGGTTAGAATCCATGGTAGAGTGTATAGGCGCGACTGGACGAGGACGAAGAAAGAAACAGATACACAGACACAGCGCTTCACTTTCAACTATATATTTTATTTTCGCACGCATCGATAAATATATACCGTGCGAGCGGAAACAAACGTGACAGCAAAAAAGAACATTGAGTGGTACATTTCGTTGAACCGGACACGTGTGCAAGGCAAGGGAAAAAAAGAGAGAAAAAAAAACATCTACTACAATTGTCACGAAGACAAACCAAGGAATCGTATCTCCTTTTCCGAAAGTGATACCGAAGGCTTGCTTACGCACTTTTGCTGTAATTTTGCTATCTCGTATGCCTCTACAATCTCCCTCGTCATCCTGCTATGAGCTTTATACAGAACGGAAGTGCTTTCAAACATACGCTTGCAGGAACAATCTCGGCAGTGAATGCCCAAGTGACCCGAGATTACCTTATTGACATTGTATTGATGCTCCCTTAATCTATCGTTGATGCATCTGCCGGTTTGACCAATATACGTATTTCCGCATGAAAGTGGGATGGCATAGACAACGTTATGAGTACAGGTTACAAATTGTTGGCGATGTTGGGTAGAACATGAGGGCCTTTTGTTATTTTCTGTGTTAACCTGTTTGCATAGCTTCTGTAGACGCTCAGGGGCAGAGAAAACTACGTCTACTCCCGATTTCGCCGCTATTCTTTCTCATAATCTCTGAAGAATAGCCGCGAAATTGGGAGTAGACGTAGTTTTCTCTGCCCCTGAGCTTCTACAGAAGCTATGCAAACAGGTTAACACAGAAAATAACAAAAGGCCCTCATGTTCTACCCAACATCGCCAACAATTTGTAACCTGTACTCATAACGTTGTCTATGCCATCCCACTTTCATGCGGAAATACGTATATTGGTCAAACCGGCAGATGCATCAACGATAGATTAAGGGAGCATCAATACAATGTCAATAAGGTAATCTCGGGTCACTTGGGCATTCACTGCCGAGATTGTTCCTGCAAGCCCATGTTTGAAAGCACTTCCGTTCTGTATAAGGCTCATAGCAGGATGACGAGGGAGATTGTAGAGGCATACGAGATAGCACAATTACAGCAAAAGTGCGTAAGCAAGCCTTCGGTATCACTTTCGGAAAAGGAGATACGATTCCTTGGTTTGTCTTCGTGACAATTGTAGTAGATGTTTTTTTTTTTTCTCTTTTTTTCCCTTGCCTTGCACACGTGTCCGGTTCAACGAAATGTACCACTCAATGTTCTTTTTTGCTCTCACGTTTGTTTCCGCTCGCACGGTATATATTTATCGATGCGTGCGAAAATAAAATATATAGTTGAAAGTGAAGCGCTGTGTGTGTGTATCTGTTTCTTTCTTCGTCCTCGTCCAGTCGCGCTTATACACTCTACCAGAGATACCAGCAGTCATAGACGCACTACGTAATCAAGGAGTACAGAACGCTCACGTAAAAAGCTTGGAAAATATTGCTACATGCGTGTGGTATTTGTTTGTTTGAACAAGGCACGTGGGCGCCATCACTCCAGAAAAGAGGAGACAAGGAACTGGGCTCGCGCTGTGAATCTAACCGGTCAGCGCTGCAACCATTGTTGTTAATATAATCTGTAAATAGTTTCTCGTCTTAATGACTCGTCCTTCGCGTAAGAATATCTACAGAGGTTCTACAGCTACCTTAACTCTACACAAGAAAAGCAGGGAGATACCTATAGAGAAAGGGGTCATACAGGGAGACACAATTTCTCCAAAGCTGTTCACTGCGTGCTTAGAATTCAAGCTATTAAACTGGGAAGGCTTAGGAGTAAAGATCGACGGCAAATAGCTCAGCAACCTTCGGTTTGCCGATGACATTGTTCTATTCAACAACAATGCAGTCGAGTTACAACGAATGATTGGAGACCTTAACTGAGAGAGTGTAAGGGTGGGGTTGAATATTAATATGCAGAAGGTTAAGATAACGATAAATAGTAGGGCAAAGGAACAAGACATCAGGATCGCCAGTCGGCCACCAGAGACTGTGAAGGAGTTCGTTTACGTAGGTCAATTAATCACAGGGAACCCTGATCATGAGAAGGAAATTCACAGAAGAATAAAAAGAGGTTGGATCGCATACGGCAGACATTGCCAGCTCCTGACTGGAAGCTTACCATTATTATTGAAAAGTAAGGTGTACTCAGTGCATTTTGCCAGTGCTGACATATGGGGCAGAGACTTGAGATCAAGTTAAGAACCGCGCAAAGAGCGATCGAACGAAGATTGCTAGGCATAACGTTAAGAGAGACAAAGAGAGCGGTTTGCATCAGAGAGCGAACGGGTATAGACGATATTCTAATTGACATCAAGAGGAAAAAATGTAGCTGGGCTGGCCATGTAATGCGCCCATTAGATAACCGTTGGACCATTAGGGTTACAGAATGGGTACCAAGAGAAGGGAAGCGCAGTAGAAGACGGCAGAAAACTATAGATGGTGCGATGAAATTAGGAAATTCGCGGGTGCTAGTTGGAATCGGTTGGCGGCAGGACAGGGGTAATTGGAAATCGCAGGGAGAGGCCTTCGGCCTTTAGTGGACATAAAACATGATGATGATGATGATGATGATGATGGAGGTGGTGGGCCCCCCCCGAAAAAAAATCCTGGGTACGTGCCTGCTAATCCCCATCAGCGGCCTAGAGCCGTCCCCTTCCTTAAAATAAAGGCTTTATTCATTCATTCTATCTGTGTTATACTTGATCATTTAGTACAGGAAAACGTCACCTGACGAAAATATGATCATGTGCCCGGAGCGTGCAATTCTCCCATTGAAAATATACCTTATGCCGCATACACATTTACTTGTTTTTCTGAATACAATATAGTCTCTTTTATAGATACATACGCTTTCCGTTTAGAATGTATGTATTGATCAGCTGTCACATGTAATGACCTACCTTAAATGTTTAGCCTCACGCGGCGCCCGCCTTTTTACAGTACACGACATAATGGTCCACGGCTGGTATACGTCCTTGTCGTACCGTATAGGGACGCCAGTAGACATCTTTCCGCATCGAAACTCTTCTAAAAGCCTTCATGACAACGGTTGAAGTCTCGAGATGATATCCGCCTGTGTCCTTTTGTTGCGCTAACAATTTTGTGGCCAGTTAAGGCAAATCTATACTCCGTCGTCACAGTTGTCATCGCTGCGATGTTCCACATAAAGTCGAAGTGCGATAAGGTCGTGACCGCGCACCGCATGCTTTAGATTCAAAGGTAAGCTTCCGAGTGTGAGCCGAGAAGGATGGTGGCTTGATGCGCCGGCGTCTTCTCACGCGTGCATGGAAGGAAGGCGAGGAGGGCATGGAAAGGAAGGGGCAGGCAGGTTAGTTCGCATATCATCTACTCCACTTGCGGGGGCTAAGCGCTGCCTCGAGCGCCGTATCTTGAAGGCAGGCACGTACCCAGGATTTTTTTTCGGGGGGGGGGGGGGGGCCACCACCTCCATCATCATCATCATCATCATCATGTTTTATGTCCACTAAAGGCCGAAGGCCTCTCCCTGCGATTTCCAATTACCCCTGTCCTGCCGCCAACCGATTCCAACTAGCACCCGCGAATTTCCTAATTTCATCGCACCATCTATAGTTTTCTGCCGTCTTCTACTGCGCTTCCCTTCTCTTGGTACCCATTCTGTAACCCTAATGGTCCAACGGTTATCTAATGGGCGCATTACATGGCCAGCCCAGCTACATTTTTTCCTCTTGATGTCAATTAGAATATCGTCTATACCCGTTCGCTCTCTGATGCAAACCGCTCTCTTTGTCTCTCTTAACGTTATGCCTAGCAATCTTCGTTCGATCGCTCTTTGCGCGGTTCTTAACTTGATCTCAAGTCTCTGCCCCATATGTCAGCACTGGCAAAATGCACTGAGTACACCTTACTTTTCAATAATAATGGTAAGCTTCCAGTCAGGAGCTGGCAATGTCTGCCGTATGCGATCCAACCTCTTTTTATTCTTCTGTGAATTTCCTTCTCATGATCAGGGTTCCCTGTGATTAATTGACCTACGTAAACGAACTCCTTCACAGTCTCTGGTGGCCGACTGGCGATCCTGATGTCTTGTTCCTTTGCCCTACTATTTATCGTTATCTTAACCTTCTGCATATTAATATTCAACCCCACCCTTACACTCTCTCAGTTAAGGTCTCCAATCATTCGTTGTAACTCGACTGCATTGTTGTTGAATAGAACAATGTCATCGGCAAACCGAAGGTTGCTGAGCTATTTGCCGTCGATCTTTACTCCTAAGCCTTCCCAGTTTAATAGCTTGAATTCTAAGCACGCAGTGAACAGCTTTGGAGAAATTGTGTCTCCCTGTATGACCCCTTTCTCTATAGGTATCTCCCTGCTTTTCTTGTGTAGAGTTAAGGTAGCTGTAGAACCTCTGTAGATATTCTTACGCGAAGGACGAGTCATTAAGACGAGAAACTATTTACAGATTATATTAACAACAATGGTTGCAGCGCTGACCGGTTAGATTCACAGCGCGAGCCCAGTTCCTTGTCTCCTCTTTTCTGGAGTGATGGCGCCCACGTGCCTTGTTCAAACAAACAAATACCACACGCATGTAGCAATATTTTCCAAGCTTTTTACGTGAGCGTTCTGTACTCCTTGATTACGTAGTGCGTCTATGACTGCTGGTATCTCTGGTAGAGTGTATAAGCGCGACTGGACGAGGACGAAGAAAGAAACAGATACACACACACAGCGCTTCACTTTCAACTATATATTTTATTTTCGCACGCATCGATAAATATATACCGTGCGAGCGGAAACAAACGTGAGAGCAAAAAAGAACATTGAGTGGTACATTTCGTTGAACCGGACACGTGTGCAAGGCAAGGGAAAAAAAGAGAGAAAAAAAAAAAACATCTACTACAATTGTCACGAAGACAAACCAAGGAATCGTATCTCCTTTTCCGAAAGTGATACCGAAGGCTTGCTTACGCACTTTTGCTGTAATTTTGCTATCTCGTATGCCTCTACAATCTCCCTCGTCATCCTGCTATGAGCCTTATACAGAACGGAAGTGCTTTCAAACATGGGCTTGCAGGAACAATCTCGGCAGTGAATGCCCAAGTGACCCGAGATTACCTTATTGACATTGTATTGATGCTCCCTTAATCTATCGTTGATGCATCTGCCGGTTTGACCAATATACGTATTTCCGCATGAAAGTGGGATGGCATAGACAACGTTATGAGTACAGGTTACAAATTGTTGGCGATGTTGGGTAGAACATGAGGGCCTTTTGTTATTTTCTGTGTTAACCTGTTTGCATAGCTTCTGTAGAAGCTCAGGGGCAGAGAAAACTACGTCTACTCCCAATTTCGCGGCTATTCTTCAGAGATTATGAGAAAGAATAGCGGCGAAATCGGGAGTAGACGTAGTTTTCTCTGCCCCTGAGCGTCTACAGAAGCTATGCAAACAGGTTAACACAGAAAATAACAAAAGGCCCTCATGTTCTACCCAACATCGCCAACAATTTGTAACCTGTACTCATAACGTTGTCTATGCCATCCCACTTTCATGCGGAAATACGTATATTGGTCAAACCGGCAGATGCATCAACGATAGATTAAGGGAGCATCAATACAATGTCAATAAGGTAATCTCGGGTCACTTGGGCATTCACTGCCGAGATTGTTCCTGCAAGCGTATGTTTGAAAGCACTTCCGTTCTGTATAAGGCTCATAGCAGGATGACGAGGGAGATTGTAGAGGCATACGAGATAGCAAAATTACAGCAAAAGTGCGTAAGCAAGCCTTCGGTATCACTTTCGGAAAAGGAGATACGATTCCTTGGTTTGTCTTCGTGACAATTGTAGTAGATGTTTTTTTTTCTCTCTTTTTTTCCCTTGCCTTGCACACGTGTCCGGTTCAACGAAATGTACCACTCAATGTTCTTTTTTGCTGTCACGTTTGTTTCCGCTCGCACGGTATATATTTATCGATGCGTGCGAAAATAAAATATATAGTTGAAAGTGAAGCGCTGTGTCTGTGTATCTGTTTCTTTCTTCGTCCTCGTCCAGTCGCGCCTATACACTCTACCATGGATTCTAACCAACTAGCCCGCCAGCGTGTTTTAACCGGTATCTCTACTGAATCAAATGCCCTTTCGTAATATATATAAGCCACGTAGAGAGGCTTATTGTACTCTGCGGATTTCGCGATAACCTGAGTGATGACATGGATGTGATCCACTGTAGAGTATCTCTTCCTGAAGCCAGCCTGTTCCCTTGGTTGACAAAATCCAGTGTTGCCCTTATTCTATTGGATATTATTTTGGTAACTATTTTATATAATACTGGGAGCAAGCTAATGGTCCTATAATTTTTCAATTCTTTAACGTCTCCTTTTTTTGTGGATTAGTATAATGTCTGGATTCTTCCAGTTTTCTGGGCCCCTTGCAGTCGATAGACACTTCGTATAAAGAGCCGCCAGTTTTCCAAGCATTATGTCTCCTCCATCTCTGATTAAATCGACTGTTATTGCACCTTCTCCTCCCGCGCTCTTCATCGTTTCATTTCTTGCAGGGCCCTTCTGACCTCATCGCTAGTTATAGGAGAGCTTCTGTATCCTGTTCATTACTGTTCCTAAGGGAGGTATCGTGATTCCTCTGAGTACTGTATACAGGTCAGCTTAGAATTTTTCCGCTGCTTTTACTATATCTTCGAGATTGCTGATGACATTATCTTTTAGTGTGTACAGCATGGTTTGTCCCAAGCCAGGTTTCTTTTTTACTGATTTCAGGCTGCGTTCATTTTTTACAGCTTCTCCAGTCTTTCTCATGCTATAGTTCCGAATATCAGTTACTTTCGCCTTGTTGATCAGTTTTGACAGTTCCGGGAATTGCGTAACGCTGTGCGACCGCCAGTCCTACACAACCGCGTAGAGCGCAGGACTCTGCGATTCTAAATGTACTGCGCTCACCACGAAAGGTTAGAAAAACACCCACATAAGCACAGCAGAGAAGTGGCTACGTGAGGCGGTTCGACCGATAACTTTAGAAGCGTCATTCAAAGCAAGTAATTGTTCTTCACTTCTGGCAGCGTTTTATCTACTTTCTTTTTAAATAAAAGGATGTTGATCCATAAATATTCTCATAAACAACGGTTAACTTTTTTTATTATTCGCTTTTCCTTGCAGTTTGGTTGTTGCCTTGGCTCTCTCCCTTAGTAGATCGCTTAATTTCGCAACTCCTTGCGATTTTTGTTTCCAGTTGCCAATTTTGCACGATAAGTGCTATACAATTAGGGGAAAACAGACGAATTAACGGGCGACAGTCATCTTGCTTATGGGTTTACGGGTTATTGAAGGGTTTCGTGATGGACGCTCTTTCACATTATTTTATTTCCCACCTTATCTGACCTACATCACGTGTATAAGGTTCCGGGCATCTGCCAGCGTCGCGGCGAGCCGTAACTCGAAGAAATAATGAAGCAAAGGGAAAACTTAAACGCAATTGGCGTTTTCTCCGGCCGCAACTCGTTCCACGAGAGTACAGACCAGCTCAGTAACAGCCGCATCCCTTTCCTGGTCCCAGGATCAGCCTAAACAATTAAGGTTGAACTAACGAAAGGAACAGCTATGCGCGTGACGGTTGAATAGATTGTGAAAACTGAACGCATCTCGATTTAATCGCGCGGGTGCGGAATCTATGAGAAAACTGTCCTTCACATTACAAGCGATGCCGATAACTACCGCCGTCTAAAAGGAGTGAAAAAGGCAGCATAATTCTGACCGATTAATAGCTGCCAAGTCTCAACATTGACCTGGCGGCGCTTTAGGAATGTGTGAGGAGTGGTGGCGTGGGTGGGGAGGGGGGGGGGGGGGGGTATGCCATTCCATTTCGGGGGGGGGCCCGGGCCCCCCCGGGCCCCTCCCCTGGGTACGTGCCTGCTTGAAGGTGATCTGCGGCGGGTTCTCACGCGCCTAGTTCACGTGGAAACGAGAGGCAGCACGAAGGGCAATTCGCTCACCGCCGCTGCCACTTTTCAACCGGCCAGCGTTCTGGCAGCGACTCTCCGCGGTCATAGAGGGATCGAAATGTCTCCATATTTGCCTGAGGGCGCATGACAACGTGCTTGTTAATTTAGCTAGTAAGCGAATGTTTACAGCAGTTTATGCAGCAGGTAAAAGTACTAAACTTATTACGTATAGCAGTATGATTATTTGCTATCGCAATTGATGCATCGCCGACAACATTTTATGTAGTTTCTAGTTATGAATTTTTGTTCCTAGTACCGCAGGCATTATTCGCATTTTGTGGCGCATGTGCAAGCTAATGCACGCGTTTGTTTCTTATTTTGCTCGCTTTATCGCTTTTCCAACCGATATTTATGTACACAGGCCTTGCCTTAGTTCTCCTTCTGCATTTTTTGTGCTGCTTTGTGTTATGGTCTCTTTTACCGGGAGCACCATGGGGCCTTGTGTATTTTTATTTATTCCATATGTGTGAGCGCAGCACTTTCTGTGAACATGTATGATTTCCTTTCTTTGATTGACTATGTAGTTAAAAAAATTATTTCGCGAAAGCTAATTCTCCTTTCTTTTCTCGTCTTACTTTTGGTTCCTGCCAAATACGTTGCATATTAACACTTCCTCTTTGAGGTATGGGGTATACGATCAAGATGACTATACTGACATTCGCGTGGGACGGCACTTTCCCAAAGAGAGAATAGCACGGCTTTGAAACCAGAAATTTTGGTTTTTAAAAACATTATATCTGTTTCATCGACGAAAATATTGCGTTGACCGCTTTTCCGCAGCTTCAAGATTGCAATATCGCGCACTATTTTTGTCGTTTTACAACCTCAATATTCAAGACTCAAGCAGAGCCTTTTCTGAAAGTAATTAAATTGACCTTTTTCCATTGAGTGCAATGAACATCACTAAAATTCGATATGTGAGTGCCCAGCTAAAGCAATTTATTCGTTTCCACGTATTCGCATAATATCCGTCTACATTGAGCTTAATCCTGACCTTTCTAATTCGATAAAGAATTTCTCGCAATAATGTGCTACCGTGCTTATTCAATGTGCCTGTTTTGCAGATGAATGCAGCGCGCAAATGTTTTATCATTTTTTCAGTAGTGCTTTGATAGTGGGTATTCATTCGCTAGCAAAGAATTCAAACAAATACCTGTATTTCCTAAGTCATGAATTATCTTTTTTTCCGTACCTTCACAACTTCTTTTTATGTACTAGTGAAGCAGGCTTTCTGAGTTCGAAGTTGTTAAAATACAGCTGTGTTCATATTTGAAGTCATGCTTCACTATAGTTATCAGCACATGCGCAACGTTTTGACACTGCTGTAGTTAGTTACAAACCCACAAAATTTCACAAATGAAGGTTTCTTTATGTTTTAGCTTTAATATATATTCATACTTAGAAAAGGGAGAGTTCCTGGCAACTGGCAAAATATTTGAATAAATGCGCGTTGAAGACCATAAATTATTGATTTACGACGTAACGGCCGGGGACCGGCCTTTATCAAGAATTGTTGGTAAAGGCCGGTCCTTGGGTGAGATATCAAATATAAATGATTCATGGTTTTTACCAGGGATCACTTCAAGTGTGTGTTCGTGTATATATATATATATGTATTGCTGCTGCTGTTGTCGTTATTGTTCTACTTGCAGCAGTCACAGAGAGAAGGCTCAGTAAAACTTGCTAATTTTTTTTTGTCGGGCGTATCTACATGCGTGGGTAATCTCTGCGGCTTTCTGTCGAAATTCAATATACCTGCGCCGCCCAGGATCTCCATGACGAAAGACTAGCACGGGTAACGAGATGAGAAAGTCGACATGGCAAACAGCACTTTCTGTCACTTAAGCGAATGCGCCATGTAGCAGCAAGATCAAGCTAAGTCATGCTACGGCTGTTTATTTTGTTTGTATCTGAATGTTTCCAACAACATGATATCTTGTCGAAGCTACCAGCGTTCTGGTGACCCTGGAGCTCAGCAAAAAATTGCGCAGGTAGTTCCACCAGGTTATGTAAACAGACATTCTTTCACAAAGCGTCTCCATCTTTCGTTGCTCTGTGTTAGTAAGCACTTTTCTATATCGAAGCTAAACAAAGCTCTACCTTGTGGATAGCAAGTGACCGTTAGCGATAAAAAAATAGAAAACAATGAAGAACAGAAAGATGGTGCCAGACAATTTCAATGCCTATGGTGCGAGTGTTTTTCTCATATTTTCTTTTTTTCGTTGAACAGCTTGGCTGAAGTTAGTTGGGACGCCCTATATATGCTGGGTGCGTTACCGTTCTTGCACTGGCAGCGGTCAGCTATGCAGCTTCAACAGCGCTGCGCGTTATTATTGATTGAGCACACACGCACACACAGATGGGTCTGCGCGTATGTATGTATGTATGTATGTATGTATGTATGTATGTATGTATGTATGTATGTATGTATGTATGTATGTATGTATGTATGTATGTATGTATGTATGTATGTATGTATGTATGTATGTATGTATGTATGTATGTATGTATGTATGTATGTACAGTGCCATAAGTCCCCTGCTATGCAGTCATTCGTGTCTCGCTCACGCTGCTGGCATGGGCCACGTAATGGCGACTAGCATGTACTGCTTGTGGTACCACCTCGTAACACTTCATTGTAACCGTATGCAAAAGCAAAGTATATCGCTAGTTGACTGTATCTTATTCCTTCGTTCCTTGATGAGCAGAGGCCATAAATAATCGGCCCAGACGCATATGTACTGTCCCCGAGGCCATTTTGGTTTAATGGCGCAATCACCCGACGACGACTTAAATAAGTTATCATGGCTGGCTACGACGACTTGTGTAAGTATATGAAAAATGTGAGCCATATCCTTTTGGCTCGGGGTTTAGATAGAACGCTCTTTTATCGCGATAACAATTATATGGACACCCCAAGCGCATTGCCGCCGTCGCCGTCGCCGTGAGGTTCTGTATAAAGTCCAAGGGTGATCATACCGTCTCGCGCGCTTTACGATGTATATGCGAGTGAAGACATGCGAGGGGAGCCGACCATCACAGCTCAATCTCACCCGCGCGAAAGAGACGAAAGCCGGCAGAAAGCGTGCCGTATCCATGCGTACGCGCGACACTCAACCTTGCGAAGCACCGAGTGGAGGGGGGAGAGAGAGGGGGTGGTGGCGTCCTACTCCACCTGCAACTGCGCATGCGGCGGCTTCGCGCGGTCGCCCGGTCGTACCTTGAGAGCGATCTGCCTTTAGGGCGGAGTCTAGTTGCGTCGGCGGCTGGTATCTTTGTGCGTGCTGTGGGTTCTCGGCGCTCACTTTTCTTTGAAACGATAGAAAGAACGAATTTCACTTTGCTCGCTGCTGCATGCTGTCTCGTTTCCTCACGCCAGCGTTTTGATATCGAGTTTCCGCAGTCATCGACTCAGATGTGTTCATCTTTGTTTGTGCGCGCGTGACACCATGATTTTTAATTTAGTTAGTGTGCCGGTGTTTACAAGTTTATACGGCTGATAACACTACCATCCTTACTTAGTATAGCAGTCCACTCATTTGTAATCGCAATCGATGCTTCGTATTTCGTGAGAAACTGTGACTTTATTATTAACGGCACACAGATGAAAATTAATCCGCACTGCGGGGTTTCATTGTATTGTAGTAAGCGCGGAGGTTTGCTCGATTTAGAACACATGCTTTGGTGCTGCTTGGCGTTGGCAGGTGATGGTTCTCGAGGTGAACAGTGGTGGCAGTTGATGCTGCACAGTGAAGTGCTGGCGGACCAACTCAGGGCTGTCCAGAGGGCCCGTGTGACGGCAGTGGGGCTCGGCCTCTCTGTCCCAACGTGAAAGCGGCCCGCATCAGTCCCAGACTGATCCCTCAGGACCTAAATAAAGTTCTTCATACCATACCCTACCGATGGGAAAGTGGTTTACATGAAACCTGGCTATCCCCATTACACGTTTGAGAAATACCCACATAGCTTTAAAATAAAGGTGCTTTCAGTAGTACGATGTGTCGCTACATAGCTTGAATGCAAATCGCATTAACGTCGGCAGTCATCGTGAAATGAGCTTTGCTCGAATCTTATTTATATTATTTTATCTTGCCTTTCTGAAACACTTTAATACATCCTGGTCTCCTCATTCTTGCAAGTTTTGTTTCTGTGTTTTCTTGTTTAACTTAACTACTTCAATTATTTACGAAATGGCGCTATAAGTTACCTGAGACTGAGATTTCATATTTTTGGCCTTTTTCTTCGCGTTTGGCCGCAAAATACTACTCACTAGATGAAAGGTGTCACTTCAACTATACATCATTATCCTTAATGTGCGTATACAGTTGAAGGCTGTGCAGAAGACGGCCACATACCGCACTTGCTGGCAACATTTCCAGTCAATAAGAATGAACTAAACCTCGATCAGCCCCAGCCGAAAATAAAAAATAGAAGACGCGTTGCTTGCGTTCGTTATTTCTCAGAAGAGGTTTGTTTCCCTGGCTTCATATGCTTCACAGCGTAATGTTACCGCCTAATTCTATCTTTGAAGCGTAACAACCCTTCACAGTAAAAGCTTCGCATATCCGAATAATTACATCACTTCAGGGCCGTAACTCGTTAGATTTAAACGGTTACTCAACCGCCTCTCATAATGGAAAACAAGAACAATGAGCTTTAATGTGCCCTCCTTCACGCCTCTTGGCGCTAATGGAGTCATGCACGTGACGTCATATGGCAAAAGCTCCCAAGGGACATCTATCAATCCTCCTGCTAGCGAGCCTTTGCGATGCAGTCGCACGCCCACTATTCCTCGTCATCTCTCGTCTCTGTCATGTGCGATCAACTGATTTCACTTCATGCAGCGTGTTCTACACTGCGTGTGCAGCGGCAACACCGGCAACAACGTGTTTTCAAAAAGTGTGGATTTTTTATAAGAGGAAGTTTCTATTTTCGAACAAGAAAAGAGCAGCGACGTGACAAGTACTGATGTATCGTCCACGCGTCTTCTAAACAGAAGTATACGGCAGGAGGGGAGAGCGCCTAGGGGAAGGCTAGTGAAGGGGAGGACGAAATTGCTCGCTGGCCTTTGAGCGGAGAGTGGTTTAGGGCCCTTTAGAACATTGCATCATTTTTCGCTTGCGCCTGGCGCCCGAAAGCTGGTGGCAAGAGGTAATTTTGACAGAGTTCTATAACAACTGATGCACTGTTTCCGGCATGAAACACAGCTAACATAAATGTTAAGTCCATGGAAAGCTTTCCGGTGTTTGTTGCGTTTTGTCATTGTATTTCCGTTTCTAATCTTGTTCTTTTTTTTTCCTTTCCTCAGTTTCTTTTTTGTAGCACGACGGTGGCCTGCCATAACTTCCGCTGGATACCGGCACTGTGTTGCAACTTCTGGTCACCCCTTTTCTCCTAACTTCTCTTGCACTGAAGTTGTAAGGGGCAGTCACAATTCGGCATGCGCTTATCCTATGTGCAACTGCTAATGACCTACATCACTTCTTATGTGGGAGGCAGGTGTGCCAGACCGGAAGCTTTTGGGAGACCGTAGCACGTTGCGACAGCTTGCAACCACACATGCTCCGAGTCAGGCAAACATGAAAAGAAAAATGTCCTCTGCCAGTAAAAACGTTCGCGACGATGTGGGAGCTGAAGCTTGCGCTAGACAATTAGGTGAGGCAGTGCAATACCATGCTGTTTATTTCAGCTTTTTTTTTTCGTATGTCTACCGTGCGTCCGCGTTAGGTTAGTTGTCTACTACCCAAATGAGATACAGGATCACGTTTACATATTGACTGTATAATATAAAAGTGCTTTCACGAATACTCTAGTGAGAGCGCTCGTTGTACGACCAAAGGTTTTTTACTGGAACTACGTGTAAATATGGCACACTACTGCAGTTTGCTCACACCTGTACCACTCTGAAACCTACACTGCTTTATCACTGTAGAACACTGTTCCAGTGTTCTTTGTCCCTTTTTTTCTTTCTGGTCTCGAAAAGTTTGCGCCACCATTGTGCCGGCTACAGGAATCCATGTCATCCGTGAAGCAGTGCATGGCGTCAACACACCGGTGGAGTTTCGAACAAAGGTGTCTAGGGGAAACTCTGGCTCTTTTTCCTGTGGGAGCTACACAAGTATGGTAGTTCAGACAGCTCTGGAATAACGGCTATTCGTACATGGATTTGTCTAACCGTCTTTCTGCTTCCATTAAACCTCTTGGTGACTTATTCACACTGACTATTTGAAACAAGAAGATTGCCTTAATAAAGCAATCTTTGGAACTGATCATTTTCTTTTCTTAATCGGGGGCTTTGCCGCAAGGCATATGTAGAGAAACGTGAACAAAATAAGCATCAAATAAACGCGTGTGTGATGGAGATACTGTAGCAATGAGTGCGTTTGTTGTTTTTTGTTCCAAGGGGTATAGTCATCTAGAACATGAGGATTTAGCTTGATTGCGTGGGTACAGACGGGTAAATGTTGTAAGTTCTACCGAGATATAGTAGAGATAAAAAGTGAAGCGGATCGACACGTGCAAGCATACGTTCAGAGAGCCCTTTCCATTCTTGTGTCGCCTGCTTGGAAGATAGCAGAATGTAGGTTTAGGGGCGCTATAACGTAAAACTATTCCAAACATTTTTATTCTAATTCTGCAATCAGCCCTCCGCGATTGGTCAAAAACGTTTTTTGGAGCACCTCCACTTCACCTGTCTGTCAAACGACGTCACGAAAACCGCAATAGCTCCCCGTCTGATTTGAAGTGTACACACTGATTATGTATAATTTGACCAAAAAAATTGTTATTTCTCATTTGACGCCTTTTCGCCATTAACCCGCTGCTATTGGTCAAAAGGTTTCAGGCAGCACCCACTTCACCTGCCTCTCACGCGAACTCACCGCGTCAAAGTTACGTGTACGCGTTAAAGATGCATTAATATGCCGAACCAAACTGAATTTTCTTCTGAACAGCCACAGGCTGCCCCGTTCCGAAAGGAATAAAAGATGGCTGCCGCCGATCGCTCAGGCACTGGCTACTCGCACCTGCCGGAGAACATGGGTTTATTTACGTGTGATAAAACTTTTTGTGTGGTCGTGTAACGTTTTGGAGAACTTTCGGCACGTTTACGACCTTGTTCTGCCAACTCTTTTTTTATGAGGATCCGTTTTAGCGTCATTCTTAAGCTTCCGTTGCATGCTGCCGCGACTGTCGACAAGCCACCGCAAGCTAAGTAAGAGAAAGCGGACCAATCGCAGACGCCGGCACCACCCGGTTATCTATTTTCAGTGCACTGGCTCGGCCCCATCGAATTCCTCTCCACTTGAGCGCCAATTAGATAAGACAAGCCACTCAGTGTAGGCAATGTTATTCGTTTTCCAAGCAAACAAAAGTGACCTCCTATGAACGAGGAGAGAGTTTGATTGGTTTGTTCAGGCAACCCTGCGGGTGACCGCTCGATGCTTGCGTCGGCGGTTACGCAAATTAAACTCCGTGAGATTGGAATGAAAACATATTGGAATAGTTTTACGTTATACGGTCCCTGGTGGCGATTCACTGGAAGAAGAGATTGTAAAGGCAGTGGCCATGCGACGCTTTAAGGATGGTGATTGCGTTAGCTCGCCGTCAGTTGCTGTTTCTCAGAAAGGACGTTTGTCTCTTTTCATGTGCTACACACGTGTGCGGTGCTTCAGTAGTCTTCAGCGTTTACCTTATAATTTGTAACGGAGCCTTGTTGAAAGTCACTCTGTGTATCTGTTGGTTTTTACGTGTTGCTTTTCGGGTGCACACGTGTGTCTAATATATATAAGCTCTGCGCTCGTTTCATTAAATCATCAGTAGTCAATACCGCTTCGTGTTGTCCATTTCTTCAAGACTCGTGTGTTTCTTGCGGTAACTTCACAAAATCAAATTCTTGGAAGAACTGATAGCCGTCATCCCTGCCGGTTTCCTCGCTGTCACAACAAAGAAACCTTCACCCTGCACTCTTTCTTTTTAACGTCTTGGCTTCCCATATTCTGTTCTGTGCAGCAACTTATCCTTCTCCCCTATCGAGGATTTGTATGAGTGCTGTTAAGGAAAGCAGTGGCTGTCTTGACGAAGAAAAGTACTCTACTAGAAACGTCGATTCTAGCGACATTCATTGTTCGGTAACTCATAATGACTCTACATTCAGGTATGAAATGCCTTATACTACAAAAGCGGTTGTTTTACCTACGCCGCATACTGTCTATTCTGTTCCCACAGAAGTTCAATCAAGATTAAACCAAAGTAACCCAAAGTTTCTCGTTTCAAGCTCACTTATAGCACCGCTTGCATGAGCTCGTCCAAAAATTGTGATTCAAGGATAAGAGTTAAGATAAGAAAAATGAGGAGTTAAGGATATCTAGAAATTTGGGAGTTAAAGCACAGGTTTTTGGTCCCTCCGTTCACGGATCAGACATTCTTCTAGCCGTCTTAACAGCAGTCATGTCTCGAGAGTTCCATCATGCCACATTAACCTCCGTCCGTCAGTTGGCGCAATTCCGCGCTAATGGCCGCAGTCGTACCAGAACAGCTATACGCATCGTGTTGTTCGTGCACTTTACATATATATATATATATATATATATATATATATATATATATATATATATATATATATATATATATATATATATATATATATATATATATGTATGGGCGACTGAAAGTGTACTTGTGCGTAATTGATCGGTCCGCTGAGAGACGTACGCTTGGCCAAACTCTTTTCCCCGAGGTAGCTTGTTCTGTCACATATTTCTTGCGTCATGTACTTTTCACGCCGGAAGTGTTACGCCTTTTTAACATGTCTTCTTGTCTCATGAATTAGGAAACGTTTTTCACGCACGCTTTACTTCGCTTCTTCTTAACTGAGTCAAGACGAAGAAAAAATTATCAAGAAACACGAATCGCCTTCGGCAGTATCCAATCATGCAGAAAGGAAGTGATTATTGAGAAGCTTAAGCCGTACGCAGCCAAGGCCTGACAATTAGTCATGTTAAATAATAGGGTGGATAGACGGCGTATAGGAAGTAAAAAAAAACGAGTGGGCAATAGCAACGAGAGGGGGGAGGCGTGTTGAAAATGTGGTGGTGCGACTCTGCGTTGCGCCGTGACTTGTTCATCACAGAAAACGAGGCCATGTAGCGATAGGTAGGAATCCGATTATGGCTTCTTGTTACCATATCTTGTTCTAAGTATAAGCATGCGTATGTTCGCGTAGATGTGGTGAACGCTATTTTTTTCTCAATGGACACATTCGAAGTTGGGCATCAATGAAGACATCTTGGTGGTTATGTGCTATAATTGCATGGTTCAAATTGTTTCTTCCGTAAACGGCTCACCAAATTGTTCAGTTCTGCAGAACTTGACTATCCATATTAATAAACTTTTGAGTTTCTGTCCGATTTTGAAATCTTTAGTACTACATCATGCGCCACCAGTGTAGCTACATGGTTTTTAATATGAGTCAATTCTTCGTCGCGCTCTTCAGCAACGCTACTGTAATGTAATGTGCGCGAAGCACAGCTTCCAGATACAAAAAGTCATTGCGTACAATTTCGCACCAGCATTGTTTGGCCGCTTCCCTGCCTGACACCACCACTAGAGCCTGTACGGCCGAACGACTCACAAATCGAAGAGACGCTGGACGCCAAATTATACAAGAGGATATGCACAAAATACGAAAGAATGCAATCATTTTTCGAATAAGAGTTTCTGCCCTGAAATCCATATATATGAACCTGCAGATCCTGTTCTTTCATGGATTATTCATATCAAAGTACTGTGTTCATATGTCTTCGTAGTTTGCCTTATGGCATTTTTATTGTCTGCGTCTCAGAGGAAAGCTGATATCTCGGTGTATTGTGGGATACATCAGTGGTGAAATTGGACAGAAAGCATTATTACAAGCTCACTTGTTACGCGCACATTTACTCGCACTCACAGATTACTCGAAAAAGTCGGTCAAGAGTAGGGCAAATCATTTTTGCAAGTACTTTTGTTTCTCCTGGCTGTAGTCCTTACACAAAAAGCGGAGCATTTAACGTCAGCATGCATACATTACCAGCTTCTGCTAGTCTAGCGGCGGGACGCTCAGCAAGACTTTCGTTCTAAGACACTAATGGAAACGTCATGTTCGCACCAACTTTCTCGGCATGCTCGGGGCATAAAAGACACGGTACGCTGAGCATCCGCGCAAGTGTTTTCTGGCTTCGACTTGCAGGCAGACCTTGCCAAATCTGCCTGCAAGAAAGTGAAGTCGTTAGGCTGTGCACTAACCAGGCCGCTCATTATCCTCGAAAGCTGCCTCGTTAACAACAGCGCACTGCAGGAACGTCTCAGATCTAGTTTGCTTACCATAGCATACATTACTCATATGACTCACGTACCACATAAAAATGTGAGTGAATTGCGACAGCACCGGTGCCAGAAGGGATGCTCGAGCCCGGCTGTTAGTAGAAGCCTTCATCTCTGCATACGCAGCAGCGTAAAGCGTAAATGCGCGATAATGTTTCTGTTACATGTTTCTGTACATATCTGGGATTTGTTCCGCTAGCTGTTTGATCAAAGAGTTCGCGGTATTATGTTCTGCACTGGTTTAGGCGGTGCTGAATCACTTGTGTGGGTGTGTGTGTGTGGGGGGGGGGGGGGTAGTTATTGCAGGTAAATGAATTATCTATATAGCTTGCAGTTGAGTGCCAGCCAAAAGTCCACTGCTTCTAATATAAACGCAGCTTTTTGTGGCGTTTCGTATGAATTATGCTTTCTTTTCATTGCAATTTGTTTCAAGGAGGTCTTTCTTTAAGCACGCATGGGGGTAAGCTCCCCTTGGCAACTGTACTTCAGGTTATTAAGTTTCAACGGCGACGCGCACATGTCTTGTTGAGCGACTGCTACTGTCGCCATACGTAACTCCACACTTGCCGCTAGAGGTTTCATCGCTTCAAATAAGGCGACGAACTCGAATTTACAGTGGAAAAAAAGTCTCGAGACTATGGCATCACAGCCATGCATCATGTATCGCAGCGCAACAGAAAGGACACGGACAAGAAAAGATAACACAACTGGTACTGTTCTTCAACTGGAGTTTTATAAAGGCAGTCAACCAATATGCATTCATCGTGCAACGCGCCAAGTTAACAACACATAGAGAAACAATAAAACTTGTTACAAAAACACCTATGCGCCAAAAAGTCGACAGGCGCTTTAGCATACGGTAAAGAGGGTGGAGACGGGAGCCTGCGGGCTCACGAGACGTTCACTAAATTACTTTACGAATACGTTGTTACTTACTACTACGTCTCTTCTCTTCACTTGTTCTCTCTTTCGGCCTCCTAGACATCGACATTGGTTTTGAATAGCTAATGTCACTTTAGAACGTTCGTGGCAAGTCTACGGAGCCCATTAAGAGACATAGGCAGGTTCACGGAACGACTTTTTTTAACACTTTAATCGGCCAGGGTAGCCGCATGGGCATGTACAATGGTGCCTCCTGCTTTATTGTAGCGCAGACAGAATGAGAGGAACCTGGAAAGGCAAATTAGGCATAAACACAGCGCTAACATTCAACAACCGTTTTATTTCCACTTCTCGCAGGCGTACTTATACACTTCAAAACGCCTCAAGACAAGTGGACATTACTCGGCAAAGAACAAAACCGGTAAACCATACGCAGACGCTTTTCTGGCGACACTCATTACTTAGAAGGGTGACCGTTCAGCACAAACAGAGATAGTCGAGCTCTTTTGTTTTTATTGTTACAGAAATATTGGCACACACGCTTCAATTTTGGTGTCATAACGCCGGACAGCCAATTTCTCGATCCATAAGCTACCTTAGGCTTCTTCCATAATAAAATCATGATCCGTATTTTCCCTTCTGTAAAGATGACAGACCAGCGAATCTGTTTAGCACATGACACAGAGGTGACACAAAATTATGAACAAGGGTACGAACTCATTTAGGTTGATTTATATGCACAGTCGCGCGAACGATGGGACCACCGCCCAGACGAGGCAGAGGAAACTAGACACGCGTGAAGTTTCAGCGGGACCACCACCATGGGAGAGCGGAAGGAAAGTAGATACGCAAGTGCTTGGACCGCCAACAAGGAGAGTTTGGTGCGAACGTACACATGGACGACGTGGTTCAATGTGTAGTGTGCGTCTTATCTATTTAATAGCTGATGCGATTTCACTTTGGACCCAAGATATTAAACTTACTTTTGCCAGTTAGCAGAACGCTTGAAGGCTGCTTCAGCTCCACCGTTGGTCGGCCCAGTGTTGCACTATCCCCGAGATCGGCCGCAAGTTTTTGCGCACGCAGAACAAAAATGCGCGAAACCCTAGGCAAAAACAACTTCGCTGTAAAATTCACCTCCATTCCACCCTGTGAAAGTGGATATACAGTGAAGCTGGTGTGGGGATTAGTTTGAGGAGGTTAGATAAGACATTCCACATCAACTGGCGTTAGATGACATTAACAAGCACCACCATCTCAAGCGACGTCTGTCACGCAAGCCGCACACGGGTTCGGAAGTATAGCACGCTTCCTCATTCTTCTAGCCCGTCCGCCAAGCGCAAGCGCCTTAAGGAACTAAATCAATGCTTAAATATTAATTGCTTCAGAAAACGCGTAACGCACGACTTACACAAAACCTACAGACACGATAGCATCGGATTGCAATTCGAATACACGACAAAACGCAATTCTGTTGCGCGGGAACTCAAACCCAAGCCCCTTTAACAGCTCCGTTTTTCGAGGTGAGTATGCCACGAAAGATCCCTACCAACTAAAGGCTAAAAGGTTCGCCGTAAAACGTACGCTTACCCAAGATTCAGGCATGCACTCTCGCTTGCTGTTTGGCGAACGGGGGCCGACTTACTTGCGTACTCTTATTAAAATTAATACGAAATGCTACATCCGCTTGGGCGGACCAAATGCAGGCAGCTTTTCCAAGGCTAAGTTCGCCCGCAGCACGAAACACACCTTCGCCTCCTCCTCATTCACCTGTACGTTGAAAATTCGTGATTAACCGATATTTGCAAATCACACTGCGAAACATCCGTGTGCACGTAATGCAGTACAACTGACAGCGAAACAAAATGCTATATTTGTTGGTGTCTCTGTCACTATTTCTTTGAAGTGCAAGAACTATATTCAGATAAATCCACTTTGGAATATATATCAATTTCGCAGTGCCATTACGACAACGCAGCGCGTGAATTGCTTAACACAATCTGCTCAAACCAAGCGCGTTATCCCGATCGTCGTTGATTGTTCAATCGGCGTTGAAAGTTCACGGCACGCAGGGTTTCCTAATACTCTCAATTTAGTGAAGCCTGAATGCATAGTCAATGATGCGTAAATTACGCATCGTTTTATATTTGCGACCACCACAGCGTTGAACCCATTTAAAGGTAGCATGAACGAATCCTGAACCGAAATTCACGAACAATTACGATGCTCGCTAATTCTAAATTTGAGCGCAGCTCCATACGTATTTTCGTTTTGTGATATACTGGCTGGCGCAATAATCTGTCTCGCGCGGCACGTTGCAAACGAAGCGAAGTGCAGAGCGACTGCCTCGATAATGTGGAGATCGCGAGAGGCAACGCGTGGGTGACACGCGGGCGCGACTCATAGCAGCGACCCAGACGGACCTCCCAGCTCCCAGACGACGCGCGATATTCTGGTGCAATACCCGCCGCGGTTGCTCAGTGGCTATGGTGTTAGGCTGCTGAGCACGAGGTCGCGAAATCGAATCCCGGCCACGGCGGCCGCATTTCCATGGGGGCGAAACGCGAAAACACCCGTGTACTTAGATTTAGGTGCACGTTAAAGAACCCCAGGTGGTCGAAATTTCCAGAGTCGTGCACTACGGCGTGCCTCATAATCAGAAAGTGGTTTTGGCACGTAAAACCCAATATACTTTTTTAAATTCTAGTGCCATCTCGTAGACAGTGTCGTCGCGCTACGCCTTCTCACGCTTTCGCCATACCCCTCTTCTCCGCTTTCCTCCTCGCGTCTTTCATCCCCCGCTGCGCTCCGCGTTCGCTCTTTCATCCTTTGCTCGTTCGCTTGGTTACGTCTATACAAACGCTCACCGGAGGAACAGGCGCGTCAAGGCCAAATTTCACGTACGCTTGCCGGCGCGCGAAAGTTCGTGCCTACGCGCTTTGCATTTGCCGCGTCCCGCGAGGAACGGTGGTTTGAACTTACAAGACGCGGTCAGCGCCTGCGTCATGCCTCACTATTTGCGCCTTGGTAGACATCGTTTCGTATTTTTGTGATCTAGCCAGAGCACAAATATTTGTCTGGAGAAGTGTCTATACTCGTGGCCGCGCTTCGGCGCGTGCGATCTGCCGTGCACCATCTGTGCAGGCGTCAGCGCGCGTGGTCGCGGACTTCCGCGTGCCGGCACGTGCACGTGCAGTTCCGCCATAAGAGCTGTGCTCTAAAAATTGGTTCTCTCGCGTAACTCAGTTCTCTCAGTATTGATTGATTGATTGAAAACATCTTTATTTGCAGGATATTCACTCTCAGTAGAAACTTCCGACGCCCGCCGCCCATGCCGCTCATCTAAGAGAGGACAATTCCTGGAAGAAAATCTGACCAAAAAGGAATCATGCTAAAAGCATATTAAGAAATATTAGAAACTGGGTCTTTCACAATCCAAAAATTTACAGCGAGCTGCGAAGGACGCTTCAAATGAGAAATTTTAAGCGTGTCGATTTCTTTAACGCGCATCGCGTCAAAGCTGCAGAACCGTCTTTGAGAGGACGCTTTAGCTCGGACACAACTACAACGCGGTCTATTTAAATGCATGTGCTAATGAGATTTGTTGCACTTCAGAGAGAAAGTTAAATGCTAGTAACTGCTGGAAGCAGAATTTCGATTTTGAGCCTGAATTTTCTGAAAAAAATGAAAAATTTGAAAGTTCGAAAAAAAAAACACACACGAAGTTTGCAAGTTACTAACTCTGCATGAACAGCAGTGGTCGTGGTTCTGTACACGGCATCCATTAGATCTATCAAAGCGGACAAAATCAATAAGTCAATATATATGTTATGTGAATTGGTTACGTTGTGTACAAGATTTCTGCAAAAGCTGTATTTCCAGATTACTGCATTTTTTTTAATTCATGTGCAAGTTATCTGTTTTGTCCGATTTAGATGTACTTTCACATGCAATTCAGAGAATCGTGATATCGTGTTTCCTTGCTGAGTTAGGGAGTTGTAAACTGGATAGTATTATTTTCTGAAAATTTTCGATTTCTGTCAAGTTTTGATAAAAAAGTTACGATCTAAATAGAAATATCGGAACAAACAGTCACAAAATTTAAGGTTTTCTTTTAAATGCCACAAACCTCGCTGAATTTAGCGCAGTGGCTGCTGAGGAAAACGAATGCTCCTTTTGCATGTATTTAGGCAGGAGCACCCGGGTTAAAGCTTCATCTTAAGGTACTTGTAATTAAGATGCAGTTAATTAAGGTACTGGAACACACGACCTTTGGTAGTAATTCGGGCAAAGTTAATTAAGGCACTCGAAGGCAGGATTTTTGGAAGGAGTCGAGCCCAAGACCTTTGGTGCTTTAAGGCTCAACTCGCTGAAATTTTGAGATTTCTGAGAATTTGTGAAGGTCAACTCACAAAAGAAAAACATTTGCCAGTCACTACAGTCACTACATTTTCACTATTTAAACAAAGTGTAAGAAACTTCAAAGTAATGATGCAGTTGTTGCTGGGAAAAGATTTATCGCTTACCATCAATTTGTAGAAGCTCCAGTGCTAACACGTCCTCCTATATAGAGGGGCGTTTCGCAAAAAATGACCGTAGTCTATATATATAGCGCAGTGAGTGACTGGGCGCACACGAATATTAGCACACTGCGCCAATATTCATACCAACGACGAGTTACTCGATAAATAAACGGACAAGAAAAATTACCCTTCAAAGAATAAAAAGGTAAGCCAATAGCCCAGTAGAATGTCTCCGCAGCCAGATCTGCTCACTCCTGTGGAATGGGCTGGTTGTGCGCATACGTCACTCTCCATGCTAATGTGCGTCCCGGCGACGAGTTAGGCTATTAATAAACGGACATGGAAAAATTACCTTTCAAGAAAGGGTGCGCCTATAGCCCAATAAAATGTCGTGGCAGCCAGACCTACTCACTTCTCTGGAATGGGCTGGTTGAGCGCACACATCACTCCCCGCGCTAATGGGCGTCTTAACGTCGAGTTACGCGATCAATAAACGGACATCGAAAAATTGCCCTTCGATGAAAATAGGTAAGTCTATAGCCCAGTAGAACGTCTCCGTAGTTAGATCTACTCACTCCCCTGAAATGGGCTGGTTGGGTGCATACGTCACTCCCCACGCTAATGTGCGTCCCAACGACGAGTTACGCTATCAATAAACGGACATGGATTAATCACCCCTCAAAAAAGGTAAGCCTATAGCCCAATAGAATGTCACTGCAGCCAGACCTACTTCTCTGGAATGGACTGGCTGGTCGCACACATCACTCCCCGTCCTAACGTCCAGTTACTCAATCAATAAGCGGACATCAAAAATTACCCTTAAAAGAAATAAAAGGTAAGTAGAATGTCACCGCAGCCAGATCCACTCACTACTCTGAAAGGCTCTGGTTGGTCGCATAATCACTCCCCACACTAATGTGGATCCCGAATTGGAGTTACACGATCAATAAACGGACACGGAAAAATTGCCCTTCAAAGAAAACAGGAGGTAAGTCTATATCCCAGTTGAATGTCACCGCAACCAGATCCACTCGCAACTCTGAAAGGCGCTCGTTCACTGCATACATCACTCCGCATGCCAACGTGTGTCCTGACGCATGGTTATGCAATCAATAAAAAGACATGCAAAATTACCCTTCACAGAAAAAAAGGTAAGCCTGCCCATTGGAACGTCACCACAGCCACATCCACTCACGTCTCTGAAAGGCACTGCTTCGCTGCATACGTTAATCCCAACGCTAATGCGCATCCCGAGGCCAAGTTACGCGATCAATAAACGGACAGGAAAAAATTGCTCTTCAAAGAAAAAAACCTAGAAAATATTCCGACAGCCAGGTTCCATAGGTTCTATGCAAACGCTCGTTCCTCTCATGCATAACTCACCCACGCATGAGCTTACGTCCATTTTGGGATAAACAGACTAATTGGCTGATGTTCACTTTGCAAAGGACAGAAAGTTAGGCGAGCTGGTACGGAAACGTGATCTTGAATTGTAGCGTGAAGTGACACAGACAGACCAGAAGCAGACAGGACAAACGCTAACTATCCACTGAATGTTTATTCAAATGATCACCATATATATGGCTGATTGCAAATACCGCAGCATACGAACATGCAAATACACACAGCACATTTTTCCCCAAAAAAGGTAAACAACAGTAATTGAATTAAAATATCACTTTTCCGAAAAAAAAAATGTCTCGAAACCACTGGTTCTCCGCATATATCAGTTCCCCGCAGCGCGCAGACGCCATTTAATGCGATAAAAAAAGATTCGGCATAGCATCATTTTTTATAAAAAAATTAAAAAAGTGCTAAGCCCATGAAAATATCACTTTTCCGACAAAAAATAGTGTGTCGAAAGCGCTGGTTCTCCGCATATATCAGTTCTCCGCAGTGCGCAGACGCCATTTAATGCGATAAAAAAACGATTGGGCATAGAATAATTTTTCATAAAAAAATTTAAAAAGTGCTAAGCCCATGAAAATATCACTTTTCCGACAAAAAATAGTGTGTCGAAAGCGCTGGTTCTCCGCATATATCAGTTCTCCGCAGTGCGCAGGCGCCGTTTAATGCGATAAAAAAACGATTGGGCATAGAATAATTTTTCAAAAAAAAATTAAAAAAGTGCTAAGCCCATGAAAATATCACTTTTCCGACAAAAAAATAGTGTGTCGAAAGCGCTGGTTCTCCGCATATTTCAGTTCCCCGCAGTGCGCAGACGCCGTTTAATGCGATAAAAAAACGATTGGGCATAGAATAATTTTTCATAAACAAATTAGAAAAGTGCTAAGCCCATGAAAATATCACTTTACCGACAAAAAATTGTGTATCGAAAGCGCTGGTTCTCCGCATATATCCGTTCCCCGCAGTGCGCAGACGCCGTTTAACGCGATAAAAAAAGGATTGGGCACAGAATAATTTTCCCCCCAAAATTGAAAAAATGCAAAGCCTATAGCCCATGAAAATATCATTTTTCCGGCGAAAAATAAAGTGTCTCGAAAGCGCTGGTTCCCCGCATATATCCGTTCCCCGCAGTGCGCAGACGCCGTTTAACGCGATAAAAACAGGATTGGGCACAGAATAATTTTCCCCCAAAAATTGAAAAAATGCAAAGCCTATAGCCCATGAAAATATCACTTTTCCGGCGAAAAATAAAGTGTCTCGAAAGCGCTGGTTCCCCGCATATATCCGTTCCCCGCAGTGCGCAGACGCCGTTTAACGCGATAAAAAAAGGATTGGGCACAGAATAATTTTCCCCCCAAAATTGAAAAAATGCAAAGCCTATAGCCCATGAAAATATCACTTTTCCGGCGAAAAATAAAGTGTCTCGAAAGCGCTGGTTCCCCGCATATATCCGTTCCCCGCAGTGCGCAGACGCCGTTTAAAGCGATAAAAAAAGGATTGGGCACAGAATAATTTTCCCCCCAAAATTGAAAAAATGCAAAGCCTATAGCCCACGAAAATATCATTTTTCCGACGAAAAATAAAGTGTCTCGAAAGCGCTGGTTCCCCGCATATATCCGTTCCCCGCAGTGTGCAGACGCCGTTTAAAGCGATAAAAACAGGATTGGGCACAGAATAATTTTCCCCCCAAAATTGAAAAAATGCAAAGCCTATAGCCCATGAAAATATCACTTTTCCGACGAAAAATAAAGTGTCTCGAAAGCGCTGGTTCCCCGCATATATCCGTTCCCCGCAGTGCGCAGACGCCGTTTAAAGCGATAAAAAAAGGATTGGGCACAGAATAATTTTCCCCCCAAAATTGAAAAAATGCAAAGCCTATTATAGCCCATGAAAATATCACTTTTCCGACGAAAAATAAAGTGTCTCCAAAGCGCTGGTTCCCCGCATATATCCGTTCCCCACAGTGCGCAGACGCCGTTTAACGCGATAAAAACAGGATTGGGCACAGAATAATTTTCCCCCCAAAATTGAAAAAATGCAAAGCCTATAGCCCATGAAAATATCACTTTTCCGACGAAAAATAAAGTGTCTCGAAAGCGCTGGTTCCCCGCATATATCCGTTCCCCGCAGTGCGCAGACGCCGTTTAAAGCGATAAAAAAAGGATTGGGCACAGAATAATTTTCCCCCCAAAATTGAAAAAATGCAAAGCCTATTATAGCCCATGAAAATATCACTTTTCCGACGAAAAATAAAGTGTCTCCAAAGCGCTGGTTCCCCGCATATATCCGTTCCCCGCAGTGCGCAGACGCCGTTTAACGCGATAAAAACAGGATTGGGCACAGAATAATTTTCCCCCAAAATTGAAAAAATGCAAAGCCTATAGCCCATGAAAATATCACTTTTCCGACGAAAAATAAAGTGTCTCCAAAGCGCTGGTTCCCCGCATATATCCGTTCCCCGCAGTGCGCAGACGCCGTTTAACGCGATAAAAAAAGGATTAGGCACAGAATAATTTTCCCCCCAAAATTGAAAAAATGCAAAGCCTATAGCCCACGAAAATATCACTTTTTCGACGAAAAATAAAGTGTCTCCAAAGCGCTGGTTCCACGCATATATCCGTTCCCCACATTGCGCAGACGCCGTTTAACGCGATAAAAACAGGATTGGGCACAGAATAATTTTCCCCCAAAAATTGAAAAAATGCAAATCCTATAGCCCATGAAAATATCACTTTTCCGACGAAAAATAAAGTGTCTCGAAAGCGCTGGTTCCCCGCATATATCCGTTCCCCGCAGTGCGCAGATGCCGTTTAACGCGATAAAAAGAGGATTGGGCACAGAATAATTTTCCCCTCAAAATTGAAAAAATGCAAAGCCTATAGCCCACGAAAATATCACTTTTCCGACGAAAAATAAAGTGTCTCGAAAGCGCTGGTTCCCGCATATATCCGTTCCCCGCAGTGCGCAGACGCCGTTTAACGCGATAAAAAGAGGATTGGGCACAGAATAATTTTCCCCCCAAAATTGAAAAAATGCAAAGCCTATAGCCCATGAAAATATCACTTTTCCGACGAAAAATAAAGTGTCTCGAAAGCGCTGGTTCTCCGCATATATCCGTTCCCCGCAGTGCGCAGACGCCGTTTAACGCGATAAAAAGAGGATTGGGCACAGAATAATTTTCCCCCAAAAATTGAAAAAATGCAAAGCCTTTTCCGACGAAAAATAAAGTGTCTCGAAAGCGCTGGTTCCCCGCATATATCCGTTCCCCGCAGTGCGCAGACGCCGTTTAACGCGATAAAAAGAGGATTGGGCACAGAATAATTTTCCCCCCAAAATTGAAAAAATGCAAAGCCTATAGCCCATGAAAATATCACTTTTCCGACGAAAAATAAAGTGTCTCGAAAGCGCTGGTTCGCCGCATATATCCGTTCCCCGCAGTGCGCAGACGCCGTTTAACGCGATAAAAAGAGGATTGGGCACAGAATAATTTTCCCCCCAAAATTGAAAAAATGCAAAGCCTATAGCCCATGAAAATATCACTTTTCCGACGAAAAATAAAGTGTCTCGAAAGCGCTGGTTCCCCGCATATATCCGTTCCCCGCAGTGCGCAGACGCCGTTTAACGCGATAAAAAGAGGATTGGGCACAGAATAAGTTTCCCCCCAAAATTGAAAAAATGCAAAGCCTATAGCGCATGAAAATATCACTTTTCCGGCGAAAAATAAAGTGTCTCGAAAGCGCTGGTTCCCCGCATATATCCGTTCCCCGCAGTGCGCAGACGCCGTTTAACGCGATAAAAAGAGGATTGGGCACAGAATAATTTTCCCCCCAAAATTGAAAAAATGCAAAGCCTATAGCCCATGAAAATATCACTTTTCCGACGAAAAATAAAGTGTCTCCAAAGCGCTGGTTCCCCGCATATATCCGTTCCCCGCAGTGCGCAGACGCCGTTTAACGCGATAAAAACAGGATTGGGCACAGAATAATTTTCCCCCCAAAAGTGAAAAAATGCAAAGCCTATAGCCCACGAAAATATCACTTTTCCGACGAAAAATAAAGTGTCTCGAAAGCGCTGGTTCCCCGCATATATCCGTTCCCCGCAGTGCGCAGACGCCGTTTAACGCGATAAAAACAGGATTGGGCACAGAATAATTTTCCCCCAACAGTGAAAAAATGCAAAGCCTATAGCCCATGAAAATATCACTTTTCCGACGAAAAATAAAGTGTCTCGAAAGCGCTGGTTCCCCGCATATATCCGTTCCCCGCAGTGCGCAGACGCCGTTTAACGCGATAAAAACAGGATTGGGCACAGAATAATTTTCCCCCAAAATTGAAAAAATGCAAAGCCTATAGCCCATGAAAATATCACTTTTCCGACGAAAAATAAAGTGTCTCGAAAGCGCTGGTTCCCCGCATATATCCGTTCCCCGCAGTGCGCAGACGCCGTTTAACGCGATAAAAACAGGATTGGGCACAGAATAATTTTCCCCCCAAAATTGAAAAAATGCAAAGCCTATAGCCCATGAAAATATCACTTTTCCGACGAAAAATAAAGTGTCTCGAAAGCGCTGGTTCCCCGCATATATCCGTTCCCCGCAGTGCGCAGACGCCGTTTAACGCGATAAAAACAGGATTGAGCACAGAATAATTTTCCCCCGAAAATTGAAAAAATGCAAAGCCTATAGCCCATGAAAATATCACTTTTCCGGCGAAAAATAAAGTGTCTCGAAAGCGCTGGTTCCCCGCATATATCCGTTCCCCGCAGTGCGCAGACGCCGTTTAACGCAATAAAAACAGGATTGGGCACAGAATAATTTTCCCCCGAAAATTGAAAAAATGCAAAGCCTATAGCCCATGAAAATATCACTTTTCCGGCGAAAAATAAAGTGTCTCGAAAGCGCTGGTTCCCCGCATATATCCGTTCCCCGCAGTGCGCAGACGCCGTTTAACGCGATAAAAACAGGATTGGGCACAGAATAATTTTCCCCAAAAAATTGAAAAAATGCAAAGCCTATAGCCCATGAAAATATCACTTTTCCGACGAAAACTAAAGTGTCTCGAAAGCGCTGGTTCCCCGCATATATCCGTTCCCCGCAGTGCGCAGACGCCGTTGAACGCGATAAAAACAGGATTGGGCACAGAATAATTTTCCCCCGAAAATTGAAAAAATGCAAAGCCTATAGCCCATGAAAATATCACTTTACCGACAAAAAATTGTGTATCGAAAGCGCTGGTTCTCCGCATATATCCGTTCCCCGCAGTGCGCAGACGCCGTTTAACGCGATAATAACAGGATTGGGCACAGAATAATTTTCCCCCGAAAATTGAAAAAATGCAAAGCCTATAGCCCATGAAAATATCACTTTTCCGACGAAAAATAAAGTGTCTCTAAAGCGCTGGTTCCCCGCATATATCCGTTCCCCGCAGTGCGCAGACGCCGTTTAACGCGATAAAAACAGGATTGGGCACAGAATAATTTTCCCCCAAAAATTGAAAAAATGCGAAGCCTATATAGCCCATGAAAATATCACTTTTCCGACGAAAAATAAAGTGTCTCTAAAGCGCTGGTTCCCCGCATATATCCGTTCCCCGCAGTGCGCAGACGCCGTTTAACGCGATAAAAACAGGATTGGGCACAGAATAATTTTCCCCCAAAAATTGAAAAAATGCAAAGCCTATAGCCCATGAAAATATCACTTTTCCGACGAAAAATAAAGTGTCTCGAAAGCGCTGGTTCCCCGCATATATCCGTTCCCCGCAGTGCGCAGACGCCGTTTAACGCGATAAAAACAGGATTGCACACAGAATAATTTTCCCCCGAAAATTGAAAAAATGCAAAGCCTATAGCCCATGAAAATATCACTTTTCCGACGAAAAATAAAGTGTCTCTAAAGCGCTGGTTCCCCGCATATATCCGTTCCCCGCAGTGCGCAGACGCCGTTTAACGCGATAAAAACAGGATTGGGCACAGAATAATTTTCCCCCAAAAATTGAAAAAATGCAAAGCCTATAGCCCATGAAAATATCACTTTTCCGACGAAAAATAAAGTGTCTCTAAAGCGCTGGTTCCCCGCATATATCCGTTCCCCGCAGTGCGCAGACGCCGTTTAACGCGATAAAAACAGGATTGGGCACAGAATAATTTTCCCCCAAAAATTGAAAAAATGCAAAGCCTATAAAATATCACTTTTCCGACGAAAAATAAAGTGTCTCGAAAGCGCTGGTTCCCCGCATATATCCGTTCCCCGCAGTGCGCAGACGCCGTTTAACGCGATAAAAACAGGATTGGGCACAGAATAATTTTCCCCCGAAAATTGAAAAAATGCAAAGCCTATATATAGCCCATGAAAATATCACTTTTCCGGCGAAAAATAGTGTCTCGAAAGCGCTGGTTCCCCGCATATATCCCTTCCCCGCAGTGCGCAGACGCCGTTTAACGCGATAAAAACAGGATTGGGCACAGAATAATTTTCCCCCGAAAATTGAAAAAATGCAAAGCCTATAGCCCATGAAAATATCACTTTTCCGGCGAAAAATAAAGTGTCTCGAAAGCGCTGGTTCCCCGCATATATCCGTTCCCCGCAGTGCGCAGACACCGTTTAACGCGATAAAAACAGGATTGGGCACAGAATAATTTTCCCCCAAAAATTGAAAAAATGCAAAGCCTATAGCCCATGAAAATATCACTTTTCCGACGAAAAATAAAGTGTCTCTAAAGCGCTGGTTCCCCGCATATATCCGTTCCCCGCAGTGCGCAGACGCCGTTTAACGCGATAAAAACAGGATTGGGCACAGAATAATTTTCCCCCGAAAATTGAAAAAATGGAAAGCCTATAGCCCATGAAAATATCACTTTTCCGACGAAAAATAAAGTGTCTCGAAAGCGCTGGTTCCCCGCATATATCCGTTCCCCGCAGTGCGCAGACGCCGTTTAACGCGATAAAAACAGGATTGGGCACAGAATAATTTTCCCCCAAAATTGAAAAAATGCAAAGCCTATAGCCCATGAAAATATCACTTTTCCGACGAAAAATAAAGTGTCTCGAAAGCGCTGGTTCCCCGCATATATCCGTTCCCCGCAGTGCGCAGACGCCGTTTAACGCGATAAAAACAGGATTGGGCACAGAATAATTTTCCCCCAAAAATTGAAAAAATGCAAAGCCTATAGCCCATGAAAATATCACTTTTCCGACGAAAAATAAAGTGTCTCGAAAGCGCTGGTTCCCCGCATATATCCGTTCCCCGCAGTGCGCAGACGCCGTTAAACGCGATAAAAACAGGATTGGGCACAGAATAATTTTCCCCCGAAAATTGAAAAAATGCAAAGCCTATAGCCCATGAAAATATCACTTTTCCGGCGAAAAATAAAGTGTCTCGAAAGCGCTGGTTCCCCGCATATATCCGTTCCCCGCAGTGCGCAGACGCCGTTTAACGCGATAAAAACAGGATTGGGCACAGAATAATTTTCCCCCGAAAATTGAAAAAATGCAAAGCCTATAGCCCATGAAAATATCACTTTTCCGGCGAAAAATAAAGTGTCTCGAAAGCGCTGGTTCCCCGCATATATCCGTTCCCCGCAGTGCGCAGACGCCGTTTAACGCGATAAAAACAGGATTGGGCACAGAATAATTTTCCCCCAAAAATTGAAAAAATGCAAAGCCTATAGCCCATGAAAATATCACTTTTCCGACGAAAAATAAAGTGTCTCGAAAGCGCTGGTTCCCCGCATATATCCGTTCCCCGCAGTGCGCAGACGCCGTTGAACGCGATAAAAACAGGATTGGGCACAGAATAATTTTCCCCCGAAAATTGAAAAAATGCAAAGCCTATAGCCCATGAAAATATCACTTTTCCGACGAAAAATAGAGTGTCTCGAAAGCGCTGGTTCTCCGCATATATCCGTTCCCCGCAGTGCGCAGACGCCGTTTAACGCGATAATAACAGGATTGGGCACAGAATAATTTTCCCCCGAAAATTGAAAAAATGCAAAGCCTATAGCCCATGAAAATATCACTTTTCCGACGAAAAATAAAGTGTCTCTAAAGCGCTGGTTCCCCGCATATATCCGTTCCCCGCAGTGCGCAGACGCCGTTTAACGCGATAAAAACAGGATTGGGCACAGAATAATTTTCCCCAAAAAATTGAAAAAATGCAAAGCCTATAGCCCATGAAAATATCACTTTTCCGACGAAAAATAAAGTGTCTCGAAAGCGCTGGTTCCCCGCATATATCCGTTCGCCGCAGTGCGCAGACGCCGTTGAACGCGATAAAAACAGGATTGGGCACAGAATAATTTTCCCCCGAAAATTGAAAAAATGCAAAGCCTATAGCCCATGAAAATATCACTTTTCCGACGAAAAATAAAGTGTCTCGAAAGCGCTGGTTCTCCGCATATATCCGTTCCCCGCAGTGCGCAGACGCCGTTTAACGCGATAATAACAGGATTGGGCACAGAATAATTTTCCCCCGAAAATTGAAAAAATGCAAAGCCTATAGCCCATGAAAATATCACTTTTCCGACGAAAAATAAAGTGTCTCTAAAGCGCTGGTTCCCCGCATATATCCGTTCCCCGCAGTGCGCAGACGCCGTTTAACGCGATAAAAACAGGATTGGGCACAGAATAATTTTCCCCCAAAAATTGAAAAAATGCAAAGCCTATAGCCCATGAAAATATCACTTTTCCGACGAAAAATAAAGTGTCTCGAAAGCGCTGGTTCCCCGCATATATCCGTTCCCCGCAGTGCGCAGACGCCGTTTAACGCGATAAAAACAGGATTGGGCACAGAATAATTTTCCCCCGAAAATTGAAAAAATGCAAAGCCTATAGCCCATGAAAATATCACTTTTCCGGCGAAAAATAAAGTGTCTCGAAAGCGCTGGTTCCCCGCATATATCCGTTCCCCGCAGTGCGCAGACGCCGTTTAACGCGATAAAAACAGGATTGGGCACAGAATAATTTTCCCCCGAAAATTGAAAAAATGCAAAGCCTATAGCCCATGAAAATATCACTTTTCCGGCGAAAAATAAAGTGTCTCGAAAGCGCTGGTTCCCCGCATATATCCGTTCCCCGCAGTGCGCAGACGCCGTTTAACGCGATAAAAACAGGATTGGACACAGAATAATTTTCCCCCAAAAATTGAAAAAATGCAAAGGCTATAGCCCATGAAAATATCACTTTTCCGACGAAAAATAAAGTGTCTCTAAAGCGCTGGTTCCCCGCATATATCCGTTCCCCGCAGTGCGCAGACGCCGTTTAACGCGATAAAAACAGGATTGGGCACAGAATAATTTTCCCCCAAAAATTGAAAAAATGCAAAGCCTATAGCCCATGAAAATATCACTTTTCCGACGAAAAATAAAGTGTCTCGAAAGCGCTGGTTCCCCGCATATATCCGTTCCCCGCAGTGCGCAGACGCCGTTTAACGCGATAAAAACAGGATTGGGCACAGAATAATTTTCCCCCGAAAATTGAATAAATGCAAAGCCTTATAGCCCATGAAAATATCACTTTTCCGGCGAAAAATAAAGTGTCTCGAAAGCGCTGGTTCCCCGCATATATCCGTTCCCCGCAGTGCGCAGACGCCGTTTAACGCGATAAAAACAGGATTGGGCACAGAATAATTTTCCCCCAAAAATTGAAAAAATGCAAAGCCTATAGCCCATGAAAATATCACTTTTCCGACGAAAAATAAAGTGTCTCGAAAGCGCTGGTTCCCCGCATATATCCGTTCCCCGCAGTGCGCAGACGCCGTTGAACGCGATAAAAACAGGATTGGGCACAGAATAATTTTCCCCCGAAAATTGAAAAAATGCAAAGCCTATAGCCCATGAAAATATCACTTTTCCGACGAAAAATAAAGTGTCGCGAAAGCGCTGGTTCTCCGCATATATCCGTTCCCCGCAGTGCGCAGACGCCGTTTAACGCGATAATAACAGGATTGGGCACAGAATAATTTTCCCCCGAAAATTGAAAAAATGCAAAGCCTATAGCCCTTGAAATTATCACTTTTCCGACGAAAAATAAAGTGTCTCTAAAGCGCTGGTTCCCCGCATATATCCGTTCCCCGCAGTGCGCAGACTCCGTTTAATGCGATAAAAACAGGATTGGGCACAGAATAATTTTCCCCAAAAAATTGAAAAAATGCAAAGCCTATAGCCCATGAAAATATCACTTTTCCGACGAAAAATAAAGTGTCTCTAAAGCGCTGGTTCCCCGCATATATCCGTTCCCCGCAGTGCGCAGACGCCGTTTAACGCGATAAAAACAGGATTGGGCACAGAATAATTTTCCCCCAAAAATTGAAAAAATGCAAAGCCTATAGCCCATGAAAATATCACTTTTCCGACGAAAAATAAAGTGTCTCGAAAGCGCTGGTTCCCCGCATATATCCGTTCGCCGCAGTGCGCAGACGCCGTTGAACGCGATAAAAACAGGATTGGGCACAGAATAATTTTCCCCCGAAAATTGAAAAAATGCAAAGCCTATAGCCCATGAAAATATCACTTTTCCGACGAAAAATAAAGTGTCTCGAAAGCGCTGGTTCTCCGCATATATCCGTTCCCCGCAGTGCGCAGACGCCGTTTAACGCGATAATAACAGGATTGGGCACAGAATAATTTTCCCCCGAAAATTGAAAAAATGCAAAGCCTATAGCCCATGAAAATATCACTTTTCCGACGAAAAATAAAGTGTCTCTAAAGCGCTGGTTCCCCGCATATATCCGTTCCCCGCAGTGCGCAGACGCCGTTTAACGCGATAAAAACAGGATTGGGCACAGAATAATTTTCCCCCAAAAATTGAAAAAATGCAAAGCCTATAGCCCATGAAAATATCACTTTTCCGACGAAAAATAAAGTGTCTCGAAAGCGCTGGTTCCCCGCATATATCCGTTCCCCGCAGTGCGCAGACGCCGTTTAACGCGATAAAAACAGGATTGGGCACGGAATAATTTTCCCCCGAAAATTGAAAAAATGCAAAGCCTATAGCCCATGAAAATATCACTTTTCCGGCGAAAAATAAAGTGTCTCGAAAGCGCTGGTTCCCCGCATATATCCGTTCCCCGCAGTGCGCAGACGCCGTTTAACGCGATAAAAACAGGATTGGGCACAGAATAATTTTCCCCCGAAAATTGAAAAAATGCAAAGCCTATAGCCCATGAAAATATCACTTTTCCGGCGAAAAATAAAGTGTCTCGAAAGCGCTGGTTCCCCGCATATATCCGTTCCCCGCAGTGCGCAGACGCCGTTTAACGCGATAAAAACAGGATTGGGCACAGAATAATTTTCCCCCAAAAATTGAAAAAATGCAAAGGCTATAGCCCATGAAAATATCACTTTTCCGACGAAAAATAAAGTGTCTCTAAAGCGCTGGTTCCCCGCATATATCCGTTCCCCGCAGTGCGCAGACGCCGTTTAACGCGATAAAAACAGGATTGGGCACAGAATAATTTTCCCCCAAAAATTGAAAAAATGCAAAGCCTATAGCCCATGAAAATATCACTTTTCCGACGAAAAATAAAGTGTCTCGAAAGCGCTGGTTCCCCGCATATATCCGTTCCCCGCAGTGCGCAGACGCCGTTTAACGCGATAAAAACAGGATTGGGCACAGAATAATTTTCCCCCGAAAATTGAAAAAATGCAAAGCCTATAGCCCATGAAAATATCACTTTTCCGGCGAAAAATAAAGTGTCTCGAAAGCGCTGGTTCCCCGCATATATCCGTTCCCCGCAGTGCGCAGACGCCGTTTAACGCGATAAAAACAGGATTGGGAACAGAATAATTTTCCCCCGAAAATTGATAAAATGCAAAGCCTATAGCCCATGAAAATATCATTTTTCCGGCGAAAAATAAAGTGTTTTGAAAGCGCTGGTTCCCCGCATATATCCGTTCCCCGCAGTAAGCAGACGCCGTTTAACGCGATAAAAACAGGATTGGGAACAGAATAATTTTCCCCCGAAAATTGAAAAAATGCAAAGCCTATAGCCCATGAAAATATCATTTTTCCAGCGAAAAGTAAAGTGTCTCCAAAGCGCTGGTTCCCCGCATATATCCGTTCCCCGCAGTGCGCAGACGCCGTTTAACGCGATAAAAACAGGATTGGGAACAGAATAATTTTCCCCCGAAAATTGAAAAAATGCAAAGCCTATAGCCCATGAAAATATCATTTTTCCGGCGAAAAATAAAGTGTCTCCAAAGCGCTGGTTCCCCGCATATATCCGTTCCCCGCAGTGCGCAGACGCCGTTTAACGCGATAAAAACAGGATTGGGCACAGAATAATTTTCCCCCGAAAATTGAAAAAATGCAAAGCCTATAGCCCATAAAAATATCACTTCTCCGACGAAAAATAAAGTGTCTCGAAAGCGCTGGTTCTCCGCATATATCCGTTCCCCGCAGTGCGCAGACGCCGTTTAACGCGATAATAACAGGATTGGGCACAGAATAATTTTCCCCCGAAAATTGAAAAAAATGCAAAGCCTATAGCCCATGAAAATATCACTTTTCCGACGAAAAATAAAGTGTCTCTAAAGCGCTGGTTCCCCGCATATATCCGTTCCCCGCAGTGCGCAGACGCCGTTTAACGCGATAAAAACAGGATTGGGCACAGAATAATTTTCCCCCGAAAATTGAAAAAATGCAAAGCCTATAGCCCATGAAAATATCACTTTTCCGACGAAAAATAAAGTGTCTCGAAAGCGCTGGTTCCCCGCATATATCCGTTCCCCGCAGTGCGCAGATGCCGTTTAACGCGATAAAAACAGGATTGGGCACAGAATAATTTTCCCCCAAAAATTGAAAAAATGCAAAGCCTATAGCCCACGAAAATATCACTTTTCCGACGAAAAATAAAGTGTCTCGAAAGCGCTGGTTCCCCGCATATATCCGTTCCCCGCAGTGCGCAGACGCCGTTTAACGCGATAAAAACAGGATTGGGCACAGAATTATTTTCCCCCCAAAATTGAAAAAATGCAAAGCCTATAGCCCATGAAAATATCACTTTTCCGACGAAAAATAAAGTGTCTCGAAAGCGCTGGTTCCCCGCATATATCCGTTCCCCGCAGTGCGCAGACGCCGTTTAACGCGATAAAAACAGGATTGGGCACAGAATAATTTTCCCCCGAAAATTGAAAAAATGCAAAGCCTATAGCCCATGAAAATATCACTTTTCCGACGAAAAATAAAGTGTCTCGAAAGCGCTGGTTCCCCGCATATATCCGTTCCCCGCAGTGCGCAGACGCCGTTTAACGCGATAAAAACAGGATTGGGAACAGAACAATTTTCCCCCAAAAATTGAAAAAATGCAAAGCCTATAGCCCATGAAAATATCATTTTTCCGGCGAAAAATAAAGTGTCTCGAAAGCGCTGGTTCCCCGCATATATCCGTTCCCCGCAGTGCGCAGACGCCGTTTAACGCGATAAAAACAGGATTGGGAACAGAATAATTTTCCCCCGAAAATTGATAAAATGCAAAGCCTATAGCCCATGAAAATATCATTTTTCCGACGAAAAATAAAGTGTCTCGAAAGCGCTGGTTCCCCGCATATATCCGTTCCCCGCAGTAAGCAGACGCCGTTTAACGCGATAAAAACAGGATTGGGAACAGAATAATTTTCCCCCGAAAATTGTAAAAATGCAAAGCCTATAGCCCATGAAAATATCATTTTTCCGGCGAAAAATAAAGTGTCTGCAAAGCGCTGGTTCCCCGCATATATCCGTTCCCCGCAGTGCGCAGATGCCGTTTAACGCGATAAAAAGAGGATTGGGCACAGAATAATTTTCCCCTCAAAATTGAAAAAATGCAAAGCCTATAGCCCACGAAAATATCACTTTTCGGACGAAAAATAAAGTGTCTCGAAAGCGCTGGTTCCCGCATATATCCGTTCCCCGCAGTGCGCAGACGCCGTTTAACGCGATAAAAAGAGGATTGGGCACAGAATAATTTTCCCCCCAAAATTGAAAAAATGCAAAGCCTATAGCCCATGAAAATATCACTTTTCCGACGAAAAATAAAGTGTCTCGAAAGCGCTGGTTCTCCGCATATATCCGTTCCCCGCAGTGCGCAGACGCCGTTTAACGCGATAAAAAGAGGATTGGGCACAGAATAATTTTCCCCCAAAAATTGAAAAAATGCAAAGCCTATAGCCCATGAAAATATCACTTTTCCGACGAAAAATAAAGTGTCTCGAAAGCGCTGGTTCCCCGCATATATCCGTTCCCCGCAGTGCGCAGACGCCGTTTAACGCGATAAAAAGAGGATTGGGCACAGAATAATTTTCCCCCCAAAATTGAAAAAATGCAAAGCCTATAGCCCATGAAAATATCACTTTTCCGACGAAAAATAAAGTGTCTCGAAAGCGCTGGTTCGCCGCATATATCCGTTCCCCGCAGTGCGCAGACGCCGTTTAACGCGATAAAAAGAGGATTGGGCACAGAATAATTTTCCCCCCAAAATTGAAAAAATGCAAAGCCTATAGCCCATGAAAATATCACTTTTCCGACGAAAAATAAAGTGTCTCGAAAGCGCTGGTTCCCCGCATATATCCGTTCCCCGCAGTGCGCAGACGCCGTTTAACGCGATAAAAAGAGGATTGGGCACAGAATAAGTTTCCCCCCAAAATTGAAAAAATGCAAAGCCTATAGCGCATGAAAATATCACTTTTCCGACGAAAAATAAAGTGTCTCGAAAGCGCTGGTTCCCCGCATATATCCGTTCCCCGCAGTGCGCAGACGCCGTTTAACGCGATAAAAAGAGGATTGGGCACAGAATAATTTTCCCCCCAAAATTGAAAAAATGCAAAGCCAATAGCCCATGAAAATATCACTTTTCCGACGAAAAATAAAGTGTCTCCAAAGCGCTGGTTCCCCGCATATATCCGTTCCCCGCAGTGCGCAGACGCCGTTTAACGCGATAAAAACAGGATTGGGCACAGAATAATTTTCCCCCCAAAAGTGAAAAAATGCAAAGCCTATAGCCCACGAAAATATCACTTTTCCGACGAAAAATAAAGTGTCTCGAAAGCGCTGGTTCCCCGCATATATCCGTTCCCCGCAGTGCGCAGACGCCGTTTAACGCGATAAAAATAGGATTGGGCACAGAATAATTTTCCCCCCAACAGTGAAAAAATGCAAAGCCTATAGCCCATGAAAATATCACTTTTCCGACGAAAAATAAAGTGTCTCGAAAGCGCTGGTTCCCCGCATATATCCGTTCCCCGCAGTGCGCAGACGCCGTTTAACGCGATAAAAACAGGATTGGGCACAGAATAATTTTCCCCCAAAATTGAAAAAATGCAAAGCCTATAGCCCATGAAAATATCACTTTTCCGACGAAAAATAAAGTGTCTCGAAAGCGCTGGTTCCCCGCATATATCCGTTCCCCGCAGTGCGCAGACGCCGTTTAACGCGATAAAAACAGGATTGGGCACAGAATAATTTTCCCCCAAAAATTGAAAAAATGCAAAGCCTATAGCCCATGAAAATATCACTTTTCCGACGAAAAATAAAGTGTCTCGAAAGCGCTGGTTCCCCGCATATATCCGTTCCCCGCAGTGCGCAGACGCCGTTTAACGCGATAAAAACAGGATTGAGCACAGAATAATTTTCCCCCGAAAATTGAAAAAATGCAAAGCCTATAGCCCATGAAAATATCACTTTTCCGGCGAAAAATAAAGTGTCTCGAAAGCGCTGGTTCCCCGCATATATCCGTTCCCCGCAGTGCGCAGACGCCGTTTAACGCAATAAAAACAGGATTGGGCACAGAATAATTTTCCCCCGAAAATTGAAAAAATGCAAAGCCTATAGCCCATGAAAATATCACTTTTCCGGCGAAAAATAAAGTGTCTCGAAAGCGCTGGTTCCCCGCATATATCCGTTCCCCGCAGTGCGCAGACGCCGTTTAACGCGATAAAAACAGGATTGGGCACAGAATAATTTTCCCCCAAAAATTGAAAAAATGCAAAGCCTATATAGCCCATGAAAATATCACTTTTCCGACGAAAAATAAAGTGTCTCGAAAGCGCTGGTTCCCCGCATATATCCGTTCCCCGCAGTGCGCAGACGCCGTTGAACGCGATAAAAACAGGATTGGGCACAGAATAATTTTCCCCCGAAAATTGAAAAAATGCAAAGCCTATAGCCCATGAAAATATCACTTTACCGACAAAAAATTGTGTATCGAAAGCGCTGGTTCTCCGCATATATCCGTTCCCCGCAGTGCGCAGACGCCGTTTAACGCGATAATAACAGGATTGGGCACAGAATAATTTTCCCCCGAAAATTGAAAAAATGCAAAGCCTATAGCCCATGAAAATATCACTTTTCCGACGAAAAATAAAGTGTCTCTAAAGCGCTGGTTCCCCGCATATATCCGTTCCCCGCAGTGCGCAGACGCCGTTTAACGCGATAAAAACAGGATTGGGCACAGAATAATTTTCCCCCAAAAATTGAAAAAATGCGAAGCCTATAGCCCATGAAAATATCACTTTTCCGACGAAAAATAAAGTGTCTCTAAAGCGCTGGTTCCCCGCATATATCCGTTCCCCGCAGTGCGCAGACGCCGTTTAACGCGATAAAAACAGGATTGGGCACAGAATAATTTTCCCCCAAAAATTGAAAAAATGCAAAGCCTATAGCCCATGAAAATATCACTTTTCCGACGAAAAATAAAGTGTCTCGAAAGCGCTGGTTCCCCGCATATATCCTTTCCCCGCAGTGCGCAGACGCCGTTTAACGCGATAAAAACAGGATTGGGCACAGAATAATTTTCCCCCGAAAATTGAAAAAATGCAAAGCCTATAGCCCATGAAAATATCACTTTTCCGGCGAAAAATAAAGTGTCTCGAAAGCGCTGGTTCCCCGCATATATCCGTTCCCCGTAGTGCGCAGACGCCGTTTAACGCGATAAAAACAGGATTGGGCACAGAATAATTTTCCCCCGAAAATTGAAAAAATGCAAAGCCTATAGCCCATGAAAATATCACTTTTCCGGCGAAAAATAAAGTGTCTCGAAAGCGCTGGTTCCCCGCATATATCCGTTCCCCGCAGTGCGCAGACGCCGTTTAACGCGATAAAAACAGGATTGGGCACAGAATAATTTTCCCCCCAAAATTGAAAAAATGCAAAGGCTATAGCCCATGAAAATATCACTTTTCCGACGAAAAATAAAGTGTCTCTAAAGCGCTGGTTCCCCGCATATATCCGTTCCCCGCAGTGCGCAGACGCCGTTTAACGCGATAAAAACAGGATTGGGCACAGAATAATTTTCCCCCAAAAATTGAAAAAATGCAAAGCCTATAGCCCATGAAAATATCACTTTTCCGACGAAAAATAAAGTGTCTCGAAAGCGCTGGTTCCCCGCATATATCCGTTCCCCGCAGTGCGCAGACGCCGTTTAACGCGATAAAAACAGGATTGCACACAGAATAATTTTCCCCCGAAAATTGAAAAAATGCAAAGCCTATAGCCCATGAAAATATCACTTTTCCGACGAAAAATAAAGTGTCTCTAAAGCGCTGGTTCCCCGCATATATCCGTTCCCCGCAGTGCGCAGACGCCGTTTAACGCGATAAAAACAGGATTGGGCACAGAATAATTTTCCCCCAAAAATTGAAAAAATGCAAAGCCTATAGCCCATGAAAATATCACTTTTCCGACGAAAAATAAAGTGTCTCTAAAGCGCTGGTTCCCCGCATATATCCGTTCCCCGCAGTGCGCAGACGCCGTTTAACGCGATAAAAACAGGATTGGGCACAGAATAATTTTCCCCCAAAAATTGAAAAAATGCAAAGCCTATAGCCCATGAAAATATCACTTTTCCGACGAAAAATAAAGTGTCTCGAAAGCGCTGGTTCCCCGCATATATCCGTTCCCCGCAGTGCGCAGACGCCGTTTAACGCGATAAAAACAGGATTGGGCACAGAATAATTTTCCCCCGAAAATTGAAAAAATGCAAAGCCTATATATAGCCCATGAAAATATCACTTTTCCGGCGAAAAATAAAGTGTCTCGAAAGCGCTGGTTCCCCGCATATATCCCTTCCCCGCAGTGCGCAGACGCCGTTTAACGCGATAAAAACAGGATTGGGCACAGAATAATTTTCCCCCGAAAATTGAAAAAATGCAAAGCCTATAGCCCATGAAAATATCACTTTTCCGACGAAAAATAAAGTGTCTCTAAAGCGCAGGTTCCCCGCATATATCCGTTCCCCGCAGTGCGCAGACGCCGTTTAACGCGATAAAAACAGGATTGGGAACAGAATAATTTTCCCCCGAAAATTGAAAAAATGCAAAGCCTATAGCCCATGAAAATATCACTTTTCCGACGAAAAATAAAGTGTCTCCAAAGCGCTGGTTCCCCGCATATATCCGTTCGCCGCAGTGCGCAGACGCCGTTGAACGCGATAAAAACAGGATTGGGCACAGAATAATTTTCCCCCGAAAATTGAAAAAATGCAAAGCCTATAGCCCATGAAAATATCACTTTTCCGACGAAAAATAAAGTGTCTCGAAAGCGCTGGTTCTCCGCATATATCCGTTCCCCGCAGTGCGCAGACGCCGTTTAACGCGATAATAACAGGATTGGGCACAGAATAATTTTCCCCCGAAAATTGAAAAAATGCAAAGCCTATAGCCCATGAAAATATCACTTTTCCGACGAAAAATAAAGTGTCTCGAAAGCGCTGGTTCCCCGCATATATCCGTTCCCCGCAGTGCGCAGACGCCGTTTAACGCGATAAAAACAGGATTGGGCACAGAATAATTTTCCCCCGAAAATTGAAAAAATGCAAAGCCTATAGCCCATGAAAATATCACTTTTCCGGCGAAAAATAAAGTGTCTCGAAAGCGCTGGTTCCCCGCATATATCCGTTCCCCGCAGTGCGCAGACGCCGTTTAACGCGATAAAAACAGGATTGGGCACAGAATAATTTTCCCCCGAAAATTGAAAAAATGCAAAGCCTATAGCCCATGAAAATATCACTTTTCCGGCGAAAAATAAAGTGTCTCGAAAGCGCTGGTTCCCCGCATATATCCGTTCCCCGCAGTGCGCAGACGCCGTTTAACGCGATAAAAACAGGATTGGACACAGAATAATTTTCCCCCAAAAATTGAAAAAATGCAAAGGCTATAGCCCATGAAAATATAACTTTTCCGACGAAAAATAAAGTGTCTCTAAAGCGCTGGTTCCCCGCATATATCCGTTCCCCGCAGTGCGCAGACGCCGTTTAACGCGATAAAAACAGGATTGGGCACAGAATAATTTTCCCCCAAAAATTGAAAAAATGCAAAGCCTATAGCCCATGAAAATATCACTTTTCCGACGAAAAATAAAGTGTCTCGAAAGCGCTGGTTCCCCGCATATATCCGTTCCCCGCAGTGCGCAGACGCCGTTTAACGCGATAAAAACAGGATTGGGAACAGAATAATTTTCCCCCGAAAATTGAAAAAATGCAAAGCCTATAGCCCATGAAAATATCACTTTTCCGGCGAAAAATAAAGTGTCTCGAAAGCGCTGGTTCCCCGCATATATCCGTTCCCCGCAGTGCGCAGACGCCGTTTAACGCGATAAAAACAGGATTGGGAACAGAATAATTTTCCCCCGAAAATTGATAAAATGCAAAGCCTATAGCCCATGAAAATATCATTTTTCCGGCGAAAAATAAAGTGTCTCGAAAGCGCTGGTTCCCCGCATATATCCGTTCCCCGCAGTAAGCAGACGCCGTTTAACGCGATAAAAACAGGATTGGGAACAGAATAATTTTCCCCCGAAAATTGTAAAAATGCAAAGCCTATAGCCCATGAAAATATCATTTTTCCGGCGAAAAATAAAGTGTCTCCAAAGCGCTGGTTCCCCGCATATATCCGTTCCCCGCAGTGCGCAGACGCCGTTTAACGCGATAAAAACAGGATTGGGAACAGAATAATTTTCCCCCGAAAATTGAAAAAATGCAAAGCCTATAGCCCATGAAAATATCATTTTTCCAGCGAAAAATAAAGTGTCTCCAAAGCGCTGGTTCCCCGCATATATCCGTTCCCCGCAGTGCGCAGACGCCGTTTAACGCGATAAAAACAGGATTGGGAACAGAATAATTTTCCCCCGAAAATTGAAAAAATGCAAAGCCTATAGCCCATGAAAATATCATTTTTCCGGCGAAAAATAAAGTGTCTCCAAAGCGCTGGTTCCCCGCATATATCCGTTCCCCGCAGTGCGCAGACGCCGTTTAACGCGATAAAAACAGGATTGGGAACAGAATAATTTTCCCCCGAAAATTGAAAAAATGCAAAGCCTATAGCCCATGAAAATATCACTTTTCCGGCGAAAAATAAAGTGTCTCGAAAGCGCTGGTTCCCCGCATATATCCGTTCCCCGCAGTGTGCAGACGCCGTTTAACGCGATAAAAACAGGATTGGGCACAGAATATTTTCCCCCCAAAATTGAAAAAATGCAAAGCCTATAGCCCATGAAAATATCACTTTTCCGACGAAAAATAAAGTGTCTCGAAATCGCTGGTTCCCCGCATATATCCGTTCCCCGCAGTGCGCAGACGCCGTTTAACGCGATAAAAACAGGATTGGGCACAGAATAATTTTCCCCCGAAAATTGAAAAAATGCAAAGCCTATAGCCCATAAAAATATCACTTTTCCGACGAAAAATAAAGTGTCTCGAAAGCGCTGGTTCTCCGCATATATCCGTTCCCCGCAGTGCGCAGACGCCGTTTAACGCGATAATAACAGGATTGGGCACAGAATAATTTTCCCCCGAAAATTGAAAAAAATGCAAAGCCTATAGCCCATGAAAATATCACTTTTCCGACGAAAAATAAAGTGTCTCTAAAGCGCTGGTTCCCCGCATATATCCGTTCCCCGCAGTGCGCAGACGCCGTTTAACGCGATAAAAACAGGATTGGGCACAGAATAATTTTCCCCCGAAAATTGAAAAAATGCAAAGCCTATAGCCCATGAAAATATCACTTTCCCGACGAAAAATAAAGTGTCTCGAAAGCGCTGGTTCCCCGCATATATCCGTTCCCCGCAGTGCGCAGATGCCGTTTAACGCGATAAAAACAGGATTGGGCACAGAATAATTTTCCCCCAAAAATTGAAAAAATGCAAAGCCTATAGCCCACGAAAATATCACTTTTCCGACGAAAAATAAAGTGTCTCGAAAGCGCTGGTTCCCCGCATATATCCGTTCCCCGCAGTGCGCAGACGCCGTTTAACGCGATAAAAACAGGATTGGGCACAGAATAATTTTCCCCCCAAAATTGAAAAAATGCAAAGCCTATAGCCCATGAAAATATCACTTTTCCGACGAAAAATAAAGTGTCTCGAAAGCGCTGGTTCCCCGCATATATCCGTTCCCCGCAGTGCGCAGACGCCGTTTAACGCGATAAAAACAGGATTGGGCACAGAATAATTTTCCCCCGAAAATTGAAAAAATGCAAAGCCTATAGCCCATGAAAATATCACTTTTCCGACGAAAAATAAAGTGTCTCGAAAGCGCTGGTTCCCCGCATATATCCGTTCCCCGCAGTGCGCAGACGCCGTTTAACGCGATAAAAACAGGATTGGGCACAGAATAATTTTCCCCCGAAAATTGAAAAAATGCAAAGCCTATAGCCCATGAAAATATCACTTTTCCGGCGAAAAATAAAGTGTCTCGAAAGCGCTGGTTCCCCGCATATATCCGTTCCCCGCAGTGCGCAGACGCCGTTTAACGCGATAAAAACAGGATTGGGCACAGAATAATTTTCCCCCGAAAATTGAAAAAATGCAAAGCCCATGAAAATATCACTTTTCCGGCGAAAAATAAAGTGTCTCGAAAGCGCTGGTTCCCCGCATATATCCGTTCCCCGCAGTGCGCAGACGCCGTTTAACGCGATAAAAACAGGATTGGGCACAGAATAATTTTCCCCCAAAAATTGAAAAAATGCAAAGGCTATAAGCCCATGAAAATATCACTTTTCCGACGAAAAATAAAGTGTCTCTAAAGCGCTGGTTCCCCGCATATATCCGTTCCACGCAGTGCTCAGACGCCGTTTAACGCGATAAAAACAGGATTGGGCACAGAATAATTTTCCCCCAAAAATTGAAAAAATGCAAAGCCTATAGCCCATGAAAATATCACTTTTCCGACGAAAAATAAAGTGTCTCGAAAGCGCTGGTTCCCCGCATATATCCGTTCCCCGCAGTGCGCAGACGCCGTTTAACGCGATAAAAACAGGATTGCACACAGAATAATTTTCCCCCGAAAATTGAAAAAATGCAAAGCCTATAGCCCATGAAAATATCACTTTTCCGACGAAAAATAAAGTGTCTCTAAAGCGCTGGTTCCCCGCATATATCCGTTCCCCGCAGTGCGCAGACGCCGTTTAACGCGATAAAAACAGGATTGGGCACAGAATAATTTTCCCCCAAAAATTGAAAAAATGCAAAGCCTATAGCCCATGAAAATATCACTTTTCCGACGAAAAATAAAGTGTCTCGAAAGCGCTGGTTCCCCGCATATATCCGTTCCCCGCAGTGCGCAGACGCCGTTTAACGCGATAAAAACAGGATTGGGCACAGAATAATTTTCCCCCGAAAATTGAAAAAATGCAAAGCCTATATATAGCCCATGAAAATATCACTTTTCCGGCGAAAAATAAAGTGTCTCGAAAGCGCTGGTTCCCCGCATATATCCCTTCCCCGCAGTGCGCAGACGCCGTTTAACGCGATAAAAACAGGATTGGGCACAGAATAATTTTCCCCCGAAAATTGAAAAAATGCAAAGCCTATAGCCCATGAAAATATCACTTTTCCGGCGAAAAATAAAGTGTCTCGAAAGCGCTGGTTCCCCGCATATATCCGTTCCCCGCAGTGCGCAGACGCCGTTTAACGCGATAAAAACAGGATTGGGCACAGAATAATTTTCCCCCAAAAATTGAAAAAATGCAAAGCCTATAGCCCATGAAAATATCACTTTTCCGACGAAAAATAAAGTGTCTCTTAAGCGCTGGTTCCCCGCATATATCTGTTCCCCGCAGTGCGCAGACGCCGTTTAACGCGATAAAAACAGGATTGGGCACAAAATAATTTTCCCCCGAAAATTGAAAAAATGGAAAGCCTATAGCCCATGAAAATATCACTTTTCCGACGAAAAATAAAGTGTCTCGAAAGCGCTGGTTCCCCGCATATATCCGTTCCCCGCAGTGCGCAGACGCCGTTTAACGCGATAAAAACAGGATTGGGCACAGAATAATTTTCCCCCAAAATTGAAAAAATGCAAAGCCTATAGCCCATGAAAATATCACTTTTCCGACGAAAAATAAAGTGTCTCGAAAGCGCTGGTTCCCCGCATATATCCGTTCCCCGCAGTGCGCAGACGCCGTTTAACGCGATAAAAACAGGATTGGGCACAGAATAATTTTCCCTCAAAAATTGAAAAAATGCAAAGCCTATAGCCCATGAAAATATCACTTTTCCGACGAAAAATAAAGTGTCTCGAAAGCGCTGGTTCCCCGCATATATCCGTTCCCCGCAGTGCGCAGACGCCGTTTAACGCGATAAAAACAGGATTGGGCACAGAATAATTTTCCCCCGAAAATTGAAAAAATGCAAAGCCTATAGCCCATGAAAATATCACTTTTCCGGCGAAAAATAAAGTGTCTCGAAAGCGCTGGTTCCCCGCATATATCCGTTCCCCGCAGTGCGCAGACGCCGTTTAACGCGATAAAAACAGGATTGGGCACAGAATAATTTTCCCCCGAAAATTGAAAAAATGCAAAGCCTATAGCCCATGAAAATATCACTTTTCCGGCGAAAAATAAAGTGTCTCGAAAGCGCTGGTTCCCCGCATATATCCGTTCCCCGCAGTGCGCAGACGCCGTTTAACGCGATAAAAACAGGATTGGGCACAGAATAATTTTCCCCCAAAAATTGAAAAAATGCAAAGCCTATAGCCCATGAAAATATCACTTTTCCGACGAAAAATAAAGTGTCTCGAAAGCGCTGGTTCCCCGCATATATCCGTTCGCCGCAGTGCGCAGACGCCGTTGAACGCGATAAAAACAGGATTGGGCACAGAATAATTTTCCCCCGAAAATTGAAAAAATGCAAAGCCTATAGCCCATGAAAATATCACTTTTCCGACGAAAAATAAAGTGTCTCGAAAGCGCTGGTTCTCCGCATATATCCGTTCCCCGCAGTGCGCAGACGCCGTTTAACGCGATAATAACAGGATTGGGCACAGAATAATTTTCCCCCGAAAATTGAAAAAATGCAAAGCCTATAGCCCATGAAAATATCACTTTTCCGACGAAAAATAAAGTGTCTCTAAAGCGCTGGTTCCCCGCATATATCCGTTCCCCGCAGTGCGCAGACGCCGTTTAACGCGATAAAAACAGGATTGGGCACAGAATAATTTTCCCCCAAAAATTGAAAAAATGCAAAGCCTATAGCCCATGAAAATATCACTTTTCCGACGAAAAATAAAGTGTCTCGAAAGCGCTGGTTCCCCGCATATATCCGTTCCCCGCAGTGCGCAGACGCCGTTTAACGCGATAAAAACAGGATTGGGCACGGAATAATTTTCCCCCGAAAATTGAAAAAATGCAAAGCCTATAGCCCATGAAAATATCACTTTTCCGGCGAAAAATAAAGTGTCTCGAAAGCGCTGGTTCCCCGCATATATCCGTTCCCCGCAGTGCGCAGACGCCGTTTAACGCGATAAAAACAGGATTGGGCACAGAATAATTTTCCCCCGAAAATTGAAAAAATGCAAAGCCTATAGCCCATGAAAATATCACTTTTCCGGCGAAAAATAAAGTGTCTCGAAAGCGCTGGTTCCCCGCATATATCCGTTCCCCGCAGTGCGCAGACGCCGTTTAACGCGATAAAAACAGGATTGGGCACAGAATAATTTTCCCCCAAAAATTGAAAAAATGCAAAGGCTATAGCCCATGAAAATATCACTTTTCCGACGAAAAATAAAGTGTCTCTAAAGCGCTGGTTCCCCGCATATATCCGTTCCCCGCAGTGCGCAGACGCCGTTTAACGCGATAAAAACAGGATTGGGCACAGAATAATTTTCCCCCAAAAATTGAAAAAATGCAAAGCCTATAGCCCATGAAAATATCACTTTTCCGACGAAAAATAAAGTGTCTCGAAAGCGCTGGTTCCCCGCATATATCCGTTCCCCGCAGTGCGCAGACGCCGTTTAACGCGATAAAAACAGGATTGGGCACAGAATAATTTTCCCCCGAAAATTGAAAAAATGCAAAGCCTATAGCCCATGAAAATATCACTTTTCCGGCGAAAAATAAAGTGTCTCGAAAGCGCTGGTTCCCCGCATATATCCGTTTCCCGCAGTGCGCAGACGCCGTTTAACGCGATAAAAACAGGATTGGGAACAGAATAATTTTCCCCCGAAAATTGATAAAATGCAAAGCCTATAGCCCATGAAAATATCATTTTTCCGGCGAAAAATAAAGTGTCTCGAAAGCGCTGGTTCCCCGCATATATCCGTTCCCCGCAGTAAGCAGATGCCGTTTAACGCGATAAAAATAGGATTGGGAACAGAATAATTTTCCCCCGAAAATTGTAAAAATGCAAAGCCTATAGCCCATGAAAATATCATTTTTCCGGCGAAAAATAAAGTGTCTCCAAAGCGCTGGTTCCCCGCATATATCCGTTCCCCGCAGTGCGCAGACGCCGTTTAACGCGATAAAAACAGGATTGGGAACAGAATAATTTTCCCCCGAAAATTGAAAAAATGCAAAGCCTATACCATGAAAATATCATTTTTCCAGCGAAAAATAAAGTGTCTCCAAAGCGCTGGTTCCCCGCATATATCCGTTCCCCGCAGTGCGCAGACGCCGTTTAACGCGATAAAAACAGGATTGGGAACAGAATAATTTTCCCCCGAAAATTGAAAAAATGCAAAGCCTATAGCCCATGAAAATATCATTTTTCCGGCGAAAAATAAAGTGTCTCCAAAGCGCTGGTTCCCCGCATATATCCGTTCCCCGCAGTGCGCAGACGCCGTTTAACGCGATAAAAACAGGATTGGGAACAGAATAATTTTCCCCCGAAAATTGAAAAAATGCAAAGCCTATAGCCCATGAAAATATCACTTTTCCGGCGAAAAATAAAGTGTCTCGAAAGCGCTGGTTCCCCGCATATATCCGTTCCCCGCAGTGTGCAGACGCCGTTTAACGCGATAAAAACAGGATTGGGCACAGAATAATTTTCCCCCCAAAATTGAAAAAATGCAAAGCCTATAGCCCATGAAAATATCACTTTTCCGACGAAAAATAAAGTGTCTCGAAATCGCTGGTTCCCCGCATATATCCGTTCCCCGCAGTGCGCAGACGCCGTTTAACGCGATAAAAACAGGATTGGGCACAGAATAATTTTCCCCCGAAAATTGAAAAAATGCAAAGCCTATAGCCCATAAAAATATCACTTTTCCGACGAAAAATAAAGTGTCTCGAAAGCGCTGGTTCTCCGCATATATCCGTTCCCCGCAGTGCGCAGACGCCGTTTAACGCGATAATAACAGGATTGGGCACAGAATAATTTTCCCCCGAAAATTGAAAAAAATGCAAAGCCTATAGCCCATGAAAATATCACTTTTCCGACGAAAAATAAAGTGTCTCGAAAGCGCTGGTTCTCCGCATATATCCGTTCCCCGCAGTGCGCAGACGCCGTTTAACGCGATAATAACAGGATTGGGCACAGAATAATTTTCCCCCGAAAATTGAAAAAATGCAAAGCCTATAGCCCATGAAAATATCACTTTTCCGACGAAAAATAAAGTGTCTCTAAAGCGCTGGTTCCCCGCATATATCCGTTCCCCGCAGTGCGCAGACGCCGTTTAACGCGATAAAAACAGGATTGGGCACAGAATAATTTTCCCCCAAAAATTGAAAAAATGCAAAGGCTATAGCCCATGAAAATATCACTTTTCCGACGAAAAATAAAGTGTCTCTAAAGCGCTGGTTCCCCGCATATATCCGTTCCCCGCAGTGCGCAGACGCCGTTTAACGCGATAAAAACAGGATTGGGCACAGAATAATTTTCCCCCAAAAATTGAAAAAATGCAAAGCCTATAGCCCATGAAAATATCACTTTTCCGACGAAAAATAAAGTGTCTCGAAAGCGCTGGTTCCCCGCATATATCCGTTCCCCGCAGTGCGCAGACGCCGTTTAACGCGATAAAAACAGGATTGGGCACAGAATAATTTTCCCCCGAAAATTGAAAAAATGCAAAGCCTATAGCCCATGAAAATATCACTTTTCCGGCGAAAAATAAAGTGTCTCGAAAGCGCTGGTTCCCCGCATATATCCGTTTCCCGCAGTGCGCAGACGCCGTTTAACGCGATAAAAACAGGATTGGGAACAGAATAATTTTCCCCCGAAAATTGATAAAATGCAAAGCCTATAGCCCATGAAAATATCATTTTTCCGGCGAAAAATAAAGTGTCTCGAAAGCGCTGGTTCCCCGCATATATCCGTTCCCCGCAGTAAGCAGACGCCGTTTAACGCGATAAAAACAGGATTGGGAACAGAATAATTTTCCCCCGAAAATTGTAAAAATGCAAAGCCTATAGCCCATGAAAATATCACTTTTCCGACGAAAAATAAAGTGTCTCGAAATCGCTGGTTCCCCGCATATATCCGTTCCCCGCAGTGCGCAGACGCCGTTTGACGCGATAAAAACAGGATTGGGCACAGAATAATTTTCCCCCGAAAATTGAAAAAATGCAAAGCCTATAGCCCATAAAAATATCACTTTTCCGACGAAAAATAAAGTGTCTCTAAAGCGCTGGTTCCCCGCATATATCCGTTCCCCGCAGTGCGCAGACGCCGTTTAACGCGATAAAAACAGGATTGGGCACAGAATAATTTTCCCCCGAAAATTGAAAAAATGCAAAGCCTATAGCCCATGAAAATATCACTTTTCCGACGAAAAATAAAGTGTCTCGAAAGCGCTGGTTCCCCGCATATATCCGTTCCCCGCAGTGCGCAGATGCCGTTTAACGCGATAAAAACAGGATTGGGCACAGAATAATTTTCCCCCAAAAATTGAAAAAATGCAAAGCCTATAGCCCACGAAAATATCACTTTTCCGACGAAAGATAAAGTGTCTCGAAAGCGCTGGTTCCCCGCATATATCCGTTCCACGCAGTGCGCAGACGCCGTTTAACGCGATAAAAACAGGATTGGGCACAGAATAATTTTCCCCCCAAAATTGAAAAAATGCAAAGCCTATAGCCCATGAAAATATCACTTTTCCGACGAAAAATAAAGTGTCTCGAAAGCGCTGGTTCCCCGCATATATCCGTTCCCCGCAGTGCGCAGACGCCGTTTAACGCGATAAAAACAGGATTGGGCACAGAATAATTTTCCCCCGAAAATTGAAAAAATGCAAAGCCTATAGCCCATGAAAATATCACTTTTCCGACGAAAAATAAAGTGTCTCGAAAGCGCTGGTTCCCCGCATATATCCGTTCCCCGCAGTGCGCAGACGCCGTTTAACGCGATAAAAACAGGATTGGGAACAGAACAATTTTCCCCAAAAAATTGAAAAAATGCAAAGCCTATAGCCCATGAAAATATCATTTTTCCGGCGAAAAATAAAGTGTCTCGAAAGCGCTGGTTCCCCGCATATATCCGTTCCCCGCAGTGCGCAGACGCCGTTTAACGCGATAAAAACAGGATTGGGAACAGAATAATTTTCCCCCGAAAATTGATAAAATGCAAAGCCTATAGCCCATGAAAATATCATTTTTCCGACGAAAAATAAAGTGTCTCGAAAGCGCTGGTTCCCCGCATATATCCGTTCCCCGCAGTAAGCAGACGCCGTTTAACGCGATAAAAACAGGATTGGGAACAGAATAATTTTCCCCCGAAAATTGTAAAAATGCAAAGCCTATAGCCCATGAAAATATCATTTTTCCGGCGAAAAATAAAGTGTCTGCAAAGCGCTGGTTCCCCGCATATATCCGTTCCCCGCAGTGCGCAGACGCCGTTTAACGCGATAAAAACAGGATTGGGAACAGAATAATTTTCCCCCGAAAATTGAAAAAATGCAAAGCCTATAGCCCATGAAAATATCATTTTTCCAGCGAAAAATAAAGTGTCTCCAAAGCGCTGGTTCCCCGCATATATCAGTTCCCCGCAGTGCGCAGACGCCGTTTAACGCGATAAAAACAGGATTGGGAACAGAATAATTTTCCCCCGAAAATTGAAAAAATGCAAAGCCTATAGCCCATGAAAATATCATTTTTCCGGCGAAAAATAAAGTGTCTCCAAAGCGCTGGTTCCCCGCATATATCCGTTCCCCGCAGTGCGCAGACGCCGTTTAACGCGATAAAAACAGGATTGGGAACAGAATAATTTTCCCCCGAAAATTGAAAAAATGCAAAGCCTATAGCCCATGAAAATATCATTTTTCCGGCGAAAAATAAAGTGTCTCCAAAACACTGGTTCCCCGCATATATCCGTTCCCCGCAGTGCGCAGACGCCGTTTAACGCGATAAAAACAGGATTGGGAACAGAATAATTTTCCCCCGAAAATTGAAAAAATGCAAAGCCTATAGCCCATGAAAATATCACTTTTCCGACGAAAAATAAAGTGTCTCGAAAGCGCTGGTTCCCCGCATATATCCGTTCCCCGCAGTGCGCAGACGCCGTTTAACGCGATAAAAACAGGATTGGGAACAGAATAATTTTCCCCCAAAAATTGAAAAAATGCAAAGCCTAGCCCATGAAAATATCATTTTTCCGGCGAAAAATAAAGTGTCTCGAAAGCGCTGGTTCCCCGCATATATCCGTTCCCCGCGGTGCGCAGACGCCGTTTAACGCGATAAAAACAGGATTGGGAACAGAATAATTTTCCCCCGAAAATTGAAAAAATGCAAATCCTATAGCCCATGAAAATATCATTTTTCCGGCGAAAAATAAAGTGTCTCGAAAGCGCTGGTTCCCCGCATATATCCGTTCCCCGCAGTAAGCAGACGCCGTTTAACGCGATAAAAACAGGATTGGGAACAGAATAATTTTCCCCCGAAAATTGTAAAAATGCAAAGCCTATAGCCCATGAAAATATCATTTTTCCGGCGAAAAATAAAGTGTCTCCAAAGCGCTGGTTCCCCGCATATATCCGTTCCCCGCAGTGCGCAGACGCCGTTTAACGCGATAAAAACAGGATTGGGAACAGAATAATTTTCCCCCGAAAATTGAAAAAATGCAAAGCCTATAGCCCATGAAAATATCATTTTTCCGGCGAAAAATAAAGTGTCTCCAAAGCGCTGGTTCCCCGCATATATCCGTTCCCCGCAGTGCGCAGACGCCGTTTAACGCGATAAAAACAGGATTGGGAACAGAATAATTTTCCCCCGAAAATTGAAAAAATGCAAAGCCTATAGCCCATGAAAATATCATTTTTCCGGCGAAAAATAAAGTGTCTCCAAAACACTGGTTCCCCGCATATATCCGTTCCCCGCAGTGCGCAGACGCCGTTTAACGCGATAAAAACAGGATTGGGAACAGAATAATTTTCCCCCGAAAATTGAAAAAATGCAAAGCCTATAGCCCATGAAAATATCACTTTTCCGACGAAAAATAAAGTGTCTCGAAAGCGCTGGTTCCCCGCATATATCCGTTCCCCGCGGTGCGCAGACGCCGTTTAACGCGATAAAAACAGGATTGGGAACAGAATAATTTTCCCCCGAAAATTGATAAAATGCAAAGCCTATAGCCCATGAAAATATCATTTTTCCGGCGAAAAATAAAGTGTCTCGAAAGCGCTGGTTCCCCGCATATATCCGTTCCCCGCAGTAAGCAGACGCCGTTTAACGCGATAAAAACAGGATTGGGAACAGAATAATTTTCCCCCGAAAATTGAAAAAATGCAAAGCCTATAGCCCATGAAAATATCATTTTTCCAGCGAAAAATAAAGTGTCTCCAAAGCGCTGGTTCCCCGCATATATCCGTTCCCCGTAGTGCGCAGACGCCGTTTAACGCGATAAAAACAGGATTGGGAACAGAATAATTTTCCCCCGAAAATTGAAAAAATGCAAATCCTATAGCCCATGAAAATATCATTTTTCCGGCGAAAAATAAAGTGTCTCGAAAGCGCTGGTTCCCCGCATATATCCGTTCCCCGCAGTAAGCAGACGCCGTTTAACGCGATAAAAACAGGATTGGGAACAGAATAATTTTCCCCCGAAAATTGTAAAAATGCAAAGCCTATAGCCCATGAAAATATCATTTTTCCGGCGAAAAATAAAGTGTCTCCAAAGCGCTGGTTCCCCGCATATATCCGTTCCCCGCAGTGCGCAGACGCCGTTTAACGCGATAAAAACAGGATTGGGAACAGAATAATTTTCCCCCGAAAATTGAAAAAATGCAAAGCCTATAGCCCATGAAAATATCATTTTTCCGGCGAAAAATAAAGTGTCTCCAAAGCGCTGGTTCCCCGCATATATCCGTTCCCCGCAGTGCGCAGACGCCGTTTAACGCGATAAAAACAGGATTGGGAACAGAATAATTTTCCCCCGAAAATTGAAAAAATGCAAAGCCTATAGCCCATGAAAATATCATTTTTCCGGCGAAAAATAAAGTGTCTCCAAAACACTGGTTCCCCGCATATATCCGTTCCCCGCAGTGCGCAGACGCCGTTTAACGCGATAAAAACAGGATTGGGAACAGAATAATTTTCCCCCGAAAATTGATAAAATGCAAAGCCTATAGCCCATGAAAATATCATTTTTCCGGCGAAAAATAAAGTGTCTCGAAAGCGCTGGTTCCCCGCATATATCCGTTCCCCGCAGTAAGCAGACGCCGTTTAACGCGATAAAAACAGGATTGGGAACAGAATAATTTTCCCCCGAAAATTGTAAAAATGCAAAGCCTATAGCCCATGAAAATATCATTTTTCCGGCGAAAAATAAAGTGTCTCCAAAGCGCTGGTTCCCCGCATATATCCGTTCCCCGCAGTGCGCAGACGCCGTTTAACGCGATAAAAACAGGATTGGGAACAGAATAATTTTCCCCCGAAAATTGAAAAAATGCAAAGCCTATAGCCCATGAAAATATCATTTTTCCAGCGAAAAATAAAGTGTCTCCAAAGCGCTGGTTCCCCGCATATATCCGTTCCCCGTAGTGCGCAGACGCCGTTTAACGCGATAAAAACAGGATTGGGAACAGAATAATTTTCCCCCGAAAATTGAAAAAATGCAAATCCTATAGCCCATGAAAATATCATTTTTCCGGCGAAAAATAAAGTGTCTCCAAAGCGCTGGTTCCCCGCATATATCCGTTCCCCGTAGTGCGCAGACGCCGTTTAACGCGATAAAAACAGGATTGGGAACAGAATAATTTACCCCCGAAAATTGAAAAAATGCAAAGCCTATAGCCCATGAAAATATCATTTTTCCGGCGAAAAATAAAGTGTCTCCAAAGCGCTGGTTCCCCGCATATATCCGTTCCCCGCAGTAAGCAGACGCCGTTTAACGCGATAAAAACAGGATTGGGAACAGAATAATTTTCCCCCGAAAATTGTAAAAATGCAAAGCCTATAGCCCATGAAAATATCATTTTTCCGGCGAAAAATAAAGTGTCTCCAAAGCGCTGGTTCCCCGCATATATCCGTTCCCCGCAGTGCGCAGACGCCGTTTAACGCGATAAAAACAGGATTGGGAACAGAATAATTTTCCCCCGAAAATTGAAAAAATGCAAAGCCTATAGCCCATGAAAATATCACTTTTCCGACGAAAAATAAAGTGTCTCGAAAGCGCTGGTTCCCCGCATATATCCGTTCCCCGCAGTGCGCAGACGCCGTTTAACGCGATAAAAACAGGATTGGGAACAGAATAATTTTCCCCCGAAAATTGAAAAAATGCAAAGCCTATAGCCCATGAAAATATCACTTTTCCGGCGAAAAATAAAGTGTCTCGAAAGCGCTGGTTCCCCGCATATATCCGTTCCCCGCAGTGCGCAGACGCCGTTTAACGCGATAAAAACAGGATTGGGAACAGAATAATTTTCCCCCGAAAATTGAAAAAATGCAAAGCCTATAGCCCATGAAAATATCACTTTTCCGACGAAAAATAAAGTGTCTCTAAAGCGCAGGTTCCCCGCATATATCCGTTCCCCGCAGTGCGCAGACGCCGTTTAACGCGATAAAAACAGGATTGGGAACAGAATAATTTTCCCCCGAAAATTGAAAAAATGCAAAGCCTATAGCCCATGAAAATATCACTTTTCCGACGAAAAATAAAGTGTCTCTAAAGCGCTGGTTCCGCGCATATATCCGTTCCCCGCAGTGCGCAGACGCCGTTTAACGCGATAAAAACAGGATTGGGAACAGAATAATTTTTCCCCGAAAATTGAAAAAATGCAAAGCCTATAGCCCATGAAAATATCACTTTTCCGACGAAAAATAAAGTGTCTCGAAAGCGCTGGTTCCCCGCATATATCCGTTCCCCGCAGTGCGCAGACGCCATTTAACGCGATAAAAACAGGATTGGGAACAGAATAATTTTCCCCCGAAAATTGAAAAAATGCAAAGCCTATAGCCCATGAAAATATCACTTTTCCGACGAAAAATAAAGTGTCTCGAAAGCGCTGGTTCCCCGCATATATCCGTTCCCCGCAGTGCGCAGACGCCGTTTAACGCGATAAAAACAGGATTGGGAACAGAATAATTTTCCCCCGAAAATTGAAAAAATGCAAAGCCTATAGCCCATGAAAATATCACTTTTCCGACGAAAAATAAAGTGTCTCGAAAGCGCTGGTTCCCCGCATATATCCGTTCCCCGCAGTGCGCAGACGCCGTTTAACGCGATAAAAACAGGATTGGGAACAGAATAATTTTCCCCCGAAAATTGAAAAAATGCAAAGCCTATAGCCCATGAAAATATCATTTTTCCGGCGAAAAATAAAGTGTCTCCAAAGCGCTGGTTCCCCGCATATATCCGTCCCCGCAGTGCGCAGACGCCGTTTAACGCGATAAAAACAGGATTGGGAACAGAATAATTTTCCCCCGAAAATTGAAAAAATGCAAAGCCTATAGCCCATGAAAATATCATTTTTCCGGCGAAAAATAAAGTGTCTCCAAAGCGCTGGTTCCCCGCATATATCCGTTCCCCGCAGTGCGCAGACGCCGTTTAACGCGATAAAAACAGGATTGGGAACAGAATAATTTTCCCCCGAAAATTGAAAAAATGCAAAGCCTATAGCCCATGAAAATAACATTTTTCCGGCGAAAAATAAAGTGTCTCCAAAGCGCTGGTTCCCCGCATATATCCGTTCCCCGCAGTGCGCAGACGCCGTTTAACGCGATAAAAACAGGATTGGGAACAGAATAATTTTCCCCCGAAAATTGAAAAAATGCAAAGCCTATAGCCCATGAAAATATCATTTTTCCGGCGAAAAATAAAGTGTCTCCAAAGCGCTGGTTCCCCGCATATATCCGTTCCCCGCAGTGCGCAGACGCCGTTTAACGCGATAAAAACAGGATTGGGAACAGAATAATTTTCCCCCGAAAATTGAAAAAATGCAAAGCCTATAGCCCATGAAAATATCATTTTTCCGGCGAAAAATAAAGTGTCTCCAAAGCGCTGGTTCCCCGCATATATCCGTTCCCCGCAGTGCGCAGACGCCGTTTAACGCGATAAAAACAGGATTGGGAACAGAATAATTTTCCCCCGAAAATTGAAAAAATGCAAAGCCTATAGCCCATGAAAATATCATTTTTCCGGCGAAAAATAAAGTGTCTCCAAAGCGCTGGTTCCCCGCATATATCCGTTCCCCGCAGTGCGCAGACGCCGTTTAACGCGATAAAAACAGGATTGGGAACAGAATAATTTTCCCCCGAAAATTGAAAAAATGCAAAGCCTATAGCCCATGAAAATATCACTTTTCCGACGAAAAATAAAGTGTATCTAAAGCGCTGGTTCCCCGCATATAGCCGTTCCCCGCAGTGCGCAGACGCCGTTTAACGCGATGATGATGACAAAATGTATTTATTAAGGGATGGCGCGAAGGCCTATAATGGGGAATAGGAAAGGGAGGGGGGAGGCGTACTCAGAGCCGTCCTAGGAGCTTCGCGTCCTTGGCGAAAGCCAAGAGTGAGTCCAGAATGGCCCTATCAGAATCCATCGAGCCAGTTGCCGGTCTAATCCACTCCTCGTAGGACGACACTCGCACCGCCCTCAGGTGGTGGTCCCGCTGTTGAGCGTGTCGCTGGCACTCCCAAAACAGATGGTCTGCGGATGGCCGTGTAGCCATGTCGCAGTCAGGGCACCTGTGTGGCGTCTGGAGCGCTTCTTGGTCCGCGGAGGCTGTGGGATGGCCGGGTTCCTGCGATGGAAGGGAGTTTGGAGACGGAGATGGAGGGCGTCTTTCCCGGTGTGGCCGGTACTGTCGCCACCGCTGCAGCACATCCGGTGTGTGGACGAAGCCGGAACGGAGCCTATGCAGCAGCACCTGCCCCGACCTGGGAAGACCCGCTGGAAGGGGGTCTGGGTCTGAGGGCACACTCGCACGGAGTTCCCTCTTGCGTCGGTTGGCTGCCGCTCTCAGAGCTCTGTCTGGGTCATACGGGGCTCCATTTGTCGTGTTGCTTGTGCTGGTTGTGAGGGCTTCTGAAGGATCCCGGGAGACGACGCGGTTGGAAAGAAGGGCGCGCGCCGCCTCGTGGGCTCTCTCATTTCCCTCGATGCCCTGGTGACCAGGGATCCAATGAAGTGTTGCAGTGACCCCGTGGGCCTCCGCACGCCTGAAGGCCTGCTTGACGAGGAGTACTACCGATGATGATGTGTGGCGCGACTTGCAGGCGTGCAGCGCATACTGAGAGTCGGTGTATATATCGATGTGTTTTGCTTGCGTGGTGCTTGAAACTCTATCTAATGCCCAGACTATTGCGCGGAGTTCAAGGTCCGTTGGGTCGTCAGCATCAGCAGTTGTAAAGGTAGAATGTGTCTCACAAGAACCCACTACGTGGTAGGCGACTGCTCCTTCGCTGGTGCGTGGGTCGAAAGCTGCGTCAGTGTACACTTGTTCGTGACTTGGCGGTGCGTCTGCGACTGTCTGCATTTTAACGCGATAAAAACAGGATTGGGCACAGAATAATTTTCCCCCCAAAATTGAAAAAATGCAAAGCCTATAGCCCATGAAAATCTCATTTTTCCTACGAAAAATAATGTGTCTCGAAAGCGCAGTTTTTGGCATATATCGGATCCCCGCCATGAGCAGATGCCATTAAACGTGATAAGTAAACGATAAACAAAAACGTATCAGTTTTCAGAAGACGATATTATCATGTTTACAGCTCTGTAAGCCAGCAATGATCTTTGACGTCATAATTCTGTATATTACATCTAATAGTACATATTGGGTGAACTTAACTGATGCAATATACTTGGCTTTTAAACACTCGACTGACATTCGAGTAGGACTTCTGCGAGACCCTTTTAAACAATGTAACCAATTTACGTGATATCTAAATAATTAAATCAAATTTGTCCGCTTTAGATGCTCTAACGGATGCAGCTCGTAGAAGACACATATGCGCTCTTGGTGCAGGACTACGGATTTGGAAATTTCTTGCTTCTATCTTTTGTAAAACTTGATTTCCTTTGAGAATTTATTTTGAGACATTGAGACCATAAATCAATACTCCGCTTCAGGAGTCATTAGTATTTAACTTTTTCTCTAAAATGAAACAAATTTCACTAAAATCGGCCCAGCGGTTATCTCAGAAATACGTTTCTGCGTTTTAGATGTATTTGAATGCGCGGCGTCGCAGTTGGGCCCGAACTAAAGCTTCCTCTTCAGTCACCGCACCAGCTTTCCTGGACGTCACGAGTTTGAACGCCATCTGGTGAAGCCTAGTTAACGTTCTGACTGTAGAAACCGACTGGAGTATTTTATTTATTCAACTTTCTGAATTTTCTCCCATTTATGTTTTTGCTTATACATTCTTGGCGAATTTCCCAGTGCATCTCTCCCACAAGGGAGTGTTGCTATTAGTGACTTATTACTATCGTAAGTTGCATGGTCGTTTATTAGTCGGTTTTTATCCGGGTTCTTTATAAGATATTTTGCTTGGTTTCCCATGGTCCCTCCAGGATTTATTTACAAATGGGGGTTAAATGCAGAGACGACAATATTTGATCGTGTTTGGACAGATAACGAGGTTGGCTGTATTTTAAGGGAAAAAATCGTATTATGCCGAAGGCAACAAGATTTCAACTGAGTCTTAAATTTTTGCAGAAGTTGTAGGAAGTTGCGAAGTTATAAAGTTAAGCATGAAGCTTAGTAATACATTTTCCGATTTTCGCCACGTTACGAAACAGTGGACTCCGTCTCTAAGGATGTAGAAAAAAAAAGATAAAATTTGTACGAGATACACCACTCTAACATATTTCATCGATGTTTCGAATTACTTATTCGAAACTCAACGAAATGTGCAGTGTTTTCACGGGGTGCAAACCGCAGCCGAAGGAAGAGGCGTAAGCAGAACCAAACGTGGTTTATTCCATGACGGCTCGTAGTGGAATGCGGCCCGGTGGCCGCATGACTGGGCTAATATAGCAAGCTGTCGCGATAGTCGCGCCGTTGCTATCGCTCAAGCGGCGATGATAACACAACACTCTTCCCTCTTTATTTTAGAGGGTGCACTTGTATCCTTATACAATAGTTAAAGAACGGCTTAGTATCGCTCGGGTGGACGGCGTTGTCTTGACGGGTAGCGCCTGTGCGCAGCCGATGTCTCTGATGGAGGAGCGGGAGCTGGAGGGACGGACTCTCCGGGAATCGGTTCTTCTGACGTTGGCTGGTCACCAGTCTGACCTTCAGGGAAGACCAGGAACCCCTCCGAGAAATCGGAGTCGGATGCCCTTGGTGTCACCATAGGGCCGGCGCCAGCCAGCAGCTGGTCGAGATGTCGACGCCAGATGAACTTGCCTCGGGGGGTGGTTACCATGACTTTGTACGAGACTGGTCCAGTCTTCTTCAGAACGGTTCCACGAACCCACTTCGTTGGGCCTCTGTAATTGCAAACTAGAACACTGTCATTAACACAAAAACAGTCCCTGTTGCTCCTGCGCTGCTGCATTTGGGTGAACTGACTGTGCATCCCCTTCCCCTCCACTGTAGGCTTCATTGCATCCAGCGTGGTGCGCAATCGTCTACCCATCAATATGTTAGCTGGAGCTCCTCCAGTCGTAGGGTGAGGCGTATTTCTGTATGCCAATAAGAAGTTGTGAAGTGTTTCTTCGATAGACTCACCGGGAGATGACTTGCGTAGAGCAGACTTCAACGTTTGCACGAAACGCTCAGCCAGACCGTTTGTGCTTGGATGACAAGGAGCGCTCACGACGTGTCTGGCCCCGACGCTCCGCATAAACGCCTTGAACTCTTCGGACACCAGTTGTGGTCCATTGTCGGACACCACCATCTCCGGCACTCCGAATCTGCAGAAAAGTTCACGCAAGCAGGCAACAGTACGCTCGGACATTGTGCTTCGCATAACGAACACTTCCGGCCACTTCGAGTGAGCATCTACAACGACTAAAAACATAGTTCCTCGGAAAGGTCCTGCGAAGACCAAGTGAATTCGCCTCCATGGTGCGGTCGGCCATGACCAGGGATGCAGAGGTGCCTTAACTGGATCATTCCGTTGTTCCTGGCAGGCTTGGCAACTTCGTACCTTTGTCTCTAAGTCTGCATCAATTGACGGCCACCACACATAGCTGCGATCCAGCTCCTTTCTCCGCACAATGCCGGGATGACCGAGGTGCAGTTCGTCGAGCAGGGCTTCTCCAAGAGGGGACGGAATAACAACCCTCAGGCCATACATGAGGCACCCTTGATGCACGCTGATCTGCAAACGTCTATCAAAGAATGGTTTTAAGCTCGCATCTCGCAAATGCTATGGCCAGCCTATGCTTGTAAGCTGGAGCACTTTACTGAGCACCAGATCACGTGCTGTAGCGAGCGCAATCTGTTTAGCGGGCACGGCATAGTCCAGACGCAAAGCATAAAACGATTCCTCGCCTTCAGATGTACCGTCTTCAGGACCCTGGAGCGGGAACCTTGAAAAAAAATCTGCTTCTGCCTTGTCACTGGACTTTTTGTACACGAGCGAGTACTTGTAAGCGGACAACGTGACAGCCCATCGCTGTAAACGTGCCGCTGCAATTGGTGGAATGCCCATTTTTTGCCCAAGAATTGTTTGCAATGGCTTGTGATCCGTAGTCAATGTGAAACATCTCCCATAGATGTAGAAATTAAACTTTTTGACGGCAGAGATAATGGCCAGCGCTTTTTCTAGCTGACTGTACTTCTTTTCGGCCTCGGTTAATGTGCGCGACGCGTAAAACACAGGCCGAGAGCTTCCATCTTCAGTTACATGAGAAAGTACTGCACCCACGCCGTATTGGGAAGCGTCACATGCCACTTGCAAAGGTTTATCTGGGTCGTAATGCGCCAGGATCGAGGATGACGCCAACGCATTCTTGATTTCCTCGAATGCCCTTTGACACGATTCATCCCAGAGCCATGGCTGGTGGCGACGCAGCAGTTTGTAAAGTGGATTCGCCAGAGTAGACAATCGAGGAACAAACTTCCCGTAGTAATTTACAACGCCCAGAAACGACTGTAGTTGCTGCTTGCCTGTGGGTGCGGACGCTTTCATCAGTGCTTCTATCTTGTCTGGCGTTGTGCTGACACCTGCTGCACTGATAATATGACCCAGATACCGCAATTCCGTTTGGAAAAATGAGCACTTTTCTTTCCTTACTCGAACGCCGCTCTCCGTTAACCGCTTCAGAACCGCTTCGAGATTTGCAAAATGCTCGTCTGACGTCTTGCCGGTGATGAGAACGTCATCCAAATAGCAGCTGACGCCTTTCAGGCCTTTCAACATTGTGTCCATAATTCTTTGAAAAATAGAAGGTTCCGACGAAACACCGAACGGCAGCCTGTTTACGGAAAACAGTCCTTTACGAGCATTTAGTGTCAAATACTTTCTTGACGATTCTGACATTACTACCTGCTGATAGGCTCGATTTAGGTCAATTTTAGAAAATTCTTGGCCTCCTGCGAGCGCCGTGAACAACTCGTCGATTCTCGGGAGTGGATAGCGATCAGTTTCAAGACAAGGGTTTAGGGTGGTCTTATAATCGCCGCATAGTCTTATGCCACCGTCCTTTACTACTGGCACAACCGGCGTCGCGTAGTCACTTGACTCGACTGGCGAAATGACTCCCATGTCTTCCAACTTTTTAAGTTCAGCCTCGACTGCTGGTTGCAATGCAAAAGGCACACTTCTTGCCTTCATAAATTCTGGCACGCTACCTTAATTCAGGGACAATGTCGCTCTTTCTTCTGTAATTGTCCCCAGTTCGTCCTGAAACAAGCTCTGGTACTTGTCTAGAAGAGCGCGCAGTCTGAAACGGCAGAAACGTCCCACCTGGGAATAGCGATGAGCTTGAAAATACGGCTCCAGTCGAGTCGGATGGCTTGCAACCATTGTCGACCTAGCAGAGGGGGTTCCTTTTCTCTCGTGACGTAAAAAGGCAGCTGGGCCCTCTGCTCTCCGTACTGCACGGCAACGTGAGCCACTCCGACAGGCTGGATGATAGCTCCGTCGAATGTCCGCAGCTTCAGCGTCGTTGGCACGACCTTGATGGAGGGAAACATTTGATGAAACTGATCAAAAGACATTACGGACACAGTAGCCCCCGTATCCAGCTCCATTTCCAAGGGTACGTCTTGTACTTGCACTGAAATTTTTATCGGCTCCATACCAGGCGAAACAATTCCCTTCACGCTAACAGAAGCTTGAACGGGACTCAACCCCTTCATTGCGTTTCGACGCGCTCCCTTCGTCGTTCTCTTGTTAGCTTGGCACATTCTTTGAATGTGCCCTTTCTTATCACATTTGAAAGAAATGGCCGCAACGTGCGGGCACAGTCTGCTTGCATGTTTCGCAGATCCGCAGCGGTAGCAATTTCCCTGCGTCATATCAGTTTTCCCAACCGCTCCGACTTTGTGAACGTCTGATACGCTTGATTCGGAAGCGTGCACTTCTGCAACGCTCTTTGTCGCCGCTTCCATGGCTAGCGCTCTTTCTACGGCCTTCTGGAAGGTTAGCTTGTTATCCTCCGTGAATAACACGTGCTGTATATCTTCTCGGCACAGACCGCAGACAAAACGGTCCCGCAATGACTGATCAAGGGCGGATTCAAATTCACATGTCTGTGCCAATTTCCGCAACTGCGCAACATATTCCGAAATAGACTCAGTCTCAAGTTGTGCTCTTCTGTGAAATTTTGCGCGTTCGCTTTTTACCGACGGCTTCGGTGACAAATGGTCACCAAGAAGTCTCTTTAAAAACCCGAAACATTTAGCTGACGGCGATTCCGGCGTGGTCAACGACTTGAGAAGACTGTACGTCTTTGGGCCTATGAGACTCAAAAAAGCGTGTACCTTGTCGTCCTCGGGGATACGGTTGACCTGAAGAAACGACGACAAGCGTTCCTCGTACGACGGCCAGTCGCTTGTGCACTTGTCAAATGGCTCGATGTGTCCCAGTCGACCCACGATTTGCGCCACTGCACCCGCCGCTGCCGGACCTTCTGTTGCCATGTCAGCTTGCCGCAGAATTGCTCAGCATCCCGCCCTCGTCGCCAATGTAGCGTTTTCGCGGGGTTCAAACCGCAGCCGAAGGAAGAGGCGTAAGCAGAACCAAACGTGGTTTATTCCATGACGGCTCGTAGTGGAATGCAGCCCGGTGGCCGCATGACTGGGCTAATATAGCAAGCTGTCGCGATAGTCGCGCCGCCGCTATCGCTAAAGCGGCGATGATAACACAACAAAAGGTAGTAATGATACCGTACTACCAGCAAACAAAGACTTTAAATTTAGTAAGCAAGTATGTAAGTGCTTTATTTCCCATATACAACATACATTTGAATGAGATTGAACCTTAACGTAAATATATATTTTGTGAGTGGGTCTGTTTATTTTGGTGACCTGCGCGCGTGACATTACAGGGCATCTGTTTCTTTGGGACAATGAATTTCGCGAGCCAAAATCAAAACAATTGACCACACTTTCTCCTGCTATCGAACGGAACCGCATTTTATATTTGACAGTTCTGGCGTTTGAGCTTTATATTGTGCATCTAAACCCTGATTTGCCAAGTTCCTTACCCAACATGGTTATTTGGTGTTGTGCTTAAGCAGCACAACACAACGAGGTGGCGGTATCAGATCCCGGCCACGGCGGTCGCATTTCGATGGAGGTGAAATGCAAAGACACCCGTGCACTAAGTGCACGTTAAAGAACCCCAGGTTGTCCAAATTAATCTGGAGCCACCCACTACGGCGTGCCTCATAATCAGATCGCGGTTTTGGCGCCTAGAACCCCATAATTTAATTTTTTTTACCAAGTTCCCTACCATTATTGTCAGCAATGTTCGGCTGGGGCGACGTACGACGTCTGGTCACGAATTCACCTTCAATCCCTGCTCCCTGGCTTGACGTTGACGCTGCCTTGGCGTGTCGTTCATCGTGACTTCCACCGTTTCCTGTAGACGTGCACGATACAGATTCCGAGGAATGCCACCGACACTGAAACCAGTGCGCAGGTGATCAGAACGATCTGCAGTGCTGGACTCCATTGGTCATGCTGCGCAGTCCTCTTCTTGTCTGCAAAGGCGTTGCTATATATTTAAGCACATGCTCGAAACTTAGCAGAATAAGTATGAGCTAAGACTTGGGCTTATCTGCCCGTTATTGAAATGAAATTCGTCCACACGCTCTCGAGCTATTTATTACACTATTAAAGGAACAAATCACAGACTACAAACTGTGTCATTCCTGTTTTTGTCGTGAATGTATACATGGTGAGAAGCGAAGGACAAGTGGCCTCTTGACCATAATTTTAGTTTACGAAAGAAGGAAGACCAGAAATTTACTGCAGCAAAAGGGCAGAAACAAAAACAAAACAAGGTTCAGACTCGTGGAAGAATCAAAGCAAGGAGAAGACTGCTCTGTTGTACTCCAGCAGTTTTTTTTTCTCGTTCCTACGTGTTCATATCAGTTTTTTTTTTGTTCCTTCATTGTTTCCCGTTTTAGCTTAAGAGGAAGCTTTAGTTCAGGCCATACTCTTAACGCGGCCTATTCAAATACATGTAAAATGCAAAAACGGTTTTCTGAGATGATCCCTGGCCCGATTTTAATGAAATTTGTTGCATTTGAGAATGCAGAGCACAGCTGGCAGAGTGCCAGACACTTTCTCGCGTATAGACGTTGAACGTTTCCGGTGCTGGAGGAGGTGAAATCTCGCGAAAGTTTTCAGCTCTAAAAGTGAACACCCGATAATGTCACCCCAACTCATGCACAACGCGTGTGTGTGCAAACCCCGCCATCCTGAATGGTGTGATTTGGTCACGTGACATTTGAAAGGCTTACTTTTCTTTTTTTTATTTCCTGATGAGCTTTCAATATTTCTACCGCTGCGGAGTCCCGGACACTGTCAGCCACATGGTGGTGGAGTGTCCGCGCCATCAAGGGCCCAACAACCAAGCAGACAAAACAGAAAACAAGGACGAAGCAGAAAAGCACCGCCAAGAATCATGCAGGCACGTGAGGTATAGAGTGGCCGTCGACCCGAAATACAGAGTTACGGCTCCTTCGGGATTTATCAGCCGACTGCACAGTTAAAGTAATATCTGCGAAATTAGTGCGCTTCGATATAGCACGAGACAAGGGAGGCAACTCATATAACAAAAAGCCGAGTGCTCTCTTCTCACACTATCTCGCCGAGATAAAAAGGCAGTGCAGAGTACTTTTGCATTGCTGTGCGTATGAATTTGTAATCACCTAGAAAGAGCTGAAATGAAGCTCATAAGGTAAGGCTATACGAGCTACCTTTTCACCAGTACCATTTGTCACTACCGTCACTACGTCACATCAAGAGGATAGCGTTCATTCGAAGGGCGTGCGTACACAGCTTTGCGGTATGTGATGCGCGAGTTCCTCTGTTCAGCATATATTGTTGAATTTCTGGGGCAAAAGGTTTTTCCATTTAAATTGAACTATCTTCATAGAAGTTAGTGCAGTGGAAATTGAGAAAAACTATTTCTCTTTTCCTATGCATTTAGGTTGAAACACTTGGCGCGAAGCGACTCCTGTTCATGTCCGCACCTCGTCTTCACGGAAGCACCACCAAAATACAAACAATGTCAGCAGCACTATACATATAGAAAACAGAAGCAGGGGGACGACATTGTTTATTTCCTCCTACATTTCTTAAGAGCAAGCTTTAGCTCTGGTGCTCCTGTGTAAATGCATGTAAAAGAATCATTCGTTTTTTTCGACAACCACTGCACTGAATTTGACTAGGTTTATTGCATTTAAAACAAAAACTAAAATCTAGTGACTGGTTATATTGAATTTTTGGTTTAGGTTGCCAATATTTTATAAAAATTTATAAAATCACAAATTTTCAAAGAACGAAATTATAAGGTTTAGAACTCTCTAACTCAGCAATTAAAAATATCACAATTATGTGAATTCTATCTAATAGTACACGTAAAGCGGAGAAAATTGATGTTACACATCAATCTCAAAAAAATGTGGTAATATGGAAATACAGATTTTACAGAACCCTTGTACAGATCGTAACAAATTCACGTAAAATATAAAATGACATGACAAATTTGTCCGCTTTCAATCATCTAATGGTTGCCGTTTACAGAACCGTGATATGTGTTCTTGATGCAGAGCTATTGATTTGTAAACTTCGTGCTTCTACTTTTCTCGAACTTTCGAATATTTTAACATCTTTTTAAAAACATTCAGGCCCTTAATCTAAATTGTGCTACACACAGTCCCTAGTATTTAACCTTGTCTCTCAAGTGCAACAAATTTCATTAAAATCGGTCCAGGGGTTATCTCAGAAAAGCGTTCTTGCGTTTTACATTTATTTCAATATGCCGCGTTGGAGTTGGGCCCGAGCTAAAGTTTCCTCTTAAAGAATGCGAAGTTAAATCTATTGCGCAATTTGCGGTTAACCAACAGTCTCAGCCTTTCGGAAGGGTATGGTGTGCAATTTAGCATCTATTTCACTGCTCCAGATCGAATCTAGGTTAATCAAAAGGAGGGTACAGTCAGTGAAAGGCCAATAGGGGAGTCTACTCGATCACACCATCAGACAAAGTTTGAAAGCATGCTCTGTCTCATTTACGCTTTGTGTGCTAACAAGCAAGCTTTGCAAGTGAGACTCGTGTCAAAGTTAATTACAGGCACTATTGAGCCGGCTTGTTCCAATGCTTATAGTGTGTGCCTGACGTGCTTTCAGACTCCATAGGCATGCGCTTTGGCATTTACGCCATGAGTGAATAGCAATGAATGTAAGGCAGATTGGAAGGTTTATGTGCCAAACGCGGGTTCTGAGAACTTTGCAAGGTAGGCTCTGGCAGCACATATGTCAATATACAAAGAGGCAGCGTTTGCGAGCTTGCGCAAGGAGGAAAGTCTTAGTACTGAGGGTATTTTTCTCAGAACTAAGTGCAATGGTATTCGATGATGGTAACAGCAAAAGGGGAGAGTAAGGAGGTCGTATGGACTGCCATGTAGGTCGTGTCTTTGGCACTCAACATGGTCAAATGAATATTTTGGACGCGAAACGCGAGTTGTGAGCAATTAGCATACCGAGGTAGTCCGAATGCCGTCTCGTCATGGCCGCCAAGACATGACCAGTGGTTTTCCATTCTTTCGCGGGCACCGGAAACAAAGAGAACAAGTTTTTTTTTTTTTTGAAATGGCTAATTGGTATTTCTCGCTTGCCTGCCATATGCTTATATTGAATACAGAAGTTCAACGTGAGATGCACGTCGCCAAGTTTCTAGGTAAACGTTCTAAGACTAGTGGCAGCAAATGTTTCAGTCCTTTTATTTTTGAGCGCTCTGATCAGCGACCATAGCAGCCATGACAGAGCCCTCTATCCGACTTTTATCACCTTCGCAAACGCTTCGGTGGCACAGACGCGTTGCCAGGATTTCCAGCCGTGTTACGAAGTAAATCTTGAGAGAAAATTGGCTATGGCGCCATGCGACGGAACGGACTTCATGTCGGCGCTTGCCGCTACGACATGACTGCGCTCAACAAAAGTACTGATTTCTATTTCTTTCGGAGTTAAACTCTTTGTATCCCTTAGGCGCGTCCTCTTCACGAGGCGTAACTATTCGGGATTAATTCTTCAAATTGAGGATCTCTGGAAAGCAGCAACGAAATGAAGCTCGATTTTAAAAGCAAGCTTTAGTTTGGCAGCTCTTTTCTACATACACATTAACGGGCAAATGCTTTAGTCGTTATCCAGGGCACATAATCGGGTGAGGTTTTGTGCATAATAAATGACAAAAGTTAAACACTACTGATTGGAGGCAGACAAATTGTGCTGCCATAGCAATTATATGCTCGAGGTGCATTCACGACGTCATCTCCACGGCTGCCATTGTTTTGTCGTCCAGCTGACAGCGCATGCATGGATCGAGCGTGGAGTGAGCCTAGGGCATGACTGTGTTGCACTGAGGTTCGACACTGAAAGAATGAAAGTTCGCGAGCGAATTATAAAATGAGATCTGCCGAGGCACGAGATGTGCATAATTTGTCCAATGCCTTAAAGCGACTCAATGGTTACCTTGATGTATTTTCCCAAGGAACACGGATGTAATAAACAGATACTTGTAAATTCTTTCTGCGTGTGAACTTGTTCTTTGCACTGTAAGGCCGACGACCCCAGAACATTGTGTGTGCGCCTGCGTACGCGCGTAATAAGTGAGAATGCGCCAATTCAGTGCGTGCAGAGAGACTGGACAAATAATGGAGTGATTAACGCATAAAGTTGTGCTAGTGTGTTCAGGCATTTGCTGTGACATTGTTACTACACCCTAAGAACAGTTTACACCCTTTGGAGTGCCCCTTTTGCCACACAACAATAATCGTCATCTGCCTTGATGCGTTTCCTTTCTTTAACGCGGCGAGCCGGGTACTTTCCAGTAACGAACGGCATGCGCGTTATCAGCATGATAGCATTGCCGACAGGAAATGCTATCATGCTGATAACGCGCATGCCGTTCGTTACTGGAAAGTACCGGGCTCGCAGCGTTAAAGAAAGGAAACGCATCAAGGCAGATGACCATTAGTGTTGTGTGGCAAAAGGGGCACTCCAAAGGGTGTAAACTATTCTTAGAGTGCAGCGCGAACAAGTCTTACTGAAAGAAAGGTGGGACAAGACGGAGCGCTAGTCTACAGGGTGCCTGAAGGTGCTGCGAGGTTGCTTATTAGGCACCTCGCAGCACCATCAGTTGCGTGCGAGGTGCCTATTAGGCACCTAGCACGCAACGCAGCCGTCCCTTCGGTGGTGCACGAAGCGGCACCGACAGAAAAACGTCGGCGCTCGTAAATGAAAGTTGCTGTCCATTTCGCTGAGGCCAGGAATGCACAACGATGTTGAGCGCACGGGTGCTGGGTGGGAACGCTTTATAGTGTCTGTACGCAGATCGATCATGCCAGCAGCGGGAGACAGAGTGCCGTCTTCGCTGTCGAATCGATTGAACGGAGGGATGCGTCCAGTGGGCACACCGTCGTTTTTGCAGTCAGACGCATTGCGCGTGTCTCGCGTCTGACCCTCCACGCGCGGGTGGCGTGTGCACCGGATGCCAAGACCGCACCACGGTGACGGCACCGACGGCGCGAACGCACCTTGTGCATGCGTATGATTGCTAGTGCAATAAAAAGACACTCCGTTCATCAACATATCTAGCTACGTCGTGCAGGTTTCTCCGCTTCTACTGCCGCGCACGAGGTCGCGGGTTAAAGTCTCAGCCACGGCGGCAGCGTTTCGACTGGGTGGTATGCGGAAGCGCTCGTGTGCCATTTATTCTAATTTGAGAAGCCTTGCGGGCATTTGCGCTTGCTCGTTCTGATGATGTCCTTGTCAGTCGTCAGACATATGCAGATCTTGAAGAGTAGAATGTTTAATGCTCAGCCATTAAATAGCCGAGGCTACGCGGGCTGAGCTCCTGCCAAACAGGCTAGCAGACGGACGTCTGTCAATCCGAACAGACAGATTTACTCGACCTCAGAATCGACTTCGTGTGCCACTTCTACGTAATGGCTTGCTGCCGCACTACAGGAAGAGCGCTCCTACAGGGAGCATTAGTGATTAGCTAAGGCTGGCGTAGGCAAGAGGTCGTAACGATTTGTCTAAGTTAACTTTTTGAATGTTATTTATTACCATGAAGATGACCACATGTACAGCAGTATTCACAAGTTAACCGAAGACTTACGGGAAGGCTTTATAATACGCGTTTTTTTTCCTATTATTTTTAGCCCATGCTCTGCCGCTCGTGAGGATAAAGCGAAAAAGACGAAGACGCTCCTTAGCTCGATCTCTGGGCTGAGAGGTTTATGAGCAACGCCAACGTAGGGCTGAATATCTGCGTCCCAGAAATAAGGCAGCGGAGGATCTTCTCAAGTCGCAATGTCTCGAGCCCAAGATAACCAGGGAAAATCTTGGCGGCCTTCGGCTGCGGCAGGTGGTCAAAGTGGAGCGGGACGCGGGCTGGCACCAACAGCTCCGGGACAGAGGACCTTCAGTTACCGCCACCCTCCGCCACCCTCCGTCACCGGAAGAAAACTATCGATGGTAAGTGCATGGCAGTGATATTTGTAACACGTAAAGTAAGCACGAAGGACCGATACGTGAGCTACAATTCGCAATGCTGGCTCAGAGAATACAATGGCATTTTGCTTCTGAGCTAGAGGTAGCCGGCTCGATTCCCTGCTTCGCGGCCGCATTTCACCGGGGGCTAAATGCAAATACGCTCATGTACTTAAATGCATGGCGAACTACAGAACCTGAGGTGGGTAAAATATATCCGGTGGTCTCTGTTATACGGTCCCTCCTCGCCCACCGTACAGATTCGAGGCGTTAAACTCCACAATTTAGTTTACTATAAGCGTCCTTACAAACAATTTTAACGAACTAGTCTTTAAGGCATATTGTTCTACGTGTTCCTATTTAGACCATCAGGTCTTGCGCCAGTAGAACTGCGTAGAAGAAACAGAACAAGACATCCTATTCTTTCTCAGAGTTTATTCCCACATTTCCTGAGCGCGCGTTGTTGCGGAGCCGAACACATGTGAAATGTTATCTAGATTAGTTCGTCTAAAGATTAAGTGCCCCCTCGAACTTTTGTTCACACTCTTACAAGGGAATGCACCAGGAGGCAGCACGCTGTCACTTGTGGTGCGGGTCACTGATCACTTCTGCGCGTTTTCAACGTAGTGATCATATTTCTTACTCGCTTTCCGGCCGCATTTCACGCAACGACAGCTCGGTATTCACAGGAGGCCGGGAAAGCCGTGCACCAGCCCGCGTTACCTGGCCAGGAACCAAGACGGCCGAGTGCTGCCAAAGTCTTGGTGACCAAGGAGGCTGTAAAGGTGGACAAGGCAGGGGCAGCGGCTACGGCTCAAAAGGCTCAGGTAATTGAAGAGGAGGATGAAACAACAGAGTAATGTGTATTGGTCTGAAAACAGCAGAGATAGGGGGGGGGGGGGACAGATAAGGTGATCAGCGCACTTACGATCGACGAAATACGCCAAATGCTTTCAGGATAAGCTCCACTGAGGCTCTCACAAGGGGCCCCTTACCAGTTTTCATAAAAACGCGCTAAGGACTAGCTACATACGACAGGACTTTGTTTTGAAGACACACAGAACCATTACGGCGCGTATGTATATACAGGTTGTTCCAGCCAACTCGTGTCAACCATTAAAAGTAACCAGAAGTACGATTACCAACTTAGCATTGTGAACTATCCTATTAAGTGGCTCAATGTGTACAACCCTGAACTGAGATATGCACTATGGATTGCACAGGTTTTAGAACTGAATGACTGAAGTAGCGTTTCCCATATATTTACAAGCCTCAGTGCTGTTGCACTTAAGCAAACAAGCTCTATCATGCACCATAGGGCTTAAGAAACGCACGTGTGTGGACAGATAAGCGTGGTTTGTATATCAGGTTGCGCGTCACTTAAGCGCTATAGTCGCAATATCAGCATCGGACTACTATCCTCAAATTTTCAACTAATTGCGAAGTTCTTCGATTTACGACCGCGTATGTCGCGCCATGTACCTCTGGCCCCCATTCTCACAGGCACCCCCAAAGGCACCGCCTCCACCTCTGCTTCTGCCTCCGCCTCAGCCTCAGCCTCAGCCTCAGCCTCAGCCTCCGCCTCCGCCTCCGCCTCCGCCTCAGCCTCCACCTCAGCCTCAGCCACCCATGCTTCACCGGGACCAGAAGAAGGCGCCCCTTGACCAAGTTCCCGTGGCGCAAGTGGCCGTTAAATCCAAAAGTCTGGAGCCGCAACATCCAGCAAAATTGACTCAGGTGAAAGCAGAGGCAGCAGCGTTAGCTCTTGATGCAGGAATCAGCACAGCTCGAACTACTGAGATGTATACCGTAGAGAATAACTGCGCAAATGCGAAGATAGAGACGTAACAAGTGAGGGCACAGAGATAGTGTAAATGCTGATTATCCCAAATTCGCTGCGATAATCATGAACCTACACGATGCTTGTCCTATAGTTGTACCTGCTTTCTCTAGAGGTAGTAAGGTATGGGGGGGGGGGGAGGCATGATATAGCACGATAAACTTTCGTTTATCGTGCTATACTGAAATATTTCTCTGCGAAGTCTAATAAGTTCATGAATCTGCCACGCCATTCTTACGTAATTAATGGGGTTATCGCGTTTCAGTATAGTTTTCATAATATTGCTAGAAAACACGTACAGAATTATTCAACACACGTGAAATGTTATCTAGATTAGTTCGTCTAAAGATTAAGTGCCCCCTCAACCTTTTGTTCACACTCTTACAAGGGAATGCACCAGAAGGCAGCACGCTGTCACTTGTGGTGCGGGTCACTGTTCACTTTTGCGCGTTTTCAACGTAGTGATCATATTTCTTACTCGCTTTCCGGCCGCATTTCACGCAACGACAGCTCGGTATTCACAGGAGGCCGGGAAAGCCGTGCACCAGCCCGCGTTACCTGGCCAGGAACCAAGACGGCCGAGTGCTGCCAAAGTCTTGGTGACCAAGGAGGCTGTAAAGGTGGACAAGGCAGGGGCAGCGGCTACGGCTCAAAAGGCTCAGGTAATTGAAGAGGAGGAGGAGGAAACAGAGTAATGTGTCATCATAATCATCATCATCATCATCAGCCTGGTTACGCCCACTGCAGGGCAAAGGCCTCTCCCATATTTATCCAACAACCCCGGTCATGTACTAATTGTGGCCATGCCGTCCCTGCAAACTTCTTAATCTCATCCGCCCACCTAAATTTCCGCCGCCCCCTGCTACGCTTCCCTTCCCTTGGAATCCAGTCCCTAACCCTTAATGACCATCGGTTATCTTCCCTCCTAGTTACATGTCCTGCCCATGCCCATTTCTTTTTCTTGATTTCAACTAAGATGTCATTAACTCGCATTTGTTCCCTCACCCAATCTGCTCTTTTCTTATCCCTTAACGTTACACCTATCATTCTTCTTTCCATAGCTCGTTGCTTCGTCCTCAATTTGAGTAGAACCCTTTTCGTAAGCCTCCAGGTTTCTGCCCCGTAGGTGAGTACTGGTAAGACACAGCTATTATATACTTTTCTATTGAGGGATAATGGCAACCTGCTGTTCATGATTTGGGAATGCCTGCCAAACGCACCCCAGCCCATTCTTATTCTTCTGATTATTTCCGTCTCATGATCCGGATCCGCCGTCACTACCGATTAATGTGTATTGGTCTGAAAACGGCAGAGATGGGGGGGGGGGCGGACAGATAAGGTGATCAGCGCACTTACGATCGACGAAATACGCCAAATGCGTTCAGGATAAGCTCCACTGAGGCTCTCACAAGGGGCCCCTTACCTGTTTTCATAAAAACGCGCTAAGGACTAGCTACATACGACAGGACTTTGTTTTGAAGACACACACAACCTTTACGGCGCGTATGTATATACAGGTTGTTCCAGCCAACTTGTGTCAACCATTAAAAGTAACCAGAAGTACGATTACCAACTTAGCATTGTGAACTGCCCTATTAAGTGGCTCAATGTGTACAACCCTGAACTGAGATATGCACTATGGATTGCACAGGTTTTAGAACTGAATGACTGAAGTAGCGTTTCCCATATATTTACAAGCCTCGGTGCTGTTGCACTTAAGCAAACAAGCTATATCATGTACCATAGGGCTTAAGAAACGCACGTGTGTGGACAGATAAGCGTGGTGTGTATATCAGGTTGCGCGTCACTTAAGCGCTATAGTCGCAATATCAGCTTCGGACTACTATCCTCAAATTTTCAACTAATTGCGAAGTTCTTCGATTTACGACCGCGTATGTCGCGCCATGTACCTCTGGCCCCCATTCTCACAGGCACCCCCAAAGGCACCGCCTCTGCCTCCACCTCTGCCTCTGCCTCCGCCTCAGCCTCCGCCTCCGCCTCAGCCTCAGCCACCCATGCTTCACGGGGACCATAAGAAGGCGCACCTTGACCAAGTTCCCGTGGCGCAAGTGGCCGTTAAACCCAAAAGTGTGGAGCCGCAACATCCAGCAAAATTGACACAGGTGAAAGCAGAGGCAGCAGCGTTAGCTCTTGATGCAGGAATCAGCACAGCTCGAACTACTGAGATGTATACCGTAGAGAATAACTGCGCAAATGCGAAGATAGAGACGTAACACGTGAGGGCACAGAGATAGTGTAAATGCTGATTATCCCAAATTTGCTGCGATAATCATGAACCTATACGATGCTTGTCCTATAGTTGTACCTGCTTTCTCTAGAGGTAGTAAGGCATGGGGGGGGGGGGGGGGAGGCACGATATAGCACGATAAATAAAAGTTTATCGTGCTATACTGAAATATTTCTCTGCGAAGTCTAATAATTAAGGTCATGAATCTGCCACACCATTCCTACGTAATTAATGGGGTCATCGCGTTTGAGTATAGTTTCCATAATATTGCTAGAAAACACGTACGAAATTATTCAACGGCGCACGGAATATTTTATTAGCGTTGCTTGCTCCATTTCCAATTATTGCATCAACGCAAGAGGCTTCTTCCATTAAAGAAGCCGCCTGATGATGATACTTGAGAAATCAAGTGGAGTAGGTGAAATAGGGAAAGCAATGAGCTTCCTGTAACCCCTACTTTTCGATGCATGGGACTTGATGAAAAACCATTTTGTCGCAGACAATCCAACCGCCCTCAAGGTGAAACATATCTACAGTAGGAATTTTCACCGAATACCACGCAATCGTTCACCAAAGTTTTGGCTGAGAGGCGATATGATGAGCAAATTTAACTGGTTTGCCAATTCCGCGCTCCGAAAACTCGTGCAGTAAGTTGCACATGCATGTCTACGCGTGCCTTGATGTCCAGTGTCTGTATCTGTGAAGAATATTGCATCGACTAGCAATAACACGGGCAGGAGTTTGGGTTGTTGCATGGAGGGAGCTGTGGGGCGAGGGCGCTTGTCTGTGTCGTGGCGAACGCCTTTCTATAGCCGCTCACACAGTGGGCACTTTCGTATTCGTTACTGTTGGACCTAATGATAAGCAGACACATTGATAGGTGTTTTCTAGAAATATTACTCCTGTTCAAAACTCCGGCGTTTGATTTACGCGCGTTGTCGTCATTGCTGCCCCTATTTGTGCCCTTGGCTTTCTCCTCACATATCCTTCGTTGGTGGTTCTCATAGAGATTCAGAAACACATCAAATATTGGCGCTGGTTCCATTAAAAATATTTAATCTTGCTATAACATTGCGGGAGCGTCATTGCTGTTTGAAATTTGAAGTAATTAAGCTATCTGAGCGCTTGTATCCTGAACATATAAAACTACCCAGTCCTTTCTTTTAGTTATGTTTTGCATGATCTCTTCCGCTTTCTGTCGACAGACCAGAGTAGGCTGAGGGGACAAATTTATTTAGAAATAAATTAAACGTTATTTCTACAGAAGCCTACAAGGTGCAGGAAGGTTCGTGAAAGATAAGATTGTCATCTACCGAGAGCATGTCAAAATAAAATAAAGGAAATTCATACGGGTTTCTCATAAACGAAGTTTTGCAGTGGTAGAGAAGTTGGTCCTGGCCTGGGGATCGAATTCCGGAACAATACATTTCTGTGCCAGTCGCTCTAGTGTCTGAGCTAGCCAGGAAGCTAGCAGGCTGCAGGGTGAGGCTGCATTGAAGAATACCGAGCGAGGCCGATCACTTTTATGAAACAGAACAATTATTACCAGATGAAGGATTCATGACAGTGGAAAAAAATTATATTGCAACGACAAATAGGTTTATGGAAAAAAAGACAGCTTTCACAAATCTAACTTCAAAGCAGGTTCACGGAATGTGAACCAATGGTCAAAGCATTGTGACCAGAAACTTGGTCGCCTTATATAGTTCTCTCTGCGTATACCAATTGTACCATGAAAGATACTGTGGAGATGTTTCAAACGTTGTGTTTTTCTTCGATTGTCGAGCGTTCCTCGCGGTTTTTTTATCATGCCTTGGCTCTCATTTGTGGTAGGTGCTATGCTTCAAATAAATATATACAATAACATCTTCGTTAACTAGTCTGGCGTGTTGGATAGCCGCGGTTATCGATTGGATACTTCGGTGGCTGTTCCTTTCCTGCCCGCTCCCAAGAATGGACACATTTTTGCAGTCTTTGCAAATGTTGTGGCTGCCTGTTGAGTATTGCCCCTTATTTACGCGGCCTCCCATGCACAGGCACCCGTAAAGCCCAAGCCACAGCCATCCAGAGACAGCCGTCAAGGGAAGCAGCTGAACGTGGCCGCTCTTCCTCAACCGACACCGGTTGTTAAGAGGCCCGATCATGAAGAGGTTCAGGTCATTGTTAAAAAGCATGAGGGGAGACAAAACGCAGGAAATATCGCTGTCGTGCTAAGTATGATGGCCTTGTTCGGTTTTCAGGTACATTGGTAAATATCAAGTCACAAAACTCTGCGAAGGAAGTTATCAAACGAAGTCCCGAATTAAGAATCGTCGGATGGACCTCCTGTAAAATTTGTACGCAATATCGCTAACAAAATTAGAAAAGATTTCTCTAGACAAAGCAAATAAGAAAATTGTTTGTTCGTTTTATACAAACCTTCTCCACATTGAAACATGTTTACACATGTTATACTTCGCAAATGAAAGCATAACTTTCAAAATTAAGAGCAGGAAAGGGTCAATACTCTGTAGTACAGGACGCGTGCTGTTTAAACAGACTTAAATATGTATAACTTGAGAGAATTACGAAATAAAGTTCGATGAGCTAATGATCTAATTTGAAGCTTCGTTATGATGCTAATTATAATTATTAAGTAATAATAAACTCCCGGGCTTTACGTGCCAAAACGCCGATATGATCATGAGGCACGCCGTAGTAGGGGACTCTGGAGTAATTTTCACCACATGGCGTTCTTCAACATGCACCTAAACCTTAGCACATGAGCGTTCTTGCATTTGGCCTCCAACAAAATGCGGCCACCACTGCCGGCATCGAACCCGCTACCTCGAGCTCTGGATTGAAATGTCATAGTGCACTGAGATACCACCGCGGGAATACGAGTTCGAGGCGAGTTTAAAACAGATATGCTGGGGAACATGATGGTTAGTCTTCGTAGTAGTTAAGGTAAGATTTGTTACATCGGCGGTGTTTTGAATAAAATCGGGAGACACACTGCGGATAACTTGCATACTCTATTGTAATTTAGATAAGCGAGAAGGCACCATATTTTTGGAACTATTTGAAACACTAGACAAAAGCCCTCGCACGTGCCTCGATGTACAGGGTGTTTCAGCGAACACATTCAAAAATCTTTAAAAGTTGCCTGCGGCAGATATCACAATTCAAGTTCTTGAACTGGTCTAGGAGAAGCGTTGGACAATACTGGCACAAAAAATTTGATGCAAAATCGACGAATTAATAAAAATTCAATAATTAAGTTTTAACTAATTAGTTCATGGTCCATACTGCAACTTACAAATTCTAGCCGTGGGGTTCGCAAGGTGGATCCACTTGGAACGAACTTTCAAGATGACACTAATTTCGATATAAATTCCCGAACTTTGCGGAGAAATGCATGGGCGTTCCAGTTAATTTGTTAACGAAACGTCCTTTCATGCACTGAAGCACACAAGTAACAGGAACGCCAATGCATTTCTCCGCAAATTCAGGAATTTGTATCTGGAAACTGGGATCAGCCCTAGAATTCGTTCCAAGTGGGTCCGTCTCGCGAAGTCCACTGCTAGAATTTGTAAATTGCAATATGGGTCATAAGATAATTAGCTAAAAGTTAATTAGTCAATTCTTGTTAATTAGTCAATTTTACATTTCAATTTTTTGGGCAAGTAGTGTCCGCCGCTCCGAGTAGACCGGTTCATAAACTGGAATTCAGCTATCGGCCACAGGCAACCTTTAAAAAATTTTTAATGTGCTCGCTGACCCGCCGTGGTTGCTCACTGGCTATGGTGTTGGGTTGCTGAGCACGAGGTTGCGGGATCGAATCGCGGCCCCGGGGGCCGCATTTTGATGGGGGCGAAATGCGAAAACACCCGTGTGCTTAGATTTAGGTGCACGTTAAAGAACGCCAGGTGGTCGAAATTTCCGGAGTCCTCCACTACGGCGTGCCTCATAATCAGAAAGTGGTTTGGACACGGTAAAACCCCACAATTTAATTTAATGTGCTCGCTGCAACAACCTGTATGTAAGCTTCACGCACATTAGGGCTTAGCGAATGAAAAAAAAAACTTGAACGCTTGAGACCAACGGTTTGCGTCAAAAATTCATTATGGGGTTTTCAGGTGTCAAAACCACGATAAAATTATGAGTCATGCCATAGGCGGGCCCCGGATTTGACCGCCTGGAGTTCTTTAACGCACCCCCAGTGCACGGTACACAGCTGTTTTCGGGTTTCGTCCACATCAAAATGCAGCCGCCGTGACCGGAATTCGATCCCGCGCCCTCTGGCTTAGCAGCACAAACCAACGATTTGTGTAACACTACAAGAAATATTCTTCAGATCCATCTTACGTTTTGCAATCTGCGTGGAGCGAACCTTTCGGGAAGAAATTAATTAATCTCGATTGGCTTTATTGCCATCCTATACCCAATGTGTAGTGTCGTGCAATGTCTATGTTTATGCACCGCACAAGCCAGCAACTTTATTTTGTGCAATATTTAAGGTTCGTGAACTATGTCGTTAACAAGTTATGTCGAAGTGCAAACAGCAGTTCACGCTAATACATACTGTGAGGCACCGATGCAGTGATGTAGCGAGGAGGAAATCAATGTTAGTCGACCTAAGAATGTTCGCAAGAGTTGTACGCTGAGGGAAGTACGGCGCGAGAGCTACGTGATGGGGACGGGCGAGAACTATTTGTGCGATTGTAACCTGCTGTGTTGGCAGGTATTCTAGCCTGGTCAGCGGCGGCGACTTCAAAAATTTTAAACGACAGCACCTGTCGCGAGGTGACTGTTGGCTTTACACACTCCTTCGTGATGTCTGCTACGTCGACGTGACTGTACGTGGCTCAGATATATGATAAACGGAACACGCGGGCACGTTGTTGTCGATACCTGCAACACCGGCTCCTGATAACCACCTGAACGCTGCGTGTGCGCTCATGGCTCATTGTCTTTGGCCGGCTTGCACTGCACCTGCATAACTCTCGTCGATAGCGCCTGTGGTTATCATCAGACGGCGCTGCAGGTATTGTACGGCCATGCGCTCGACCGCACCTTCCCATTAAAGTATCTGAGTCCTGTATGCATTTTTACATGTATAATCGTGAGCCATATGAGCGGGAATGCCAAATTTCTTCTCTAGAAACAATTACTAGTGATCTGCGAATTCAAATATGGCATTTTAGCATGAATCAGATAGTTGTCTCTTTATCGTTTAACGGTTCTGAGCACTTTTGTTCTGGAAATATGCGTTTATTTGAAATTAAATTATGCGGTTTTAATTGCCAGAACCACGGTCTGATTATGAGGCACGCCATAGTGCGGGACTACGATTTGATTCGGACCGTGTGGGGTTCTTTAACGTGCACCCTGTGCACGGTACACGGGCGTACTTTCATTTGGCCTCCACCGAAATGCGGCCGCCGACGCCGGCATTCGATCGTCCAAGCTCGTGCTTAGAAACACAACGCCAATGCCACTTAGCAACTAAGGGGGCTGAATGTGTATTTAGCTACTACAACATTTTGAAAGTAATTTCTTTGTTGTCTTTATATTGCTTGAAGGGGTACCTCACTCTTAAAGAAAACTAATCATATCTCGCTTACAGTTAAAACAACAAGATTTTGGCTGATTGGCCAGATCATCGGCCTGTTGCGCACGGGAAACTGAGGTTCGATCGCGCCATTAGGCAGGCGTTTCTTTCTTTTTCTGTAAGTAAGCGTTTTGGCAAGACAAGACCAGTAGCAGCAGCCGCAACCACGGTAATCAAAGTCAGGGTGGTTTTACTCAGAAAGCGTCGCTTTAAAACTCGCATGTGATCCCCTCCACGTGGGACATGGCTTTGACGTCACTACGTCATGCTGCGAAGGCGACTGGCGTCTCTTGTGCGACGAGGACTGCATCTTCCCGCTACACGAAGTCGGGCATGGCAACGGCGGTGAATCTGTCGAACGCGCCGCGCACCGTTTCCAGTACCACACCGTTCGCCAAAGCCACCCTGAATAAGGCACGTGGTATTTACTGCCATTCGGCACAACTCACCTGTGAGGTTCAGGGCCCGATTGCGCTCAGTCCGTGCTACCATCCACCCACCTTCCGAGCGTGTCGGGTGGATGCCACGAGTCGCAAACAGCTGCACAAATTTTGGTGCACTTTTGCGAAATGTTTGCAGCTCTGCGTGACTCCTGCAGTTAGCCGCACGCGTGCGGAAGACGGGCGCGGAAGGCCGTGCGGATTTCACACAAGTTTGGCCTTGTAAAGAAGGCCCTTTTTATGGACGTAAGCGGGTGAGTTAGAGACTCGAGAGAACACTCTCAAGAGTGCAATTTTTCCACGTTGTGTAGCACAGCGTGGAAACTCCCTCCCCCCTTCACTTCTGCCTTTCCCCTTATATAAGATATCTGTATTCCATCAATAAATTTAGTTGACAGTCAGCGCTTGTGTCTCGCCCTTCGTACTTTGTGGTTGCATGTGTTTGCGCTGTTACAATTTTTATGTCTAGCACAGTGCTTTCGAGAAATTTTGTGCTGATCTTAGATCGACGCAACGTACCATAATTCAATGTAATATCAGGACTCGAGGGGGAAAAACGCGATGAAGGGGCTGGCGCACTACAACAGCTATATGGAGATTCAGGCAATGTCGTGTCAGACATCCTGTTTCCTCGACGCACATGTAAAACAGAGACAGGGCTATGTTACGCACGTAGCTTGAATATTACTCAACAGGCAGTCACAAATCATGCAGTTGTTTCTTGAAGCAGGCATGTGTCGCACTGACAACAACGCGGTGAAAGAGCCGCTGCGTCCACCTCTTTTTTCGTCCGTGTATATCGCAAGTCAAAGAACATTATACGTCATGACGCCACTTCTCTTTCTGACTCGCGAAGTTCGTCGTGAAAGTTTGCTCCAAGCATACCATGGCTTATTCGGCGTTGGAGTTTTATATGCAAGACCATGGTTTGCTTTGCCTGCACTTACGGATGTTGCGACTTTGTGCCTTTACAGAGTATCCCTTGTGAGCATGACAATAGGGAATGTCCTCAGATAGGTCCTCGCTTCACGACGACTGAGGCATCCGCAACAGCGAAAAGAAAAACCGTTAGAATATCTGCATATCTCACTACTTGGAACATATGTTAAGCGAAGCTCCCGTAAAGCGGTTAGTTGCATATTCTGTAAATCTGTACGTCTTCCACTCTGCATTGCACAACGGGACCGCGCATTACTGTCTCCGGCATTAGCCATGCTTCTATTATGGCAACACCGGGATAGGCCCAATTTACTGTTGCATTGTCGCCACAATTGACTCACTATACTCAAATAGAATTTCCGAAGAAGAAAACATACCAGTATTCGCTTTAATAAAGAAATTACGCGCTCGAAGGCGCATGTTTTGTTAAAGTAAGAATATTTAGGCACCTTCTTTTGTTTCATTGCTCAACTGCTTAGAGAACAGAGCCGGTCACCAGAAAACCAGCCGCGCCAGCACGAATGTCTATACATAAGCCGATTCATTGCATGCGTGCTGTATTGTGTGTGAGCCATACTGCAAATAGTAGCAGAAGCGATGGTCAGCCAAGTCCACGAGGGTTTGCAAGGCAAGCATTCGCTTTCAAATGTCCTCAGTCAAGGTCTCTTCAAACGACACAGGAGGCGCTCGTGGGACGATGCGAGCTTCCTTGCAGAGTGGCGGCGGCGCTATATTCGTCATTCTCTTGTCACGTTCTTGGCCTCGGATTCCTCGATCATGTGATCGAAGGTCGCGATGTCCCCGGTTGCGTAATCCACGTTAAGAGAGGCTGCCTTTCAGGCTGATCGCTGGTGTTCCACCTTTGAGCAATCCTGCGTTTCTCTTTCAACTGGTCATCTGGTCGGAAACCACCTTCGTTCCCCTCATGTCCACCCTGCATTGATGTTTCCCGTAATTTAATCCTTGACCTATATCGATCCGCGACATCTTCCTGGGCCAATTGCCGCGAATTGCACCAGCAGTTTTCATTTTGTAAGTGTTTGTCAGCGCGAGCGTATTGCCCGTTGTTTTCTCCAAAACACGGGGGCACAGTCCGCACCGCGCACGCAACGCACCATGCGGAGCGTGTGCCGAGATAGCTCAGTGCGCTTAATGCGATTTGGTGCATGATAGCGAGGGGATTAGTGCGACCAGCTCCCACCAGCATCTTGTCGCACTCTATTTACACAGTGGCAGTGGTTCAGTACAGCTTATTATTATCTTCTCCGCCATGAAGTCCACTTCCGGTGACTGATACCAGACATGCCACGGAATTTACTACCAAAAGTACTAGAAGAAACGCTGGCGCTGCGATTGTTCCCTTGCCATGGGAATGACAGTTAGTTCATGGATTCATCTTATCTTCGTACTTGTGGCTTCACACGTTCTTACGGCTCTGTTTACTAAGCTTTGTTTGTCTTTCTCGGCCCAAATTCTGATGCATTCCTATATCTATAAGCGCTGAAGTCAATGAGACTTTGGGCCTTTATACTGCAATATTTTGTGGAAATTTAACAGTGCAGAATGTCACAAATATGTCTGAAGCAAAGAGAGAGATCTTTAGGCACACTCATTTACTAACCATCATTATCACGCTCGCTGAACCACCATGTTTGCAGCTCCCATAGACACTAGCGCCACTGTCGCCTCTAGTAGAAAGTCTGCGAGGAAAACTGCCACGGCGCCAATCGCAGCCGGCAATGGCAGCTTCGGTTGCATGTGCAAGACAGTTTTTGCCGTAGAACTATATGTAGCAACCTCACGCTCTGATTCCCCTACTGGAATAAACACAGTTGCACCTTGATACACGACGTTAATCAAACTGTTTTCGGTTTTCATTCTGCCTGCAGCTGTCGGAACACAGCTTCGCCAAGTCACGTCTTACAACACTCGGTACGCGCAAGATGTACTACTTCCAAGATCCGCCGTTGCCGAAGGTTAGTTGCCTTCTCTTAGAATAACGGTGTCATCAGTGTATACGGCTAGGTGGTCTTAATTGTTGCCCACAAATGACAGCACTACAATTTCCTCCTTTCTCACGAGAAACCCATCAGTGACAACAATGCAGCAAGTAACTACGGCATTTACACCATGCAATTAATCGAAGTGGCCATTAAATGCAGAACCTGGGCGCGAAGTAGTAAGTGATTTAGCTATAAGTCGTCTATACCTGTCTTCCTCATATACGTACAGTTCATGCATAGGATGTATACATGCGTCGCAGCTAGCCATGATTTAAATAGAAACGAAGCCCCCTGTCCGGAGGATCCAATTTTATATTATCAGCAACTTCCTGGGGAAGCGTCCTGTATATTTATGTTCCTAAATTAGCACTGAATAATTAACAAACATAATAAATCTGACGACCACAGTGTCAACCCAACGTTCGTAGAGCGCAAATGAAAGCATCATTTCCAGTTGTTTTCCACCCGGCATTATTTGTGTAGTTCTTTTCTACGTGCTTAAAAAAAAAAGCCGCTGTGGCTTGCCAGCAGCGGATTGTCAAAGGTTCCGCGGACTTTTATGCACAGGAAAATCAGCTTCGCAAGTAACACGTCGCAAACAACACAAAAAGTGACGTTTTTAGATGTGCTTTGCAAACCTTGTATTGACAATGGGTCCGTAAGCGTAATAACTAAAAAAAATTTATTGAGTTAAATATCAGCTACTATACAGGGTATTAGGAAGGGCACCAATAGTACTGAGGTTTCTGCAAGAGATTGCTAAAAACGTACAGTTGGATTCATCCACACAGAAGACTGCGCTTCTTTCTTTTTCTTTTTCTTTTTACAATTGTTCATGTTAGCTGGCACACCTCGTGTACAGCAATGCGCATTAAAACTTCTTATTCTGTGGTTGTCGCACCGACGCCGCATTCTTCGCAGGAGGTGCACATCGCCGTGGTTCTGCTCTTACTGGCAATCCTGACTGTGGCGCTGTTGCTCGGCTACGACGTGTACCACTCATTTGCGCATATTCCGCGTCGATCGAACGTTACAGCGAGAAGCCCGGTGCCGATGGCGACCACGCCGCTACCGACACCCTTCTTCATGCGATAGCACCTCTCGAGATGCGTTCCACGGAAGGCTGTCTATAGCATTCGAAAAAAAAATATTTTTTGACTCGTGTAACTTATTTCGTGCTTTTTTTCACTATCGTCAACTTAAGAGCGTTCTTGCTCATGATTTCTAAATTGCAGTTTCCTCGCTCGGCCAATGAAATCATTACAATGGAACAATGCCGATTCCAAGAATGTCCGTTCCTTTGTTGAGTTGACTTCCCTGCTTCAGACAATGCGCTACTGACAGGAACAGCCACTAAGGCGATTAAGGTCCCAGTCTTGCCTGTCAGCTTGTTTGTTGACTCGCAGCAAGCTTTCTCTCACAACACGACGAAACGGTCGTGTGCGCAGGCATTGATCCCGACGCAGGCATGCGCCAGGACAGCTCGGCAATGCCGAGGACAGTGCAATCTACAGGACGCGTTACTGGTGTCACTATATTCCGTTCTATGCATAGCGCCAACGCTGAGGGGGCTAGAGAGACTTCTTGCAGTGGCTTCGTTGGCCCTTGACTATAGTTCGATGTTTTTTGACCGCTGTTGTGTGCAACTGTTTCTTATGTAGGCTCAGTATTGAACGAAAAGAATTTCTATCCTTAGAAACGCACTGTTGTATACGGCTGCTAACGGGTTGTTTTAGAGTGCTTCTATTTTTGTTGTTCTTTCCAGATTTTTTATTTGCAGCCCATCGCAAGAAGCCTCACGTGCATGCTCGCTCGAGTGAAGGCTGTTGGCGCGCAGCGAAGCATGGACGTAACGCGTGGAGTGATAACCTTTCTTGACCGAAATTCTTACGTAGCTTCCACAGCGTTGACTGCTATCTATGGAACGGAGCATAGTTCGGTGATCGTCAGCTCGTTGTAATTTTTTTATTTTGAAAAAAAAATGTATGTTTGAATTTGTTCCATCGGTGTCGACGCCACCGCCTGCGTTGACGGACTGCGATGTCGAGTGTCGCCAGCCGACGCCTGTTACGTTGGTATTGTCAATGCAACGCTGCTGATAGAATAAAGTGCGTTATGATGACACTCTACCTCTGCGCATGCGCCAGCGTACCTTTTCTATGTGTGATATTTTGTTCTTGTGCGGTGCTGTACGTATGTTTACTTTCATTCTGCCACTGCATGCGCAACCACAGCTCTGACGACATAGCCGATTTTCGGAAAAATGCTTCCCGCCGCGGGTGCCAGTAATGAATAGTCCTTCAGGAGACTGAGTGCACCCGGCTTGTTATAGCAAAGTCGCACGCTCTCTTTCAATGACCATTGAAGCCAAATGTACTAGAAACACGGATGCCTAATTGGCTCCTTTGCGCGAGACCGCGGAAAGTATCCAAAGGGGCTTGCGCATTTCAATGGCGAATGATTTCAATCGTCATTAAAAACGAGCGTGTGACTACGGTGCTAGAGCGTTGGTTATCGGTTTCCTTTCATGGCACGATAGCGTCGTCCCCCATATTCTTGCACGTTCCTTCCCTTGACATGGTGCCTTGACTTCGGCGAGCAAACGACTGCGCCATTTAGTACGGGGAGTCACTAACGTTGTTGATAACAGAGCAACCAGGTCGCTGCCCAAAATAGGTCATATTCATAGCGACAAGTCGCTAACTAATGATCTTGATCACTATGGGAAATTTTCCCTTATTTGTATGAATTGTTCCTAGGTGCGTTCCTCCCACTGTGGCGACTCAGCAGTAGAAATGTGACAAAGAGCATTGACTCACTAATAAGCTCTTCGCTGTCTTTGGAACTAGGGACAACTGGAGGCAAATGTATCCCGCTCGGGACTAAATGTCAAATATGAATTCGACAGGGGCGCATCGCGTCGCATTCCTATAGCGCATCACAACCATGCCATGCGCTATTTTAGGTAATGTGTCATGAAACACGAATTGCGCTAATTTGCGAGGAAAGAGTAGATTAAAGCACGTAATTGGACTCCCGCGGAGCATGGCAACGGGGTCCTATAAGTATTAGCGTAATACGCTAAGAAATGCAATATGCTACGGTAGCAGTCATGCAAATGAGGGTACGTTTCTAGTACACTTACCAATGTGTTTGGCTTCTGACGCGCTGACACTTCCGGCGCTAGTCACATGAAATTTCACGGAAGTAAAAGCGTCACCCAAATTGGCTGTCCGGAAAGACGGCCCCAGTATCGACAATGTCAACGAAAACAAGTTTGCCATTGATTGGGTTCTTTACAACAATTTTTCACGTCTACACCTTCATTCTCGCTGCATTCAATCCACCTCACAAAAAGTGAGCTCTTGGCGACACATGCGCGCTAACAAGATTGCTAGCCCGGCCAGGCTGCACCACGGAAGGAAAATGTTTACGAAAACGCGGTGAGTGGTGAAAGCTTTTGCAGCGAGATCGCGCTCTTGCCTCGATCAAGCTTGTCGTTTCCAGCTGTCGCTGCTGTCCGTAGGGCATGGCGTCGTTTAATTTCGCGCCTTGTGGCAAACTGCAAGGTATGCAGATAGCGATCTGTTTACCTTCATCTGGCAGCTGTTGTCGACGCACGGCTCAAAGAAACCGCGCTTTTGATTAAGTGATTGTGCTCTTCCTTGGAGCATTCTGGTTCTTCTCTGTTTAGTTATTTAGCAATCATAAGCTTGACACTATGCCTGTATATACACAAAAAATATTTCACCCCAGAACGCCCGAACACCATTTCACACGGGGTTGTTCAAATTGAATTAGGCATCATCAAATAAAAATAAATGAAGCTGCGCACCTTCATTACCGCCCCAGCAGTGCATTTTCATACAAGAACACCGAGTGGTATTTGGGTTAACAATTATTTAGTTCAGCAATTAGTTATTTGTAATTCCTTTGCTTAGCTGTTTGTACCTGAAACTTCACTCCAACAATCAGAAATGCTGCTATGGTTTTTACGCGAAGTATTTCACGCCTAAATCAGGATATTGAAGTATCAAACTCAGCGTATCACAGCAGGTACCTCTGACTTCTACGGATTAATTAGAGTTATCGCATTCGAATTTTATTACACACTGTCTCCTATATAAGAAAAGAAGCTTTACGCTGGGGGGTAAGTAGAGCGCGAAACACAGGATGAAAGCAGAGACGACGTACACAGCGCTATGTTAGCTCTATTAGCGCTGTGTTCGTCGTCTCCGCATCGTTAGCGCTGTGTGCGTCGTCTCTGCTTTCGTCCTGTATTTCACGCTCCACTTACCCCCTTCGTCACGAACCGACCAGCCCAATGCAGCCCGCTCCAACTTATACATAACCTGCACCAGCAGCCCGCCTTCCGGTCCAATTCACACACACACACACACACATACAAGCTGCTGGCCAACAATACGGAAGCGCTTCTTAATGCTGACCCTCGTGCGAACAGAAAGCAGCTCACAAATCTATTTACGGCATTCTAGACATAAGTCGGCAAACTCACTCATGAGTCGGCTCACTTAGGCCAACCCGTGAGTATGAGTCCCACTGAGCCCGGCTGAGTAGATATCTTCCGATATTCACTCCAAGTGAGCCCGGCTGACTAGAATTTTGGTGAACCTGAGTCCGGGTGAGCCGGGCAGAGTGTACTTTATTGGGATAGCCATTATATGGACACTGCAGATGCATTTTTGCCGTTGACGTCGCCGTGAGGTTCTCTATGCCTGTGTCCAAGGGCGATAAAACCATCGCTGAGCGCCGTAGGCTGTATGTGCGAGTGAAAGCATGCGAGCGTGAGCCGGCGATTGCGGCTCAATCTCGCTCACCCAAGAAAGGAAAGCGTGGAGGAAGCGCGCCATCTTCCGTCGCGCGCAAGGCTTTCGGGGGAGAGGCAGGGTTCTACTCCGGGCGGCCGCACGCACCCGCCCGGGCCGCTGTATCTTGAAAGCCGTTAGTGACGGGGACAGAGACCGCCGTGCGATGTGTTTTCGCGGCTTGGTGCGCGTTGATGCGAGATACAGCACGAAGGTCAATTCGCTCGCTGGTGTTGATGTGCATCCCCACTCCAGTGTTTTGAGTGCTCAAGGGATCAGGCAAAACGCTGGACTAAGCAAGCGCAGCAGCAGCAGCAGCAGCAGCGAGCGAAAGAACCGTCGAGCTGCCTGTCTTAAATTTCCTGAAAATAATTGAGAGAGATCTCTGGCGCTAGGAAAGCTGCAAGTATGATGGCTTTGCCAGCATAGAGGTATTATGGGTGGCACCCGGAATTGCCTAAATTTTGTCCTTCTGGCTTTTAGAAGGCTCCGTGGCTTAACAAACCGATAATTTCCAACAAAATAATGCGTAGTAAATGCAAGAACTTGGGCTGATTACACATGTGGGCACATATTATTTGCGCTGTGGCGTTTGGAAAACAAGTGCTTCGAATTTTAGAAGGATAAAACGCAATAGATAACGTAGCAAGAGTGTTTCAAGTATATATAAGAAACACGCAGACTTCATGCACTGACCTCTATTCCCGTGGCAAATGGCAGATAACAGCAATATAGTCACATGAAGTAGGCCTAAATTATATAGGGAGCTCAGTGGCAGTCGGAACTTGTACCCGAGCTGCTGTTTATGCTGTGACAACGTGCGGGGCCATGTAACGAACACAACCTGCGGTGCCATTTCGTTTAGCCACAAAGCTCTGTGTACGTATGTTTGTGAGTATTCTTTTTCCCTTCCTCCTATGCAATCCTTACTGCTATCCTCATTCCCCTCGCTTTATTCCTATACCCTGTCCCACTACGCTGATCACCGTTCACAACTCAGACAGGTTACAGGGCGACTAGTAGCATGTTCAACAAGACGGCGAGACGGGCTGCCGGGTTAACGTTCCTGTTGAAGAGAACTCATTGCGCACAGGCATACAATAAAAAAGGCTACAGAAAAGCAGAAAGGCCGAGGGTTAACTCATAAGTGATTTTTTTTATTGAACAATTACTATATACGTTGCTGCACGGTTCATTGCGCGCGCACAGCAGAACACAGGTACACTGTAAAGCCACACTATTGTTTTGTTTACTTGCTACATAACTGTCGCGAGTTGCCCACGTGTTTTGTGTATAGGGAGGCGTCAACACCTCTACGCGTCCGGCTGGCAACTGTTGGTGTTTTGAGGTGAACGCCGGCGCGGTGTCGGGTGACGAGTCACGGTGCGCGCCACGGGGGCGCGGTGCAGACGCGGAGAACGGGTTCGGAGAACGTGGTCTCGTGCGCACTCAGTTGTCAGTGCGCAGACGATCATAATAGGTCCTTGCAGGCAAAATTTTAGTGGGTCTGCTGTACCCGGCGTTGTGGTGCCGGCGCCCGAGTTCCTTGCTGGCTGGAGAGGCCACCGAGGTTTGGAGTGGTATAGCAATAGTGAGCACGTGTTACATGTATAGATCCGGGGTCCACTCCCCTATGCGTCCGGGCGGCAACCATCGGGGTCTTGTTGAGTGCTGAGAAAATCCCTTGTGGTGTCGAGTCCCAAATTACACTGTGCGTCGTAGAGGCGCAGCACGCGTGCGAAGAACGTATTCGGATAATCTCGCCACGTAGACACAGAGTTCGGATGCTGCTTATGGTCACAATTCTACTCCGCAGACAAACCTTGAGTGGGACTGTGGTGCGCGGTGTTGTGGCACGGGCTCCCGAGTCTTTTGCTGCCTGGAGACACTGCAGAAGCTTGAGATAGCCTAGCAATAAATTCTGCGTGCCTGGCACTTATAACTGATGCCGTCACTCAGTACGTGAAAATAGCAGACAGAAACGGAGTCGTAAGAAGAAGGAAACGGTTTTGTTTTCCACTAGGTTTACGTTTAAGAGTAAGCCCATCCCCTTAGGTCGTGACTTAACAAACGTTAAACTCTCATTGGCAGTTGCATCTGTGGTACAAGTCAACGGGCCCATCGGCCGTTTTCTTTGTCTTTTTAAGCTATAATAATCGAGCGAATATGTTGTTCCTCAGACGGAAATCAGGATTGGTGATAGGTCGTTGAGGCTCCGTACCATGTACGTTAAAATGAGTCTGGACTCTAACAGTCACTGAGACAGTCGAAGAGTAAGACTCTCTTTCTCAATTGTTTAAAGTGTAATTCATTTGTTTTATCTGTCGTGTATCAGCATTGAAACGTTCAGCTACAAACATCATCTTGTCCATCTATTTTGCCTCGCTTCCCGTCTGCGAGGGAAAATTGCTGCCGATCATCACACGAGAGACTTCACGTTCGAGCAAAGAACGGAAAAGCAAGAGCAATAGACGAAAAAAACTTTGCTTACAGGTCAGATGAACAAAACTATGCAAGACAAACTGAGTTAAAATACAAAAAACACACGAAAGAAACACAGTCAAAGGTACTGTCAAGGTAGACGAATTCCCTATCGTTCAAAATGATTGTGCCTTGACCCGCACACACTTTCCCCCATTTATTGATATGGGGTGCGATCGGAGGTGGTTGTTCGGCGCGTTCGTTCGGTTACCGGCGCGCGCGATTCGCCTACTCCGTGCCGACGTCGCCAGCCACGGGGCGCGGCCACGTTTTTGGTGTCGTCAAAATGACGACACGCTCCTGTCAATCATCTTGTCACCGAGCACGTCATCTGCTAGGCGCCGAAGGCAACGGAAGTTGGGAAGTTTGGAGGGATCATCGCTCGTTACGAGACCGGCTTCGCATGGCGCGTCTGCTGGATTGGATTGGATCCAAATGGCGGCTTCGGCAGCTGAATAGCACGTTTGAATCCAATCCATAGTTTAATTCCAGAAAAATGGCGCTTTCGTTGGGAACTTAGGTTGTTGCACTGGCGTTGCCCTAGGAGGAAACAGAGCGGGTGACGGTGCGAAACGCGTTTGAAGAAACGGCAGAAAGTGATTTCCGGCGTCGCTTTAGCTTCTCGAAACAAATAGTGCGCTGGTTGTACATCGAAATCGGCCCCATCATCGGTACCAGCGAGCCACTGGAATGTTGTGGCTGCCTTTTGAAATGTGCGCCGCTATTCCCGTCGTTTCTTTTTTTCTTTTTTTTTCTCGCTGTGCGCGACACCACGTAGGAACGACACAGAGAAACTAATAGTTATAAACGGCAGTAGTCACACGTACTGCTATTTGAAAACGTGTTTGAGCTAGAGAAGAAAGAAATACATTCTTTAGGTAAATATTTCGTTCATTGGAAGACGAGAAACATTTTGATTGGTAGTATACTGTCTGCAAGCAGACGACATACGAGGGAAGTAAACTTCCTGAGAGTTCACCGCTTGCCGATTGGTTGCTCTCTCCGCCACGTTCTCAGAAATTTTGCACACTGCCACTTTGTGGCGTTGCAGCAACCGAACAGAACGCGTATCGAACAAAGATCTCCGATCGCGCCCGTGCTTTCATTCGGCAAGCTCCCGAGTTATTTGAGCTCGATGCCTGAAAAAGAACTCTGTTCCTTTGAAAACAGAATAGCAACCGCAATTTATAAAATATGAATATGCTCGCAAGAAATCGCGTAACCACTTTATAGCCTTAGGGTTCAATGAAAAAAAAACCTTTCTATTGTTAGTGAAGCGCTGTTATGTCTGTTTTCTGTTCCATTCTGTATATGTACCAAAGCGCTTCGAAAATGTCTTCACCATGCGCAGTAACTTCCATTTGCTGCGAAGCTGTGGGTTTCTACAATAGTTTTCTTTCGATAGCAATGAAGGTCGGCGGCAATGAAAGCCGACGGTGGCGTACGATGGCGTGGTCAGCATCAAATGTCAAAGAACAGCCAACAACGCAGTCATAATCATAGCCTCGAAGTGACAGCATGGGAAGGTGCAAGGTACGCCGTGGTCCAGATCATCGGCGGGAATACACGCCAGCATCGGTCATGAGCTATTACAGTCAGTAACGCAGCTCTACCAAGACGTCAGAATGCGCAGCCAGACGGCAGCGTCGTAGCCGTCGCAGCCTGCAGGATCATGCACCGAATATAACCCAGAGCATAGAAGTACTAAGCTCGGCTACAGTGAAGCTGTTCACCACGCAAAGGGCTAAGGTATAATGATGGAGTTACATCGGATATCGCGAAGCATTTGCAAATCAATGCGTAGATTTCAGGCAGTGACAAAACAGACACCTATGACTTCAGAAGGGTCTGAAGACTCGCGTATACCGATTTGATGTCTTGCAGTTGCTCGCATTGGCTCACATCGGCGCAAGTTTTCTTCTAACTAGTGAACGACCGATTGCTACTACTATAATGATTTAGGTATATTCAGGCCCGTTGCCCTGAGTACAACATTGTGGTTGCCATAGTGATTCAATACCTGCTCTGAAACTATTTTGTCAAGACCTCATCGTCTAATCAGCAAACAACGAATCCTCTGGAACTTCCTCAAGTTCCAAGGGGGGCCTAGCCGAGAGCAATTGTTGAGCAGATAAGCAATATATGAAGAGCTGCAGAGGACGCACTGAAAACGGCCAAGCCATCTCTTTCTATTTAGTGTGTCCATGCATTGATATTAAAAAATAATTGAAAGTAACGTAAAAGTAATCGAGTAGTATGCCCTCCTGTATTAATTTCAATGACAATGGTAATGACAATGACGTTTATTTGCATCAGTACATCAGTGCAGGACGCGAGGGGCATGCAGAAAAAGCTGCCACATGGACAGCTTGAAGTACTCAGTAATGGGGCAGTAATTGGTAGCTGCAATCAAATTTCTGAAGGAAGTACTTGTAATAGCGATCGGTTACTTTTGTTCTGTAACATGTACAAGTCGGCCTTCAGCAAACTACTTCTAGTTTCGTCTCCCACGAGGCACGTGTGAATAAATTGTAATGCAGAAGGTAGTCGCGAAGACATCGCGAGGTTTTGGCTGCGCAAGCTGTCGTTGACTTTGACATTCATCTTTGATGGTTCCGGGCAATTTTTTTTTAATATTGAGTCAAGAATGTTAATAATGCGGCGGGAAAGAAAATGACTGTTTAACCACGGTATCTGGTACAGCAGGTAAAGTGTCTTTAATAGTGTGAATTGCTTGCGCTGAAAAACATCGCCGTAAATAAGAAATGCGACTACTTTTATTTTCTAAACTACCCATTGCACATATCAAATAGAAACATACTGAGATAAGTGTACCGTATGGTCACTGATCACTTTGTCACAAGGCAAACACACCAATTCACTAAAAACAGATACAGTAACTTTATAGCTGTTGTTGGATGAGAAGCTGAGGCGTTATTAGTCGTCCAGATTATAGTGACACTTCGCTGCTCAGTGTCCGACGTAAATATTTTCGGCGGAAACATATGTCGAGCGTGTAATCATGCAAGGCAGATTTTGAGCAGCACATATTTAAAAGTGGAAGGTAAGAGCAAAGCAATAACTGATTTATCTATGTAGCTATCGCAGCAAAATCTAAAAGTCACGCATTTGTCTGTACACGGGATTTACACCTGCCGAACTTATCTCTGTAAGTGCATCTCTTATCTCCGTAAGCACAAACATTTTCCATCTGAAGCCATTGCAGCCACGCGCAAGTCACAAAGGCTTTCATGCCTTCCTCGACGCAGCATCGTGACAAAGACTGGCGTCAGTTCCACATGCCTGTTCAAACGAAGTACAAAACAGAGACGTCAGTTTCTATTGCAGTCCTCGTCCTAACGTCTGCCAGTAGGGATACAGTGTCGCAGAGACGCCACGCCAGCGTCTTGTTGATGGCGACAATCACCAACACAAAAGCAGTGGTCATGAAAAGCACGGGGAGCTCTCAAAAGCCAAGTGGTCATCGAAGGTCTGAGGCCAAAAAAGGCTGAGTGAAGTGGTACACACGGGCCCTGGTCACAGAACCAGCTCACTGCCTTGTCGCTCACGACGCAGGCCTTGAGGCCCGTCACTTGCAGAACACTGTGCAAACAATGGATCCGAGTTGTCGCAGGCGTTGGGTGGAACACACACGTGGTCGTCTATTCCGGGCCTGAGGTGTTCACAAAAGGAAACGCTGGTTTAGGGACGCCGAACAGGTCGTCTCCGTACTCGGACAGCGTCCTGTCGACGACCATGATACCCAGCACTAAGGCAGTGGTCAGGCAGCAAACGAGCAGATAGAATATGATCTCCCTCATCAGAAGGAAGCCTCGGGTGCGAAAGAACATCTTCGCAGCTACGCTGAAGAACGGCAGTACATGTACTTACTCCTTGAATGGAATAGAACGCTTCGCAACGCTACCTCGACTTTTGTTTCGGCTTCGGCTTCTGCTCTAAAAGCGGCTCGCGCGCACCGTAATATGCCTTGCCATCAAAAAAAAAAGAAAATTTGTCCTCTTCAAACTGCTTACCTGAGTACAAATGTCACGTGTATTGAAATTTAGCGCGTGGCAAGCCAGTCTCAGATTGCCTGGTCGATCTTGATGGAGATATGGCGGAATAATGACGACGACGAAAAGAAGCAGTGGCCGACTTCAAGACACGTGCGGCCAATTCCCCTAATGGGCTCTGTAGCAAAAATAACAACATCGACTTGTGCTTCACGCGCTGCTGTAGAGCGGTTCGTCCAGTCTGGGCCTTAGCAGGAACCGCTACCTCAAGGTCAAACGCAGCATATAATTCAAATGCATCTGAAACTCACAAATGTCCTCACAAGACCACCGCACAACTAAATTGAACTGGATCGCAAGTTTATATTCGTTAGTCGACAGCTGGTGCAGCCCTTGCAGAAGAAGTACTCGCTAGATGGCGAGCATAAATCACCGCGGATATCGGGTGCTTCGCAGTTTATAGTGATGCCACACGTTCGCCTTTGCGGTACACACGCCGTTTAGTCGCGCAGTAGCAAGTAATTAAAAGTGGCTGAAAAATTCGCGTTCAATGCACGCTCAAATGGCGCAAGCTTTCGTCAAGTGCGTGTAGAGGTGAAACGCGGCCTCTGCTCAGCTGCCGAACAAATCGGACGGACGGTGCGTCCATTTGGCTCCGTGCAACCAAGCTGACTGCGCGTCCCCTCGCAACTCTGGTAGACGTGCTCTTGAAGGTGCAAAGTTGACGCAGTTCTCTGCATTTGTCTGAGCCCATGGAAAGTCAACGGAGTCTCGGACTGTACCGCGCAGCAGCGGTCGAAAGCGACAGAACTGCTGGAGTTACTGTTTATGGCTCCCGCCGGGAGCTATACGAACTGCTGCGTCCGCGCGCCACCGTGGCCGCGTTCGGATAAAGCTACGTAATAACAGGCCCTACATAACCAGTTGGTCATAAACATTTTCGTAACAGGTGTCGCAAACACGTCAGAACGAGACCGTGCTTTTCCATCTTTCCACATACCCCGGAGCAACCTATTGTATCCCCATAGCGCTCTGTGCTTTATTATGGCTGCATTTTCCTTCCCCTTTACTGTTGTTGTTTTCTTTCCTGTGTTTCCATATATCTATTGCCTTCGTTTATCCTTATACCAAGGTATTTATATTATTTTACCCAAGATATTTCCTGGCCCTGTATTATAACTGCCTGTTCACTGTTTTCATTGAATGCCGTAACACCTGATTTCCTAACACTAAATTCTCGCCTTCCTGTCCACAGATATTAGCCAGACATTGCAAATCACATTGCTTGTTAGCTAGCAACACAATGTCGTCCAGATAAAATAAACCTGGAGGCTGCTGCTCTACTAGTGTACCCGCCTGTCTATAGGAAAGATTAAACCCGATATTACTTCATTTTAGCACCCTCTCCATCCTCACCATGTACACCATAAGCAGCAGTGGGGATAAAGGGCACCCCTGCCTCAGTCCCTTGTTGATATCAACTTTCTCCTCGCTCCTCATCCCTTCTCACTCAACGCAAACAACATTTTATAGGTAAATATCTCTCAATAGCTGCAGACGATCGTCACCTAAGCCTTACCCTTCCAGAATATCCCACAAAATGTTGCAGTTTACGTTGTCATACGCTCCTGTAATTTCTAAAGATGCCACATATAACGGTCTACTTTCTACTCCTGATATTTCAATACACTGTTTCCCACCATCTGGCAACACTACCATCAGAAAGGCCGCAGGCAGCTTTTTGCACTACGATTTCGGAGTATTACACCTGCCTCCCATCAGGCTACACCCCCGCAACTAAGCCATCGATTCCTCCATGGTGTTTGGCTCGACCCGCAGTGCACCTCACCGTACCAGGAATCAGGAAAAAATCTGAGCTGTCATCACCAGCTCTTAAACAACTAACTCTGCTTCTTTTGCACGAGAGGTACGCCGAACACGTACATATTTATACTGATGGATCGGCATCTCTCCAGTGTTCTTCTGGAGCCGTGGTCTTCCCAGCGAAAGCCACCACCATCAGTTTCAAGACATGTCACCCAACGACACCGATGGCCGCGGAACTTGCAGCCCTTCGCGCTGCACTTCGTCTCGTCAACCAAGAACAACCTCGAAGGTGGTCAATATTCAGTGACTCCAGGGCTGCACTGCAATCTTTGCTATCGGCCCTGCGGCGCGGACCACACGAACAACTGGTATTTGAGATTAGAGAACTCATTCATACCATAACTGAGAAAGGACACCACGTGACATTTCAGTGGCTTCCAAGTCACTGCGGAGTCATAGGGAACGAACACGCTGATAACGCTGCTCGGTCGGCTCTTCAAGGGGACGAAGAGGAGCCGATACCGACAGATGCCGCTCGAAAACTTCGAATGATCAGCCGTCACATCACGTTATCCTTGTGGAACGCTGGAAGTTTTCACAACTACCGACTCCACCATCTTGACCCCTCCCTACGCCTTTGTATTCCAGCTGGGCTCTGTCGTCGCGAAGCTACCCTGCTTTGTCGACTATGGCTAGGGGTGGCTTTCACCAAGTCTTTCGCTTACCGAATTGGATGGGCCGACGACGCCTCGTGTGAGGACTGTGGTACCGAGGAGACTTTTCAACACCTTATTTGTGACTGTCCTCGATATACTTTACAGAGACAATCACTTGCAACCGCGATAGCGCGCTTTGACCAAAGACCTCTCACAGAGGAACTCATTTTCAGATACCGCCATCATAAGCCATCGCAGCAGAGGGCGACGAGGGCACTGTTGCGGTTCTTGAGGGCGACAGAACTGGACAGGCGACTGCAGCCTGCACAGATGTTGATAGTGCTACAAGTGTCAGTGTGCTGTGCGATGACAGTGTTCGGTGACAGTGACCGATTGTGATTGTATGTCTATGCTCCTTCCTTTCCTTATCTCTACTTTGTTTCCACTTTACCTCCCTCTCCCCTCTCTCCCCAGCGTAGGGTTGCCAACCGGATTTTTTTTTCTCTGGTTCACCTCCCTGCCTTTCCCCTTTCCTCTCTCTCTCTCTTTTCAATACACTGGGTAAGAACAAATAAGTTATCATCGAAAGGCCTACCTATTGTGAAACCATTCTGAAGTTCTCCCAAAATGCCAATATTCTCTGCCCATGCTTGCAGTTTTAAATTGATTGCCTGCATTGCAAGCTTGTATATTACCAATGAACGGTCTATACGAGTGAACTCTATCTTTCTCCCCCTTACCTTTATGAGTTAAATTCATTCTACTTTGTCGCCAACTGTCTGGTATTCTTCAATCTTTTAAAGCTTTTTTTCCAATGCTTTCAACAGAGCTTCCTTACTTTTTGGTCCTAGTTCATTAATCAGCCTAACGGGAACCTCGTCTAGCCCTGTGGCTGTGCGCTTAGGAATTTTCTCTCCGGCTTTCTTCCAGCTGATATTTCTCAGCACCAGCTCCTTTTCCATCTGGTTCTCTTTCATGCTCTTTTTTTCTTGAAATCCAACCTCGTCATTGCCTTGGAAAGAGTGAAACTGTTATTTTTCGAATGTAATTTAATGTCGCTTCTCCTTCCAATTTGTTTCCATCATCGTCTAAGATTTATTGTTGTATTGTTGTTAACTTCCTGCCTAATAATTTTATGTGATTCCAAAATATTCTAGGCGCAGCCTTCCTTTTCTCCCGCATTTCTGACAACCAACGTTCATTTTCACCTTTTTTTCTTTGCTTGCACCGGTATTTGAACCATAGACTTTTTCTCCCAGTATATTTCCGATTTACTGGCTATTTCATCCTGCGGCAACCGCACCTTTTTCGCCTGCCTGTGCTCTTGAGATGTTCAGTGTCGTTCGGCGATCGCTTCTCGTATCTCCCTGTTCCACCAGCTTTTCGGTTTCCTTTTTTCTTTCCAATGAACATGTTGTTTCTCTTTCCGTATTTCTTTCCTTATTACACTTGGAAGCTCACTATATCCCCCTCTTTACTTGGCCATTTGCAAAGTTCTTCCTCGACTCTTGTGACCATATTTGTTATTTGTTCAGCGTTCACATTTGGACTGGCCATTTTGCGCTTCTTGTTCTCTTTCCCAACTACATATCCCATATTCGAAATTATGCGTCTATGGTCACTCCCTATGCTGCTATAACCTACCTCGTCAATGACCATTTCTCTCAAGTTATCATGAATTCCTCTAATAATTAATGGTCGATTGCTGGTTTCCCACTTCCCACGTGATCTTCCCTTCACACTTAGGCCCTGTATTCACAATAACGAGGTTATGTTGCTCACAAGGGTCTTGTGTATCAAACCAGCAGTGACCTCATGTGTAGCAGCATAAGGGCTTAGCCACTAAACTACCACGGCATGTAAGCCGCCTGGCCACCTTCTTTATTGTCTTCACCACGGCGTTCGGGATTTTGGCCGTCGTCTTTTTCTTGGCGTCGTCGTTGTAGCAGCCATTATTTTCGTTTTCATTCTCATCGCCGCGACTGTCTTGCTGACGTCATTGTACCACTGTCTACAACCTTGTAGGCATACCAGCTACAGTTGTTACTCGCTGCTCTTAGATGGATACTAACGAGAAAAGTGATTTTAGCTGCACAATACATTCATTTCCTACATTACAAAAAAGGAAGAAGAAGCTCAACTTGAGAAGAAGCTTGATAAACCAGAAAATGCGCAAAAACAAAATACAGGTGGCGACACCGCGTTGACGCTCACCGTGACATCTCATATGTTCACGGCGTAATCTCGGTGAAAGTTAGTTTGTTATCGGTAAAGATGGAGGAAATTGGATTCTAAAAAACCAGAGAATAAACTTCGCAAGTTTGAAAACTTGCGAAGGCACAATCCAGTAAAACAGCACAATCCAGTCTAAAAAAATAAAATTGATAATACTCTGCACACATGTAATACTCTACCTATATGTGATCCTACGCAGTTACCACTCAAAGGTGGCCACAGGCCTCCACAGCATCTGCCTTTACCGGAAGGCGAACTAGGCAGCAGTATGTTTGGATACCACCAGATTCGGTGTATAAAATTCCATCGAGGAAACGAAGAACGCACACTCTCACTAAGCATGGTTTTTGGGCGCTACACTGGACATAAAACAAATCCAATCAAGCTGGCTCCCAGAAACCATGCTTAGTAAAACTCACGATCATACCAAAGACACGTATTGTAGTACAGCGGCAAGTTGGGCTAGTTGGTGGCAGTTCATTTTGTAATACGGGGATTACTGTCCATTTCTAGTTGTGCTGTCATGTGCGCTTCTATTTCTGTTGTATGTGCGTATATAGCGCAGTAAGTCCCGTATTACAAGATGATACCAAAGAAGTTCAGTTAACCTATGCAGTCGAGTCCCCTGTCGCTTCTCTGCGCCCAGCAACAACGGATTGAAGCAGGGCCTAGTCTAGAAAAAACTGTGCCTTTATGGATCCTGTTCATCAATAATTCGTCCCCGAGGGCAATCTAAATAAAGGAGCACATAATTTATTAGTCCAAGTTATGAGTGCAAGCAGTTTCTTTCTTACCTCGTGACTTGCTGGGCACATTTTTTTTGTCAGTGTTTCCCTGTTTAATCTTTAGTCTTCAAAAGCATGGATTGATGAATGTTTCTCCCTTACCATTTTCTTACACATTTTATTACCTCTGTCGTTCTTTCCTGCATTTTTTTCCGAACTCCTTCTACATCCCCACTCCTCTCCATTTTTGAGAATTCTGGCTTTAGTACTCCTTTCAGAAGCAGTTTCCTACCGGTCTCCGACTCAATTATTTATGTTTCGCTTCAAATAGTAACTGCAATATGAGGAATTCTTCCTTAGTAATTTAGTACGTGAGTCTCATTCATTATTACCGTTTTCGACTTAGTCAAGCTTTTCATTCACCCCCTACGGAAACATTGTCGAATGGCCTGGCAGAAGTTTTGTAACAAGCGTCACAGACCACAATTCATTATGCTTCCGCTTCCAAGTATGGAAAAGCTTAAATGGCTGCGCACCCCGCTAATCCTTCCGTTATTTATTTATTTCTGAAAAAAAGCTGCATTCGAGGTGCGCAAACGTAAATTAGCGATAACGTTTATTATTTCTTTACCTTCCGCTGCTACATTCATTCAACGCACAGCGGGACTTATCTGCTGTAAGTTTCGAGCGATAAATTATAGTGCACGCAACATACACCTGCAGTTGTGCATAACGTTTACAAGCATTGTCAAACCGCTTCAGCCACTAGATATGCGTTTCTGCGAGATTAGGAGAAAATACAAGTCATGCTCTTTTCATTCTGGTCTCCTAAATGAGAAAATAAATCTCCGGCAAGTCCCAATAGCGAAGATTTAACTAAGGCCCAGCTCATATTTCTCCCCGTAACTAAATTCCAGTAGGTGCAAAACAAACAAGTCATCTCCCTCGGCAGACATTAAACAAGATTGAATTTCTTCGCATGAAAGTGCCAGGTAAATGTATGTAACGAACGCAGAATTCAGTTTACGCATCCAGGTCCTTTCTGCATTACAAAGTATCGAAAAATTAAATAAAACAAGATAAAACAAGATTTCCTAAACTTGCTAGTTATTGCATAGTGGGTGTCAAGAACCGCGCGAAGTGTGCAAATAAGAGAGAACTGCCCATTTTTCAACCCCGTTAACTGTTCACGACGTGAAACATGGGCTTCATTAAAGGAAGTAGAGGGTGACAAACTCTTCTACGCCAGGAAGTATTAAATTCGCTTTGTCACGCTTGTGCTTATATTTATGTAAATGAGAAAGGAAGGAAATTTAATCACATTACAATGACAATTGTCATGCAGCAGTGTAAAAACAATCATTCAATCAAAATTTTGTTTTAACCAGTAGCAATACAAGGTGAAAAAGCGAGGACAAGAAGGAAAAGCTCAATCAATTGTTGCGGGGAAGAGAACGATGAAGGTGTCTCGAGAAAAGAACGAAGACTGCGGCTGCTGCTTGGACGCTATATCTATCTCGTGTAAATGCACGCATGTTTTGCATCTGTGCGCCTGCCTCTTTCCTGTATCAATATTTTTCCTTGAAAGAGGTCCACCCTTCAAAAACAACACTTTAAATGCTAGCGCAACATAGTAGAAATGCATGAATAAAAAATAAATTGCTCATACCTATACCTTACAATGCGCACAATTTAGGCCTTCAAAAGCAGAAGCTGCTTGCAAAACAGTAGCATTGCTCAAACGTTTTCGTATAGTTGTTCATGTATGGGTTTTTTTTTCCTTGTTTCATTTTTTTTTATCCGTACTCTGGAGCTTTGCTTTCTTCTTTTGTATATTTAGTATGTTTTACTACTTCTCTCTGTAATATCCTCGGTGACGTAGAGGTTATCCAAATAAATAGATAAATAAATGGATAAACGAATAAATAAATAAATAAATAAATGAATAAATAAATGTAGTCAACGTTTAAAGTACACGAAATACCTCGTGCAACATACACATGTTACAATAGATTGGCAAAAGCACGTGTAACAAGTTCCACACCTCAGCAGATCTGCACCTCAAGGAATTGACGGAACAGAAGTAAATAAACCTACAATCAAAACATCGCATTATCAATCATACGTTCATTCGGTGAAAAAAGAAATTGGTAGTTTCGCTCGGTGGGTGAACCAGTGACAGCGACAGCAACATTCAGCGTTGAGCTTGATCTCCGCGGACGGTGTTCTATCTTGGTGCGGGCGCGACATGTTGGCACGAATAATTGCAGCTGGACAGAAGGAACAGTGCCCTGACAGCTAACAGGCTTCTCGCCATAAGGAGCGTCGCCAGTGTCGTTGGAGGCGTCACACATCGACGGTGCACGAAATCAATTGATCAATCAATCAGTCAATAAATAAATAAATAAATCTATCTACCTTATTTGCAAACAGATAGAGACCGAATAGATAATTTTCTGGACCGATAGTCGAGAAAGGCTCTAGTTCCCGTCCAGTAAAAAAAAAATCGCAGTTCCGCTCGATAGGCCAAGCACTGATTGCGATAGCAAATTAGTAGATAGCTGTATGAAATAAGGATAGTAGCTTTATAGGCCCTATAAACTCGTAAACGCTCGCTCACTTGCTAAATTAACAATGATAGAACATCTAAGCTTGACTGAACGAGAACGCACACGGAAACAGACACACAGATACAGTGCTGTCTTTGTGTGTCTGTTTCTTTCTACGTCCTTGTTCAGCCACGCTTACACATTCTATCATGGATTCAAACCGACTAGTTCTGTTAACGAGATTTAACTAATTTAACCAGCCCGGTGTCACGCGAGCGCAGGTAAACATGAACAAATCTCGCTCGATGACAGCGGAAACTGTCTGTGAAAGCGCTGGAGTTTGGAATCGTGGCAGCAGCCGCGAGCCAACTGATCTCCGTGCATCTGTCGCTTCAACGCGAGCGAAACGTCGAAAGCACAGCGCGTACGAAGCTACCACACTCTGCTACTACACGCACTCTGCAAACTTCGCGGATCGCTTTGAAGATGAGGCCCGCGCGGGCGTGCACGTTGGCCACGTCGCAGATTGCTTTCAAGAGGTACGAGCGCCTGCTGCGCGTCCCTACGGCGTCCGCCAAAGGCGTGAACTACGGCGTCCGAGATTCGCGTGGCTAACGCCGTAGTGGATGCAGCGGTTGTCTCCGCTCTGTAAGGAGCGGCGGGCGAGGTGGACATCGAGGCACCCTAGTGGCCGCGGGAGAAGGACGCCCTTCCTCCCTCAACTCACCGCCCTGCCTCGCGCGCCACAGGAGGGGGCACGCATCCGGGCGGCGTTCCTCTCTCGCGCACGCGAAGTTGAACCGCGTTCGCCGGTTCACCCTCACACACTTTCACTCATACGGAGTCTCACGGCGACGGCGACGGCAGAAATGCGTCTGGAGTGTCCATATAATTGCTGCCACGATAAAACAAAATACAGAAGTCAGCTGTGAAAACAACGCTAGGACATGTAGACACTATTCATTAATTTGCAGTTTAGCTGAAGAATTGGATAGAACTAAACAAAACAGAATAATTCAATTTAGATTCTGGTTTTCGAGAATAAGGAATTCGCAGTTTTGCTTGAAGTTCTCATTATTTCAAACTCGACAGATAACCTGCCCGAATACATTGAGCTGGAGAATTCAATTACACTTTCATCGTATACATCATAACAACTCTACAGCATAAACACTGTAACTACAATTGTGTTACTCCCACAAAACGATTATTTAGACAGTATTCATTTTGTCTTTGTAGTGCACCTAAATGTTAGCCTATGTTGTCTGTATTGATCAACGTGCCCATTTGCAGAACGCGCCCGTCGCTGTTCTTGGCTGCGTTCGTTCCGGACAGCAAAGCTTTCTGCTTGTTTGGCCTTGCCACAAAAACGCGGTTATCGCCAGCTACCAGCCTGCCTTTCGGGAAAACATTCGAGCGAGTGCTGGAGTGCGATTTGCAGGACCAACCTCCGCGTTGCATTCCTCAAGTATGCCGCAAAAAATAACATACCACAGCTTTCTGCCTGTTACTCAGCTTAGAAATGGGGTCACGGAGCCATCATAAAAGTTCCTGCGTACTTCTATGGCGCGAGGAGAACATGGTGCACCCACAAGACTGCACGCTTACTCGCCACTGGGTGATTTATTGCAAAAAAATTTCGCATACAATACGTCCTCCTGAGACACCAAGACACATGGAGAGAGAGAGCGAGAGAGAGAGCACTTTATTTGCAACCGTCAGAGAGTATGGGTGATCGGGGTGAGACGCAGTTCCCCCCTTTCACCGTCTACCTCCCCCTTAGACGTCGGCCGGAATTAGAGACCAAGACACAGGGAGGAACAGGCACTTTTCAATTTCGGTTAGTATTGCCAACTGGTATGTCATTAACGTGACAACCCCTTTTCGTCTAAAGACAACGGTTAGATTATGAAAGCATCATGTTCATTTCCGTGCACACAGCAACTGTCACGTTTATATTTTTATTTTTTGTAAAGGTCGCCGTGCTTCTCCCAGCGACACAGACGAACATATGCCATCGTGTATAGTGGGCCTGGCGTTTTCATGCTGCGTCCTGAGCTTTGATGTAATCTCGCAATATTTGGGTGTCACTTCGCGCGTGCTACTTATTTTTTTTTTCGTATGACACTGCACAGCCTACTATCTTTTTCGAAAGCTGAAAAATTAATTAAATTATGGGCTTTTACGCGCCAAACCTGCACTCTGATTATGAGGCACGCCGTAGTGGACGACTCCGGAAATTTCAACCGCCTAGGGTTTGTTAGCGTGCCCATAAACCTAAGCACACCGGTGTTTTCACATTTCGCCCCCCATCGAAATGCAGCCGCAGTGGCTGGAATTCGATCCCGCGATCTAGTGTTCAGCAGCCCAACACCATAGCCACTGAGCAACCACGGCGGGCTCGAAAGCTGAAAGCAAAAATATATTTAAGCCATTTGCATACATTTGCATGCGTCTGATTTCCCATCTAGGATAACTATCATAAGTATTCGCATCCAAATTAACATTTGATGACATTGAATGTGACGTGCTCAGAGAATGAAAAAAAATACGCGGAGCGCATGGCTGCCGATCGTGTTTTTTGTGCGCACTGGATGGGCGCTGGGGACACCGAGCTGATGCATTTTTGTGTCCCATGAAAGCCAAAGCGTTTCTGATTCACCTAGACTGCGTTCGGCTTATGCGCGACGAACCCAGCGCTCTCCGGGGGCGCTGCAGCCGCCGTGCGCTCCAAGTACTCGATTTCCATCTCTCAGCAGATACAAGGGGTCTCAGGAGGATGTATCCACAGGAGTTCATGCGGATAAATTCACGAAAAGAAATAGAGAGAGAGAAATATTGATAGCCGATGGTAAATATGCCTAACTATCAACGTTTGCTTCGTCCCATGGTTCCACCATCTCTCGTCTTTTCGTTGCGCTAGAAAAGTTGGAATAATGACCGTCAACAACTAGGCTGCTTATCCGTCTTGTTGCAAAGGTGGCTCCAAGTTCTTGTACAAGATGAAAAAATTAATGAGAAAGAAAGAAATACCTCCTAGAACTTCAGACATGAGCATGGTCGATCGGCCGCTCATACAGTTCGCCACAAGATTTTACGAAACGTGGGTACCGCAATGAACGTGCGCTTTGGCTCTGTGCTAGTACGGCGCATGCGTGTTGTCCATTAGCTCAAGGTATATATCGCAAAGAATAACTGCGCACTGAAACTTGGAATTACGGGCAAAAATTTCGTTTTCAAGGGCAAATTAGCTTTCTTGCAATTCCAATGTCCCCCTAAGCTTTTGTGGCCGACTGTGGATATGCCTAAACTACGCCACATTTCTTACTCAGAGCGCGTACCAACAGGGACAAAAATAAAAGAAAGACGTGACACGAGCGCTCGTGTTAGGTCTTTCTTCTTTGTCACGGTTGGTTCGTTCGCACTGTAAGCAACGATGCAGTTGTGCCGACTCACCCAGCTAGCTACGGTATTTCACTAAATAACGCTGACAACTCGCAGCTGTCAAGAGAAAGCCAGTATTGTCAAGTGCGACCTGTAGCAGTAAACAACAAAGGCAACGAAAAAAAAAAGGTGCTTCAAGCAACGTCCGACAAATTGGATTGGATTGGAGAAACTTTATTTATGCCTGCAGTTGGGCGCGCGAGCGCCCCGACGAGGGCCTACGTCATCCTCGAAATTGCCGTTACTCGGCGCGGGTCTCCGCTCGCCGTTGCCGGCTCGCTGGGTCCGTGCCTTTCGAGCGCCTCGAGGACCTGCTGGACAGATCGTGCCGCAATTGGACAGCTGTCACTAGTGAGATAATTGGTATACGTTTAGGCGAATTACAGACGACACTACAGGCCTCTTGGTACATGCATTTGGCGCATTGTGAGCGCACCTAAGCATATACCAACGGACCAGTGCCGGCTGTCAGTTTACGGCACTGTCTTTTGCGGGGGTGGTTTCAAGTACCTTTTCGCTTAATCGCTTTTTTCGTAGCGATGAACAGGAGCAGGAGTTTTCGCAGCGGGCATCGTATCATGTGGTGCGCGCGGCCGGAGGACGAGATATACAACTGGTACCGAAGCTTTCGTGGAAGCCCACCACTGGAAAATGGCCGCGTGTTGCACAGTCACCATACGTGCGTCGAGGAGACACTTCCGCCAAGCAAAAAAATAAAAAAGAAAGTATGACGTCACGCCCGAAACCGGAAGGTATGTCACGATAGGATGCTCCTTGCCATGAGTGTTTAAATTCTTCTAAGGTCCGGCATTTCGTGTTGTTTTTTCTTCTGTGAGGCTGCAGGTGGCCTCAGCTTTCGAGCGAGCGTCTCTATAAATTTGCTCGTGTACTTCCTGAAGAATGCGAGTGAACAAAATAGGGATCGATGACAGTGCCCTAGTGGTATCAAAAACCCAATTACATTTATTAGCTTAAAATGGCACACCCCATATACTTGACAGAACAAAATGATTATGTTTCAACAAATGAAAGGAACAGCATGCGCTACACACCACCTAAAAATAGCAGTTTTCGCGAAACCCCTTCACAGAATCATAGAAGCACTTACGCTTATGTGTAATGCCATGCAGTCATAGTGCTACGCACCAGTATTTGGGATGCCGAAGAGGCCCGTGGTGTGAAGACGACGACGACGTTTGGAGGCTAGCGCGGGCTGTTGCCTTTTGGCTCAGTGCAGCGTATATTTAAATGCACTTGCATATAGCTTCATGTCTGCGTCTTCCCACGTAACAATGTGAACAGTTACCAGACAAGATATAATTGTAACCAATCATTTAAGAAGCATTTTAACCTACCGGCTCTGGTGCCTGTAATATTCTGACTTGTATACGCAGAGTGAACAGTCACGGCTTGGCCGTCTCTTCGCGTAGCGCTCCACTTTCTTCATCACGGTGGGACAGGGCACACCGGCTGCGGCAGCATCCAGACAACCGTTGGCCAACAGTGTACGGTCAAGTTTTCCTTTGTGGATAAAGACCGTGCCCTACGCCAGGTAAAACTTGTGGTGAAGCGGATGAGGCACACGCCACTGCTTGAACAAACCCGCAAAGAAATAACACAACTACGAACCAAACCACTGCGCTCATGCTGCAGCAATGGCAGCCTGCAGGACAAACTATCACGCTCTGTGTGAGTTTCAAGCTTACAACGCACGAGCGCGTTGCCAAGAGCTGTCGCAGGTTGGCCAGCTGCACCGATTGGCGCCGCGCGCTCGACTTAAAAGGAGAGGGTTCCGCTGTTACATTGCCTCTTTACGCCTGCTTTCGCCGTTCCTCCTAAAAGGTAAAAGCATTTGTTTCTCGAAAAGAAACTGAACTGAGCGGCGGTCACCTTTTGCGCAATTCGGGTACAATTCATGCTTCTGAAAAAGAAAATATCTACCGTCACTTCCAAATTTTATGCCTGGTTTACGCCCCTCGATGCCTCGTAACGAAGGTTTTCGTGTTAGCTTTTAATGTCTAGGTTTGCATTTTCTCACTTTCGGTGTGCAGTCACAGTATATGCAACATGAAATTAGATGTAAACTCACGCTCTCGTACCTGCAATATTTCGCTGGCCGAAGTGCGTAGAATAATGACTGACGTATATATCTCGCACTGAAAGTGGCCACCATCTGTCTTTATTGTTTTCATGAGGCCAAAATATAGCGAATAAAACTGGAGGAAAGGGTGAAATGAAACCAGGAAGAAAGAGGCGATGTTCGAAGGAAGAACACCAAAGCCCTCTCGCTTTAAATCGCGAACATGGCGCCCATCGGCCCCACCTATCTAAACTTGACAGAGCGCTTTGCCACGCGCTCGCACATTGCAGCTCAAGCTGAGCCCAACAGTACATAGGCTCGCACAAGTCCCATATTTCTTGCGGCGGAAACATTGGTATGTAGGGTTCGACAAAAATAAACTACCACATCGTAAAATAAAAAAACGCACACAGCCATTTTTAGCATATGAAAGTTATCACAAAGTGAATTATTACTTTACTTGGCAATATTTCAATACTCATGAGCTGAATATATTTTTTCGCAATTTTGTTTCATTTTTTGCTCTCCATGCACATATTCGCACCTTCAAATTGTACTCCATTCCATGATCTCCTTGGTAATAGGTTCTTGGACTCTTCTTCCCAACATTGGGCCGGATGCGAAACACCGTGTGGTATTTCTGTCCGTCCGTTTGGCGGCCGTCTGGTTAGCGTAATAAGTGTCAATTCGGTCAACATGGGCTCGGGACGGCTGATAGCCTTTCTGGCACCGTGCCAAGCCTGGCCAAGCTCGCCATGATCGCACAGGGGCAGGAACGCATTTAGCCGCATACTTCGAAGCATCCGGTGCCCCGAGTCGCTAAAGATATTGGCAAGGCGATAGTTACCTCTCCAGAATAACACCCCCGAGTAAGGCTTACCTTTTCGCGAGAAGGCAGACCCCCGTGGCCGATGACCGCTGTAATGCACGTTCAAAGCCGAAATTAGCTCCGCGTTTCTTATCGTGACCCTTCGCTGTGTCTTGCCGGCTCAAAAAGCTTCACTTTGACTAATTCCAAACACTGCGTGAGATTTGAATTATTTTTTGTGCTTTTTTACTTTGTTGGTTTGTTGGCGATAAAGAAACGTGCATTAGTCGGATTACCCGGCCTATGCGAGGTGCACAGAAGAACGTTCTCGCCTCCTGTGCTTCGACGACGCAGGTAACGTGCTGAAGTCGAGAGTACAAGCATGGGGCGGATTCCACTAGCGTACTCCAGGCATGTGTATACAAACTTATAATTGCACGGTTGCGCACGCTTGAGGTGATTACGGTCACAATTATGCGGAGATGGCTTCCGCTCGATTCTATGCCACTCCTATCATCCACCGTTCACGGCCGGCTGATTCCATCGATAAAGCGGGAGGAGCGTCGTTTTCGCCACTGACGATGCGCGAAAAGCGCGAAAAGCTACAGCGCCGAAATACTAATCGCCGCCAAATCGCTACCCATGTGACTGCTGGGGCGCGGAGCAGGCCAACCTTTGCCTCCGCGTGTGAATTAAGGCTTAATGGACCCATAAATATGTCAGGGTGTCTTAGTATCTGGGTTTTTCTAAACGCGAACCATTCTTTGGCTCATTCCAGACATTTTACGGTAGGTTCCTTCTCGCTTCGTTTTTTAAAACAAATCTTTTTTTTTCCCCAAAAATACGCGAGTGGAACCCCTTCCAATACCGCATTGTTACTGCACCACATCCGTTCTTCTCCAGACTTCTGCAGAAGTTCATTTAGTAACGCCTATGAAATTTTTTTAATTTCCGACCCTGTTTACGACTGTATTTTGTTTTGTGCTACTCTGACTATAGTATTGCTGCCTTTTTTTTTCGTATCGTTGTAATGAAGTGCGCCCTATGCGCGTGATATTGAACCGGTCTATTTTACAGCGCTTACATTTAAAACAAATGCGAAATGCGAAGGATGTGGGTTCGGTTCCCACCTGCGGCATGTTGTTTTTTCATCCATTTTGATTTCCATTAATTTATTGTTTCTTCATTTCATTTATTAAGCACATCTAATTTCCCCTATGTTGTCCTTGGTGTCAGTGTTTGTTGGCTTCTTATGACATGACTAATAAAAATCGGTCAACCCCCTCTCTTCTTGCATATATATATATATATATATATATATATATATATATATATATATATATATATATATATATATATATATATATATATATATATATATATATATAGAGAGAGAGAGAGAGAGAGAGAGAGAGAGAGAGAGAGAGAGAGAGAGAGACACCCACATTTGTGCTTTCTCGCAAATCTGGGTCTCTGGGTGCCACGTCGGGCTGCTGTGCTGTAGGAACAGGCATGCCGCTTTTCCAAGAACTTCTGTGACCCCGACATTGGTCACTGTGGATGCAAGACTGGATATGTGGCACTGGGTACGTGACGCACTTCAACGAATCTCTGTGACGCTGACATGGAGCACTGAACCCAATGAATTCAATGAACCTCTTTGACTTGGGTCACTGGGTATGTGTCAGCGGGTGTGTGCGGCTTTTAACTAAACGCCTTTGATGCCAACTTGAGTAAGAAGGCATGTGCCACTGGGAATATGCAGCTCCACGATGACAAAACAGATCTTTTTAAAAAATTCACCGATGCTCGGGGTAACAGAATCCGCGCCGAGCACGGACTCTAAAGCGGTGCCACGTGATCGCGCAACGTGCGCAGTGGGAAGAGTGGGAGTGGAGCCCTGCTGCATTTCTACCAACCGCTCTCGCGGCGGGCTATGTCGATCAACCGAATAGGCACTCCACATACGGGCACTCCGCAAAATGGGTAAAGGTAGTAAACCAAATGCTCTCGCTTTTGGAACCAGTTGTCATGCCATCATTGAAGTTGTAACTTAGCGCGATAAAAACCACAGAGAAAAGAAAGGAGTGGTCTGTGTACTTTTATCCCGCTAAGTTGCTACTTCAATTATGGAAAACCACTAGCACAACAGTCAACTCTTCTAGCCATGCCATCGCCGTCACTCTTATACTGTCGCCACTACCACCGTCTTGTTGTTATCGTCCCACACACGCTTACATCACAAATATATTTGGTCATTTTATACAGCACGTCAGTCCGTCTGGCATAGCTTTACAGAAGCCCACACAATGCCGGACAGCCAGTGACAAAGGAAATTCTTCGCCTGGCATGGGTTTCCACAGTTAGCGGGATCTGCACAATCTTCTTATTATTTGCGTTTCCGAGAGTTATTGTATTTTAATTTGAGTGATTAACTACAGTAGCACTGTCTACAAGCACTGACTGAAGAAGAAGCTAGTCTTCTGGCCGGGTCTGGGTCTCGTAGGGCGTGACCTCACCAGTGACTCAAATTAGACATAAAATGGCGAAACATTCGCACAGATATACGACATACGGCGCTTAGGATTTCGGACTTATTCTTACGAAATGTGACATGTCATTAAATCAAGATTGTAAAGTCACAGCTATTCGTAAATTGTTTCTGAGTGCCAATTATTTTTATGTCATTTCTGATTTAAAAAAAAAAACATGAGACGGAAACATCACCGTATCTCACCTAAGTGTCATTGCGTGTTCTGGTGGTGGTTGTAAACTTTGCTGAAAGGGGGTAGGGTTAGGGGGACATGGCTGAGGGATCGGGCTCGAGTAAAGCCCTGGGCCTGCTTGGCTTTCTCCGCCCAGTCCACCAGTTCAAGCTGTCGGTCGACGTCCCCGGAACTGAGCCAGGCCGTCCAGTCAGCCTCGCTGCTGACGGGGGGAGGAGAAAACGGGAGCGAGGTGCATTCCCACATTATGTGTGTGAGTGTTACTGTTTCTGAACAGAGCCTACATTGGTCGCTTTCTTTGTCCCCTGTGATTTTGTTAATGTACTTTGGGTGTGGTTATGTGTTTGTGTGGAGTCGTCTAAACGCGACCGCTTGCGTTTTATCGAGTTGCTTGGCCGGAGCTGGGAGTGCGCGACACCTCAAGCGATACCTATGGGCTGTTTCATGATAGGTCTCGCAGGGTTCCTCGTGTCTCTCCTCCTCATTCACGCCGTCCGCATCCGCGGACGAGGCTGGGCGCGCGAGGTCTCGAGCGAAACTGTGAGCCAACGCGTTGCCGGGCACAGCTGCGTGAGCGGGGGTCTAAGCGGGCGCATTAGAAGCAGGAGTGCTCCAAAGCAAATGAGTGAATTAATGAGCCGTGCCCTGCGCCACACCATGCCAATGTACTAGGGCGCCTGCGCCGCTAGAGCGTAAGGGAGAGCTACTCGTCACTTCTGCATGACTTACCCATTGTTTACGAGCGTGTCGTAAGCACGGTCAAACACGCCTGCATTTCCTAAACTACTTGCTTGGTCTTTTCTCTGCGAAGCCAGAATGGCCTGCATAACAGAACTAATAATTTTCTTTCAGGAAAATATGGTTCGTGGTTGAACGTCAGTATAGGAGAGAATGATTAAGAAATATGATAAAAGGTACAAGTGGCAACACTGGGACTGCGATGATATGTGTCACGCAGGTGGCGCTGGAGTCTTGCCTGTTGTAGACTGTGAAGAGTGAGATTCTCCACCATGGTTGAAGAAAGCACAAGACATCGTTCAGCGTTCCATAATTTTTTTTAATAAACTCTCACAACGTCAACTCGCGGGTGCACTACTATCATTTGGTTGCGTGCTCTCAGAGAAAAAAAAAGCAGCACAGCAAACAGCAAGTGCGGATCCGAAACCAAAAACTGTGCTGCAACATAGTGGAATGCGAGCGCCCGTTTGCGCATGCTCCGAGGTACCGTGCCTGTGACGAATAACTTAGTAACAGTCTGTACAAAAGGAAAAATAAGTAAAACAGAAGGCTTCGTTGTACATCACATTCATTCTCAACAGAAGAGGAAAAAAGAGAGTTAAAATAACAATACAATACTTCTCCTAAAGGTGCATCTTTCTGTTCTCCCTGTAAGTGGCACACACAACAGATTTAGTGCATACATTTTACATATTACATGTTTCATTGAAAACAGAGAATAACACAAAGCGGCACACGTAACTATGACGTCGATCCAAGCAGATGCCTGTGTGAAAGGTGCAACCATCTCGTTGGCCCAGATATTCAGATTTAGGAGAAAAAAATGACATCAAGCATTACATATTGAAACACACACGTGAATTGCAAGAATTCCATCATTTGGGAATGACTGAAGTAAGTTGAATAATCTTTGTTGAACTTAAAGCAAAGGATAAATTAAGGTTAGTCGTGGAGGACATTTTTTATGCCCAAACATTCAGTTGTGTTAGAAAAAATTTAGAGAAGACCTGAAATAGGTGATAGAAATTGAACTATTTTGCTTGTTTTTCGCAACTGTTATGACAGCAGAGATCCTAATTACGTAGATTGCATCTATTAGCAGATCTAAACTAAAACAAGGGAGATATGTGCATGTATTTTTCTAAATTATTCGAGCATTTTGTGATTTAGTCTTCTTAGAAATTCGCCCAAACAAAGTATGAATTTCAAGTAGGCTGGATACAAACAATATTTGTAAATTTTTGACGGCATAAAAGAAGCTGCCTAAGTAACTGCGATATCTGTTGTTGATGGCTCGATATGAGTCATAAGCTGAGTGCTTAAATATATTTTTATGCCTACCGATATTTATAGCCAAAAAAAAGAACTATCGACATTCAACAACCCCAGGAACTTACCTTCCTCCTTAATATTCGACACATTTCATTAAATATCGTTCACCGGTAACCCAATGAGAACTCAGGGTTTCGCATAAAGGGAAAATTGAGTTGATCAGGAGGTGAGCTTCCTCTAAAGACATGAAAGCATGGTCAGACCACGTGACCTACATTTTAGTATACGATTTCGATGCAAACCTGTTACTGAGAGAAAAGGCGCTTACAGTAACTCATTCGTGCGGTCAAATATGTTCTAGCGCCGCTCTGCAAGATGTAATTTGAAAGCAAAACAATAAAAACGAAAGCATTTTCATTAGACAATCTAAAAATATCAATTTTAAAACGTTATAAGTAGTGAGGTTTAAAGCGCTGCTGAGTTCAGGCAAATTTATTCCCAATGCATCCTCTAGCGAAGTTGTAAAATATTTCTAGATTCGGTGCAGCAGCAATAAACGCATTGAGACACCACCTTGATAGGATAGGCGCATGTCGAATGCATGATCAATACCAAATAGGAAAACCAGTAGCAACGAGCCATTATTTACCTCTGTAGCTAGTAGCGAGCCCCACGGCACGTATTAGTTTCAGAATTCAAGCTCGTCGTTAGTCCGAGAATGTACACTCTTGATAAGCAGATGCACTATTTTATGCATCTATTTGTGACAATAAATAGAATTGCTCTATAAGAATCGCCAGCTCGCTGCTCCCTGATTAAGATCGAATAGCACAAATTATAATGCATAGCAGAAAATCGAGACAAAATGGTCGGTCAGAAAGTACGTATGAAGCCGAACATTTATTACTGGCTGGTTTGAATGCCCCTGAATTTAAATTAGGACCAAACAGTCCCTCGTACGCGGTCGGGAGCTTCCCTCATTACTCCCCCCCCCCCCCATTGAGCATTACAAGTTTATGAAATCTTCACAAATGTGTTGCCGAAAATAACTGACACTTTCGCCCGAAGGCTGAAGCACTAATTGCGACAGACAAGTTTACCGCTGCGCTTGAGCGCATCGGACGATGTTCTAACTGTACGCGAATTTGACAAATGTGGATGCGACGTACGCGTGTGCGCCAAAATGTCTGCCAACCTTACAGGCTTTAACACACCATGTAAGACCTGCAATGACATCGATAAGGTGCCACTTCATTGCTCTTAAACAGCCACGCCAGCAAAATTGCATCTTCCAGGTTTGAGCAGTGGTATGGTTTTGCACTTTGATTATTTTGCACTTTGAGAAAACTTCAGATAAAGGCCATGCACTGAGAATGTTATGTTTTATGACATGTGTTTGCGATCTGCCACTGTCAAAATTTTGAGGAATAATTTAGTCAAGAGCGTAGGATCTAGATTGAGCAACTTTGGCAGGTAAATAGCATACCTTGCGCATACCGCTTGAATTAACGCATAAGCTACGTATACATAACTATTTCCTTAGGATCATGGGAACGCCAAAAGGGATGAGGAAAGCTAAAATTAGCCTGGAGTGTTCACGTAATCGCTATCGCACTACTAATGTTCTTCGCTGCTGCACTCACTTTATGAATGTTCGTCTGCTTTGCTTGAACACGTGGTACTTACTCAGCCAAGCATATCTATACAGCAAGTCAAACGTTTCTGTGATACATCGTAAAGTGCAATGCACATCATAAATCATAGTAGACCATGACTATCAGGGCTTAATACTTCTTTGTATGGTCGGCCAGAACAGAACTTCTGAAGACCTTGCCGCACACTAAGATTAGTTTCAGGCTGTGCTAATCTATCAAACATAAATCTATACAGCAGAAACAATATGATCACGTTTGCATAAAGATAGTTTTCTCTCATAAGTTACTCTGCAAAGATATGGCTAAATATAAATGTAAGAATCAAGTCTGTAACTACCACTGCACTTAAACCAACCTAATTTCATTAAGGCAATGTAACTTGAGAGAAAACTTTAGTTCTGGAGCTACAGTCTTAATAAATACACAGTAGATACTTCTGTACAGCTAGGCATGCTGGTTTATCTAATACCGAACACCCCTACAAACCATTTCATTGTTTACATCGGCAACATCGAAGTACAATAGTTATGAGAGAAACTGAACCTGAAAACTCTGTATTAATTTTGAACATGTGGTACACACCAAAATGTTTGACACAACAGTTTGACAGTGATCGCTATTAAAACCGATAACATGCCGTCTTCATGTCGTCTGTACAGCTATTATCATTTTACGTGCACAAGAAGTCATCAAAAAAGCAAACTTCATTCTGAATCATCAGCTACTTCGCTTTACCATTTGAGGTTAAGAGCGTTCGCCATGGGACAATCCAAAACCCTTGCGAGTGCAAAATTGGCAACAGAAAAGTAGTTTTGCTCTGCATCCGCTCAGCCATTGTCAATATGGTGTCAGTGTAGTTAACAGCAAGGATGGAAGGACGGGCAAGGATATAACACAACGTCACATGTGTTCTATCTTATTTCGTCGTTGTTTTTCGTCCGCAGCTTGAGCAGAATCATGCTTACGGTCTTCTCAAACCAAACCTGTGCTTATGCAGATTTGTTAAATTTGAAAGAGCAAGCTAAATGTACCATCTGATCGCAGCATATTAAGTTATAGATTTTTTACAGAAGCATATTTAAAACAAAACCTAAGGAAGTGCGAAGTTCACAACACACAAACTTCGCAAATAAAATAGATACGACAATCTTAAGTAAATATGATATACCATATAAACTTATGATAAACGACTCCGCATAATCATGTGGATCTTTAAATATCACCTTTACATTATTCATGCAATGTTACACTTTTGTTACACTTACACTGTAAATATATCATACTCGCCTCCTTCCGAGCACGTAAACTGTACAGTTAACAGCTCAATAAATAAATTGCGATTCCTGTTCTCTGTGTGGAGATGTGGAATTTGTTAAGTTCAAGGAAGTTTAAGCATGTGCAGCGTTTAAACATTCTTGAATTTCACAAATTCTGGCTGATTTTGACGAAGCGTTTGACAAATCCAGCTTACAACATTAGGCACCGTAATTCTTTGATTTGAATGTGGGTTCTTACATCAATTAAGTGTTTGTCCTAAAACAATATATCTGTATTTCGCATGAGTTGGAATAGGTAAATCGAAGGTAGACTCGAACTAAAGTTTCCTCCTCTTAAATTTCGTGCTATTACATATTATTCTGCATCAAAAACAACATAGTCGTTACAGTAAGTCCTGTAACGCCACTGGCCGCCTAATGTGCAAAACGTCCAAAGACTAACCCCGTCCAGCATTCGTTTTTTCTTAGCGTAATGTAATTCCTAGGTGACGCTATCAGCTCGTATGATTTTCGATTCTACGACATGGTCTTTGTGTGCGAAATTGCAGTTTCGATGAATACCAAATTGTACGCATAGCACACTGAATTATTGGCAGCCATCTAAGACACTACAGCTGCGACGCGTTATTTTTAAATCAACTTTAATTAAAACTAGGCTCCCTCTGATCCTTTGTAAATAAATACAAGTGAAACAAATTCCCTCGCGGGGCGAGAAGTGATACGCCTGACATAAAAATTTGCTGTATTTAAAGGCAAAAATAAATTTAATCTAGTCGAAATACTTCTGAATTACGCCTTCAATTTCTTTTTATAGCAAATGCAGAAAATCCCCTAATTTCATATTTAGAAACTTGATCTTCAAACTAGTTAACGTGGATAATGATAACATAGTTAATGATAACATAGTTCTTTAAACCACGCCTAGTAAAGCAAAGAAAGTGGACAATATCGATAGAATTTAAACAGCTTTCCATTAAGCCACTGATTTGGGAATGTCGCTTTTGTGAGACCGATCTAATGACAATAACTGTATCGCAAGAACGAGATACGTGCGCTCATTATTTCTTCTCATCAAGCGCCCCAAGTGCTAGAATTCAGAGAATTTTAATATCTGTTTTTGGTGAACAGTTGCAGATTTACAAACTTAGAACTTGTACATTTATTATTTTGTGCCGATTTGCAGGAATTTAAGCAAAGAAATGCGCTCGCAATTTATGAAAAGATAGTAATGCTAAAGGCTTCTGAACGTTTACTTTTCTTGAACTTTTACCAATTTTATTATTATCTATCTGCCGGTTGAAGGACGAAAGCATTTCTGCGCCTCACATGCATATGCATAAGGTAAATGGATGAGTGCCCCGAGCCAACGCTACCTTTAAAGGTCGTAGACTGAGTTTGCCTTCTTTGAAGACAAAAAGAAAAATAAGTGATAATTTATTATTTTAGCAATGACTTGTTTCATTGCTTTTTCTTCGAGCTTTATTTTAACATATGAAACTCTGAGCCACTTCAGCAATAAATAAGCAGCCCTTTATCGCCTTTGAAACATAAACCGAAACAATATGGCAACCTTTCTGCAACTAAAAACGTATCGTTGTCATACCAACAATCGTACATTTGTGAACCTTTGTTCCCACTTGATTTTCATGCAGTTCGAAAAATTCATTCTACCACTATTTGAAAATATACTGGCTCTTTTAAATATTAGCGGCATCAAGGTGAACCGTCAAACGGCAGTTGCTCTTTAGCAACTGCCGTTTTTCTGCGCTAATAATACGTTCGCTTATGAGCTATTGTATACGTCCCTCTACTCGCTAGTTAATGACATCACGTGTAAGCTTTACTCTAGCTGATACGCTGAAGCCGGTTGAAATAACCGCTTCTTAGGCCACTGTACATGCAGACACAATAATTTGCGACGTCGACTGTGTAAATCTCTACTTATGGTATTTGTAGCACAGTGTTCTCTTCGTTCGCCAATAGCTTCAAAGCGGCAGTTGGCTGAATACCGTTAAACTGCAGGATGACGTCACTATCATGGAAAACATCGCTTCTCAGTTTCCACAGAGCGTTTCGCCTATTCAAATGTTCTCAGATGCTGCGGAGAATTCCACCCCGTAACATAGCAATCGAAAAACAATAATGTAACTTTCATACACAGTTGCCTTCCGACACATCCATTCGTTTGAGAAGGGTGACACGGTTTGCCTGACGTCCTCGGTGCCGCAACAGGCATTCACACGGCTCACGCAACGCCATCACCAACACCACACAATGACCTTTTCACCTTTGCAACGACGCTGTTTTTGACCCGCAGTAGTACTTCCGCAGTAAGGCACAGTCACGGTCGTCTTCAGCACGCTGTTGGCCTAGACCGTACTTCGTAGCACTTCTACTAGGCGAAGACACTCCTGACCACTTAAACGGCCTCCGTTCTTCGATGGAGACAATGTTACGAGTGTAAAATGACCTCGCATATCTGGATATCCCACATCAGACGGCACTATGATATATGCTGGATGAATAACCGCAATCACGCCAGTTGAAACAGCGAGGTTACCGGCGCACTCTAGTCTTAAGGTATCCACCAGCAAGAACCAACAACGTCATGAGTTGTCGCTTCTTCGACGTCGAAAAACCTTAGGCGTTTCCTCACAGGTCCCGCTGACTCACGAGGCACCAAAATCGTCACAGGGAACCAACTCCCTGTGTGATCAGGATGCAGCCACGCAGATTCGGCGTTCATATCGAAACAGCGGCGAGTGCTCTGATGACGCAGTCACACGTCGTGACTCTGTAGCGTGGAAGACATGTGGTGACCGTTGGCGTTGGTGCCCGCTGCGGGACTCCTGTTGCTGCCGTACGCCTGGTGATGGCTGACGTTGTTGTTGTTATGCCTGGGTGGTGCGTGAGGCGGCGAAGGCGGAACACCGAGGTTGATCCTGGCAACACTGGAGGCAGCGTTTGGCGATGTCAGGTTTTGTCCGTTGACCGTTACGTTGGCGTAGATTGGCTGCGGTCCAGCTGCGAAGGTGACCAGGCCGTTGGGGTTGTGCCGGATACCATTGCTATAGGGGGCAGTGCTGTTGGCGTCGGCAGCCTCGAGAGCCAACCGGGAGAAGGACATCACCGTGGCGTTGTCCTTCTCCAGCCCACGGCTCACGTCGATGTTTTCCGTGTTCTTGACCCGCTGGGCTCTCCTGTAGGGGGCGATACTGATCACACTGGCTAACGCGTCAGCTGAGCTGGCGGCTTTGCTTCATATATGTCTTCTATAAATGGTTAAAATTTCATTACCTCATATCACTGAAATAGGTAGGCGGATCGCTGAGCATTCCTGTTTTTTTATGCAATTATGAATTCCCACTGATTGACAGCCTCAGCCTTCATGATGTTCCTCGTTCTAATTAAAGAGTTGCTATCGTTTTAGTTCTATTCTAAATTCTATTCTATTCTATTCTAAACAAGGAATATCACGAAGGCTGATGTTCCTCGTTCTAATTAAAGCGTTGCTATCGGTTTAGTTCTATGTCGAATCTTTCCAGCTTGAGTGGCGAATAGGCAGCTATTTTGCCAGCAGTGTTGTCTCCAGAAGGGTTAACTTTACACTCTAGCTGATCTTTTCCCAGAGTAGCGGAATGCTTACAAACTACTTTCGCGAAAATTCCATGCCGCGATGACGCCCGCATATGCCTTCGGTACGGCGAATGCACTATGAAAGCCTAGAATGACCTTATTCTGAGAGTGATCTGAATGCTTCTTTTAGATACGAAGGCCGTGTAATAACGAGTACTGAGTACTGCCATACTAAGTGTTATCTTTAGAGTACCGGTGTCGTACACACTAAATATAAACGCGTTACGGCAAGCGGTAATGCAGCGTTTTTTTACAGAATAAATTTGTATGACACGAAATGTACATAGCTGTAAGGATGAACTACATCAAGAGAGTCAGTTATTGGACAAGACCTCTACAAAACGTTAGCGTCAATGGTTGTTATTGTTTCCGCCGACAAAACATCATTTTGTGAAGGGCTAGTTTACGTAAATCATGTTAATTATAGAGGCGGCTTTGATTGCCTGAATAATTTCAATAGCACATTCATATCACTTTGTTTGCTCAATACATTAAACACAAACTCTGCAATGTTGCAAACAAGGCCCCTATTTAGGTATATATAGAATGTGGAATGGTACTTACGTTCGCATCCAAACAATAGCCACCACTATTGCGATCACAAGCAAAGCTCCTGCACCAACAGCAATAGCGATTCCCACTGTCCTCGAGGAATCGTAGGTGAAGTCCGCACCTGCAGCAGAGTTTCGGTTAGATGAGTTAACCAGATTCAACGGACAAAGATGATAAATGAGATGGAGATTCTTACGATTGCTGTCAGCGCCTTCTATATCATTGCCGATCATCGGAATATCTGAAAAAGAGCACAAGAAAGCGAAAATGTCGGTTCCATATTTATCACATTGCAGCGCAGTACCTTCAAGATCGATCGATCGATCGATCGATCGATATCTATCTATCTATCTATCTATCTATCTATCTATCTATCTATCTATCTATCTATCTATATATCTATATATCTATCTATCTATCTATCTATCTATCTATCTATCTATCTATCTATCTATCTATCTATCTATCTATCCATCCATCCATCCATCCATCCATCCATCCATCCATCCATCCATCCATCCATCCATCCATCCATCCATCCATCTATCTATCTATCTATCTATCTATCTATCTATCTATCTATCTATCTATCTATCTATCTATCTATCTATCTATCTATCTATCTATCTATCTATCGCTCTACAGAGAGCGCGCAGGTTTCGGACGGCATGTCAGCGCAACCATGGCTGGCGTATACGCGCAGCTCTTAAACGGTTGTCACACGGCGCACTTTTGATCGCGATCAAGCCCGATCCGCACGAAATTTTTTGGTCATGATTTGCTCCTTTACGCATGCTTCGCGCGGGAGCCAATCGCAGTCGAGAATTTCGATCCGGATCGGGCTTGTCCGCGAACAAAAATGGACGTGTGACACCGGTATTAGGCGCCCGTTCCTGGGTTCAGCGTCAGCGTACCTCGGCTCGTGCTCGTGCCACTGCTCGTGCGTTCGTCGACGTCTTCTTGCACAGCTGGTTCCGATGCCGCTCATCATGCCAGCGTACACATACTGACCCTGCCTCTGCGAAGGCGCTGACGTCACTCGCCCACTGCCAGTCGGTGCGGTGATTTCGGTCTCAAATTCTTGACCTCAATATATAGTGAAATGATAACACCTATACAGCTGCGCTCAAATTTCGCATTACAGAGTATCGTAATCGTCGGTCACTTTTCTTTTTCATCCGATCCCACTGTTTTCTCTTCTCGTCAATTCGTGACTAGCTTGTTTTCAATTCTCCTCGCGCCGCCCGGTCAACTGGCGATGAACGAAAAGAATAATTGCAATAGAATCGTTGCATCCACCCGGCCAATATCTTCGCTGTAAGGCCCATGGTGGTACGCACTCCATATCATAACGTCCAGCAGGCCAGTTAGGCCACTGACGTTGTCTAAACCCATTAGCTCACACTGAATATGAGCAGGCATCGAATTCTCACCAGTGCAACGTGGTTCGCGTCCACTCCAGTGACCGTCTTCGCCGCAGGTCCTGACAGCATCGCCAATCAGTTTGAAATCGTGAAGGCACTCGTACTCGACCATGCTGCCGAACGTTGTGGTACCGTTTAGGATCAGCCCACGACCGTTACTGATCACCGACGGGTTGCCGCAGTCCAGCACTGCGACCAAAACGAGGCAAAGAAAGCAGTGAGCGCATTCATTATAATAAAATTGGGTTGACGTATATTGGTAAATTAGGGCGGTTTGTCAGCTGGGCAGTACAGTGGTGTCGCACAGAAGTGCACACAATCGCGAATATCGGAATTTGGCAGAACGACGCCACAGCTACTGATCGACCTGGACAATTGTCAGTTCAGTATTGCAGGCAGTAGCCCTCATGTGGTTTCGATTACGGGACTCGAAATATCCCTATACGTATGTAGCTTCTTGAAAGAAGATAAAACAATGCAGGTGGAATTAGCGAACAACAAATGTGGCTTCCAACAAACTAGCAGCTTCGTCGCTCTACTGGAGTCCCGCAAGAGTAAAAAAAATAGTTATTTGGCGTATCTTTTTATCTAGCCATGAGTATGCCTGCTCATTCATTGGTCTGTTTAGCTTTCACTCTCTAGCACTCGCATTCATAAAAGCGCAGTGAACGCAAACTTAGTTTCAGTGGTCCAGAAAACAGAGAAAAACGGGACAAGAGGTACAATGTCGAAAACCATCCGCCAACTGTTTTTTTTTAGAGCGCTCTTAGAGCAGTCTGAAAGCACTCTTTTAAAAGCGTTTTTTTTTTTGAGCAATTAAGAGTTGCTTTTAAAGTAGGTCTTATAGGCACCCGTTGCTGCGGCGAGCGTCGGCGCCCTACATCGTAACCGAGTGAACGAGCATAGGGAATGATTAGAGCGAACGCGGAGCGTAGCAGGGAATGAAAAAAGCGGTGAGAGCGAAGAGAGTGCGAGGACGAAAATGGAGGAGGGTGCGGCGAAAGCGTGACAAGGAAAGCTTAGTGCCGTGCCTGAGGGGCCTTTGCGGCGACGATGACTACGAGATGGCGCCAGAGTAGCGCGCGTCGTCTGTATGGAAACAAAGCGCTGCATGAGCTCTGGTTGTCTGCGGCGCCTGCTGTGAATCGCGCACACGCGTCATCCGCGCTCTGCCTCTCGCGATCTCCCGATTAGCGAGGCAGTCGCGCCACACTACGCTCCGTTTGAAACGTGTCGCACTAGACAGATTGTCCGCGCCAGCCAGTATATCGCGAAATGAAAGCACGTATACAGCTGCGCTTAAATTTCGCAGTAAGGTATATCGTAACCGTCAGTGAATTTCTTTCTTTTCTTTACTATCAATGTATGAGTAGATGCTAGTGCCTGTTCGGCGACGCCAGCTGCTCCTCCCCCTCCTAATTCGTAGATGTTTTTGAAAAAAAAATGTTTCGGACAAGAACTACAGTAACAGTAGTCCTAAGTTCATATATACACACAAAACATAAGCACACAAGAACGAATGCCCTTCGCAGTCCACAAAATTGAGATAGTCATGTTGGTGGCAAGCGTAGTACTCGCGAATACGCACACAAGAGCCACGGGAATGCGGTAACTAAAGTGATTAAAGAAAATATGTACAACAGAAATATGTGCAAACGTTGAATGAATGTATTACTTCCACAAATACAATGATGTCATGATAAAAGTTACGATATCATAATTTTTAACGCTAAGAGATTTGTGATTCTTCAAGAAATTCTACTAATACGCATGGAGCAATTCAGTTGCAAATTTTCAAATGGCCATGTAGTCACGATTCTATCTTTTGATATCGGCCTCCTATACCGAGCATGTATCATCACTAAAAGGCTCTTACGGCGAGTGCCATAATTTTTGCAGTGTAATGGAAGATTTCCTATGTGTTTTTCAATCTCTTCACAAGAGCATACAGTGCTGTCGGTTTTCCCTATCTTGTACATCCGTGGCACATCCGGGGCACATCCGGGGCACATCCGTGGCATCTATGCTTCAACTATACAGGACGCTCTTCCTAGGATACTTGCGATACAGCACACCAGTGCTGTCCAATGCTAACAAAACTAGCATCCATGTCCTACAGAGCATTCAAGGCCAAGCCCTTCGAACATGTCTGGGGCTACCTCGAAATGCTTCAACCGTGGCAACAATTGCCCTCGCGAGAGACAACCTAATAAGGACCTATATAGATATCGACACACTACGGGCGCATGTTCGCCATATATCCAGAGTCCCTGACCACCATCTCGCTCACTTGCCTGAGAAAAGACCCAAGGCAGCGTTCTCCAGATCGATTGCGGCTAACCGGCACTCTTTGTCTTTGAGGCACTCACCCGCAACAAGAACGCCATCCCCTATGTGGTGCTTGAAGAAGCCTCCTGTGTACCTTGCTGTTCCAGGAATAGTGAAGAAAGCTAGCCTGACCACCGCGGCTCTCAAGCAGACCACATTGGAACTTCTACATTTTTCATATGCTAACCGAATTCATGTTTACACGGATGGTTCCGTGTCCGAAAATTCTACGGGCGCCGTTGTTCTACCATCTCAATCGGTCGTCATCAAGTTCAAAACTTCTCACGTAACGACATCTACAGGTTCTGAACTGGCCGCTCTTCGCGCTGCTGTCGAATACATTGAAAAAGAACCGCCCAACAAATGGGCAATATTTTGTGACTCGAAAGCAGCCCTCCAGAGCTTGCGAAGCTTACGACGTGGTAATTATGAACAGCTGGTGTCACAAATCAACGAAACCTGCCATTGCGCATCTGAACGAGGACATGACATCATATTTCAGTGGCTGCCGGGACACTGTGGCATCGTTGGTAATCACCTCGCCGATGACGCTGCCCGACGTGCCCAGGCTGGCTCACCGACAGTCCTTATTCCTTTATCCAGAGTCGACGCTGCAAGAGAGCTTCGCAGTCTTGCTCGTGCAATCACGTTAGGTTGCTGGCATACACCACAGAACTCTAAGTGTCGTTTACACAGTCTCGACCCATCACTAAAACTTACATTACCAGCGAACCTTCCACGACGTGACGCAACACTGCTGTGTCGGCTGTGGGTAGGAGTAGCTTTCACCAACTCCTACAGCTACCGCATTGGAATGGCGGATTCACCAATGTGCGCTAAGTACAAGTGTGAAGAGACCATCAGTCACCTTCTGTGCCACCGTTCTCGCTTCGATAATCAACGTGAGACTCTCCAGTGTGCATTAAATAGACTGGATGACAGGCCATTCACGGAAGCGAAGATCTTGGGAGCCTGGCCTCACAGCTCATTGGCCCAAAAAGCAGTTAGAGCGCTTTTTCGCTACCTGAAGGCAACGGACTTGAGTGCCCGACTATAGACAACCTACACTTAAGTTCTCTCTCTTTCTCTTTCACTCCCCATTCCCCTCCCCACGCGTAGGGTAGCAAACTGGACTCAGTCTAGTTAACCACCCTGCATTTCCGCCTTCCCTTCTCTCTCTCTCTCTCCCTATCTTGTACAAGAACCACATGGTACAGGCTTTGCCATTCCTTATGCGGCACAGAGTCAAGAGTTCGCTTACGGGTGCAGTTGGGCGCGAATCCGCTCCAGCGACCGCTGCTCTGGCAGACTCTGGTGCTGAGTCCCTCCAATTCGTAGCCCGGTTCGCAGGAATACTCGACCGACGAACCCACCAGGCTGCTGGAGAATTTAATCACTGTCCAGCTGTCGCTCGCCTTGGGCTCCGGGCAGCGCACCTCTGCAAACAAGGTCACCGCGAGTGAGGATGTGTTGAGAACTGACATTAGGCAAGAACGCCGCGGTAGGGTGGCAGTTAAGGAAACAGTGTGGCGTGTGTGACCTATGGGACAGCTACTGTCAAATATTGCGCCCCAGTCGCGCAGAGCGCACGCCTACGCTCGACACGATGACCGAAGTTTCGCGTTGCGACAGTCGTGCAGAAACAGATGGCGTTTATTGCACGCAAAGGTAGGGTGAGGTTGACCCGTAGCCGAATCAGCTGCTATGAACAGGAAAAGAGCGACGGAAACTTTGGTGATGAGGAATTCTAAATCATAGATGGGCAAGACTATGGAAACACTGGCCGAAGTTCGTTTTCAAGACTGTTGCTACGTAAAAATGTACGTTGGACTCGGGTGGTCTGCAAAGTACAGATATAGAATTTCGCCAAATTACCTGTTCTTGAGAAGAAAGTCGACAGGCTTCCGATAGGAAGCTGTGAAATGATAAAGCATGGCGTGTCCGTTCTTAGTCCGTGTTTTCTCGCGCTGCCCTGCCGACACTTAATAACGAACCAATTAGTTCAAGTTAAAGTTTACTTGCACCATGTTCACACATGGCGCTGCGGCCCTCTTGTGCGTGCATTCTGCAATCTTTCTCTGGCTTCTCTAGTTTGCTGGCCTCTTTTTTCTTACTCTAAGGGTTAAGTACCACAAAACTGCAAGCAAATCCTGAACCCTAGAACTTAACATAAGTTGACCTAAAATAAAAACAAATTTATTTAACTTTTGCTGAACCATCATGATGGGAATGGCGCCGGAGCGTGGAGCGTAGGTGCGAAAAGTAATTATCGGCGATGAACTCGTGGGAAGGTTATAAATGAAAGAGCTCCTGGTCTCCGGGTATAACCGAGCCCATTATTCCAAGAAATACACAGGCTAAACCTTCGTCCACTCTTTCGAAAACGAATGGTTAATGAAGCTGCAAGATAGACGAAATGCCCATATACTGCCGGTGCATCGTGAGTATCGAACGTTCAGGAACATTTATCGCTGTAATGAAAGTGAACTTGTTTTTTAGAGCGCGTTTGGCAACCGGTCACACCATGATCGTACATTTCATTATCACTTAGTGAGCGTAAGAGGCGTTCTTCTTTCTTGCTTTTTTTGTTCTTTTCTTTCTTTTTCTTTCATTCTTTTTTTTTATTCCCGGAGGCTTTTCATTCCAGTATGATTGTACCACAGAGTAGTAATGTTGGTGCAAACGCTGTTCCGACAGAATATGTGCGAGTAGTTGTTCAGCACCTTTATTTTTCTCCACTACGTTCGGCCTGCTTTTAGTTTAGCACTCCGCATTATATATAGGTGGTCTAATCTCGTTGTTTACGCACCCAGGCAGAGTGGTTCGGGGCCGCTCCAGGTGCCGTTCTCGAGGCACAGTCGCCTGGGTGCTCCATCGAGGTGGTAGTTCTTGTCGCATTCGTATTCCACCGTCGCGCCGTAGTGTGTCGAGTTGGTGGACAGCAGCCAATGGCCGTTGCCGATCGGCAGGGGGAAACTGCACTCCACGTCTGCACGTTGTTGCAAAAAAAAAAGTCATTGCGAAAAACTGTCAAGCTGATTTCAATCAGAGCGGCCGTGGTAAATGCCGCACCCCCAGTGAACTGTTTTTCAGTGCAGTAAAACAATTCTGCACGTTTTTCATATGCTTTCCGTATATTATTATTATGATTATTATTCGTGGCCTTTTAGCATCATTGGGATCATAACATTGCCGAAAATATTAAATAATTAGAAGAATACGAAATAAATCATAACGTATCATATTTTTGCCGATGTCCGAGCTGACTAACAGGAGCGATCAAGAAATTCAACACTGTAAAGTTCCGGTTTGAAGTCAGCGCTTTGACAAGCGTACACGTCAGATACAAGGTCTTGTTGTACTCGTTGATGCATTGTCAATGGGTTGAAGTTTGGCTTCTCTGAGTTTACGTAATAAAGAGGGCAAATAGAGAGCGGGGAAAAGGCAGCACATGAAAATATTAGAATTATGAAAATGCATCTCGACGTGATACCGGAATACTACATGGATAGATAAATTAAGGCGGTATTCTAAGCGTTACCGGAGTGTTCAAGTCGTTAAAAGGAGTGAACATGTTATACAGTTCTTAACACGACGAAATTCTACATTCCAAAACGTTCCCAGTGTCGGAACACCAAAAATCTCCACTCGTTCCTGCACGTTTTCCAATTGAGTAAAACTTAAGAAAAAAACACATTGGAGAATGTTTTCAAAACTTGGAGGACGCTTAAGCTGCGCCTTCAAGAGGGGCACGCGATAGCGTTATCACACTCGGTTCGCACCGCCCCCTCATTCGCTCGGCATTCTCTTGAGTCACACAAAGACGAAACCTGCGCCTGAGCAAGCGGAACGAACCAAAGAGCTCAGTGTCTCCGAGGGTGAAACAATCTACACGAGCCAAACGTCGTGATCGGCACGAACAGCCGGGCCGCGACGCGCCGTGAAGGCGGACGCGATCGCGGGGCTGATGCCTCGATGGGATCGTACTCTATCTCGGTTGGGAGCACCACGCAGACGCATGACTCTTCGCCAGGAGGCAGGATTCTTCCTTTCACCTGATCCCTTACCCCTATATTAGGCCACGGGCCGTCCATTCTAATAAAAGTTTCAACCAATCAATCAATCCTCGCCAGCACCACGGCACACATCGCAGGGGACGCTTTCCCACCAGACGCGCTACCGCGCAGCCAACACGCTAGAGGCGTCCTGCATCGGACGCTACAACTAGGAATCGCGCTGTGAGCGGAAAGAGGAGACGCGTCGCCTAAACACGAGGGTTCGAGTGAGAAACGCTGGAAGTTGGAAGGGGAGAGAGCGAGAAAACTTATTAAACGCAAGGGTATTGGAGCATCCTCGCACCGGTCCTCGCACTGCCCTTATGCGCTCAAACGAGACGAAGGGGAGAAGCGGGCGAGTGGTGCGCTACCTGTCATGGCAGCGCCGTACGTTGCGAGGAGGGGGTCTTCTGTGTTTCCCGCAAGATGGCTCTGCGTGTGCGCCACGCGCGAAAGAAATGTAGCGGAAACGTACTTCGCTACGTGTTTAACTGCGACTTCTGTAAGTTACATGCTCATGATTACCGATATACACCACAGTATAACTTTCTATGGCACATTCCTAAGGCAACACCGCTTTCACTAGAGGTGCTTTTGTCCCACTTTGAACCATCGAAGTCATGGCTGATTGGTAGCGTCTCCGTCTCACACTCCGGAGACCTTAGTTCGATTTCCAACCAGCCCATCTTGCAAGTTGTCTTCATGAATTGCCTTCCGCTATTTTTCGCTCATGGTCGACGCCGCCGACGCCGACGACACCGCCTTTTCTGCGACACGAGCTCCTTAACGCTGTGGCGTTAAATATCACGAAATGAGTAAATCAGCCCCCAAGGTACATGTGGTTGGTTTGTCGCGATTCACAAACTGTATACGCGTGTATGTATGTGTTGCTTCCTGAAAATAATCAAGTCGAACGTTCAATGAACGAGGTGGGTGCACAATCATGCTATGTATGATACACATCCTGAACTATACGCGGTAAGCTATCTCAGAGATTTCGGCAGTATACTCCTGTACCCGCCGTGGTTGCTCAATGGCTATGGTGTTGGGCTGCTAAGGCCAAGGTCCAGGGATCAAATCCCTGCCACGGCGGCCGCATTTCGATGGGGGCGAAACGCGAAAACACCCGTGTACTTAAATTTAGGCGCACGTTACAGGACCCCATGCAGGTGGTCCGAATTTCCGGAGCCCCCCTACTACGGCGTGCCTCATAATCAGGAAATGGTTTTGACACGTGAAACCCCATAATTTAATTTAAGTTTTTTAATACACACCTGCAGCAAGAATGCTAGTGGCCTACTCCTAAGCTCACGTACTCCACGACACCTGCGGGTAAAAAGACACTCTAGGAAAGAACTTTCCATTCTTTGGAGCGCGTCCTGTCCCCAACCGAAAATCAGAATTTGTCTGGCTTGCGCTTGCCATCCTGGAAAAACTGTGCTCGCAACCTTTCTGTCAAGAATGCTACGTCCTGCTGCTGACGCGCACACCGTTCGTGACCTGAAAGCACGGACGCGCAGCGTTAAAGGAAGGAAATGCACGCAAAGTAGACGGCGATTACTTTTTGGCACGAGGTAAGCCGCAAGAGATGCAAACTCTTTTTTTACTTGAAAATGAATGTTGGGCATCCACCGCCTTGTTCATGACAGCTCTGGTTAACACGCTCAAGACTATAATCTTGTATGCCTACAGAAACGCCTGACAAAGTGGGCGAGAGGATGGCGCCGCGGTAGCTTGACTTGTTAAAGCACCACGCTCGTAATGTCGGAGGTAGGGGTGCGGCTCCCAGTTGCGGCACGTTGTATTTTTGTCCACTTGCATTTCCCTTTTGTTTTCAATACTATATTCAAGAAATTTTATTTTTATTTTTTGATTTATTTCATACTGCAGACCTAAAACAGGTCCAAGCAGGGTGGTTAAACACAACAATATTACAATGCATTATTCAATCAAGTAAGGTGGTACGACACAACAGTAATACAATGAGTCAATCAATTGAAACAGGCAACAACGAGTTATTCCAGTCTGTTATAGTTCGGGGAAAAAAGAATACTTGAATACATCCGTCCGTGCAAAATGAACATAACAAATCCGTCCGTGCAAAATATTGAGACAAAATAATTAATTACTCTTTTTTGTGTGTATTTTCTCATTGTCTTTTTTCTTCATATGGTTGCGGCTAACAAAAAACTTGAGCTCTTCGAATCCCCTCCCCCCCCCCTTTCTTTTTATTCGTTTTTTTTTTGTTTAATACGGGCGAGATATGTTTCTCCGAGGAGGTGGAAACCAGAGTCTGTTACTCTCGCGCAACCGTTTGGAGCAAGCACATTTAAGCTAGACCCCAGTCGCCAGCTGTCTGCGCAGCCCGCGCTGGGACTGCCGATTCGATGACGACACAGCTGACAACAAAGCCAAGGCGAGCGAACAATGGCAGAAAGCATTTGGGTGTCCTTTCCGCCGGTTCCCGCAGTTCAGCGGCGAAATGTAGGTGCCCGCTAGAAGCGCTGCCAATTCTGGTCCATAGGCGACGGCAAACCGTGCGAAGTAAGCCAACGCTAAGGCGCCGACGTAGATTGTGCACGCGGTGGATCAGCTGGCGCCACGGCATCGTTTTACCGGATGTCATATCAATACAAGGCTAGTGTAGAGGGTTGGAACTTTGAGTAAGGCATGCGAGAGCAGTGCGAGAACTGGCGCTTCTGAGTAAGGAAATCAGCAAACACCTGTGTAAGTCATTACCAATGTGATCACAACAAATTGGACATGTATCAAATAATATTGAAAATAGGAAAGAATGAAGGAAAACACACAAAAAAGTTAACGTTTGCTATAAGCAGAATTTGTTATTGGTCAGAAGTAGTTTCTTAGTAGATTGCAAGATACATGCATGTAGCGTGTGTTGATGACTTCATCCTAACGATTGATTCTTTCGGTATACAGAAGGTCAGTCATAAGTTGCAGTGATTTCAGATTTATCTAAGTCATGACGACATATTTTTCCAACAGAAGTGGAATCTCCACAATAGTAATGCCTTCCTCAAAAGGCTACTGCATTTCAGTGGTCAGTAAGGCCCTCAACAACCTTCACTGCCGATCTTTTTTTGTAAGAATGCCTTTAGCTTCTGATATTGAGAAGATTTTTTGACAAGCAAATGAAACACTGGAGTGAATAGGCCGCACAAGCAATGACAAACACGTATTTTGTCTCAAAGTCAAGCAAATACAATCGCGGCTCCACATACTAACTTTCCGGATGGTTTCCCGTCTATAGTGGTCTTTAACTGTATATGGCACCTTTTGCGACCGATCTGTCGGGTAAAGGACCGCAGCAGACATCCGAGAATTTTCTTCAGACATGCGCGGGTTTAGCAACGTGGACAGGCGAACAGTTTCGGAGAAAGCCAGCCTTTCTCAGAAAGCAAGAAAGAAAGCGAACGGAAGCGTCATACGCCAACTCTGCAACGAAGCTACAGTGGTGCGTATTGCAATCACGGGCGCCTGTGTACAGCTGCCCCAATGGTGTTTCCGGTGACAAATGAATATGTCCAGGCAATGACTGGGCCACTTTGTCTCCAGAACCTAACGCGATTGAACAAGAGAGCACGCATCGTATGAGACAGAGCAGGAGGATACATAAACAGCAAATAGTGCTCGGTACCACGGTTCCAGAGACGCATGTATTGCATTCATTTCGGCATCTATCTTCTTCGCACTGACTGATCACGCCCGTGCCCACCGACATTGCTTTTCCGTCTAGCTGACAGCATTGGCTTGTTTTCTTCGTGACTGTGACTTGTCGGCACCGCTGTGCTCAATAACATCCAATAGTGAGCGAACTGCAATGCCTGATCATTTCTGGGCACTGCACCGTATGCCCAATACCTTCACTATGATCATGATGAAGAGGATGGTGGTGTTCTTTTGTGGCTCGCAGCCACTAGATGTAGATGTAGACCCTCGTGATATACTCGCAAGTACCCACTGTGGTGCATTGGCCAAAAAGGGTAAGCCACCATTCCCTGATGTAATGCCTTTTTCTTTTTTTTTTCTAACCTGCCTAACCTTTCAAAGAAGTGCGTGAACAATGGATGGGCCGAGCCGAGGGAGACCACAGGGCAATTTGCATGGTTTGGGCGCTCATACTCGTGAAGGTTTCCGCATTTATTATTATTATTTCATACCAGAACTCATGTACAATGCAATGCACAGAGACGGAAATAGGGAAAGAGCAGACTCGCAACTACCACCGAGAGGGGCCCAAAGCCTGCCGCCTCTTTAAGAATGAAGGGATAGAAAAAAAGATAGATAAGAAGAATGGAAGTCACGAAAGAGAAATAGCAAGATGACAGGCCACAAAGCCTAAAGTAAAGCAACGACAATGAATAGACTGCGCAAGTAGGAAGAGAACATACACGCAGTAAAAGAAAAAGAAGGAACAAAAATACCCATGTCCCACTAATTACAAGAAAATGTAAACAATACAAAAAACAAAATTAGTAACAAAACAATTTCGTCCCTTGCCTGCAGCCTCATAAAAGAAGCACACATTCATGGACGACTACTACCATGAGAAGAAAAAAAATACTTTCGTTTGATTCATCATTTCGTCTTAACGGGAAAATGAAGAAAATTATTTCTTCCTCGTCGCATAGTTAGAAGGGAACCTCCCGTGGTAAAGCGTCACTCAAATTACAGTGACCAAGCGATGCAAAAGAAAAGCAAAAAAAAAGGGATGTCAACCATACCACTTTCATTCCTTCTCTTTCGCGAAGGCAAAAAAGCCATAAGTTGGTCGTTCCTTCAAGAGATGAATGGGCATTGCTGTAGAAACTGAAAATATTATCGCCTTTGGGATATCTACATCGCGTTTTAGACGCAGGGACCTATGCATGGCCGTCTGCGAGTTTTTGCGACAAAATCAGAATGCCTGGTTAAGTTACTCATTTATTATTGACGATGAGCAAAGCGTGAACAAAGTGAATGCAGGAGCCAACGTTTCGACAAGTGGACTTGTCTTCTTCAAGGCGACGTACGCTTTCCTCGCCACAGTATATATAGGTGGGGTTCTTCTAAAAGGGTGAGGGTGTGAAGCGGGAAGGTGCGGAAACGAGGGATGTTAGCGTGTCGAATTGAGAGTAAAGGAACGCTTTATTATTGATTATTTCAGGAAATTTTGATTTGAAATTGATTACAGTTTATTACTTTGAAATTTGCTATTCTTTCCTAAAACACACGTTTTCCTGTAAGGAAAAAAATGTCTAACATTTGTTTGTACACTTTGTTTCCTCGTATAATTTAAACTTTACCCTAACACATACTTTTTATCTCAAGTTTTCTCTCCACCCGTTTGACCGCCGCCTTCTCATGCATACAGCCGTAGTTGGTACACGCCATAGTAGAGGGAGCAAGCACGCAAGCATGCGCATCGCGTCTAGTGGACAGCGGACTTTCGTTCAAATCTCTGCAGAGGACACACAGTTTTCTGTGATTCCATTGAAGAGGCCCCAAACGAGGCGAGACAGGAACCTACCTACCACAATGTGCCTGGTAACAAACAAGAAATGTTTTCGTCTACTGGAATTGTTTACTGTAATTAGCATTTGCTTGTTACAATAAAGTCAATGTTTACTGCAATTCATAAAGCGCAAAAAAAAACTACACGTAGCAGCCTTATGTCATGCCTTTGTCTAATACCTTGCTATCGCATCAAGGCGCTTTCATGTAATACGCGCAGTTTCATGAGTAAAATATGAATTTATGTAGAGTTCCCTGGAAAAAAAATAAAGAAAAGTAAGGGAGTCTCTACAGTCCTCGACAATGCCTTTACTTCTTTTTGTGATACCCTGTGCATATGTATGCATACATCACGTAAACTTGATCAGTGGCACCTTTTAGTCATTTACTTTGTTTTACATAACCAGGTGTGGACTTTTCAGAGCAAAAGTCTTCCGTTGATACTTTCAGAGATACTCTTGCACTGGATCTCTGGTTGTGTCGCATACGGTTTCTGTGCTATATATTGTTGCGAAATTGGGTGGTGACAGCGGCCCCGTATGCCCGTACATGCGTTATCCACAGGCAATGAGTGCAAACATTGAAATTGGAGCAAAATATCCTCAAAATAATCAAACATTCTCGAATTTTCAGTTCGTGCTCTTGTGATGATATCTCAGGGCTCATCACATTGCCCTCAGATGCACCAAAGATTCAAAAAACCTTTTAAAAAGAAAGCAGCGAATGCTACAAATAAGAAATGATCTGTTTTCCAGAAGGTATAGATAAATTTGCTCAAGTTCGCAAAGTTTACAGCTACCAGCATGATAGATAATCTTTCACCACGATCACCGTTCATTTTCTTTACTTTTATTACTTCTTTATAGTATGTGCCGTCTTTTGGCCCTTATTATTGTCTCTATTCTTTTTTATTTTGTCTTGCCTTATATATTACTTATGTTTCTATCTTTCCTACAAAAATAGTGACAAAGCGATCAAATTTCTCAGTTTTTTGCAATTGCAAGGCTTCTCAAAACCCAGTAAAGCCCCCGGCAACGAGAGAAATGGAGACACTAGCGGAGAAAAAAAATTTATGCAGAAACTCTACTGCAGTTGTCTAAGTATGCGTAAGCCTTTTGCCACTCGCTCATTTCGAAGCATCCTGGTGTCATTATCAATCTGATCAAACTTGATCGTACCAGTAGGAACAATTTAACAAAATCTGAATTTTCCTAATGCTTAAATGATTCAAGTCGGGTCTAGATGTGGTCCTAGAAATGGCTTTCGTTCCATCATCAGCAAATCCTTCGAGAAAGCCTTCATAATAACTGTTCTCCTTTGGAACGTTTTTTTTTTTTTTTTTACCGCAGGCACAAGTGTGCCGGACCGGAACGAGAACAAAATCGGAAAACGATAAAAAAAAACTATATTTTTGACCAGAACGAAAACGTAACCGAAACGTTATTAATTATTTTGTTTCGAAGTGCAAGCGAAATATTTTCGGTCGGTTTTCGGTTCAAGGAGAAAGTCGGCAACCCGAAACAACCAACGTCACACAACGCCAGAATTAGCGCGAATCTCAGGGGTCTGCAAAAGCGCCCGTCCCAGGCAAAGAGCAACAGCCGGTCGAGTCCTCCACTAAACTAAGCCTGTCGCTCGGTGCACTACTTCTTTTAAATTACCTACAGGACACGGATTTGGCCTCCACATGGTGAACTGAGGAGTGACCATTTGCAATTGTGAGGTCTCTGTCTGATTATGTGATTTATTTATTTTAAGTGTCGCTACGGTGGAGCAATTGCGTGCAGCAACTGCAAGGCTAATCCCACCAGTAGCCTACAACTCTAATCATCTCAACTCAACTATCAGTTCGGCACCGCAGCAAAACCCAGGACTTTTCCGCTGTAGAGCTTATCGTTTCGTTTTCTACGGGCACAGCGGTTTGTTATCGAAGTATTGTCGTTCGTTTATGTTCGTTTAAGTTCGTTTTATCGGAACAGCAGTCTCACATTTGGGCCAATACACTATATGACGTGCAGCTTCTGCGATCATTCTCAGGGCTTTGACTTATTAAGAAATTTTAATAATATTAAGAAATTAAGAATTTGACTTAATAAAAAAATAAATGCTAGGTTTTTATCATTATAGTTTGCTTCGAAAATTTTCGTATGCGAACCAAAACCGTTATGAACCGTTACGGATCACGTTTTGTTTTCGTTCTGGAGCAGAACCGGTTTGGAATGTTTTTCAGGAACTAAAACCGGACCGAAAAACACGTTCACATTGTTCAGATATATTCACCTCCTGCAAGCGTGGGTGTTCAGCCCAGGGTTAAGAAACTCGGCTTCTGAGCGTGGGGTCGTATAGGTTCAAAATTCCGTCGCCAAAGTGTTTCCTTTCAAATTTATCTTGTTTTATACAATGCTTTCTTTATAACGATTCATCTTACGTAAGAGACGGATGGTCTCCTCGTTTGGTTTCCCCCTGCGCAGGGTAGCCAACCGGAACTACCTCCGGTTAACCTGCCTGCCTTTCTCTGCATTATTTCTCTCTCTCTCTCTCTCTCGTTTGGTAGGCACAAAAATGCTTACGCATTTTTGTGATATCTTAAAAGATATCACAAAAAGATATCTTAAAAAGGAGCCGGTTGCATAATAAATACGCACAGGTTCATTAGAAAACATGTGACGCGAGAAAAAGACGCGCTCATGCATTTCATTAGACGCATTCGAGTTAAGAAAATGTTCCCTGCGGCTTTTAAAGCCTGCACGGCCTGAAATGAGAGCTTCTTTCCATGTGAGCGATGCATACAGATTTGCAATTGAAAGCCCGCAAGATCAAGTAAAAAAAAATAACGACAGAACGAAATAATGATATAATCGTGTTCGATTCTTTCACAATGCTTCAGCGATGGCATAAGATAGAGACCCAAAAAAAATCGCATTCGGAAATTTTGCGGGAAGACGCAGCACTTACAGAAAATTAGGCTGATACAATATTCGGCTGCCACGCTAACCAAATACATAACAAGGGTTAGGACCCTGGACACGAGTTATCGAAAAAAAGTTTTCATTCCTTTTCTCTGCGTATTCGGTTGCTACATGTTATAGCTAGAGGTGTTAGAGCAGTAGTTAGAGGTCGCAAGCTTCACTAAATCATCCACTTATTCAGCTGGCGTGGAAATCGAAACAGGTTGGAGCAAAAGCACCGCTGCGCGTACGCGTGTGCATGTGAGGCCACGTGTCTTAAGTGCGTTATGTTCGTGCGGGCATTCCGGCGGGGTTTTGCTTATAGTAAGCGCAGTGCGCATTATGGAGTAGTTAGGGACGACTCTCGCATCGATATTTCGGAGGACGTCTGGAACGAGCTTGCTTTTTTACCGCGTTATCACGCGCACTTATATGCAAACGACGTGGCTGCTGCTTTAGTAATTTGGGACGCTACGTTATCTCATTGCTTTTGCAGTGAAGCTGTTAACCTTGTATTTTCAAAGGGGCTTGTTGGTTCATCGTTAGAATAAAACAAACAAACAGTGCGACACAGGACGAGCGAGTAAAGAGCACGGGAAAGAGCGCTGCACTGCGGATGGCACAGGGCAGCACACTGTCATGTGCTCTTTACTCGCTTGTCCTGTGTCGCGCTGTTTCTGTTTTTTTTTTCATTCTGTTAGCCTCTAGTTAGCCGTCATTCTTTCGTATACGTCCGTTAGTAGAAATTATCGTCATATTGAATGACTCATAATCCTGTAAGCAAACAAAAAAATTCTGCCCCTGTAAGACAAAGGCTATACAAGCACTCAGCAAAGTGAAGCGCGTACATTATATGGAATCACCCACACAACAGGTATAACAGTACACGTTTCAATAACGAACAAGTTTACAACAAGCATCCTAACCACATAATTAATGATAAGGCGCTTCTGATTACAATGCGAAGCACGTGGCGCTCCATGCATACGTTTCCCGGTAAACATTACTGATGTGCAAGCTGCCGCGGCGACGGCAGTTTGCGACGTGGGGAGTGACGTCCCTAGCCTTTTCTTGCCTTTGGTATATAACATAACCAGCCTAGCAACTAATTTCATTGTTGTTGCAACACCGCTATGGACGGCGGCGGGCTGTCAAAAGTACCGTTACTCCTATTACTACCATTACTCTAAATTACCGCCACTACCACTACTCTAAGTTACCGCTACTGCTATTACTCAAAAGGAATAAAACAGTGCATACCCCTCAGCCGTTCTTGTGGTACCATGGTTTCCTTTAGCTTCACGGTACACCCACTTTCGCAGGGACGAGATAGCCAATCATTCCCCCCCACCACCACCCCCACCTTTTCTTTTACAAGCATCAGCGATGCGTTTAAAAAGGAGTATGGAAAGATGAAAGCAACAGAATCCCAATAAAGAAGGGCGTCAGGCAGGGAGATACGATTTCTCCAATGCTGTTCACAGCGTGTTTACAGGAGGTATTCAGAGACCTGGATTGAGAAGAATTGGGGATAAGAGTAAATGGAGAATACCTTAGTAACTTGCGATTCACTGATTATATTGTCTTGCTTAGTAACTCAGGGGAAGAATTGCAATGCGTGCTCACTGAACTGGAGATGCAAAGCAGAAGGGTGGGTCTCAAAATTAATCTGCAGAAAACTTAAGTAATCTTTAACAGTCTAGGAAGAGAACAGCAGTTTACGATAGGTAGCGAGGCACTGTAAGTGGTAAGGGAATACATCTACTTAGGGCAGGTAGTGACCGCGGATCCGGACCATGAAAATGAAATAATCAGAAGAATAAGAATGGGCTGGGGTGCGTTTGGCAGGCATTCTCAGATGACGAACAGCAAGTTGCCATTATCCCTAAAAAAAGTGTATAACAGCTGTGTCTTACCAGTACTCACTTGCGGAGCAGAAACCTGGAGGCTTACGAAAAGGGTTCTACCTAAATTGAGGATGACGCAACGAGCTATGGAAAGAAGAGTGATGGGTGTAACGTTAAGGGATAAGAGCAGATTGAGTGAGGGAACAAGCGCGAGTTAATGACATCTTAGTCGAAATCAAGAAAAAATAAATGGGCAAGGACAGGACATGTAATGAGGAGGGAAGATAACCGATTGTGATTGAGGGTTACGGACTGGATTCCAAAAGAAGGGAAGCGTAGCAGGGGGCGGCATAAAGTTAGGTGGGCGGATGAGGTTAAGAATTTGCAGGGACAAACATGGCCACAATTAGTACATGACCGGGGTAGTTGGAGAAGTCATCAGCGAATCGCAAGTTACTAAGGTATTCTCCATTAATTCTTATCCCCAATTCATCCCAATCCAGGTCTCTACATACCTCCTGTAAACACGCTCTGAATAGCATGGGAGAGATTATATCTCCCTGCCTGACGCCTTTCTTTATTGGGATTTTGTTGCTTTCTTTATGGAGGACTGTGGTGGCTATGGAGCCGCTATAGATATCTTTCAGTATTTTTACATGCGGCTCGTCTACTTAATCGATAACGGATGATATACCGATGAAAAGCTCCGTTGCTGTTTTAAATTGGCACAATACTGCTGTACGTGCTAAAATTAAGTATTTCTTCGTACTGCGCGATCATGGTGATATGAAGAAGGCCTCAAGATTGTGCGGTGTATCGCGTTGGCAAGTCTTGTTGATAAAAAAGTCAGATGCCAAGTTTTTTTACCCGCATCTTTCCTGTGGACACAACACACTGGCCAATAACAACCACAGGATTATGAAGACGCGCCTGTGTATGATACAGTTATTTCGTGTAAATCCACAACTCATTCAGTTATTTATTTGACATGAGGCATAGCGAGATGAGCGCTATGCCTCATGTCACTGCTGCGAAACAAAACTTTCTTGTGCTTGTTCATAGAATGGTACAGCTAATTTCAGACGAGTAGCGATGACTATTCGTGAAGAACACTGAAATGTGCAAGAACACATCACTCCAGTGAAATGGATACAGCAACTGGGTTAACTTACTCCACAATGCCAGTTCATTAACAGGCTCTGCGCGCTGCCATAAATGATCATGATTACCTCCTATCCGTCTTCTTTGTAAAGGGTGCGTGTAATTACACACTAACAGATACGTGAAAGACATGTATCAACAAAGCATAAGAAAAATCAAGAATGACAGGGTAGCGAGCAAATCTACGTGCTCCTGGCGCTATCTCTTGGCCGGCTGTTATGACGCAACATATTTAATGGAGATGAAGCTATAATCGGTTGCAATCTAAGATTATAGTTGCAAGTACGCCGCTGTTCAACTCAGATAATTCGAAGAGTTACGTCAGCTAATTAGCATTTGCTTATTCCTGTGAGGTCACGACGGTGACAAACTTCTTTCAGTATCGCCATCTTTCGGGAACTATGTTTATAACACGAAGCACAAAGAGCAGGTGCGGTGCAGAGCTTGTACTGAATTCATAGGCTGCCACTTAATATAGTGTGGCGGAGCATCTGCGTCTTCGATGTAAGAAGCAGAATGCCTAAAAAAAAAGAATTACGAACACTTACAGACACATTGCGGGACCTCGGCCGTCCAGCGACCGGTCGCCTGACAGGTCCTCAAAGATTCGCCCTGCACGATGTGTCCCGTGACGCAGCGGTACTGCACCGTCGAGCCGATCTTGAAGGATTCGGCTGATGAGCGGTCGTTGCCACCGTAGACCACAGTGGCGTTCTTCGGTATCTCCGGGGGTGGACAGCGAATCTCTGCCCAAAATGAAAAGAAAGGAAGTTGGCCTATGGCTGGTATGTGAAAGGGAAAAAAATGTCATCCTGGCAGGAGCCAGAGCTGTGTCCCTGCGTTTTGGGTTGTCGGCTAAATCGGCCTCGCTTTGTGATCTGCTAGCCTCCTTGTTAGTCGGGTGGTACATTGACTGGCCTGGGGATGCGTTAGTGTGAAGTTCGAAACCCGGCCCAGGACGACTTTTTATTTCAGTGCGAAGCTTTATTTTCGCCGAAAGACATATGGGTTTCCTTTGTGGCGTTGTCCATTCAGTTCTCACAAGTTTTCCATTCAGCGATTCCACCTCCATCTTGCGGGTTTCCGTAAGCTGATTTGCGTGATTGGTGTGTAAGCGACATCAGTACTAGACCAAATGGTCCTGTCGAACTTGTGAAACTACAGCTGCCTATAATCATTCTCGTAAGGTGGATTTCTTGCTCACATAAAAACGCAACAAGCAATCAGTCGGCTCATTATGAAGGCCTGCACGTGGCCCACACTTTGCCGCGTCTTCAGAGAACACTGATTTGGGTAACTTGGAATAGCGAATCTAATCTGTGGCAAGGAATAAGCTCAGAACAAAACAGATGCGTGTGAATTCTGCATAAAAAAATTAATGCACACTTGCATAGTCTTGTGGCCAAGCTTCATCGGTGAAGTTTTAATGAATGAATGTGATATAAACACAAATTAATCTCGGTAGAATGCTACGTCAGATTAATTAGATATGACTAGCTGTCGGAATCATTATTGCTATCTTCATTTTTGGTTGAAGCGAAGAAGAGTGGGCCTGTACTACAACGTTAGGTTTCTCCTCCGTTTCACCATTATAAATGTGACTGTTGCGCCACTGTTCTAGGTCAGATCAATATGTCCAGCAGAGTACTTACAAAAGGAGACCATGCCTTTTTATTTTTTTCTGAAAATCTCCTTGTCTCGAGTTGTGTAAACGTCTGCTCCTGATTATAACAACAGCGCTTACGTAAATCTTTATTCCCGGGAATCACGCTTGCTCCACGCGCTAAAACACGTAGAAGGCAAACATACCAGCTTAAAGCGGTCTGTTACTACGCGCCAGCATTATCGCGCTTTCTGTCGTTACACGCGCCAAGCTTTAAATAGCTTGAAAGTCAAAGACCAGCACGGCCTTTTTTTGTTACAGTGCACTTTCTTCTTCTGTGCGCACCCTGAGCCAGAGCATGGATCTCACACAGGTCCAACATTTATTATGCCTCTGCTCCATGCACAGCTTTAAGCCTGGCCGCTTCTCACACGTGCAGTCAATGTCAAACCCTAACTGACCGCCGGATCTGTAAAAAAAAATACAAACAATATACGGCTGCCTGGGCACGTAACTCGTTCATCAGTTTTCTAGTTCGCATTAGTATATGCAAGCAACAAAGTATTGTGCGGTCTTACTGGTTACGGCCACAATTTGCGGGTAAATTCAACGTTTTTTTCGGCTACCAGGCACGGATGAACTATTCATGAGGGATGTATGAACTTACAAAATAGCTCATAAGTACGTCTATCGTAATTCATCTGAATTGCGCATCAGTCTTATTACGCCAATGCAAAGCACTAAGCTTAACAAACAAGGAGAGGAACACATAGCGAAAGTGCTACATGTGAAAAAGAACGTCTTTGTGCTGCCGCTTTACTTTCACTATACGGTTTCTTGTAATGTCGCCTCGATGATGACACTTTTTCATCAGCGCTGTGGTGGCAATGACACTGACATAATCCGCTCGTTTCGCGTCCGCAAGATGCGCAACTAACACCCACCTTCGCACTTGGGTGGCGTGCCGTTCCAACGGCCGTCGACTGCGCAAGTGCGCACGCGCACTCCGTTCAGCCGGTAGCCCTGACTGCAGTAGTGCGCGATCTGGGAGCCCAGGTAGGTGGAGCCATTCTCGTAAGACACCTCGCCCTTGAGGATCGGTGGTACGCGACCGCAGTCCACGACTGGTGCCGCGAGGGAATGGGGAAAGAAGAACAACAAAGAAAAAAAAGAACCGCTATAGCAAGCTTATATCGACTCTTGAAAGGCGTATTTCATTGATAGCGTTGACACTCTAAAGAAGTTCAATGGTGGCGTTGTCCCGAAACTGGACGGCGGATTGCGGGGGACGCACAGCGGAAGGTTGCGGATTAATTTTCGTCATCTGGAGATCTTTAGCTTGTCCCTAAATCCAAGTACGCAAGAGTTTTTCATTTTGCCCCCTTCGAAATGTGTCCACCACGGCCGGGAACCAAACCAGCTTCTTCGTTCTCAACCACGGAACGCCACAAAAGCGAACACTTCAAAGGATTTTCTTTGATGCTCGAGTCGCCTCAGTGATCACTCATGTCTGCAAGGCCGTAAGAAGCGAGGCCGTAAGAAGTTCTACGAAGGCACGAAGAAAACAGCTTGGAAAGTAAGGAAGGAGGCGGCAGCGGCCACCTTCTTTCATCCGCTTTTTAGGAATTGTGCTGTGGCTGTCCCTGTAGATAACCTGCCATTCAATTCAGTAATGGCCATATTGACCCTTCCTTCACATCGTTTCGCCCAAATCCTGCCGTCGGTACCCAAAACAGCTGACAGCGCCGCTTCAAACACATACGGAGGTTCGCTCTGTCGCACGGATTGCAACAGGTGAGCATCGTGTGCAGAGCAGTGATACGGCACGAAAATTGGACACGCTCTTTATGTCGGCAACTTTCCTGTAGATCAGCATCCCGAACTAGAAACGCTGTCTGCACTCAAGTAAGATGCAGGTCTGATTCCACATGTGCGCATTGATGCATGTACTGCAGCCTGACCCGGACTAACCTCATAACACCCAAGACAGGCTTGAGCGTCGGCTTTTGAAGCCGACGCTCAGCAGTGGCTATGAAAGAGCCGATGTTGATGAGCAGGCTGCACAGCTCTAGGCTAAAACCATCTTAGGAAGAACATGCCCCATATGAGCTTATACTCTAAGTGCAATGTGAGATAGCCATGTATTCAGCCTGGAAGTCGCAGTAAGCTGGCTGAAATGTTCTTCCGCAGCGATGTTAGCTTAAATTAATAAAGGCAAGGCGCAGAAGACCAAGAAGAAGAACACAAAAGACAGGACCGGCGCCACTCACAACTTCATTTGTGTTCTTCTTCTTGAGTCCTGGTCTTCTGTGCCTTGCCTTTATTAATTCAAGCATGAACCAACTAGCCCAAGCAAGAGTTTTACATGTCAGCGTGGTTGCGTAAGCAGTGTATCCGGTTCCTTTCAATTATAGTCAAGGAAAGAGAAACATTTTCTCCTGTTATGTGTTTCTAAGGCAGATCCAGACATAAGAAAATTTAGCTGCACATTACGTTTTTTTGGTTGGCTTGAACAATACCAAGTCAGCACCACTAAACTAGCGGGCTGCAGAAAACTGTGATATTCATGCTTACTATTTCATGTGCAATCTCTGTCTGCCATTTCCTACGATGAAAGACATCTTGAACATCAAGAACTGCAGAGAATGACTACAGCGATGTACTATGCTCTTCCCGAACTGTATTTATGGTACATTTCCGGTGCTACAATATAAGGTTTCTGCACAGTAGGCATCAAATGTTTTGAACAGTCAGTGCTGCTGTCAATGTGCTCTCCAGATGGCTCAGTGTCAACGCCGGTTTCTGTGCAGCGAACTATGGCGCAACTCACAGGTGCAAGTTGGTGCGACGTCGGACCACTGTCCATTGCGAAGGCACGTTCTGGACTCCGGCCCCTCCATGATGTGTCCCGGATGGCATTTGTAGTGCACCGTGTCGTGCACCTGGAAGTCCTCTTCAACCACGTAGCCCCCAAGAGGAATGTCCGGTTCCCCGCATGATATCACTGCGATGTTGAGATAGTCGACAGAATATACGTAATACGATAGCACTAGATCGCCGTAAGATATCACTTAAGCAATGCCTTTTGTCGGAAGATTGTGAGCAAAAAATTACCTCATTATGTGACGCTTTGAGCACTTTGCTGTGCATTTCTTGCTGTTTTATACCATTCGCGCGCTGTTTCATCAACATGGCATTTTATTGTATTTTCCATTATATTTTACAGAAGCTTTTCCATTCGTGTTACAGAATCCGCTAGTTGCTTCAGGTCCTCAATTGCATAATACGCACTTTGGACGATGAGCTTTGATTGATTGATTGATTGATTGATTGATTGATTGATTGATTGATTGATTGATTGATTGATTGATTGATTGATTGATTGATTGATTGATTGATTGTGTTATGGGCTATCTATTAATTATGCATGGCAGGATTCGCAAACCCCATTGAATGCGGTGCATAAGAGGGAAAAAATCGAATGAAATAAAAGGGAAAAAAATCGTTTATTTTGCTTTTGCCAATCATACGTTTTTAATCGAGTGGCGTATGGCTTCTTGTCACCTTGTTTTTCTCATCTTCAACTTTCTCTGTTTTATTTGTTTAAGCATTGTTTCACTACATATGCTTGGCACCTCGCAGGCTATGGTTACATTGCTCCATAGCTTGTGAGGCCCAACCACAAAACGTAAGCTTTCTTCTCAACCGTCTTTTCAACAGTGATGCAGAAGGAAAGCTGAACAAGGAACTGCATACCATTTAAATAACACGAAAAAGCTAGAAGGGTTTACCGGCTGCCTCCGTTCTTTTGCTGTATACAGTATACAGTATACTGTATAGTGTATACAGTACCCTTTACGCGCATCAACAATATTTTAAAAAAACATGGAGTGCACCGTATGGCTTTGGTTTGAGCTAGCATAAAGAAAACAGCCAGTATACAGAGCACAAACGCTAAGCGCGTATGCTGCGCCTCAAGGGATCGCTCGGCGAGCAAAACAAAACGATCGTCGCCGCCGCTGGGATCTTAAAGATGCGTCTTCGGAGGCGCGGTGGCGTTCCCGACGGACTCGGTCACGTTGACGTGCGCGGCTCCGAGCGGAGCGGTCGCCGCCGCGTCGCTTATCGTGCAGAGAGGCTCACTTTCGCAGCTGGGCTCCACGTCACTCCAGAGACCTGTCTCTAGGCACGTCCTCGTATCCACACCGTTCAGGGTGAAGTTCTCGCCGCAAGAGTAACGCGCCACGCTCAGGTAGGTCGAGGTGCCGTTGACTAGGTACACGTCGCCATCTTCCAGAGGACGAGGCTCACCGCAGTCGATATCTGCGTGAAGCAAAAGGAAAAGAAAAGAACGATTTGGTACCGGGCAAGGCTGCGTCAACGTGATAACGTGGTGGTAACATTGGACAATTAACAATCACTAATTTCTCCAAACTTTCGCCGACTACACGCTCTGAAACCAATTAGCGCGAATTAGTTCTACTTTTCTCATCTGTGCTTGGTTTGGTAAATAAGTCATAGCGTACGTACTTTGTACTTATTTATTTTACGCCCTTCATGCCGATTTATAAACCTCGTCTGAAGCACCAAACCCTGCATATCGCATGGTTGGCACCTTCAGTGTTGAGTAAATGTTTTTTTCCCTCTCTTCACACTCACTAAGTCATAAGGACGCATACGTAACGTCATTTTTTTTCTTAATATTTTTCCTGTAAATCGTCTGCCCCTTTTCCGCATATTTCATTGCATATTTATTTATTTATTTATTTATTTATTTATTTATTTATTTATTTATTTATTTATTTATTTGCGGATGCTGTCAGGCTTTACCCGAAGCTATTACAGAGTGGAAAAAAATGCATAACAGTTAGCATTTGTGGGGATGCGAGACCCTCGCGCCTTCCCTGATGTTTTTCCCGCATAGCGCGTCTCCTGTACTCCCGCTTCGCCGCGTGGCCTGCGTGACGCCCGCGTGGTTGATGTGGTTGAAGCGCAGTGCGAGAGATGGCGCGAGTGTTGCGCTGCTAACGCGGCGAGGTTACTTGGGTGCGGGAGAGACAAGGCGCTCTCTCTTTGGGTTGGAGACAGCCAGCAGCACGGACGTGCCGCACCTGCAGCGACCCTCTTTCCCGGCGGGTCGGCGCACGGCGGGGACGTCTCCCGCGTGCGCGGCGACCCATGCTCCTGCGAGACCGCCTCGCGTGGCCGCCTTCGAACGCGCCATGATTCGCGTGACTATACACGCGAACGAGCAGGCGTTGGGATCCAGCATGGGGCGAACACATTCGCTCGCTTCCGGTCGCGGTAAGTCGGACTTCTAGATTTGTCGCGCGCCCATCGGCATGTTTTGTGGATAGCTACTCGGCTAGCAGGCATTGATGTATGAAAGGTGCAATAAATGCCCTTGTGATTGTTTGCACTGCTGTGTTGTCATTCCTTTGTCCCAAGAGTACGGTGTGAGAATTCCACATCAGACCCCACACATTCTAGAAAAGAATCACATCAGATATTTTCCGCATTCAAATATGTTACAAATGAAGGGACGAATTAATAGCGCCAAATAACAAATAAGCAAATTGTTAGCAAATAAATGCAGCAAGTCACGTATAGGTAAAAAGAAATCTGTTAGCAGTTACACATCAGTATGTAAGCTATGTATTTTATGAATTAATCAGTTGATGAGGACGAGGTAGCTTCTCCAGACAGAATTCCATTCGATAATAGCCTTTGGGAAGAAGCTGTGCTTAGAACGGTCAGTGCTAACAGCAGGAGTAAACGTTATTGAATAAACATTGAATGGCGGTACCTAGAGGTCTCACTACAAAAATAGTCAAAATAGTCGGTGTATGTTATATGAACATGATGATTAATAGTAAGATAAAAATATTTCAACCTTTCGCATTTAGTCCTAGCCTGTAATATATATCGGTCTGCATGTACACACAGTTGAGAAAGAGAGTTCGACCACTGGTATTAGATGCAAGATTTTTTCGATTTTTGATATGTTTGTAGCAGAGAAAGCATCCCATACCACCTTTGCATATTCAATTATTGGCTTAATCAGTACTTAATACACTGAACACTTTGTTTCTTGTGTCGCAAACGGCATATTACGTCTGATACACCAGAGCGACTTGCTGGCCTTAGACCACACAATCTATGTGATCGTTCCAGCGAACATCAATGGAGAAAATCAAGCCAAGGTGCTTATGCGGCTCAACTCCCTTAAGCTTGTAGTTATCCATGTAATAAGAGTAGCTTAAATAATTTTTCCTTCTAGAGACTGTCGTAAGTACTGTTCTAGTGGATTTTTCTCCATTTGCCATTCATCATGTCATTTTTATCTTCTGTAAGTTTCCGTGTAATTTTTCCTGGTTGCTATAAAAAATTATCATTTAGGTGCCCCCCAGCCTAGAAGAAAACCTACAGTTTCTCACCCTCGTGATTTGGTGTTGTTCAAAAGTAGGTATTTGTGACCGAAGTTTAAAATATACTTCCCCTAACTTATCTTCAAAGTATCAGTTTGTGTTGTGAGCAATCTTGTTCCCCACGACTGACTATTTGGGTTGCTCGTGAATGTGGTGCTTGGCCACAGCGTGCTCATTGCTGCTGGAAAGGCGCACCTCCTATCTTTGGCGGTGGATAATGTAAGGAAACTACTTCTTGGTCGAAGCGCAGATGGGCGTACGGCAGAGGCATCATACCTTCTTATGAGAAGAGTCGCCTGCATTCTTGATACGTCACCAGCCCCACATTCGAGGTCTCCACCACCACGCTCGAAACATTACCCACCGTTCATCTTCACCACACGCAGGTTGCATAAGCAGATACCGCAACTAGATGTGTGGTTATCGCCCCTACCTAGGCAGGAAGGTTTTCCATGCGGGAAATTCTGCAGTGCAATGCCTTTATAACGATGAGCTTCGCACCTCCAAAATCTTTCGTTGTACAGGTCACGTCGTTGTAAATATTGCGCAGCGTACCGCTCCCAGTAGAGCAAGCTAAACACGTTCTGCAAAAGAAAACCGTTATTTTACATGAATTCACAAAAGGCTTAGTGCAATAAGTCGCTATTTTTATGCGCATTTCTTCTGGCGGAATGTGCGACTGCAGCCGAACTCCGCGCACTGATATTGGTGGCATGCTCCGCTGTGAAATGCTGGAGCGACGCCAGGTAAAGCTGAACATCGTCGGATGCAGCTGTCGTCTTCCTTGCCGCCAAAATTCTTCATTTGTCTACGGGCTCTTTATTGCTGTTGCCTTCGCTGACATTCGCCTCCTTTCCGCCTTGAAAGAAGGTTGTGAAGACGCCGTCGATCATCCGTTGCCATAATATCATCATATCGCAATCAACTGCGGCGCATTCGTCGTTCGCCGCGCGCACTACTGTGTTACAAGCATCATTCGAATTGATCGGTTCCTGAAGCAGTACAACAGGACTGCAGCACTCTGACATCGACACGCTCGCCACGTGAGTGTGGCGTCTGCGGAGGGCACAGTGGCACCGCCATGTGGCGTTCGTGTAAAATTTATTCGTTGCAGGGGCGAATTCGTTGTAGGGATCTTCGTTGTTCACACTACTCCTGAAGAATATGAATTCGGCGGGGACATAATCAATGCTTCGTTATACAGGACATTTTGTTGCTTTGTTGCAGGTGCGTTCGACTATATAATTTTCAAGTCCGTGGAGGCGATGTCCCAATGTTTTTTCTTCTTCCAATCATCAGCGCTCGCTGCTGGAGAGTTTCGAGTCAAACTTGATGGATATGTTCTCTCGCGAGCAATATTTCTGAATAGCAGAATTTGTCTACGGCGCACTGAATACTGCGCTGTTCTGAGTTCACTTCGTCCGTATGTCTGCAGTAGCTTTCAATCAGCTGTCGGATGCCAGGTCTACCTTAAATTCCCAGGAACATACAAACCAGATGCCCATCTTAAGTGGGCGAACTTCCAGTGCAATTTTTATTGCTAAAGCAGCTTTCTCCCCAAACCCTTTGTGAATATGCTGGAAAATGCCTCTAGACAACAGGCATTTTGTAAGCAATGTACCGGCATGTAGTGGCGTAAATTAGACGAAAATTATTCAGGTATCAAAACACACACACACAAACACTCTCTCTCTCTCTCTCTCTCTCTCTCTCTCAAAGAATAGGATAACTTGACTATACGCGAATTCTTTTTGCCCAGTTGGTGCTCGGCGCATCCGTTATTCAAGAACACCAACTAGCCTAACTTTTCATTCGTTCGGATAGATATGCCGCTGAGCTATCTAAACCAGGGAAAACTTTAAAGTGCGCCTGTAATAGCCATCTCATTTCGTTTACTTCTTTCTTCCAATCACCAAGAAACACGCCACAATGTCTGTTACAGAGCCACAGCACGAATATTTCCTTTGGTATTGCTTACTTTCTTTTACGTATATACTGGCTCATGGTGCGCCTGGTGCATGTGATGGTCGATTTGACCGCGTTTCTTTATTGTTATTACTATTATTATGCATTCGCATCAGGCGCGCGGTGTAGATACCAGAAATACGTAATGGTCCTTGCAAGCTGCCTTCAGTGAGTGGACTGGCCTGAAAAACAAGGAGTAAACAAGAAAGGCAGTCGATGTTTGAGACCCTTCTAGGTGAGAAGAAAGACGACGTGGATATTGGAGAAAATGCCGCTGGTTACGTGAAGGAATCTTCAATACAGCGGTCGCCGAAAAAAAAAAATGCTGAAGCGAAGCAGCCAAGAACGGATTACGAGTTTGATGTCCAAGAAACAGAAAACAAAAAGTGCGAGGAATAGCGAAATAGCTGTATAGGTGTTGCGCGTGCTACGTATTATGCAGCAGTGCTCGCAGAGTGGCATAGGAAAGCAGGCAGGGTAAGTGAAATATGGAGGACATAAAGGAACGGTATACAGCAAAAGCATGCGAACAGTATGTACGGACGCCCACTGACGGGGAAAGCGCGCGATCGCAGCGTAATCTCTCGGGCAACCTCAATTTTGCCGGATGAAGGGGTTCGGTGAAGCTCGGTGACGGGGTTCGACAAGGATGGGAGCCTGCGGGCGAAGTGGGCTTTTCCACACAAGTGCAGCATTGCTGGTCCGTTCCTTGGGGGTTTGGGACTATGCGTAGACGTGGTCTGTGCGGAAAATAAAACGCTTCAGAGGAAGCTCGGAAACTCGGCCAATCAATAGGCAAAGCCACAATAGTGAGCGGTGGCCGTTAGATGCTTCGGCGAAATAAAGTTTCTCGACAAGGGGGGAACAAACGTTGCTAGTCTAAGGCTACAGAAAATTGGATGTTTGTCGCTGGGCAGGATAGGCAGAACAAAACAGGACGTAAAGGTAAAAGAGCCCGTGACACTTTACAAAAGGCAGCAAAGACAATTGAGCCCGCCGTAGGATTGCCTAGGAAGAATAGCCACGCGACAGAGTAATCCCCGCGCTGTGCAGGAGGAGCAAGGTTTTTTTTTTTCTTCGTTGTTTTAGGAAGCGCCTCACGGCGATTCGTGATGGCGAGGGGAACGAATGCGCCACAGCTATGGGACTGCGCGAATGATTGTGCCGAACATGAGAGCAGTGTAAGCAGTGTGTATGGTAGCGTGTGAGATTATACGTATGTGCTTGTTTCTTTCACTGCGAGAATTCTATTATTTCTGATGTTTCCCGCTCTCGTTATTCTGGAAGCGGTTCCCTGACTAGTGTGTTGTGCTTCTTTCTACAGCCACGCATCTTAAAAGAACACTCTTGATTTGTTTTACCAGCACGGCAAATACAGCGTTTATCAACGTGTTAAAGAAACGTAGACACAACAAACGCTGGACTACAACTGAAATTTTCTTCAAGAAGGCCAGTTGAGCGAGAACATAAAACATAGAGAATTTTTACTGCTCATGCTTGTCCCTCATCCTGTGGCTAATATATTCCATTTCTTTATACGTGATGCCCACAGAAGTGGGGCTAATGCAGTTGTCATATTCTTCTATTATGCACAATGGCTTAAACGCTAATCTATTAGATTCTGATGCAAACCTGCCCAAAGCAATTGTGCTATCAAAAAACGGGCTGCACTGACATCGGTTACCGTGATCAGGAAGAAGCCCTGCTGGACCTGCTTTTGGTGCTGCATGCGCGTGGTGTTCTCTCAGTCTATATTGTTTACGCACCTTCGCGTCAGACCAACGTGCCAGACGAGGGTGGGAATTTGTAAACCACTTCTGTCCTACACGGATCGAAGTTTGTCCCGAAGCGAGAATAAAACCGGTCAGCCGCAATTTCCCGCCACTTTACTTAACGGCTGGGTCAGGTATAGCTCATACGGCACCCTTTTGTTAAGGATAGTGGCGGCAAAATGCGGCCGTCCCGGTTTTATTCTCGGATCCGGACAAACAGGCGCGCATTTGGCCAGTCGTCAATGGCGCGACCAAGAAACACTGCCGGACTGAGAAGCACGCCACATGCTTCGATCCGTGCGGCACGGAAGGGGATTACGGGATTCCACTCTCGTGTGGCAGAAGCTGCGTTTGTCAGACTGGAAGGTGAGTGCGTAAACAACAGGCTTAAAGACCACACCGCGCGCATGCAGAGGCAACAGCAGGCAACAGCAGGCCCAGCAGGGATTCTTCTTGATCACTGTTACCGATATCAGTGTAGCCCGCAATTAGAGAGCGTGAAGGGGATCACGGTGACTGACCGAGTTTGATGAATAACCCGCCGCTTCGGAACCGCGTACGGGTTCCTTGTTCACTGAGTTGGACAGGAAATTGTCGTCACTTATATAGCCAGCACGTGGCGTAACGAACGTGCGTAAATGGCAGGCATAGACCCTGGTGTCCGGTTCATCGTAGCTGGCGTCGAGTGAATGGTTAGCGATTCTAGCAGCCGTCGGGATGACATCTTCTTTTCTTTGGCAACAACAGTGGCATTGTCCCAGTCAATCTTCTTATTATGTTCCTGCGCATGCTCGGCAAAGGCGTTCATCGTGTTACTATTATTTCTTTTGTCACGTTTATGTCCTTGGGGTGTCTGGAGAACTTCCCTGTTTCACCAATATATTCTTTGTGGCAATCAGCGCATGGTATCTTATGCACAACTGCTGGGAATGATTCAACAGCTAACCTATCTTTCACATTCATTAGCTGGTTCTGGAGCTTGCTCCGGAACCAGCTAATGAACCAGCTAAAATTTGAGAGCATACGTGTCTTGGGAGTGGGGGGGGAGGGGGGGCTATAAGTTTATATCGGAATCGAATAGATTAGCGTTTATGGCATTTTGCATAAAGAAAGGTGATCATTGCACTAGCACGGCTTCTGTTGCTATGACACAGAATTAGATGGAATGTCTCAGTCGGAGGATGGGGGGCACGCATGCGCAGTAAAACTTCTTCATATCTTATGTCTCTCCCCAGTAACCTTTTCTAACTTGAATTTCACTTGTAGTGCAGCGTTTGTGATCTGTGTGCATCTTTTCTGCGTCCAGTGTTTTTTTTTTACGCTGGTAATATGAGAGAAGAATTGAACTATCAAGCTTTATTGCTATTATTACTCGGTAAATACTATTAAGTAGCCAGTTTAGCTACAATACTTATAGGATCAGGGACACATAATTTCCAAATTCAATGCGAAAGCATAATACAACCCACTGAGCGAGAAAGCCGGCGTCTGTAGCAGCGAAACGGTACCTAAATTCCCATTGGATGTTACGCCACGTCACCAGCGCTCGGGACGAGACGGTTTGTCGTCGACGAGGCAGTGGCGCGACACGCCCGTGTGGGTGGCGCCGTACCGCTCTCGGAAGCCGGGGCGCAATCCCTCCCCTCTCTCTCTCTCTCTCTCCCCCACTGGGCTTGGCTGCTGCACGTGCTTACCGGCCTTGGTGGCCGCTGCTGCTTCCTCGGTCTCTCGTCGCGAAGGACGTCGATGGCATGCGACGTTGGCGCTGCAGGCTGCTGCTGCTTGCTGGCGCGAAAAGCACGTACCGATGTTGTGCATGTTGTGCGATGGTGTCGAAGGACCACTCAGCGGCGTTCGATTGGACATTATTGCTTCACAACTGGTAAGAAGCGCTTCGGTGTCCTAATTGTTGCAACTGTTTTTCTGCGTTGGATGCGTATCCTGAACATCTAAACCATGGCATAAATACGGACAACCCTCTCAACACGCTACATGGTTGGGCATAATAGATTCTCTGCAGGCGGTTTGAGTTTCGTTTCTCATGAGGTTGTTGCGTGTTTACGTCATATATCGTAAAACATGGTCACGTGAGAGCAGGACCCCGCGATGTTTTGACACTCGCTCATGCTCTATCGGTCGCCAGGCTCTTTCGGCTGCTTCAACGTACCTTGAAGACGACCGACCGCATTAAGCTTCCAGCATATTGCGGTAAACTTCGGCAGCGTGAGTGCAAGAGAAAGATGTGCTCACATTTGCAGGTGGGCTCGTCACCGCTCCACGTCCCTCCTAGCTGGCAGTGGCGGGTGTCGTTGCCGATGAGCTTGTGCCCGATGTCGCACTTGTAGTGTGCTCTGTCACCGTACCGGCGGCCTTGCACGTCAAGGCTGGAGCTCGGCACCGGAGACAGCTCTGTACAGAAGCTCTCTGCAACCACGATGAGTGTGAAAGAGGAGGAATGGAAAAATAGAATCAACACATTTGCAAGAGTCGTACTCCGCTTCCTTTAGTGTGTGTGCGTGTGTGTGTGCGTGTGTGGACGTGATAGTCACGTTCCATCTGGTACGTTTGTGACATGCTGGAATAAAAAAGTCGTATAATTTTGAATGCTTGTACGGCAATGGACAACAGGAATAACATGCACATTGTACATACAACAAATAGTGGTGCGCACCGAGTAGTACAAATAATAAAATACCCAGTACAGGTGCCAAGCATTTACTCTGTAAATACTTGCTTTGTAGCATTATGTTGAATTCATGCGGATGACCACTTTTCCCTTCCGTATGATCGATCCCCAACTCGCACATTTGTAGAAAACTCCTTCATTCAATAGTAACGACATAGACTGAACATTATGTGTGTTTTTTTTTTCACCACTCTTACATCATTTATTAAGCCTTTACAGTCAGACCTGCGTCAGATGTCTCCCACTCATTTTCGTAAGTAACACAGCACGTTCAGTTAGCAGTAGCATAGTATAAAACTTAACCGAAAAAACAAGTTCATAGCGCCAACAGAACAGACAGCGAACAAAAGAAAAGAATAACCCATCGCTGTAGCACAGTGGCTCTGGCGTTGTGCTGCTGAGCTCGAGGTTGCGAGTTCGATCCGGGCGCCGCGTTCCGATGGGGGCGGAATGCGAAAATGCTCGTGTACCGTGCATTGGCCGCACGTTAAAGAACACGAGGTTATCAAAATTACTCCGTAGCCCCCATTACGGCGGGCCTCATAATCAAATCATGGTTTTGGGACACGGAACCCCGTCATTTTGTTTATTATTTCTTAAGCAGCGGTTTTTCCCGAGCCCGATGCGTTATCTACCGAGCCATCGCACCGCTGAAGCTTTACAGCACGCGCGCCACACGCTCCAGAATTGATGGCGTCCCTGCTTGTATGTACCTCGCATGCGACACCACTCACTGGGGTCACATAGAATAGCTGGTGAGCGTTCCCAGCGCAGCTTTCAACATTGCTGTCGTTCTAAGCGTTTCTCTCGCAAAAGTAGTTCAACGAAATAATGCTACAATGGTGCCACAATACCCCGCCGCCGCAATTTCGGAAGCTCTCTCTACGTATGTGGTGTCTCCGCCTTGAGAGTGCAACAACATTTTCGAAAACATTTTGTTATCGTATGATAATTATCTTCCCCTTATTGCATGCTCAATAGCTTTGTGCTACATACTAGTATTATGGTGGTTTGTTTTAGCTGTTTTCCGCTTACGTGCTTTTCGGTTCTCGGTTTGTACCCGCCCCCCCCCCCTTCACTCAATAGTCTTTCGGGAGCCAGTTGATATACTCTAAATAGATAAATAGTTTCACCTGAGCTAGTTCCTCTAGGATTACCGCAGCGTATCGCTTTAACTTATACGGAGGAACGTAGAGGAAGTCTGGCGAAACATGATTGCGTCGTGTGGCCTTTTATATCCTGCCCGTAAATTAAGTTTATATGCTATAGTAATTGATACTGAAAGTTAGTCAGCGACGACCTGAAGCTGCAAATCGACCACCAATAGCACGTACGTCTGTTGCACCGTGCACAAGAGGTATTCGATCTTGCTTTCGCAAAACCTCTCAACAGAAGCTTTGTGCGAAAAGCCTTTGGTTTTTTTTTTAGTGCAACTGATCCGGCTGCAATCCGGCTGTCGTGAAACAAATCTGGCTGCCGTGATGAGTGTCTTGCGCAGGCTCACACATTTGTGTGTTTGTGGTACTCCCAGAATGAAAAGGGGAAAAAACGAAGTCTGAAATCTGCGCCCATGATGGGATTACGATCACTTTTTCGGGAACGTTTGAAACGACCACGCATTTCGCAATTGGAGCCTACACGGAACGTGAGCCGCATAGCAACGTCAACATTGAAGAACGCTGTCCGCTTCTGCATTCGCGAAACGTTCGCCTGTCTTCTCAACGACACACAAAATTGCGCAAAGATTTCAACAGCGCTTTCTTTTACTTCCGAAATTCCTTAGCGTAGCTTAGGTTTCTACATTGTTTCTTTCGGGTGCCCTTCTACCTATGCTTCAGCTATGTCTTGGAACACTTTCCTTGTAGAAGCATTTTGTCAGAAATCAACCAGACCTGGGAATTTATTTAGTTGCTGCTGCAGAGTAGACATTATTTCCCCCACTGGCAAAAGCAAATCGATCCAATTAATATCGGTTTCTCCTCCCACCACTCCACAGAGAAGTAAGTAAACACTCAGCTAACGAGTTAATCAGTGATTGTTGAACAAATTTAATTGCCTGCCCATGCAAACACAGCGTCGCCTTTAAAAGCACACTCTTTGTATAGCAAAGTGTTTACTTTAAGGAATTGCTTCATTGATAATCTTAGCCTCTCCGTCAACATATTACAGTTTGTACAATACTAGAGCACTTAAGTGTGTGGCAGCAGCGACGCCGGCAGCGCCTTCGTGGGACGTATTATTCAACCCCAAGGCGTTGGAAACGTGTTTTGCACTTACTTTGCGCTGTTGTTCTTTCATATTACCAAAAATCTAAGGAGAAGTTGGCTATATGCAATAATTCACGTTTACTATATTGATTGAAAACGAGCGGGGAGAGATGGAGCAGGTGTCTTTAGGCACCGGTAATTTTACAAGATGAAAGAGAGATAAGCAAAATGTCAGTCTGCAAAAGATGTAGCAAAACTTGACTATCTCACGCACGGAGTGTGTCTATTTGCTGCCGCACTGCGTCACAAGGGATGTCACTAGAAATCCTCATCATCATGCATCCATTCTTCCAGCATTCTTACTAAACTTTTCCAATATTTTCGCTTCTGTGCTCAGTATATCTGCAATAAAAATTCAAGGGGCACTTGGCGACCACCGACCGCGCGATTCTTTGACATTGCGCCAGAGTGCAAGATCGTGGGTTCGACTACCACCCTCGACCGAGTGCCTTAAATAACTCCACCTTATTTCACAGTGCCCTAATAAATTCCGCCTTAATTAACACGAAAGGTCACGGGTTAGTAGCCTTTTTGGACCATCGTGTGGTCACACCGACGCCAGATTTTCTGCCTCATGAGCCATCCAATCATTTCACATAAACAATGCAGGGCTGTTTCAACTCACGCAGGCAAGACGGCTTCGTTCCGTTCCATCTGCCCTCGGGCCCGCAGATTCGTCGCGGCTGTCCCACCAGGGTGTAGTTGGTGTCGCACACGTACTCCACCGTTGCGTTGTACGTCGTGCGTCCATGCAGCATCACGATACGGCCGCTGTCCACGGGATCCGGAGCACCGCAGTCCAGGTCTGCAGGGGGAGAGCAGTGTCGACTTAGTGAAACTCACGGCGTCGTGTTAAGATATGGCTTCACTCGCAGAAATAAGCGCGCCCCGCGAAAGGCACTCTCGCGGCAAGAATTTTCTAACATAACAGCTTGGGCTTGTTGATATATTCCATCCTGGTGTTAACAGCGCTAAACGTAGACGGGACACGAGACGAGAAGACGGCACCACAAGCGCTGCCGAAATAAGCGCGCCGCCTTGCGCGGGCTCATTTCCGCAAGTGAGGACCTACCTTTATGCTGTGCATGACCACAAACAGGATATTGAGCCGCAAAACAAAAACGAACGTTACACATAAACTAAACCAACACGGTACAGTGTTTTTCACTTCATAACGAAGCCAAAATTCAAAAATAATGGTCGTCACTTAAGGTTCACCATTTTCCCTGGATCTGTCCTGTCTGCACTGCGTGAACCTGTGGGGTACTTACGTAAATGTACACAAGTTTCTTGTCAAGTTAAAATTGGCAGTACAGGTATTGCGGTATTTAATGTGGCCCGTCGGGAAGCAGGCGTGAGAGTAATAAAACTCGAATGTTTGAAGCTAGTGGCCGTCCACTAGCTCTGCGCTTGTGAAATGCCTGCATAATCGTTGAGATAGTACAGCAGTTCCAGGCTACATCACTTTTGATCACACTATAGTAGATGCAATGAAAATTAGGTATGGCTTCTGACTTCTTACTTCTCAGGTGTGCTCTCACAGTGTCTTTTTTTACCTCAATTGATGTCATAGCGCGGAATTGACGTGGACAAGAAAGACGACAGGACGTGCGCCGTATTTCTTGTTCGTGTCGATCAAGCACTATGATTTTAATTGATGCAGCTAACCAACTAGCCCAAACATCTGCACTCCTTGATTTTTTACCTGCTACAGGCATGCAGAGGTCACACGAATCAGCAGCTGCACCAGTTCAAACCCATTTGAGGTCTTTATTTGTTCATATAAATCATTTATTATACATATTTCCCTTGTTTTTTGAAGTCATTCTGACACGATTAACAAATCACCTAGAAAAGCTTACCCCTATGTTAGAAGTATTCACAGGCTCTTTGTTTGAACGTTTCCCTCAACTGGTTAAAATCGCGCGTCACTAAAGGCCACAGAGATCTCGCAAAAATATAATTTCTAAAAACACGACTACTAAACGCAGAGAAAAATGTAGACGTCTGTATTAATATCTGCCTTTGCTAGCAAATGCTAGTATGAACGATTGACGATTCCGCGATTAAATTAAATGATGAGGTAGGCACAATTTCGTGCTTTGGACACCTGCATCCACATGTAATTCCCAGCACTGCAGAAATTTTTATTTCACTTTGCGAATTTATCTTGGTAACTGTACGAGAAAAACTTAAAATGTTCAAGGTCGTGGTCATGGTGTTAGATTAGGGGCGCTATAACGTAAAACTATTCCAAACTTTTCTATTCCAATTCTGCTATCAACCCTCCGCGATTGGTCAAAAACTTTTTTCGACCACCCCCATTTCACCTGTCTGTCACGCGACGTTACAAAAACCGCAATACCGCCCCATCTGATATGATGTGTGCACACTGATTGTGCATCATTTGACAGAAAAAAAAAAACAGTTATTTCTGATTCGACCCCTTTTCGCCATTAGCCCTCTGCTATTGCTAAAAAGTTTTCGGGCTGCACCCACTTCACCTGCCTGTCACGCGACGTCACAAAACCGCACGAACTCACCGCGTCAAAGTGACGTGTACGCGATAAAGATGCATTAATATGCCGAACAAAACTGAATTTTTTTCGGAATAGCCGCAGGCTGCCCCGTTCCGAAAGGAATAAAAGATAGCTGCCGCCGATCGCTGAGACGCTGGCTACTCGCACCTGCCGGAGAGCATGGGTGTATTTGCGTATAATAAAACTTCTTGCGTGACCGTGTAACGTTTTTAAGCACTTTCGACACGTTTAATACCTCATTCTGCCAACTCTTCTTTGCTGAGGGTCAATTTTAGCGTCATTTCTAAGCTTCCGTTGCATGCCGCCGCGATTTTCGACCAGCCACCACAAGCTAAGTAAGGGAAAGCCGACCAATCGCAGACGCCGGCACCACCCTCTTCATCCGGTTATCGGTTTTCAGTGCACTGGCTCTGCCCCAGTGAATCCCTCTCCACTTGAGCGTTCTCCTCGCCTCTTGTCAGCCAATTAGATACAACAAGCCGCTCAGTGTAGGCAATGTTATTCGTTTTTCAAGCAAACAAAATGGACCTCCTATGAACGAGGAGAGCGTTTGATAGGTCTGTTCAGACAACCCTATGGGTGACCGCCCGGTGCTTGCGTCGGTGGTTACGCAAATTTGCCGTCAGGAAATTGGAATAGAAACATATTGGAATAGTTTTACGTTATAGGGCCCTAGGTTAACACCATGGTCGTGGCACACCACGTAAAGTACCTTGAACCACAAGTACCAAGAGCACCATAACCTTGAACAATACATCGAACATGGTATGGTACAGTGTATAAAGAGCAGTAAATTATTCTTGTTCACGATGACGTCGGAACACAAGATCCTGGGCGAATATAATTTATTAAACTACTGGCTAACAGTAGGGCGCGTGTCAGCGGCACTCAAGTTGGTTGCTGTTGTTGAGATAGCAGGCCAGCGCCTTCCGAACCGTCTTGTTCGTCGCCGGATGTCTGGCACTCAACGCCTGCTGCAAACAGAATTACAGCAATACAATACTGAGAGTAGCTGTGGCTGCATATTCTGACCTTCCAGATTCCGAACTACACAAATCCTTCAATGTCATCGCGGTGCATAAGACCATGGATCATGAATGTTGTCAATATCGACATCTACCATAGAGAAAAACGGACTGATATGGGCATAATTCTGCGAGCATATTTAAATCGTCCCTATGATTTAGCGCTAAAAAATTTGCGAACGATCTCGCGGCATTGGATTTTCTGATAAGCAGAAAAGCATGTAAGCAGACGCTGGTGGATGTTTACTTTTCCGGAGAAGCAAGCGCATCAAAAGCAGCACCTACATATTGGAAGAGGGGTGTGACGACGTTTTAAATGATAATTTATCTTAACTCTGCTGGTGGAGAAAAGTTATACAGAAAGAAATCTACACGAGCTTCGTGGAATGCAAATTCGCAGTTGATTACAAATCGGCTTAGCTTGAGAGGTAAGCCGGGCATTAATTACTCTAAGAGTACAGCGATATACTTTCGAACTCAGATAAGCAGTAGGGTAACCAATAGCCAGCGTGAGACCACATTATTCGACAACTGGCAGCAAAGCGAAGCAATCTTGCCGCATAATAAATTAGCCAGAAATTGACTAGGCATAGAAGGCCTTTCGTGAAAGTTCATTGTTCATACCCCTCTGTAATAATTTTGTGTAAATGCATTCGCTTGATAAGCGGTGCTTCAACGGTCATCAATAACTTCTTATCATAGCTCGAAAAGAAGGAACAGCAGTGGAACTTCTCACAAAAAAAAAAGTTTGTAAGCTCCCCTCGCCTTTTGTAATAACGACTTCGCCTGGCCTCACAAAATTCTGCTATCCTTGTCTTCAATGACTTTCCGATGAAGGACCATGAAAATGAAAAACGTGTTCTTTCGTGGCACGAGTAAAAATAAACATACGCCACCGCGAGATAAATATGACGGAAAAAGAGAAATGTAGTGTGCTCCACTACATGGTGAAAAGCACTACCTTTTTGCCCTAGCTGTTTTCACTAACTTCAGCTTCATGTTCAAGTGAAACCTCACGTCTATAGATCCCAACTTTAAGCATTTGCTTTACGTTGAGCATTAACTTTCCATCTCAAATGCAGTGCGTCGTTATCACGTTCGCCAGGTCTTCCACGAGTTTTCAGAATTCGCCTCCCGTACAAAAGAGAGCCGCTTCGTCGTACCTCCTCTGAATTCATAAGGTTCAATAGCGCACTTAGGCTGCCTTTATCGCTTTCTCACTGGGCTGAGTTCCCAATGGTATGTCCCTTATTTCACTTCCTCGAAAATATTCTGTTCCTGCTTACACTTATCAGTGATAAACGTGCCCGAAATCGAGATATCAAATACTAAAAAGAAGCGTAGCGAAGGAAGTATTGCTTTTAATTAGGTCGGACAAAGAGCGACTTTTCTCAACACATTATATCTCACTAGCCAACCGGGAATAGGTTCCTTCTTTGAGTGGTGGTTATTGATCCGTAACGTGGTCATTTGTGTATGTTTAGGCTTCGTTTTACCTAGTCTGCCTTACGACAAACAGTAAAGCTTATTCGGAAAATAACGGCGTTATTATTAGCCGGTAATCCACGCTAATCTCTCGCTGCAGGTCGACATAAAACCAAACTTATTTACTTTGTCAATTTGCCAATGTTAAATACAAATGTTACAAATGATATTATAATGCACACACTAATTCTAGACCTTTACAAGCTAGCTCATCAAAAAAAAATAATTTTGAAGAAACAACTGGCAATAACTGTCAATGCAAACGAATAACTAAAGTTTAGAAGAGTTAACTGCTGTGCTAGTTGGTGATCTTGTATACTGAAAAGATTTTGCACCAAAAAACAACACACACAAGACGACGACAGAGTTGAAGTCGCGGCCGTGGTGTCGTCGTCTTTCTTGTGTGTGTTGTTTCTTGGCGCAATATCTTTTCAGTATGGAATAACTAAAGGCTTCTGAAAAGCCATTTGCTTTAGTAATGGAATGATGCGCTCGATGGCATATATTTGTCAGAGTGAGGATATTTATGTACTGTTTGCTTTTTGATTGCCTAATTCCGTAGGGCGCACAGCCATTGATCAAAACATATGTAGCGTTTTAGTAGAGCTGGCAGTATGCCTAACCCTCACTGTGACAAGGTTCCTCACTCTGACAAATATACGCCTCACATGTGTGTTGCAACGAGTGATGCGAGCGTCAGCACAGAAGTCAACTGCCTCCTCAAAACCTTCAAACGCCCCAAAGCTCTCGCTGCTGAGAGAGAGAGAGAGAAGAAACTTTATTATAAAGTGAAAGGATTTATGTGGTTGGGGCCCTCAGTCCAGGGCCCCAATGGCTGTCGCCACCGCTCGTGCTCGTCGTATCAGGGCCAGCCAGACCTGAGGCTCGGAGCGACGGAGGATTGCCTCCCACTGCGCATATGTTGGTTGGGGGGATTGTAGAAGAGGGATATCCTTAGGTGGTTTTTGGCACTCAATCGTGACGTGGAACGTCGTCGGTGGTGCACCGCACCCTGGGCAGGTGGTGGGATATAAGGTTGGGGAGAGTTTGTTGAGAAAGAGGAGGTTCGGATACGAGTTGGTTTGAAGCCGTCGCAGTGATACGGCTTCATCCCGGGAGAAAGATTTGGGAGGTGGGTGATATTGCAAGCGCCCTAGTCTGTAAAAGTCTAGAGTGTCCCGGTATGTGTTGGGCAAATTCTGGGAGGCTTGATATGGGTTGCTCGCCTCACTGCCAGGTGCCCGGCAGGTTAGCTCTCGGGCAGCCGCATGAGCGCGGTCATTACCCGACAGTGAGGCATGAGCAGGGGTCCAAATCAGCCTGATGCGTGGTACTGAGGGATCTGGAATGGCGGGGAGCTTACGTGTGCTGGTGAGAGCGCGATTGGCTTCCTGAGGAATATGACCCCTGAGGTAGGCTCGACATGCGTCTTGTGAGTCTGTAATGATGATGTGGTCGTGGTTTGGGGATCTTTCCATGTGACCGACGATGTGGTTGAAAGCGAGTGCTATGGCCAACGTTTCCCCTGTGAGCGTAGCTTTGGTTTGGACGCTACACGAGGTGACGATATTACCTTGATCGTCCGCCACCACCGACACTTGTCTTTCTTTGTTTCTGGTCGCAAGAGCATAGTGGGCAGCGTCGGTATAATAGACGGTGCCCTCCGGCTGGGCGTTGAGGAGTTTCCGGAGGTATCTAACACGTGCATCCCGGCGACCATTATGATGCTCTGGATGCATATTGCGCGGTATGGGCGCTATGGTGAGTAAGGTTCGGATGTTTGATGGGACTGGGACATGCTCTCGCGTAGAGGGTGAATGCTGTGGGTAGCCCAGCCGTGCGAGCAAATGCCTGCCTGTAGGGGTCAGTCTCAATCGCTCGAGTTGTGCCATTCTGTGCGCTTCGATGTGTTCCTCGATGGTATTGTGTACCCCGAGAGCAAGTAGTCGTTCCGTAGAAGCATATACAGGAATTCCGAGTGCTTGTTTGACGGCTCTTCTAATAATTGTGTTTATACGGTTGGTCTGAGAGAGCGTCAGGTTGTGGTATGGGAGGTGATAGGTTAGCCGGCTGATAATGCATGCCTTGACCAACCGCAGCATATCGGCTTCCTTGAGTCCTGAGCGGCGGTTACTAACGCGCCTCATCATACCGATAATTTGCTCGCACTGTCGACCAAGGAGATCTACCGTGAAGTGAGCTTTGGCGTTGGATTGTAGGTGATAACCAAGGATTCGGACCCTTTGTGCAGTGGGAATTGGTATGCCTTGTATTCTCACTTCAATCACTGGAATTGGCGTTTCATAGCTGCTTAGCGGTCGGATTAGTAATAGTTCTGATTTATTTGGTGCACATTCAAGGTCTCCAGTCGCGAGGTATGCCTGCACTATATCCACCGCCGTCTGTAGGCGGTCCTGAATGTCTCCATCCGAGCCGGTACACGTCCAGAGAGTCAGATCGTCAGCATATATCGCGTGGTATAGCCCCTCAACCTTCTCCAGTAACTGGGGTAGTCTCGCCATAGCTATGTTGAATAGCGTCGGCGAGAGCACCGACCCCTGAGGTGTCCCCGCTCCGGTAACTTTAATGTCTGTTGACCGATATGGGCCCATTCCCACTGTGGCTACACGGTCCTTGAGAAAGGCTCGCACGTAATTGTACATACGGGAGCCACAGTGGGAGTGGGCCAGGTTCTCAAGGATGAGACCATGGGAAACGTTATCGAATGCTCCTTTGACATCAAGCGCCAAAAGAGCTCTCGTCTGAGCCCTGATGGGGGGGTCAACGAGGTCCTCTTTTATCTGAAGAAGAACATCGTGAGCGGACAAATGGGGGCGAAATCCAAACTGTGTGTGGGAAAAGAAATTTTGCATCTCCAAGAAAGGTTGAAGCCGTTGTAGGATTACATACTCAAGCAGCTTTCCGATGCACGATGTGAGGGAAATCGGCCGTAAATTTTGGATCGACAGGGGTTTTCCGGGCTTGAGCATGAAAGTGATTTCGGCACGTCGCCATTCTAGAGGAAGAGTGCCGGCGTGCCAGTGCTGATTGTACATAGCACAGAGCGTTTCCAGGCCCTCATCCGGGAGATTTCGCAGTAGAGTATAGCGTATCCCGTCCTCTCCGGGTGCGGTGTTCCTATGAATGTCTGCGAGTGCGGCTTTGATTTCTTGGACAGTTATGTCAGTGCCTAGCGGGTCACTTTCTTCTCTATACGGATAGTCCGGATAGCTTGGCTTAGAGCCACGGGAGAGATACCTTTGTTCAAGGTCCTTCAGGAGCTGGTCTCCGTCTCCTCCGTACTGGTGGAGGAAAATTTGAAGCTGCCGGTTTTTATGGGATGTCGTGTTTGTCGGATTTATTAGCGACCGAAGGATTGCCCACGTTCTCGCGGTGCCCAGCGTACCACTTAGCTTACCACAAAACGTTTGCCAGTTAGCACTGGTTAGCTGGTCTGCGTATTCCTGAGCTGCTCTCGTAATTTGGGATATTCTGCAGCGCAATTTTCGATTGAACTTTTGCCGTTTCCATCGCTTCGTGAGACCTCGGCGCGCGTCCCACAGATGTAGGAGATGCGGGTCAACCTCGGGGGTCTCTGTCGTCGTGGTTATGCGGCTAGTCGTTTTGTTTAGATCATTGCGTAAATCACTGAGCCAACTGGCATAAGTTTTGGGGCTGTCATCTCCTGAGGCTCGATCCTTACGGATTACGCGAAGTTTGGTCCAATTTGTGATGCAAATTTTCTTTTCAGGGCGTTTGTAACTTGTGTGATTGATGCGGATGATGAGAATATGGTGATCGCTACCCAGCGTCTCGCCAGTGTTCAGCCACTCGCCCTGGACCCCCCTGGTGAAAGTGAGATCCGGGCAAGTGTCTCTCTCGACGCTATTTCCCTGACGACTAGGCTGGGTATGATCTGTTATGAGGGTGAATCGGTGATTATGTGTGAGGTCCCAAAGCCGGGTGCCCTTTGGTGTGTTACTGCGATAGCCCCAGGCCACGTGTGCGGCATTGAAGTCACCGCACACTACGGAAACCGGGCCCAACTTGATGAGTTCCAAGAGTAGATACTGAAAATTGTCCCACCGAGCCCGAGGTGCACTGTATACATTTAAGATGTACAGGCTATTTTGTCTCGTGTCCGCGGGGACAACCTCGATGATTTGATGAGGGATATCTGACGTGAGAGTACTATGGGTATATGTGAGTTTCCTGGACACAAGCGCGCACACTTTCGCCTCGTCCGAGCCCCTAATGGCCTCGTAGCCACTGATAGTTACAAGGGTGGCGCCCGGCTCTTGGAGAAGTATGATGTCCGGCGGTTCTGACGATGCGGCAACGTACTGTTGCAGCGAGCCCCGTTTAGAACGGTACCCCCTGCAATTCCACTGCCACATCGTCAGTCCCGCCGTTCTATTTTGCATTTGCAATGCAGGCGCCATCATTCTGTAGCTGGGCTGGGCGAACGTACGGGTGAGCGCGCTCGCTTGTCGCTAGTGACGCCGCTGAGGTTGGTGTAGCGCGTGCGACTAGTGAAGATGAGGAGGAGGAGGATGATTTAGGGGGAAGGGGTTGTGCCGTGAGCTCTCTCACGCTCTGCTTGAGTTCGTTAGTAATTTCATGCAGCATTGGTTTCAGCACGGTGGTTTGGAAGTCTACAAAGGCGGCTCGGATCATTTCCTTAACCTCCGTGAGAATGCTTTCTCGCATCTCCTGTATAGCTCGGTGTAATTCTCTTCGAAGCTCCTGCTGGAGGTCGCGGCACAATGAAGTTGTGGACTGGGGAGGGATCTTCGCGCGAGGCGCCTGGGATTGGGATTGAGTTTGTGGTAGGGTCTGAGGTTCGGATGAGTGTGAGGGAGATTTGCGCAGTGAAGGTGGCGGGCCCTCCGCCCAACTTACCCCTTTAGGTCCGGCTGGCCCTTCGGGCGTTACTAATGGTAGCTGTTGCGGTAGTGGTGGCGGCTTCTTCTTGGCCGGTGGTGGTGCCACTGGTGGTGGTGACGTCGGTGGTGATGAGGATGATGATGACGATGGTGGCGGTACCCGCTCGCGGTTCTTAGAACACTCGCAGGGGCCTCGGCTCCGAGATCGTGACCGGGATCGGGACCGAGATCGGGAACGGGACCGCGATCGGCTTCGTCGCTCTCCAGATTGGGCCATAGGACGATGCTGTTGCCGTTTTTGTTTCTCGAGTTCCTGGCGCACTCGTTGCTTGTTGGGTGGCTTTCGTGCCCGGCCCGGACAGCTGGGATCGGTTGTCGGATGATCCCCTTTGCACGTCAGGCACCGGGGCTGGCACTGGTGAGGTTCGGTGGTGGATGGGTTTTCAGTCCCACATGTGGTGCAGCGCTTGATGCTTGGCGTGGGGCAGACGTCCGCACGGTGGCCCACTGTGAGGCATACGCTGCATACCTGGGCCCTCGGGGTGTGTATGTAGCATCGGTACTCGGCCCCATAATACCTAACGTAGCGCGGTACCCTGAGGCCAGCAAATGTTATGATGGCCGTGGTTGTTCGCCCCATCATGCGAGCATGGAGGATTTCCACCCCAGGTGCCAACAGGTGGTCTAAAAGTTCGGTTGATGTAGTCCCTGTGTCGGGACCCGTGATGACTCCTTTGCAGGAATTATCGGGGGAGGCGATGTATGTTGAGATGGGGTAGCGTCGCGGGCCAAGTGCAAGCGATGTCATCTTGTTAAGGCTGGTCGCTATTCTTTCACTTGGCGTGCTGATGAGGGCGATGTTTTGGGCACGTTGAACACGTAGGTGAAGTTCGTCGACCTCTTGTTCCTTGAGGCGCGCCTCGATGCCGACGGCGCGAGTCAGAGTGTGGCGAGGCCACTCACCGAATGTGAGACCGTTTCTCGGGCGCAGGATGACTTTAAAATCGTCAATGGGCAGAGGTGGTGGTCTCTGGGGTCGTCGTGGTACAGTTTGGTTCGAATGCTGCGTCTCTTGGCGGCGGGCTGCTGGGTCAGACGTATCGTCGGCGCGGCGTCTCCGCCGGCCGCGAGCAGTGAGCCATGATCCATCCGCCGGGTCTTCTGGATATCCTTCTGTTGCTGGATCATCGCCGTTGGTAGCTTCCACATCCATGATCGTGGTCAACGGGTTTTCGCGGTGCTGGACAAGGTCGGCAGTCCCCGGACGCCGATCCTGACCACGCTGAGGCTTAGCTTGAGCACTACGGCTCAGAGACGCCGCGAGCGTCCCTGCGGCATCGGTGGTGATCTTGTCGTCGCCGTGGAAGGTCGCAGCAAGCGTTCGTTGTCGTGCTCGGAATAGGGCGAGGTAGCGAGGAAAAGCGCGTGAGACGCTGTAGCGTCTGCTGCTGACGCAGGAGCTCCAAACCTGACGTCCGCACACGACGGTAGCTCCGAGTGGACTCCTCGCTGCTGAGAGACAGTTACTGCGCTGCACTTTACCCCAACCTTTCCTTCCCATCATCAAGAATCTCCTTCTCTCTCTCTCTCTCTCTCTCTCTCTCTCTCTATGGCTTGTGCGTCTCCAAAAGCTATAACAGTCGGCGTTGGAGGACGAAGGCACCCATCAACTCTGGGCGTTGAAAGTCCAATCACCACCAACTTCCGACCAGCAGCCACAGGTCATTATCCATCCACTTCGAAAACGGACTAAAGGGCCATGTGGAAAGCTATTTGCTTTAAAAAACTTGCGGCGTTGGAAAAAACAGAGAAAGCTATTGGACACAATGGCGCTATCGAATGCTAATTGACCGTTTCAATATTCATGTGCATCTGTCACTTTTTCCTTTTTTTTCTTGCTTCTTTTAGTTCATATCATGCTAGCAGTGGCGCAACTAGAAGTCTAGTTATTAGCCGTTAATCCTATAGCCCCCATGTTTTACATGCAAATCATATCAAACAGTTCAGAATTTTATGCAGTCCGCGTGAGGCCGCCAGCGGTGTGCGCGTTAGGTGAAGAGTGGTAAAAGTTAATTTATGACTGCAACAGCAGTCTAATTACGAGTTTTCTTTGTAAACAACTGCATGTTCTCTGCTGTGTCACGGCGCTTGCATACGTCTATCAGCTTTCTACAAAGCAACATTTCATCACGGTTTCTTTATGAAAAACTCCAGACTACGCCAAATCTACCAATGCGTGCTTACTGATATTGCACACTAAATGGAATTTTGTTATACTTTGCTTTCGCAGTGTACAGATACATTCAGACGTACGTTATTCATACAGATACATTACGTTACAGATACAGGTACATACAGATACGTTATTGTACAGATACATTCAGACGTTATTCAGGGAAGACAAGCTCTTCTGACAGCACAATGATTCTTAGATATCGTTATTTGTTCACGTATGTAGCACTCCTATTTCCGCTAATTTTCATAAAGGTTATTTTAATTATTTATTTAACAATACTGTGAACCCCCTTGCGAGGGTCCTTACAGAGAGGGTTACGAAAAAATATAAAAGAAAAGAACATGTGCAATAATCACAAACACAGAATACATCGGAATCAAGCGGCGCACTAGCACAGATAGTCATCCAGACTTATTCCACATTTCAATCACGTTGGGGAAGAAGGAGTGCCTGAATTTATTAGTATGAGCGGTAAAAGCTTGGATAGATCGATTATGGCTGTTTCTGGAGCTCCGTTTTCCGTTTGATTACATAGAAGTTAATATAGAATAATTTATAAAACAGCGGTGACGGTTAAATCGTCCGAGGAGGCCAAGCAAGAAACACGATATTAACTGGAGAAGCCCTGATTCAACCAGTGATAGTGTCTTCAAATATGACTGTCGTATATGCGATTGAACTCTTGTCTTATCTCCTGATACGAGTGCGTACTGCGCATCTCCTCAACGCTGTTTACTTTGTTATATCCAGGTTTACATCTCGTTACTCCGCATTATGTATTCTCGCTGCCAGTAACGAACACCCAGACGCAAGTCTGCCCAGCCTGCGCAGGCAAACGACTTCCAGTTGCTACCTCGTAACCCAGCAATTACTAACCAAACCTGCCGCGAATGGTTCACGTAGCGAGCCATAAACAAATATACCACTCTAGTCAGCCATCAGAGGACCTTAATGAGCACAGAACGTTGTAGCGCCAATGCGAAGAATAAGCGAGACAAGCCTCAACGTTGATGCTAGTTCGACGATGAACGCGAGAAAGCTCGCGCCGAAATTACTCACACTTGCACAGCGGGGCACTACCGGTCCAAAATCCTGACGTGGCGCACTTCCGGGAGCCACTTCCGACCAGCAGGCTTCCGGTGGGACACTCGTAGACCACTTCCTGTCCCACCCGATAGTCTCGACCCGTCGTGGTGGAGTTTTCTTCCCGGTCCGGGCTTCCGCAATTCGACGGGTCTGCGTAATCGCGCGTAAACAGAAAAAAAAAACATTCTTAATAAGTCTGCGCTTGGCTCGTGACGCCTTTGTCGCTTTGCGTGCGGCTAAACACAAAAACAAAAAGGAAGTTCGGCGGTCATTATGTTCCGCTCAGCGGCGCAGAGCTTTATGCATGGGTGAGCGTAGAAACAAGTCGCCGAATCGTCGTCGCCACGACAAATATCGATCGTTCACCGGGGCATATTTGTTAGCATAAATGTGAGCGCCAAAAAGACATAAGAAAACAAAAAGAAAGGGTGTGCCTTTTCACCAAGACCTTCTTGCGAATATGGGAGCATCCGAAATCGAGCTGACGTTATAAATCCTGTAGGCACTTATAATAACTGCTGTAACCTATTAGATAGCACTACGCAGCCATTTGAAGATGCACAAGCCGCTCCAAAAAGCAAAATCAACTTTATGAATGAACTTGGACAAGCCGTTTACACAAGCGCAGAAGCTGCTTCGACACTGTTCTGATGAAATACGCTCACAGCGTGGATAATCAGCTCGTTAGCACCTCTCAGGCTAGTACGCCCTATTTAAGCGGTTCTTACGTACACGGTGTTAGGAATGGCCGTACGGGGGTGGCAACGTGGCAGCTTTCAGCCCGCTGCGCGTGTTCCAACCCCCCCAGACGAGGCGCCTTCTGAGAACTACGGATGACAGGCGGCCACGTGGAGCGCGGGCAGCTCTGGAATGTGGTGCGCCGCCGCGCCACCCGGGACGGCGCAAAGTTCTACGAGGCCCTCGGTCGACGACACCGCGGGTTATACCGAGAGTTCTACAAAGCCCTCGAACGCGTTAGCCTTTGTGTGTGTAGGCTCGAACGTGTTAGCCTTTGTGTGTGTGGGCTGTACTGCGGGGCGGCGGCAAGTTTACCATGATTGGACGCACATTCCCGACCATTCGTGCTCCGTCCACGCCGAACGATGACGTCGAACTATGACGTCAAGCGGAGGCTTATAAGCAGCGTTTGCAGACTGCTAGAGTGCTCGTGCTCGTGTCGTGCTCGTCGTAAGGAGCTGAGTGCTCGATGTTATGCTGAAAATGTAGTAGTGAGCTGTGTGCTCGAATGCTGTTTTGCTGAATGTTAATCTTGCGGGCTCCATATGGGAGTCGCGCAAGACAACCAATGTACCTCATGTTATAAAATGTAAATGCTGCCATTAAATCCTGCGCGCCTAGTCCTGCGGCCCCAAGTTTCTCCGATCGTCCTACAAGTACGACCGCTCCAACTCCGACGAATCTGACAACTGAATGGCAGCGGAGGGATCCGACTACGGCTCCTAGATCGGCCTACGACTCGGGAGACAACAACGGCAGCTGACGGACGTTGGCACATGGTGACCGACCGGCATCCTGATCAAGTTGGAGGCGACTTGGGCGACCACCTCTTGCAACTGACTGGATACGGCGGGGAAGGACTGGTGATATGGTGCTGCTTCAGTGGGTAAGCGTTTGGTTTTAGCTGTAAGATTTACCAGGCTTCAATTTCCCTGTGTTTTTGGATTTGATTCGCTGGGGATCTTTTACTTGTATTTTGATTCGCGTGGGTATCGCAACAAGTATTGTGTGACAGCAGAACCAAAGCTTAAAGTAGCGACCATGGTCCTAATGTGTTTGACGAGAGCTGACCTGTTGTGGTTGTGTGAGGAGATCGAGGTAAACGTAGAGGAGGACTTGACGGAAGCAGAAATTCGTAAGGCAATTCTAGAAAGCAACAATGATTCAAAATTCATAGAACAAATGGGCAAACGAATTCTAAGCAAAAAGCGGGAACAGGAAGAATTTAAGCAAGAACAGGAAGAAGCTAGGCAGGAACTGAAAAGCATTTCACAGGGAAAAGGCCTAACAGAAGTAAGAAGGCAGTACATTGAGGCATTGAACATAAAGATTGAAGGTTTCGAGCAGTTAATCGAACAAAGTCAACAGCGGCTTGAAAAATCTGTAGGCTGGACGCAGCGAAAATGGCAGGATTTCGACAGCAGATTTCAGTCGAAAGCCGAGAGTAGTAGTACCTGTGAGAATAGCAGCACATTCATAAGTGAACTCGAAGTGCTAGCAGCTAGCAATGCCTTAGTGGCAGCAGAGGCCGTTAACGGCCAGAGTGAGAGCGACGAGGTGCTGTGCCAACAGAGGACTGTAGAGACAGCTAGGCCAGCTGCGAACAAATTGGCACAGTTACCGCGTGTGTGCGTCGCATCTCATGGTATCAAGGTCGTTAGCGAGGTACAGGGTACTGTTGTCTTGACAGACGCGAGCACCCATGTCGAGTCAGATCTGCGTGCAGAAGAGAAGTGCCAGCTGGACGGTGCAGTTGAGAGTAGTTCTCGGGATGGCGAGCTCCGTAGCTCACGAGAGAACAACTGCATTGTCCAGGGATCGGTGCGGCTCTCCGCCAGTCTAGGTAGCCTAGAGAGGGATGATTCAGTTATTAATCATTCGGACTGTGCGCGTGAGACAGCGATCGATACCGACGGGCTGTGTGCCGATGCACAGCGTGCGCTGGGCAATGTAGTAGAGGGCAGTTCGCAAGAGTGCGAGTTGTCTAACTCGAGTAAAGCCTGCTGCATTGTGCCAGAGTCGGTTGAGCTGTCCGCCAGTCGAGGCAGAGATAATGTTGATTTAAATGAAAATCAATCAGACTGTGCGGGTAAGAGACCGATCTGGGCCGACGAGATGTGTAACGGCCAGCACGAGGCGCGAGATGACGGCATGAAAGAGAGTTCGAGGAGGAAGCGCCGCAGAAAGAAGCGCCGAAAAGATCGGAATGCGGTGACTAATGTAGCGAAGCCAAAGACGTCGACAAGCGCGAGAAGGCAGGGCGCGGAGAAAAGAAAGGTGCGGTCGTCACGGACGATGTTGACGCATCGAACAAGTTCGAGCCACCGGTCAAAGGGGGACCGAGAAGCTTGTTCTGCACGGACGCGGACAAAGGGCACGGGGCAGTCAAATTCCTCGTCGTTCCGTCGTTCTCTTCGAAGCTCAGCGTGCAGTTCAAAGAAGCGCAAGGTGGCAAGACGAGACCAGGTGGGGAGTAGCGACGCGGTCAGTCGAGGTCCTGTTGAAAGCGGGGCGGGAGGACGCAAATTGGCAGGAGACCGTAACGTCTTGGGGGAGCTGATAGTGAGTCAGCCCTTTTGTTGTTCCTCCGTAGCCAGAGTAGCTTGTAAAGTGCGCCCACCACGGGTCCGGCTGAAAGTATGAGTCAGTCGTAAGCAATCGGGAACGGGAAGCCAAGAGAGCTTCCACAGAAGTGAAACGTGTTTTGTTTTATTTTTGAACATTTGCAAATTTTCGCGATTTGAGACTAGGAGTTCGTTCAATATGTAAGGTTTGAGCTTTGTTTGTGTTTTCGTTTGAGAAGCTCCGTGATTTGAAAGACGCGTTTTATGTAAACCTGTAGTCTCGCGAGATGCTCATTAATAAGTAAATAGGCTTTCTTTTTGTGTATGTGAGTAACCTGAAGGTCAAGGTTATCGTCGAAAGGCCTATGGCAACGCGCGTGTGTTATTTAACCTTCTTTCTTTTTAAGTGATTTTTTGAATTTTAAGGTTAAGCGCGTAGATTTTCAGTAAGTGCGTGATTTGCACTGAGAAAAGCTCTTAGGTCTATTAGCGCGTGTCCTGTGCGGACGGAAGGAAGCAGAAGGTTTTTGGCTGGGTTGCTCGTGTGTGTCGAGGGCAGCCGTATTCTGACTTCTCTAGTACGCGTGCGAAGAGCTAGTTAGTAAAAGACACATTTGTTCAAAGGTTCCTCTGTGTTGCGTAAGTTACGCAAGAGTGGTTGTTTGCTTAAGGAACGTGTCCTGTGTGGATTAAAGAAACAAATGTGAGTCAGCGTGATGAAAACTTTGTAAGATGCAAGCACGAGTTCGGAATAGGGACCTCAAACTTAGCGCGTTTGTGATGACGTACCTGTAGAGTTGGCCAGACGGTTCAGTGGCAGCAGTACATGAGATAAGTACGCCACTGTGATAGGGTAGTAACAGGCTGTTCGCGAAGTTAGGCTGCTGAAGTTATGTTTGAGTATTGGTGTTTGAAAGCGTTCGGTTTAATTCTGCGTAACCCTTTACTCTTGAGCAGCGCGACGGCCGGGTTTGGTCGAACTCAGGAGGAACGTGAACGCTCGCTTTGGCGGCACGAAATTTTGGGGCAAAATTTGGGATTCCCAGTTGAGTGACTTGCATGGAAATTGTGATAGGAGGCCTGGTGGGTTAGCAGCTAATTACGGGCGTTTTGAACGCTGAGCGGTATTGTGTTGCCGGGTCGACTCTTCTGTGCCAGTTGTTGTGAGATGGTTGAAGGCATTCCAAGTACGCAGGGGTTGCAGAGAGCAAAGCCGTCATCTTGCTCGCCAGCCATTCTCTTCCTGCCCAGCGGTTGCCAGCACTGGCCAGGCGAGATTTTCCGGGCCATGGAGGAGCTGTTAGGAATGGCCGTACGGGGGTGGCAACGTGGCAGCTTTCAGCCCGCTGCGCGTGTTCCAACCCCCCCCCAGACGAGGCGCCTTCTGAGAACTACGGATGACAGGCGGTCACGTGGCGCGCGGGCAGCTCTGGAATGTGGTGCGCCGCCGCGCCACCCGGGACGGAGCAAAGTTCTACGAGGCCCTCGGTCGACGACACCGCGGGTTATACCGAGAGTTCTACAAAGCCCTCGAACGCGTTAGCCTTTGTGTGTGTAGGCTCGAACGTGTTAGCCTTTGTGTGTGTGGGCTGTACTGCGGGGCGGCGGCAAGTTTACCATGATTGGACGCACATTCCCGACCATTCGTGCTCCGTCCACGCCGAACGATGACGTCGAACTATGACGTCAAGCGGAGGCTTATAAGCAGCGTTTGCAGACTGCTAGAGTGTGCTCGTGCTCGTGTCGTGCTCGTCGTAAGGAGCTGAGTGCTCGATGTTATGCTGAAAATGTAGTAGTGAGCTGTGTGCTCGAATGCTGTTTTGCTGAATGTTAATCTTGCGGGCTCGATATGGGAGTCGCGCTAGACTGCCAATGTATCTTGTCTTAAAATATGTTAATCCTGTAAATAAATCCTGTTAACCGAGTTCCTCATCTACGACCTCCGACTCCTTCAAATGGTGGCAGCGGCGAGGTAGTCCGACGAGTCCTACCTCAGCTTGACAGCGGTAGGATCGTCCGACAACTCCGACAACGGCTGGTCGTGCTAGCTAAAAAGACGTAAAACATTAATGAGACTAATGAGCATCATGTCTTTCTTAAATCCTGTTCGAATATTGATCATGCCGATATGAGAAAGCGTCCGCAATCTGCTTCCCTCCCAATGCGGACTCGGTGGGAACACTGAAGAGAACCACTCACTGTACTGGCAGATCCAAGGCAGGTAGTCCAGATCGCAGGTTACGTCATTCCATCGCCATTTCCGGCCCCCATCGATGACCACGCAGTTCTGCTGGCCGTTGTAATTATTGGGCTGATCCTCTGCCCACAGGAACTCTCGCACAGGTTCACCTGTAAAGGCAAATGTAACATAAAGTGGAGGAACGCGATGAAATATGTTTATATCAGCCACAATACTTCCGGGAGCTCGACTAGATTCTTAAACTAATTGGTAGATACGTCTACCCAAAAAATAAATTATAACTATATAAATGGAGATTAAACCTCACTACAAGTTTAAGTTTAGGTGATATATTATGGCAGCAATATGCCGAGATCATTGCTTTTACCAAGCGAAGTTATCATGTCCGTGCATGAGAAAGAAATGGAATTCACGGGACAGGTTTCTCGCGACAATGGTGCTAGCTACCATGATCCCCTCACATCATATGCCCTGGTTATGTTCTGTGACAAAAAAAAACACAATTAAGTCACAACTGTAATAAAATATATTCACTTTTGAAAGCTTAAGCGGAGCTTATCACACATGGATACATACTTGTTCAGATTGTTAAGTCAATGAAATTTGCGAAAGTAAGGCGTCCTCTGCATTCAGGTTTCTAACCTAAAACAAGGAGTAGTGTGAGACAGAGCACTACTCGATTAGGACAACTACGCAAGTTACCCCTTAGTAATTTTCTCAGGCAATGTGCATATTTGAATTCCCGAAGAGAAAAATAAATGTTCTGAGGCTTTGTTATTGGAAAACCGTCTGTCATGCTAAAACGATCCAATGCTTACCATTAGTTTCGATTTAAATGTCATACTCTCTCTGTTCATCGACAGCTCCTACATGCCGACTAGCCAACTCTTCATAATCTTATTTGTGCGGATGAGAGTCATGCATTTGCAGGGCGACATGCGTGCGGAAACGACCTCCTCTGTCTTTGACAAGTGACTATTGCGAACTGTGGCAATTATCTCGGCGGGTTTTTTCCATTCTTGCCTAAAATATTTGCAGACCTATTATGCGTATTTCATTAGCCGTAGGAGAGGAGCCGGCTCTTCTCCTTGGCGCCAGCATCTGTTTAGACGCTTAAAGTAAAGGTGAACAGGGCAAGTTAGCAACACTTCATCATTGCAACAGCGCGAAAAAGCAACAAGGGCACAAAGGAACGAACCGTTGTGACAAGACAAGGTGCTGACTAGCAAAAGGCGTTTATTTATTTCAAAGAAAATCACACATGGCCCCACACCATTAATATATAGTAATGGAGGCGACGGGCCAATCTATATATATAAAACAAAGAGCGATGTGGTTTGCATGATGTCAGTCGCTCGTTGCCCTAGTGTATGCGAAAAAAGGCCTTTAGAAATCTAGCCACCCTAGTGCTTTTATTCTTCCTTTTACTAACGCCAGAGTAAAGGAAAAAAGGTTCAGCATACTGTTCCTCGTATGATGATTGCCATCCGAGAAATTAAATTTAACTACTTCTCAGTGCTTGACTTTGCCGTGCCTATTTCTTTACTTGCGCCTTGATTTCTAAAGCAGTTGTTAACTTGTGTTAAAAGGAAAAAATAGAAGGACATGAAGTCGCTCACCGCTGACCCAAAACCAGCCTCTCTTTCCTTGCCCGATGCCTGTGCGTCGCTGTGCGCCCATCCAGACCAGCTTGGACTTCAGTTTCTCCCGACGTCGCTCCAGCTCAGCCGAGATGAATGGAAGCGTCAGGTCGTCCACGCTGTGGACCAACAGACCACCGCGTGCCTGGAAGAAAGTGAGGAGGGGCACGTGGTTTGGGCCTCACATCACTAGGACACCGGTAAGAAGTACGATTCCAAGTAATACTCAGCAGTGTGCGGAAGAAAGAACCCTCGACCTGGCGCGTTTCGCAGGTCGACTTTCCCTTGCCAGTACGTGACATTGTAGATGTGACAGAGAGGCGTGATAAGGGAAAGGCGAGGAGGTTAACTAAGGTGAGTTTGGTTCGCTACCCTGCACTGGGGAAGGCGGAACGGGAAGTAAAACATGTAAGAAGATGGTGAAAAGAAAAGATACGCAGTATGCACGCACACGCACGTGCGCAAGCGTTCTTGGTTGATCCTGTCACAGGCGGTCATTATCGGTGAAACTAGAAGCGCAACAGCGCTTTCGTGACCTTGCGCATCGGAGACGCATGAGACTACGGTACCAGTATCTTCTGTTCTGCAACAAGTCTGTCGTCTGGTCCCCATTAAGCATTCCGAAAGTCATTCCTCTGATCTGCATACGAGGGACAATTACACAACAGGTGCTTTGGAGTTTTTTCTGTGGCGCATGCCATCTCGACGAAACATTGGCTCTGCCATGTGGCTTCTCTTGCTCGCCCAATGTAGATTGATTTAAGCTTCCGACTTCCTGTTAACCTTAATCTTATAGAGATTGCACTTAGTAGTTATTCGTGATGCCGTGAGACTTCTACAGGCTGAAAAGCAGCTGAAAGAAAGAATCAAATCGTTTCAGGTGTTACGGAGAGAATAAAATCACCCGACGTATCCACGACTACCATACAAATAAAAGAATGACAGACTAATCAAATCGGCTCGAAAGGCCATTTCAATGAAAGAGGGTACCAAGACAATCACCTGACCTTATTGACCATTTTCTGCACATTCCTGCTTATTCTACAACCCTGCAATCCTGCCATCCCGCAATCATGTTTTGATAAACTAAAATAAACTTGAAAGAAATAATTTTAGCATGTCTATCTAAGGTCTTCCTAGTGGTCGACAATGTTACAACAACACGTATTTTTTTGTTTGACCACTGATGCCTCTTTTTTACCACTCCTTTCAGTTTCTGAACCTCGGTATTCCTCTCTTCCTAGGCGCATGTGTCAAAAACTGCGCCTGCTTAGAGCGAATCTCTAAAGGCCCAGACGTATTTTCGATTGCCATGCAAAGGTATCATTAACACTTAGAAACTTGATCTCGTCCCTATTTGTGGCTAGACCAAGTCACTGGCGTCACCGCAATATATCTGCTCTTCACCTACGACGATTCTTCGCTACTAACCTTTCCTGCGCTCTCTGGTAAACGCCGAAGTTGGACATCGCCAAATTAGGTTCAACTGAGTGCACCCGCCAGTAGTTCAAGGTTTCGTAGAAAAATACTTGATCGATTGCAGACAGCAGATATATTACGCCATATTAGTTAAGCGATTATCCGGCACCCGCATCTAATTTACTGCCCCCTTGCATGTTCCATCTAGCTACCTCATTTCGTCTGTCTTTCAGGATTCTTTGGAAATTGTCCCCTCACACGCCGAAGACTGATCGGAGCGCGTACGGACATGCCAAAGCTTGGTTGAGTTCTCGCCAGCTGATGCCTGCAAAAATAAACTCTAAATATTGTTGTATATGCTGAAGCAAAACTATCCTGTCCGGATAACAGATGCGCTCCTCAGGTTTCCCTGCTCGTTCCTCATTCTATGTGTCGCTCTTCCTTATACCTGAAACACGTGTGCAGCTTCACTGTGGGTACGTGGCCTCTTTGACGAATTTAACTGCTCTTATTGTGTTCTTTTCAATAAGCGTTGACAGTTTCGAGCCAGTGCTTGGTCCAAAATTTCTTGTTTTGCTTTCTCTTTCCAGTGCCGCGATGTATTCGTTACGACGAATCTTCACAGCACTTCCACTGCAGGTACTCGCCTTGCAGTAAGACGAAGCGTCCTGGAAGGAACCACCTCGGCTGCCCTGAAACTCGTAACATTTGCGGATGAACGTGGTCAGCTCCAGAGGCTCCACCTGGTTTCCGCACCGGTCAGGAGAGAACTCTGCAAGGAAACGAGGTGACGCTAACTTTATGGCATTGATGACGACACTTAAAAGAGTTTTGAAACATCCTTCGGGTTTGGTGATAAAACACAGCATGCGCATAGCCTACGCTACTGTGAACATCTCAGCCAAACTGCAGTCGTGTGCGACGCGCGGAGCACGCAAGCGCAGCGTGACGACACCTTCTCAAACTTTTTCGACAGAAGGCCCACGCTTTTGTTGGCGCTTTATTTGGTAATATAGCAGATTTCCATACGCGGCTGCTATTGACCAATAGCTGACATCAATCAAGAAAATTGTTTGGATCAGTACGCTTTTTGTCTACTGCTACTGTGTATATTTGTTGATACAGTTTAATAGACAAGCTGAAGTAAGCGAAAATCTGCTTTCGAATTTCGGTAAGAATTACGTACTTCTGAAAGAAGCAGACTATCGTCTGCTCACGCTCGGCCACAGCCGCCCGCGTAGGAATTAAACTTTGGCCACCCTGCTTGTCGGTGTCGGTGCCGTCGGAACTCGCTAATTTTGAATAGTGTTGAACTCTCGACCGGCGTCGAACCATGCAAATATAAAGGTCAGACGACACCTGCGCCTGCAAGCAAGCGCTCACCTCCTGGCCGCTCCTGGTCAGACCAATTGGCAAGCTTCCCTTCGCGTGCAGCTACTCATAGCGCCTCAGAATGCGCAAGTTGGATGTGGCTAATATCCGTCGGTCAAGCTGGGGCAGGACAAAGCCGGTCCGCACTCCGTAGCACATAGCACGCCTGGCGCGCATCGTTCGCTGTTCTCAAACGGAGCGCATGTTTGCGACCGGCCAGAGCTGCCCGTGACGGTAGCTGGTATCGCGATTCCTGGTTCTTCCCCGCTTGTTCGCGCATAGGGAAAGCAAGGTACGGCTAGGTAAAGACGCTGAACAGGTGCACACGTTCGCACCCGACCGTTCTTTCTTCTTTTTAATTGACTAGGCAGATTAACAAGGCACTTTCACCCGTATCCTGCACCACACCCACGTCACAGCGGGGTGCCGTTGCTGGGAGCTCGACCAACACGTGGTCGACGCGACGAGTGATAAGGTCGGAATGGAATCATAGAGAACCAGGCTCTTTACTGCTTGTTCACCCAAAGGGAAAGGGAAAGCAGCGAAAGCCTATAATGCCACGTTAACTAACGGATTGACCTGTTAAGGTCGCGCGTCCATATAAAACAACACGGCGCGTCGAGCGCGCAAATTTTGAATGGTTTTTACTCGGAGCGCACCAGGAGGCACTGCCCGCAGTTGCGCTACTTTTAGAAGATCCAGGGCTAGCAGTGTGCCAACGTTCGAAACTTTCGAATATATAATGAATTGAATAGTGCCTTATTCGATTTAGTCTTCTAATCGAATAGACACTATTCGTGAAATGTGAATGCTTTTCGAATACTTTTCGTATATTTCTGAACATCAAATGTAACAAAGTAAACGTAAAATTGGAGCAAAATTACGGTTAAATTTAACTTCCTGGGTTATACTATAGACATAATACAGGAGAGATTGCTTACTGGAGCAGGCTACATCCCTAAGGGTAACCATACTTTACGGGCTGCACAGCGATCATTCGCACTATATGAAAAGTCCTTTGCATGCGAAGAAACTAAGTGTTTGCTCCTAATACTTCATTTGGGCTTTTAATAAACAACGCCTCATAACGCACTTTGTAAGGACAGAAACTTGCATACTGGAATGTTAACATCGTTTTATAGTAATTGTGATAACGGGTATTTATTACTCGAAAACTATTCCAAAAGTATTTGATACTCGATTCGATTCGCTTTTCGCCCGTTTCAATTCGTATATGAGTCGGTTTTATTCGCACATCCCTATACAGACGCTTTGCGTTCGGTGCGTTGTAGGCGCCGACATCGAAAGTAGCGGCTTCTACGTGAAAATCCAGAATCAAATTTGAACTGCGCGCCACGGTAACATTTATTAGACGGATAATTGTGGCCACGCTCCACTCTGCCGTAGCTTTCGCAGTGCAAGGCATTGAAGAAGAACCAGGAGCCACGCGAAGGGTATCATGCGCTGCCTTTGATTTCCAATAAACCCGTTTCTGCTGAACGCATTGATGTACTTTTTGCGATAAGGTTTTTCTGAAATTGACTCTTTTTACTTCAATTGCATTCTTCGACTTCGATGTAAAATGGTTCAGGGTGCCTTTAAGTTTTTGTGGTAAGACTTTTGTTAGGGAAGTGACAAATTCATTTTTTTGTGTGTGCGTATGGTCATCATTCCGCCGCCCCAGATTCTGTAGGCCCACCGCTCAGCTCGTGTACCATGCCGTGACAAGGTTGGCACAAACATTCGGTTGCATTCTCATTTAATTTGTGTTACCCTCCATATACTCCTTGCTGGGCGTATTTGAATATTACGCATAATTTTTGCAAGATAGCCTTCAGTAGCAAACACGGGACCTTGCCGTAAAGCTGTCTGCCCTACCTCTTATTCTTAACTCCCCTGGCCTCTACTAGGTGCTGCTGTACGCAGTTTGTTTATGAGTGCTGCTTTGTTTGTCTCTTCTACACGCCATTAAAGCGGAAATATGCTGACTGTATTTCCCTGCCTGCAGGCCGTGCGAGCGGAAATGCAATTTTTTTTTTTTTCAGCGTGGATTTGGATTCGTACCTGTAGCCAGACTGTCATCCGTTTCAGAAGCCTGCCGGTCCGAGGTAGCGACCACCACCTATGCTATGGTTTCCTCATAATCTTTAGTTCGTTTCATCGGCCTTCTTTAAGAGTTTTCATAGCCTCTTTGGTCGTTTCTTGTCTAGTTTTACGTTCGGGAAAGAAATAGTAAGACCGTGAACTTTCAAGAGAAATAAGAGGTTGATAGAGCGGCGAAACACATCTACTAAACAAGATGATAAAGACGAAAAATGTGAGGAAAATAGATAGAAATGTCGGGAGGTTATGTTTCTCAGCGCTTGTCATCGCTTTACAAAATATAATGTAGGCCACGTGCCGGTATATAACCTCATTCTTTGTTTCAAGAATGAAAAAAAGAACAAGAGTATGAGCTGCTCGAAATGAAACGACTGGCGAAAGATGCCTCGGCAGCCGTTCTTTTTACGCACTTTTTTATATCTTGTTGAAAATGCGGATGAATATACCAGTGCCGCGCATTGTATTAGCATGGGGGACTTCTTAAGCAAGACGCACCCTTCAAATTTCCCCTGACGATCGTATCTGACACACACACACACACATTTAATATACATATATATATACTCTGCACTCTGACGAAAGCTGCTCCACCAGACGAAAACGTTAAGTAAACACGTCTTACTTCCAAAAGGTTCGTCGTCTCTTTCTTGCACAAACACACACACATACACACACATACATACATATATATATATATATATATATATATATATATATATATATATATATATATATATATATATATATATATATATATATATATATATATATATATATATATATATACGAAACACTACCCGTTCTTTAAAAGGCGTATGGTTTTCTTTAAAGACCCAGCACAACAGAAAATGATAAAAAATTGAGAAAACTATTGGGAGAAGAGAGACAGAGCGATTGGAGGAGAAACGTTAAAAAAGGTGAGAAAGTCTAGTTAAATAACGCAAACGTTGCCCGACTGAATCAGAATTCACCTCAGTTCGCGCGCTATGGCAACAGCACTTCGTGTTGCATATGGCACCGCGCACCTTAATTAATGACAGAGCAGCCCGATGTGAGTGCCGACTGCTCTTCGCAATTGCAGTGCCGAATTCGTTATAATAATTGCTAGTTTAGCGTACAGGGCCGATAGTTTGACTGGCTGCCGTGGATGCAGTGGTACAAGCTGCGAGATTAGACGGGACACAAGGTAAGAAAGAGGCACAAGTTATTCACTCTCTTAGCATGTGTCCCGTTTTGACGCAAAGCCAGTACCAATATATGGCTGTGCTGAGTTAGATGCCTCAAAATTCTGATTTAAGCAAAGAAAACTTACGAGCTATCGATAAAAAAATAACGTTATTCCTTATTCCTAAGCTGGTGAAAGTTTCCCCCAGAAATAGGTAGTTCAAGAAAGTAATAACTAATAACTAATTATTTATTATACTTATCATGTTTGATCTGAAGTGTCACATCGCTCACTTTTTTTTTATCAAATATGTGCTCTCCATGGGGAGTAATGGGGATGAATAAGCTATAATTTTCCTAATTAATCAGGACCTCGACACCTTCTATTTCCTTGGCACAAGAAATTCCTGTCGCACCAGGAAAACTGAAGCAATTTTTACCGGATTACGCTGTCGAGCACCAGAATTAAACTTTTTTCGTCACAGGGCCGGTCTGGCACCCTCCCCTCTTTGCCCACTCTGTACGGAAGATGAGACCATAGATCATTTTTTTTCCTTATTTTGGCACTCTTTTTATGCTTTAAGGAAAAACATTTTAAAATTCACGTTCAGGGAACTAGGTCTAATTTTTCAAATCTAAAATTCTCAAGGAGCCTCCTCTCTAGGAAACTACCAGAGGGATGTTTGTTCAGCCATGGAGGAATTCACGGTTATGTCGAGGCGACTTTCTTAAATTCTTCAATCGTTGTTTTATCCATTTAAACCTGACACTAATACAATTTTTTTTATTTCAGGTGCACTAAAGAAGTTAAAAAAAAGCAGTCAAGTAAGTGGTGATGAAATTCTTACCTTGCGTTGTGAAAACCATGACTTCACAGAGAGACAGCGATCCTTCACCGCCGACCATGTGAATGTACACGTATCGGCCAAGAATTGGGTAGGCACACTCGAAGTCCTTGGTAGATCCGTCCTCTGAAAGGTGAAGCGATGATAACACTGCGCTGAACAAGATGACTGCTTTCTGTGGAGCATCGTCTGAGTGTTTCTGACATTGCTACCGTGTGCATAAACAGCACATTAGTTGTTCTTCGCTAATCATAGAGAGCAGAACCTCACTATAATGAACTCGCAACTTGTGAACTAAGGTCTACATTGAAGACAGACGTCGATTACGATTGCACTGCCATAGGTGCTCATGTATCTTTTCAGTGAAGAGTGAAGACGGCTATAGCGCAAGGACCGATATATAAAAGACAAACAAATTCATTTTTTTACTATACCTGGAATGACAAGAATAGATATGCCACAAAAACAAAACACTATAACAACGAATGACACTAAAAACTCTGACTTCACTACGATCACGCAGTCAACTGTGCGTACACTCACCATTGTCTCAGCGCACCATTTTAGTAAACAAGACAATTTGTGCGTGCACTGGTTGCCTTATACTTGTATCGACGGCATCAAAAGCTGTAGCTTGCCGTGGAGCAGTGAGGCACCATATCTTTGATGTCGAGAACTTAGCGGTAGCTCACTTTGCCGTAATTAACATAGTGAAAAGCAGAAGTGAATGCCGAATATAAGCGCGAAAACGAACAACAAATAATCTTCCAAACCTTTCCAGCTCTCGCACCGGAGCCCTAAATGGCTTCTTAGTATTCTTTGTTTTATTTTCTGTGTGAACCGCGGTCCTTTTCAACCTTTGGCTATTAGTCTTACATGCGATTATTTTACCACTTAGAACTGCATATCATCAGGTTCAAACTCTAATGAGAACTACGTGTCGGGGCAGTGCTTTTTGCACACAGACAACCGCTCATTGCTCTGCGGTTTAAGTGCGCGTCACTACAACAAAAAAAAAGAGACAAGGAAAGTAATAGATAGTGAAAAAAATGAAGAATGAAGGAAGGAAGCAAAGACGAAAAGAAAGAGAATGAAAGAAAGAACAAAAAAAGAGATCCTCTCGCATTCATGCCACTCACCCAGTGTCCCCGGGTACCATGCGCACAGGCGGCTTCCTTGCAAGCTCGACTGGTTGCTCACTCGAATCTCCAGGTCGTGCAGTGGCTGGTGGCCTGCGAGACCGCACATGAACAACATTATTTCCATACACTGTCGTATCACTCGTAAGCAACAAACGGTTGCAACCGACACCATCTGGGACCTACCCCCTAACAAAAAAAAATTAAATTATGGGGTTTAACGCGCCAATACCACGATTTGATTATGAGGCACACCGTAGTGGGTGGACTCCGAAAACTTGAATTACCTCGGTTTCCTCAAGGTGCACCTAAATCTCAGTACACGGGTGTTTTAGTACACCCGTGTATCTAAATCTCAGTAAATGGCCGCAATTTTGCCCCATCGACATGTGGTCGCCGTGGCCGGGATTCGATGCCGCAACAACGTCCTTAGCATGCAGCCCAACACCATAGCCACTAGGCAACCGCGGCGGGTCTGCACACCCTAAGAAGACTAGCGCAAGACAAACACGAGCGCTGAGCTTGCGCTTTCTACCTTTTGTTCCATCTTTTCCATTTTCTCCTACACTCTAAATTTACACCCTTTGAGTCGTATGCTGTCACACAACGATAATCGTCATCTGTGTTGTCCGCATTTCCTTTCTTTAACGCTGCGAGCACGGTACTTTCCAGTAACGAACGGCATGCGCGTTATCAGCATGACATAGCCTTCCCGACAAGAAAGTAGCCGGCGAGGCGTTTTCAAGAAAGGAAACGCAAGCAAAACAGATGACGCTTATCGTTGTGCGCCAAATATACACACCAAAGGGCGTACATTTGTCTAAGAGTGTATACCCAAATCGTACATTACAAGCCTAATCTTGCCTGCTCAGGATGACCATTGCTTATCATCTTTTCGTGCCGTTAATTTATTGGAAAAAAATCAGCCCAAACCAACTGTGGCCCCATTTTGCATTGCTTCTACTTCTTTTGTATATTGTAACGGCGATGTTGCGAGTATACCGGGTTCGAAGCGTTAAAGGAAGGAAATGCGGGCGAGACAGATTATTGTTGTGGGACAAGGTACGATCCAACTGGTGTAAACTTCTTAAGAGTGGTGCATACTGATATGCATATCTTACCACGTACCCCCCGTTCGTGCCGGACACGAGGCTCATCAGCGCTGCCACTGTGTGCGTGTTACATGACCTACATCGAAGTAGTGTGCGAGTTGCGATAAGTAAATTAAGGGGGATTTTACTGACTTGCGTTTTCGATATCTGCAAAAGTCTCTTTCATTGTTTCAGGAATTGCCCTATGAATCCGGACGTAAATAGAGCAGAAAAGCCTTTCACGCTAGGACGTGATTACAAATACCAGTTTAGCATTTGTATTTTCAAAAACAAATTATCTCAGTGTGTAGTAGGAAACGGCACAGAGTGGTATACATTACTTAATTGCGCAACCAGTTACCAAGGAGCAAGAACCATGCTTGGAAAAGCTTCAGTGTAATATCGAGTGTCACTGACGTGAAATTGGTTAAACGAGCATGTCAATATTTTTTTTACCGATCACCAAATTTAAGTCATGCACTAGAGCTGTTTGACCAGAAAATGCATAGTACAGATAACAAGGCTGGGCCAAGTAATGCCTCTCAGTGTATGCGTCTATGCTCCTTCTTTCCTTGTATTTTCTCTTTCTTCGGTTCTATATATATTACGGTGCGGATACTGAACTGCTATCTTTTTACCTTGGGATATCGGTCTGGTTTTTATCTCGTAGCGGACGGTGACTGGTCGTTAGAACGCAACGGTGCCTATAATTATTAGTATCTCTGACACTAACACCTGTTGCTTATTAACTGATACTTGAATTTTGATAAAGCCTGTATTAACATATAAATTTCAATGTACTTGCACTTTCGTGCTTCTCATACAAAAATCTTACTGGATGAAACATTTGTGTTGTCAGATCTTCATTCACGTCTTGAAGCAATAATTTTTTGCTAATTGACCCTCTTTGCGTCTTGTTGCCATGCCTGATAGTTATCGTTTTCAACTGTAAGCTACTTCTATCCTCGCGGTAAGCCTTTGTCAGGCCCCTATCGCTATTTCTTGTGCCTTACAGAAGTAAATTTATTCTTTTAAGAAGCACAGCTGGAGCAATTGCATCAAGTACTAATTATATATGTACAATGAAGCTTCACGTCTTTGATGAATGCGAGGCAATCAATTGGAGAGAATAAGAAATTAAATCACTGAAATACTTGAAGTAATATTTACGCTTTCAGAAAGGAATCTAACGCCTCGCTAACGTCGACAAAACCTACAAATTATTCATTGCGTCTGCCACTAACATAGCAAAGATTAAAAGCAAATATGCACTCGCGATTGTCAAAACGACCTGAACTTTCACTCTTGCGTCACATTTTCTATTTCTTCAAGCGTAAATCCTTTCGAAAACTCATGAGTAAGCTACAGCCGTAAGTTACGCAATTTCCGACAAAAATCGAATTTTTCTCATCTTTATTTCTATTTCTTAAAGAAAACGTATCACCTAAATACGTGAGATGTATACTGTAAGAAGAGCCCTGCGGAAGAAAACAACGTGAGAGATTGTGAAGATTTCGAACAGATTTTTCTTGTGTTGGCAGTCACGTCCAAGAATTTCTTCTCATTGTATCTGTCTCCCAAATGTGCCTCGCATACTGAGAAGTAGTAGTTGCTGCATTTTTGTTGTTGAAATCCCTCAGTCATACTCAGTAGAAAAGTTTGTGCTTTCATAAAACGTATGGCCGACGGGGGTTTACTTTTGATCATTGGAACTAATGCGCGAAATTAAATATTTATGGAATACCTTACAATACCTTACAGGCGTCAAGAGGGGCACTGAGTAATTAGAGCATGTGCTGCTGTTCAAAATACAATGACAATTGCGATACGAAACGTCGGCAAAAAGATAATAATAATTCGTTTAATAAAGGCAGCAAGATCAATTCCGAATCAAAAGAAAGATTAGTACTGTGTGAGAACAAAGAAGAAAGCAGAAAAGAAAGGAACGCCTAATCACATTGCGGCGTGCTGTTTGTATCTTATAATTGGGAACAGACATGTATTGGTTGTATCACCAAGGTATCACCGCGACAGCACGAAGTGGGTGCGGTTTACGGACACGTGCTGCCACTGCTGAAATATCAGTCGGAAACATGGAGGATAACAAAGAATCTTAAAAGGAAACAAATAACTAGCCATAGGAACGCTTCTGGCGCTGTGTGGTATTTCATCCAAGCTACAAAACGTTTACCATGCTAATTCCTAGTTTCATTACTTTGCCTGTTGCAGTTATTTTAAATGACTGCTTCAAGTTTAAATTGTTCTATGAATATTTTTCTTATTTTAAATGTGTTCATCCATTCATCGTGTATCACTTTTCAAAGATACACTATTCGTTTCCTCCCAGTTTTACGTTTTCCGTCCATTCATTCCTTTATGCAATTATCTGTGTGCGCAACCTCCTGGTTCCTGACCCATCCCCTACTGCGGAACCATGCGGTGTTTTGAAGGATCCCCATCATCCTCACATTAACTTCGCAGAGAACGATGAAGTGTGAAATGATACGCGTAACCTTAAGAGGCAGGAATAAAAACGGGTGCATTAGAAGGGACACGCGAAATGTGAAATAAAGAGCAAAAAAGCTAAGTTCAGTGTCATGATTTGCGTAGAGCAGGCAACCAGTGGCTTGTGAACGCCGCATAACGGGCGGCAAGGGAAGAGTGACGCAGTCGAAAGCGACAGCGGATTAGATTGTCCGAAGAAATTATGAGATTTCTTATCGCAGCAATAAGTTGGGCTGTAGTAATACCGGGCTAACTAGAGGCCACTTGTAGTAGCATTCGTGCTGTAGTGGGATAATAGATGGTGGTAGTGGTACCGATGATGACTACGGTCATTGCAATGGACTATTCGCCGTAGTGAGTGCGCGCCATTTATAACTCAAAGCTAAACCTAAACCAAGCACGGGGCACGTACCGCAGCACCCCCTGGTGAGAATGCGCACCACGCGGACCTGGTACGGTCGGAGCAGGTCCACCTGCCACCAGGGGGCGTTCTCCAGTTTTGTCTCGGTGCAGAAGCGGTTCTCGTGTAGCGTCGTCAGGTCACCGTCGTTGGCATTTTTCGAGTCGCCGCCCCGAACCGTGCTCGACTGGTTCGTCGGCTTGCCGTACGCCACGTTCACCGCTGCAAGAAGATCGAAGTGTTTCTCGTTCCATCAGCATGTATACACCCTTAATATAGATATCTTCCACTTACTTGGCGGAACTTATGCGTAATGAGATTGGGATCTTACACTTCGTTAGTTGCAACATACAACCAATGTGGAACGAAAATAAGAGCATTGCATAGTAACAGTGGAAAGGATGCCCACAAAAGAACGGAAGCTTAACGGTGTCCGTACCACGTAGGTTCCATTGAGTAAGTAAAGCCTTTATGATGTGTAATCCAGTTAGTGGAAACTACGTGAAACAATATGAAGGTGTTCCTGTTACTTAGTGAACGTTATATCTATAACGATGGAAGAGCCGATACTTAAGTGCATTTGTCCCACGTAGGTTCCACTTTGTTAGCGTCACTTTTTGAAAATGTGTTTCACTTACTCAGTGGAGCGTATCTGAAACGTAGTTAAGTGTGTAGGGCTCGAACATGGCAAACAAGCGCCGTCATCGTTACCGGATAAGAAAAAGGAGGGGCTGCTCGGTTAATTATTGGTAACGTCGCAAGTCCTTTGAATCACAACCGACAAACATTTGTCAACATCGCTTGGTTTATTGGCACCTCGAGTTATACAAATGTCATTACACTGAACGATTAATAAGGAAAATTCTGTAGCAAAAATTCATATCATGGAGATAGCTTTAGGGTTGCCTAATACAACAAAATTGCAGTTGCAGAAACAAAACAAAAAACTGGTCATGTTTTGCGTTTACTTAGCAGAGTGGACATAAATATACGCTGCTAAACTTCTGTAAAAAAATTCTGTGACTCTTTGCAGGACGCTTTCCCTGTCGGCCTTTGAACAGCGAAAGAAGTTATGTCACTATTATTAGCATATTTCTGCCCTTGACTGCTGTCTCACACCATGCTAGAGCGTTTCGTTTTACTTCCCCTTGTTTTCTGATTTCACCATCTCTCATATATCTAAATTTTCGCCTCGGTGGTTTAGTTCATCCGAGGTAGTTTTACAGGGAACCGTAGCAACTTACCGCAGTATGGAAGACCACCGACCCATCGACCTTGGTCTGAACACGACCTTGTTGCTGAGCTGCGAGACAAATCGTACGGCAACTCAACGTCATTTGCAAACGCACACGAAAGAAACAAAAAAAAACAGGGCCCAGATTAAGCAGCGTAATCCTGTACAAACATGCCAAGAACAGAGCCTAAGCTTGAAGTTGTTTACTGTGCACAGTTCGCCTTCATCATCACTTTAAATGACAGCTTATGTTACCTGCTGGCACTGGAGTACTTATTTTTACCATTAAATCAAGGTGTTGCGTTGGCAATAGAGTGACAGCATTTTTAGTTTTGCAAGCTACGCTTTTCGCTGAGGAAATAAGGCAAATGACCATCACTTCGTAGTTGTTTGCTGAAACAACAGAGAGTTCAAAAACCTCAGCGATGTGGTATAGGCGAGCGGCCCTCCAGGCGTAGTTTAAATGCAGGAATGTAAAACAGCCTTCGAGAAACGTCACAAGGTTGTTAACCTGGGTAATGGGCGAAAGAACACAACTCAAGGACGGTTTCCAAAAAGAAAACACAGATTCTAAAAGCAAGAACAGCTGCCAAACTAAAAACAAACGAGTCATTGACTTCACCAGGGTGTTATGGTGATCTGTTCTGGTGCTCGGTGTCGGCAACAACATTGAAACAAGTCACGATAGAATGCCTCGGCCATTGTAATGCTGTGTAATGCAGCACTACTACGGCATTTCGCTCTTTCCATATAGTTATTCAGAGTAAAGACTTGATAAAGCGTCGAAATGATCAGCCTTGTTCAGTGTAACATTGTAATACATTCGTCTCAGTAAGGGAACGCTAACACTAAGCTACCCACTAATGCCCACCTATCATCATTCAAATTCCGTTTCCATGCTCAGAATAAAAAGTAATCTCGGCAGTGTACTTGAAAATGTATTGTATGTCTTCGCCTCCCGTGAAGGTGTGAGCAGCAACGTTGGAACAAAGCTACTGAGAACTTTCTCTATTTTTTTCCCTCAACAAAGCGTTAACCACTGCCTTTCTAGTGATTATTAGCTGTATTCCAACTCAATATGTATCGTACCAGTGTGCAGCGCGATCTTCTTTTGTTTTTATACATAAAAAGAGAGCTTCATTGAGTTAGTATGTTTTATTGTCGTTTCAAGCAGAGATCGACATCTTCAATATCCATCGTAAAAAATCGTGGGACAGCCCTCTCGAGTGGACACGCTGATAAGCACGACGTCGCGGATTCGATTACTAGCCGTAATAGTCGCATCGCTAGTGCGTAATCTGCAACACGCTTGTGTGCCAAGCTTAGGCTGCGAACTAAACAACATCGGCCAGTTAAACCTAACCAGGAATCCTCTACTACGGCACCTTCTTTAGCTTCTGTGTTGCCCTTTAAAGCGAGACTTCAATGCTCAATGGTAAGGTGGTACAACTCCAATGCATTCTTCATTTCTTTTTTCTTCAATAGCGTCTACCAAGTTGCAGTGCGCAAAATCGAATATCCGGGGCAGCTAGTAAGCTTTCAAATAAACGATTTTCGTAGTTTTTTCTTACACAACAATTGCGGTAATCTAATTTTTCTTCTGCGATCAAATGCTCGGAGGGGAAAAATTGTACGAAGTAAGAAGTTTCAACAACCCCAAATAAGCGCGAAGCTCGCTGAAGCCTTGTTGCTACTTTAAATAGATTCTAAGTGTCACCTTTTCCGCTCGTAAAGATACTTTAGCTTTAGCGAGCGTTTTCCGACTTGCGTCAGTTTAACAATGTCCCAGAAAGGCTTTCCGTTTTCGATTGCAACGTTTCCATGGTTTGAATTGTGCCTGTTATTGTTTCCTGAATACACACAATACGTCTGATGATTGACATAGAAGTTGTCTATTCTGCGAATCAAGCACTCATTTACGCACCACCTTGGTTAAAGATCGAGGGCTGTCGAGCAAAATAACGTAAACGCAATAGCCGCGTTATGGCTTCCCATTTCAATGAGTCAAAGGATACCTTCGCGAGTGTTAAGTCCCAGTGTACTCAATTGTTTATAATCGTGTTCGAAGTAATCGCTTACTAAATACCTCTTTGAGGTTTCACGAGAAGGTATTACCTTCACCTCTCCACTGGGAACAAAAGCTGGGCGAATAATTTTCACTGCTCCACTGGGACCACAGTGGCGCCACTTGCGCCTGTGCTACCTCTGGGATTAGTAACTGCAAAGCGTTCATTTAGTACAATGGAAAGTTCTCACGTTCATTACCTTCTGATCACAAGAGATTTTACCATTTTCGTTAAGGCTAGTCTGCCCTGCAAGAGGCAACTATGTGCTGATGGCCATCGCAATCCGGGTACAAAAGAAAAATTCCCAGAAACAAGTTTCAACTTTCATGCTAGTAGGATATGTAGCTTGCGACTGGCTAATACTAATTTTCGCGTTTGAAAACAATAAAAAAATACAAGAAAACCAAATCCTTGTTGTCTTATAGTTGAAATTTAGCACATTTTAAGCAGTTTTACTATCATTTTATATATCCAGCAGCTGATACAAAAGTTGTCTGGTAGGTGACAGCACCGACTTCTCAGTCCGTTTACGGAAATAAAACGACAAAACAAGCAACATAGATCCAATGTGACCATCAAGTCTGCAAAATATAATGCACATTGTTGATAAGATTTCATTTCCTGAAAGCGCTTTTCTGGAGCAGGAGGAAAGAAAGGGAGAAGGCAGGTATGTTAACCGGAAGACTGACTGGTTCAAAACCCTATGCTGGGGGACGAAAAAACGGGAATGAAAAGATGAGAAAGAGAGAGAGGAAATAATGAAAGATGCTGTGAGTTCTCGCACGCTCGGGAAGGGCACCCCTAGATCAAAGATGTTCGCACAGGTCAGTCGCCCTCAAGAAGCATAAAGGTAGCTCCACAGTCTTGTTGGACATCAGCTTACACTACATTTCTTGCAATGACTAATAGGCTGCGCGCGATGTCTGCGGCAGCGAAGAGAACATCGAGCATTTATCGTGCCACTGTGCTCAATTTCTGGCGCTACTTGAACACCGTCCCCCTCGTACATTGAGATATGCATCAACTATGCCTATACCCAGGAAGTAAACAAGGGGCAGAAAAACACAAATTGCAAACAAACAGAACACTTACAATGTTTCTTATTTCTTGCCCTGCAAGGAAACTTATCATTGAAGACGTCTTATAGCTTTCAAGTTCTCAAGCTAATGGCTGCTTTGAACACACTAACACTAACTAGTACCTCGCGTCTAAATAGCGTTTGTGTGGCTTCGCTCTGTATATTACACCCTACGTCAACCGAGTCATTAGGGTAATTACTATTCTGTACTGCAGCAGATGTAAGCATTGTGCAAATGGCGGACTTTGTTGAGCCATAATTTTTACCAAGCGATACCGTTCTTAAGCAAAAACAAACATGGCGCCTCAGCCGGTGTCAGACCACCATGCCACAGCACATCATTATAGACAAGTCTAGGTTAGTTAGAATTCTTAGACGAGGACTTACCCAAACAGTTCGTAACCCGGATCACAGGTGTAGGTGGCTACTGTACCCGGTGAGAGCTCACCGTTTGTGAAACTCACTGTGGCATATAAAGGCACGGCCGGGGGTGGACACGATACCGCTGCAAGAGCCAAAAAGACAAACAAACAATTTTTAGACCAACCTAGAACCACCGCACAGCCAGTAATTCTTAAAAAAAACTTCATCGTGTTTCTTTCTTCTTTTTTTTTTAACACCCACCATACAAGAAACTTAGACACCGCCTTTAGTAGAAGATTAGAATCATGCATTATACAGTGGAAGTTCGGACGCTGCCCAAATGTTTTGCATACATAAACACATTCTGCGTGAGAACTAACACGACGGTCACAATTGACGTAGGTGGCGGGTACGATGGCAGCCGCGACGGTCGCATTAAGAAACGCTCGTGCAGTTATACTTACGCCTGCGGTAAAGGATCTCCTAGTGGTTCCAATCAATCTGCACTCGCCCAATACGGCATGCCTCATAATTATATCGTGGTTATGCACACGGAACTCCAGAATTCAATTTATTGAGCAACGGACGCATACGTTAAATCCAGCTAGACCGCTAGTTGGCTTCCTGAGATAGACTGTGATAGTGGAATTTTCCGCCTCAGTATCTTGGGCGCTAATTTAAGTTTCAATACTCATTTTTCTTCCTTCCCATTTCTTTCAATGTCAGTTCCAGCTTACCCACTTCCAGAGTAGGCCTCCGGACTATTTCTCTGCGTGGTTATTCAGCTTGCTATACCCTCTTTCTCACGCTGCCCTATATCCTTTTACTCACGCTGCACTTAATCGAACGCAAGAAGCAAGCTCATCACACTACACTTCAAGGCAACATGTTGAAAGCTAAACTATTCGCAGTAAAAAAAAATGTAGTATTGGGGCGTCTAAATTCAGCAGAGCCACCCGTAGATAGTGTGCAAGTGTGGCTGAATAAGACTCATCGCAGAGGTTCTTCATTCTTCGTGTTACCAATAACAACAGAAAATGCATATGAATTCGCGACCACGAACTCAAGTAAATGTATATGAGAATACGGGTAAACTCGTAAGCATCACCGAAGCCGTTGGACGAGTTATCTAATAAAATGTCTACGGGTTGATACCATGTCCAAAATGAGCTTGCTCGAAAATTGGCTGATGTCAAGCACAATCTTAAAGCCTGAACTCACATCACCGCCACCACTTCAACGAAACGACCCACAGTTAAGGTGCACACAGTGTACATTTGAACGATGCAAGCACCCGCAGAAGCCGTCATCAGACACTTTCAACGACAGACGCCATAATAATTTACACGGTAAACTTGTTTACCAAGATTCAACGTTTCCGTCTGCAGTTTCTTCCTTATGATGTTCTCTTGTATGATGGTGCCCAATAAAGTGACGCCGATTTTGTTATTTTTCACTTTATTTCGCTCCTCACCGAAATGGTTCTTTTTCCACTGCTCCAATCTCGAATCTATTATGCATATTTGCATACGGCAACTACACCTTACCCTTCGATGCACACTGCTTATATTATCCAAAACATCAGCAGTGCTCCGTGGCCGCAGACGAAGCACTAGTCATGAAAAACGTTGCGGTAAGCACGAGTCCTTCTCGAAAATGACTTTGCTCGACGAGAACACTTTTCTCTATACCCGCAGATTGCGCTCAAAGAACTGGTGGCGAGCATTCTGCTCCAATTATATTTAAGTGTGCAGTGAACCCATATTCCTGTGGAATTGACATTCGCTGACGATAAATTGCTGGCGCATGCGCGCATTGATTGGAATCGCGAAATGTCTCACAGGTGTATAGCAAGGACTCGAAGACCTTTGTCAGGCAGCTGCATCTTGCAAGGGGGGCCTTCGTCAAGGGGGGACATTGCAAGGGGGGCCGTTGCCAGTTGCAAGAGGCGCCTTTGTCAGGCAGTTGCATCTGCCTTTAGCCCCCTACATCCTAGAAAACGTACTGTCTAAACAAAGCAATAAAAAAACGAACAAACAAAAACAAAAACAAACGCAGTAGTGTCGTTTGAGCTTGAAGCTCTGAGAGCACCTTACTTGCTACGACTTAATCACATAATGCCTAGCGTATTACAATATTATCGCACAATTTCAGTTTACATTTTAAATACATCTATTCATGCAGACAGACATACATGCGTGCCTACATATTTAAGAATAACTCAAAATGGGGTTATTATCGGAATTCAACTAATGTGCACCGATTAAAATGCAATTTACCCTTGGTATCTGATTTTTGTGTGAATTGACTCGATAGCTTGTTTTACATGCGAAATATAGTACACTGAACGTTCGCGATATGCTGAGTCAATCGAGCACAGCATTTTGGAGGCAGAAAGAATTCGTGGTTGACAACCGGAAAGAAAGAGATGCCGAAACAGTGCGCTTAATTCCGGCACATTTTGCAATATTGACGATGATAAATTGCTGTATACGCATCGTTCCACTACACTCGAAACGGCGCAGCAGGTTGCAATATCATCGATCCCATTCGAAGCGCACGGTACCATGACAGCAACGGGAAGCAAAATTGACGAGCGAGAGCCTTCTAAATTGCGCAAGCTATTGCCCCAGCAGTTCTTGTTAGCCCCGGGGAAGCCATTGCAACTGCAATAATAATTGGCTCCCGAAAGCTTAAAACGCATTCTATTACGAAAAGCAATTAAGAGAAATTAGGGCACGCTTGTTTGAGCATAGGCCTTTTTTAGCTCTCAGTATTGCTTGACAGGATCAAATGATGCAGTTCCAAAAACTGTTGCAGCAATTTACAGGGTACGCTCTGCGATAGGGATCATTTTTCTTTGCGTCCCTTGTGTAGAAAACGCACCGATGAGTCGTAAGCGAAATGAAAATTTAACTGTAGACGACGAAGACTACTGGAGCAGCGGGGGGTACATGAGTACTGGCGCAATGTGGATCGTGTTGTCTGTCAATCGAGATTGGCAGCTTGAGCTTATAATTAAATAAATCCAGAACCAACTACGTATAACACTGGTACCAGCATTTCCACTAACTTGAGAAACACTGCTTACTTAGCCGGATTGACAAGTCAATGCATTACTATTACGGTTCGTCTAAATTAGGTATTTGACAAACGCAGAGCGAGGTGAAATTGCATATACATTTTTAAAAGAATGCTGTCACTAACCGGGTAACAAATTGATTTAAACTAGCTTTCCGAAGCGTTACTGGTTCTGTGTTTACAACCTGAACGAATATTCTTTGAGTTTGGTGGAAGAGCAAGGCCGAATTCATAATGATTTTCGTTCGGAAAACCTACTTAACATTAGGGGACCGCCTACGATAATGAGTCCAACACAAGGGAAAAGTAGCAGCTACTTTTATGAACAGTGTTAGCGTAAGAAATGTTACTGTGAGCGCGGGACTGGATACCTCCTTAACAACTTCGACAACAAACATTCTTCATGTTAGAGGAAACCCTGAAATGTTGTTTTGCTGAGCAAAGAAACCAATCGTTGCTTCTTCTACAAGGAAAATAAAAAAAGAACGCGTAAGAGTGCATTCTTTAGAGTTGGAGTATAAGCGATTTCCTTTGCGCCTCAAGCGTGTGCCTTTCATGAAAGTACGGAAATCTCACACATAAATGGCTTAGTGCGTAAACAACTGCCTGTTCTGCGTCCATAACTTCGTGCTCCGTTTCCCAGTAAGAAGCATGGTCGCGCAGCGTTTGTTGTTTATTACAGCAACAAAGAGACAAAGGGCGCAAGATTAGCTCATGCGCGTCGTGACCCCTTCCTCGCATGGGGTCATTGTCGTGCCTGGGCAATCAGTGTCCGCAGGTGTCCTCTCCGGAGAGAGCGTTCACCTGTGTGGGCCCGCGAGCTTTTCCCTTCGCCTCGTTTGCGCCGAGGTCAACTCTCGGCGACGCGGCTTGGCGTCAGGGCCGTTCGAATGGTCGTCTCGAACGCCGTTTGTGGCCAGAGGTCTTTTTGCTGGTGACAGTCATCTCGCCCATCACATGTGCGAGTAACTTTTAGACACTGAACAGTCGTTTCGCGGGAAAAAAAATCAGAAGAATCGGTGTGTAATAACAACAAAGAGTAGCAGTGCGTCGTCAAGAGTTCGACGGCAATGGCATTAGCTTGGTCAAGTATAGCGTGTCACTAAAAGTACGATTTGGGCCACTGACCACGCCGAAGTTAACGAACGTTTCTAAGCGCGTTCACCCCTCCCACCAAGGTCCTGGATGTGATCGTCCTAAGCCTCTGAAGGAGTTCATTCGACATCAGAACTGCGCCAGACCACTGGTTAATCGGTACTTCTGCTGTAGTCCGTTGCTGCGCCAAAAGTGTTTTTGCTTTATCTATAAAATGCCTGATAAACGTCTTTTGAGCTGCACTAGCCGGCATCCGCATACTACGAGTCATGGGACCTTGCCTTATTTCTAAATAAAGGAAAAAAGGTGCGTTCTCAAAAAAACCGATTGAGTATATCATCTTTTGTCATTTGAAAACTTTCAACCCTTGTTCCCTCCACCTTACGGACACAGACGCTCCCGGCCTGAAGAGTTGACTATGAAAATAGCTCAGCATTTCCAGTTGCGCAGATATTTGTAGAGGCTATTCTGATGACATATCACTACCGCACACACTTTTCTCAGGCAGGCTGCTGTGTGGTGATGGTGGTGTGCTGTGTGCAGGTGCGCTGTGTGGTGACGTAGCGTTTCATCTGCATTAAAGACCACGCTGTAGTTATTTCAGTCGATATATAAAACGGAATAATCAAAAGTTTAGTCAAAGTTGTGCAGAAGACATCAATGCAGTTCGCTTTCTCGCAGAAGTATAGAGGAAAAAGGCACACGTGAATTGAACTTATACAATAAATTGCAAATGACTCAGCCGCTTCCATCAGGTTCATCACCGCCACAACTCGGCAGATCTATACCGTCGGGAAAAAGAGTGTATACAAACACTGCTTAAAGGATAAATAAAAAGTGTTGCGAGCGCGGACTTTTTTTCTTCCGATTAAAGAAAAAAGCAGAAAGCCATGAACCCGCAAAGAAAAAAGATAAGGCGAAAATGAGCACAATAATTTATGTTAGCACAATTGCCACCACCTAAGTCGCGATTCTAACTGAAGGACAGCATAAACGCAAGTGCAAGCTACAGATATTAAAGAAGCGGACTTCCAGCGTCAATGCAAAAAGCACTGCACTCTTGCGCTACGATCGAGCGCTATAATAAATATTGTCATCCCGTCTCGCCCCACTTCCTACAGCTTCTTTTTTCCGATTCTTCGACCAGCACTCTCGGCCCCAGTGTTTGACATTACTTCTGCTCTCTAATGGCCTCTAAGAGCGACAAAAAGGCCTCCGGTCAACAACTCTAGCAAGAGTGGTCATGCCTTAACTATAGACGTCTCATATTTTTTTACCTTAATCTGCCGGTTATCTATAAGAATGAGCGAAGCAGTCGGTCTTTTTCTGGGCTACAATACATTCCCTGTACGTTTGTTGTTTTTCGTTGACCTTCCTTTGCCTGCTATTACCTTTGGTGAAGTGCGTGGCGACACCGCAAAAGAAGAGTAACAATTACTTGCCCTGTTACATTGGCTACTCTGCCAAATGACCACTGCGCTTGATCATTACGACTTAAAGAACCTGCACCCAGGACACGTATCGGCATGAATTTAATGATGCATTCGACTGGTATCTAAAACACTAGGACATGGTTTAAACCGATGCGAGAGCCCCTCGGGATTCGAGCCTGGGAAAGCGCGACCCAGCTGGACGTTCACTTGTTCCCAGAGAAACCTGAGAAGCCACTTTACCGGAATTGCATTGAATCTCAGTATCGCTCGCAGCTCGAAGCGGAGAGCGCCTCCGAGTGCTCTGACATGGATCGCGGCGCTCTGAATAAATCAGTCGAATGTGTTCCGAGTACTCGATTTGGACCAGCCAAATATAAGCCATCTCGTCAGAGCACTCTAAAGCACGCTCTAAAGGGGCCAGTGGAACGTGCCATAAGTGATCTTGTAGCAACAGAAAACCTCAAGCACTGTCCAAATTACTAGCAGTTTCATTTGAGACCTTAGGGGCAATTGACTTCATTTCGTTACAACAGAAACTCTTCTCTCGGAAGTTATTCCAGAATACAAGCTCGACGGATGACGTAACCAGATCTCATTCACATGTACACGTGCAGCGTGCTACCAGAGATATCTCACCCACACCCATATACAGAGATGGATGCAACCCTAACTACTTCCGCCGCGGTGGCTGAGTGGCCATGACGTTGCGCCGCTTGGCAAGAAGTCGCTGGTCCGACTCAAGGACGTGGCGGCCACATTCCTATGGACGCCGAGCGCAAGATGTTTGGTCTGCTGTGCTTTCAGTTCGCGCCGAAGAGCCCCGGGCGGTAACTATTAATCCGGAGCCTTCCACTGCGGCGTCTCTCATGACCATGCGCGAAGTTTTGAGACGGTAATAACCTTATGCGACGAAGATGCGACGACGCTGCTATCATATCCAATGGAGGCAAGAACATTTTGGCAAGCTTCACTGGAAGAAATATTGGCTGAAGGCATCATCATTAGACTGTAGAGTTTTCAAATAGTAAGTTGGCAAAGTTCATTTTGGAAACCAGCGAAAATAGTGCCAGCCTAGTTCTCTGCTTTTCTTGCCTACAGTTTGTCCTTTTGTTAACAAACATGCCTCGAGTCTACTGGTGATTTAGTTCAATTGGTAATAGCAGAATATGATAAGATACAGAAGCTTGCCGCTTCATCCAGATAATATTATCATATATATCAATCTGGTGGGGCTATTGGTAATCAAAAAGCTCTCAATTTTTCACGTAGCATGTTCTGGTCGAATACGTTGGTCAGTAAAACTGAGTCGTACACGGAAAGTTTCTCAGCGGATTGCGTCTATGTGTGCGTGCCACTAAGAAGCCGTATGCCGCACCACGGAAGGTTACAATCGCGAAACACTAGTTGTTCCGCTACCGTTCAGCGACGCTCTCTCGCGGGCCACTCCGCGCAAATCACACGAAGAGAGAGGGAAGCGAGGCAGGGCAAGGAGGTAAACCAGACGCACGTCCGATCTGCTACCCTGCATGGGGGAAGAAGGCATACGAGGATGAAATGATAGAAGAAATAAGAGAGAAAGAGCACTACTTGCTTGTCCACTCGAAGCTGCGCACGAACTCTATAACCGACTGTAGAGATATGCCGATTTCAGGTACCGTAACAGCACCCTACAAATTCTTGATCCCGTTTTATATACATGAAAAAAAAAAAGATATCTTTGACAACCGTTAGATGAAAGAAAGTTTCTCTCCCCACACCCTTCAAACATGCACAACACACAAGGCGAAAAGAAGCACAAGAAGCGGGAAATGTAAAATGATGAGAACTTATTTCGGTGCTATAACTCATCTATTACAAATGTCGATGTGTCTGCCATGTTTCCGGCAAACCAGAATACTTCCATGTTATCCCTTTGGACAGACTGCCCTGAAACGAATTCTACCGAGGATCACTTCCCCCAATGACTCGGCACTAGACTCCAGCTACTGCTGTCATTTCTAAATTTGTGACATGTTCGAAATTTTCCTGCTTTTGTTTAGGGCGGCTCGAGTTAGTACCGTGCACAGATTTACCGCCCACGTCTAGAACTATGGGTGGCCCGCCATGACAAGAGCCTCATTTCTTTGTTCCTTTGTCTTTCACTAAAATTTCTTTCTCGGCTTTCTTTTATTCTCGCCTCTTGGCACCTGGCTGTCGGTCTATTCCCTCTACAAGATTGCATTGTTACAAATGGGAGCCAGAGAAGCAAAGAGAAACTCAAATTGATGAATCAAACAAGCAATGATAAAGCCGTTATCGTCGCCAACCTCGACCAACGACAAGTGCGAGTGGCAAGGACGCTATCTCTGACTCGGCGCGTTGGTTCGTATGTGACTTCATGCCAGTTTAGCGTTTGCCATATTCCCCGGCCTATAGATTTCAATGTCTAAAGAGTTTTGCAAGTCCTGCCTGGCAGTCTGTCTCTGTCAGAAGCAGCTGCGCAAATGCGCCATTGTTAAAGTTTATGCCGTTCCCTTCACACACCCAGCTCCCTCAAGTCACGAATTGCCTGAAGCAAGTCGGCTAGGCGATGAAATATTCATCCCAGACGTACGGAAACCCTCCTGTCAGTCTCGATTGTTGAAGCCATCGAATCGCGCAAAGTCGGGACGCCGGTCATAGCTCAATAGGAAAACAAAGTTCGTGAGACGATCCAAGATACACATCCTTCAAATCGAGAAGCAAAACTGCGACCAACACTGGAGGTTCTCAGAGGACTGTCTATGACTGAGATGGCACAAACGCAATACAAAATGCGTAAGAGCCAACGCCCAGCCTTTCGAGTCATTTTATTTTGTAGCCTGATAGAACGCTAACCCATTACACCGGTTCGCAAGAAGAACGAAAAAACGAAACACTTTTTGGCTTCATGTGTGTCCTGAACACACGCCACGCAAGGAATTTGCATCAAAACAGTCTCGGCTCAGAGGGCAAAAGACACAGCAGAAAACGCCGCAACGATCAGGTATCGGGCTGGCAGAAAAATTCAATAGGCTCGCTTATTTCCTTTATTTCATCGTGTTGTTGTTGTTTTTCTTGCACTTGCTCGATTTCGGAAATTTGTTTGCTCCGTCACTTCGACCGACCCAAATAGGTTTTCCGACCATCACAAAACGATTACGATAGGCGGGCCTGCGCTTTTTTCCTGATGTCGTGTGGAAATTCCCAGCAAAAGGCGGCAGACGTCGGTCCAAAACGAATTGCCAAGCATACGCGCGCTCACTTGCACTGCTTGCACCGCTATCAATTCGTGCAGCCTTGCCGAAACCACGGAGATAAAATGGGGCTGTTGGAGAGCAGTAAGCTTAAGTAAGCAATGGTGCACTGAATTGCCACAGTGGGAAAACAGGAACGCGCGGAAGAGGGATTGAAACACAAATTGAAGAAAAACGAAAATGGGACGCTTGATGTATGGTTGTATTGATATTGGCGTTGACACATTACAGTTGCACCAGACAAGTTGGCTACCACGGTGAGTGCTAGTGGCGAAACCTGGACCTGTCGCATTAGCTTCAACCAAAGAACGTAATACACCTACTTTAGTGAAATGACAGTCCTATAATCCCTTAAGCAAATGTACCCCCTTTGGGGTGTATATTTACCACACAACAGTAATCGTCATCTGTCGTGCTTGCGTTTCCTTTCTTGAAAACGCTGCGCTCGCTACTTTCCAGTCGAGAATGCCCTGTCATGCTGATAACCGACATGCCGCTCGTGTCTTGGAAGTACCGGGCTCGCAGCGTTAAAGAAAGGAAATGCGGACAAGACAGATGACGATTATTGTTGTGTGGCAAAATGGTGTAATTTTACTTAAGAGTGTACACAGCGCATCCGCATCATCCGAATACAGACACGCAATAGCAAACGACCTCGAATGTATACATAAATATAGTGCGAGGCTTACGAAACAACAGTTTTTTTTTCTGTTTGTTTCTGTTTATTGAATACTTAGGGCAGATACAGAAGTATAGTACAGAAAGAAAGGTCCCATAGCGTAAACACTGTAGGGGGTACATTTTATAATGTTAAAAGAAAAACACCAATACTACTTAACAGCAAAAAAAAGAAGAAGCGGAATATAAAAAATACAAAAATACAAGTACCCGTACATATTGAGGCAAAACAATAATACAATGGAAAATATAAAAATATAGGGATAAGGCATAAGCTGAAGTAGGAAACGATGCCAACAGCATTCAAGAAAACAGAGTTGAATTTATGTTTAAAATACATATTCAATAAACGGTGCTGTAGTTTAACCATGAAATTGCGAAGCTGATGCTTGAATGACGATATAGAAAAGGCACACCTAACATGATAAGGCTAATAATTCCAATGTTTCATTAAAACAAATGCTACTCTTTGAGAACCATAGTTAGTTCGTACATTGGGGAGTGTAAAATTATAATGGTAGGAGAAGCGCGTAATATTTGAATTAGTAAGGTGTTGGATAAGAAAAAATTTTAGAAGGCTTTGATCTTTAACTGCTTGATAATCAAATATGCAAACATTAAATTTGATTAGATTCTCCTTATTCAGTATGTGCAGTTTCCGGCACAGACCAGTAACTTATGTATGCGGTTACTCCAGGTGAGAATGCGAATGGCTTGATTCTGTACATGTTGGAGAGAAGAAAAGTGGCAATGACATTTTTTGAACCCAGGAAGCAATACAATAATTAAGGTGACTGCGATGAATGCTTAATATAAAGGGATCAAAGTAGTTAAATCAAAGTGACGTCTAGCTTTGAGTAATACCCTAATACCATAAGAAGTTTTCCGCTGCAGTTCATTATTATGCAAATTAAGTTTTAAGCCAGACATTCTTTCTTTACCTTTTTTTTTGCTCTACCTCACTTCAGTGCAATAATAGCAAGTATGCGCCGTTACAGTAGCCCTCCGCCCCCCTTCAAAATGAGATGATAATTATAATACTGATCCTCAAAACAATACACAAAGGTCGTATTTGCAAGTCTTGTATTAATTAAGTACGCGCCGTCCACGAGTCGGTAGCCAGGCGACAGCGATCTTGTTACGCCTATCACTGCCACAAATGATGGGTGCTATTAGAAAAGTATTAGGAAACCCTCTTACGCAGGAAACATATCGTGAATATGGGCCCAGATTTACGGACAGGAAAGATAAGGTCCCCGGAAATCAATGCCAGGCTGAAGACGCCACCACAAAATGAATCCTACAGCTGCGCTTCCAATTAGCATCACCGGCCAAATAAGAAATAAGGTTACCTGGAAGACAAATGCATTTCCCAGTGGCAAGAGGTCCTGATCAAGCCCTAAATAAATGAAATAATACAAAAATTCGTCCCTGTCGCGCTTTCCCATCCACGTTCGGGCTGCGACTCACTGTTCTTTTTTTTTTTGCTTGTTGTAACTGCCGAGAAACTAAAGAAAGGAACGGCAGTGGCAAGAATGCCGACGAGACGAGCAGAGAGGTAAGAACTGTAGGAAGCGTTGCGAAATTTGGCTGAGTGCTTCTTTCACGGTCGGCGAGCTGTCCGCCTCCTTTTTCCGGGGCGCTTCGAAGGCGAGAAGACCCGACGAAGGAGGCTCGTCTTTGGCTTCGGCGGCGGCCGCCGTCAAGGTTAACGCACTCTAGGGAGCGTCGTCGTTGACTTCTTTCCTTTCGGAGATTCGTCCGCAAAGAGACAGCTGTCTTCCGCCCTCGCTGGCATCTTGAGGTCCCCCAGGTGCGCGCTCTTTCGACCCTCCGCGCGGCCGCTGGGCGTTTTGCCTTGCTTAGCTGTGCTTCTGTGCACCTCATAGTTTAGGTTGTTTGGGTTCCTTCCGCGTCATTTTCCTCCTTTCTTCCCCAGCGGCAGTCGTGTGTGCAATATATATATATATATATATATATATATATATATATATATATATATATATATATATGTAATTGCAGAAACGAAGGCGCGCACTTACGAAAAATTTTGAATGGTGTAACGTTGCGGACGTACACGGCCTCCATTTCTATGAATATATATATATATACTGTGGTTCGTTCACTCGCAGCTCTCGACCGACTCTGATCTAACCAACGTAGTGACTGCTACGGTCACTCCATTATGGAGAAACGGCTCCGCTGATCCTCCTTTCCAACTACTCTCGGCTCCGTTGGCGGTTGCAGAACGTCAAGATCGAAAATTCGCTCCTACACCGATACGTGTTTCATTCCGAAGAACACCCCTAGTTCCTGTCGTTCCCCGATCACTTCGGGCCCAGATACTGGAGGCCTGTCACGACGAGTCCACAGCCGGTCACTCTGGTCACCATAAAACCTATAAACGCATCCAGGGTCGCTTCTCCTGGCCTGGACTTGCAAGCAGCGTAGCGATACATGTGTTTTCCTGCTCCTGCTGCCAACACCACAAACGAGTGACCTCACCTCCAGCTGGACTGCTCCAACCTGTACCATGTTTTCAGGCTCCTTTTTGCACTCGTTGGCATCGACTTGTATGGACCCCTACCCATATCAGTTGGCGTTAACCGGTGGTGTAACAGCTGGCGGTGTGTGTGTGTGTGTGTGTGTGTGTGTGTGTGTGTGTGTGTGTGTGTGTGTGTGTGTGTGTGTGTGTGTGTGTGTGTGTGTGTGTGTGTGTGTGTGTGTGTGTGTGTGTGTGTGTGTGTGTGTGTGTGTGTGTGTGTGTGTGTGTGCGCGTGTGCGTGTGCGTGTGTGTGTGTGTGTGTGTGTGTGTGTGTGTGTGTGCGTATGTGTGTGTGTGAGAGTGTGTGCAAATCATATTATTAGAAGCGAATAAACAATGACACCGAGGACAACATAGGGGAAATTGTACTTACTAACCGGATTAAGGAAGTGCTACCCATCTGCGGCAGTTTGTTCTACGGGTGAAGCGAATTCGACAGGTGGCAGCGCATCTTAGGTCCTGAACAGGATTTCTGAATATGGTTTATTTATTTATTTATTTATTTATTTATTTATTTATTTATTTATTTATTTATTTATTTATACTGCACCCCCATATATGGCCATAGCAGGAGTGAGAGCATTATACATTACTATACATTACACATTAAAACACCTATAAACACAAAAAGATGAATGATCAAAAAGAAACGCTTTACCAGTTAGCCAAATGCCTACCAGTGGCGCCTATGAAATATTTTAGTGATAGTGAACGAATGTTACCGGGTAGAGAATTCCAAAGTTCTGTTGTACGTGGAAAAAATCTGCACATGAATTTGTTAGCACGGGCATAAATAGGTGTTGTGTTCAAGGCGTGGGCGCTACGGGTACAACTGGCGTCAGTAAATGTGATATAGTTACAATCAGAAAGACCAAATGTGGACTTATTAATTGCATATAAAAGTGTTAAGGCTTCAATGTGATAACGTGAAAGTAATTGCTCAATGTGCAAAGATTGTTGAGCCTGTGTTAGTGAAAAAGTGCGGTAGTAGTTTTGGCAAATGAAACGGATAGATTTTCGTTGAACGTTATTGGGGAAGCTTATTTCGCATTGTTTGTAGGGGAACCAAACGACATATGCATATTCTAGAACAGGGCGAATTAGCCTTTTATATAATAGCAGTTTAGTATCGCGGGGGGGCTTAGCTAAAGTGCGGCGCAAATAACCTAATTATTTTTTTTTGGGGGGGGGGGTGGCTTTTCCGTTTACATATTTAATATGTTAGGCCATGAAATATGTTCAGTTAGAATGACACCTACGTATTTATACTGAGATACTTTTTAAGTTAGATGCCATCTAGAGAATAATCGAACGAGAAGGGGCTCTGTCTATCGGAAATTGACATCACGACTGTTTTACTATAGTTGATTTTTTCTAATGCCTATGTTTGTGCTGCAGTGCATAGCGCTGCTTTTTACAAAGTGTTCTGTTATTTTGTTTCAGTGTTTATTTGAAAAATTGAAAATCTCTCCCTATGTACTGTACGGCCAAGTTGATAAAGGGGGAAGGACCTCTGTCAAGCTTACGAGCTTTTAGTCCTGTCTCCTTCTCTGTCCAAGAGAAAAATAAAGACTGAATTGAATTTAATTCATGCGCTTGGCGGGTGTGGCCATTTGTGCTTAGTTTCGAATAGCTATTATTCAACACCAACTTGCTCGGGTGCTCGGCCAACCACTACATGCACATTTCTTGCACATTTGCACATTGCACATTTCGTGCACATTTCTATATGCACATTTTCTTCCGACGTGCTTGTGGTGTTTCGGATGTTTATTGCAGTGTCTGCATTTATCGTCTTCGTTGCAACGTTCGGGTGCGGCAGCCGCACATTGCTCTCATACCAGTTGTCTTTTCGAATGACCGTGAGCTGAGCACGGATACCACGGCAGTGGAAGATACTAATACTCACCACAACATGACCAACAAAACATGATCAAAACACAATCACGCGTTGGCCCGACTTTTCTTGGCTTTAATTTTGTTACGTAATGCTCCCTCCAACAGTTTTTTTTTCTTTTTTCTTAGCTGGGGCCAACAAAGTGACATAGCTTTTCTGCAGCTAAGCTACACAGCTAAAATAAATCATTTATTCTCTGTGTAGAAGATTGTTGCACAACAGGTTTCTACGAGCTCCTGCGCGCAAAACCTTAAAATGCGCCGCCACCCCTTTTTGAGGGCATCTAAATGGCTACGTGACTTTCTGTGATCTTTTCTGCATGTTCGCATTCCAGTATTCGCACTTTTTCTCGTTTTCTCAGGAACTGCGACAGACAGGAGCCATCTGCGGTTTACCTCGTTATCCTTAATTTCCTGGTCGTTTTACTTAATTTCAAAGGTTTAGTTGTTTCAGTATCTTCAGTTATTGTGTACCTTCTTTACGCCCTTCTCTTTACAGTCACTCATTAATTTTGCTTTATTCTTACAACGTCGATACTTACTATGCTGGCTACTTTCTTCACACCCTGTCTGGACAGCAGCCATGTTAAGTAACAAGCCCTGCACTGCAAACTGTACGATTGCTTAGCCGAAACTCATCAAGTGTGTTACTCTGTTTACCCACGGACTAATTGGCAGGAAAGGCACGCTTGCGGTGCATTGTCGCCATGGTGCTACCACCACTTTGCTATAGAGGATGTCAGCTGCACGAGGTGTGTCCATTAATTTTGCTATGTATGAGTATACTCACTCCAATTTGGGACGGACATTAAACGTGCTTCCGCCTTTGAGTCTGTTTCGAAGCCGAGGTAAGCAGCCGGCGGGTTACCGCGAAGAACGCTCAACACTAAACTACGCATATGCCGAGCACCGATTATGATGTCAGTGACTAATCGCGTGGTGCTGGAGTATTTCATGTGGTTGCTTTGTATATGCAAGAGTAAGGGGCAGTAGAAAATGCCCATCCATCACGACTACGTGATACAATGTGGCACAAGCGCGATTTGCCGAAGCTAGGAGCTGAAAATATACGCATGTGCGTTTTCACATGACCATGTATATTACCTATACAGGCGCAAGCCGGTAGTTCTCTGTGTCTCTACGCGCGCTATACCTAAGCGCGTTTGTGCAAAAAGCCTCTATCGCCGCATATCCTTCAAAGACAAATGCGAGGAAGCATATAACCTTTTCCCAGGTGAGCAAACTTTTTATATCACTCCAGCAAACAATAACAGCACCACAGATGCTTCTCCAACAAAGTGTATCTGTCCTGCTCCCCATCAAGTTAAGAGCCACCGGCTGCAAGTTTACCTCACTCTCAGAGAGAGCTAACAGTGTCGCAGCTCACTAAACGTCAGCGGGCAACCGCTGACAGCGTAACAGCGTAACAAACCCTCTAACGCGGTTTGTTACGGGCTCGACCAGAGCATGGCATCCGGGCAAGCCGCGTCTAACCACGTTGCACTTAACAAGGTTATCGCCGAAAGTCATTGCGGCAGCACGTCCGGCGCTGCCCCGCATTCCTCCTCGTTAAGCTACGCGCGCGCGGAACCACGAGACGGGGGTGCATCCAACGAGCTCATGTTGTTCTGCCCCCGCTTTCAAGAGCAAAGACACCCCGTTCTCCGCTCCACTTGGACTCGCGGTAGATGCAAGCCCAGCACGGACAGCCAAGCCTGACCTACAAGCGGCGCGTACAAAGGAGAGCCGAGCTCTTCGACGGAGCAGCTCAAGACGCATCGCGCAAAGGATCTCGGTCTCGCCACCGCACGAGCAGGCGAAGTGCGACACAAAAGATCCCACCGGTTACGTTCTGTCGTCGGACGACAAGAACGCGCCGCTGCTTTTCTTTTGCGCGCGAGCACGTTGTGTCATCCTTCGCATGCATTGTGGTCGGCGGGGTGAAAGGCACGATTTCTATAGCAGTTGCGCTGAAAGGAGGCGCTGCTCCGGATGCCCGTGGTCTGCCATGGGGTGATCCTTGCGCGATGAAGCACCGCGTCCGAACACGCTGCCGCCGGGAAAGTGCGGGGAATCTGTCTTCATGTGCTTCGACAATAGGTGCATGAATCCGAATGTTGCAACAGCAGACGGCCAACTAAACCATCGCGGTGTACTCCACTCAGCATGTGTGCGTGTGCATGTGTGCGCACGTGTGTGTTTGTCTTGGGGCATATACTTTTCCTGATATTTATTAATGGTTCACCTTCAAACAGTTCCCCTTGTATACGACTATATGCCGACGATTGTGTTGTTTACCGAGCAATTAATTCCATTAACGATCTTACCACCTTGCAGCATGACCTTCACGCTATTTTCGACTGGTGTAATATATGGAAAATGTCTCTTAACACTTGCAAATGTAATATTATATCACTCTCGCGCAAGCGCACTAGTTTCATATTCACAAACAGCTTAAGTAACACGACTTTGTCACGTACCACTACCTACAAACACCTTGGTGTGAACATCACTACTAACCTTTCTTGTTCTTGGCATATTACCACTATTTGCACTACTGCATTTAAAACGATTGGCTTTCTGAGGCAGAACTTGCAAAATTTATCTCCTGACGTGCGTAAATAAGCATACCTACAAAATAGCCCGCAGCTAGAATTTGCATTCACCGTATGGTCACCATACCAAGAATACTTAATAACCATGCTTGAACGCATTCAAAACAGCGCTGTCCGGCGTATCACTCGTAATTTTTTTTTACCCGCCGTGGTTGCTCATTGGCTATGGTGTTGGGCTACTGAGCACGAGGTCGCGGGATCGAATCCCGGCCACGGCGGCTGCATTTCGATGGAGGCAAAATGCGAAAACGCCCGTGTACTTAGATTTAGGTGCACGTTAAAGAACCACAGGTGGTCGAAATTTCCGGAGTCCTCCACTACGGCGTGCCTCATAATCAGAAAGTGGATTTGGCACGTAAAACCCAATTATTTTTTTTATCCCTCGTAATTTTGATGGGAACTCCAATATAACGGAGATTAAGGTCGATATTTCTTTACAGCGTCTAGACATCTGTCACAAGGTTGCTTTGCTGTCTACTTCACCAGTAGACAGCAGAGGTAAGCAGTAGACAGATTAGCAGCAGACAGCAAAGACAGCAGTAAAGCAAAGACAGCAAAGAAAGACAGATTCTGATAAGCCATGTATTTTACCCCTCTAAACCACCTCCCGTACGTCCTCAAGATTAAATAATCATCTTAGCTCCAAGCGTATTTTTCGTAAAAGTACTGTTTTCAATTGATCTGCTGTACCCACATCTTGATGGATTCGTCTTCCCGGTGAAATTGTCGCGATAACCGATTGTGAAATATTTCGTGAACGCCTGTGCGCACATCTTACTCATTCTGCTGTCTCTTATTTGTTGTTATGCGTTTGCATTCTGTGCTTCGTTTTGTTTCAGCCACTGTGGTTTTGTTTCAGCCACTTACGCTTGAGCTGTCTCCATTGCACTCCACAGCTCATTCTTACGATGCCCTCTCACTCAATGCCCGATAAGCCCTGTAAGATGTTTTCTGTATAAATAAGTAAATAAATAAATAAATAAATAAATAAATAAATAAATAAAAGAATTCCCAACACCAAACTGCTCGTTCAACATGGGTTTAGACACTTCCCATGTAACTGACGGGCTCCAAGTTCAGTAAAAGTTGAACGTCATAATAAGTTCTGCTCCTGGTTTCCTTTGGTATGGACTAGCGAAGCTTTTAGCAATAAAGCGAACAAACTTACAAAGCGGCCGTTACCACGGCTATCTCCATTCCATCATATAATGGCTCACTGCTCCTGGGGACACAATAGAGCACGTCTGAGAGCCAGAGCCACTGGGACGCGCTTCGAAGCTGCTGCTAGTTGCGAAATGGCTCGACATTATCAAGCGACGGTGCCATATATCGCCCGTGAAGCTTTACTTTTGCCAATTCCAGAGCGGCTTATCCAAGCAGTCATCATACCAATATATAACGGCTCTGTAAAAACATCCTGCAATACTGCAGATATGTGTACGGTCCTTATAGCTAGCGCTGTATTTGCAGAGCGCAGCAATTTCCTCTTTCGAACGGGGATCGCTTCACTCGAAACGCTGCCGCCCGCCCCCACTTCCTGTCTCGTAGGTCTCGCCCCGAAGAGAGATCGCACGACCAGCTTACACCCCGACCGTTATCTCCGGTTGGGCCGTTCTTTCTCCGCAACTTCCGTTGTCTTGAGGCTTGAACAGCGTCTCAAGCGCGCACCGTTCGACCTGCGTGACGAGAGGCCAAGCGGACGCGGCTCGGACGACGCGCTTCGGATCGGAAAACATTTATTGGGCTCTAGGAAAGAGATCTTCGCGGCTTCAGACGGCCTCCTCCATCTTCTGATGGATTCTTCTGTCTGCAATCACAGGTTTGGTGCCCTAGTCCAAGGCTCTACTGAGTATGGCCAACCCGCGAGCTCGCTCTATTAGGCGCTTTTGGCCGTTCAAGCTTACGCTGGAAAGCATACTCTCCCACTGTAACAACGCGCCGCGCGGCTTCGTGAACAGAGAAAGTGCACAACGGCCAGAGCGCCTGCGCCAGAGCATCTTTCATAATAGTTAGTTTAAACATTACAGTGACAGATTCGCCGGGCCATGCGCAAGGGCAACGTTTAAATCAACGCGGAGCACATCAGAATCAAAATGGAGCGTACTTACGACGCCTTCACGGGGACTGTACAGGTCGGCGTGGGCTCATCCATTTTAATCCACGTTATAATCCAGCTGGGTTCTTGGTCTAGATGCACTGCTTATTATTTAGCCCCACTAAGCCAAATACCTTGTGACACGCACTTCAAACATCGTAGGAGCGTGATTATCAAATTGCGATTCCGGGTGAAGTCACGTTGGAAAGGCGTTATCCCATGTAGTTGTTACTTTGACCAAGAATTAAACAGCCAAGCTGGAGTGAATCAAAGGGAATAGAAAATAAATGCTTACGAACAAAGGCTTTCCTTAGCACCTTAGCAGTAAATGCAAGGTAAACCCGGGAATACGATTGAAAGACGAAAGTGCATCCCCGATTCCAAAACTCCAAGACAAAAAACACAAAACAGACCCAAAGTTGTTTAAAGATAACGACCTGATGTAAGCAGTCACTTTTTTGAGCAGCATATATAATTAAAGGCTTTGCGATGTAAGCGTCAGGAAACTGTTGAATTAACCACTATATGAACAGGGTCAAAAAGAGTATATTTAAGTGCAAAGCATGCTCTTATTTAACTATAGACTTGAATTCTGCTGTCCACATCACACTATATGAATATGCATATCTCTATTCTACGACAGCAGCATTTATAACATCACACCAGTTGTGTTCCTGAGGTATATAGGAAAGGGCAATGCGTTGTCGAGTTGACCCTATGATGCATTGATCAACCCAATGAAGCCATGTTCTAACTGACGGCGAGGTCCATCAATATGCCAGCGTGTAGATTTGCAACCTACGCAAAAGTCAAGTAGTGGAGACATGTTCGTTATGCAGACCATCTTTATACTATCATCAATCATGTTGAACAGCGTTAAAATAAGCACTAAAGTCACAGAAGAGATGTGCCTACTAAGATATACAGGGTGTTTCAGCGAACACTTTGAAGATTTTTTGAAGGTTGCCCGTGACAGGTACCTCAATTCTATTTTGTGAGCCCGTCTCCTCGAAGCGGGAGACACTATATATATACTTGCACTAAAAAAATTGAAATGCAAAATCGAGTAATTAGCAAGAATTCACTAATTCACTTTTTAACTAATTGTCTTATGACCCATATTGCAATATACAAATTGTAGAAGTGGACTTCGCAAGGCCGATCCACTTGGAACGAATTCTCAGGTCGACACCAATTTCGAAATATCAATTCCCGAATTTTGCGGATAAATGCATTTGCGTTCCCGTTACTTGTGCGCTTCAGTGCATGAAATGACGTTGACGTTTTATTAACAAATTAACTGGGATGCCTATGCATTTCTCCGCAATGTTCGCAAATTTAAATCTAGAAACTGGTCTCATCTAAAAAATTCGTTCCTATTGATCCACCTTGCGAACTCCACGACTAGAATTTGTAAATTGCAATATGCGTCATAATGTAATTAGCTAAAACCTAATTAGTGAAGGTTTATTAATTAGTTTATTTCGCATCTCAATTGTTGCTGCAAGTATTATCCGCCGCTTCGCGTAGACCAGCTCATAAACTAGAATTGTGATATCTGCCATAGGCAGCTCTTAAGAATATTTGAAAGTGTTCGCTGAAACACCTTGTATAGATTATATGTGTTTTGTGTTTCCGAACGTCCTCTATCTCTCATCACAGAAACTTGAAATCACTGTAAGACCAGCTCATATTTATATCCAACTAACCTAAAGTTCTGAATAAAAACGTATCTATTCTAAATAGACCCCCCCCCCCCCCAATTTTGCACATCGTTTTCTTCCTCAAAATCACGTGACTTTAATATCGATGCCCCATAAGCCGCCTAGCAACAATGCGCACCTATAGGTAAGCTCGCTCAACACGTTCACAGCACAATTCTCCAGCTTCAACAATACTGCACAATCGACATTACTGCCGCTCCGTGCACAGACATAATACCGCCTTGGCATGCAGCAATTCTAATAGTCGTGTTCGCGCTATGGCCTTCGAATCGGCTACGCCCAGTTTGGAGCACCAATTTACACAAATCAGTCCCGAGCTTTGCCCGCGTATGTTCTATGCCAGGCACACGTTCACAATGCACTGCTCTCGCTTAATGACCGTGCAATACATTCCTTACAGCTAGAGCCAGGGCATTCGCGCTCGGTTGGCATGTGTGCCAGATTAATGTCCTTAACGCACTCGCCACGTATGGCGTTCGGTCCGTTAAATGGACCATTGTGTCGTTCTGGTTCTGTTTTGAGCCATGCAGTGCGCCACGAATATTTCTTGGAGCCTGAAAAGGGATAATTTGGCTCGCAGGTGGCCGGTTAAGAGAGGTCAGCTGGCCACGCATAGCAGCTAGACAGCGTACTGCTTACAAAGATAATCATGGTCAAGCATGGTTTGGTATGGTCTCCGAGATCATGCAGGATGTAGGCTTCAAGATCAAATCCCTTTTTGTACGCTAATAAAGGTACATTCCTTCCACGTGCTAGTAATTATTAGCCAAATGTCTTAATGAATTGACCTCGAAGTGTTCGCTAATGTGTTCCACATTATGTTAACCAAAAACAAGCCACTTGCATCTGACTCTCCCATCCTTTAGTGAAGCTTTGATTGGCTTGAAGAAGTTGAAAGAAAAGGACTCGTGAAAATGGCCAAGCAACCAAATTCGTGAGCAAATACGCGTATTCTCACTAGACAACGAATACAAACGCTCTATCAGTGTTCCCATTCCACGAATACATTTTTTACTCCATGCATCAGAAACCCTGCAGCCGAAAGTTTTATGTTATATTAAACAGCAGAGCTCGTATTCCCCAAACCTCCCTGATGTGACGGTGCTTCATCATTGCCCAGCATACTCGCACACGCCGATCACTAGAGAGAGCGATCTGCGCATTGAGAGCCAATCACTCATGGTGGAAGCCAATCGGGGCTAGCCCTTACAAAGTGGAAGTTCCGCCGAAAAACTGTACGAACGAAACATGAACCTGAAGAAGGGACGACTATGCGAGCGCTTTCTTTAACTTGCTGTCCCATCCTCGCTCTTTTTTGCTGAGACTCTTTAGCAGCTCTTCAAGTTTATGATTCTTCTGCAGAGTGATATAGAATGTTTGCGAACAGCCATATCTGACATAATTGAAGTATAGGCTATCCCACACTCTTAGGTTGTGCTATACACAATATAGTCGACCTCCCGATGACGGAAACATAAAACAGAATGTAGTCTTGCAAACAGAGACAACGCAGTAAGGGAGAGACGATCCAAGGATACTGGCCCCCCAGCTCAAGTGCTCTTGCTTCATTTTCACTTCTTCAGGGTCACGCCCGCCATTTTTTGTGGGCCAAGCGAGATGTGTGGGAACGCAGACTAGCAGAACTTCGTGTTACCGCAATTGAGCCCAAAATAATAGCTACCCGCCGAAGCTTTGCGCAAAACCAACTGCACCGTACACCACGTCTGCCGGTTCGGCTGCAAGCTTCACGCGGTACGCCACTGTCTCACGTGAAGAGCGACCCTTCATTCGGCCATCGCACCCACTGGGTTCTACCTCTTGCCGGGAGCGCTGCTCACACGGAAGCAGGAAAGGTCGTGATTGAGCTGAAGGGGAACGCGCACTTTCCCCAAAACAACGAAACCTCGCCGCCAGTAAGAGCGATGCGCTTGCAGAGGGAGGCAGAATGAGTGTAATTATGGATCCTAGCCCAACTCCGCACAGCCCTAATGCTCACGTGCGCACACAATAGCGCGCACCATACGAGCGCAACCTGCTGCCGCTAGCGATGGTAACTGCGCGGATGATGGCGCTAGCCCTACAACGCTACGAGCAATCCACTTTGCCCCGGTGTGCAACATGTACCGAGCGCCACCTATCCGTATCAAGCCTATAGCTTAGACTTTAGCCGTGCCGAGTAAAGCTCGCCAAGACGAATGAAGCCATTCGCAAACGCATGGCTGACTCAACGCCCGACTGTCCAGTGGCCGGGGAAACGCAATCAATTCTCAGAGCTCGCTTAGATTCTCGTGACCAGTACAGCGTCTCATGATGAGCTTTCCCTGACTCCAGTATCGTTCATCCGTACCGGACAGAAGCATTTCGAAGGAGTACCCGAAGCCGCTGTGACAGACCTCTGGCAGAACATGTTCATCGGGTATGGCAGGTACAGGGTGCAAATCCTGGTGCCCCAGAACCCATGGCTACATTTATTTTTCATCAATAGATAGATGCACCTATTTTGGTTCACACAAGCCTTTAGAATATGTGACGCCTAGGATAGGCACTGGTCTCTGTACGGTTCGAAGTTTACCACACGTTCCGGCCGCGAGAGACAAACAGAAATGTCACAGGGTGTCACGGCCTCTCCTAAACTACAATCGTATGCTGAAGACAACACATATTTTTGTCACGGTGAGTTTTTTCACAGGAGACGTTATCGCTGATCGCAGTTCTACGAAAGTAACCGCGTCCATTACCCTTAATTTATTAGGGGATACCGAGCCTTAGGGCCACTGTCTACAAATAAGAAGTTACTGACATGAAAAACCGACGACACAAGCCTAATCCCCGTTCTGAAGCCACATTTTTTTCTAGCATCAGTTTACCATCATAATTATTTGCAGTTTAATTACCACTTGATTAAACTTCAAGTCCTGCTCCAAACTTTCGAATGTACACAAGGCGAATTAGAACGTTTATTAGCATTGGCAGAAGACGGCAGACTGTTTCTAGGGGAACATTTGTAGGAGAAAGCATTAGCGAAATCACACCTTACACTGTCCTCAACGACCAGGTTTCGCATTGTCAAATCAATTAAGTTGGCGAACTTCTAAATGAGCGGGTTGAACCCTACTTTGTGGCAACCTAAATTAGATATCCAATGGCAGTCCCTGATCATGGAACTCGTAAATAAAGTTCTACAAATTGATATCCACCACAAGGACATCATAGTGATCGACGTTTGTTGTGATTGTTTGCTCAAGTGTGATATTGTACACAAGACGGAGCGCTTTGTATTGTATACTAGAAAGAGCTTTCTTCGTACGAGAAGAGCTTCGGTTCCGCACGGGAGCACGGCTTCGAGGATGTCGGCATGTGATCTCCTGCGAAAGGTAAATCACTACACGCTGCGCTCAACCGACGAGATACGGGCTCAGGATGCACCAAGCGTGTCGTCCCGCTCGCCTCCGGGGCGTCATTAGCTCCTGTATGAGAAAGACGGGTTTGTTTCGAAAATCGAGGGGCGGAGCGAAAGTGCGCGGCCTGTTATTGAGAGCGAAGCGGCGACAAAGACGGTGCTCATCCAACCGGCATGCGTTTACATTTTTCAGAAGTAACGAGGATGTCCGGGAAACGGCATCCGTCCGCGCTTTAAGGAACAGCTCGAGCGTTGAGAAGAGTCCGACGAGCACCGAAGGGTGAACGGACGGTTAGAATCCCGAAAATTGGCGCGTTGACTCCGAAGCGGGGTCTCCTTCTTCGCGGTTCCCTTCGGAAGTGTTAATTCATCCATAGTTGGTAACCCGCACGTGGTCTTGAATGCGCAAGTACTCGCATGTCTAGGTGCTTTGTGCTTACACATTTCACGATTGGTTGTTCGTTTTTCGTTCGTTCGTTCGTTCGCTCGCATGTATGTATGTATGTATGTATGTATGTATGTATGTATGTATGTATGTATGTATGTATGTATGTATGTATGTATGTATGTATGTATGTATGTATGTATGTATGTATGTATGTATGTATGTATGTATGTATGTATGTCTTGCTTATTTTTACAGGGCATCCTTGTCTCACTGCGTATTAGTTTACGTTATTATTTGTTTCGTTCATAGTTCGTCTTCTTGTGTTTGTCCGTTTGCTATTTGTCCAAGGAAGGAAAAAGTGGAGAAGGAAGGCAGGGAGGTTAACCAGTTTCGCTTAACCGGTTTGCTACCCTACACATGGGAGCGGGATGGGGGAGATGAAAGATGGGAGGAGAGAGAGAGAGCACATAACACAGCGAAGACATCGGCAGTTACAGTCCGTCACTCTTGCGCAGTACGCGATATCACTGTCACAGCCGCTTGTCCAAGCCCGTATCCTTCAAAGTCCAAAGTATCAATGATGAGTAGTGCGCCTCTATAGTAAAACATCTCTTATCACTTCGGAGCAGCAGCACAAGTCAATCAATCATGTAGGAGAAAATTGAAAGCGCCATTGTCTTCCGTTATGACAGGTAAGGACAGACTGTTATTAGCCCACATTTACATGGAAGTTTGTAATCTGTTGATTTTGTAAATATATGACTACCTGCGATGCTTATGTATTTTTATTGTACACATGCGTGAAAACATTATAGGTGTGAAACCCTTCCTGCCATTAAACAGTTGTGAACGTAGCGCTTTCCTTTGTCGTTTCTTCCCCCGTGAGTTCAATTTTCGTTGGCGCTAATATTCATCGCTAGCAATGCAAGACCAACTAGCCCAACAATTAAATCTACTAGGCCATATGAACTGAAACCTTCAAGATGAAGCAGCGCATCGCTCGTCACATGATAGTAGTGAAGCTGAAGCATATTACTGTAAGACACGTTTCACAATAAAGACTATTCTGGTAATGCACGCTGTTCCTGTGCCGTTTGTATGGTGCCGATACAGCAGTCTCTGACTATGCCTAATGTGTAGCTCCCTACGCCTGAGTTAAATGATACTCTATTTCTCCGCTATTTTTTGGATTCTCATTTCCGATTTGCTTTATTTTTGTTTTCCTTTTCCGAAGTTTTTTAGTCGCTGAAGTTTATTTAATATCGTTAGGATAGCTGGCCCTTCAGTTGCCTATTTCTGTACTGTCTCATCATTTTACAATGAACAGCAACATGCGTGCCTTTTTATCAAAGCCAAATAGTCTTCTCTTATGCAAAACACAAATGTGAGAATCGCAAATCATGTATAGCGAGCAAGTTTGCACGAGTGATTTACGGGTATGCGAGCAACACATAATTACAGCGATCTAGTTAGCGCAGTGTCGCAGTTTTGCAATGTTTTTTTTTTCTGGGTTGCTGTCGAGGTCACATTTTGCTCCGAAATCAGCCATGCTTTCATTTGCGAGCCGTGCGGTCGGCCCTTGCTCCGAAAGCGGCCGTGCCCCGTCAGCAGAGCAGACCGGCCTAGCACGCACCGCTGGCTCACCGCAACTGAACTGAAGTACCTGGAGCCCCGATGCGGAGTGTGGTGGGTGGTGGTGAAACATTTCTATTGCTCTCAGAAGAGAAGCACATGAAGGTACGCATAAGGGCCGGTCCTTAAGGGCCCAGCCCTTAAAATACTAGGTGGAATCCCTAGTACGGGACTCCAGTGGCATCGGCCGCTGCCCGGGCGCGCTCGTCCAAGGCCCTTTGGGCCTGCAGGTCATAGCAGCCGAGCAGGGTGGCCTCCCAGTCCTCCCGAGTGGGGTTGGAGAGAGGGGCAATAGCTGGGTTAGATGGGCAGGCTCACACCATCTGGTAGATGTCCGAAGACTTCTCCGCACAGTGCGGACAACTGCCCGTGAAAGAACGATCAAAATGTTTGAGTCTACCGGGCACAGCAGAGTGTTCGTATAGAGACGGAGTAGAAGCCGCTCCTCCGTCTTAGATAGTCCTTTACTCGGGCGAGGGTAAAGGCTATGGCCAGATTGATAATGCAGGACAATGTCTTTAAAAGAATACGCGAGATGGAATTCGAGATCCTGATCTAGGGGGTCGAGAAAGGAAGCCCGGAGAGAGAGCGCGCGGGCGGCGGCATAGGCTGCCTCATTCCCATCGAGACCCACATGAGCAGGAGCCCATACTATGTTCAGGTGAGCGGGGTCCCCGGTGTAGGTGCAACATTGAAGTAGTCGGTAGGCTAAGTGTGGAGCCCAGCCTTGCTCGATGTTCCGACAGGCCCCTCGCGAGTCGGAGATAATTGTTTTGGAATGAGAGTGGGTAGCAGCCAGTGAAATGGCGACCTCCTCCGCATGAGTTATGTCGCGGGCGCGAAATGTAAACCCGTTAACTGGTCTGGACTGGAGGACGACTGCGGCCGTGTACCATCCCCCAGGGTGGGGGCCGGAGGCGCCCACATAATAAGTGCCGGGTTTTGACCCATAATGGCGGCCCAGGGCTTCCGCCCGCGCCAGGCGCCGACCATTATGGTGCTCACGTGTCATGTTGTTAGGAAGAGGGCGTACGTGGAGGGCGCATCTCCGCTCGAAAGGAAGTCGCACTCGCTCTTCCATAAGGGTGGTGTGTTGGATGTGTAGTCGGGCAAGGAGGCGGAGACCCGACAGCATCTTAGAGAGGCGTGTGTATTGGTTAGTTAAGTGAGCCTCTCGGAGCTCCCGAAACGTGTTCACCATGCCTAGAACCAGGAAACGCTGGTTGGAGGTGTTCACGGGGAGATCGAGGGCTCTCCTAATAATTTTGCGGAGGATGACTTCTTTGGGAGTCGCACTGAGAGCCTTTTCGTCAAAGTAGCTCGCTTTAGTTGCGGCGAAAGTTTGTTAGGAGAATTTAAAATACATAGAGAAAGCTATAAGGCAAAGACAAGGAGCTTAACGAGTTAGGGTAGAGGCTTGGGCGAGTTGGTCGTGGTTCATATCGGCGGTGTTTGCGTAGCGCACGAAAGTAGGGAGGGAAGGACAGAGACGAGCAAACAGCGCTCTTTACTCGAGGTTAACGAGGCCGGTGTTGACAAAAAAAATGCTTCCATTTAAAAATGAAACACGAGTTTGTGTGCGGACAACATTATTATACTCGGATCAAGAGTGTATAAAATGTGCTGCACCTTCTTTGATAACCCCGACGTATATCGCGACGACACCTGCCCGTCCTGCGGCCAGACCTCCACTCCAGCACGCATGCTCTGGGAGTGCGGGTCGACATACCCCGAGTTCATCAAGGAGGAGTGGGACTCGCTTCTGCGTAGCCCCGCTCTATAGAAAAGAAAATCCTGGCTGTCCGGCGTACCCACGACCGGGCCGGTGGGCTAGACCTGCCGGTCCCGACGTGCGAGTAGCCGGGTGCGCGACGAGTTCGCCTGCTCACCTCCAGTAAAGTTATTTCACTCACCGACTCACCGAGCATGAGGTCGCTGGGGAGATACCGGCCTCAGTAGCCGCGTTCCGACGGGGTCCGATTGCGATAACGGTTGTACATTTAGCGCGCATTAGGGCAACTTAATGAGCCCCATGTGGTCGAATTTACGCACGTTTGTTTCAACTTGCAGTTGGTTCCACATGATTTGTAGTAAACAACAGCGCAACCTCCTGAACGAGAACAAATGAAAAAGATACAGGCAAGGGCGAGCGCAGCTTGTTTTTGTTTGTGTTTTCCAGCTTGCACTTCTTCTAGAAGCCGCGCTGCTATGCTATGAATCGCGTTTAGAGATAGAAAAAAAAAGTCATGGACGAATCACGTTTAGTGATTATCTATAGTAAGAGTAGTCTACCTTTCACGTGCATTTTTGGCCCGATCCGAAGCCGACACTTGAAAGCGTATCGACACTCTTCAAACATGCTCGGAAAAATAATAAATTATTTATCCAAATTCGAGAACCCCGGAAGCACTGACGGGAGCTCTCGCGTGACCTCCAGCCTGACCTCTCCAACACGAAGGGTCTCTTCTGTGTCGGGTGTGGGTGGGAGTAGCTTTCACGAAAGCTTACTCAGCACTAATTGGAATGGCAGATAGTCCTGCATGTGATGTTTGCGGATGCGAGGAGAACATTGATCGCTTATTGTGTCACTGTCCTGAATTTCAAGTACAAAGACATTCTTTGTCCAAGACATTGAGGAAACAAGATCATCGTCCACTGAGTGAACATACAGTACTATAGAACCGTCCCCACCGATCATCGGCTAAAGTGAAGGCACTTTTGTGCTTACTCAGAACGTCTGGTTCGCACGAGTGGCTTTGACTCAATGTCTGTCTGTGCACGTCTCTGTATTCTCTTTCTCTCTCTCATTTGTCTCTCTTTCTCTTCTCCCTTCCCCTAGCGTACGGTAGCCAACCAGACTCTTGATTGGTTAATACCCGCCGTGGTTGCTTAGTGGCTATGGTTTTAGGCTGCTAAGCACGAGGTCGCGGGATCGAATCCCGGCCACGGCGGCCATATTTCGATGGGGGTGAAATGCGAAAACACCCGTGGTACTTAGATTTAGGTGCACGTTAAAGAACCCCACGTGGGCAAAATTTCCGGAGCCCCCCCCCCGCCCCCCTTACGGCATGCCTCATAATCAGAAAGAGGTTTTTGCCCATAAAACACCATTTTTTCTTGACTGGTTAACATCCCTGCCCTCTTTATATGATTCTCTCTCTCTCTCTCTCTCTCGCTCAGGAATTGTTCGGTGGCTTCCCACTAACAGGCGCCACTGAATAATATGATCGTAAGGGCATTTACGCAGGATTCTCCCGGTATTAGCGCGAGGGTTTCAAAGTGAATCTTTGCACATATAAGCCCAGCACAAATACTTGTGAGACATTTAATAAAAGTTTCGTAATATCTAATTGCTTATAATTAAACAACAAATTTGCAAGGAACAATTCATTGCTTGTCTTCAGGGGCTTGCTTTCTGCTAACATTATTCTCGATGTATGACAATAATATTTCGCACACATACATTGCAGCCGGCACCAATGTTCGTTCTTTTTTTTTTGCGAATCGTATACCACCAACCTTCTACACACGATCTTTCACGCAACTTCCTTTGCCCCCTGTTCCCAGCAGAATACAGATTTTACACAGGCTGACATCCTTGTCTTTCCCTCCCGATTTCTCTCGAAGCCTTTGACGTAGGCGTTTCAGTATCAATCTTTCGAGGTGTACTCTGCATCAGGTGACAGCGACAATGGCTTCATGTTTTTTGAAGCGTCGGATCCAAGGGTGCCGCTCTAACAAGCACGGCTGTCGGAAACGCACGCATCCGCATACAGTACTGAAACATCCGCGCAGAGACGACAGAATGATAAAAAAGGCTATTTTTTGTTACTTTTTCATCATTTTTGAACCCACGTGCCCTTAGCTCTTACTTGTGCGTTCCGTTCTCTCGGCTGGATGCCCATGAACGAAATCCAAGACTAGTACGCGCACCAGCGCGAAACGCGGCTTCCGGCCGCAGACACGGTTCGCCGCAAAAGACGACGGTTGAAGGTCACCCCGAAAGTCTCATGACAACGCTTCGCGAACCTCAAAAGCGCGCTTCACCGACTGCAGGCGGGATAAAGAAATAATGTTCACTCAAGGAGAAGTAGGCAATAAAGAATAAACCCAAAGATGCAAAAGAATATATATATATATATATATATATATATATATATATATATATATATATATATATATATATATATATATATATATATATATATATATATATATAAGGAAGTCGTTCTTCGTATCCGCTCATTAATATGTCGGAAGTGCAGGCGCGCAGTAAAGCAAACTACACTTTACATTTCATTTCGACGTTACGGCCAGGTTCGAATTACAATTACATCAAGAGTGCGATAGCAAGTACCCAGCACCATGTTTGTATATATATATATATATATATATATATAAAGGAAGTTGTTCTTCATAACCGCTGTGTAATAAGTCGGAAGTGCAGGCGCGTAGTAAAGCAAACGAAACATTCACTTACATGTAATTTCGACGTTTCGGCCAGGTTCGAATTACATCAAGAGTGCGATCGAGAGTACCCAGCACTAAGTTTATATATATATATATATATATATATATATATATATATATATATATATATATATATATATATATATATATATATATATATATATATATATATGGTCATATCACAAGAAGCCAACAAATTCTGACACCAAGGACAACATAGTGGAAATTACTTGTGCTTAATATATGTATATATATACATATATATATATGTCGGCACCGTAAAATTTTGTTGCCAACACTAAGTTCTGTACTGTGATGAGCATGGAAGAATAAAAGAACTAAGAACCAGGAGGCCGCGATCAGCGCACGCTATTCCGAAGAGAAACTGAGCGCGACAACGTGCGGGCTCGTCCTGCTGGGACCCGTTTTTCCGTAGCTAGCTCCGGATTTCGCCCCGTTTGCTGGTTTTTCCCCGTTACTGGAACCCTGTTGTTCATGGACCGCTTTGGCGGTTCGTAATCACTACTGGCGCCTATTTACAATGTCCGTCGGCATCTACACCCTCCTGCTGCGTCGTCCAGCCCGATTTCTTGTGAGGTTTCGCGAGTGAGGCTTCGCACGGAGCATCCAAGCTGCCTGTCTGCTGCGTCGACGGAGCGGAAAATTACCGATGCAACTGCCATCCAAGACAGGAGCGTCTCCTTCGCGGGGACGAGTGCAACATGTGCAGACGGTACCCTGAGGACGGATACCAAAGCATGGAGCACAACAGCCCTGCTGTCACAGCGCACACTTCGGTCAAGAGAACGACGGAAGCTACTGGCCTTTCATTAGAAGAAAATGTAGCTCCAGCAGCACCAAAAAGACCTTCCTGATCACAAGGCCTGCCCGCACGACCGACACATACTACTCCTGTGGCGCCAACGACATTATTGTACAATGTTGTTATCAAGCCTCGTGCTAGAAATGACATGTCCACTCTGCCCAACTGTATCATTCAAGCGACCCTGGACGCCTGCCTCGACACCTCCTGATTTCAAGGTTTCGCTCTACACAAACCTGCCAATACGGTCTCAGTATGGGTGTCTGCTATGGCACTAGTTTGTAAGCTCCAAGAACTGCTACAGATACAGGTCTCAGAAGAATGTGCCCTTCTAGTCTAGGCGTATCTCCCCAGTGGTACTGATTTAAGGCGCTATGTGGTTAATGGCATTGATCATGACGAAGGACCCGAAACTCTCCTGCATGAACTATCGTATCCCACACACAAGGCCGTGGCTGCTCGCTACCTAGGGAGCGGCCGTATATGCCTAATCACACTTCAAGGTCCTTATTCCCCCGCTGAACGTATACTGTACTACGGCTGCGTACTGCACCCGCGTCCGTTTAAGCCTTCGATTGTGTACTGCTACTCTTGCTTTAGACAGGGGCACATGAAGTCATCCTGCCCCTACCCATCCAAGGACATCACCATCGAGCCTAAACCATCTGAGTCGTTTAGATGCAGCCTATGCCAAACAAACGATCATGACATCACTTCCACGACGTGCCCTACGAAGTTGAAGGCCACTAAGGAAGCTCGACAACGCCGTTCTCGACAGCCAGCCAGGACCCCTCGAGATCCATCAATGAAACAAGCCCTTGTGTACACCGTTACGCCGTTCTGGCCTCGCTGGAAGAGGACGCTAACCAGGTGATAACAGCAAGTACAGCGATAAGTCATGTTGCCACTCCTACATTTAGCGCAGCTGTTTGGTCGTCCACTTCACGACCACAATGGGCATCGCAATCGATAGAAGACACGCCGCTTCCCTTGGCGAAGGAAGAGATCGAGATCGACGCTCACCTAACCACACTTGAGAAAGAAATCCGGCATAAAAGCAACGCTGTACAGTGCTCCAGCGTCGTCATGACGAAGCTCGGTCGTCGCATTCGTCGTCAACGTCTATTCCTGCTCACATGGCTAACCCGGCTTCTATGTCGAAACCTGTCTCATCCACCCCATACTGCAGTAGCTCGGTGCCATGAACACCACTTAGGACGTGGCCGCTGGATGGACTGGTGCTCTTCTCTCGGTCCTTCATCGTCCACTGCATCTATTTGTCGCAAATTCCTAGTAATGGAACGTGACCGGCGCCCTCCAGAACCCGCAGCTTGCGCTCTGTTAGCATTGGGCGAGACACCAGCAGTATTCGCGGAAACTATCGCCCACACCTTTTTTCCTGCTTTGGACACAATGCCGCCCCCTTTCGTTGTTCAGAACTGCCTTCCTGCATATGCAGGCATGCCCCCTACGCTCTCTGACATCGAGGATATACAAGCAGTGTTCACTATGGCGGAATTTTTTGCGTCAATAGACATGTCGAAGCCATGCAAGGCACCAGTACCGGATGGCATACCGTATGAACTTTGTAAAAACGCGGAAAGCAAGGAAGGAAGGAAAAAGTGGAGAAGGAAAGGCAGTGAGGTTAACCAGTTTAGCTTAACCGGTTTGCCACCCTACACATGGGAGCGGGATGAGGGGGATGAAAGATGGGAAGGAGAGAGAGAGAGAGCACATAACACAGCACACACATTGTCAGTTACAGTCCGTCACTCTTGCGCGGTACGTGACATCACTGTCAGAGCTGCTTGTCCAAGCCCGTTTCTTTCATAAACCGAAGTAGTCCCTTCGTCGCCTTCAGCTGCGACGTCTTCTGTCGGCGATATCTGAAAATAGTTGGAATTGACAATGGTCTATTGTCAAGGTGAAGGCAAGGTTCTCGATGTGCTGTTGGAGGCCATAAACGAAGCTTGGGCTACAGGAGTCATTCCTGATTCCTGGCGGCATGCAGAAATGGTCCCTATTCCCAAACCCGAAAAGCCCCAATACAATATCGCTCATATGCGCCCAATAGAGCTAACCTCAACGTTAGGCAAGCTGATGGAGCGTATGCTCGCGACGCGCATTACATGGTAGCTCGAGAGATGCTCCCGGTATCATCCTGGCCAAATCGGCTTCCATGCTGATCTCGGCACAGAGGATGGCCTTGCGCACTTTTCTTCTATGGTTTTCATCGGAGGCCTCTCCCGAAGAATTCGCACCATTCTGACAATGGGCATTCGTAGAGCATATTACTATGTGAGTAACGAAGGAATTGTTGGAATTCCCCATTGGCTTCAGTTCCCTAGCCGTGTCTGCACATTCTTCGAAGCCTTCCTGCGCTCGCACCTTCTCCATTCACCTGGCTGGCCAAGCAGCAGATCAGTTCATTGCACATCAGGGCGCCCCACAGGGATCTGTGCTCGCACCAGTCCTTTTCAACATTGCCCTCCTTCCACTAGCTTGGATACATACATAACCCACAGTACATAATGTATGCAGACGACATCACTGTTTCATCAGTTCATCCTAAAATCTGTTACCAAGAACAAGCGATCCAAGAGGCCCTGAACGTAACGCACAACTGATGTGCTCAGATAGGGCTTGAAATTTCCAAGGACAAGATGACGTTCATGTAAGTAGCGAACAAGTGTGAGCGCCGTCTTCTGGCACTCCGGCCTCTTCATTTAATTCTCGATCAACGGCCTCTACAAAAGGCTTCAACTCTCTGTGTACTCGGCCTTGAAATGGATTCCTCCGGATCTGGGAGACCATGGGTCAAGAATGCAAAGCAACAGGCCGCAGAAAGGATTCAGTTGATACGTCGTATTACAAAGAAATCTGGTGGAGCGAGCACCAACATGGCTCGCCTTTTTGTCCGTTTTGTACTCGTCTACAGAGCCCAGTTTCACATTCTCACGAAGGCAGAATGACCTCGCCTGGAGGCCATTAATCACAAAGCCATACGGGCCCTGACGGGACTACCAGGTCTCACTCCGTTGTCAACCCTACAGGCCGAGTCCCAACTCAACACTGTCGATGAGCTCGTGCACCAACGTCGATGCACGCGCCCCCTAAAGCCATCAAATTTCTGCTCGGCTGCTTCACTGGCCCGATACATGGGGCATGAAATAGACAAACCATCTTTTACGAGACCCGATGTAAAAGGTACAATTCAGTGACAATGAGCCTCTTGGTTGTCTGTGTAGCCCGGTTCCTCGGCAGGCGAATGCTCAAGTTTCCCGCCTTCGTCGCGCCGATCATAATCAAGTCGATGCGACTTTTGTAGCATACACTAATGGCAGTGTTAATGGTACCATGATTTACACAGCTCTCGTGGGCCCATTGACACCAGAGGCAGGCCAGACGAACTCGTATGTTGCCGATCCTTCACCACCAGCCTATCTTGCCGAGCTCGCCGCCATACGAGACGGCTTGGCCGCATTGCTCCCTTCTGTTCGAGCTGCTTGATATTCTCAGCTCATCATGCACACGGACTCGACTCAAGCCATCCACGACATACGTAGGGTATCTCGGTCCACTCTACTCTCAGATAGCATTCACCGTCTTGCTTACACTACGAATATCCTGATACGCGTACAATGGGTGCATCGAGCAGTCCTGCCGGGTCTCCTTGAAGCAGATTTGGCAATCCACCCACAGATTGCAACGTACCCACTTCAGCATTTTGCTAAATACGCATGTGGACGGTTGATCCGGAAAAAGGAAAACCACCAACCTACCACACGAGCTCTTATACCCCTGTGTGGGTCAGACCTCCCAGGTGAGTCATCCCACTGAGAGGAGATTAGGTTAAGCATGCTGCGTGTCGGGGTCGCGCTCACCCCATCTGTGACCGCTCTTTGGCCACAACTGTACCATGGTTCTTACGGAGCATCGTGCCTATATTGTGACGCGAAAATCTAAAATGTGACAGTGACACACCTACTATGGACATGCCAAGGACTTCACCTAAGCAGTCTCCGCTACCGCCGGGCAACAGGCCTTCGGCCTGGCCTTGAACGTTGGATTTATGGACCATACCATCGTTCACTTCTAGGTTTTTTGCACGAGTGAAATCTGTTCATGTACTTTTAACATGTTTTGTATAATGCCCAAGGCCAAGCTTTCGAATTAAAGAAAAACAACGTGCGGCCGCCACATTCGCACGTTTTAGCGACGGCGATAAATGTATCCGTTGCAACAAGCGACCGTAGAAGTTGCTCGCGCCCATTGGGAGAAGACGTGCACACGGTGGTTGGCAAAAGCACCTGAATGAGTGCGCATCGAATAAACCATGCCGAGAACCAAGCATACTGGGCCGAGCCCATTGAGTGCAGGGTGCCGTGTTGGGCCGACTCCGAGAGATGGAAGGCTAAGGTGTAACTTGACAGTTGACTGCAAATGCTGACTGTGTTCATTGCCTTCCTCGATGACGTTGAGGTTAAATGGCGCTGATGTCTGAGCGTGTTGCCCTGCTGTGTCAGTGCAGTATTATTTGATTGTGCTTACTTAGCCGTATTTTAGCTTGCTAATTTTGCCAAGTCAATTTCTTCTTCCTCTTGACGCGGCGTTTTCATTATTGTTGGCTTTCCCGTCTTCTTAAATCGGTAATCTGGTGTGCCTACAAGATCATTCACGACCTTTGGCACATAGTCATATTTCCAGACGGGCATGACTGGAGCATCTAGTTAGGATTGCTACTGCCATCGTAATATAATAATAAAAGACAAAGAAAGCATTAAAGAAAACAAGAAAGAGAAGAACGAAGTGAGACCCGAGGGTTATTACAAACAATGTTTAACGCATGATGTCACTGCCGTGGGATTTACCACATTCTCGCTATATTTTTGGCCTTCCACTTTATATTTATCCAATTCAACCACTTTTCAATACACGTAAAAATGGTGTGCTCACAATATATTTTTTTCAACAAGCCCGATTTTGTTGTTTCGTTTCCATGTCTTATACTCAGCTTTGTGCGTGTTGTGTGATCAAACCCGCTTATGAATATCATGTCTCTGTGCACGCATTGTGCCATCTGTGTACCTTCCTCTTCTCGTCTCGGACAGCATCGCGGCTGCGTCTATATGTTAGGGATGCAAAACTATCCATAGTACTATCGATGCTATAGATATTTCGGTGATCGTGAAACTATCAATAGTACGAAAACTATAGATAATACCATCTACAGCGCACTGTCAATAGCGCCATCGATATAGACAGTACTACCGAGCCCACTATGTTTAGTACTATCGATAGTGCACTATCGATAATTAAAAATCACGCTGCGTACTGCAGGTAAACACCGCAACACTGCAGACAGTTATCGCAAAAATTCTGGTTATCGCTAGCTCTCACTAGGTTCAGTTATCACTAGCCAAGAACTGCAAGGCTATCTATAGAATTGTGAATAAAGAACTATCGTAATACTATCGATAGTGCTATCGATAGTATTACTACTGGTACTACTATTCATTGTACCATTGATATATTTTTTGTTACGCTTTATTGATAGTGTCATAGCAAAATGACATAACACTATCGATAGTGATTCTAATAGTATTAGAATAGATAGTAATCTTCATCGTACTATCGATTGTACTGCTATTGATAGTCTATGCTACACTATAACGATAGTACTATAGCGAAGTAGCGTAATACTATCGGCAGTGCTATCGATAGTATTTTTTCGCAACTGATATATTAAAAAAAAGACTATGGATACTATCGACAATTATTTGACGGATATTTTTGCATCCCATGTTCTGATTTCAGCATACGCGTGTGTATAAGGGCTCAGTATAGTGTGCGGGACAACTTCTCCTCGCCCTTTGTCACTGTATGTTCCGATGCGTCTAGCGCACTGTGGGCTAGTCACTGCTGTCTAGTGAGCTTGATCCCCGTCGGCAAAGCCTGAAATTTTCGATCGAGTAATGGACATTGTGGTCCTCTTGTTTATTGTTGCTGTTTAATTTCTGTTCGCTACCTTTCACGACGGTGTCTTCTATGCGTATCAATGACGTTCTTTTATTCCCAAGAATCAGCTCTTCCGAAAACGGTGTCAGGGACATAAGGCTTCGCAACAATCTTTTCTTTTTAGTATACAGATATTTCAATCACTGTCTTTAGCTAACTGCGTTCTAGATTTTCCAAACCTGTGACACTTTTTCTTATTTTAGGATATTTCTTTTTCTTCTTTCTTCTACTGTTCCTAGTACAGTGTGAAAAGAAGTATCACTACGCTTAGGGTGACTAAATACATTTCCTTTATTTTCATTTAGTTAAACGGAAAAGTTTAGAGCCGACGCTGTAGTAACGCCGATGTGTCTAAGAGTGCAGCGGAATATCTGGATCTAAAAGAGAAGTACTGCATAGAATTCTATGCCTGTACAATCAATGAAATTTTCTTTAGGCGAATCCCTACTTGGAACCGAAAGAACTGCAGCGGCATCCACACCCCGTCTTCTTTTTATATACGTTTTGTTCATACAGAAACTTCAATGCCTGCATTGATCCTATATGTGTGCATTGCAAAGGTGAAGGTATGCATTTCAACCAGCCACCATGTCCTTGCTTTACGTTGCCGCCCGAGTCTCTGGGCGATGTCAACGATACGCAAGTTCGCCTTGCGTTTCTGGAGCAAACATACTATGCAAATAACAGGGGTTGATTTGGGGCGAATAGGGACCTGAGACACTGGGAGCAGTTCGAGTTGGAAACGCACTTTGCGGTCTCAAGGAGAGTCAGAGAAGATGCCGATTTCTTTTCGAACTGGCCTAGTTCCCTTCTTTTTATATTAAAGCGAAGCTTTCTTTTTTTTTGCGAACTTCACCGGGTTTCGAGACCATGGCTGTAGCCTGGCTGTTGCTTTGACAAATAGGCTAAAAGATCAAAGCAGAGCAAACCACTGCATTCCTTGCAGCCCCACCAGATGGCGCTTGTCTCGGCGCATTCGCGGCTGCGGCGGAGCTGGCCGTGCGGGGGAACGAAAGAAAGAGAACCAGAAAGCTCGCCTTCGCGCATCCGCGGCTGCACGATAATGCGGAAGTAAACTGCAAGATGAGACATCCATCCAATCGTAGTAATTACTACAAAATAACCCATACGGGCTCCTCGAAAGGAAAGCCTCGCAGTTGAAGAAAATTCGCCCTGGTCCGGGAGTTGAAACCGGGACCACCGCATTTCTGGGGCAGCCGTTCTACCATTTGAGCTAACGGGGCGGCTAGCAGATGGCAGGGCGAAGTCGAATTTGTCAACAACTCGAAGCAAAGGCAAGAGTTTGACGTAATAGTTCTGCGGAAACCCGCAAGGTGGAGAGAAGTAATTAAGGAAATATGAGACATCCACGCAATCGTAGCAATTGCTACAACGGGTTCGAGTACCGCACCAGGGTGAATTTTTCTGCGACTGCGAGGCTTTTATTTCGAGGAACCCGTATGGGTTTCCTTTGCAGCAATTGCTACGATTGGGTGGATGCCTCATTTTCCCTTAATTAATTGCTTCTCTCCGCCTTGCGGGTTTCCGCAGAACTATTACGTCAAAGAGGAAGTAAACGCTTCTTGCGGACAGAATGGATTCGAATTGCACTACGTGCGTACGCGCACGCCGCCTCTGAAAACATGATGCGTTCAAAGCGTCCGTCGTATTCGCTATTAGTCGCAACTCCGCTTAACAAAAGGTTCTATATAACTTGTATGCGCCCGCGCTTGCGTGCTTGCGTGCGTGTACTCCTGTTTCGACTTTTTATGCAATTACAAAAAGCTTCGCTGTATATTGATTCCAACTCGTTGAATCTGCTGCATTTTTTTTTCTTTCTCCTTTCTCCTTGTGAACCTTCGATTCTCTCTGGATTCTCTCTGGATAATTCATACCGAAAGCTCACAGTAACTTCGTCTGCACTCTTTGGGACTACAAAAAAAATAAAAATAAAAAGAACCATAATTCGTATCACGCATGGCAGACTTAGTTTCGTAGCCGACTCATAGTTTTATGAATAACAACTTTACGAATCTACGAAGGTTAAAGGGTTTTCTCTCACTGGTCGCATTCATGACCAAAAAGCAGTGCGTCACGTCTGAAATGAAGATACAGTATGCGTCACTTAACATAGGCAACATTATGTCTCATAATTTTGTGCCGCAAATTATGAATTGATTGTTGCATGGAAGGTGTCGCAAATGTGTGTCTATTTACCACTGAACCAGAGTAGGGACACGATTCCTTTGCCAGCGGCCACAGCGTGCCAGGTTTGCTCACGATCAAAACATAGTACGACGCACGCTGGTAGCCAAGCACACAAACAAGGCGTGATTCGACATAGTCTTACGCTCACAAGTTGTAGTTGTAATATACGATGTATTTATTCCACAGGAACCGTGGCACATTAAAAACGACCGCACTGCGAAACGCGTAGTATACACTTTTATGACTTCACTTCCATGGTAAAGTCCGCAGCGCTGTTTGCTGGGTACGAAACGGAGTATAGGCACGGAAGAGATGAAACTTGCTTTTTCTCGAAATAATTGGTTCATTGCGTTTCTCTAAAATTGTTATTGTGTATTCTTTTTCTTTACTCCTACGAGTGAAAATGCGCGAGACGTAGCATTCTGTTTGTGCTGCTGAATGTCAGTTAGACGTTTTGTTTGGTATGGTCCTCTGTTTACTCGTCGATCGCAATATAGAGGGCGCGCAGTGCAACAGCGATAGCGGGATGCCTAGCGCGCGAGGCGTGTCGTGAATCGTAATAGACGAGGGAACTTACAAGACCGACCGACACATGGCGGAAGACCGTAAAGAAGAAAAGTCGGCAGGAGCGAAGGCGCTAAAGCAAACAACGCCAGTCTCGTGTGGGACGGCTTAGCTTAGGACGTTCCAGAGGGCGCCTCGGTCGCTTTGCGCATGGCAGGAGCGTGACACCCTGATGCTGGCCGTGTACGCGAGACGCCCTTGTGACGCCGGAGATTGTCGTAAGCAGGGAGCCGAGCGAGAGAAAAGGGGAAATAAATAAAAGGAAAATGTACAGACGAAAAGTTCATGACTACCAGAAGGGCAAATCGCAGTTGCTTCTGACGTCAGCACGATGAGAACCTCAGAACCTCCTAGCTCGCAGATGTCGTGGTGGTAGTCAAAAACTAACAAGAACGGAACGCGGCTACAGAATAAAACAGGAACAGTTGAAAGAAAAAGGAAGCTGCCGAGACAGGGCATATAAAGAAGCAAAACTTGGACTACGAGAAATGTTTTGTTTTTATTGTTATGTGATTTTTTTCTCTCTCGCTTCACTTTCTGTTGGTCTGCGAAGAGAGAAGCACGCAAAGCAAATGCGAAGCAGTGCCAAAAATAAGATCCCTGAAAGAAGGCAGTCATGTTGCTGATATCGCTGCTAAAGCAAGCAAGATCTTCGCTTCGCTTGGTCCAGAAACGTGTTCGGGAGACAAAACGGCATGAAGAGCAAACGGAGAGGTATATGCGAGAGGGAAAGAGGGAAGTGCCAACAACAGCAGCAAGAAGGCCGACGCACCCCCTGACTGATCAAGGCAAATGTGTACTCGGTCGAAGTCGAGACACGGTTTTTGCCGCTTGAGCACGGGATGGCGCGAGTGGGCCTTGGCGTGTGTGCATAGAACCATTGAATGCAGCGGGGGCGTCACAGGTCGAAGTGAACCGGTTTTCAGCCGATACTCTTCGCAGGCGTGTGCGCTATTTCTCGCGCCAACCGGACAACCGCCGTCCAACGTCATCATCCTCGGTATGGTGGCCGAGGGCGCGAAAGACTACACGCACGAAATCGCACGGCCTGGATTACGCGCGATGTGCGGACTTTAACGCCAGACCTGACACAGTAACGATACGTTAGAATAGAATGTGCGAAGATGCGATACGATAACACACTAAATAATAAACCTATTTAGGCGTTTAGCCTCCCACGTGATGCAATGATGAGGTAGAAAATGGTAGCAAAAGAAAAGATGCGTAATATACAAAAGGATAAACGTATTTAGTTGGAAACCAAGGAAGAAGTAACCGTCAACCGCAGCAGAGTGGCTGCCGCTGGAAGTCGCGTGATGTATTCGCGGGATTCAGGCCTTGACTGACTGGGTATCGTCAGAAGTGGCCTCAGTTGTTGTAGAGATAGAGACTGGCTCTCGCGATCGTTCATAAGCAGAAAAATAGGCGCACGATGATTAACAAAAAAAGACACAATAACCGCAGCGAAACATGGGGTGCTTCTGTCGAACAGCCTCAGTGGTACATCGCCAAACGCAGGAGATTTGCTTCAATTAGTCTCAAGGTAAAGCAGCAAGCGTAGCTAAGTTATCCTGTACCTTTGATACAATTTGGCAATAATTGACGGCGGTGGCAAAAACTCGGGATATGTTGAAAGGCGTATTATTTAATCTCCAGAGAGACAGCGGCAATAGCCAATGGTAAGAAGAGGGTGAAATTTCTCTCTCTCCCCCCCCCTCTCTCTCTCTCTCCATCTTTATTTATTTCTTTTTTTACCTCTCTTCTTTGACAGCATTACATATTTTTTTGCAGAATTAAGTTGCAACTTTCGCAATGTACGCGACAAAAGAGACACGTTATATAGAATGGGCACAAAAGGACACCGTATGTCTCGTTCGTATTTTGGTGACTACCCAGTTCAAGTAGTCATCACTTCGTAGGCAACACAACTTAATTTGTCTGCTGATTGACCTGTCGCAGTCTTATAATGATGTTTTGCGAGACAGTCACTTACTGAGTGGATTGCACCTGCCTGTTATTTTATTTTTTCGCAAATGCAATCATTGTTAACACAGGGAGTAAAAGGTTTGTAAGGTTTCACTGCCAATATGTATAGCCCACCGTTTTTAGAATACTGTGCCGGAGCAAACTTACCTTTATTTCTCTGCTCAGTAATCATGCTAATACCGAACCCAATCATGAATGACGCCATAAAGTCTGGATTAACGGCTATCGCTCTAAGAGAATGTTATTTGTCCCCGCCCAGTGAATGGATCGAGAATACTCAATGTTTAGGCCGGCGACGGCCCAGGAACCTTCTCGACATGCTTGGTCTACCGAGTTCTTCAAGGACGCCCTGATTAGTGAGCGCTCTTCTGCGCAGTCCTAATGGCAGCGATGACGTAACGAGCTCTAATGTACATTTCACGACGCCATTCTCATATTGACTCGGCCTAATGAAATTCGGTCAGCTTCCTCTACCCGGCTAACTTACGATCCTCGTGGAAATCTACCCGCTGTAAGTGCGGCACAAGTTTCAGCTTCCGCGGAAAGATTATTAAGCCGGACACAAGCACAAACACGCTTGCACGCGAACACTCACTCGCACACATACACATTCATATACACATTCGCGCACGCGACATACATGCTCTTACTCACACACATACACAGATTCACACACACACACAAAACACAAACAGCGGCCATTGCTCTCAAACTATGCGCAGCGCCTTCCATGGTCCCCATTTCGCTAACGGCTGGACCTACAAAATATGACAGTGCTGGTCGGACGGCGCATACGGGGCCGTTCGTCGCTGTAACCTCGATATCGAGCGGCAGCAGCCACATGTGCGTACACCGCAATAAAGCACCGCCGCCGTGTTGTAAGACCGTGCATAATTGCTCTCCGCGGAGCTGGCAGCCCGAGCGCAAAATCGAGGCTCTGTTTGTGAGCATCAACGGCGCTGAGCCAACGAAAAGGCGAGAGTAAGAGACGGGCTAACAAGGCTGCTCGCGTTCCTCTCTGGTCATTTCTCAGCCTTCCGGGGGGGAGTCGTTGCCGTTCGACACTGAGCCGCCGACGCCAAAAGGGGAGAGAAGGCGGAAGCGAAGTCCGCAGCGCGCTCCTCCTTGCCCACAAGTTCCGATCAGGCACGATTTCCTTCCACGCATTTTTGCATACGGTGTCAATAGACGACCGCACTCCGGGCCACCGCTTCGCGCATTTCTTGTGCAAATAGCCCGTTAGGAAAGCGTGTTCCCTCGAGCGTGTGTTCGCAAAAGTCTGCGTATACGTTGTATTCCTATATTATGCGTGTACATTTGCTGGCTGTGCGGACCTCGTACGTCAGGCGCATATGCGCGTTCGGCTGCTTGGAAGAGCCCGCAGGCACTCGAGCACTCTCGTCCACCTGCGCGCACGTTCACGGCCGTGCTCGCGTCTCTACGTACCCTTGCTTCTTGTACTTGTTTACGCGATGTTGTGCTCACTGCAGCATTTCCTAACCAAACCAGATGCGCGTTGCCTTTTGCTTGTGCCCTTCACGAGCGAGCTGCCGCATTTCCTCCCAGAACATCATTCGCTTTTTGACGCGCGTGCTCCTCGTTTCCGCATCAAGCGGATGGGCTTTACGCGAAGCGGAGATAAGTTTTTGCGACTTGGGCAGGTCGATGCGCGGGGGGACGTACCCAGGCTCCCAGTCGAGAATTACAGTCAAGTGACCATTACGCTGCGCATAGATTGCGGGTTATGTCGGTTTCTCGTTGTCAGCGATGGAGATTGGAGTCAGGTCTGCCATTCAATTATTTTCGCTGTGTGTGTGTGTGTGTGTGTGTGTGTGTGTGTGTGTGTGTGTGTGTGTGTGTGTGTGTGTGTGTGTGTGTGTGTGTGTGTGTGTGTGCGTGTGCGTGTGCGTGCGCGCGCGCGCGTGTGTGTGTGTGTGTGTGTGTGTGTGTGTGTGTGTGTGTGTGTGTGTGTGTGTGTGTGTGTGTGTGTGTGTGAGAGTGTGTGTGTGTGTGTGTGTGTGTGTGTGTGTGTGTGTGTGTGTGTGTGTGTGTGTGTGTGTGTGCGCGCGCGCAGACACGTACATGCGTGCGCGCGTAAGCGCATGCGCAAAAGATTTCAGTCTAATTAATTTGCACTAACAGCTTACAGAAGTTTCCTGAGCATATGCTTACATTATATTGTATTGGCATCAAACTTCTTCCCAATTATATCCATTTATTTAGGGAGTCACTGCTACCAGTAGCATTCGCGAACTTTCAAAAAAGGAAAGAAAAGAGAGCTTGCGTTATACTGTTATCTACTGGTGGTTCGCTGTAGAACCCCTTTCTGAAATCTAAGAAAAAAAGCACGCAGACTTTAGAAGATCGCATCACGAAACCGTCTTCATGGTATGCTGAACTTTAGCAATATTTTACTCCAGATGTAGATTTGACAAACCTGTGAGCTCAGGCCTATTGAAAACAACACATGAACAACGTCAACTGAGACATGAACCGAAAAAATGTGTAAAGATTTGAGTAAGTGATCAGGTCATGATATTACAACTACTTAGATGTAAGTGTTTGGAAGTCTCTTTAGCTCCCAGGTCCGCTAAGAATCATCCACAAAAAACTCCCAGAGGAAAAGCGGTTGAGTTCTAGCGGCATATAATTGTCCGAATAAAAGCTTTAACGTCCCTGCAGCTGTGTCATAAGTATAGATGCGAGCTTAAATCTTGTGGGTAATTATTCGGTGACTAATGTTCTTCTGATCGCTTATTTTTAAGCATGAAATGATTTTAGATAGCGTTGTCACCAACCTTCAAATGACCTTGAGCCAGAAGCCAAAGCCGTTATCCGGGCTCTCAAAGGAGAACATCAGATCAAGGTGCGAGAACAAAACAACATCATCCGGGCAACCAATCATAACTTAAGAAAATGCGGCCTCGTGCTCCCAACCCCTTGTACAGGCCGCATTACATAGGCTAGTTACTGCCCAAACAAGTTAAAAAATATTGCTTCTGAGTTCTTCTTAATGTTTGTTCACAATGTCACTCAAGCTGCAACTCCCAGTACGCTGAAGAATTATTTGTCATTTCGAATAGCGACATTCAGCGCACCACAGGTTTCACTGTCATTTTGTGAAACTGAGACGGGGTTGCCTCTGCTCTTTCGAACGTCAGCGGTCCGCGGGTTCCATGGCACAGGTTTTGCGTTGCCTCGAGAGATGGCGCCACTCAGGCGATTTTCTTCTTATTGCTGTGAAGTGCGCTCTGTCTCCCTGGCGCCTTTCGCTGCCTGCCGTGCCGCCTTCAGCCGGTTTTCTTCTTCTTGCTGGGCAGCGTCCATATGGACCAGCGCACAATATGGACTCGCGCGGTGCGGTGTGGTGTACCGGTGGGAACACCCATTTTAAGGTTCTGGCTAGTATCATCTCCAACCAATCTGTTTAGCCGGTTGCCATTTCATGCTTACATGTACTCTCGATTACGGGCTACACGCTATTAGGAGATGACACCTTCGGTGGGGCCGGCTACTCCCTTTCACACAGAACAAATGTAGTATACTAAATCTGAAGTAACAAGCCGGCACTGAACAAAATAGACGGAGCACAAATGCGCAGGCTATACGTTAATCTCGGCCTTTTCGTTAAAACCGAAGTGTAGACTGCGTAACTGTCTTCTTTTTTATTGTAACATCCTTTTCTTTTCTGTCTTCTAAGATGTTTACCTATATCGCTGAACAATAGTCCTAAGATAAAAAGAAATCCTGGTGCAGCGTTGTTTGTGCTTGTTGCCCTGTCTGTAATGTTTCTCTTTCATTATTTTCTTGTTTATTGTATATAATGCTGCGAAGGTTGTGTTAAATAAAACAAGGTTATTGGCTTGTTTTCATAGCATCGGGCTTGTCATGCAGTTCGCGTCACTCCGGGAACACCATTGTTTGCTCTTTCGCTTGGAACGTGCGACTCCAATTCGGCCGAGAAATTTATGGATCCCGCACGGCCATGTCCAATGCCTATGACATCAGAATTACTGTCCATTACGCCTATAACTGCCGTTCATTGGCGAGATGGTGTCCCGAGACACAGCTACATAGAGACAATGCGTGACTGCAATTGAAATCAAGCTTTTCATAATTATTTTATTTTCTTAACAACAGTCTTGTCGATATCAGACGTATCATTATCTGAATTGTTTTCTCGACCGTGAAAATATATAAAAAAGAAAGAAGGTGGGAAGCTAAACATGGTATTGAAGTTTACAGTAACTTAGTATCGGTTAGAGTGCTGGCTAGTCCTTATGCCGCAAGTACAGCTTGTCCGATATTTTACTTCACTTCGGGACTCTTTGTGCTTTTACATGGAATACGCTTGATTACGCGTACTCAGTATATAAGAGTCAGCACTAATTAATAGAGGATAACGGACGCATCGATAATGAAGATAATTTTGTCTTCAAAGAGAACAACCAGTCAACCTCATTCTGAAGGTTAGGCACTGTAAGGTTCCAAGGCCTGAATTCACAAATATTTACTTTCATAAGTGCTCTTCGCCATTGGCCAGAACTAATGATACGTACGGCAGCAGTATAGTCTGCAATTTGCTCTTACGAATCTTACGAACAAATCTAGCGTAAGGGCATTTTGTACATACGAACAATCATTTCAGGATTCGTTTTCATGGAAAGAATATATATAAAACAACAAGAATACGTGATTATAACTACGGCTCAAGGGGTACCGCGGGGAAGGGGAGGGGAGAGCTTGCGAAGCTTTTCAGGCATCTCGACAGCCATCGCGATTACTCTAATCCGTGTAATATAGTACTTCAAGAAACAGATTACGAGCCGATAATCAAGCAAAATCGGTACCGTATATTGTAAGCGTTCAACTAGCCCGATTCTATTTCTTTCGTATCATCGACTTTTCACCGTATCATGCACTTTTCACGGTTCACGGCCGGTGATAACGTCGGAACAGCGTCTCTTGGATCACTGACGAACAAGAAAGAACAGTAGTGGAATGAAAATGTTACATTAACCAGGCCTAGATTCGTGGAAAAAACAATTCCCGAAATTTAGCCCCGGGTACGCTGCTGCTCACCACTGCCTCCGTATCGAGTTTTGGCCCTATAACGCCGACTGACAGATTTGTGCTAGCTGTATAAGGGAAGCTGTATGGGTAAAGGAGGGGGAAGAATGGGAGGATTGGGGGGATCCGAGACGGTGATCCCCGCACTGTCGATTACTTCCTTATTATGGAAAAGAGGCACGATCATATGAAGCCACTACCGGAAAAGAAAGATTGCCGCTTGCCACTAAGTTTATTCGAAGAAGAGAGGTACACTTATTAAGGAACGTACCAGCTTGAGCGAACACATTTGCACACACCGAGAACAGACTAGGTGTAAATGGAATTTTGCCAAAACGAATGCTTGCTCTAACACACACTCGTAGAATTGAGGTTGATTGCTGCGCAGGGCTACAGACGTATCATGATACAAATGTCGCATTTCTTTCTGATGTTCCAGCAATGACTCGCATGCCAAGGCTCGCTCGCTTTTGACGACAATGCGGATATTTCCAAGACTTGGCTCACACATGTACGAACCTCTTTCCGACTCTCTTTCCCCCTTGGTCGTTTCTTCACATAGTTTGGCGCCTTCCTCATCCCAACCAAATAGGCCAGCAACAAGAAGACGATTACCTTGTTTTAAAAGCTACCCTGGAAACACATCATGGAAAAACTACATGCTAGGCGCGCTTATGCCGAAGGGCCCGAAGATATATCTATCAAGATGATGTTACATGCGTTGCCAATGCACGCTTTTCTCCGATGTCGCACTGCGCACCTCCGATCCGCGTAGTAGCGGCCCCGTTCCCACGTTGCAGCGCAGCCCCTCCTAGGCACGAACGCGCGCGGAAGTGTGAAATCGCCGGAAGGCAGCAATTCGACTCCATCCTTCATAGTCGCGTCGCCTTGCCCACTCGTCGCAGAGTGCGACACAGATACGTATGCGAGATATCGAATTCGAGTGCGTGCAGAGAAGCCGAGGACCTCACAGGCGATCGCGCGAGCTCGAGCGCGCCCGTAAGTCGTCGCCTAAATGAGCAATTACAGCGAAAGCGCGGGCCGGTCATTTTTCCTTGCCGTCACCAGAGAAGGATAATTGCCGTAGACTGACCTGCAGGACTTAATATATGCCGTTGCGAATCAATGAGGCACCGCGCTTAGTTTCAAACGCGGGCGTCGATTGCGATATGGTTTTGCATATATGTCGGGCGCTGTACACACACGTGCACATACGCACACGCGTGCACATACACACGCACGCACGTAGAGCCTGTCGTCTAGGTGACTGGTCTCTTCGGGCCACCGGCGGAGACCCCTGTAGAGCGACTGCCAAACCATGCTTCTAGAGGTCACGCTGCTTGAAAAAACGCTGAAACCGCAACGTGCGCTTGGCCTGCCTGTTGTTTGAACGATGTGTTGATTTATAAGGCAGTGTGCGGTTCTGCGGTTCGGTGTGCCTGCTGATAACGAGGTCACCGCTTACAAGGCGTTCGGCAAGGACCGAAATTAAGAAAGGACATTGTAGCTAGCCCGCCGTGCTCTAGGGTCACGGGGGAAATTTTCCGCGTGACTTCAAGGGAGTGTGTTGATAACGCCCAATTCCAGCCTGCACAATAATATGTATTAATTTGACGCATCCTTCTAACACACCGACTATAGACACGGGTTGTTTGCCCGTTGTTTAGGTCAACATTATACGACCCAATCCAGAACAAATACAAAGCTATCGAGTTCAGCGGGTGACAACTATGGCGAAGGCTGTCAAGGTTGGAGCATGCTAACTAGTGCCAGTATTTGGGGGGAAAAAATCTTAGGCTACAACTATTCGCAAGAGCATATGCTAGCCAATCATTAACGTTTAACAAACTGTTAGCGCAGGCAGCCGGTCATCGGCAGACATGCAGCACTTCCGGCACCTCTCTGGACTTTCCGACAATCCATATGCTGATAAGAGAGGCTATGGCACTCATCTGCTTATGGCGTGCTGGCATTGAGTACGAGGCCGTGGGCTGACAACCTCTAATACAGGCTGCATTAGGATAATGTCGTAATATAAAATCCGAGTAGTTTTGATGTAGTATCTCATTGACGAATACGAGGTGATCGCAAACAAATAATTTAGAGCCACCCATCTATGGCACCCATCATTGGCAAGAGAGCATATCTGTGCCGGTAAAATTTTTGTGTTAATTATACAATAAAAAAATTACGCAGAAACTTCATTGGAGTTGTCTATGCGTAAGCATTGTGCCACTTGCTCATCTCCACGCAGCCAAGTGTCATTATCAATTTTATCAAATTTTATCCAACCAGTATAAACACTTAACAACCCTTATAAACCTTATCGAACTACGTCCTACTCTTATCAACCCCTGTCATTTCTTATTTATGGATGGATGGATGGATGGAGTAACTTTATAGGAAGGTCCTGCGAGTTAAGGGGCGCAAGGTCCCATAGAGCGGGCTACTCCCACGTTGGGACCGGGAGTTGTAACTCCCTGGCCGCATCGTGGGCTCGCTGGACGGCCCAGAGCTGCTCCGCCAGGTCCGTGCTGCGTAATGCGTCTTGTAGCCTGGCGGAGTCTTGATCCTTGTTTGCGTGGGTCCGACCACACAGCCAGAGCAAGTGATGTACGTCTAGTGTGCTATGGCAATTTTCGCAATATGATGTTTTGTATAGGTCAGGCATGTAGTGATGTAGTCTCTTCTGCGTGGGGTACGTGTTTGTTTGAAGCATTCTGAACGTCAGGGCTTGAGGCCTGGTGAGCTTATTGTGAGGTGTGCTGTATATTCTGCGGTCTAGACAAAAGTGCTTTATGCTCTCGTTATATGTGGAGGGAGGGTCTCGATTCTCGCTGGGATGGTCACGACCAGAATAGGTGGCGTCGCGGAAGGTTAGGTCTCACGCGCTCCTGTGAGCCATCTCATTGAGATTGCGAGGGGCGTCCTCGATCTCTCCGAGGTGTGCCGGGAACCAGCAGATGGTGTGATGCTGCAGCGGTGCGGATCTATTGATTATTTGTAGTGCTTGTCTTGCAACTGCTCCTTTCTGAAAGGCTTTGACGGCCGAGCGTGAATCGATGTAGACGTGGGTGGTGGTCGGGTTCTTATTTATGAACCTTATCGAACTCAATCCGGCCTTTGTCGACCCTTATCGGTCGCTATCAACTTTATCCCAATTGATCCAATCCTTATCGATCTTGATATGTTCTTATCAACTTTATCGGACATGATCCGACCCTTATAACTCTTATCGGTCCCTATCAACCTTATGGAACTTCATCTGAGCCTTAACCTTTATCACTATTGCGCACCATATCCATCCGCGTCGAACCATTATCAACCGTGATGAGACCCATATAACCCCTCATCAATCCTTATCGTCCTAAGGGACTCATTGACTGGTTATCTGTCGGTGTTGCACGACGCGAATCGCGAGAACCCTCAGAGATTCGTGGCATTACGGTCAGTGAAGGAACGTAGCAATGGAAGGTGCATCACACCACCACCGAAACGCATCGGGGCATGTTGCGTGTTTGACCTTGGGTTTTCTCAAAATCGGAATTTTCTTAATGTCCACAATGCTTCAAGTAGGATCTATACCCGACGACAACTTTCCTTGGCCAAAGCTACGCACACATGCTCACACGCGCGTAGCTCCTGCTCTTGTGCTAATACGCCAAGTAGTGCCGAAGTTTTGCTGGTGGTTCATAGGACCAGGAAAACCAGACATGGCTACCAGAAAGCCAGAAAACTAGGAACAGCAAGAAACGGAAAATATTTTCATAAAAAATCTATTTAGTTTACATTAAATAAACCTTCAACAAAAAATACACAGATGTTGTATGGCTTGTTTTGCGGTACGTTGCTTACAGTTGCTTACATGTGCCAACTACATGGAGATGCGCAGTAAATAATTGTGCACATTGGCTCCGTAGCTGTCACTGCGCTGCCGCAGAAAGCTGTCGCCGGGTGTACATGTGATCCTAGAGATGTATTTTATTCCACCGTCACCTGGTGTTGGGCTGCTGAGCACATGGTCGCGGGATCGGATGCACGTTAGAATGTTAAAGAACGACAGTTAGGTGCACGTTAAAGGACCCCAGGTGGTCGAAATTTCTGGAGTCCTCCACTACGGCATGCCTCATAATCAGAAAGTGGTTTTGGCGCGTAAAACTCCATAAAAATAAAAAAATATTCCACCTTCACCAAATCTTAGAAAGCCTTCACAGAAACTGTTCTCCGTTGACATTTGTTTTGTACCACCGGTAAAACACATTCATATGGTTCAAATATATTCACCTTCTGCAAACGTGATTGCTTAGCCCAGTGGTTAAGATACTCACCCTTTGAGCGTGAGGTCTTGGGCTCGAAACTGCCCACGGCCGACGGCTAAGAGCGCAGCTCTAAGGCGCTTGCTTCTACCGCGAGCGTCGGCGACAGCGTCCCTGGTAACCCAGCGAACGAGCACAGGGAAGGATGAAAGAGCGAACGCGGAGCGCAGCGGTAGTTGAAAGGCGGTGATAGCGAAGAGAGCGCGAGGAGGAAGCGGAGAGGAGGGCGCACCCGAAGCATGAGGCGAGAAGGAGATGAGGAGGGCACGGCGAAAGCGTGAGAAAAGAAGCGTAGTGGCGCGCAACAGGGCGCACGGCGGCGAGGATGGCCACGAGATGGCAGCAGTCACTGATAAAGTACATCGTGTCCCTGTTCTGTTGCATAATGGCGTAAATATCTTATTCTGACGCAAGTTGTTCAATAGATCTGCGCTGCATCAATCTTTGTATACTTTAGGGGGCGGCCTTCAAGTGGGCTGATGATGATAGGCAGTAGAATCTGACTGAAGTCAAGTCAGTGTCCGCGAAGAGTCTTTCACCGCGCTGAATCTAAGCCCGTGGTAATACAAACCTCTACGGTAGCCTTGGTGACTTTCTTAGTTGATGTATGTCCGACCAAGGACCCAGTAATACTTTTTCATTTAACGGTCTGCTTTCATTCTGCGCTAAGGAAGAGGCTAATGCCTACAAATGCTTCAACCTGTCATGTGGGAGGCACATTATTTTCTGTAACTAAGTGCTGGTGAACTTTACACTGCTACTAAATAAAAAAAGGCACCATTTTGTTTACCAGAGGTTCACTGGACACTTAGGACTGCTCTCGGGAACAATCTTTCAGATGCAACAGCAAACACGCCCATAAATGACGGCATATTGGTCACCATCCAATTCTCAATGCAAAGCTAGAGAGAGTAAATTAAGTAACACTGCTGTGAGCAGTAGGGTTGGTAATGTCTGAGAAACAACTTCCGCGATGGTGCGCAACTTTTCGATTATATGTATCATAGGTGACTGCAATGAAGCAGCCCTCAACACCGGCCAGTCAAAAATCTTTGCTATGACCGAACGCTATAATGTGCTTTCGCCCACTGATACGCCACCTTCAGCTTACTGAGCGTTGCACACAATTAGCGAGACGTCGCGTGTCTACGGACTGTTCATAATGCTGTGTCCCCGAAGAGCGCTGTCATCAATTTTCAGAACGCAATAAATTAACTTGTTCTTAGAATTCTAAAGCCCCTCTGTATTAACGCCCTGCACTTTGTGGATCTGCTCAGAAGTTCACTATTGTTATGTTCAATTCCTAATATATATATATATATATATATATATATATATATATATATATATATATATATATATATATATATATATATATATATATATATAGTGACGCGTGTATTCTACTTAGAAGACAACGACGATGGGGGCAATTAGCCCCGAGAACGAACACGAGCGGCGCTGCGAGCGCCGCTCGCGCGACGTCAGGGCACGGACTCGCGCCTGTCGTCTGCTACAGTTCGTGCGTTGTACGGGCGCTTTCTGCGGTGTTTTCGTTTGTTCGCCCTCGTTCTCTCTGCTTGTATACTTATGGTAACCGTCTCAAATATATTTTTATGACGTCTTCCTTTGCGAACATTTATTCAAAGAGCTAATTTCTTAGACAACAACGCAGCTCTCGAAGGCAACGCTACAGTGCCAGCCGAAGCGACGCAGACCAGCCCATTGCGGGTTCTTCATACGCGGATAGACAATCGCAAAAGCATAGCCTATAGGAATCAAGTTATGATACCATACCTGCCGCGGTGCAACAAGTATGTCACAAAGCTGGCTATATATGACTTCTACAGCAGTTACGTTGATTTTATTCCGCTAAAACAGGTTTGCTCACGACGAGTAGTTCATGGTATAATATCGAATTTTTGCATTTCCTCACAGAAACGCTCGGCAGTAGCACGGGGGCTTAGCTAATACTGGAGCTTAGATTCTACACGCCTCACTTGCTTCTTTAACTGCTTGTCAACATTAGGCGGTTCTTCACGTGTTTATTTTTTTTAAGCGGTGGAAATTTGAAGTAAAGTTAATGAAGGCTTACAGTTATTTACAGAGTACAAATAGGAATGTACCAATATATATTCCCTTTTCCGTGCTAAGCGTTCAACTCACCTCTTTAGAGCGCGTTTGTTAATGATTAATAATGTATGTTATGTTCCTCTTTTTTTGTCTATGTTAGCTAGTGTATATCATTTATTTATTTCAATGCCGCAGTGTGTTTTGCATTGTTATTGTGGAAATATTTCACTGTTCTTTCATATATTGTATAACTGCAATGTTTTATGGCCACTATAGAAATGTAATTTATATGGCGCTTGATAATGTTACCCCATGCAGCCATACTGTACCTAAGGGGGTGAGGTTACCTCAAGCCGCGTCTGTGCGACCTTTTTCCCTCATCCACCTCCACTTACCACTCCTCTGTACATGTGTGTGTGTAAATGGAAATTATTAAATAAATCAAACTCACTTGAAAAATTTACTGGTCCTTGCTGCTTCAGGAATATACATGACGAATCTGTTTGGCGAACTGACAAAGGCTGCTCGGCCCAATTTTTTTAGTGAAGTATGCCTGCTGGACCGCATCACTGCAGCCAGAAAGAAGTCGAAGCGTCAATGATTAGTAGTATGGGACATATTGAAGATATCGAAATTCCCCCGGTGGAGGGTCAGAAATCAAGTGAAAGTATTTGCAAGGCTTGTGGTGCTTTCTTTATTAATGTTTGCGATTGGATTGGAGCAAACGTAATTTGCCTGCAAGGTTCTCTTTTATGTACCGACGAAGCGAATAGTTATCAGTTTGTATAATTGAATAATGCTGGATCGAGACATGGTGAGACAGAAGGTGCTTGAATTTTCCTTTTGTATACAGGAAATCTAAGCTGCGGTGTAGTAGCTCGAGAATACTTTAGCCATTCCAGTTGGCGCTGTAAAAACATGCTTTATAGTTTTAATTCGAAGTTGTGGTGAACTGATGGGTTTCGCGAACATAGCGTGCCTCGCCATACGGACAGTCGATTGCTACCGTTACGTGATCAGGGGTGTGCCATATTGTCGATAAAGGCTACTGAGGGCCACTATGATACATTTAATCACTTTCAATTGAGTGGCTGTTGATCTAAACAACGAAACTTTTCTCTCAGGTGATTGCTACTATGGTGTTTGTGAATTAACTATGTAAATACTCTACATTACACGCCGTCGTGTTAGCAGCCATGAGCAATTCGTTTTTTGGAGGCCTGTTTCAGAGGGGGATGAAAGTGGCAGCAAACTTTTTCATAAGAAATGCGCGCCTAACTATTTTTTTGCGCATTAATCAATGGCCATATTTGAATAGAACAACACAACAGAGTAATAGGAATCATGATGAGAGCTTCGCCGGGCAGTGTCTTTCTAAAATCAGATAACATGTTAACGCCAATTACCAAATTTTTCTTCCACGTAAAATGCAATGCCTCTCATAGCTAAATACTAAAGGAATGTTAAATGTTTAGTGAAGCATCATACACAACTTCGCGCGTTGAATTTGCAGATATTCTTTTTTTAGTCAAAATTTACCGATAGACACGGCGCATATATGCATTGCAAAACCTAGTAGACCCCTTTAACGCTACTTAGCTTGCGATATCCAAGCCGCAAAGTTTCTCGACTCACACGCTTTTGAAGAAGAAACTGTGGTTAAGGTATGGCAGCTGAAAGAAGCCGACGTATTCTTCAATACGTACGGCTCGAGCCACCCATACCCCAAGCATACACGAAGGGAACGAGCGCGCGCGGCAGCTGAGCGAGCCGGAGCGAGCGGCGTCCTGGCCGTGACGTCACTCGCGAGAGGGCGCCACTCCTAATTCTCGGGGCTAATAACGGCCGTCTAGTGGGTGGCTGAAATTGGGCGAGGACAAAGAACACATGTCTTGGTTCCGTTTGTTTTTGAACAGGTTGTCCTGTTGTTGAACGTCGCCCTGTCTTCTGTCCGCGTTGTACCGCGACACTGGTAGAGGTGTAATATATATATATATATATATATAGTCATATGATAAGAAGCCAACAAACACTGACACCAAGTCATGGTGCACAAGTAATGTCCCCGATGTTGTCCTTGGTGTCAGTGTTTGTTGGCTTCTTATCATATGACTAATAAAAATCGGGCCCCTCGGTTAATCCCCTTTCTTCTCGTTATTACATAACGAGGGTCTCTAATTCGGCAACATTGATGCCTTCAGGTAGCATATGTGGGTTTATTGACCAGTTGCCTTCACCCTAAAAGATCACGTTCTCGTGACGCCTGCGGCAAAAAAGACGTTCCACGTCCGCCGCCAAGGTCTGTGAGTGGTGGCAATGGCTAACACTCCCAGGGTTCTACTAGGACACATAAATACCCTAGAAAGTGGATGGGAAAACGGCGCCGCGGTAGCTCAATTGGTAGAGCATCGCACGTGAAATGCGAAGGTTGTGGGTTCGGTTCCCACCTGCGGCAAGTTGTTTTTTCATCCACTTTAATTTCCATTAATTTATCGTTTGTTCATTTCATTTATTAAGCACAAGTAATGTCCCCGATGTTGTCCTTGGTGTCAGTGTTTGTTGGCTTCTTATCATATGACTAATAAAAATCGGGCCCCTCGGTTAACCCCCTTTCTTCTCGTAATATATATATATATATATATATATATATATATATATATATATATATATATATATATATATATATATATATATATATATATATATATATATATATATATATATATATGTGTGTGTGTGTGTGTGTGTGTGTGTGTGTGTGTGCTTTGCTGCTGAAAGGTAACAAAGTGAACCTATACGCTCACTTCGATCTACATAATTAAGTTTACAGTATGATTAATTCCCATGCAAGGCACTGCCTTTGATGTGCGGAAGCTCGGTTTCACATATCTTTGTCGGCAAGTAAAAAGCAGGTCAGTATTTATCTCTCTGTGATGTTCTCTCAACTTTGAAAAAAAAAAAAAGAACGTCGGCTTCAGCAAGTACACAGCGAGTTGTTCGTTTCTTTTTCTTTCTGTTTTCATAGATTCCTTTGAAACACTGCATTCCTGATTCCAACTTCTGCACTCTGATTTCTATCACCGCCATCCTGCCGTTTGTCTGTCTCCCCTGCGACTTTTTGGGCTTGCCTATACAAAGTCGACACAATAGAATGTTTCCGTTTCGAATCTCCGCCGGCCACCCCTACCTACCTTCCCACGCCTCCTTTACTCCAAGGCCCTCTCGTGCAATAAAAGGAATTTTCAAATTCCTGTCATGAATTGCGACTAAAACTCTTTCGGCGCCCATCTAGTTATCATTCCTCCATGTGCATTTTATTGCCACATTCTCGCGAAAATGGACATTCAAAGTGCCCAGTGTCTGGTGCTTAAAGAATTTGCTATTCGTTGAAAACTTGTTTGTGTGTGTGTTTTACCTTTATTTCTGCTGTTATCGGTTGTTTTGAACGAGTTTCGTTGATATTGCTTTTCTATCCGATCGGATAATCGAAAGCTAAAACATGAGACGCCTCGCCTTTTGACCAGCGTTCTGACGTGGGTTCGTGTTGGTCCGCAGATGGAAGAAAAGAAGCGTCTCGTAAACAAGGTTGGTGCACCCTTCGCCTTGAGAAAATTTCGAAAGTGAAGCAGACGATAAGAAGCTGGATAAAAGGGAGTACATAACCTTGAGCTCAGGGTGACATAGACTACTGAGAAGACAGCGCACAAGTTAACAGCTAAACTGGATTTGCTCCTTCACTGGGAGGCAAGCGCAGATGCACGCACTGTGATCCAGCAGTTCAATTGATAACGTGAGCCCGAACACAGCGCAATATCACGCATGGCGCGATGAAACAAGGTAAAGTACGTCCAACACGAAACGTGGCGTACAAGTTGTAAGTTCCGCATGGCCTTCATGGAATGCGGATATATTGCCTCCGGTCGAGGCACTCGAAATACCCGAGATTCCTCTAATAACATGTAACGTGATCTGCGCAGAAAAAAACGACGAGTAGTGAGCGGAAAGAAGAAAAAAACGACTGCAAAAAGTGTTAAAAGCGTCCTGGGAACACGACATCGCCAGGAAAGTAGGCCGCTGAAACTGGAATGTCAAAAAAAAAAAAGATGAAGCACCTTGTCGAAAATAGAAAATACAGGCCTAGAAACGTTTTCCAGTACCCTTTGTATTGCGTTATAGCCTGTTCAAAGCGCTGAAATGAAATACGTGTCTAACAATATCTCCTATAGCTTCCGCATCATTGAACTCGAATCTACTGCCACCGCCCCTTACCGTGTCATGTCATCGTAAGATAGCGAGACCTTGCCTTCCTGACGAGTTTTATTTCCAGTCTAGGCCGTTCGCTCCATTTCATCGGCTCCTCGTACGTCCATGCGCATCACGCCTCCTCCCACCTGAGCATCTGCGCTCCCACCGTCAATTTCAATCAATCAAGTACTTAAATTCCGTCAATCAAGTATCAAAGGACTCAAACGACAGAGATTCATAATTCTAGTCCGTGAACTTCGAGGCTCGAAACGGCTGACATCACTTGCACATTGCACCAAAATGCATATTTCACTATTTAATAAAACTTTACTAAATTACTGTTGTACGAATTATTGACGACACACGTTAAAATTAAATCACTGTTGCGGCTGAGTTGTCCAGACATGTCCGCTTGGAACAAGCTCAGAAGACGGCACCGGTTTCTAAATATGCGCCGTCAAACTTGCGGTTAAAATGCACTGTTACTCTGCTTACTTATTAAAGCGCCGTTTTATGGATTGAAACTGCTTCACCATCGCCGCAGGTCGACCCGGCATTGCACTATCTTTGGGATCGGCCCACGTATGGGCAGTTTTGTGTCTACACACGGACATGATCCTGGGGAAACAACCTCCGGTATAGTCAGCTAATAGACATGAAATGATGTATTGGCATCACATTAGAATAGACACAGGATTTTCTCACTCTTAATGTATTTAAGACGCTGTGCGAGATATCCTGATGAGCTCATTTCACGTTAAGCCTTCCCAAAACATTTCATGCATCCTGGCGTCTTCTCTTCCGCTCACGTGCCGTGAAATTCAAGTAATATACGAGGATACAATATCGTGAGCGTAAGGACAATCCTTGTATCCTTGCAGCTTTCAAGGAATTAATGAGTAGGCGCCATGTTCGTGCTCCTTAACTGTATTCTGTCTGCGTCTGCTTTCGCTCTGGCCACAGAATGCTCGCCTCTTATGCCCCAAAGCGCTGGAACAGGTTGTGCACGATGCTCGAAAGGTAAGTGCCGAAGTCTACTAAGTCGAAATATTTCCACAACGTGCTTTCCTCCATTTCACTTTTCTCGTCTTTATTTTTTCTTACCTTTCCTTTTTATTTCTCTGTAGTCGTGCGTTTCACCTCCCCCGGGAAGCTGACGCTGGAAGTAATTTCCATATGAGCTTCGTAATAATCTACGCTCATCGTCGCTACGAACCACGGTTCGCACAGCGCTATTAAATACATGTTGTTGTTGCATGTTCTAAATTCCTCTCGCGCTAATTCTTCATTGATCGCTGCTGTCTTTGCAGGTTATAACTTCCATTCCGAGTGGAAACACGAACCATCTAGGTGCGAACCATCTAACTTACAAGTTTTCTCTCTCCCCGAGCTTTGATGGTAGAAACGTTCACAGCCACCGCTTATACAGGAGCCTTAATGATGCACTATGTGATGGTGCGGTACATTCGCTGGAGCCTTTATGATAGAGCTGCGATTCACGAAACTTTTACTATACCTTTATGCGCAGGCCGACAGGTGAAGGTAAATGAACTGGGCGAGAAAATAAGCGTGTATGCCTGAGTGCTCGTTCCACTTGACCCATTTACCGAGCCTACCACTCCAGTAAAGAGGTGAACCCAATTACTCGTCCCTCTATGCCTCTAAGGCAAATGTCAGCGACAGTGCCGTCTGCTCTCGCATGCAGGAACCAGACCGCGTGGTTAAACTACCTGCGTTATGGACCCCTCATACGTTCCTTGTTCCATATATTTTTATATTCCCCTCTCCTTTTTTCCTGCCACCTCGAGAAGTCGATATCTGCCGCTTCATCTTGTAAACCCGGAGATGACTGTCAACGGCTTACGGATGCATGCAAGTTTCACATCAAACTTTAATTTCCTGTCTACAATGCAAACGCAGCTGAGTTGATCGATCACTTTCATTTTCAGATATCAAAGTATTCCAAGTACCCTAACTCTAATTCAGAAACCACTAAACATTGTCCTCCCTGAGGTTGTTTCCACTGAGGCCTGTAGCTACATATACCGGAGTCCTGGCGCTTTCGTATTGGAAGAGCCTCTTATATGACACTTCATTCGCTCCCGAATACCCGCTGTCGTATCGCATCTGAAGCCAAGGGCGACCAACAGAATCGGAAGAGCTGAATAGCCTCAACGGTCTTGCAACCACGACACCAACAAAGCCCCACAAGTTTTCCAGAGCTCGTGCCTCAACGCACCCAGAGTCCACATCCCGGAGTACTTCGAAGAACTGATCGCCAATCTCATGAAGCAACCGACGTTTGCATCGCGCGGCGGTTACCCTTTCCCTTTCTCTTTGACCGCCCTTCATTGTCCGTTTGACACTTCGCCTGCTTCTCCACCTCACCGACGCATTGTCTCGTACAACCTTCTCCATATTGTTGGCTTTCCCTCTCTCTGTCGAGATCTTTGTGTGCTAAGACGCTGTCTTCCGTCCCTTCAAGCTGACAGTGCAAGCATCATCCGTATCCGAAACTCTGCCGAGCAGCGAGTCGCCGGCTCGGCCCACCACATGACGGAATTCCGCTTGGCTACTCTAGCAAGGACGCCTCGGGAAAAAGAAAAAAAGCGAGAAAAGGAAGAACAAAAGATCGAAAGACTTGCCGCTGCCCTCCCTCCACGCCACCCTTCCACTGACTTTCTCTGTTTTAATTCCCCCGCTTATACCCCTCCCCCTTCCCCCGCTGGTGCTTCTCGCAGCAACCTCTAGGCTTACAACAGGCATTTGTTCATGGCTCTCTCTGTATCTGCACCCTAAGTCTCCGCTCCTTTTTCACTCCACCTGATGTGACGAAATTGTGACGGTACACCTCTCGCTCCCCCCAGACGCCGTACTTTACTTTTCTTCTTTTCTGCCTCAGGCTCTTCCTTTTTATTTCGCTTTCTTTCTTGCTTTCTGTCTCACTTTTTTTCTTTAGCCATCGAGTCTTAAATCTTCGCTTGCCCATAATGGAAACCCACCGCAGTGGATACTGCGACAAGAGAAGGGCAATTAAAACACCGAGAACCACTCTTGCGAAATCGCGCATTCTTCGCAAGAGTCGGAGCATGTCGCGAACGTTCGGCGTGCACGTGCGTGCATAGCATCGCATTCGGCTCCAGCTCAAATTATGACTTAAATTCAGTTTTCGGTAGTTAAGGCTGTTTCTATACAGCTGCTCTCTTTTTTTTCGAAATGAAAATAAACGAACAATTTAGTCACCTGGAAAATGGCGACAGGTACTTCTTTTCACATATAACTGTAACTATAATAAAAAAAATAATGCAAAATAAGAAATATTGGCACAGGTTCGGGAAGCTTAAACAGGGCTTAGAAAATAGAATAAACGAAGATAGTCCTAAAAGACGCTGGAATATACAAAGACAAAAGACAAGGAAAGGTTACACCATGTACTTAGTTCCGACACATACTCGGATGAAAAGGTGCGAACATGTACACGAGGCCGCGATTCCCTCTAATCTGAACAGGCGTACGAATGAAGAAGATGCACAGTTGACATCATACATGCACATACTCAAAATGTAAGCACAACTCACTTGCATCATTTGCATTTATGTTCGACACTAATCTTGTGATAGCTGCTCTTGAGGTGTGGTAAACACTTTGGTTCGCGTTCTCGTTTATTATGATTAATAATGATGTAAACATACGTAAACACGTACATCAACTCATACATAAAGAAAAGCAAGCCAGCAATTATCTCCTGAATAGGACAGCACTCCACACCCACCTGAAAACGCAAGAGAAAAAAAATGAAGGAAGAGAAAGGCAGGACAGCAACTGACAAAACGGAAATACGCTGCTACAAGACTTGACATCGCCGGTAGAGTACGAGTAGGGTGCAATCCCATGGTAGAGTATTCTAGTACAGCTTTGTGATCCTCGTACTTAAGTTTTTGTCTGCCCAGATCTACGATGCGGCACCGCCAGCTACACCCCTTTTCATGGTTGGTTTTTCTGTGTCGCTTTCATCATTTCCTTCATGTTTTGCCATTCTCTCTCTTTCTTTCTTGCTGTAGAAGGCTCACTTCCTTCAGCTTTCACCATCGATGTCCTTCTCTGACCTTCACCTGATGTGCACACTCTCCCTTTCAGCCTTGTCTGCCTAATTGGACCCAGCTCCTCCCATTCTCTTTAGCTTTCTATTGTTTTACGTGAATCCCAAGGCTCGGAGCATCTTCTTGCCCTTGCCTCGGGTGTTTTGTTCTCTGCATAGGCCCATTAGGCAACTTCCGTTCCCTCTTCATCCTGGAGGACAGGCCGCCCGTTATTTCCGGTCCGCGAGGCAGGAAAAACGGTTACGTGTGCCGGCATCCGGCATTTCCGCTTCGCGCTTATTTAGGCTCTCCGTCGCAAAGGGGGTGCGGGATTATGGAAGCTACACCTGGTACTAGAAATTTGGAGGACAAATCAAACTGCGCAGAAAGTGGCCGCCCGCGCGTGATAACGGATAGAGATAACCTCTTCTCTCGAATATCTGCCTTTATGTCTAATACGAGCGCTCTCCTCCGCTAAGCTCGCGCCAGCAGCAAAGTGGCCACAACAAATACTGAAAGGAAATGTCGTCCCTCACGCGAGTTGGAGCCACGAAGCTGCATAGGAAAGTCGTACGGGTATCTTGAGGAAAAAAAGCATTCGCATCTGGAAAAAAAAATTGTCCTTGTCCGGGATTTGAACCCGGTACCAACTCCTTTCTGGGACGATGACTCTGCCATGGGAAGTAAGCAGCAGGCTAGCAGATTGCGGAGCTACGGCGAATTAGTCGCCGTAGCTCTGGGTACAGGGGCGTTGAGTATGATAAATCAGTTCTACGGAAACCCACTAGGTGAAGAAAAGCTCATGAAAGGAAAACTTTCATCCAACTGACTTGTAATACGAAGCATCAAGGGAAACGATTTGTCAGAGTGAATGCTGTACGCGAGTATAATCACCCCGTTTCACCTGGAACGTAAGCTTTCGTCTTAAGCTGACATCGCGGCGAAGTCCTGGAAGCTTTGTTTTTTTTTTCATTATTGGCAGGACTTAATAGGAGAGGTTAGCGCCTTTAGGTAGCACCGCTTACAGCTCGTCTCGCTTGGTTAAGAAAAATGTCTCAGAATTTGCAACAAAATGCTGCACAAACGTATCACAAAGAACAGCCAGTCAGTAATATCGAAAATTTCTGTACATGAGTCCAGGGACCCACAGAAGGTCCGGCATACAGTTGCATATGCAAACACATGTGCCTCGTATTGTCTGTGAACACGAACGAGTTCAGTTTCACAGACGAGTGCAGAGAACGTAAGTACAACCATACATAATACACTGCTTATGCTTTTGACAACCTTACACACACGGACGTAGAACATGCGCGTATCTTTCACCGGTCACTAAAATTTATGTAGATCCAAGACACTGAGTTTTTTCCCAGAAAACATTTAAAGCGACAAGCGCTTTGCTCCGAAGCCCCGCTGTGCTTATAGTTACAATAAGAAACAATCAGGCTGATAGAAAAGATGTTCTTATGTTCAATAATTGGGAGGAATATACAACTTTTTGAACATGCAAACATAATGCCATATGGCTAGCACGTAAAGAGTACTCCGCATGCACAGCCCCCTTTCAACTTTTCATAAGTACAGGTAAGACAGCGCACAAAAAACACCGACAAAAAAAAGAGAATACCCAAAATAGGACGCCATTGTTCCTTGTCTGGCCGGGCGTATTGCTTACTAGCCAGCCTATACTCACAAAGTGAACCAACTAACCCAAACCAAAGGTTTACTGTTTAAACTGTCTGCGCTTACTGCTATATCAATAACTTTTATTACTTTAGTTGATTCCATTGTCGTTACCCTTGCTGTTGCTACATCTTTCGGTTTAGGTGTTTAAGGAACTTCAGCTGGATTGTGAAGTTGCGCCGTATCACCATAACCATCATCACAGCCAGCCTATTTCCGTCCAACGCAAGAGAAGGCTTTGCCCTGAAAGCTTTCACTTCCAGGGTCCCGAGTCGGTCTAACCCACCTTCGTTCTCCAAAGTTCGTCAGCTTATCAGTATCATCTTGCGTCTCCCTCCATCGCCTTTTAGGAAGCCACGAAGATAGTGAAACAATAAACACAAGCCGTCTGACACATGGCTTTGCGCTGAGACGTGCGTACTTGTAACTTTGCCACGTCCATCCATTAGCAATGCATAGCAATGCAGGGCTACTCCACTCCAGTGCATGACCAAAACTTCCTGGTTGATCACTTCTTCATTTGTGCCGGTTGGGGTCGGTTTCCTTCAAGCGTCCTTGTGTCCGGTTCTAGTATTCAAAAGCACAACTGTTACTTGACGTCCGATGAGCTGCCACCATTCGAGAGAGTACAAAATAAGAGATATAACAAAGCGCTCAGGCATCTGGCCCCTAGTTACGAGTATTCTATATACCTATGGTAACGTCCACCACAGTACACAACCTTAACCACCGAGAGCAGAAAAGTCCTTAACAAACCCATATAGGTGTTTGCCAGGTTTCTACCCACGTCCTCAGTATTCAAGAACAAATTATAAAGCAGAAGCTGATTAGCACGACCCTGGTGAGTCGTCTTTTCACGCAAGTCCTTGGAGGCAAAGGCTTCCTTCCTCTACCATGCTAATTAATGCCAGCCAATCTCGCGCAGCCCTCCTTGGAAATAAAAGATAAATACATAATTAGCGAATTCATCTAAGTTTTATGTGCCCTGATATGGCTGAATGCTGAATGGATGAACTACATGAAAACAGGAAAGAAGATAACGATCGACTTTCAGAGCTCGTTCGTTCTATGAAGCCCATCGATTACAAAATTACCTTAGATTTACACAAAATAGTGGTTACACCCGAAAAACAGTTATGTGCCTTCCTAGCGTCCTTCAGCTAACCCCACTGTTCTCATTCAATATTCGTTATGGTCTGACAACATGGCATTAGCAGCCTTTACACGAATGCAACAAGTGGCACATCACATCGAATTTCTAACGCATCGCATCCATGTAAACGGCAGTAAGGCTCTGATAAGGCGAATAGCATAACATGAAAGGAGAGGATTCGTCTCACACCGTGCATGTAAGCGCTGGCGTGTCACGTTGAGAGAACGATTAATAACTCTTGTTACACGACGGGCTTTAACCTTGGTTAATGTAACCGCGGTTATCGCTAAACACGCTTAGCGCAGTTACACAGCAGCGGAAACGGCGCTTAGGCCGCTAACCGCGGTTGACTGCAAACCGTGTTTGGTAATCTCTGTTTAGACTAACCGACGTTTCCCAAGCGGCCAAGATGGTGGCCACTACGTCAACAGAGAGGAGCAAGTGTATTTTGTAGGTCTTTTAAAACTGTGTGAAGTGATTAGACGCGACTATACGGAGGCCATAATCATTTGGGAAGATAATATGGCCGCCCTGCGCTGAAATACTAGGAATGCGCGCCTCTGTACGCTTACACGATGCAACGTTCGATGGCAATCTTCCCGCCGACAAGGGACCGCACAAAAGGGAAGAAGCGCAGCTGAATCTCCGCAGTGTGAGAGAGTGATAGCGGCAACTGCCGACACCAATTGAATTAAGTGCGTCACACAGTTTCGAAAACATGTGCGACTATTTATGTGCACAAAAACCTGCCGTGATCGTGCGGCGATGCGTCTATCTGCTTTGCCGTTCTGCGCAGAGGCGCGAGCCACGTCGATCGCTTCGATAGGCGTGGCGGCGAAGCACCTGACGAGTTGTCAGGCATGCCGTGTCTACGGGTCCTGTTATCATCTTGCTGTTCACGCTGTGCTGATCTGGCGTCAAAACTAGCGTTAATGTTGCACCTCTGTTCATAACTTTGCGCTGCAGTCTGTTCGAATAGTAGTGGAAAATTGAAACTATATCGGCATGCCTTATTCATCGCCACAGTGAACCGTGAATATGAATGTCCGTGCAACTCCATTGGGCTGTGGTTGGGGTTAATCTTTCTGAAGTGAGTAACCACCATTACGTTCAACTTCGGTTAAGGGCACCCGCGTAACAAGGGTATTAGACTGCAAAAAGAAGGAAGAATTATGGGCTAAAACTAGGATCGCATTATGACGCACGCTGTAGTAGGGCAATCCGAATTAATTTGAGAATGCAGCCGCCGCGTGCTCTTCTTCGCTCAGCGTCTGCATACAAATAACTGGAAACCGGTTTTGCCTTTCATACAAAAGGGAATGCACCACATCTAATCGCTGTCGTGTAAGTATTACCGTAATGCACTGAAAAATGCAATCGGCAACTGTCCCATTCATGTAAACGCAGCTAACGTTTAACAAGAACCGTATTCTCGATTGATCACAGGGCGTGATGACCAGCTGAACCAGCGGGAAAAAGGACCGTCATTAATGTAAGGTGTCGTGCTGAGCGTTGGGCCTCGTGCACATCAAACTATACCAGAAGCTTAATAACAGGCAGCACTGCGATCGCTTTCAGAAATATTTCCGTAGGTACAGAGTCCTCGGCATTTTGACAGTTAATACGAGTTAACGCATGTTTAAGTAGTCCAATAGCCTATGAATTTTGCCTCACGTGAGCAAGACAGTATCGACGCATCTCAGATTTTCTTTTTCGCAAGATCCTCAAATATTGCACCTTAATAGTTTGTCATATATAGTTAGCTATTTCGATTTCCTCGCTCATATGGAGTCTTCTGATTCCTTCAGCTCTAGCTTAATCGCAAACGTTTTTTCGGTGCTAAGGACTTTGTAGGCCTCGACGATCTACCATTTGTTCGATGTAACGAATTGCTCTTACGAATTGCCCTGGCGCACGAAGTGCTTCCTGGTTTCGGGACTTGGGTTTGTGTTCATAGAGTACCTTTCACGCAAGATTATTCTCTTCACTTCCGGTGCTTGGGCTGCTGTTATAGTGTTGATAAAGGCCGCAGTGTTAACTGAGTGCTCACCCTGGCAGTGGCCAATCCCTGACGACACTTACGTACGAAGAGTTTCGGGAGTAGGAGTCGGTAGTACAATGTAACGATTTCTTTCGATCGATACTCTTCCTTCTTTACCGGCCACCGTTCACGGCTCGGATCACTGAAGAGGCGCCAAAATTAATGTCAATAAAATTGAATCGTTACGTCATGCCGGCCCTAATTTCTGGCAAGGCAATGAAATCAAAAATTGAAATAAATTATGAGGTTTTACGTGCCAAAACCACTCTATAATATCAGGCACGCCAATACGCGGAAAGCACAGGCAAATCGGAGACGTCATACAGCACGAGTACAAGCTCTGCAGTGCGTATTACATGCGCACGAGCCCGCATTCAGCGTGCGAGTATTCTACGCTGATGTCGTGTGGTCTGCTGCTTCCTGTCAGAGGTCTGCTTCAGTTTTCATTCGGCCGTGCTACACCGTGAGCCATGCAGCGGAGGCGGCATGTCCTGGCCTATGCACTCGGCCAAGGAAGCCTGCCAGTGAGAAGGACCAATGGCGAAGATTCTTCCCAGAGCGCTCTTCGACTCAGCATATTGCGATCGTCAATTGCGAGAAAATGAGCGCATTTTGTCATTCCTATCGCTTGGAACTTTGTGGCGCCAGCTGGAAGACGCCAATTTTTTTAGGGCCCCTTCCTCCGTCGCCGTCTGAGGACGCACCAACCGTCGTCGTCAGTGAATCTTGAATCATGAAGAGTTTCGTTTTAATAACTTTCCGTGGTTCACATTTCTACGCCACGTTCGAAAAACCGTACTTTTCCACAGTACTGATCTAATATTGCCTATCTACGCATTCATTATATCCCTGCTGTTTCCAAGTTTGGCTAACGTGCACGGAACAGTTATTTAAACGTGTCTTCCTCGTTTTTACGTGTAAGTACGCTGCCGCTGAAAAAAATCATCGCACGATAATTACAAGGCAGGCACTTTTTCGATTGAATCTGGCGTCTTTTCTTTTCTAGAAATGTTGTTTCTTTGCAGCAGAACTGATAGTTGAGCGAGTGGGTATGAATTCATTGTAAAATATTTAGCGCGCACAATTGACAAGGACAGTGTGATGGAGGAGTGAAGGGGGACATGTTCAGCGCTGATAGCTGGGCTATATATGTTCTCTATCTTTCCGAAAATAAAATAGTTGTGAGTAGCACTCGTGTGTCCCCCTTCACTCTGTCCTTGTTAATTTTGCGCGCTAAATATTTTACTGTGTTGTTTCTTTATCTGAAATGGCAAAATTTATGAAGCTACTACTGTAAGATACTTTGACAGTGCACTATATATATGAATCTCTTCCTCGGCATATAGCGTGACTAGCATACAATAATGCCCCGCACACTATCAAATATCCCTGTGTGTTTACACTGTTCGTTTTGTTCATTTTATACTTTTTTCATCACGTGGTCAAGTGCTGGGTACGCAGTGAAAGATGTGTCTGAATTCGGATCGGCAGGGTCGTTGCTTTAGGCATGCTCTCTATTGTATCCACGTTCGTTGCGTGTTTCTTCCTCCATATGCTTTTTTTTTCACTTCCACAGCAACTACATAAACTGCGAACACCGAGTGTGAATGGGCCACTTATGCAAAGTGAGAACAGTGAGGAAAAAAGCAATCTAACAGAAGGTTATTGAAATGAAAGAGGTCTCTTCATTAAGGAGTGAAGAGCTGAATTCCATTTATAGAAGCCAGCCCTTGCGGAACCTCTACGCCGCTCAACACACGAGCCACGAAGTAGAAATCGAAAGAAGTTTCTCCATCTTCCGGTAATAGTGTGGCATCAGACAGCATTGCGGCAATTCCGTCATATTTCTCGAAAAGAACCTATGCGTAATGCTTTTTATCTCACACGCGACGGGGACATTATTAAGGTTTCCCAATTCCCGCTTCCAGAACCGATGATTGAACGTGCCTGACGTCAGAGATTCATGAGTTTCTTTTCAATTCTGCCCTTAAAAGAAGTGTGAATCATGTTTGTGGTTGCCACATATCCCTAATCAAGATCTTTCTTAGAATTGGGAGTCATTTCAATGTCTTTTCAGCAAAGCAAAACACATACTGTTTGTATGCTGCGGTCTTGTGGAAGTCCTTCGCTATGGGAAAACGTAGCTCGGTCGCGATTGGTATAAAGCGTGGTTGTGTATATCCTTACCTATCTGTCTTTACTATTTTACCACTACTCGAACTATTTCGCTTGCCGTTGTGTCACTGGTTATTTGCCTTTGCACATCACATTTAGATAATATGGTGCGTGAGTTCATACGACGATTCTTCTCTTTTCAATACATTGCCTAAGTCGCAAGGCCCCCGGGGGATTGCTCTCTTCTCAACGGCCGGGAAGTCGTCCTTAGATTAGCTGTGTTCCATTTTCTTTTATGTTGTTTCCTCGGCACTACATCCTCTTATATCCCTTTGACCTGTCGGTCTTGACATTTCTGCTTAGTGCCTTGTGAACCAAGTCTGAGAGTGGCATTAAAGGCTTAGCTGCAGAAACAACGTACTACAAGACCGAGAGCCCAATCCCCGCGGCAAATGAGAGCACAGTGGTCTGTGAGGATAGGGTGCGAAGGAGTGCAGCTAAAGAACGTGAATACAGCCTTCCCATGAACAGCTTTACGGCCACAGCTCACATATCCGAAAATGTCCTGGAGCCATGGTTGCAACAGTTCACGCAACTGTATACGTAAGCGCGTGAGCTCGTATGTCAAATACTATAACGTTTCGAAATTGCCCTTGCATCCGGGTTTAGACTGCTAGTATGGCAGTATTCAATATACATTCCCGTAGCACACCCGACAGCAGCCGAGGTTTTGCCACAGTACTGATGGCTGTGCTTTATGCATGGCCTGCAACCCGTACCATCATTGGCTAAACTCACTATGCAAGCATTCAAAAAACGCAAGAATCTAATTCGTGGGGAGGGCAATATCGTCGAAGACAGATCATTTGTTGTAGACTGTCTGATGAGCAATAAGCGTCACCATCAGCCATTCCATATTCAGCAGGGGACGAGAGAGTGATACGAGGACTGTGTCTTTACAAAGCATCGACTGATACATATGCATGTGTCCGATATGAACGTGACGCCAGGCGCACTGAAGTCAGTTGCTGCACGAAAAGGCTGGCGTAGAGTGCACGCAGCGGCCTTTTGGTACGTATGAAAGAACCCTGAGACATGGGAGGAGCGGAGCTACATGCCTTAGGACCTTAGGAGAACAAAAATAAATCTTAGAAGAACATAAACGACTGCGGCTTTTGCCGCACCTCTTTCTCAGTATGGTGAAGAGAATGGTAGAATTGATCGCTTTCGAAATAATTTATTTTTCTTTTCGATACATTTGTATCCCTGGATATTATATACAATGCTGAAATGCCCGTTTGTCGCAGTGCTACCAGCAGCGCTATTGTCACAAAAAAAGGCTGACCGCGGCATCACAGGTCACAAGATCCACAGGTATAGTGCACGCAGACCTCGAGGACACGTACGTAATGACGCCGTGCGTCGGCTAGCAATGACCTAAGCCCGTCCCTTCGTGGCCTACGACACGTAGGTTCTTTGTCCCCAGGGAAGCAGGACATGGTAAAAACAGCAAAATTTTAGCAACGACACCGAAACACAGGGAACAAACCCATAACAGCGCCGAGTCGCGTAGGCGTTTGATTCGTGCACCAAATAATCCACTATACGCTTGTTTATGCCAGCACCCGCTTGTGTGTATTTGTCAGTTTCTTTCGTTTCTTCATTCTTCGAGCTAAGTGTGTTGTAACGAAGCAGCACGTATTCGGTCCACGTACGGGGCATCCGTAAGTTTGTCACAGTATAGAGAGAGAAAAAAAATAGTGAAGTCAACCACACCAGGGGGGATATTCTGTAAGTGTCTACATAGTGGGCATGTCCATTTCTTCTGCTACTCAAGTGCTGATTGGCTGGGTGCGCCTGGCTTTTTCTGACGCATACCCCAGCCCAGCCACTCACAACTTCAGCAGCAGACCAAATAGACATTTCCACTTGCTGGATGCTTCAGAATACTCCAGCGCCCGGTTTGCGATCCTACATACGAGGTAAAGGAAAGGCGGAAAAGAAAAAGGGAAAAAAAAGCAATTGAGTGAACGGAGCACACATATAGCAGGACACATAGCACGACTGAGGCTGAAGCTGGTGCTCTTCGAGAACTGCAGATAGTGCATAAATAGTTTTCTGCGCCAGCGACGGATGTGCCAGGGTCCAAACATTTTCACTTCAGAAGATCTTCCACGCAGCCCTGTCGGCTTAATGCCGTCTGCAAAGGGAACTGTCGCTATGTAGCCAACATATAAGTAAACCATCTAGGCCCTAACCTAGGCAACTGCTTACAAACGAGAGAATGGACAGATTTAGCATATACCGTTAGGGTTTCGCCAACAGCAAGCTGCCGTGAAGGTAGGATTATGTCGCAATGAACACACACTTGTAGCCGCGGAGGTACGCGAATGGCATCCCGCGAAAGGCTAATGCATTCTAAATCTCTAACACAGGTAGGTCAAAACAATGGCGGCCTGCCTAGGCGTGTCTGAGTTGTTGAGTAGAAAGGACACACTCTCGTCGTGATAACCGAAAATTTGGCGTCGTGCCTAATTAGAGCTTTCGTTGTCACGCAAAAGTGCAAGCCACACGGGGAAGGACGCCAACACCGCAGAGAACACTGCACACGTCATAAAGTGTAAAATAAGATCCACAATATTTAATTACTTGTTGCATCTGCTGCGCTCTTTCTTCTCGAGAAAGACGACGAGCGCGCGAAACTGCACCACGTGGTACCGCAATTGCGCCATAGTCCTGGACGACTGCTATTACGCGACCCAGAGAATGCTGCCCGACATAATGGCCCCCGGCGTATGCGCCAACAAGTCTCGGGTAGCCTTGCGCCTCCTCGTCCATTACTTTTTGGATGCTGCCTATGTGAGGCAGTTTCCTGACCTTGCCGCGGCAAACCACCGTTCGGGGGGAAACAGCCCAACCAGGGCAAACAATGTAAGCGGCGTCTACTTTTTGGCAGCGTCTCCGCCTCTGTGCATGTCAACGGTCATTACGGAGTGAGCCGACAAGGCACCGTTTTGGCTTCGCGTGCGAACGCCTCTGGGTAACAAGGTTAATCCCGGGCTTATTACTACGCCAGTCCTCTCCGTGAATCTGGGAGCATCACGTTGGATGCGACAGGAGTTTGGGTGGAGCGTAGCTTCTGGATCCAACACTCACAGCACCAAGAAGCAAAAATAGGTTAAGCCCTATAACTCGTACTAATCGTACTCTTGTTATAGGAGCTGTGAAAGTTTGAGCAAGCGCCAGCGACAGCTATAGCCTAAGGTAAAGCTTTCTCAAGGTACTCATGTTATTTTCTAGGAACAAGCGCGCTCGTCTGTGCACTTATAGCCGTAACTGAAGCAACCGTTTTTCCTAGTTTCGCCATTCTGATGCTTTTTTCGCTAGTATAGAAACAGGGCAGTAAAGAAGATTCAGTTTAGGTTAGTGTAACTATAGCATCCGTTATCTTCCCGTACTCAAGGATACTAAGGGACACTCATCGCAAGCGATAAGAACTTGTCCTCTCTACCGTGACAGTAATTGGGGAACCCTTCATGTGCTTCTTACGCAGGCTTATTACAAGCTTTGGCTCAAGTAGCTGCTTTGCGCGCACGACAGAACAAAACCACACTGTTGCGCTGGTTGTTTCGTCCACAAAAGTGCAAACTTCTGTGCGTTTTCTCGAGGCTGTTTTCCGTACTCCAGCCCCTTTCTAAGCGTGTCTGCGCCTGTGCTTGTCCTCTTATTGCACCTTCCTTCATACGTGCATGGGAATGATCATTTGTTTGTTTTGTTATAATCTATTCAGTGTATTTTTATTTTATTTTTATTCTGATTTTTTTATTAGTATTTTGTCTGTCTTGCGACAAGCTGCACCCAAGATCGCTAAAGGCGCCAACTTCTTGCTCCTTTAATTTCAGATCAATTATTAAAAATTTTCATCGATAACATTCGTCACAGAACTCTAGCATGCAGTAGCAGATGATGAAGTGAAACAAATGTGTAAAGAAAACCTTTGTCATCCAAGTGAGTTTTGCTGAGAATAACCTTACGTTGGTTGAGTTAGCTAAACATTATTAGAAATTGTTGCACTACTGAATCTTACTCATGACAACAATAGGCCCTCAGATCCGAACGGGGAAGCATAAAAGAGCTCGTACGCGTCATTCGTATCAGTGTGCGCTTTATTGTCTTTTATTTTAATTAAATCATTTAAGGAGGTGCTGGCTCCTTGTAGAGCTGTCGTCTACTGCTCTGATTCGATGCGCAATAAAAAGAGGAACACCCTGAAACGAACGATGCCTTAGGGATCCCAAATTCACCCCAGAACAAGTTTCTGCGAATTCTTCAGAAGTCGTTACACATAAAAAACCCCATAATTTCTTTTTTTTTCTTCAGCGCTTATTTCCGTTGGACGAACAAGACATTGTTTACAAAACTTTGGCTGCCTTGGTAGCCTCGATCTGAATTGGAAAATCACTAAAAATACTTTAAGCGTTTTCGGCGGAGTCGTGGGTGAAGGGAGCAATAGTCTAAAAGCTTCATGGAACGTGAAAAAAGAAAGCCACCCCTAGATTGCAACAGAGCCAGTAATTCTATGCAGCGCGGCGTAGCAGTCTGAAGCTGTGAGTGACGTAGCTAGACTATTAAAGTTATTAAGGCAGATTATCTGTTCTCCACACGCTCCTTTTCAATCACCACCACCTCTCCGCTGTTAAATAGTGCATCCAAAAGTATACTGAAAGGTGGCTGTGGAGCTAATAAAAAGTATAATCAGGAATTTTAAACAGAACAGAGATGAACATGGAGACTCCGAGTGATCAACAAATTTTGAACTGACGATGTCTTAGGCTGAAATCAGCATTTCGACAAATGAACTCTCAGAATTTGTTGAAAGGTTGGCCCCAGCCTAGGACATCTCCTATTTGACAACATCGATTGCTATAATATCGTACGTCACGCTACAGTGCGCTGAAAAGCTCAAATACTGCCACAACGTTAAGTCAAGAATCTGACATGTGGTCAGAAAGAGGACACAAACACTCAAGTGACAACGACAGCGACCAGCACACACGTGGGTCGTCGAATCTGAACTCACGGGTCAGATGGGTTCGCTATTTCTACGAAACTCACCGTACACTGCACAGCAATCGCTAGTGCTTGCGCATACATCCACGAATGCACAACATTATCCGCGACACCTGCACAAAATGGTCCCACACGCTTCCTTTGCTTTATATAAAATCCGTGACAGCGTTCAAAAAATTTCGGATATTGTAGACGTGGCTTGCCCCGAGCGTGTTGGGATCGGCGGTCGCACGTTGGTGTGTCAAGGGATGGGCATACCCACGACCTCGGCAGCATGATTGTGACGTATTACCTACGATCATGGTTGATCCCTCATTCAACAGTCCACGCATGGTCCATGCGCGACCATATGGACTCGTACTGCAGCGACGGCAGCAGTAAGCTGGGAGACTGGCGGGCCAGCGAAGGAGCAATCGCGCATGCACGAAGCGTATACCATTCCAAGGTCAAGGATTGCTGCCTATGCGTTTCAACGATTGTCTGAGCACACCTTAATTTCAAAGTTTATTGCTTAAATATTATTTCGTCGTGGCCAGATGTTTTGTTACTGGAACTTACATCTTGCGAGGTACTGCACTGGAAACCCGAAGGAAGGCAGAACGGGGCTTTAAGCGAGAGCTTGGTAACAGTGATAGTCAGGCGAACGCGAACACTCACAAAAAAAAAACGAAAATAATGACGCGTGGTGACACCGAATTGATGCTGCACTCAATCTTTCAGCAATCCGTCTCAACCCGAACCAGACGACCCAAAATTAGATGGATCATTACAATTGGACATGAAGTCGATATTGAACGTGACGTCTTTAGCGCTATGTGTCGTCTAGTTCATTTGCTCGTGCCTATTCCTTATGCACGCTGTCCCGCGAAATTGGGCTGTATACGCTCTCGCCCAACATGCACAATATGGCTGCTCAATTACGTCAGAGTCAAGAAGCAATAAAGGAAAATGGTGAAACAAAACGGAAATTTCAATATCGATTGTATATTAGTGCCATAGTATTGATCTGCCCTCAACCCCCCCCCCCTTAAGGCCTCTCGGTGTTTGTTATATAACTAAATAGATAATTAAATAAATACACTTCTTCCTCGTTCATCAATTTCTTCAAACGAACAACACGTTGCCTCAGTCGGAAGCCTCCAAATTTAGTGCGGTTTCATTCATTCGGGCACTCACTTGCAGTGCTTTCAACTGTGCCTATAGTATGCTTATCACTTTCCGGCACACGTCTCTGGGATTTCGCCAACACGACTATGAAAAGATGGCCTAAGCTAAAAGACGGGCTCGGACAGACGGTCTCCTCGGCCCTCGGTAATCCGATCAACCATGTGCCTTCTGAATGTGCCCTTCTAGGTTTCCATATCCCAAACGAACACAGCGGGCTCTGTAGAGAGACACAAAGATGAAAATGAGAAAAAGGCAGGGATGTTAACCAGAATTAAAACCCCCGGTTTGCTACCCTGCGCCAGGGGAAGGGAAATGGTGGAGGTGCCGGGGTCTGTAAGCCGTGCTTCGAGTTTTACAGATGGGCTTATGGCGCCCACTGAGCCCGCACACCAGGCTCAAGTCGCTCCTCCCTAGACTTTTTTCTATCTCTCCATCTCAATCTCGCCGTTTCCATCCGTTGAGTAACAAACAAGATTAGATCGGAGATGTAAATGTCAGAGAGCGAAAAGAAACAAGATTATAGCCGGTTGCGTTGACTGCGTCTTTGTGCTTGCTTGCTTTGTTTATTATTCTCTTGCGCTATAATGTTTACGGCTTCTTTATGAACCGACACACCCAAGAATACATTTTGCAAAGGTTAGGTCCCCGTCTAACTTCCCTACGTTTCTTTCTGCTTTTCACCGTCTCTCTACAGAAAAAAGAAAGAAAGGAAGGAAACGTGAATTTGCTGCATTGGAAAGTGCGTTATGAAAGTATACACACTCCCTCCCTCGGTCGCACCAGAGTTTTGCCGCCTCAGCAGAGTTCGTACAATTTCGAAAGCAACTTCACCCTATTTCCTTGCATCGGGATCGGGGACCAGCACAAATTTCGAACGGCCCCCGCTTTTAACTCACTTCCCAGCCTCCCACGGTTCTCCTTTACTCATAGGCTTTAGATTTATCTATACGAGGACGCACCGGAGCGGGCTCTTGCGTAGTCGTGATGGGCCTGTCTTTTGCTATCCTCAAAAGCCCCGGACGCGTCTTCGCGGCGCATATTTGCGAGAGCCCACGCAAAACCGAGTGAAGCCCATGAGTGTTAGAAGCAACGACTTAAGGCTGGAATGAATGTGCGCTGCTTCCAGTGGGCCGCAACGCTATATCCGAGGAGTGCGCGAAAAAGGGAAGGCGGGCGCCTTCGTTTCGGCCTTACGCAATGTACGTGGAATACGATGCGGCAACGTAAGTAATGTGTGGCATGCGTTGATTGAAACCGCTGATGGCACCGGCCCGCTCGCGCTCGGCGCCTCTCAAAAAAAAAAAGAAGTTTAGTTCATAACTCTAGTTTTCAAATTCGCTTCGAAAGAAACTCGTTGTGACGTCTCCTTCATGGACGTGGCCTAATGGTCGCGTATATTGCCGGAGCTATGACGTGGTGACGGCGAGGTTTCGCTTTTCTTGAGTGGTTCCCATCATGAAGACTGCTTCTTTCGGAGCAATCCTTCGACCTTCCTTGACTGTTGGGAACGAAAGAAAATGGCCGTGAGTATAGCTGCATGGGGAGAATCTCATCTGCACCGTCGATGAGTGAAACGCGTCGTCATGACTCCATGCGCAGAGGTACTTGATACAATGAATTTTCGCACTCTAGAACAGACGAGACTCGAGAAAGCATGCAGCAACCTCAGCCCTCGTATTGCATCACGGGATTTTCTTGCGGGCACTTCGTGTACACCACTCATCGCTACACTCTCAAAACTTTTTAGGGAAAAAGAAAAAGCATGGCAATTTTTGTAACATAACTTTTTGTCCTCTTATGTTTTCTGTTAGCCTTGTTCTCTGTTTTCACCAAAATAATCTGTTTATTGTATTTCCCTAATTTTATAGAAAAAAACTTCGATAGTTCATTCCAATCAGAGAGTAGCTTTTACACCTTTATTACTGTAGCGTACACTCTACACTCTAAACACAGTTGCACCCTTTGGGGTGTACATTTGCCACACAACAATAATCATCATATGTCTTGCGTTTCCTTTCTTGAAAACGCTGCGCTCGTTACTTCCCCGTCGAGAATGCTCTATCATGTTGATAACGCGCATGCCCTTCGTGGCTTGGAAGCACCGGGCTCACAGCGTTAAGGAAAGGAAATGAGGACAAGACAGCTGATGACAATCGTTGTGTGGCAAAGGGTGTAACGTTTTTAAAGTGTACACTCTTATAAAGTTTGCACCCTTTGGGGCATATCTGTCCCACAACGATTATCGTCATCTGCCTTGTCCGCATTTCCTTTCTATAACGCTTCGAGCCCGGTACTTCCAAGTCGCAAACGGCATGCACGTTATCAACATGACATAGCATTCTCGACAGGGAAGTAGTGAGCGCCGAGTTTTTAAGAGAGTAAACTCAAGCAAGGCAGATGACGTTTCGGGACAAGGCAAACCGCAAAGGGTGTAAACTTTTTTTAGAGTGTAGATAAAGTATTTCAACAAGAGTGGACACTCAGCGAAAAACTGGCAACAAGAAATACGTCAGGCTAGTGGTAATGTCGACCGTTTGCTGCTGCGAGCATCGGGAAAAAAAAGAATTTGAAATTCAGACATTGTTTTATTCCTTTTTTATTATTTCCCGACAAAACTAAAGGTACCTGCATATAAATCGAGTTATACTTTTCGGCTTACTTTTCTTGTGTTACCTAGCGAGAGGCCATGACGCGCCAGATGCATGCGTCATGCGGTAGACATGCCGCCGAAGCGAGCCAGGTCGACAGCGCATGTGAGCGTTGGCCTGCTCGGCGACCCGACTGCATGTTTTTCTTTCTTTCTTTCTTTTTTTGGATTTAGACTGGTTTGGTGGGCTCCCGGCGTGTTTTGGCGTTTCTTCTGCACTTTGACACGGCACCACTGTGCTGTTGGACTTCGACAAGGTGAGAAATTTTGTTTACAGTCTGCGACGCACTCCGCGCAATTAGGCTTATGGCACAGAGCCTAAACTTGTGACGCAATTAGTGAAAAAAAGCTCAGCCGTTCTGGCGCAGTTAGTTTGAGTTAAGGGCTCTAACTGGGAGATGTTTGCGAAACTTTCTGTGAGTCCTACATTACTCTAACTAGTTCCGGTATAGTTTTTGGGCTCGCTTGTCGCGCCTGCTGTTCTGTCGCAGTTAGCGAAATGCAGCTCGGCCGTGGCGAGAAAGTTAATTTGGCGTGTACTGGAGCTTAGTGGTACAAGTTTGTGACGCTTTTTATGGCCCCGCAACGGCATATACCTTCTTTCGGTACTCACGCTTGTCGAAAACGCGACGAACGATTGCCGAGAGTCATAACACGGGATTGCGTTGCTTGCGCCGGCAGAACGCGCAAAAGATAACGCCATGGAGCTCAAACACCAGGAACTTGTAACTCGAAAGTTCTGTCTTCTGTACGACTGAAAACAGGCTTTGCATTTCAAGTATTTGTCTTGAGTGCGAATAGAAGGAATTCTGCGAACGTCGAGCATGGTCTGGTTGAGATCCTGTGTTGTGGCCGCCTCTGTGTATACGTAGCGTACTGTCGCGTCGGTTGAAGCCAAGTTCTTTTGGAAACGTGCAGTCACCCGTCTATTGGGACTCTTAAACGGCAGCAAATACGGCCCGAGAATCCGGGAATGCTTGGAAATCGGGTGTTTTCGTGATATGTACGGTATTATTAGGGATGAGTTACGTATTTTATACGCCATGTATATAAAAGTGAATTGCTTTTGTTTGTAATGCCACCCATTCACCAATTTCGCACCTTTTGCCTCTACACGCATTATTACTATAAGGTGTTAATACCAGAATGACACGTGCTTGATATTTTTTTCAGCTGACGTCGTCCGGTGGAGCTTCGTACGGGAACTACTGCTTCTTACCTGGTACCACAACGTTGGATGTATGCACAGAAAGCCCGGAACGAGCATTTATAATTGAGAAATATAAACATTTCCTCATTTTCGAAGAGATCTTGCGTCTTCTTTACGAGATTGCACATGGCACATATTCGATGGAGGCTTGTAAAGATCGTTCGCAATCCATTTTAATAATAAAACGATTCCGCACGCAGACCGCGCGCGGCTGAAAAAAAAATGTGCCACGGCGATCAGTGCAGCCGGTGTAACGCGTTCCAGCTAGCGTTCAAAACGCACGCGCCCCAAAACCGAAAGTGTGGTTCAGGTATTAATTTCGTCCGCTTGGTGCGCTGCAGTCAATCCGGCCATTGGGCTCTGAGGGAGGGTCCGCTCTTGTTGAATCTACGACTGTAGTATAAAAGAGGAATGGTGGGATGCGGTGGTAACATATCAAAAATGTGCAGATAAGCATGCTACGTAGAACACGTGACCCCTGACACGACACCTGGCGCCAAGACATCCGGCGCTATGCCCCATATGCATGTGTCCACTCGAGTTTACGCAGTCATGTTGTGAGCGGCGCGACTCGCCCTGATTGCAGCTGCATCTTATTAATAAACTAAGACCGATTGGCTCGCGCATACTAGACCTGCTTGCGCATGCTTGCGTGGCTGGAGAAGCTACGCACAAATGTTAACTGAGGATAACAAAGAAGCGAACAAATCTCATTTCGTCCACTGTATTGAAGGCAAATTTTTCACGTCGCCGTATCGGGAGCAATTCTGTTAAAATCAAGAAAAATTCTGTAGATACCCATAAATGAAAAAAAGACATTTCTAAAATAAGATATTCTCGGTTTCTTAAGCTGAAAAATATTTTCTGTGGTAAGAACAGAAAGCTTCCATTTATTCTTTGTATTTTCACATTTATTTTTTACAGTGTGTATGCCGAAGTAACCTTAGTCGCGTGACAGACTGGATATGGAAGTCGGTGCTATTTCCTTCGTTGTAGACATACAAGATCGCTGAGCTTCGGGTCATCGCTTACAAAATGTTTTACGCAGCATCTTTTAAACGAGTTATTATAAATGAGATCATCAAGCCTTAATTGAAGTGGCACTGTCCCCTCCACGTTCCCTAAACATACTCAACAAGCCTTCTACAGATGTACTGCAAGGGACATGGGATATATTAATAGCCAGACGTGAGAGGTCGTCCAAGTAGGACTATCCTCACTGTTATGCCACCCAGGCACTGTGAGTAAAAATAATAAATAAATAATAAATGAAACAGTCTGCCAGTATACGCACCGCAGTGTGGTTGCACTGGAACAGCGGCAATACAGCAACGCAACATACACGCGAACAAACGCAAATATTCTCAGAAGTAGAAAGTCTTGCAGTGAAGAAAAAAGCACCACAAAGGTTAGCGCTCGATGTGAGGGCAGGTAGCTATGGGAGGAAAAGGTGTTCATATTACGAAAGTGGAAATCCTTACTAAAAACAACCTATATCAGTGAGACATAACCACCGTATTCGCATACTGCACTATAGGCTCGAAGCTATTCTTAATCTTAACCGAATGTACGACCGCACCTTTCTTGAACTCATCGAAATACGCACTGCGCTGTAACAGCGTCTCGTCGCCTATTTCAATGGTGAAATGGCACTTGATAAACAGGCTTCCACTCGGGCCACTCCAAAGCATTCGATTAGTTGCTGGAAGAGCTTAGCTGCGATATTTTAGCTCGGTAGCAGCCACGGCTAGTAGTTGAAATAATGCAAGTTTAGTCAATACGTGTCGCATTTCCCTCCACATTCCTATGTCGGAGTATATAGTGGGTGGCAGGGACAGGAAAGCGATGCGAGAACATGGCATTTTAGAGAACTATAGCTCAGTCGGTACAGCAGGAGGCTTAATCTCGGGTTCTTCGGTTCGAGAATTTCGGCACTGAGCCTAAAACTTGGGCCCAAGGCCATGTCTTCTAAGCCAGACGTCCAGCTGCAGAAGCTCCCAGGGACGGACGCCAGGAAGACAAAAGGAGAACGGCACCTTAACTCGATATAAAAAAATTTAATTGTGGGTTTTTACGTGCCAAAACCACTTTCTGATTATGAGGCACGCCGTAGTGGAGGACTCCGGAAATTTCGACCACCTGAGGTTCTTTAACATGCACCTAAATCTAAGTACACGGGTGTTTTCGCATTTCGTCCCCATCAAAATGCGGCCGCCGCGGCCGGGATTCGATCCCGCTTAACTCGATCTGATGTGCAGGCGCCAACCACTGCGGCTGGATAGCGCAGCTTTGCGTGCAGGCCCCGCATCACGCTACGGGCGCGTTCCTCACGTTACCACGGTAATTTGTGCGCTCCCCACACTATGTACAACAAACGCTATCGTCCTCGTTATTCCCGAGATGGATTTTCAGAAAACTAAACCAGGTGAGCCAGTCCAGCGAGCATTTCAATTGAAAAGCCTAGCGTGAACTTCACTGAAAAGTGCGAAAACACGAATGACAGTTACCCTGGATGCGTAGAAAATGGGGCAAACCCAGAAGGCCACATTAGCGCGAACGGTTGCCCAAGTGCCGACTTAACGTGCACCGCGAGCTCGAACTGATCCAGACAGAGATAGAGTTGAAGTCACTCTCGATTCCATTTGCTTTCCTGGCTTTGTTGTAGAAACGGGGGATCATTGTGATCCGTCTTTTATCAGTTGCACTGAACAGCAGCAGCGAAATTGACGAAAGAAACGGGTCTGCTAATGACGCTGGTCCTTTGGAATAAAGAAAAAATAAAGAAAACAAGATTGACCACCGTGCACGCCGATCTTTGAAAGGAAGCTAAGCCAGCACAAAAGCTGGCATAACGGCACATAGGCAAGGAAAATGAGCCACGCAGCCTCAAGCAGGCGCTTTACATACCCTTACGCATAGCGACTCAACCCCCCCCCCCCCCTGACTTCTTTCTTGTTATCGACCCTATTGCCACACCTTACTCCGAAAGAGACCCCGCGAACACGATATTCTTGCGAGCATGACAGAAAGTAGCCTGTTGTAACGGACAGGCATGTGTGTGTATGCCTGCCTATGCGGGAGACGTCTATAACCGTCACGACCACAGTGCCAGCCATCGCTTGTTGCTTGCCGTTCTTTTCGCAAACTGTAACGCCTTTTTTTTTTCGCAAGAGAAAACACTCGCAGCCACCAGTGGCTGAGAATACGCCCAACAGCCGTTTTCATTCTGAACTGGTCAGCGCTGAAATAACAGCCGCCGCTGGACAGCACGGTGGGCCAACAAACGCGCGTTCCCAGTAAGCAGGAAAGCTGCTTGAGTGACCTCTTTCGCAACGAGAGTCCACAGAAGCGACAATGGCTCGAGGCCTCTTCGACTGAATGGCTGAGACGCTCTCATGCAAAACACCATCCTTTAAGAATAAAAAAAAAACGCGCAAGATGTGAATAAAACAAAAAACCCGTTTAAACTGGTTTACTTTCGTATCATGTACCTCTTTGTTTCACATTCCTTTTCTTCCTTCTTTCATTAACCTCTACGTTACGTACATTTCAACCAAAGTGAATGCGTAGCTGGCTCTTGATACAGTTTACAGAAAACTCTAAAGAACCGAAGAGGACGATACGTGACACACACACGCACGCACGCACAAACGCGCACAAACACGCACAAACACGCACACCCAGACACACACACACACAAAATAAAGAGAAGTATACCCTTATTACGTTGGCCCAGAAAACTTGCAACGCATTTCTGGACGCATAACAAGAGGCAACGACGAGCACCGGGCGTATATGGCTGCTCGTCTGCAGAGCCGAGACGATCTGCAGGGCCAGGTGGAGCAAAATTCAGCTAGCCCGACAGACATCGACGTCTATTCATAGCAGTTTCGCAACGAGTCAAAAGCCACACGTTATCTCTTGCGGTGGGTTTAGGGGAGTCAGCAAGCAGACGCTACAGCTTGGACACGAAAGAGTCAAGAGTTCGCCACCAAGGCATCGAAAATTGACGGCAGTTCGTTTGCGCACTCGGAGGTGCCAAAGCAATTCATTGACCCCTTAATTTTGGTCACAAAGCGTGACGGCGTCTCTTTTTCTTCTTTCTTTCATTCCTTTGTTGTTCTCGCCGTTTTACTTTCTTTCTTTTCTTTAGCACCTGAAACTTCCGAACGGCGAATAAAAGAAAGGCTTTTACGGGCCCACTAAAAAAGTGCCACGAGAGCGGCTTGCTAGAGGACGCTGCCGCTTTAAAAACGACCTGCGTATATCTTCATCACCACGCTCCCCTCTTGGAGTTCGAGGCGCCCGTGCCTGTCCTTTTATGCGGCTTTTCTATTTTTTGCTTCGTTTTTCTACAGCGTCTGTTGACGAACGCAGTAATCTTTGCTTGGTCTTCCTTTATCTTCCTTTTTTTTTTACTGCAGCCCCACGTAACTTTTTTAGCTTCATAAGCGGAACACCGCTCTTACCGAGACGTTTTGCAAGGCGCTTCGTGTTACGACGGCGGGCCTACCCCTTCTGAGCTTTCTCGCCGATTCATTTTGCTATTAGTTGAGTTCTCGTGCTGCTGGCCGTATTTTATTACACCCGCGGATGGCCACGGGCGTCTGCTTGCAGCCCCAACTCAACCTCTCAACCCCGGAGCCCCACTTCGGGCGAATCCCACACGGGGCAGTCTTTCGCGACGAGTTTCTGCTGACCTTCATACGTGCCTCTTCTGCCTGCAGCCGTGTTGAAAGTCAAGGCTTTCACGAGCAACGCCGGTGGACGTGACTTGAGAGTGCAAGCACGACCCGGCCGGCCCGAGGATGTTCGCGGCGCTCAGAAATAAGAAGCGCGAGGCTTAGCGGCACGTCATTAACTCCTCTCGACCCTGTCTTATTTTTCTCGGCTACCTCGTCCCGACTCGATCAGTGCACACCTCGTGCTCTCACGAGGTCGCGGCTGCGGACTCATTTCACATATGCTCCGTTTTACAATAACCCTGGCGCTATCGTCGAAGTCACAAGGTATGCTCAGGTGCTCAGAAGCCACGTTTCAGATTGTGCTCCAGAGGACACACTGGCGCGGAGGCGCATGCATCGTAGGGCCGTGTCGCTATGCGGCTCTGCATGGTCGATGCTTGCTCCAGGCAGCTGTGTGACCCAGGCGACCTTACTGAACAGTCTATAAGTGGGGTAAAGAGGATGTCCTCTATTGGGTTAAGGAAATCTTATTTCAAAACTACAGCGAAGGCGAAAATGCATTCGAATCTTCTTAATCTATTCCAATCAAAGCCTTAACGTTTTTATGTATATCCCGATTGACGTGGTTGAGAGCGAAATTCTAATAGTGACGAAACATCGAAGAAGCTCGTTGCTGTATTAACTGTTGTGCTTTGTATACTATATGTTGAATTTCCGAAAACCCATGTGCTTAGTCATACAGTAGCTTGGCAATCTTTTTTTTTTATCGTTCAAGAATCAGCTGCAGCAACGCCAACGTGGTGATGCAGGCCTTTTGTGAATAAAGTAAATAAAATAAGTTACAATACTTGCTCTCGGGCATATATACAGGGAAGATGAAACACTGAAGGTGTTTTATTAATGACGCAAGGATCCTCCGAAGCCCCATATCCCACTAACGTTTGTGTAACAGCTGGAACTTCGGCGCTTCGACAGCGGCCGAGGAGAAACGAAATATGTAGTTGTAATTGAGGGGACAGCAACTATAGAGAGTAACCACAGGGTGAGAAAGTGCTGCAGCGCAGATAAAAGCAGGGTTCCGAAATGTCTGCGCTAGCACGCGTAGTAAGCTCATTTACACTTTATCAGTAGCACCCCATGTTCGAACCGCATAGCTGGCGGAACGTGAACGTACTGGCAGTTTTCACACAACCGCTGTCCTGACTGCACCGGTGAATTTATATTTCTTTCTTCCTAAGACGGAACCTGTGTCATCGTGGTTGCTGTTCGATGCATTAAACGACGTCATTTGCTTAACCGCGATTTATATAAGTGGCCAACCTAATTTGCAAAGTGCTCGTGCACTTAGTGGACGGTAAAGCCGGTGATAAATGAAGCGACAGCACTGAACGATGAGAATAAGTGGTGGCGGTAATGGTCCTTTTTATTCCTTTCTTTTTCTTTTCTCTAGAAGGTGCGAATCAAGTTGACCCATGCACACTCAGTAAATCATGCAATAGTTTCATATTACATACTAACTCTCTTCATTTTCTTTCGTTTTCTTCTGTGCAGCAAGATTAAATACTACGACAGGCCTTGAATGTCATTTTACTTGTTCTGCGTGAGCATAAATCGCAACAATTTTGCAAGGAATAAAATCTTGAAGTTATGAGACCAAAAACAACATGTAGATGGCATCGAACGCTGAGAAAATGAACAAAGACAAGTAAGCGCGCCACGCGGCTCATAAAAGGCGCAACACTCGTGACTGATGCGCGAGCCAGCTATGAAATTATTCTCAAAACAGCGGAAACGTGCCGAAATTTACGCGCGACTCTTGTAGTGTAAGTTCCGTTCCGGCTGGATTCGCGACTCATGGCGTCATCTCTTGTGGTGACGATTGTTTGCACAGCCAGTTGTGCTGCAAAGTTGGCATCAGTGGGCGTTAACCTAAAAGCTGTCTAACCTAAAAAAAAAAGCGCTAACCTAAAAGCAGTTTGGAAGCTTGGGTTTATTTCAACGCGTCGCTCGAGGACATTGGCGAAATTTTTTTTTTCTAGTTCAAATTCACTTTATTGAGCATTTTTTCTCTAGTTTTTTTACATCTTGAAGCAATCTAGAAGCCGCCGCCTAACAGTGCGTGTCAAATAAGTTCATTAGCGAAAGCCATGCCGAGTGACCTTGGAGATCTCCAACGATTTTGCAAGAAACGGCAGCAGCAACCCGGAATTTTATTTTGATACTAATGAGTCGATAATGCTATTTCTTACCTCGGCCGCCATTAGTTTACGACAGACCAAGTGGGAAGCCTCTATGTACAAGCTAATATAGTTTGCCAGAAAGACCAAGTGACGGCTGCTCTTTCTCGTTTTTTCGCAAACCTCTCGCGCTAACTTCTTGCTCCGAGCCAAGCATGCTGCCATGATGGCCTTGGTTCGTGTTTGTGAAAACAGGGCTGCCTCGCCGGCCGTAAGCTTCTTCCAACGTGCCTAGCGTTCCAGATTGAGCATTTCACGGCGCATTCTGGCATTTCCGTCGAGCGATCTTTAGGTATGTAGCTGCGCGCATGCAAGCGTCATTTCGAATGCACTGCTGCTCGCCAATCTGTCCAGCGCGATGAAAAACGGCCACGTGTGCTAGTCCGGTTGACGCTATAGGTTAGGCCTCACATCCAACACGGCCCAAGTAAATATGGTGAGGCGTTCTTTGCGCGCAGCAAGCTTTCAGGAAAGATTTGTGGCAGAATGCGCGAAGCGTTTTGTTCGTAAGTGCTCCTTGCCGTTGGCCAGCTGCCTTCGCAAATTACTTGTCCAGCATCAATAACGGATAAAATTTTCTCTTACGAACAAGTCTAGCGTAAGTGGTTTCTGTGTGTACGGGCCATGGTGCTGAATTCACAAAGCTTTTCATTCGTCAGTGTTCTTTGCCGTGCACTGACCAGTCGCACTCTCTAAAATTATGTCGGACATCATGGTTTTCTCTTACCAACAATTCTAGCAAAATATATTTTGGGGGGGAGAGGGGGGGGGGCATACTAGCCCAAATGCTTAATCCCGATGCTTCAAGCGGCAACTACAAGCAGCCTGACGTGCACTACTCGAACAGACGGACATCGATTGCATTATATAATAATGGTAAGTGTTTAGCTGATTTTAACTCTCTATTTAAATAGACATTGTTAGCTAATCATATTAGTGCACAAGCTGAGTTGTAAACGAAGCCCACGAGTTTGCAAGGAATGTACAGTACTCAACGACTGAAATGTGAACAACCGCACTGCGTGGTTTTTGCGCAGCCTATCGAAAAACGAAGGGTGCGAAGATGAATGGCCAATTGTGATGCGGCGTGAGCGGCTTCCGGACGATGATTGGCACATTTATTATTGTTCTACAGTTGATATTTTGATAATAAAATGAGCAGAGTGGTTAGAAAATGGGGAGCGAGATGACACAAACGTTCGTCTCGACATTCCTCTCAATATGTTTCTAGAGTCTTTCTAAGACAGCACAATCAATTTCTGCGCCGAGCTGCACTCTTAGGCACATGTATACAGGGTGATCATTTTTAAGTTTTATGGAATAATAAAATATAGGCTGTTGCCGATAACATTATTCTAGTCCTTGGGCTGGATTATCCAGAGAGGCTAATATTACTGGCAGAGCAAATCGAAACACATATTCAACTAATTAACAAACATCCACTAATTATCTTTTGACTTAATTACTCTACGGGACATATTGCAATTTACGAATTGTAGGCGGTGAGTTTGCAAGGCATATCCACTTGGAATGAATTTCCTGAATGATGCCAGTTCGGAGATATGCGGAATCAAAGTTGTCCTAAAAATGTACTGTTGTTCCTTCTAATTTTTTAGCGAAACGCACTCTTATACAATGAAGGAAAAAGGTAACTGGAACACCAATGCATTTCGTTCCACACTTTGGGAAATACTGTCTCGAAACTGATTTCATCCTGGAAATTAATTTCAAGTAGATAGGTCTTGCGTATCTACTTACGTCAGCGACTACAATCCGTAAATTGCAATAAGCGCCGTAAAGCAATTATTTAAAAAAGTTATGTTAGTGATTCTTTGTCAATTAGTTGCGTATGTGTTTCGATTTATTGTGCTGGTAATGTCCGCCTCCTTAATTATATCAGCTCAAGGACAAGAATTCTACTACCAGCCACAGCCGATTTTTAAAAATTCCGTAAAACCTAAAATAATCACCGTGTACATTGTTAAGATACGAAGCAAAGGAGAAGACTATTATAAAGCAACTCCACCAGTTGTTAATAAGCGATCCGGTTTAGCCAATGCCTTATCGCAGAAGAGAAAAAAGAAGTAGCGCGCCGAAGACGAGGACACGAGTTGATGATAATGATTGTTTGCAGATTAGGAAGATCAGGTCATTTTCGTGGCTTTCAGATCCACGTCCCCTGCACCTAACCTTTCATAACATCAATCCGTATCGAGTCTTTCAGCTTACTGTCACTCGAATACGAGCTTAATATAAGTGCTCACAGCACACGCTTTCTGATATCACCCTTGAAATTCTCTAGAAAAAAAGATGGCGTATCGCAACGCGTGGCCTTTCTCCAAATGGCTCCGTGAAGTTCTTGAAAGCATAGCGTCAAAAATTGAAATGTTTCTTTTTTTTTTTCATACCAGGCAACCGTGCACTTAGGCAGCTCACCACCAGCAGACAGTCACAGTACTCACCTGCAAAAAGAGAAAAAGACAACGCGTTAGAAAATATCAAGGTCTGATCAGTTCGAACATATTTGTAACTAATGTAGGAGGACACTACAATCAATTCGTTTGTAAAAATTACGATTCCCTCATTTACTTTCTTGATAACATGCGAAATGATTGTACCTAGTAAAATCAACATGATGAAAGGTTACTAACTTTCTCGGATAATCAGTCAGATGATTCTATGCGTATCTTATTAAAATATGTCATATTGACGGTGGCCCTTAAGAGTTGAAAACAGATTCTCATAGACAAATCATGCATCAAATTAATTTCTGATAGATGCTAATATCCTGTCGCATACTGTATACATCGCCAATTAGAAGGGATTACGGGGTTAACATTGTAATGCCCGACGCATCATGCATGCTACCCTCAGTTTGATGCACCAAAGTATTTAATAAAGCGCGGAAAGCACAACGCAAGATCCACAGTTGCGTTTACAATATGCTGTAGGGTAGTTTCAGCAGTGAATACTTCAAAAAAACAATAAATAATGAAATAATGTAATAATTAGGTTATAACCCAAATAACATTTTCTTTACTTTTTCTGCAAATTTACTCTACGTAAAATAAATAACGGTGAACAAGTTGTTCCAGTTATGCTTGATGTGGAACTATGAGGATGGTAGTGTTAAAATTATGTTGTTGCAATTGATCCAAATATCTTCATAAAGACAGATGGCTTCTTTTTATTGGCAGCGTTCGTTTATCAAAGTGATTGATACACGTTTAAGAGCTGTCTTCCAGTAACGCTTAACACAAGTATTGGCACATGTCTTAAGAGATTTTTAAACTCTAGGTAATATGCTATGCAGATCATTTCACATCGATAATCGCCAGAACCTTCGTAACTTCAAATATGTTAGTCAGCGCAACGCCGCATTTCCAACCGACCACGAAGATGCAAAGCGCCAACATACACAATAAATGTTAGAAGACGTCAAACATGAAGAGGAAAACGAACGACAAAGAGTCTTACTGTTTTAAATATTAATAAACACAAGAAACAACGTTACTGTGCGTGACCTTAACGGTGTAACAATATTTATTATTACTGCAGCGTGGTGAGCATCTTTACCATAATTATGCACACCGACAGATGAGCCATCTCTTCTAACAGAGGCCAGCAGTGCAGTTAATCGGCCTCCAAAAGTTCAACTACACCGACAAGGAGGCGTTTCTGATGCGCAAACTCGCTCCAGATCATCCGTGACTAAATTCGTGCTTAATATCTTCACCATAGTAACAGCGTCGCACAGTTTGCGGCACTCATATCAGGTCCATTCTCATCGACGTCTCGCTCCTGAGCTTGCGTATCGTACTGCCTTCCACAAACAAAAACAAACAAAAAAACATTTTGAATGTGAGCACCAGCTCAAACATAACGTACGCAAGTGCTCGTTAAGCCTAGAGTTCCCAGTCCAAAAAAATCTACGCAACCTGCAGTAAAAAAAGTATCTACGTATGTGTTTATTCTGCGAGCGCACGCAATCCCGCTTTAGGGCGTGTCTGCAAATGTCTGTTCCACTCGTGAGGAAATCGCCAACATTTGCGCAAGCCATCGAAGCGCCCTGGGCGACCTTTAATGGGCAGTGGATGAACCCAACATAACAAATTCGACTGCCTTCAGCGTTTGTTCGCTGCTATGCGGGTCGCGTGCAACAGATGTCGCACACGCGTGCGCGCTGCAAGTCCAACGGCCACTCGACATGCACCCCGTTGGAATCGATGGCCCGCACCGCGGCAATCTGAGGAACGAGTGCGTGTCCGTGTCACACACGGTGCGGAAGCACATTGCAGTCGTTGTTTTTCTTATTTTTTTCCCTGGGTTGACGCTAGTTTCAATGCTTCCGTGGCGTGCCTGATGCTTGTTGACACAAGTGCGCACGCGCACGCAATTTCCGCTGAGCGCCATTCGTGCTCATTAGTATGCAGTCGAACGACATTGTAGAGCCCGCAGTGTGGGTGTAGGTGCGTGCGTGTGCGTGTGTGCTTCATGGACTGTTGTTGCACCCTTGAACCTGAACCGTTACTCTCAATAAAAAATTGAGGCAACACGCTCGACGTCAGCTTTTCTATTCCTGAGTTGTTGGATATTTTTTCTTTTACTCTGATTTTTTTCGACATCAAACCCTAGCTCGATCTACTTATTTACAGAAACTCTAATGCTTGGTATAAGCTGTGCAATGCAGATAAATAGTTGAATATAGGCTATAGTTTACCGCGAAAGACTATTACGGCTATATCTATACTTTTGTAGGCTTTGGGAAGCTTAGAAAGTGGGCGATTGGCAGGTTTATGGTGACGTGAAATCTAAAAACTAGGCTAAGCAACAAGGAATACAGACGCAGTATATACGCTATATGAAGCTCCCTTGTATAAAAATCAAGGTTTATTAAAAGCACGCATTGCTGGCAATCTTGCTCTAGTTCTACTCCTCTCAGGCAATGAAGGAAAATGAAATGGCTCTAACATTTGCGCCCTTCAGGCGCAAATGAATTCTTCTCATTTAAAATTTATATTTTACCACATTCACTGCGTCCTCTAAGTCGTGAAAAGCGTACAGCTCTATAGAACAGAGCAAGAATATTGAATACTTCAGCGTCTTTTGTCCATTCTTCAGGACATGGATAGTATGCCAGAAATCTCTACCGGGAAGACAGACATAACATCAACCATTTGATGTCTATAGCACACTTGGGAAGCACCTATTTAGCTACTTAAACAATACGCGTTATGTAAAACAAAACCATAAAGAATAAAAGACGTGAATCTGCTACACGAAGACATATCCACATCCAGAGCACACGCCGAGCCATCTACTTTTACACTAGCTTTAGTGAAACACTTTAAAATTATCATTCTAACTTATAGCGCAGGTGCGAATAGAAGCGTTCCAAAATGTACACGGTCCCCTTTAATGTAATATTTGCATCAGTGCGTTTGCTTTTTATGCACTGTCTTGTCGCGCAAAGTCGTCTGCACATTGCCTGAAGAGGAAAGCTGCAACGCATTGGCGATAATAATCGGACGCCACGGAGCAAATATGCGCCGCTTTGAGGACCCGGCAATGCGTCGGTGCAGAAGACGCAGCAGACGAGGCACAGAGAACAAAGGAATTCAAGTGGCCTCGAGGTATCTGGAGCAGTGGTTCAAAAGGCACAGGAGCGCCCCATTCACTTAGAGTCCTGCGTGCGACCGGCTGGACCTCTTGTACGCCGTCATTGCTTCTCCCTCGCCTCCGTCTAAAATTAACCTCGCCACGCGCAAACGAAACCGATGCTGGGCACGTAGCACACGCAGCTCTCGCGACGTGCGAGACAATGGCGCGGCGATGTACGTCTGGCTCACGGTGAGTCAAAAGCTGCACGGCACGGAGCAGGCGCGAGCGTTTCTTCAATTGTCTTCGTTGAGCTACATGCAGGATGCCATAGACTGCGCGCTGAATAGTGTCCGATGTGGCACCTGTACGACCGGCCCCCACCACATTTGTGCTCTTTGAAGCTCCAGCCCGGCTTTCCTGAATGAACCAGTCCTCCAGCAGAGTTCGAAGCTGGACTGCTTGTTGTGGGAACGCGCTCAGCTGGGTCCGCACCGAGACGTGCCATGGAGCAGTGAGGCTCCTTTATGAACAGCGACCACTGAGGCTATATCAAAACAGTGTGCGGCGCGGCGCAGCTGTGCCGAGCGTAAGTCGCTCCAGGCCGCCTCTGTCTAAATTCACGCTTAATATCTTCAGAAAGGACCTCCTCGGAAAAGGCGTGTTTTTATGCCTGCAGGCTGCTTCAAAGCTGCCAATTTCATAAACAACCGATACAGAAACTAAAATAAACAGAAATAGAAAGAAATAACGAAGAGCTTGATAAGACGGTCACCAGTACAGACTTCGAGAGACGCTAAACAAAGGTTCGCTTAGTTAACAGGAGTGAAAGCAGACAAACATAAGAAAGCGTAGCGTGAAGCTCTTGCAAGTGACTACAAAGAGTTCGTTAAAAGAGCCGTTATGTCGCTGTATGACGTTTTTTTTTATAAAATTCCTCTTCGTTCCATAAGTGTGCTATTGTCCGCTCACTGTTTGTCTTGCATTGAAGCAGGGTATTTTTCATCGCGCGACCTCGTGATTAGCGGTGCAAGTAGGAAAGTTATTGAAATTCACATTCGTCGTTTGTCTTGCGAATAAACTGTACAGCTTGCTTTCTCTAGAACATAACAATTGGACACCTTTGCGCAAACTCATGAGTCGGCTGCTGCTTGAACTTCCACACGGAATCAACAGACGTTAACTATTCGAGAACTGTATGCAATGACGTATGCTTCCCAGTGGAATCAAAGCGAAGCAGTGAGGCTACCAATTAAAGGAATACCTATAGACTGCAATCATGAAGACAATGGCGCAAACCAAGGAAGCTTAATGAACTCCTCGATGCATCGGCTGAACTGTCGAGACACAACATGCCTGCATATTTATCCGCGAGTATGAAATATGTGTAAATGATTGGTAACCTACAATATTGCCATTTTTGGATTTACCAATAACTTGAAGTATGCATACAAAAACTAATTTTTGAATATCGTGCGTGATTTCTTAAACCTTTTCTAGGCTGACTAACAATAACTCTAACAGAAATTAAGCCTTGACCAGACAGCAAGGATGTAAGCACGAGGGGAGTGTTTTCTTTTTTGTTTACAAAAACAAGATATGCGCAATAGGGTCGCATGTAGCACACCAACGCACAGCATGAAGTTCTCAGCAAAAAGCAGGCAAGAAAAACTGTTCCAAGTTTGTCTTTTAAATTCATTCGTTAGTACTTTTATATTCAATTTAAGAGCGAATCCGTGACTCCCGCTATAGACCCGTTCAGTGCTTAAAGATATTCAGTGCGCGATGAGCAGTATTTTAATATACGTGCTTCATGTGCGAGGTCAATCATTTCTGAGACGCAGTTAACAAAAACTTCACACAATAGTGTCGTCACACTCAGGAACAGCAATAGACGGTCTACATACAAGTACAGAGCAATATCGGGCCAGAAGTGCCCAAGCTATCTGTAGACAATCTCTGGAAATATAAGCACCTTGTCTACAATACATATATAGACGCTAGTAGACGAAATGTGCTAGGTTATAAGTGTATGGACCAGGAATGTTATTGGTTAACCTCCGAACTTTCCTTCTTCATTTCACTCTCTCTATGCCAATTGTCTGTAGACACACAATATAATAAATAAACAAGTGCCTACAGACTTAACTTCCGTAGAGTGATGGCATATATTTTTCTGTAGGTGCATCGTCTCGTCAATATCTCTCACAGAAGAGTTGAGCCGGACAAAAGATGTGTACGTTGTCAATTTTCAGTTTCTGATATCTAGTGCTATCGATACGGTTTAAGAAATGCAAAAAGAAGTCCGATGGGATTACGGCGTCGTATATGAAGTTTGCCCAGCTTCGCCCGAGTCTAAGAATTTGCTTTCAGCTGTAAAGTGCCGTAAAAAAAAAAGAAAATTAGCAAAAGGAAAACAGGCATCAACTTTTTTTAAGAATTGCTTCGCGCCTTCGTCAGAGGCACTGACCTCGAAATTAAGTAGACAGCAGGGAAAGCTTGGCTGAGAGCAGAAACAAAAGTGTAATTCCTCACACGCAGCGGGCGAGAAATTCAGAATGCCCGCTTGTACGAGATCCGAGCAGCGAATACAGCTTTCCTATTGTTTTGCTCAAGGAAATAATGTACGGTGCGCCGTGAGCGAGACAGATTGCGGCCGCACTCACTGTTTACTAAAGCGGCGCCGCATATGCGAACCTTGGGTTCTTGCCAGGTATTTAGAATTCACAGATTTACGATGCTAAATAAGGTTGTGCTGCGTCTGGATATAAAGCGCAATGCAGAAAGACGCGCGTAGACACTTTATCAAGCACCTCATCCAGTGTGTAGTACACGTCTGTGTTTCCTCGGGTTTTACATTACCTGCTGTTTTTTTTTCCTTGTGTGTTTTACCAGTGCAGCGCTACTCCACTTCACTGATCGAGTAACAACGACTCTCCACAAATGTTTTTAAAGTGCAAAGTTTATTTTTGCTTTTCTTTTGCTTTTTTTGCTTAGAATGAGCTACATAACTCTTGGACTATAGAATACGGGACACCGGGTATTTACATATTCTTGTTCAAACCTCTAGAATGAGTTTTTGTCGCTTTGACGCCAGGGACAAATGGAATCTTTAAATATGCTTGTATATATGTCGCTACCTCTCTCTGCTCTCACCTCTCGCCGTACTTACCTCGACAAGCATTACGCACCGCCCTCCTACTCGTGACACTGCTGCGTCGACGTCTCACACTATGCCTGATTTGCGCATTTCGGCGTATCTTGTGGTCCGTGCGGTGAGTAAACAGTGCATGCCACAAAAGTTGTGACCGGTGTGATGCCTAAACGTAAACAGTGCGCGAGATTGCACATTTTATGTGATAAAACCAACACAATTGTACAAATCGCATTTAGTTGTATAGCATTTAATTAACCACTGAACACCGATCCGAACATGTGCACTAGATCTGCGTATTCTTTAGTTAAAAAGGTGTTTCCACAAAGAAATATGGTTTCCTTACCGACATGCCCTCCCGCTCTTGTGAGTTGCGATGCGGGACAATGATGATAATGAACAAATCAGTCAAGTTCTCTTTACTTTCCTTCAAGTCACTATGTATTGTTTCTTGAAACTATACGCGGCAGCTGTTAGGAGCCGACATCATAATGTTGCGCGCATTAAAACAGCTCATGATTTACAGTCACTATCTATCATTGTTAGCTACGCACTAACACTTCTTTACACCGTCAACATTGTTATCATAGGTAATGAGTGGCATTTACCATTTGTGTAGTGCTCAATGCACTGTTGGAACACCCACTGTTCGGCCCACGAGGATAGCGACAATTCTTGTTCTTTGCTTCCGCTTCCTAAGTGCCAGAATTCTTTACATCATTTTTTTTTTCAGTGGTGGAAAGGCGGCAGTAAAACAGGAACGAATATTATTCGCAATAAATACTAATTCACTGGCTCCGTTTAGTGGTACATGACATAGAAACGCTTACAAAGTATGGCAAGCGATAAACGTTGACGTATAGTGAACGGGTGATTAAGGCGTTCCTCTCCACAGTCATTTTAGATAAATATTTATTTCCATCGAGACTATAAGCTCTGTTACTTACAGAACTTTACTTTCCTATTTTAGTCATCATCATCATCATCATCATCATCATCAGCCTAATTTATATCCACTGCAGGACGAAGGCCTCTCCCATTTCAGTAGCATGCTAATAAACTTTTTAAATTTCTCTTCCCAAAATCAACCCTGACAGAACATTAGTCAAACTTCCATATGAAGTCTTGAGATCTTTACTGTAATAGTAGGGCCTATAGAATGTGTACGTACAGCCTGCTTACTTACAGCCTCATAGTTCCTGTCAAAAGTTGCGTACAGGACACAAGGAACCCATTTGTAGGTATATAGCCTTTGGTTCACTGTTCACCAAATATGATAGACCTGTCTAATAGGACTGCACAGAAGCATGTACACTTAGTGAAAATCACAAGACTGTAAGTATATGAAGCAGTTTTCTGTAAGCCCAAATATATACACAGAAAGCACAGTCTATCTCAGTTCATGTTTCATGGCAAACTCATTACACATTCAAGGGAATTAGTTTGGTAGCAGGGCAGCGCGCGTGCGCTGTCCAACTTCGAGGAACTATGCAGTCCGAAATGTGGGCAAGATTTGGGCAACAGGGGCTAAGGATATTGAATCACAAGATTGAAAGTCCCAGGGCAGCTGATCGGTTCTGTTTCAACCGATTAGGTTTCTTGAAGCCGCACACAAACGTGAAGTCTAAGTAGGCGAGCGTTTGTTGTTACATTTCGCCTCCCATCGGAGTGCGGCCACCGAGGTCGTTAATCGAACCCGCAACCTTTTTGTTTAGCAACAGGACTCCATCGACACAGAGACACCGCAGCGGATCCCGCCAGATGCCAACTCTACAGCTCGACGGTTACACACACTTCTGCCTTGCAAAGAACGTCTATGTTTTTTTTTTGTTGTTGTTGTTCAGACGTGTGTACGCAACAAATTATGCTTCCCGAAGGACAGAAGACAGCTTGTAAGGACGCCACACACCTTCTGCCCGCGTATCTACGCGACACTGAACTCAAAGACATGTGGTAGCAGATTCCTAAACTCCACAACATATGAACAGGTGGAGAAATTGCAGGCCCAGACAGCCAGGCTAGCACCGTTTGTAATAAGCGCCTTAATTACCGAACCAACCACCCAAGCAACCATGTCGTTTTTTTTCTTCTCTTTTTCTCTTCCTTTGTCATTCTTTCCTTCTTTTTTTCTATTTGTTTTCCTTGCCTTCATCTTCGTCTTTCTTGGTTTCTTTCTCACTTTTCATTCATCCTTATCTTTCCCCTTTAGTTGTATCTCTCTTAAACTTTCCTCTACAGCACCGCATATTGAAAGACGACAGCCGTAATATTCCTCCCTTTAATTATTCCACCTCAATTTCCTCTTCCATTGTTCTTCACTTCCTCTCGCGTTTCAGGAGAAACCCTGCCGCGTTATTGAATTGCAAAACAGCGAGAGAAGCGATCATTGCTGTTACAGACACGCAACGACTCCCACAGTTGACAAGTAAAATCTCTAGCAGATGGCGTAAGAAGAAAAGTCTTTAAAGGCCTTTCTCTTTCCGGTTAGTTCGTTTTTCGTGCCTCCCGTTTTGCATAAGCGTTTATTTTCCCCTTTTAATCCAACGAGAGACGTTTTTTCATGCTTCTTCTGATGATGGCGCGGCCTAAATGCGATACACCTTTTAAGAAAAAAGAAAAGGCAGCACCGGATACAGGTAGGGACTTTAACATCCCTTAATATTTCTCTACAAACTGTTTATTACATAGAAAATTTCAGACTTAGAAAGTGCTTCCTTTAGTAGTAACGCGTAGCAAATTCTGCATTTAATAAGTATACGACGTAAAAAATTGCGCCTATGTTTTTTCCGTGTTCTATTATGGTGTGTTGCGTCCTAGTGCGACATTTCGTTGAACTGCAGTTTCTTTCATTGTGTTCGATTAAAATTTATTTCCTTCCGCATGTTCCACACATGTGGCGACACTTTATACGAACTTATGTACGTAACTTTATTTAACCAAATCTCAGTCATTCCATTCTTAAGCATGACCTTTAAGTACAATTATTTGATGTAATAAGTAAGTATGCTGTTTTTTTTGTTGTTATTTGCCATTCGCACCTATTTAAACGCGAGCGCCTCGACTGGAAATCGAACCGGCGACCTCGTGCATGACTGCAGAGCACCAAAGCTACCAAGCCACACCTGCGGATCCGTGCATTTCAAAAGGCCTTCTCACGCCTTTTACTCGCTATGCGACAGAAGGCCGCTGAATGTTTGGTCACGTTCGTCCGAGAGAAAAGCTCAGGCGGAAACGACTTCGCGCGCATGGCCAGCGAGACCCGATTTGCCCACGGATACGACCCCAAGAGCCGCCATCAAGGCCACCAGCCATACAGCGTAAAAACAGGCTGGTGCATAACGACAGGACTACGCGTCCTGAAAGCGCCAAGCATTTCATCGCGTGTCCTACACACACACGCAGTGCCCGTTGACATAGCGCGAACACCGCGCTTACGCTTAGCACTCTTCGAAATCGCGCCGTGCGCATTCCTTTTGTCGGCCTTGCACACGCGCCAAACATTCGTATGTAAGCGACAGACAGCGAGACGGGCCCAACGCTGTCTGACGGTAGCTTTCAAAAGGCGTGCGCGCTCCCGCATTAACACCATTTCACGCGACTCAATGCGTGACCGTTCCAGGGCGTAAAGGCAACTCCGAGCGAGCAAGAACCATACTTGCGGTCATGATTTCTGCCTTATATGCGGTACTTTTTTTTTCCTTTAATCGCCTGGCTTAGCACGGATGCACGCACGCGCAGCGCATACACGCGGCAGTGCTTTTTCCGACGGCTGTCCTCGCGTCTCCGAGCGCGCGAAAAAGCGGGACAAATTTCGTGGGTCGTCGAGCACACTCGCCGTACATTCATTTATTTATTTTTCTCCGGTTCTTGCCGACCGCGGAACCGGGGCGTTTCTCCGTCCTCAAAGGACGGTTCCCTCACCCAAGCGTATGAAAGCCAAAGACAACCGCCATAAAGTAACGTCCTCTAAGCGCTCATTACTCTCTCTCTATCTCTCTCTCTCTATCTCTCTCTACATATATATACATTTTTTTTTTCCTGACACATTCGAAAGGGTATACTTTATCGCGCTGACAGCCTCGTATGTGTTTTACTGCCTCCTCGTTGAGTCACAATGGCCATCACTCGGTTGTTTTGTCCGTTCGTATACCGAGCTATCGATCTCTTATCACCCAGTCATCCCGCTGACACTCCCACCGCCAACCCGGATTCAACGGTCGTAAATACAGCCCACCCCACGTCAAACGACAGCCATCTCGACGCCACACGCTGTGACTGTGTCCCACTGCGCTTATTCTATAGGCGACGCTTATGAGGCTTCTAGAGCAGCCAGGCGTGTCAACAGAGCAGTACCGCATTTCGAGACGAAGGAGTAAGGAACTTCCATACAAACGACGGCAATATTAGGTGGCAGAACTTATTGCAAGGACATGTGCATCGCAGGTTACTGCCATTGCCAAAAGCTGTTGCAATTCATATATTTGATTGACTAAGCTGACTCCGTCTTTGTGTGAGGGATACTTCCTGCGCGAGACAAAATTACGTCGTCACAGAGCTACTGGGACTACATCTAGCACGTAGTTTTGGTCACCCTTCTCGCGCACAGGCGCGGCTACACGACACGAAACTGTCGAACACTCGCTTGTCAATGACAGAAGGAATAACAACTGAAGAAGTGGTTTTCAACGTGCTGCCACTAAATGAACGTTAAAATATCTCCATATCCTCACTACATTTCTCGAGCGCTTGGCAACACGTGCAACACTCATCTGCAAAGCACCTTTGCTGCACCACTTGAAACGGTTACCCTGCCTGTACACGAATCTCGTGTGAAATTTATGTCAATCTATTAATGCAGCACTAAATTTAAAATACGCGCAATATGCAGGCCAGTTTGATACACCATTTGTTCTAGCTTCATGGAGAATATCTATTACTAAGCAATTTTTACTTACCATGACCAAATAACACTTAAAATACTGTATAGCAGAAACTATTTCGAGAGGGCTTTATCCCGGATTTCGCATTGGGAGAAGAGGAGAAGTTACAACACAGGAAAATAGGTTTTATCCCAACGAAGAGTAGCAGGTCAGAGCCGCTACGCCGGCCAACCTCTCCGCGTTTCCTTACATTTCACCTTTTTATTGCTATATAGCACTTGCACGGACGCTCGAGGCGCATTGGCGCCGTCGCCCTCGCCGGGGTGTGATGATATCGGCGCGCGCGTGGAGAGTTGTAAAGCCTCCAAAGACGCGAGAGACGCACGGCGCCTTTTGCTGCAAAGCCGAAGAAGCCATGTGGACGCACCCTGGGGTCCTGTTCAATCGTCCCTGCAGTGAAGTCAGGGCAGCGTTTCGCCTCCCACTGCTGACACGAGCATTGCGCGCACAAACACTATATGGCGTTCCCGCTAAGCGGCTGAGTGCAGGTGCCACAGCGTGGTGCTTAAGGTGCACCGAGCTTGGATTGCCTAAGGTCTCTAGTTAAGACACCTTAGAACGCCAGCCTTGTGGGACACCTAACAGCTGCTGTCAAAAATATGACGTCTATGGCGTGTTTCCGCTGCATGCAGTCAGCAAAAGCGGGGCCTTCGATATTGGCTATTGCTACCCAGAGAGAACTGTCGCTGGGGTGTGGTTTTGGACTCCGCTTGCAGAAGCCAAGGCGTTGTTTCTGCTCTGCAATATGCAGTTTCCTTGCGTGCTGTGTCACTCTAACATATTGGCCTCGAGCTCCACCACTGGAAAAGTTGGCGCCACCGTCGGCGTGACGTGCTAGGAGGGATCACGTGGACATAGCGGCCGCGTCGGCTGCTTCGGGCGCGACGAAGCGAGCTGAAAACGAGTTTAAATTCCCTCGTACGCTGCGGTCCTCATTTACTGGCGAAATTTTCCCGCTTCGAGTGTCTCCTTTACTACGCTTGAAAGCACTACAATAGGTAATGGCTGCCTTTGAAGGCGCGCAACATGGTAGGTTGCTGCTCGGTGCAGCAGGGCCGGACGCACATAACGGAGGCCGGTGTCAGCTTTGTTCACATGTAGCCGCAGGACAAGAAGCTACGTGAAGCTTGGCTCGCGAAACATAAAACCGGCAAACAGTCATCGGCTACCACTCGGGTATGCAGCAAGCACAGACGCGAGGAAGATTTCTGCTACGGCGCCCGGTCTGCGATGTTCTGAAAATGCGCACTGAGACGCTCGCCCGAGTCTGCTGCCCGACTAATGTCATGGCGGTTTGGTCTATGAACTTGTCGATGCTATAGATACTGGCAAGTTCAGTGGAGTGGAAAGGCACCGGTAAGAAGCACATATAAAAAAAGCATGGCATATGGTCATGTTTGTGGTATGAAATAATGCACTGGATTACAAAAAAGGAGCAGCGGTAAATTGCACGCTGAGAACACCGATAAACATACAGTGCGACGCAACTCGAGAAATAGTTTTGAAAGGTCAAAGAATTTAGAAGAAAAAAAAAAGATTGAATCGTCGCGACGGCACATCACAGTCCCCGTAGGCGTCGAAGTCTCTACAATGAAATTATTTTTGAACAGCTCTGATAGCGCCTACGCAACAATGGTTGGTTGTATACTGTCAAATGCTCGTATTCTGCGGTCTAAAGCTCATGGCACGGTGCGAAAACGCGCGCGCGGTGAAAACGAAACAGTGCGCGGACACGCATGCATACTCGCAGTCGGTCGCTGCGAATCTGCGCGATCGCTGCATTGAGGCTTCATTCTATTACGCTCCATTTAGTTATACAAACACTATAAGAACATATTTCACATAGTTTGCTCTCAGCGTTTACCTACCTTTCACGCAAGAAGCCGGTTCGGGGGGTTCGGGAGACTCCATCGCGGCGACCGCGCGCAGTGGCGTCCACTGTACGTATTCGGTAAAGATATAGCGTCTATAAACGATTCTGTGCTTTCAGTTTGCCCAAGATTATTATTTAAACAGTAAGAAACTTCTCTCGTTTCGAAAGTACTTACAGAAATGTCCGGGAGAGCTCGCGCGTGCTGTTTTCAGTGAGCGCTGACAGCAAAACCTATGAGGAGCGCGCCACGTGATCCCTCATACTACGCCAGTGAGGCGCTTCCGATAGATGGCGACTCCGTAACTCCTCGCCGCCAATAGTGCCAGCGTATTCTTAGAAAATTGTCAGAGGAGCTTTAGCTCAATGGTAGCTAGGCCATGCTATCGATTTCAATCTTTCTCTCGGTGAGTGAGTGAGTGAGTGAGTGAGTGAGTGAGTGAGTGAGTGAGTGAGTGAGTGAGTGAGTGAGTGAGTGAGTGAGTGAGTGAGTGAGTGAGTGAGTGAGTGAGTGAGCGAGCGAGCGAGCGAGCGAGCGAGCGACAGACAGACAGACAGACAGACAGACAGACAGACAGACAGACAGAGACAGACAGACAGACAGACAGACAGACAGACAGACAGACAGACAGACAGACAGAGACAGACAGACAGACAGACAGACAGACAGACAGCCAGCCAGCCAGCCAGCCAGCCAGCCAGCCAGCCAGCCAGCCAGCCAGACAGACAGACAGACAGACAGACAGACAGACAGACAGACAGATAGACAGATAGATAGATAGATAGATAGATAGATAGATAGATAGATAGATAGATAGATAGATAGATAGATAGATAGATAGATACATAGATAGATAGATAGATAGATAGATAGATAGATAGATAGATAGATAGATAGATAGATAGATAGATAGATAGATAGATAGATAGATAGATAGATAGATAGATAGATAGATAGATAGATAGATAGATAGATAGATAGATAGATAGATAGATAGATAGATAGATAGATAGATAGATAGATAGATAGATAGATAGATAGATAGATAGATAGATAGATAGATAGATAGATAGATAGATAGATCAAGATTTGCTGGCCGCATTTATCTGTATTCGCCGCTCACATTCCATTCTCCCTGCTTCAAGCCCATGCGTTTAGCGTTCCAAAGGCGCATAAGCTTTTTTAAGCACTAGTCAGGTTTCCCATTTCAGCACTTTGTTTCGGCTGAACTCACACCAAATAGCACCACCGTTCGTTCTGGAAGTGCTCATTACCTCATCCAATCTATAGCCTCACACCCCAAAAAAGCACCTAAATTCACATGTAATTCCTCGTTCGCAGCTCGACGCCGTCATTACACGAGAATGTAGCTCCCTTCGTGTTGTAATTGTCATTACGTGTCCATTACCTACGAGTAACGTCTTAATCATTGCTACACTACGCTAAGTGGGCCGCGCGTTATAATTTCCTAGCGCCAATTGCGAAAGGATTCAGACCACGCGTCTTAGTGCTTCGTCCAGTTTGCGCCTTAAGCTCACGTCGATAAGTGTGCCCCGGCTCATAAGTGAGTTACCCTCAGCCTGCCAGACTTATTTGCGCCGACTCTCTTTAGCAATTCTGCGCCTACGTAATGCACATACATGCACGTCGGTGCATGTATGTGCGGGAGTGTACAACCAATTACCGACAGTTGCCTGTCAAAGTCTGGACAGCCTGCAAGTGACTATGCTCTTGCTCCCGTTCGCGCACACGCGCGCATGTGCCGTGGAACCACCTAGGCTTCGCAGGAAGCCATACAGACACCTAATTTTAGTGTTTCCCTACGAGCATCCCAAATGCTCTCTAGAGAGGCCCCGCGCTTATGCACTTCGCTTTGTTGGCGCACCTACGTGTGGTGTCTGTCAAGAATAAACGCCCGTGTAAACCATTTCTCAAACGTCTACCAAACAAACAAAGAACTTTCGTCACTTCCTCAAGTTTATTGGTCGCTAATAAGAATATAGGGGGGGGGGGGGGGGGTTCGCCACTGGTGATAGCTGCAAGATTTGGCTTCAGGGGCACAGCAGAAGCACTGACTGCGACCGAGGTGGACTAATTCCCACGCACTAATACCTCGGTGCACGATAAACAACTCCAACAGGTCAAGGAAATTCGAAGCTCTTCTCTGTGACTTTCACAACTATGGCTGCTTCATTTCAAGCCAAACAATCAGTCACTTCCGAAAATAAACCGAGGGAGAAAACATGCCCTCGAAAAAATAGGAGAGATGAGGGCGATTGCAACGAACGTACTTCCAGCGTTTACCCAGATTTGCCCACTTATGTTACGAAGCTTCCTGTATGTTTCTTTCTTTCTTTTTTCATTTTATAGCATTGTTTAACCAAGTGTCCTCACTCCCTCAACAAACAGAAGAGTCCATCATTCACTCAACGGTGGGCAAAGATCTCCCCCAGTGCACGCCATACATTCTTGTCACTCGCGCGAGAGATTCCAAACTTCCGGCACCCATTTCTCTCCCGATCGATGACTAGGGGCAAACTGTGCCCAGCGACCGCTGGCGTGCCCACGCCAACACAGCAACGAGGCCTTGAAGGACCATCCGTGAGCGATGGAGTCAAGGGTGCGGCTTCCGATTAACCACGACCTCCCCGCTGACGCCTTAACGTTCGTCACTGCGCGCCACGCCTTCGCCTTGCTTGTCCTCGCGGCTCGCCCACAGTGCGCCCTGAATTATTTGCGCTAGTGTGGACAGCCAACAAGTCGGGGGTTATCCCCTTCGACCTTGCCCGCAGTCACGAACTCAGAATGTTCCTTTAACGGAGGAAAAAAAGAAGGGCAGATGTGCCGGCGAAATAAATTGCGCACTGAAACTGGTATGGCGAGCCTCTAAAAGATCTAAATGAGCACGAGATCCATCGTGCCTTTTATCATTTACTGCTGAGCACTCAGTGGTTAGTTTTCTTGCTTACTCTTGCTGTTTTGTTCTTCTTGTTCTTGTTGCTCTTCTTGTTCCTGTTGCTCTTCTTGTTCTTGTTCCTGTTGCTCTTCTTGTTCCTGTTGCTCTTGTTCCTACTGCTCTTGTTCTTGTTCTTGTTACTCTTGTTCTTGTTCCTGTTGCTCCTCTAGTTCCTGTCGTCGTCGTAGTCGTTGTTGTTGTTGTTGTCGTCGTCGTCGTCGCTGTTGTTGTTGTTGTTGTCGTCGTCGTCGTCGTCGTCGTCGTCCAGCCTGTCATTTGGCGCGCTCTTTGGTGCGACCGATAACGACGCTGCTACAGTCGTTTTACTTTTTTGTAGGTGTTTCCCAATAGCAAAATTTTCTGACTTGAATCGGATGCGAATATTCAATAAAAATGACATTCAAATATTTGGCCGACTACCGAGAAAGGCAACATGAATTACACCTGCAGAATAGTGGTAATACTACGCACCTAGCCATACAATATAAAACTTGCGGGTTCCAACTGTCACTTCAGACAACCTAAAGTTATATGCAGCACTGCAGACAGAGCCGCATTTGGAATAATGGAAGCGTTCCATATCGTTAAGTAAAAGGACAAGATTGCGCTAATTTTATAGCCTGCTTGCAGTGCACTCGACTGAGAGGATAAATTAGATAAATTATCCAATTCGACTGGATAAAGGTAAGTGTCTCTGCTCGACAAGTGCATAAAAGAAGATGCAAATAAAAGAGTTGGAAGTGATCGTTTGTGCTCTCGTTTTTATCTCAATTCGTGTCCTCATTTCGCACTCATGAACCCTTTGTTTCACGAAGGAACATTACACATAGAAACTGTTCAGTTTCAGTTTTCTATCAATGTGCGGCCAGAAAAAGGCAGGGAATTTTCGTGCCTTCACATTTTTAAGCCGCAAAATACAGACTGTCCACTACAGTAGAGAGTACGCGCTCTAGCTGCGGTTAGTGCAAATGCCGACAGTTCTTTGTTTCTTCTTCTTCTTTCTGTTTTTGCTCCAGGCGAAATTCCTGCCATCACATTCACGAGCGCAAGTATTAATGCAAAAGTATAGATGCGGCGCAAGTTATTCTGCATTGTAGGATACGCAAAAACAGTCGCTTTTGCGGGGAAATCCACAAGTATACCTCGCAATGGCGCCGCCAAGAATTTCACTTCTTGGGAATGGGGACACGTACTTTACCGGGGAAGAGGTGGCTTGGCCAGGCGAGTGCTGTCGCACGTCTATTTACGCCACGCCCCTCAATACGCAGAAATTCGGAGATGCGAGAGTGCAGGAGAGAGGGGCACCTGCCCGGCGTGCCCTTCCCCTAACCACCTGGCTACGCCCTCCATACCTTGAATTTCACGCAGTTATATGTCACTTCACACTAGCTAACCGGCATTTTACGTACCTGTAGTGTACATTACTTATAACGGCAAAATGATCGATGTTGCCATAACGCACACGGCGACAACTAAACTTGCTTTGACAAGGGGTCTTCATTTTGCTGGGGCAGGAGCCGTTGGCAACTCATTCTTTTGCTTCTTCATATTAGCTCGCTGGATGATATAAGGAACAAAGTTATATTACTTGTAAACATCATGAAAATATCAAGAACAACCCAAATGAAAGTACAAGCAGCGAGTCCTCACACAGTGCAGATAACGCTCCCGCGCCTGTGTTGCTGTTGCTGTCATGCCAGGTGTCCACTTCAGCAAACATTTTAGAAAGCGTGTTCCGCAGTAAGGACGCGGCTTCACTCAGCCACAATGTTTACAGTTCTTGCATCCGAGCGCTTCTTCTATCTAGTTTAGACAAATATGTGTCTCAAACCACAATGGCGCGAGAGTTAATAAGCAAAAGTGTACGAACGCGCGCGACTTATACGCGCGAGAACAGCAGGACGCTTTCTTTAAACCCGAGTTGGCTAAAAACGGTAATTGGTAGCACCCTGTAGGGCCGCTATACAAAACGGCTGTTGTGCCATGAAACTTGCACTATGCACAAGAGCTTCTCGGAACCACTAACTTGCTCCGAAAATTGGCGAAAGTTGTCCACTCTAGTGGACACTGTGCTATAATTAATTTTAATGCTTATATGCACAAGATTCGCGCGTACTGAAGGACCTTCACTCGATGTAAAATGTCGTTTTGTTCAGCTGCTTACTTTTCAGTGAATTTCTAGTGTACTAGATAGTACCAACGTTTGTGACAGCGGAACGTTTGCGACTCTGCGACTGACTCTGTGAACAAGTGCCTCTATTATTTTTATTCTCTCTTTACTTATTCTTCCCATTTCCCCCTCTCCAAGTCTAAGGGGAGCCAACCGAGCACGTCCTTTCTTAACCTCCCTACCTTTTTCTCTTGTTTTTCTCTTTCCCTCGGAATTCTTTGACCCCTTTCCATGCATCTTATTATCTCCCTCTTCTCTCCCAGCCAAGAGAAAATTGCTACGTGTGATACTCCAGTAAAAGACGATATTTCTTTTAAAATGTCCTCTAACACACAGTGATCTTTAGGAAGTCCAAGATACCAATATGGAAGCCGCCAAGATTGTACGAGTAATGCCAGATAGTGTGAAAAAACCGAAACGTTCAAGTATTGAAACTGTACACCCATAGCCATGCACGCCGCAAATATGTGAGCGCTAAGACCGTTGACAAACCTTAAGCAACACGAAAGTTCTGCATTGATAGCTGCTTGTTTTGGATAACGAGGTTTTATTACCACATACGTATACATCGAACGAGCTGACCAACTGGGTCACCAATGGGCAGTGGTCGACGGTCGAGGGATTGCGACAGCATAGTAGAAGACGGATAACGGCGCCTTCCCTTCGACAAAGGCCCACGGAGACCGCCCCGCTGACTCTGACAAGGCAATCCACTTCTCGCACTGCAATCGCTGTGTCACCATCTACCTACTCTTCACTGACTCTTTTACTTTCGTGGAGGGCAACAGTTTCGTGAAGTTTCTGAGTGTCCATGTCGTTGTGGTTGTATCGGTTGTGTCTTGTTTCTTTATCGTTCCGTGTTCTTCTCGCCCCTCGGTTCCGTCGTCCATTCCCATAAGGTCCCCATTTCTCCGTCTAATTTCTGCCGTTTACTGTTGTACTTCCTTTCGCGCAACTGTCATGGTGAGGTATGCTGCGAGTTGTGCTGCTTTACGCGACACGTACAGTGACCGAGTGTCCTCGAAGTCTGGCGCGAATCACGTGACTCTCCACCCATTTGATCTTTCTGCCGACGACATAGCCATGCCTCGCTAATTGACGCCGAGGAACTAGTCGAACTTCCGCGTCCCACGCACCCCGAGGTTTGATGGATTGCTGGCCGACACCAGTGCAGCTCGTCATTAGCGAAATTCCGTTACGTCGTCAATCCCGGCGGAACTGGTGCCGTGACTTTTTGCGCGAAGCTTTCGGTTCTTTGGATGCTGTGGTGACGCGGAAGCGACAGCGAATGAGAATTTGGCCGGACCGCCTATAAAGAGTCATTAGTCGCGGGTAATTTGGCGTCTGGTATAATCTTGATGAAGAAACCGCGGTCAGGATGTAACTGCGGCAGGATTCGTTGCATTTGACAGCACAAAAAGCGATGCCGAAATATGCAAAAGAAAATCAGGACTGGGATACTCTAACGATTCTATTCCAATGCTATTCCCTTTCATACTTCGTCAGTGATGCGAGCTACCCTCCACCCACGTTATCGACGGAACAAACCGGTCGTAAACGGCGGGTGACAAAAACAAAGCGATATAAATGAGCACTAGGTGCGCTTACATTATGCCGACCCATTATATATATATATATATATATATATATATATATATATATATATATATATATATATATATATATATATATATATATATATATATATATATATATATATATATATATATATATATATATATAAAACAGTTGTCTTGATATAAGTCAGGCAATAGTAAAATAATAATTCAAAGCTGTGCAGTTATGGAGCGGCAAAAGGTAATTTATTTTATTAGAGCTGTTGCTACTGACGGACGGTCACCTTTAATACAATTTCTTTTCTGGCCAAGGCAAGTATATAAATTGCCGTTTTATGTTTTTCGTGTGAGTTGTTGTTGTTCAAATCAGACCTTGCGTTGCTCTCTGAGGTTGTCCACGGCACTATATATACTGCCCAAGGCTTCCTAACAATGAGCAATACATATACTAGTACACTTCCCTGTTATTTTACTGCATTGCTATATAAGCCTGTTGTTATATTGTTACTATATTATCTTATTATTTTGTTGCAGTAATTTTGCCTTTGTATAACCGTGCCCTTCCTACCTGGACCTAACCATGGTCGGCAGTATGTACATAAATAAATAAATAAATAAATAAATAAATAAATAAATAAATAAATAAATAAATAAAGTTTTCCGTGCCTCAAAAGTCTACCAGGCGGCATTCCGCATTCAATGGGCTGCTTTTTTCCAGTAGAGACTGCCCTATGACTCGACTCCACAAAACACGTAGTAAGTATTTTTGCCTGTATTGACATATTTCTGAGTTCATTTGCTGCGTTTTCTATATGCGTAGATGATAATTTTGTATGAATAACTCTTTTTACGTGCGCCTCGTTTTTTTTTTCGCTTTCTTTTTATCGCAGTTTGTTTCTCTACTTCACATTGTTCTGTCTGCCCCATTTGCCTTTTCTCTACATTGTCTCTGACGTATCCCTATTTAAGTGTACCAGTACAAACGCGTCGTAGCTGTTCCTTGGTACTATAATGACATATTGGCTCATTCATTCATTCATTCATTCATTCATTCATTCATTCATTCATTCATCAGTTTACACTCTACAGATGTTGTCGAAGTCAATGATATCGCCTATAAATGCAAATGGGCTATTTCATGAGTGCGAACTTTTCGCAACGATCGACCGTTACGAAAGTTTCGTGGTGATCGTGAACCAGGAAACGTGACCTGGACCTTCATAAGCGCCATCGGTCGATATATGCTGATGGTGTGAAAGAGGAACAGCAACAAGTGCGGCAAACAAGGTCTGTCTTGTCCATCGAAGCAAAGAAGATAAAGACAGCCACTGTGGAAACAAGGAATAACTACGTCGAACGACAGAAATAATCTGGAAAGCAACTGTGGGCCCCTACGTCCCCCTTCTGCCCCCCCCCCTCTATTCCCATCCTCCCGTACGCACACAAAACTTTTTTTTTTCTTGGGGGGCGAGGGTGTCCACAGCACAAACAGAGGGACCGATATCGATATCACGATCGATGCCGCCCGACAGACGAAAGCAAATAACGTCTGCGGCTGCATTTGCTAACAATCCATTTCGTTCTCTATTCTTGTCGCCCTTCTCGATTGGCTCGTATGTTGCTCGGAAGCAGCGAAGTCAGTCGTATCATTAGGATCAGCCATTCGGCGGAATGCGTGAGAAATAAAGAACAGAAAATAAAATGCAACTTTTCAATACACGGAACGTTCTTTCAAAATTTTTTTTGTTCCCAAAATATTTTTTGCTTTCGCTTGACCGATGTCTTTTTTCTTTCTCTCTCTCCTTTTCTGTCTTTTATTTATTATACACTTTTTCTTGGGTGGGAGGCTAGGAAGGGAGGGGGGTGATCGACGCAACAAAGACAGTTAAGGTTAGAGCAATACCGCTAACTAGATCAGACTGGACCATCTCCGTTGCACATAAACAAGACACAAACACGGCAACCGCAGAACAGTTGTAAACGCGATCTTCTTTTCCTGGGCCCTCTAACTTCAGCCGTATATGACGTCGTGATCACCAAACTAGTGGTGGTGTAGAAAAAATATTTTGTGTAACTTTAAATGCAGAAAATTTGAATATCTTAAGCACCAGCCATCCAGAAAACTTCGATACATAGCACAATTGGTTTCCAGCAGAAAGTTCTGACACGGACAGGAAGAGACGACATCACACGCTATTTCAACCTGAGAAGGCGGATAATCTGTATGACACACACACAAAAAAAGAGGCACTGGTTATCTTGTGCTATAAAAAGTATAGGAAATCAATAATAAACATTCAGTTGCCACTACCAGCAAGTGTCGTCGTCTCCCCCTGTCCGTGTCAGAACGTTCTGCTGGAAGCCAATTGTGCTATGTGCAACCAAGGAGCTCAGGTAAACACTATTCTGAACTTCAATACACTACTCAGGCAGTTCTATCGATATTTCTAAAAAAAAAGCAAAATTGTTTTCTTAGTATCGTAAGGATTTGAGTAGCACATTCCAGTAAAAAGCGACGCAAAATAAGCACAAATTAATTCTCCCGTTTCTGGCGTCGATAAGTCAGAAAGAAAATTCGGCAGATACGCTTACGACTGCTTACGCGCGGGAGTGCAAAAGCATTATAAGCCCTTCGGTGAAATGTCTTGGGTTGATCTTTTGGAGATACATTAAGATTCTTTCTGCTGATTCAATGCTTGTGTTTGCGTATATGCGTTGGCCACAGACTGGAAACACTCGGACCATTTCGCTGCACAACAATGAATTTTATTTCAAGCTATGCGATCCTCTATGTTTCGTGGTAGGTCTGTCGTCCTTACATGCAGTAGACACAAAGAGCAAGTGACGCGGCGGAGAGAGCGGGCTCAATTTACGCCCTCGTGACCTGGTGCAACCTCTCTCCGATTGTCAGCGCCGTCACGTGCCCAATGACGCACACACTACAGGAACACGTTCAATCAGCCAGAACCGTGGAGTCGCCGTGGCGTCCGCTCGTCTCGCACCCCGGAGGTCCGGGTTCGATTCCTACACATACCAAAATTTGCCTAATTTTCTTTTCCGAGGCATTAATTTACTTCGATTACAGGAACCTCCATGAGCAAGCTGAGTCCGATAATTTTTTATGTGTCTTTACTCTTTGAGCCGTAAACGCCTAATTTTCGCGTAATGGGACGTGCGTATAATGCTTTAACGTTACAATGGCCATAATGCCTCCAGCACGAAAAAGCACGTCGTGGCAATCTATTATATGCTGGAAGAAATGCACCGGCAATGAGAAGGGTTGGATATTACATTGGAAAAAAAATCAAGATGAAACCGAACTCCTTTAGTACATTTTGACAACGGCGCCAGGTTTTCCCAGCGACTTGCACTTCTATCCACCTTCGTGCTGAAAATCAAAATGCAAGTAGACTTGAACTAATAAACGAGACAGAAAATTCAATAACGTTGCCTTCAGCACATTCCCACAGTTGTCATTAAGCGCCCCCTCTGAGCGAATAAATTGTTCGGAGGCTACTTAATATGCCGGTGCCGATTATGAGTTTGAACCATTGAGACAGCTTATCGCCCATACGAATTCATTTCGTCCGAAAAAGTAGTTCATCACGCTCCTTACCAACCCTGCAAGGTTCGGCCGAAGTTACCTCTTGGTACTGTTTTATTCGTCTCATGTCGGTGAATTAAGGATAGACATTAAGACTTGACATATTTGCACATATTTATTTCACCGTCCATTGATTGAATTCATCTCTAGAATGATCTCTCCTTAAGAAACATTGTGGTGCCTGCTGATAAAGGTAGAGTAAAAGCTTCCCAGAATATTGTCAGATTTTATACACCTTAGTGAAAACCGCGCGCAGCTTCATCAATATCAAAACAGATTTGTCCCGAACACCTTTTGGAATATGCTCAATGTTCTTATTCTAAGTACGTCGACATTTACGGATGCAATGTTACTGCGTCGCAAATGAGTTCATTTCTACGCCTGGTGCTTGTGTAAAACCAAACAGTACGAAGTATTAAGGACAGAAAGCTTCTTATTAACGTATAAGCCTTAGGTGGCCCGTGGGTCGAAAAACCCGACGACCTTCAGGCGTTATGGCACCAAAATTCAAGAACATGGGCCAGCAGGCCATAATTTCTTTATCAGTAAAAGCTCGATTATCTCTGCTCGCGCAGAATGGACACCCTTCTAAATAATCAGTGTGGCCACAAAAGTGTCTGTGTTTGGTTTTCCTGGTTTTGTTTTGTTCGTATTTGCCAAGCAATGCACGCGTGTCTTATGACGTTTTGGGGAGTATAAGTACGCGTCCGAGAACTGGAAATAAATCATTTGTTGAAAATTAGCGCTGTGTCTTTGTCTTGTCTAATTTGCCTTTCCGTGTCCCTCTTGTTCTGCCTGGGCTACAAGAAAGCATAAGGCAACATATGTACAAGCCCATGTAGCTATCCTCGTCGAATAAAGTGCTAAAAAATTTTACTCAATTAACCTGCGTGTGTGTCTTAATGGTCTGCGTAGATTTGCCACGATTGTTCTCACGGGCCATTACCAACGCAGAACTAGTGGCGAGGTCTAGGCGACCCAAAAGAAAAACAAGATAAAAACAAGCAAAGAGAAACAAGTAACAACGCATTTGAATGAAAACGTGAAACTAATTTAATGAATGTGTCGTGGGCACGCAGGCTTTCGCCTTCATTTTCTTTAGCGTATTCTGAAGTGACTGTCAAGTTCTTTTTTTATGTTGTTGTGTTTTGCGCGAGTTTTGCATTGATGGCGCTTGCCTTGGCAAATGAGTCAGCCTTTAAGTAAATTTTACTAACTGAAATTTCGAAGAACCCGATAGCTTGGGTTACGGACACTCACTAAACGTTTCAGTAAGTAATGTCACATGTTGTTGCGGCTACTTTTGTTCGTATTATTAATTATGAAGAGAACATAAGATGGGAAGGACCGGCTGTACAGTGCCTGCTAATTAAATCTCTGCGGCTGTCTATACCAGATACGTAACACTACCTATGGGGGAAGAAGGAAGGAAACATAGCAAAACTACAAATACAAAATTATAATATAACAAACACTGCACACACTCGTCACAAGCATGTAAGTATATAGTGCAATCAGGGACACTGAAACCGAAAGCACACCCTTGTTGTTGTTGTTGTTGTTGTTGTCGTCGTCGTCGTCATTGTCGTCGTCATTGTTGTTGTTGTTGTTGTTGTTGTTGTTGTTGTTGTTGTTGTTGTTGTTTCTCTCCGCGCACAACCATGCCAGGTCTACGCTGCAGGTCCTAATAACCGCATACACATAGCGAAACTTTCCGTGTGCTTGGTATTTGTGTTTAGTGCGCGTTGAGATTTCATTATTCATTATGCCTAAGCAGTGTACTAGGGATTCTGGGACAGCCGACCCTAAAGAGTCCCGCCCTCCTATTTTTACTACGCTTCAAAAAATGGCTGTGGCTTAGCTAAGGTTAAGCCCAGTATGCGAAGCATACTAGCCTTTATTTTAACGCGACAGCGTTAAGGAGCTCGTGTCGCAGAAAAGCCGGTGTCGTCGGCGTCGGCTCAGGCGTGCGGCGCTTGCTCAGGCGCACATTTCGTTGTCGCGCCGAACGCTGCGTTGTTCGACGCTCACCGCGTCCGATGCGGGGCGCGTAGTCGCTGCACCGTAGCAAAGCCACCTAGAAAATGAGTCTCTGTAGGACCCCGCAACCTTCGCTTCTCATTCCAACGAGCAGCTCTGTCTCCAGGAGGCATCTCACCTCGTGAGTGTCTAGCAGAGGCGGCGCGAGTTGGAGCCCCGTTTCTCCTCTGTCGTGACGTCACGGTGTCACGTGGTATTGAAGGCGACACCGCCGCGCCTGAGGAGCTGGGTTGAGCTCTAGTAATATGCTTCGCATAATAACAAAAAATATATACTGCAAATGAAGAATTGCCCATTCCCTCGTCACGGTGCGAGCACAAATCGCTAATTTCAAGCGCCAAAACCAACTTCCTCCATCCAGCCGCACCGACAGCGACAACCGGTCGCGCCACCGCTTTGTCGAGCGGCAACGACACCCGCACCGTCGCGTGCCGCCCGATGTCGAGGCGCGATACAGCCACGCCGAGTCACGCGCATTGTAGACGCCAGCTGCTTGTGTACCGGCGAGCAGAAAAGACAAACCCTCGCGATTCCGCGCTCGAGTTGCCGCGTCGAGCGGTGGCGAAAATTGCTGCTGCCAGCGTCCTGGCGCTGGTGTGCTACATAGCTCCGAGCTTCGATCTAATCTCGCCTAATGAAGGCACGCCGTCTGGAAGCGGGCCGGCCCGTTCGAATAAACACAGCGCGCGCCCCTTCCTTCATCGCAGTGCATTAGAGCGACTGTGCACGATAGGAACGTCGAGACACACATTCGCCGTTTATTTATTTTTCGCACGGCGTTCGCGTTCACTCATGTGCTGTGAAAAGTCGTGTAATGAAAGCGAGAGAACTGCCCCTGTACTAGAAGCTAATAAAGAGCACAGGTTTAAATGTAACAAAAGCAAAAGATCAAACAGAGAGTTCTAACTACATTGCGGCATTTTTTTTTTCGCTTTAGAGCACCAGAAACATTTTTCATCAACCTAGAACTGGGGCAGCTCAGTAGAGAGAAGTCCGAGTGTAATTTTCTATAGAGGAAATGATTTTACCCGCCGAGGTGGCTCAATGGCATTGGCGCTGTGCTACTGACACCGTGGTGTCTTCTTCGTCCCGGAGTTACACCCGCACTATGCTGCAGTGTAGTCGATTGCCAGAACCATGACACCCCAAGGATACCGACGTCGCGGCGTTAAAAGAATATACGCTTCGGTTCTCGCATGATTATTGCAACAGCGAAAATGTTAAGCTTTTTAAAGAGGTATCACGTTTTCGTTTTCCTTTTTTTTTATTTTTTGCCAACTAAAATAATTTCGTTGCACCGTGATTAAAGCATTGCTAGGATCCACTGCAATGCCAGAGAGGCCATTCTTGCAGCCAGCATTCCATTTCACGCGTGTAGGAAAATGCTACTACATGCTTAGCACTGCGAGACGACAAGAAACCTCTTAAACCCCTTCCCCCGTGTAGGGTAGCAAACCGGATGTGCGTCTGGTTGACCTCCCTACTTTTCCTTCTTTCTTTTCCTCCTCCTCCTTAAGAAAGAGAAAGCAGGAAACACGAAAAGATAGAACATTACTCTTTTTCTTACGCCATAAAGCCTGAGCACCTGTTTCTGATACTTTACAGTCGTACACGGGGTTTCGCGGTAGCAAAGTTTTATTGTGTTTTACCAGCGTACAATGCTGGGCTAGACGGTACCAGATTGAATTAAGTAAAGCCGAGTGCGATATAGGTGCTGACGAAGCATGCATAAAAGGAACAATCTGGACGTCCAAACTAACCCTAGCTTTGTCGTAATCTATTTCGCGCTGGCCATTAAGTATTTCACTGCGCCAACGACTCACCTCGTTCCCCGTTAGCGGCCAATATCAGCACACCACCCTGCTTGTATCTCCACCGCTGTAGGGTAGCAAACCGCACACTACACTGCTTACAATACATACCTTGTTTCCCATCTTTTTCATTCTGAAGTGCTAGAGTGCATTCTTCTCGCCGTAAAGTTTCAAAACATTTAAGAAAAGCTGCGAATGCAGGCACCCAACTTCGGGTTCAAAAGGCCGCAGTATCTCAGAAAGAAAAAGATGAACATCTTTGCAGCCTCACAACGCCACCTGGTACTCGGATTTCCAGCCTCTACAGGTTAAGTTAGCTTAGGTTAGGTTAGGCTTGTTGAGGTTTAGGTTCGATAGTGTATGTGCACAACATAGCGCTGTGCGGATTTACGGGATACGGTCACAAACCGTTCTGATGCTGAACGTTCAGAATTCCGCTTTCAGCAAACTTCTGACGCCACCTGTAATTCCCCCAGAATTAGCGTAATAAGTTGCGTTACAACCATTACTTCGACAAGCGCAGATATAGTGCTCGAATGGCATCCTTTTTAGCGCACAAAACATTGAAAGGAAGAAGGGGACAGGACAAAGAACTCTGTCCTGTCCGCTTCTTCCTTTCTTCAACGTTTGCCGCCTTAAGAAATTATTTTTCTTTTCTTGTCTAAAGTAACGTTTTGCCAACCAGCCCAAGCAGCCACCGTCTGGAAGAGCATCCACAATGTTTTCTCCATCCGTTTTAAATAGCGCCAAAAAAACACACGGACAAGGAAGAGCACAGGACCAACGCTGGTCCTGTGCTCTTCAATGTCCGTGTGTGTGTGCTTTTCTTTCGGGGGGGGGGGGGGGGGCGCTGTTTAAAATGAATGATTCGTACCAACTAGCTCGCACCAAAACCCTTCTAAGTTATATCCATGCTTTTATCGCACCCCATCTCAGCTTCTAGGTTCATTAATTAAGTCACTGTGGCAAGCCAAGTGATGCGGCCCTTCTACTTTGCACGTTAGTCACATCATTTAGCAACGCGCATTTACACTGCAACACGGCACTTTTTCCATCCATCGTTTCATAAAGCAACAGTCTCTCGTGTAGCAATACCTTGGGTTATGTCACAAAACGGCTCCCTCGGTATTTGCAGAATTGTCATAAGACCAGTTTCATTGATATTTTGCAGTCGATAAAAGAATAGGCTTTCCTAAGAAAAAGTTACTAGGGTAACTCTAGCGTAGCGATCGTTAAACTGCCATGAGAACTATCAGTTATGGCTAGCACATGGACCTGTATCATTCTTTTGGATAGCAATTATCGGGACACTCCAAGCTCATTTTCGCCGTCGTCGTCAGCATCACCGTCGATGTTGCCGTGAGGCTCTGTATAGGATTACATATATGTATGCTATATGTCATGCCACGCCATGTACGATGCTGTATATGCGGGTTGCATTTCTATACTATTCCATCACTATAATGTTTCTCACAGCAAGTCTTATATTCCTTAGTTATTCCTCAGAATTTTGAAAATGGCAGCTCACAAACACAGGTGATGAAACATAGCACTCACAGTGCAGGCCTTTGTGTTTAAATCTTGCGAGAATACTAGATATTAAAACCACAAAACAATAGCAGAGGTGAAACCTGAAAGTGATGTAATTTTATTGACGCGGCTCATTACGGGTATCGTAGTCGCGCCTGCGTGATGTGTTTCATGATAGAGTGTATGAGCGTGACTGACCGAGGACGTAGAAACAGATACACAGAGACAGCGTTTCACTTTCCAACTATAGATTTTATTTTCGCACGCATCGACAAATATATACCGCACGAGCCGAAACAAACGTCACAGCAAAAAAGAACATTCAGTGGTGCATGTCAATGAACCGCACACGTGTGCAAGGCATGGTGAAAACACGTACTGCAAACAATACCGCAGCTATACCAAAAAGCTTTGATATATTTCAAAGCTTTCAGGGTGCCGAGAATGTTGGCACAGCCACGTACAGTACATCCAGTCCGCGTTGGTCGGACCCGCGTGCGGTTAGAGCACTGCCCGAGGTGATATTCCAGCGCAAAGCTATAGCTCGCTATGGCAGTCAGTGCTTCGTCCTTCGAGCGAAACTGCCCGTTCTTTTTTTTTTTTGTTCTTGTGGCTTCAAGTTCTTGTAGTGGTACGGAGTGCGCTTTACCACTCTAAAATTTCGAGCGATCATAGTTTTGCAAACATCGCAAGGCAATAAGTATCTGCACACACGCTCAGCTATTCCAAACTGTTCCGCTCATAACATACGATTTTGTGGGAAATGATACATTTCCAGATTCGCAATTTTGTTTGCGCAATATTTCGTTCGAAACGATCGACTTGGAAATGCGCGAGGCTGTTCGAAGTAGGAAGGACAAAATTTATGCAACCTCCTGCACTACACCCGTCACCGAGTATAGTTGCCACATGCAAAAGACAACAACAGCAGCAGCAGAAACAACGACAAAAACAACAGCACCAACAGCCTACGAAATGTCACACATGCGGCGTCCGTAAACACTACCGCCAGAACTCGCTCCCGATTTCTTTGTTGTTATTGTTATCTTGCAGAACTGTATGGCTAAAACGAAGGCATTCCTTTCGCGCCAACGCACGCATACGCGGAGCGTGAACGCGCGTTCGTCACATAGCACCGCGTTTTCGAGGCCGGTCGGGCTCTCTTTCTTTTCCTTTTTTTTTTTTCTCCGCAAGCATTCGTGAGCGCGTGTGTGTGCTCGCGCGAGCGCAACTGCGCACTATACGCGCACGAGGCGTGTATACGTGCGCGTAGTGTATACGCGTAGGCGTCGGCTTCCCCCGTCCCAAGGCTATCGGGCGGCCAGTGCACGGAGCACGGCCGCTTCCGGCCCGCCGGCAGCCAACGCCCGCGGTCACGCCACTCCATCACAGCCTTTCACTCGCGTGAATCGGCCAGCGCTCGGTACCGAACGCATTGCGCGTGGCGGGTGGCAAAGCGCAAGCTGTTACGCTTTGCTCAGCGACGACGCTGGCCTCGAGCGCTTTGCGTCAAAGGCTGACGCCTTGACGTACGAGGGTCTCGCTGCAAATAGTAAGCGACGCGGCGGTCGGCGCGTTCCTATACGGATTGGAAGTGCGCACAGGGAGTGTTGTTGCCCTCGTTGTCGAACAAATTGTTCTCGATTGTCTCGGAAACTGTAGTGTGCGGTATAGTACGGTGTTATGAACGAGAACGTTCTATCGCGCCGGTAGAAGCGGAAGTCAGCGAGTTCGGAATCGGGCAAAAAAGAAATGGATCGATTGTACAAAAAAAAACAAGCAGAGCTCTCGGCGGTGGCGTGTTATGTAGGTCATTTCACGCTGTGCTGATTTGGTGGTGTGAACTCCTATTCTGGCTACCCGCAATTCGCCGGAGCATTTGTATATTTATTTATTTTTGCGCGTCCTTTCAGAAATAGCTTCCCGCCGTTGTCCTTTCTAACTTCAGCCCTATATGTTTCGTCAAATACCTTCAGAGTCCCAAATGTGTTCGGCAAGGAAGCCCGGTCTGTTTCACTTCTTCCTCGCTTTTGGTTTTTCATTCATTTATCTTTCTCATTATTCTCTTGTATCTGCTTCAGTATTAACTTCCCCCAAAAAGAAATTATCTAAGGTTCCTTCTATAGAAAAATAAATAAATAAAGTGCGCTCCCCTCACAAAGCGCTGTCCAACGCTCACATATAGTACGATTCAGACGTTGCGAAATCACATTCTGGCAACTGCAGCCTATTGCCTGAAGCTAATGAACATGTTCCACACCATGAGAGTGTCTCTGCGTACGAGCTAAACACAGCGTGCCACGGCAGTTTAGGTTCCGGGATGACACGCACCGGGGTTCATCGTTTAGTTGTCGAACCTGCAGTGGTGTGCCACGAACTATGGTGTCGTCATCATCATCATCATGTTTTATGTCCAATGCAGGACGAAGGCCTCTCCCTGCGATCTCCAATTACCCCTGTCCTGCGCCAACTTATTCCAGCTAGCGCCTGCGAATTTCCTAATTTCATCGCTCCATCTAGTCTTCTGTCGTCCTCGATTGCGTTTTCCTCCTCTTGCTACCCATTCTGTAACCCTAATGGTCCGACGGTTACCTAACCGGCACATTAGATGACCGACCCAGCTCCATTTTTTTCTCTTGATGTCGATTAGAATATCGTCTATACCCGTTTGCTCTCTGATCCAAACCGCTCTCCTTCCGTCTCCTTGCGTTATGCCTAGCACTCTTCGTTCCGTCATCTTTTCGCGGCCCTTATCTTATTCTCAAGCTTCTTTGTCAGTCTCCAAGTCTCTGCCCCATATGTCAGCACTGGTAAAATGCGCTGATTGTACATCTTCCTTTTCAATGATAATGGTAAGCTTCCAGTTAGGACCTGGAAATGTCTGCCGTATGCGATCCAACCCATTTTTCTTTTTCTGCAAATTTTCTTCTCATGATCAGGGTTCCCTGTGATTAACTGACCTAGGTAACCGTACCCCTTCACGGACTTTAGAGGCCGACTGGCGATCCTGAACTCTTGTTCCTTTGCCCGGCAATTTATCATTATCTTTGTCTCCAGCATATTTATCTTTAACCCCACTCTTACACTCTCTCTGTAAAGGTCGTCAATCATTTGTTGTAAGTCGTCTGCATTGTTGTTGAATAGAACAATGTCATCGCAAACCGAAGGTTGCTGAGATATTCCCGGTCGATCTTTACGCCTAAGCCTTCCCAGTTTAATAGCTTGAATACTTCTTCTAAGCACGCAGTCGATAGCATTGGAGAGATTGTGTCTCCTTGTCTGACCCCTTTCTTTGTAAGTATCTTCCTGCTTTTCTTGTGTAGAAATGAGGTAGCTGTAGAACCCCTGTAGATATTTCCCAAGGTATTTACGTAAGTGTTCTGTACTCCTTGATTGCGTAATGCGCTATGTCTGTTGGTATCTCTATTGAATCAAATGCATTTTCGCAATCTATGAAAGCCATATAGAGAGGCTTATGATACTCTGCGGATTTCTGGATAACCTGATTAGTGACATGGATGTGATCCATTGTAAAGTATCCCTTCCACAAGCCCGCCTGTTCCCTTGGTTGACTAAAGTCCAGTGTTGCCCTTATTCTATTGGAGATTATTTTGGTAAGTATTTTATATAATACTGGGAGCAAGCTAATCGGCCTATAAGTTTTTCAGTTCTTTAACGTCTCCTTTCTTGTGGATTAGTATAATGTTTGTATTCTTCCAGCTTTCTGGGACCCTTGCAGTCAATAGGCACTTCGTATAAAGAGCCGCCAGTTTTTCAAGCATTATTTCTCCTCCATCTTTGATTAAATCAACCGTTATTCCATCTTCTCCTGCCGCTCTTCCTCGTTTCATGTCTTGCAAGGCCCTTCTGACCTCATCGCTAGTTATATGAGGAGTTCCTATATCCTGTTCATTACTGTTTCTAACTGAGGTATCCTGACTCCTCTGAGTACTGCACAGGTCAGTATCGAATTCTTCCGCTGCTTTTACTATAGCTTCGAGATTGCTGATGATGAGCTATGGTGTGCCCTGCACCAAAGAAGTCAAACATACAGTGATCTTCTCAGCATCGTGATATCTTCTAGTGATATACGCTTTATAGACCGACTCGGGGAGTGTTCACTCCACCGTCTCCTATATACGCACGGTAAATATAGCCGGATACCTATCCGCTAACGCTAACGCAAGGAGCTGCGCCTTTGACTTTATCGAACACGCCAATCGGTCCACCTTTATAATAACCCGAAGAAGCAAGACTCTCGATCCAGAGTGCACATCATCGGCGTGAAAAGACAGCCGCGGCTGTGACGCCATTATTGTTACTTATTGAGCGATGAAAGGGCGGGATATCTCAACATCCCCATGGGTGGGCCACAATAGAACCTTTGCGCATTCGTTAGACCAGCTCCGGGAGGCAACCGATGACAATAGCGGGTACACGCGACGCCGCCATATGAGGACAAGGAGGAAATGCGATGTCGTGCTTGTGAAGTTTGTGCAGGCGTCTAGGAAAGGAAGTGGATAAAAAGGGGGAAGGAGGAGGAGGAGGGAGCCTTGTAGTTGGTGGGTGAGTCGACGCTCAGGTTAGCCACTGAACCGCGTTGACGAACTGGAAGTCCGGATCCGTATGTAACAAGCAGCGGACGTTGACTATAGCCGCGTTGTACGTGCCCTGCCGCGGGATCTCGTGACGCATGAGAGATCGCGCGGCGGCCGATACGCCTGCCTGAGCAGGAGAGACAACCACGCCGTCGTCACTGGCCACCTGCTGCCCGAAATGGGTGTGCACTCCAAGGAGTGGCCGTCGGAGTGTGCATGCGCGGTGGGCCACGGAGCCCAACCAAGGAACGCATGGGGCTCAGTGCAAAGAACCTGTACGGGTCGCCAACGCGGTACGACGGGATGACAATGAGTGCACCGAAGAGCCCGCATAATCATAGTTATTCGCTTCAATGCGTGGACTGGATGCTGGTTGCATGAGGAACAACGAAGAGGCTATACATAGCTCTTAGATGAATAATGACTTTTGTTCCACCTGGCGGTGATACGATGGATTGCTATTGCAGTCTGCCGATTCAGTGAGTAAAGCAGTGTACGCAGCAGCGTCTGTTGTTCGACGCGGGGGTAGTTTAGTTTCGTTAAAGGCGGCGTGAAAAGGCGACATCCGTGCCGATTGAGATCGCGGCACACGAGAAAAGAAAAAAAAGAAAAGAACAATCCCTAAGTACCTTAAGGAATATCTGTCTCTCAAAGCATTTTTTTTTTCTATAAGCGCAGTGTTTCTTCAGCTTCGCTCCAACATTACTCTCGTAATTTGCACTGCGTTAATCGAACCCTAATGAATGTCTGAGATTGAAAATTATTTCATTGAGAACAGCAACCCGAGGCCTGCCTAAAATAGCTTTACAGAGTCTTCTACATAAGGACTTGGAGATAGGAAACTTCCCAGAAGATTAAGTTACAGAAGCGGGAAGGGGGGGGGGGGGGGGGGGGAGCGTGCTTTGCAAGCGCTGCCTTCAGCAGACGACTATAGGGCAGAAGTTGAATTCGGCTCATGAATCTCAAGTGAGGAAAGAGAAAGAAACGGGTGGCCGAAAAGAACATCTCGTTCTTTCGATCAACTACTGTGCTCAGAACACGCCTTCGGAGCGCGGTAACGACCTGCTTCGTCCGAGTGCACCCTAAGCCATCTACTAGTAGCCGCTTTCCAGGAATTTGAAAAGACCTGCTGTTGAGCAACTCGCTTCGCACTTTTCAAACCGATGCAGACAGCACAAGTCGTTTCCTTTCATGTCTCCCGGTTCTTTTTCACTCTCAGTATAGCTGGAATTCAAGGCTGTCTGGCAAGGCACCTAACGAATGGGCACGTCCCGTCTGCAGCCACTTCACACCCACTCATCCCTCGTTAGTTCCCCAACTGGAACCTCTCTGCCTCTTCCCTTTCCTCATCTGTCTCTCCCGCCCTCTGCGTCTTCGTGAATTGGCAAGTGCCGATCACTGCTGCGGGCCTGACACGCTCAGGCCACCCAAAGGCTTTGCTCAGCAGTTGCCAGCCTGCGAAATGTAGGCCCGCCTTTGTATCCACTACTGGCCAATCACTCATCACATGCTTGACTTTCTTTACCCAAAGTAAACAACATACAGCGGTGGCCAGCCTATCATAACCGCGTGCGCTCATAGTTAGCAGTCCAGAGCCGGTTTGTTCAAGCAGTTGGCGCTAGTCTACCTCTCAAATGACCCGATGTAAATGTATAAGACAGTTAAGATACCCAACTTATCGGCATCAGCTACAACCCTGTTTCAATATGGATGCTCATAACGTTCATTCAAACAAGCACTCCCCTCAGCGCTCTTGACGAGTCTGTCGGGGACTGCACTTTACTGGAAGTCACATCGAGTGCAAAGCGGTTCGGTCATTTTCCATTCTAAGTACACTCGCGAGCAAAAGTTTGCAGACCACGGCATGATCAATGAGTTCAAATATCTTCAAGCGCGGCTGAGCAGCCTGGAATTGGTTTAATACACTGTATTAGTCAAACACGCACACGTAGGCGTACGCTCTTGATTTCAGCCGGAGTGCCCAGTCTGCAGAAAAAAAAAAAGGACGTCACCTTCGGTCCCCAAACTATCACTCGCGATTGTACATAGCACATTATGGTTAAAAGCACAAATTATGGCCTGCACGACTTGTCACTAACATAAAGTCATGGTGCCTAAAGTCTAGACACCATGTGCGAAACGAACTTTTTTTGTTTTTTGGGCACCTAACCATGCAGGCAAAAATTAAGTGATACAGCCGATACAGCGTATGCGAGCATCTATTCTACCTGTGTAGCGCGTTGGGATAGTTCAGCGTTGCGCGGTTCTGCTAGATTTATTTTTCCTTTTTCTTTCTCTTTTTTTTTCTGCTCAGTACTGCACAATGGAGTCGAGGCAAGCTCCAAACAATGGCGAGCCTTTCGTCAATATACAGAACTTTGTCAATGCCAAGGAAGCTGTCAAGAACCATTCAAAACGTTCGGTCCAGAGTTGCGTTTAGATGTGTTAAATGTCCCATTCACATAGGCGTTACAGAACTCTGCACCTGAATGACGCGCCATCTTCGATGACCCGAAAATGAAGCGCCTTCTCTTTTCTCAACAATAACTTCATGGTACCCTTCTCTGAAACCGTTGCAGGAGGCCTCATTAGCACTTCTGCAGTGACCTATATTTCGCTGCTGCGCCAAGCTTCCATCCATTCAATTGTCCTTTTTATTATTGTCCTGGCGCCAATTACGGGCAGAATCTCTTATCGGCCACTTCAATGCACATTTGAGCTACTGAGGCAATGACGCTCAAGGCTGTCTGGCAGATATCTACACGTTCTGGTGGAGATACATTTAACAGGCGGGAAGTGACAATATGCATATGACAATGACAATGACAATATATATATATATATATATATATATATATATATATATATATATATATATATATATATATATATATATATATATATATATATATATATATATATATATATATATATATATATATATATATCGCGCGTGACGGCGCGCGATGTGTGGCTGCCGTCGAGGTGTGCGTGTGTGTGTTTGTTAGGCCAAATGTGGTGTCAGGCGAGTATTCATTGAAATTCAAGGAAGACAGAGGTTCACAGAAAGATAGAGACTGGGAGAGATGAACAGAGGCTGAATAATATTTAGACATTGGAGCTAATGTTTTGTCAAGCGGACTTCTCTTGTCAGGGCCACGACAATGTCCTGCTGTCAAAACGTTGGCTCCAGCTAAATCCCTCGTTCGATCCCTGCGAATCGCGTGTTAAAAGATTAATGAGTGAATGCATGAATGAGTGAATGAATGAATGAATGAATGAATGAATGAATGAATGAATGAATGAATGAATGAATGAATGAATGAATCTATCTATCTATCTATCTATCTATCTATCTATCTATCTATCTATCTATCTATCTATCTATCTATCTATCTATCTATCTATCTATCTATCTATCTATCTATCTATCTATCTATCTATCTATCTATCTATCTATCTATCTATCTATCTATCTATCTATCTATCTATCTATCTATCTATCTATCTATCTATCTAGCTAGCTAGCTAGCTAGCTAGCTAGCTATCTCCATCCGGCCGTCTTGGCGACCATCCGCCTGTCTAACCTATTTCTGTAAGTACTGCATGTGTACTGATTGATTGCCGAATCTTTACTGGACAAAAACTGCTCGACGCCTGCACAGGGGCGTGGGGTAAATAGAAGGCAAATGAAGAGATCCCAAACATGCAATGTCCCAGAGAGACTGCAGTGTTGCGCGAGCTCGTTCATCGCTGTTCGGTAATGTCCGGTGTTTTAAAGTCCCAATGCGCGGCTTGGGTCACTTCTGACCGATGTTCTTTGCAGGCGCCACACACCCACAACGTGCGTTTCGTCGTCGGTCGAGCGCCAATGTCCCCCGTCGAGCAGGTCGCCCTTGTTGTAAGGACCGCAACATCATAGTATGGCGAATCGTCGGCTTCGTCCTATAAGCACGCAATTGACATGCCATACGATATTGTCACGTTGCAGCCACGGTGAAGAACCAGACAGCCGCAGCACTATACGAGTAACAAACCTAATGCTATATTGGGCAAGCCTGTGCCCCGGAAAATGAGTTACGCTCAAGATGCAACGATAGCGGTGGGCGATCGTCAAAAATCTGATCTGCAGCTCAAGCACGTCGGCTATTTATACATGACTCGTCGAAGATTCCACCATAATCGTGGGTGCTAGCGTGCCTTCTGGAATGTGTAACACTATTTGCGTTCGCGCATGCAATATGATTACAAAAATTAAATTAAATTAGGTTATGTGGTTTTATGTGCCACAACCACGATCTCGTTACGACGCACGGCGTAGTGGGCGAGCTCCGGATTAATTTTGATGGCCTGAGGTTCTTTAACGTGCACCTAAATCTATGCACACGGATGTTTTCGCATTTCGACCCCATCGAAATGCGTCGGCCGTGGCCCGATTATAAAAGATTCGGCTACAACAAGACAGTAAATAGAATCGGCGATAATCATTGAGGCAGTTCTGTATACACGTAGGCACGTCATGTGCTGAGCGATTAGATTTGTTAGCCGGCGAAACGTGGTCACCGGAAAAAGGTAAACAAGCACGCGCTTCAGTACGCACGAGTTGGAGAACAGTCGAAGCAATTAACCCGGAACTGCGTTCGGGAACCGTCGACGATTCGCAAACAGCACGTGCGCCGCATCGATCCGTCCCCTGGGTCTTTGGGTCAGCGCTGACAGCGGGAGGAAGCGGTTCACCGAGCGGGCGACGATGCGAGAGGCGGCCACTTCACGTGTCAATGACGACACTGCCGCGCTGCTGTCGACGTCGTCGCCGATTTCGGTTTGCTTTCCGCTTCGTTGATTGGTGTGACGCGTCACGGCAGCTCCGCGCCCACCTACGCCCGGACACAAAGAAATGTAATAAGCCTTTGACTCGAAGCGAAGCTGTGCGGCAACGGGTGAACTATACGTATACGGCTCAATAAAGCGACCGCTCCCATGTTTGCAATGACAGTGGCCTTCGGTGAGCCGTCATCTAGGGACCCGCCAGCGGGACCGAACGTCCAGTGCGAATGAACGAGTCTGCGCTGAAACGTGTCGAGCAATCAGGACACCCATTGGTGTAAAAAGGGTCGGCGCGCGATATATGGCTGTCGTCGACAGCGCGAATGGTGACAAATGTTGCGATTGTCGAGGTCAGCCCCCCGCGGGGCTCAGCGGATATTGAAAGTCCTGGGCTCGATTCCCGGCCATGGTGACCGCATTTGGAAATCCAGAAGCGCTCGTGTACTCAGATATAAGTGCACGTTAAGAGAACCCCAGGTGGTCAAAATTAGTCCGGAGTCCTCAACTGCAGCGCCACTGAATACCCATCCTGCCCTCCCACCCCCCTCCCCCCCAGTTTAGGGGGGGCAGGATGGGTAATGTACACGAGCTACAATGAACTACATTTAAGGCATATATGGCAAGGAAGCTTGTATCATGGACTGCGAAATTACGTTAAAAAAAGATTATTGACATAGATATATTTTAAACTTTGTTGTTCCGCAATTCTCCAAAAATAGTGGCGCTACCATGCTGAGAAAGCCTTGTTTTGCTAACTCTTTGTATTATTATTTTATTTGAAAGCTTATATACACATCAGAGGAAAGGAAAAATGCAAATGCGAATGTATCACAAGCAAGCATGGACACGTTTATTTCAGGGTCGTTGCATAACAATCTGAGCGCACTCGCCATCTGCACACAACATCTGGGGTGCTATGCAGGATGCGTCGAGTTTGGCGAAACTCGGGATCTGTACGAGCTCTGGCGACACCCCAAGATGAAAGCACGAATGGTACCGAGACACAGTTTATCTTTCGACAAGCCACCAGTTTCATTGGTTTATCTAGATTCACTCTGGCTGGCTATCATTCCTTGGGCGTTGCCTTCTGGGCGGTCGACAAACTGGGGGCTCACGTGATCATACCGTCGGTGCATGGTCGTGCCTTCTTTCACTCGTTTGTCGTTCCACCGAGTGCATTACATGCAGAAGCAAGTCGTAAAACAAATGCATTTAGTACAATATTATTAGTTACTTTAACGTGGTTTAGAAGCATTTTGAAGCTTACGAGATGTGCACTGAATGCGTCTAAGACTAATTTGTAATTTAGTACGCTTCGCATTATACCACGAGGGAGCGCTGTAGTGGCGTCATCACATCCATTCACCGGGCAAGCTTGGCGGCTAAGCATCAGAGAGGCCCAGTGTAAACAAACCCGTACAACGAGCTTGCAGTGCGCGACGTAGTGATCAGGCTCGACGAAGGCCACTATTTCTTGGATAGTTCTGTTCCTCCGTGGGCAATCTTCCCGTGCACCCGGTAAGACTGCCAATAGCTTCGGCGATTTTACAGATCGCAACGCGCACCTATTGTTCACGGCGAAGTGCTGAAGAAACAACTTGTCCGGGGCTGCTTCTGCGAGTGCGCCGAGTTCCTCCACTCTGCGTGACTGCGAGCGTCACGAACATTACATAGTGTGGGCAAAAGGTAGACATCCTATATAGCTACGATGCCACGAGGTGGTACCGACGATGGATCTCGCTACCAACACAGTGAAGGAGACTTCGACAAACTGCAGATAAGTATATTTCTACTGTTTCATATTTAGCATAATAAGAGTGCACGGATTAAGTCATTTTCGTAGTAGCGAACTGAATGTCCAGCAGTTTAAAGAAGGCAGTGAGAGCCAATGAGTGTTCGTGCTTTTACGTCCAAGTGGGCCCGCGAAAATATGGAATAGATGAAAGTAACCTTCACCAACTTGGTGAGGCAACTGAAATTCATGAGTGACATTAAGCTAGAAAATTATGGAAGAGTATCTTTATCCACGTGAAATATCAATAGCAAGTACTGATATAAAGCAGGAAACTTATACAAAAATTTCATGGGTTGAACAGCACATGGAAGGCATTACCGAATCGTGATCGCCACGTTACCGATATCCTTGAAAAAAGTCTAGAATCATTGCATTCCACCGGTTATGCAATATGGGACATAAACCTGGAGGTTAACAAAGAAACTTCAGATGTCAAGGACTGTGTAGAAAGCGAAGTAACAAAAATTGTTGCAGATAGCATTAAGGCAGGAAGACAGTGGCGTAGTAAACCGTGGCAACTGATATGCTAGTTGAGATTAAAAAAGAAAGGAATCGGCAGGCAGGCCATGCACGTATTCGATCACTTGTTGCCAATTCATATCAGGTGATTACATAAGCATTACAGAATGAATGTCAAGGAGAGAGAACTACAGCCAAGGATGGTAGAAAATTGCGTAATGGGACAAGAATATGATGTTTGTAGGCATAGGATGCAATCAGCTCGTATAAGACAGGATTGTAGGGTGAGGCATTTGTTTTGCAGCGAACAAAAATAGGTTTGTGGTGCTGACAGTAGAGACTCGTGAATGTGCAGGGCCACCTCAGCTGCTGGCACACTAATCAACATGACAATTGGCTCTGAAAAAGAAAACCCCAGTTTTGAAAAATAAAGCAATGTTGTCCCAACGCATTGTTTTACTAAGCATACTACACTAGAGGCTTCCATATTTAAGGGCACTTAGTACTAATAGTGCAACGAGCATTTTTCTTTGTAAATAATGGTTTGTACGTGGCTGATTCATTCCAATACACTTTTTTGCAGCAAAACATTCTGCTGCCGGAGCCACTCAACCGCCTGGTGGCAGTAGGCGAGCGCCAGGCACGTGCTCTTGAGAGTGTCGCAGAGGTCTGCTCTGCAACAGTAGTATCGGTGCCCTCACTGCTCTCCTGTCGAGCCCACAGAAGGCACCTTATAAAGGAGCTTTCAGTTTAATATTTTGTTTATTATTCAAGAACATAAATAAAATTATTGCAGTAAACATTGTGCTGTGCATATTAGGAGACTTATAACATGCACTTTGTGTCCCTTCAAAATAGGCAAAAACATAAGACAACCTGTGCCACTCTTGGACCATGTAAATAAATAATACACTAATGCAGCATACACGTCATCATGCTGTTTGTTCTTTCTATGTGCAAGAATACAGTGCGTGTTCATTAGCCACAAGATGAACGGTGTGTGTAATTCACAATGAAGAAAGGAAACAGCAGGAGCTTAATAATGCTATCACCTATAGACTGTGCATATGACTGCAACACTCCCCGATTCAAATGTGCCATTACATGCATGTTCGATACCACATATTCTTTAACATTGTCTTATAATTGCATGTACCATATTTAACACATCTTAAGCCCTTGCATAGCACACTTCTGATGTATTCATTTCATAGGCCAAATAATTGTATACTTTGTCCTTTTGTGTTGTATGAAAAGCAGCATCCTTTACAGTCGGATAAAACTTCAGAAGACAGGAGAGGCCCCACCCAGATGACCAAAGCGCAGCAGCCGATTGCCTACACGTCTAAAGAAATAGTCCCTCTCCAACGAGCAATATTAGTCTGTCTGGCGGCACGATATCAGTCTCGAGTGCGTGCCCATTGGTGCAGGCTTGTGTTCACCTGCCTTAAAGTGCAGATTCCGCAGCCTCCTAAAGTTGTATCCGACTATAGAAACACGTAATGCCTTGGACCAGTTGCATAGACTTCTGCAATTTGATAGCACACAATGATCAGGAGCAGAAATCTATAAAGGCATCCAAGCAAAGCTGGCTGACCACACTTCCATTATGAGGGGCTGAAAAAGGTCTCGCCAAATATTCCCATGACGTCCTTGAAAAAGAGGTGGTGTTTGGCACTTCTTTAGAATCAAAAACAGATTACACTGAATGTTGTGTAGCACGTCAAAACAAACTGAGCTTGGTTATTTGCACAGCATGTAATGGGAGGTCGAGCTTCACATAGGAAACAAACTGCTCTGTCCAGTACAATTTTGAGGCCGGTATGGCACCTATTATGGCACCGGTATGGCACCTATTATGTCAACAGTGTCTATATACAAATTACACTTTTCACAGGCCATTGATTTCACCATTATTTTTGTGTGATGGTTCTTTCAATCAGCGCTTGTATTACATGAGCAGGTGGATTTGAACGCAAAGCTTTGTTTGCAAACCTTCCGACTTCCATAAGTGTGTGGCAAGGCACTGGCATGTTGTCGAATAGCTCACACTTCCTCGGTCCTGCACCAAAGAAGCCCAATGCTCTATTTTAAGTTGGATCGCACAACAATTCAACGGCACACAAAGAAGTGTAACACACATAGCAAAGCATTCTGCTGTGTGTATTTCTCTTTGTGTCCCGTCGAATTGTTGTGCAATTAAACTTCAAGCTTCTATACCAATACACCGTCTTCAACCTCACCAATGCTCTAGTTATTAGGCCACAATGGTGCACATCTTTGAAATTTCCCAACACAAATTAGTTCTCCGAAAAATCACAAATGTTAAATTTTGCAGCACAGCTGTATGTATGAACGTGCCATATTCTTTACCACTAAACTCACAGGAATCAAAGAGGCAAGCATTAACCAGCCTTGCTGCTGCCGTTACCATTATCATCATGACACCAATGGAAAGACAGTGCCACGTTTCAGTAAAGGGAGTGCTGGAGGGAAAGGTGTGACAGCGAGGGCTTACAATAAAAATAACAGTTACGAGACATGTTCAATGCCAATATATGCTGCATGTCGCTCAGCCTACTTTGGCAATGCGGCAAGTGTTTACTCGTTTGGGCATATCAAATTTTGTGTAATCGTTGCTCTAAAGCTGTACAAATGGTCTATTTGCTCTGCAAGTTTTATTTTTATCATGGTAGGTTAAAGACCCACTTTTCATTGGCATCTGCACCACATTTCTCCCGATATGTAATGCCTTGGTGGTTCATGACATCTTCACGTACAGAGAGTTCTGCAGAGTATCGGATGTGCATTGTTCTAATGCTTAAGAATTAGAGCCCCATTATGAGACGAAAATATACAATTAATCCATCCAGAATAACGCCGCCCCCCCCCCAAAAAAAAGAAGATGCACTGAACCTCTCGCACATGCATCAACAGTGAACAGAGCAAACAATCTGAAGTATTTGCTTCATGCAAGCCAACACACTAAGATTCTCAATGCATTTTCATTTCGCCACAAATGCATAGGCACAACCGGCTTGGCGCAACATCCACATCTCGCGCTGCAACAAATTGTGCAATGCCTCGCTGTTTCATAGTGCGGCCGATAGATTACGCATGACCAAAATTCAGCATTGTGCATACTTAGTAACTTCACCAATGAAGAACCCCAAGTTGTGAGATTAGGATTCATAGGTTACTTCACACAATTAGTGATATCCATTTATCTATTTATATTTAACCCCTTTCCCAAGAAAGTGAGCCATTTGGAAGGCACCCTGACAGATAAGTAGAACAATCGACAAAAAGTGATCAACCAGCGAAAAAGTCTGTTAATCACAGTAACGCTGACATTGAAGGCGCCTTAATTCCTACGTACGTTCCGTCGACACACCCGACTACGTTCGTAATGTTCCCACGAAGTGGGAAGCATTCTTTTATATATGCCCGCTCCGCCGCAGTATTCTGGAAAGCTAGCCACCGCTTAAGCACTGACGCATCGATAAGCGCGTCAGACACATTTCTGACACAGTGGCTAACAGTAGTTTGATGGCGTCCGATGTAACGCTCGGCGCCGACGCTTCCCTGAAAACTCCCAGTCCCGTAGAAACGGAGGGCACAGATGACTTGCTCTACGACGGTGAGCGAATGAAGCCCGCCACGCTGTCTCCGCAGACGAGAGTCTTTGCCTAGCTCGTCACACAGCCAGCACACTGATGTCTTCGACAGGCGAAAATGACGCTGAAACTCCCCGTCGGTCATGCAGGTGAACGGGTCCGGACGGTCATACTGACGCTTGCTGCCACTGGATGCAATGAAACAGGCTGCTGCTGCCGCCGCCATGTTCCCGAGTTGAACTCGGAGGGGGTTTCGCGATGTACGAGTTTAGCACGAGTTCGCCTGTCAATCAAAACCAGAGGTCACGCCCCGCGCGAGGCATGTAACTATTGCGCGCGCACCCACTACAGTTGGGCCACGCCCAACTTATCTTCCGGCAACAGCGACGCGGTGTCGAGCTGAAAGGCATCAACAATCTTGACCGCCGACGTAAAACACGCACAACGCACTGTCATCGGTGATGTACTGAGCACCACTATCGAAAACAAAGCGTTGACTGTCGCTGGCATACATCTTCTCGGGCTGAGATGGCCGCACAACACGGTTTCATTGCCTGCATTGCGGCGCGTAGCGCACAGTAAATAATTATCGGCACGTCACTGTAGGTGCTTGCAAGGCGTCGAGGCGTCGAGGGGGACGACGATGCTGAGGAGTGCTTATTGCAGCAGTCGTTTCAGATTGCTGCTCTGTCATCGGTGATGAAACGGAGCCACAACGTCGTAAACACGATCAGCGTCCGAGAATCGCTCGCTCTTCTAGGCCCAGTGCAATGGCATTTCTTCATCACAAGCACTGCGCACTCAACAGTTCCAACACCTCTCTCCGTTCGAAATCTGATTTCATAACTGCACACAAGAGCCCTCACCTGCCAAAATGCGAGTGCTGCGGTGTCGTTACGCTATCCATCTGCGATCGCTGCTGGCTCCAGCAGAGGTAATCCGCAAGCACCTTCGACTGCACAACACACTCATATACTGCGTACATGCGCTCAGAGGCGCCTTCACTGGGCAAGCGATGACAAGCGATGAATTCTGTCGCTGGGGAAGCATGCACGTTTCGCAATGTATCGCAGAGGCTTCGCGCACAAAGATAAACTGGTACATTTTCACTGAACTGCGTCACTACGCACTATAAAATAACATACCGCCATTTTACAGCGACAGCTGTTGTGTCGTTTTTAGTTGGTAAAGCGGGGGCCTTAATAGCCTAGTGAAGCGCCTGCGATGAACAGCCGTACCGCGGCGCTGCGTTTCTATCCCCCTAATAGAGAAAGAGTGGCCATGACCCTCCATGGATCATGACCCACTTTATTGAGAATAGCACTGCAGCGCCCCTAGGCGACTTATCACCGTATGAACGCCCTCGTGCGTGCGACCCGCTTCAATGTACCGCTTCTAAGCTTTCGCCTCCCTGTCGCCACTCACGGCAAGAAGTTGCAAAATTTAATAATTTGCTCGATCTCCGTTTGTCATCACAAATTTCTAGCATTGAAGACGAAAAACAGATACCTAAAGAAATAAAAATGTGCGTTATTTTATTTGTCGTACTTTAACGTGTTCGTTTGAGTGAAAGTGTAGGTGCAAGAATGCGCCGCATGTACCCCGTTCGCATTCGATGGAGGATAGATAGATAGCGCCCGAAAGATGAGGCACGCCCTTGACGCGCCCGGGAAAGGCGTGGCAAACGGCTCACGGCAAGTGTGCTGACAGACAGCGGGACATTCACGGTATCGCTAAGTTGCGATAATCCGTTGATAACAATACGCGGCGCTGGCGCGTTTCGTTGTGCAGCCTTCTGCGCTTGAAACGTGGAAGCAGCGTGCCGCGCAGGGTGCGCTCATGTTGTCATACGCGACTTTTTGTCTACATATTTTTTTTTGCCTGCATCTTCGGCCCGTTCCGCGCTATCTCCGTTCACTGACTGCCGTCGAGCAAACTCGGGCAAAACTCGGGTGAACGAGAAACTCGGCGCATCCTGCATAGCACCCCTGGACGGGACTCTGCAATCACTTTCCGTAAAACTGAGCATGCTCAATCGCCGCGAGGCGTGGTTGTGGCATCATCAGAGCCACCCTGACATTTTCGAAATTTCATGAGCAAGAATTCATTCGCGAATGAAACGCCCACTACCCGTGACGTGAACATTGGTTACCCAATAGCGTAAGCCTTTTTCTCTTTCTTTCTTTCTTTTTTTTTTGCTCACAAACACAGCGTGAAGAATAAGCGACAACGACACGCGCAGACGCGGCTCTCTGGTTTCAGCATGTATTCCTTACACGAAACGATCTGTTCCTCCTCGTTATGCCCCGCTGACCCGACAAACAATCAGGCAGGGACGGCGACATTTCTGGGATGAAAGGAACGCGTAACAAAAGAAAGAAAGAAAGAAAGAAAGAAAGAAAGAAAGAAAGAAAGAAAGAAAGAAAGAAAGAAAGAAAGAAAGAAAGAAAGAAAGAAAGATCCGAGAAGGGGCACTCAGGAGAAATTCAAAACTAGCGGTGTCCCCGGCAGCTGCTACTCGCATCCTTCCTATCTTCCCGTCTCAATCCGGGAGCTCTTTGTTTCTTTCCTTTGCGTGTTTTTTTTTTTTCTCTTCTTTTCCTCGGCGGTGGTGTTCGCTTTGTCCTCCGCGGTTTCGTGGCAGCCGCCTTTTTGTTATTCTGCCGCCAGCACGAGCGAAACCGTTGCCGCCGCGACGGGCGACGCGTCTTTCTCGGACGAGATCGCGATGCCGGAAACCACACCGCGAGGCGGCCTCGGGCACGCAAAGGACGCGAGGTTCACGTGTGCAGGTGTTCGGCGGCCGGCACAAACGAGACGCGTCGGCCCTCGCAGTGTGTCGCGGCCATTACATACACCGCAGCGCATCCACAGACGGTGATTCCTACAATACCCGCGGGCGGCCGTAATGAGCGCCGCGGCAAGAAAACAAGGAGCGAAGCGGTACGTTCGCAAGCATCCTTGCGTCGTAGCGAATGGTGGCTCATCACGGAACACCGTGAAAGACGGACGAATGTGCTTGTGTTGTAGAGACGAGCATCTCGTTTGAGAGGACGAGCGCTAAATTGAGGCATTCAGTGCGCTCAAAAGCATTTTTTTTTTTTTCATAGCGCGACGCTTTGTGCGTGATAAGAGTACGTATTGTGGGAGCCGACTGACGCTTGGCAACGCTGGCGGTAGGAACAGATACAAGGACGTGGAGACGAGTCGACAAGACGTCCTCCGCATCCTCGTGTCTGGTGTCCGGCTTTCCTGTTGTGCCACGATACAAAGACGGTTCCCCATTGCAATTAAACGGGGGAGTGGTGCCCTAGGTCATTAAAGCTGTGCATCATGCTTAACCATAGTTTGAACAGACGTCCGGGACGTAGGGACAAATGCAAACGAATGCCGAGCCCTTCACTTCTTTTCTAAAGACCTGTATGCTTCATCACCGGTTAATCATGATGCATCTACAACGTTCCGAGAAATCAGCAGACAGTTTTACAATACGCCTTGTTAAAATAGGTGTCTGCTGATTTACCGGAAAGGAGGAGCCGACTAGCTCAGCTCGGAACCATCGTAGGTCGCCTACAGCGCTTTACCAGAATAACTTGAACCGTAGTAGCTGTTCTTAAGGAGCCACTAAGGTGGAAGCTTAAATGAGTGCTACGAAAGGTCTTCGCACAGTGCCCCAAACCTGCCCGCATTTGCACTTCCCCGTTAAGTGGTTTCTCATATGAGCATGTGTTTGCCGCCTTGGCAGAACCAATTACCGCGGATGTGGCGCCCTCTTATCAGTGACCTTACGTCTGCCGATTTCGTTGAGTTGCGGTTATATTCCTGGTAAAGTATGAAATATCCAACTTGCCAGCTCTTCGACTCGGAAACAACGGAAGTAGTGACGCCATCATAATTAAGTTCACGTGCTTGGCTGGTCACAGGCCCGACTGTGTTGGTTTCAGAGGCACTCCACCACGACTGCCCTAAAATGCCGCCCACATGCCTGCCTCTCAGCTGCATTCCTCTCTGCGTAGCGTACAGGCGAGCATGTTGCATTCGCCGACGCATTTCCCTAATCCTGGTTTAGCATACATATTTGACTATTGCGCACCTTACTCCTGAAGACGGTTGAGTTATTCCCCTTCGACGGCTATGCGTGTATACTTCGATCAATGCATGAAGGCACATTTCGCCGCGCGTATGCAGGGTGAACACCAGCTGTTCCGTTACGATAATCTCGTTGACCAAGACCAGTCGATGCGTCCGCTAACTCAATGCATAAAACAAAACACGCGCCTGCAACTCGGTTGTGCGTGTATTGCAATATACAAATATTCGATTCCGAAAACCGAAACAAGCCAGTTTAGCGCAACTTTTCGAAACTGGGTTCTATGTGTTTCCTCAATGTTACCATCAAGCTCCTACCGTCATGCCGGGTACGCGCGACAGGCGTATCTCGGCGGTCGTCCGGTAGTAAGCGCACAGACCATTGACGTCGCATGCATTTAGTCGCCCGTTACGCGTCGGTCCCCCTCTCAATGCTTCCTGCTGTCGCCTTCCACGTGGTAGACTGCAGCAGCAGCAGCAGTATGCGACAGCAAATGTAACGGCAGGCCGACGAGCACCTCAAACGCGCATGCTTTCAACCGGCGTCGAGGAACGAGTTCCTCCTTCCACCGCGCCGCACGCGCCATCCGTCACGCGTGCGGCCCACGTCTTCCTCCTAACAGCGGGTACGAGTCACGCCGAGAGGGTAACTACCGTTACTTCTTAGCCCCGGAGTGAACGCTTCTCCTCCACTTCAGCCCTTCTCTCCAAACTCCTTCTTGGATGCTTCAGCTGCCGCATTGCTTCCCACCTCTCACCTCTCCCCTTGGCCGTCCCTACCAAACCCTTCCCTGCAGCCTTACTTTGGCTTCTCAAGCCACCGGTTCTTCGTAGAGCCAACCTCTCTCCTCAGACAAACCACCCCTCGCCTCTGTCCTCTCCTCACCCCTCGAGGGCTGTTGGTATGGACGAGGCTTGAGCGGCTGCGTCGCAGATGACTCTCCCATTTTGCATCTTTTTCACTCGGCGTGCTCCATGCGTGCGTGCGTGCATGCGTGCAAGCGCATAACGACCGACCTGGATTGCGGTGTCAGGCGTGCGCATGCGGGGCTCGCCGTGGATCGGCTGGGCCTCTCGCATATGGCACGTAGTTGCGTGCAGGCTGGTGCTAACGAGAGTGCCGAAACGCGGAGATCGAGCGCGAGCGCGCATTCTCTCGCTCGATCGCGTGTTTCTGCCCTTTCGCCCCCAGCAATGCGGTCATTGCCTACAATAATCGTCGCGTGGGCGCGTAATCAACCTAGCGGGTTCTCTTCGAGGTAGAGTGATCGTTAGGCAAAGAAGCGCTCGGCAACTTTTTGTCCATACCTTAGGAGGAAGTGAGGCAGGTTCATTGCTCAGGCAAAAGAACCTACCCCTCGGTGGATTTTCTTTTATTCCTTCGTTTCCTCCTTCTTTTTCGTTCTTGAACCCCACCAAGGCACAAGTGTGAACATCATAATAGAGTGAAACTCCAATGAGAGACGGGCCAAAGGGCATGCTGCACAAAAGCAAGGCGTGCACTCGTACGTAGAATTGGAAGTCTAGTTTTCTCACAAATATTACTATAGACGTACACGAATAAATGCAAGTTGCGCGTGCAGCGTACTTGCTCACGAAAGTTGTTTTGAACTTTCAAACCAGCCAAGGAGCTCAATTTCTTCGCGAGCTTAAGGTACCAGTACAAAGGAGAATTGAGTGCTGCATTCCGATCGTGCATGTGCGATGTACGTAGAGTACCGAACCAATGCGGGCTGCGATCTGCGGACACCAGGAAATTAGGTATATTACGCGGGACGGCTTCTTCAACCCCAAACCTTCTTTGAAGCCCAGTATTTGCTCACGACTTTCTCTATGTCGTCCTGCATGTGATCTCTGTAGCTGCGAGAACACTGACCCTCTACTGTCCCACTGTCCTTAATTCGAAATACAAAGGCAATCTATGTACACCGCATTGAGGCGAGTAAATAATCGTTCACTAAGCGAACAGACACCATTGGAACGCACTCCCCACCGATCATCCACACAGAAGGCCGTGAAAGCACTTTTGTGCTTTTGGAAAAGCACTGGCTTCATATGCGCATCGTGCTGTACGTGCACGCACGCACATTCCATTATCTATCTATCTATCTATCTATCTATCTATCTATCTATCTATCTATCTATCTATCTATCTATCTATCTATCTATCTATCTATCTATCTATCTATCTATCTATCTATCTATCTATCTATCTATCTATCTATCTATGTTCTCTATTCTCTATCTCTGTTATATATAATCCTTTTTTCCATCCCCGCGTAGGGTAGCCAAGTAGGCAATTTTCTGATTAATATTCCTGCCTTATCTCTTTCATTTTTCTATCTATCTATCTATCTATCTATCTATCTATCTATCTATCTATCTATCTATCTATCTATCTATCTATATATATATATATATATATATATATATATATATATATCTTTGTAGCAGTTCAGTGTCACCCCTTGCATAAAGATCAGTGCTCTTTTTTTTTTCTCGGTAGCTTAATCGCCGCCATCGAGATCCGATCACCTCGCATTCCCGATCATTCACTTCTTTATGATGCGTCACGTCGCCCTGCCAAGACTACCGTCCAAGTCGCCAACACTCGGACATACCTGCCCTTTCTTTGGCTGCTACCGTCAAGTTCTGCGGGTTACGAGCAATTGGGCACCTTAGAGGGGACAACATAAGGCTGACATAAGAGAACACTCAGCGAAAAGCGCTATGAAGCAAAAGACATTTATGTCTATCGTCTTGTGTCTACCTTATTTTGTCCCGTTTAAGCTTTGTGCTTGTTAAACCTACGAGCTATGCCCTGAAGTCCTTCCTTGAGGCACGTCGCTGTCAGATTTGACTCCGCTGGACGACTGTGCCGTATCAGCACTGACCACTGAGCGTCCCTTTGAAGTTTCCGAGTCCAGTCCATCGTTGCGCTCACGTGCGGACCGTCTCGCTTATGTGATAGCTCTTGATCTTCAACCTGCCTGCGTCGACGCCCTCTAGCGCGTATTAGTTGCTTACAACGGCATATTTGACAATGGCAATCGTTCATTAGATCAAACCCGAGGGCGGAACCATCGTGTTATTACAATAATTCACTATAAGTACTCATAAGAACACATTCTGCGTAATAACTTTTTTGTGAATGCGGGCCCTAATTAGACTTGCTGCACCTGCCCTGGCGCCAGAGTGGCACCTCACGGGCACAAATAAGCACTATTATCGGATCAGTACATCTGCCATACTCGCTAACGATTAAGGAAGACATTATCTACAATTGCATTAACAGTAATTATAAAGATGTTATCTTGTTTGCTTTATTTGTTGTACTTGCGAACTATTATGCACGAGATTGCCTAGCAATGTACCATTAGGAATTACTAATATGCTGCATTACCCATCTTATTTTTCGTATTTCCTTGGTATGCTTCCCGTTTTACCACTTCCCTCTGTAATGCCGTCGAGCCTTTGGGGTAAAATAAATAAATAAATAAATAAATGCATTACACACACACACACGCAAGCACACACAAAGGAGATGCGTGGATCGAGAAGAGAATGATGCAGGAGCAGCAGGCAACTGAACAAAACAGTAGTGTAGTTTGCGGCACTACGCAGAGTAAATCAGGATGAAGTGAAAGCAAGAAAGAGTGAAAGAAAAGGATTAAGGGCTCGAACGTACTAGCGCACTACCATAATTAGTAACCTAGTAGTGCCGACTTCAAGAATAGCAGCACCGTCGGAGTGATTTTCGTCACAAGCGAAGCGTGTAGTCCTATTGCTAGAGTATTTGCTTAGAGGAATAACCATGTTCTAAACAAGAAGGCACCGAAGAATGCAAGCGGAGTCAGCCCTGAACAGATTCCTGAAGGATTTCTTATACTCCCAACTGTCATATCGTAAATGCGTCACTGGTATAGTGTGGCAAAGTGACAACCCAAGCAGAACGTTACACATACGACACGGCGCCACACGCAGTGTTTACTGTCGGGCAAGTGCGTCTCTAATAAGGCTGTCATGAATGCATCTTGCTTCCTGATCAAAGAAGAAACATTTGTGAAAGCCATGGTAGTAAATGGGAAGCGAAATGAAATATCCAAGGCTAGCGTTGTCACAACCTACAGCGAAAAGAAAAAAAAACGCCAGAAAAAAAAACACACACACACACACGACTCTAGAACATTCTTTTTTTTTTTTCTGGACGTGCCTACATGACAGCTTCTGCAAGCGCCTATCTTTCGCGGGGATGTATATGATACGTCTTGAGGCACCAGACAGGCTATTTCAGAACGCGGCAGTCTGCGCAGGCCACGTAGTTGGGATCTAAAGTTAAACCTGGAGATCTCAGCGCGACTGGATGACAACGATGGCGTATAGGCTGTTCAGTCGAGCCCGAGGAAATCCTCGTTCCGCTGCGCTCAGCGACGCGTACAAGCAAGGAACTGGGAGCGCGCGTGTCCGCCCTGTAATCGGGGAAGGAAATGTCTCCAGAGCGAAGCTTATCACGACCGAAACCACGACAGCCGAATTCGAGGAAAACAACCATTGGTACAAAGACTCGCGGTTTTCTAACGCTTAGTGCGTACAACTGGCACAAAGCAGGCCGTTGTTCGTTAGAAAAAGTGGAGATGTCGTAGCGTTAAGCAGGGTAATAATAATGGCGGTGCTATTATTGACTTCCAATAATGATCAGTTTAGTTTAACCTCCAAATTTAGCTATACTGTAGCCTCAGAGTGAACACGTAGAGGTCGATAGATGAAAACACATTGTCAATTAAATGGTTAAGCCAGAAACGCCTCGGGGAAATTGGCCGATGTGTCGATGGGCAGACCTGTCCTTGTCAAAAGCAACCTTGCCATTCTTGGCACGTTAGCTCTCTGTGGTTGTGCAGCGATTTCACGCTGTGCCGGGGATTCCACTAACCTAATAAAGCCAACACAAATATGCCGAGGACGACAAGGCTGCCTTTCATAAAACGATCCATCCAACCGTCGGCCAACTTTACTGCGGCATTTACTAAGTTCATCCCAACTTTTATTGTTTTTGTTCATCTGATGTCACTCGAGTGTTCGGAATGGCTGAATACCACAGATGTAAAGAGACGCACTGACAAAAACACAACCAGTTAGCTTTGACCACATCTTTTTTTTCCCCTTTCAATGAACATTTCCCGGAGAGTATTTCGCGCAGCTCACGTGGAAAGTTTTTCAATACAGTAACTTAGTACAATGACCGCTGCCAGAAAGCGACAGCAACCTTGCCGCCATCTTAAGCATTTCAATTAGGCTCCTGTTCTCAGACAATAAAGTTGAATTGTAACTTCATAAAAATGCGCTGGCAGGCGAGTTGATTTGGCATGATTACGTAATCTATACAGTAGGAATTAACGATGATTTCACTGCATTCTTCTCATCCTTCGTCCACGCTGATAAGATGCATAATCATGAATTAGGGCTCCCCTTTGCAGTAGCTGAGGAGAACAACGACAGCTTATGGCAGTCACTGGAAATACAGAGCACCTCAATATCAGCAGCTGTAGGCCAGGCTACTGTCATGCATGGCGTCGCGCTCCCATGGGTAGGGTAGGAAACCGGTAAAGCTAAACTGGTTGACCTCCCTGCCTTCTCCATTTTTTTCCTTCCTTCCTTCGTCTGTCTTTCGAGTTTCGCACCAGTCCAGTCCATCCATGCTCGAGCACGCCTTCGAAAGGCTTCTGGTCAAGTCATGGTCTCGGAGATATTTAACTTATGCTCTCTGCAAATCTCGGAGGCCATCACCGTACCGTAAAGCTTCCTAAAATTAACTTGGGGAAAAGTACCGCTGTGGTGCCATTGCATGAATGAAAGTGCCAAGAAGTGGAGACGTCTTCGAACTGACGTCTTTCTCGGAGGCTCAGAATAGCAACTAGAAGACTCGTCTGGCGACCGATGTTACATGCGTCACTATAGATTAGTCTATGTTACAACGAGGTGAAAATGTTGTTTTCTTCGGTGATTATTACACAAGAACGTCTTTATTCATTTAATACCTGACTACTGGCACTAGGGTGCACAGTTGTGTTGATTGTGAGCAATGCCGCTTTGAGTCCACCATGCTGATCGGCGCGTTTTCTCACTTTACGTTATATGTTATTGGGGAATCCAACCATGTCGTATCTCATGAGAGCCAGTAAAGCAGTTAGCGAACGTTGCTGAGCTGATGACTCAAACATGTGAACCTCAATGGATCCAGCCGCGCGGGATGGGTGGAGTGTTCAGTCTGGTTTTAAACTAGGTATGCAGATAAGTTGTTATCAAATATAGAGGACATGACATGTTGGCATATCGTTGTTGAACAATTATGCGCATCCAGTCTCGATTTATTATTCTAGAACCGGTACGTTGCGACATTGTGACAACCGACTAATTCAGCTTGTGACAACTCACAACGCGAGTGATCCCGTTAGTGCTCCACATCCACCTATTATGGCACATGATTTATTCCGCCCCTCCCCCCACCCCACCGTTTATTTTTATTCTTTGGTTTGGTGTTTCCGATTCGGCTCTTGTTAAAAACCGGCTCAGCCCTCTGCGCGACTTTCCTATCACTGCAGCGCTTTCAAGACATACAAGTGCAGTGCGGGAGACAGCTACAATGCTCAGCTGTCAAGGAAATGGGCAAGGAAGTGTCGCGGATCGAATCGGCGAGACATGTCCGTGCGGTATTGGAAAAAGGAAGTATATCTCTCCTTCTTTAGCTATGCTCCGAAACCGGAACACACGGTCGGCAGGCGCCTCCCGCTTAGCCTTTCATGACGGGCGGTCGAACGAGCTCCAGTATTTAGCTGGCACTGACATGCCGCGACAGAGTTGCCTATCCTGCCAGCACAATCAACGCGTTATTGTGCCTCAGTCGTCTCCGTGTAATTCCAGGAAGACTCGCCGAATTCGTTAAGAACAATGACAAAGTCGTAGAACAGTAGGTAAGGGCACAGTGCGAAGGTACACGACCCCGATAACTGTGCCGTGATAGTTTCGAGTAAGAAGTGACACCTAAAATTAAATAATGGAGCTGTAGTTAACGTCATGCTGGATCGTAGTCAAGTATCCATATTATGTCTTCTGTCTAACGTGCGTATTAAAAAGAAAGCAGAAAGGGGCTGTCTTTGAAATCGTCCCATATAGTTAACTCTACTTTCGTCACTCCTGATCTCATTTTTTTCTAGGCTTTCATAATCTTTCGCCACCAACAGTCCCAGCTGGCATGGATGTCCAACGTTTCTGGTATGCGCTCATTTCGGTATACTTTTGTGCAGCGCGTAAACATCCGAGAGCTCAGACAAGTGTCCGTTTCCATAACAAATGATATGTTTTTAGCCTAAAGAATCACAGCGACATCGGTCCACACAGCAAAGCATACACCAGCCTGACCATTGTCCAGCGTAGACAGAAGTAGCTTTCTTGTTGATATTTTTTCGTAACAAACATTAGAACGCCTGAATATTGGCGGCCAAAAAGAATAATAAAAACAAAGAAAGTAACCTGCGCTTCCAGAACATCCGTGATATAAGTCTCGGACGCGGTAGACTCAGTACAAGGCCGGGGCGAGGCAACGGAATGACGGGTTTTTCAAATGCATCTAATGTCTTTCATCATTGAAGCCATGGCCGCAGCATTCCTGTGTACATACCAGCCTGATAGCGACTGCACAAACTGGGAACATGACGCTGGCGTAGCTTACACCACTAGGCGCGCCAAAGCACAAGTGATTGAACCGCACTTAACGGAAAACGGTATATACATAAATATATGGGTCAGGGCCGCATAGCTAGTTGTAAAGAGTATCTAAAGTTTTTAAAAAGGCGCAATGTCAGAAATTCTGCCATGCGCTGGGGCCTAGGGGGCAAAATCGACAGAAGCTTCCTGATTTCAATCTCAATCTGCCTTTTTTTTTTCCTCGTCAGTTGAACGCAAGCCCCTTTCAATTGCCAGCAACAAATTCTGTCTGATTTCCTTTAATATCTAGCGTCCTCAAAAATTAATAGAGCAATGTCGAGCACAAACTGTAATTTTATTTCGTATCACGGAGTAAGGGGAAAAACTACATTCCAGTCGCCTTATACTGTTGCCCGAAGAGCAGATTACTGTAATTTCAAGCAGTTGTAACTTACACTAGGTGTCATTGTCGGCCAATCAGACTGGAACTTCCGTTACACTAGCCGCAATATGGGGAATTGTTCTATGGCAATCGCTTTTGCCGATAGTATCCCCTCCACCGTCAGGCACGCGCTCGTCGACACTTGAACTGTCTTTTCCGCCAACAGCCACGATTGTCAGTTATTCAAAAATTGCTTCGGTAAAAGTGCCCTGAACCACTTTTTATCGAAGTCGAGAAAGGCACTTGAAGTGAAAATAGGCTAGTTCAGAAATACTTTGCCGCAAAAAGCACTTCAATGCGTTCAGCACCCGCCGTGGTTGCTTAGTGGCTATGGTGTTGGTCTGCTAAGCACGAGCTCGCGGGATCGAATCCCGGCCACGGTGGCCGCATATAGACGGAGGCGAAATGCAAAAACACCCGTGTACGTAGATTTCGGTGCACGTTAAAGAAACCGAAGTGGTCCAAATTATTCCGGAGTCGCCCACTATGGCGTGCCTTATAATCAGATTGTGATTTTGGCCCGTAAAACCCCTTAATGCGTAGCGGAATTATTGACAATTAAACACGGCCTCTGCTGTGCTCCCGTTCCTTCTTCAATGCCTTGCACTGCCAAGGCTACGACGGAGTTGGGAGTGCCCACAACGCTCCGCCATCTAAATTTCACCGTGGCGTGCAGTTCAAATTTCATTTTGGAAGTTGAAAGTAGTTGAATTCTGGGGTTTCACATGCCAAAATCCCGATTTGACTGAAGTACGCCGTAGTGGGGGACCCCGGATTAATTTTGCATCCAGGGTATCTTTAACGTACCCTCAATGCACGGAACGCGGGTGTTTTTGTCTTTCGCCCCCATCGAAATTCGGTAGCCGTGGCCTGGATTTGATCCGCGACCTCGTGCTTAGCAGCGCAACTCCATGGCCGCTGGGCACCCCGGCGGGTCCGAAAAGTTGAATATTTGGTCTTCCCGTTTCCCTTCAAGGCACTGTGTGCACAATTTTTCACGCCACTATTGTGTTTCAAAATAAAAATAAAAAGCAATGATAAAAATAACTGTAATTAAAGCGTGCCTCGTGTATTTTTAAACACTTCTGACTGGACCTGAGCTGCAAGTTTGAAAATAAGTGCAATCTGCTTGAATAAAACGAGTTAGAAGGTATGTGTCACTGGGTGTTCGCTCTCGGGGTCAGTATGCCGTCATGCAGCTGACGCACTTCTTCCATTACTTTACGCAATGTTTTAAATCAGGAATATTTTTTCAAGGGGTCTGGATAGGTGTTTCATGTATGCTAGAAATGAAATAGTCTATGCTTCCATATGTGACGGTCCTGTAGAAGCGTCTGGTATGAAGTCCGCATTCGTTAAACGTGAGAAAATGCACTAATTAATTGAAAATCCTGAGACCACTCTGCATCTGCAAGCTTTTCATTTCTCCTAAAGATCCAAGAGACGCGGTGAAATAAAAGTTCGATGGTTATAACTAATTAACGCCTGAAGTGTGCAATCAAACGATCTCCACCGAATGAAGGAATAAAAAAAAAAGAGTTGTAAAAGAATGCTTCCCAGTCACAAACCGATTTAGTGTCACTCTTCAGAGTCCCATTAAAAATGCCTTGTGGCGGGACGCTTACAGGCACGTCAACGCGGCCGGCCCCACCGCGCATGCGCACAGCACAACTTGCGCAACGGCGTGTGTTGCGGTGGCGATGCCGAGAGTTTCGCCCTCTCCTTCGTTTGCAGGGTGCAGAAGCGTGTCCACTGTTTCGTTGCTGGCGCGTCCGAGACCGGCGTTGGGCAACGCCTACAAAGCAGCACTGCCCCCCCCCCCCGCCATGTCCACTCTCGCCGACCGGCCAGCGCCCCGGCGAGAACAATCGACAATAACAATCTCGGCCACGCCGGGTGGCCATTATACACTCCTCGCCTGAATATACTTGCACGCAGTGTACACCCCGCGAGTGCGTGTGTGTATTCTCACCGACATGGTCAGCGCGGTATGGAGGACGGTGAATGTGGGTAACAGCCTAGAGTATGCACCCGAGTGAAATTCGTTTATGTTTCGCCTTACTGGGAGTTGCCTTTCAAAAAAACAGCGCCTAAAGAATACTGGAAAAGCCCTGTGCCTTCGGAACAGATCGTACGCTGCTACCGGTGGCATGTCCTAGTTAGAAGGTTCTTTTCTTCATTACACTGCATTGATTACTAAGCAAGACCCTTTTGAAATATGTTAAGGTAGCTTTCTCATAAAGCTGAATCTCTGCAACCTATCGGCAGTACATTTTCAATCAAAGTGACTTCTTCTAGGTACTCTTTATGACGTGCTCAATCTTTTGTTGAGGTCTACAGGTGTACAGCCTGGTGAGATCAATGCTTTCCGTTGAGCAGAATGCCACATAGGAGATATTTTTTGCGACCTTGGAGGTTTACACTATTGATATTCGACCTAGGGATGCCAACTTGCGTGTCATTGAAGGTACGTAAGCTGTCCTCTATGACCAAGTCACACTATAGCTCATCGCATATGTAGAGTTTTATACTATCATGTTATGGCATTTGCCGTATTGGTGACGGCTTAGGAGAATATGCTCGCCCGGAAATTTTTATACAGCCGGGCTTGAAGTACTTTTTCGAGGCAGCCCAGCCATTGGATGATGCGGACATGTTTCGTCAAGCAATCAGAATATGGCCCTTGGCACCAAATATACCAATCGAATTTCAAAAGCTCAGCTGCCATCTGAGTGAATATCCACGGTTTTTGGCGGAGACGATTAAGCCGCAAAGTCTTATTCGAAGGAGCAATGTTATAGATTACGTACAGCGCGTCACATGTCTTTATGTTACGTGATTCGACACGCCTCAATCACTGCGTTTGCTGCGCTGCACGCATTTACGTACACTGGAGTCAGTCACCTCGCCCAGCGTACACGAGCACTCACGAGAGCCTACCGCGGTAACCGCGCAAGACTAAAGGTGGCGCGCGTTCATTTCAGCGACCGTATATACGCGAAGGAAACGGGACGACACGGTCCCCTGCGTGTAGGGGGAGTGGGTAATGAGTGTGCCCCATGTGGGAGCTGTGTTCTCAGAGTGCGCTTTCATTGTGGCTTTCATCGTACCATTTCATTGTGTGTTGCCGTCGCGTAGCCATAGCCAAGCCATACTGCTCTCTCTCTCTCTCTCTCTCTCTCTCTCTCTCTATCTATCTATCTATCTATCTATCTATCTATCTATCTATCTATCTATCTATCTATCTATCTATATCTATATCTATATCTATCTATCTATCTATCTATCTATCTATCTATCTATCTATCTATCTATCTATCTATCTATCTATCTATCTATCTATCTATCTCGCGCACGCGGGGGTCTACCTTTCTGGACTGGACAGCCTCCATAAGCTCGGCACACATCGTGCAGACTGCCCCTAACTTGAGCGCGAGTTAAATACTTCTGTCGACTGTTTTCACGTTGTCCAATTCGTTGTTACCACCTGCCATGGTGGCGTGGCAGCTGCAGCGTTCTATTGCCCAGCACCAGGTTGTGGGTTCGATTCGAGGCCGCAGTGGCGACACTTCCAGTATAGGAGAGGTTGCGAATGACCCGTGTGGTAAAATTTTGGTGCACAGTAATATATATCAAAACGTTTATTTGACAGAAAAAAAAATGCAGAAAGCGAGTGGGTGGAGCCCCTAGTCCAGGGCCCCACTGGCTTGAGCGGTCCGCCGTGCTTGGTCGAGAAGCGCTAGTTGCATGTCCCGATCCTCGCTGGCGAGCCAAGTCTCCCACTGCTCCCTTCCGGAAAGTTTGCCGGCTATTTTTGGTGTATTAATTTTGGGTGGCCTGTTCTGACAGTCCCACGTAATGTGGGCGAGAGTTGCACAGTAAAATACTTCTCATAGGCCATATGCAGATATGTGGAGAGGCAACTGTAATGATTCCGAAATCATTCCACATTTTCAAACTCACGGAATGGAATTGGAATGGAAGGAAGGCATCAGTCGGTCAGATGGCGTGGGAATGGAATGAGAGCGCGTCTTCCCGGAATGGGTTGAGAATGAAATGGGCACATAGTCCTGGAGAACCAAACGATCATCTTAGGCGAGACAACAAAATCGGTATATTTACCAATTAATCTAAATAGACTAGGCCAATTTCTTACATATGTCAGTATTTTACTGAATATCGGCGCATAGAGTATATAGGTGGCTACCTCTGCCGCGGTAATTATAAACAGAACAATATTCGAGTTATTCTACACTTCTGAACACCAGAAAGCCTTTCTACGTTGCAATGTTTACGCGTTAAGAGACAGTAACATTCAGTTGCCAAGAATGATTCGATTCATCAAGAGCATGCTTGGTTCACAACACAAGGATGCGGGCGAAAAGCGATGTCGCAAGGGGGTGCACCGTGCTCGAGTCCACTGGGATTTTTGTTTCGTGTGTATTTGTTTGTTTGTTTTTCGCGCGTTTTTCAGTATTCAAAATGCGCTATAAGAGTGAGTCATAGAGGCTTGCTTGAAACAAAAGAAATGACGCCTGTTAATATTGTTGCGACAGGGAATCCGACGGTATGGAATGTACTTTGTTCGTGGAGGAGCAAGGGAACGTGGGGCTGGACCCGATATTCAGGACGTTTGACAAACACGTTTATATTTACGTATTTACAAGAGCATTCAGAGTAGTACAGAAAAAGTTCATGAAGGAGTTGTAGCAGCCGATCACTCCAGCCACCCGTTACTCTTCTTATCCCCTGCGTGGTTATTGTTCAGTCGCCTCCCTCATTCCAGCGTGAGGAGACCGATGACCACTGGTCCCACCCATCCGGACGTCTGTTGACATTTTCCTCCGAAGGGAGCTTTGTCGGAAACACACGCACATCACTGGGTACAAACAGGGGAAGGGAATCGTACACTGACTCTGTGTCGGCGTGGACGTGCCAATTTGGGCGGCTGACAGGTGATGGCCCGTATCCTTGCTAATCCCCCATACCTCGGAGTGACCAAGGTTGACGAGACCAATTTTGACGAGGCCGTCGGCCCGTTCACCATAATGGCGCTAGCCATGACCTGAGGTTGTCGCGGCGTAAACCGCCGATCACAACAATATGTACTAGTAAATATGGAACAAGAAAAATTGCCCTTCAAAACACAGCAATGCGCGTCGGTCTTCAAAGCGACAGAATAAAAGTAAGTACACGAAAAAAAAAATGGCATGCAAAATTATTTCTGACGTTGTTAAGGCTTAAATAACACGTTTTTGCTGCAAGGCACTCAAGCGCAAGCAGCGATAAACAGTTGTATAGAACGGGCTTCATTTACTGGAATTGGAGGAGTTGAATGTCCAGGAGTGGGAATGGCCCAAGTCTCAACATTCCGAAGAGTCTGAAGGAGTGGAATTAACAGTGATTTCCACCCTCCGGAATGGAGTGGAAATGGAATAGGAGGCCCCACTCTGCAACTCTGCCGGATACTGGCATTCCTACCTTAACTGCCGTCGCAAATGCGGTGCCCCTCACAGCCCAAGCGTCCCTTTGAGAATATTAGGCCAGTCCCAAGAATTGCGATTTCTTTTCTATCTTTTAGATTCACATCATCTGACTTACTGCGCTCTCAAATGCCTGTATATATAGGAGAAAAATAAGTATGTTATAAATAAATGCGTGTAGGAAAGGTTAGCATCATGGGTGATGCATATTGCAAAGTTAAGTCAGCTCAAACATCCAACCAACCAATCTTGACAGAATAGTAAAATAAAATGTCAATAAAAGGCGAAACGCGCTAATGCATAGTTCACGGAAAGTTTAGAACAGAAACAATTACCACAGCAAGTAGGCATACGCACCCTCCGCACGCCCAGCGCATCAATTCGAATTTAAATACATGAGCAAATACAGTTGAAGCGTGAATTTAAAATAGCAAGACGCACTCGCGGCCCGTGCATGCACGGACGCCGTCAGACTTGACCCCAACAGTAGAGATGTATCCATAGCGGCTCAACCTTAACACGATCTGCAAGGAGCAAACTAAGAACCAAAAGGATTTCAATACTATCCGCCGGAGAAACAAGAAGACACTTAATGCATGTCCGGGTTAAGTATGACGGTGACTCCACATTAGGTGTACCTGTATCAGTATGTATAACAAGCTGAAAAATCACCAAGCTATTGATAAGCTTCGGTTGCCTAGTTCATTACTTTTTCATTTCTCTGTATATCCATTCACTCATCCATTTACTTGCTTTTACGGGTTCCGCGCCACCATTCCTTCTTCTCACGTTGCTTGCACTTGTACGCACAGCTTCTGGCTTCGCTTTTGCAATATCCGCTTTACTTTACGGCCCCCTTTTGCCTTGGCGAGCAGCTTTTTGCTCGTCCTGTGGGCCGTTTCGTCGAGTTCGTAGCTTTTACAGCGCAACGCTCCGGCGCTTGTCCCCATCGCTGCGGAAGATCCCGGCCTTCCGGGCCTCGTAAACAAACGAGGTGGTGAATAGCAGTTTCCCTCTGGTGTTCATTCCTTGTTTTAGGCGTCGAGAAGTACTTTGCTTGGCGGCAGTGGGCGCCTGTGTTTGGTAAACAGCGTTACGCGGAGCCTCATCATGTTATCTAGAACGTCCCTTAACTCAACCAGAAATTGTTGTGCTTTCTGGAATCTGTTCTTCCTTATCAGCGTCATTGCACCTGTGATGAGTTGTCGTAACCGTATCTCATGGACACATTGCTCTAGTATCGCCAACGTTAACTTAACCGCAGCTTCCTGAACCTTAATTCCGCAGTCTATACACATTTCTCCTAGTAATTCCACATGGGACTCTTCTTTTCCGAGCTTTATTGTGTTCGCATGTTAACTTCAGCTGATACATGGCCACAGTGGCATCGAATACATGGCGATATGTGACGACATTAACAAATAGAGCCACCTTGAACTTTTAACGGACACCTTAGGAATGAACAAAATAACGGCGTTACATTGTTATGTATAAGTATTTGAATGCGTCAATTTGAGTTTTGGAATTGTTCCATTAACAAGATACCTATAAAGCTAGCTGCCAAGGGTAATACGTCACGTGTATGTACTGTTTAGAGAATCACAATATGCGTGTTTGTTGCAAAGGACGGAGAGCTGCAAACTTGACAAATATTTTTCTGCGTTTAGTTTTGCCATATTTGTCAATATTTACGAAATGTCTGCGCAAACAAAATAGGTACCTCTAGCATGTATAATTTGTCTTTTCATTTATATTCAACCCATTTCGCTTTGATTGCTCGACAGCTTGCCCAAATTATGAAATTTCTTCGAACAGGGAGAATGCGGCTCTGCCAGACCAGACGACGAGGTGCGTACCCACGTCTCCGTACGTTTTCCGCTAAATTTGTGCGCTTCGCGATGTGAACTGACGTGGGACTAAGCAAGGGACTGTATAGAGAACTTCTGCAGAAAGCGCAGCTCAACAGATTCGATACAGCGACGATCCACTGAGTCACAGCGCCATGAGTATAGCCTTTCTAAATGTAACCTACCGTCACTCGCTCTCGGGTGAAATTACCTGCCAAGCGCGTATATATGGCTGGACATTCCAGACGAAATGGTTCTCGCCGTCTGCTAACCCTAAAATGGGGCCAGCCATCTGCGGCTGCGCCAGTAGAGACGAAGAGACTCAATGATCTGTTCGCCCTAACGACCGGGCCCCACGAATGGCGGCGTGAAAACTTAATGTCCTCGGCGCTCACGGCGGCGAGGAGTACACCGCCAATGGTTTCTTCTCGACTCGCAGCCTCTCTTGCAAGCAGCTCGGTCGCGGCCGGGGAGACACCGCAGGGTCCGTGCAGCTAATCAGGGGCCGCCGAATCAACGGAGCTCCTTACACAGTTTCTTACTGATGCTTTACGACATCCCACGCGGCAAGTTTGCTCGCCCTGACGTTATACGATCGCATCTTTCGCACTGTTCGTACTGTTGCGAGGGACTCGAAAACAGCGGTTCATCGATACTGCACGCCCTTTTCTAGTCTACCAGGCCTTTTTCGCTACCCTCGATAGACGCTACAGGTGCGATGGATGTTACAGATGGGCATGTTACGAGCAGCGTGTTGGATATGCTCGAATAGTCAGTCACAAGTCGGAGCTTGAACGTTGACCCACTTCTCATGTTCCCTCTATCAGCAGGGTGCCTGTAAACGCGTCCCATTATCCGATAAAAGCAAGCAGGACAACGGGGACTCTTTTCTCTTCTCTTCCGGTTCTCATCCGCACCTTTCCACTTACTGTTATATTTCTCTGTTCCCATGGGTTGCAGAAAATAGTGCTAGCCTTTCCTCCTTCCCCACAAGAACCACTTCTCTCTCTCCCCCACATAACAGTGCACCCTTGCGTAATAAGAGTAACGCGAGGCTCCTATAAACTTAATGGTCAAGAAATGACAAACAGCCGCGCATATCGAGCTGCTTTTTCTCCTTGAACGCTCGAGAGCGAGCGTTACACTAACCTTAGTAAGCGTTACGACCAGGGGTGGTCGTTACGGCCATCTACGTCCAGCTAGCCGTACGCCTCCCATACATCTACGCTGCGTGTGAGGAGCCGCCCACGTATGATCCTCGCATATGCGAGAAAACGGCCCCGCGAAAGTCGTCTATGGTGCTATTTAAGACTGTTATTCGAGGCTACAATAATCGCCCGCAAGAAATACTTCCCGAGGCCAGCTTTTAATTACGTTTGAAGCACAACTCTATGGGTCCCACGACGACGACCCTTCGTGTATATCTACAGAGAGAGAGAGAGAGAGAAAGAGAGAGACTGCACGACGGGCTACGTGAAAGGGGGGGTCTTCTACCTTCCACGCCGTCTCCGTAAGGCGTGCCTGCCAGGCAAATGCCCTTTTTCGACGTAAAAACTAACAAACGCCCGTCCTCGTTTTCGGGTTTGAATGGAAAGCCCCTGCGTGCATCTGAGCGTCATCTGCAGAGCGTGTACGCAAACGTCGTGTACACGTGCGGAGGAACGTCTCGCGAGCGGAGATTAAAAGGGGGCGCCTGATGATGCAATCTCGCTCACGTAAACGCCGGGCAGCGCCCTTGTTGGAAGTGTGAACCTCGGCATTGTGTTGGTGCTAGAGAGCGAATTCGAGAGATTAAGAAGTGCGTCGAGCGCCGGGCATTGTGGCGGCGCGGTACACTTCGCACGGCGGTATACGACGCCTCCTTGCCGTGTTCGTTGCTTCTGCGGGCGAGGCACCCGAGGTCTTCGGGACCGCAAGTTAAACGTGGCTCGGATGTTTCGTTAAGAATCCGTTGCAACGCAATCAAGAGATTTCCCTATTACCGTGTCTCCTAGTCGCATAAGAAAGTTGCAGAAGACAAGCATTCTGGTTATCCCGAGTGAATGATGCGGCTCTCTCTAAATTATCATCCTCGCCGTACGATTGTAATTTGCAAATTCGTGCCTCTGAAAAAAGAATCTCTCGCTTCCTCTTAGTCTACTTTGCTTTTGTGTTTTTTGAGCATGTCAAGATAGCATAATTTGTCGAGTATTAGCAAAACGAGCATTGCGGGTTTTCTTTTTTTACTTTTTCTTCTTTCTTTTTTTTTTGCAGCCATGTACATGCCTCCACTTTTCTAGCATTTTCTTTTCATTTAGCCGCCCATGACACATAGCGCAAATCTGCACATCTGCAGTAAGATCGCTTGAACAGAATATTACTGGCTTGCCAACTCGCAAGGATCAACTAGCGAACAGACAGTACTGCACAAACTAGCCATTTTTAGCTAGGCACGCTAGGGCAGCAGTCTCAACTTCTGCATAGCGAGTGAATAAGGAAACGAAGAAACTGTGCGGTGATAAAGCCATTTTGCTGAAACGTTAACACTAGCGCCAGTTTAGAGGCATCAGCCTCAGAAGCGACACAATGGTGAACGCGTTCTTATATATATATATATATATATATATATATATATATATATATATATGTGTGTGTGTGTGTGTGTGTGTGTGTGCGTGCGTGCGTGCGCGCGTATGTATGTATGTATACTAAACTCCAACGTACTTCGTAGCACATTTTGGCGTCAAACTCTTCTAGACAGATACCGATCTGAAGTTTTTCACTTGATGCGCATTAATGGCAATGATAAAAAAGTTAGCGCTTCGTTACTCGTCTAACTGGTCAAATTGCGATAAAGCATTTGTCGCTCTTCTATAATCAACCAGAAAATGCAGAATTGCGCCACCTGCCACCAAAGCATTATTTCATTCTTTTGTGTTTTTGTTTCTTTTTCAAGCTTGTCCGAAATAAAAATAAAGTAACAAGCAAACAATATGTATATGTAAGTCATTCTTGTTTCTAGCCTTTCAAGAAATGCAGTCCCTCCTGCGGTTTATCTAACGACTGGCGTTCTATACTTGTATTTCCATGCAACATTATCCATGAAAAAAGGGCTTGACTTGAATGCAGCAATTCGTTTTCATAAGTTTGTCCCTAGAAAACCCATGGCCTAGAAAGTTCTTGTCTCCTTATGATTTTATTTGGTGTGTTTGTTTTCTGTCAACGTTGTTGACGCCTAGCAACAAAACGCTCACATCCATCATGCACCACAAGACGTTAGTGGAGTGCCGTACTCCACGTTAGACTGCCTGGCTCCCAAATATTTTGTTCTAATAAATTATTAGCATGTGAAATATGCCTGCTCGGTTTCGCTCGCACATCGCAAGGCCGCTGCAGTCGTCCGCCTCCATACTTATCGGCACCGACGTACTTTTCTAAGCTTCTCGCTCTTGCGTATCGAAGAGATTATGCAAAATATATGCAGCGCCAAGTACACTACATTATTCTTTTACAGTCCAGATGAAACAATACGCAGCATTCACGTTTTCACTATCCCAGCCACCACCAATATATTGCCCCGTACATTCGGGACAATTTTGTAATTCTGCTACACGATCGAAAATATCTTCCTGCAGCCGAAGCAAGCTGGCGTCACGGTCCTAGACAAAAAACTAACCGAAATGAATATCGCAATATCACCGACGCGTCGACCAATCGGCAGCGCCGAAATTGGGCATGCTTATCGCTAGGTCATTCAGTTGATGTGTTGTATCGGCAATATCCTGATAAGCTGCGTCTGGCTCCAGGGATACCTGGGTGTGTCGAAGCGATAATCTAGGCTCAGTAGAAAAGAGTGAGTGAATATATATATATATATATATATATATATATATATATATATATATATATATATATATATATATATATATATATATATATATATATCTTATGCTTGTCTGTGTGATCGCCAGAGCCAAGGGAACGGTGTCAACATAACGACAAACCGTGAAGTCTGAAGAAAAGCAATGACATCAAATTCGTTGACCTGAAATTTTGATTGCATAATACAGCGCATTTCGTATTCCTGTATATTTTGCTATTCTCTATTCTAAATACGACCTTCGAGGACGGACACCCCCGGCACCGTGATCATATCGACGCCGTTGTTTAGCGGGGATCCGAGACGGGGTTTCTGCGACCGGTCGGGCGAAGTGAACAAGCCCTCGACGTCGGCGCGGTCTCCAGCCAAAGTGCTGCCATCGGAAGAAGTGAACCACACAGTATCCGGCCACTAGCTGCCTGATACACACGCACATACTAGCAACAAGTGGTGGCACACGGAATAAACTACCAGTTGTAGCGCGAGCTGGATTCACGTACAGCAGTACATAAATGGTCAGAACGAATCAGTGGAAACACAAAACAGGAGATGTACACTGGCATAAAGTCTATTACCGAGATAATCTTAATATCAAATTTTAAGCACGTCGGGAAGCCGTCCACGTAAGTGTGGTTAGCCTACAGATCTTGACTTTTTTTTTTTTCCGAGATGCCGGCCTAAATGAAGTTCTGTAGCAATTATTGCGCTCACAGATAACTTTTATTGAAATATTTCCTTTCGTTTTTGTTTGATTTCTTCTTTATTTTATGAATCAGTGTACTTGTATTTTTTTCGTCTACCGGATTTGATTTTCTTTTGTTCTCCTATTTACCTTGATTTTATCTTTCACATTATTATTCCAGAATAGCATGCCATGTGTTTCGCAAAGCTAACAACTTTAAAGTTCACCGTTACTACCGCAATTAATCTACCACGCATAGTATTTTTATCTCGCGTTTCCAGATCAAGAACAAGAGAGTTTTGAGAACTCTATATATATATAAAAGCGAGTAATTGCTTGTAATATTTCTTTTTCGAGGACTATCATACTCTGAAACGGAGTCTGCATAGCACGCTCGTCTCCAACCACCGTTGAGATTATCCCTTACGGCAGGAGTGCGATGTATCGGAATTAAAAAGGAGTTACCTTACGCTCTTGCAGGGGCGCAAAGAGAAAAACAAGTCTGGCTAAATAGTGTAGGACGTTTTTGAGGGCTAGTTGGTTCATACTAGAAGGGAAGTTAAAACTGCGCGAAAAAAACAAGGACATTCGAAAGGATCACACCTACAGCCTCTGATTTGATCTTCAAGAATGAACAGTTGGCAGTGTGAGCTTGTGGTGTGTTGCGTGATCCTTTCGACTAAGCCTGTGTGGTGCAGAAAATGCCACCCGAACACCATAACGCTTTGCCACATCTTTTAGGCCACGTGAAACTTTATGTACGTAGGGGATAACTGCCAATTTTTCGCTACCGTTTTCTGTTTTTTGTTCAAGAAGAAGGAAACGAAAAATTGGCGGTTATCCCCTACGTACATAAAATTTCATACGGCCTAAAAAATGTGGCAACGCGGTATAGTGTTCGGGTGGCATTTTCTGCACCACACAGGCTTAGTCGCATTCGCTCCATTGCGCACAGAATAGCACAGGTCATGTCACTGGGTCATAGAGGGTGCAGCCAGAAACATGTTAATCGTTTCGTCGATTGTGTCTCAGGAGCAGTATAGTGAATTCCCCTAAGCTGTGGTCACATGTACAATGGCCAAACAGGCAGATGTGTCAACATACGCCTAAGATAACGGATAAATTCAGTAAACGGTGCGCCATCCTCTCGTCTCGCCTTACATTGTAAACCCATGTCTGTGTAAACCCATCTTCGAAAACACAGTCATTTTGTTCTGTCACCCTAACAAAACCACACGAGAAATCACTGAAGCCTATCATATCACAAAAAATGCCGCGCTGTGTGTAAGCCAACCATCCTTATTACTACATGATAAAGCATTAAATTTTATTAATCGAAATTCACACGTGTCTTAGATGCATGCTGTTTTTATACCTACCACCTGTGGCTAGGCGTTGCCTTTACAAACTCATATGCTTTCCTCATAGGAATGGCCAACAGCCCCACGTGCGACACATGTAACATCGACGAGACGCTCGCACACATTATAATATATATCTGTGTCTGCCCGCGATACAGTGCTGAGAGACAAGTGATGTGCAGAGTACTGGACCAGTTGGACAATCGTCCACTTTCAGAACTAAAAGCTTTAGGCCAATGCTCTGAAAGAACATCCGCGTTGAAGGCCTTACTCGCGCTATTAAGGTTCTTGCGGTCCACGGGGCTTCACGACAGACTCTAAGAATGCCGCCCCCTACCGCTCTGTAGTGTACGCGCTTTGTTCGTGCTTGTCTCCCTCTCTTTCTATCTCTCCCTTCCACTCTGTTTCTCTTTTTATCCCCCTTAACCCTTCCCCCTTTGCAGGGTAGCCAACCGGAACTACCTCTGGTTAACCTCCCTGCCTTTCTCTGCATTATTTTCTCTCTATATATACCTCATCTTGACATCCACGAAGCGTCTATTTTCTATATATGTGTTTTTCCATATGTGCATTAAACGTCAGTCAGTGTTTCTTTTTCCACGTCTTTCGTGTTTTTAGCGCTCCAACTTTTTGTAAAGAGGCATGCAATGTCTGTTGTTATCGTCTCGACACAAAACGGTCCTTTGTCTGTGTTGGCGCGAATAAATTAGCGAGCAATTCGCTAACTCCAGTGACATTTTAGTCAGCCTAACTATCATTGTGTCTTTTTAGAGCTTCGGGACTTTTTTAGCGGCTTTTTCAGCGAGGTGTACATAGCGAGTAGATTGCCTTGGTACAATTATTCAGGAGACCTTGGTTAGCTTCAATGCCACGCCCCCATTTTATCCCAAGGGGATATATGCGCCCTCATTTGTCTGTACTTCTAAAGGTATGCATAAAAATTATTTAGTGAGCCAGATGGCTGCAATAATGCTCTGTTTTGTTTGCTTTGTTTGCTTTGTTTCTTTTTTCTGGGCAAAGTGCGATCTCATACTATTTGAGAAAATTTGGGGCTCTTTTTCCCTTTTCACATTCCGACCTTTAGCACGCCACCTGAGGAGGCAATACTACGCTACAGTGACAAGAACTTTATTAGAGTGTCCTGAGAAACTCGATTGGGGGGAACCGAAGGCTCCCCGATCAAGTTGGTGGCTCCGCCCAAGATACAGGTTCAAAAATATTAAGGACTACGTCTAGCAACAATTAAAACGTCATAATAAAAATATGAAGTTCAGAGCATGTTGTCGTATTCATTGTCACTTCATGACTCCTTGTTCTGGGATGTTTTCTGTCGTTACCCTGACGACTTCTTCATCCCAAAAATGTTACCGACAATGCCCTAAATTTTCCAGCAACTTTCTGTCAGCATATATATAAGGAAATTAGCGTCACCACGCGCGCGCTTTCAAAGCAGAGGAGAGGAAAAAGAAATTAACTGTGGTCGTGGCAGAGCGCATAACAATTTGTTTATTTGCTACAAAAAGTTAAACATTAAGGCCACTGACAGAATCGAAAACTATTATTTTACGTTTTGCAACACATATGCGGGGTCTTTTCTCATTGTGAAACGATTGCGAAAAGTCTCAACATCTCAGAATTCAACCATCTCTCTCTCTCTCTCCCTCCCTCCCTCTCTCAGTCTCTCTCTCTCAAATTTTATAACTTCTCTTACTCTCACTCGACACTGTAGGGCATTTCTTCTAGACTGTTGTAGTAGTAGTGGCTTTTCTTGCACACATTGATTTCACCTGAAATACGCAACATAGACAAAGTAATTTTTCGTGTGTGTATTAGGATGCAAGGGCCGTTCAATGAAGGCAGACTAATGTCCTGGCGTTTTTATTTCTGAAAATTATTAATCAGCATTTTTGTACCTTTCCATATGCTTCCTAGCAAGTGAAATGCGCTCGTCTCACTGGTTCTACCAAGCCTAGATAGCAGGAGTGAAGTCATACCTTGCTACCTTCTTAAAATTCGTCTTCAATGTTTTAGCTACTCCTTGTTCCCTGTCTTGTTCCATGCCGAAGCAATTTCGTTTTTGACTGTTCCCTGAATCATCGCAATGATTTTCTTATTCGTTCTAAAGTCCAGATGCTGAACTCTTCGAGTTCTCCATGTACCTCACGGTAAAAATGGCCACTGCTTTGACATCTAACAAGGTGTCGTTAAGACATTGGAGGCGATTTTTAAGAAGCTGGCAACAGATGGCTTCACTACTGTTATCTAGGTTGATGGTGGTAAGCATGCATTTTACTTACTGGGGAGCATGTAGAAAGGGATAAAAGAGCCGATGAATAATTTTCAGAAATAAAAATATCAGAGTATCAGTTTTAGCCTTTACTAAACAACCCTCATGGACATAAAAACATGGGAATGTAAACTACGTAAGAGCCGGTTCTTTTGAAGTCCCAAATTATTTCCTCGAGTAACAATAAAAAAGAAAAACTAAGAACAAATATCAAAAAACACGATATACACACGTATACAAGCGCGCAAAGAATGCTACGGGTACCAACGCGGTAAGCACAATCTAGTCTCAAGCAACGGAAACATAGCAACCGTATGAAAGCAGCATAAAACTACAAAGTAAACCACGGATTGCTTCCTCAGGGAGAAAGCTTCGGAGTTGAGGAAAATTTCATTCTGGTCCAGGGATCAAAGGCGGCGCACTCCCGGTACTGCCGCTTTTCCGGAACAGTCATATAGCTAACTATGACCATAGGTCTAGCGGATGCTATGGCGACAGAGAAATAATCTACAACTCGAAGCACGGAAACATCAAATCAGGAAAAACATTCTTCGGAAATCCCCACAACAATAGAACTCGTTAGTTTGCTGGGAACCCGCCTTTCAGAGGAGCTGACGTGGGTTTTCTTTCAGACAGATAATAACTTCCTGTTTCACAATGTCGTTGAGAGGAAGCGTTAGCTGGGGAGTTCCTATCTCAATGCATGGGAACGTTGAAATTGCAGTGCTCAACACCGTCTCCACCGAATTTCATTAGATCTGTTGTATTAGAAAGAAAGAATAGAAGGTAGAAACTGTGAGTTTGAGGTGAATCGCCTTTCAGTTCAGTCAGCATAGGGGGTCGCTTGCTACAAGCGCATGCAACGAAAACATGTAATACTGTTATCACATATATCTTTGCAACCGTACTATACTCACGCTTTACTTTGACATCGTTGTTTAGAAGAAAAACACCTTTACTCAATCATGAATGAGTCGCATGCGCGGATGGCGCTGCTGTCGCGCGACGCATGACTGAATCTGAGCCAAATTTAACCTCTGGCTGGGCGTTCAGAGAGGCGTGGCTCGGCCGTACGTTTGTCGATCTGAGCCTAAGTGGTCGCGTCTGGAAAATCTCATTCAGCCAACTAAACTCATACCTGTGCTCATCAGTACAGTTATGAGGCTTGCAAGCGTGTAATTTGTTTCAGAAATTTGACGGCTGCTCGGCTATGGCACCTCCGCGTTCGACACGTAGGGTCCAGAAATGGCGTGAAGAGACTCCGGCAGCAGAACGGGGGAGCTTATTGGCGCCCACCACCTTTGAACACGCCGGGCCCACTACGAATAGGGAGCCAGCACGATTGCAAGATTATACCGTATAAATACCTCACTAGCCGTATTACAATTAAAGCATGCTAGCTTTATAATGCGTGAAAAAAATGCTACTTGTAAAAGACGACCAAGGCGCCTCTGCAGCTTTTGTCTTTCTTTCGACTCAAGTACAACGTATATTTCATATACCCCATCCAGCCTCGTCAACCTTGCACTGAAATACGTGGAAGGAGACTTAACCCAATCGAAGATTGCCTTCTTTACTCACTCCCGCGCTGCCCTTAGCAGGTCACAACGCAGTCAGATTGATTTACAGTTTTGCTCAGTATTACTGACTCTGCCAAAAAACTGTATGACGTGAGGTACGTCTCGCTGCCCAATGGATACCTTCACACGTAGGATCGCCGGAAGTGAAGAGGCTGATCGACTGGCTTCAACTTGTGCTCATAACGACTGTGTCTGCCTCGAAATTTTGTGAAAGCTTGATGACACTCGTTTGCTAATTCGCCGCCGCCAATTCTAGCAGCATTCAGACCAGCGCATAGCAAATGGAACGTTCCCGTCCCATGTTCGCTGTCGAGACTTGCCTCGTCGCGCTGAAGCACAACTACTCAAGCCAAGAACTTTTCTGTGTGGACGTGTTCGAATGTTTATACCGACAGGGACGTGTGGCCATTTTGTCGTGTACGTCTTGCTGTTGGTGCGAAACACTTCGTCCCCTGGTATTTTGTGCCCCGCTTTCAAATGCACATCGCGCGTCGCTATTGGGACTATCATCTCAGCGTGTGGTGAAGACACTCGACGAATTTTTGTACCCAAGTGGTTTTGCGTCTCGACGCAATCGGGCTCATCGCGCTCTGCTTACTTTCCTACAAGTAACTAAATTATGCTCACGTTTGTAGCATATTTCTGTTTTTCAAATGACAAGGCCGCGTACACTATTTCTTCTATTTTAACATTCTTTAGCACCATGACCTGCAGTGACCGGCCCAGCTATGCGTGACCTGTACTGTGTGTTCTGCTTCACTCTTTGAGCCTTATGGTCTTGTTCTTTCTTTCCTCTTTCCTCTCCTTCTTCCTATTTTCCATTTCTATGTTTCTGTTTCGTCCTTTCTGAAGAGTAGGCAGGTGTCGTGCCCCTTCCTGTGGCAGTTGCCAGCCTGCTACTCGTTTTTCCTTTCTTACCAAGTGTACATATGTTTTAAAATAATAATAATAATAATAATAATAATAATAATAATAATAATAATAATAATAATAATAATAATAATAATAATAATAATAATAATAATAATAATAATATGGTTACGTTCTTTCAGGACCGTAGAGCCCATACACCTTCAGAAGCAGGCACAAGGCGTTTCACATACCACACTGTGGCGTTGTCCCCGATACAGCTTACCTGATTGTTTCCTTAAAATTGCCAATTCTCGGAAATCATTGTATCAAAGTCAAGGTGCAAAATCAAAAGTATGCATCGTACAGTTGCTAGAATTTACCTTCCTCTCTCAAATGCAACAAATTTCAAATAAATCGGTGAAGTGGTAAACCCGCAAAAGCTTAGTATGCGTTTTACCTTACGTTTGGATAGGAAAATCGTGGTTGGCCTTAAGCTACAGTTTCCTCGTAAGTATCGCGGTGACAACGTCGGAGACTTAGATAAATTAACCTTCGCGCTACATCCGTGGTTTCCTCATGTAAAAATTGATTTCTTTACTGATACAATGGGCTGAAGTAATTTTACAAGCGTAACCTGTCAGTATTAGCTTAGCTCGACTTACCACCCTCTTGCCTCAAGTAAGAACCCTATGCAAAAACACTGCGCGCAAGCTGCTTTAGGTAACTTTATGAATATCAATACAGTTGCGCTTGCCATTTTGAGTGGATGGAGGTATTTACTAAACTAATTAATAAATTAGAAGGTCCCCTTCTTTAGAGTAGGATAATCCGACCCACTTCTAATTAAACAACGCAACATCCAAAACAAAGATAAAATAAGCAAGCGAAAACGCTACGCACAATAGCAATCGCCACAAGCTCCCAAAAAATGTGAACGCGCAAGATAAGTGCTAAGAGCTAGACATGTATTGATGCTCGTGCACTGATGCTAAAACGGTAAATACTGGGTGCGTTATCTCAAGGGCAACAAACAATTACTAACGCCTGCACTAACGTCTAAACGGCCACGCGCCCTATCTTCAAATGTCACGGGGAATCCTATGCCGATCTCTGCAAATAGCCCCGTGCGCCTCTGATCTTACCCGCTTCAGTCAACAACCCCGCGAAATATGTGTGCTCCGAGCACTACGGATGAGACCGATCAACGATTCTATACGTCAAACCCTTCGTCCCTTTTGATTACCTAGACTATTTTGGGGCACAAGGTTCACAAATACTCACTGCGTACATTAACACGCAAATTCGTCGACGCATTTTCTTTTTTTGTCCACTAAATGTCGTAAGCCATGCACCTTCCACATTCCCCATCAACTCGTTTAGCTTCAGCAATAGCGACTTCCTTCCTATAGGCCCAAACCATCTGCGGCAAATTTCTCGCTAAGTTCCTTGTTACTTAATAATGTAATTCAGTATCGTGAAGCTTTAAAGAACATCGCATCTATAACGTATTTAAAGAGAACATTTGCATTTGCCTCCGATTGCGCAATTCCCGATTTGTTCACTGATATCATACTCTGTTATTTACACCGCTGACACTGCAAGGTCCCTCTTTCTGTCTTGCACTTTAGAGGGGCACTAAAGGCAAATACTAACTCGACGTGGACTGTTATAATACCATTCCTGAAACATCGCAGTGCTTGGTTCGTGCCTTGAATAGACTTAGTTTAAGAGAAAATTGCATCTGAAAGGTCCGCACACCTTTATTTAGCGCAATTCAAGTCGCCCACCCTCAAGCGGGGGAGTGGTGACGTTGCATATGCCATCACCTCCCTTTAATTCCATCACTAGGTAACACGCGCCGGCATGGGGAAACCGAGCCAAGTCACAACGTTCTTTCTTCCTAAAGTTCAAATGGAACTGGACAAGTAAGATTTTCTTTCGGTTTATAATGTAATGCATTGCTCTTTTTATTACGAGAGGTTGAGTACTAGTGGCACAATTATAATGAGGAGTGCCTGCGTCATCGGGCTCGTACTCGAATGTCCCAGGGGAGTCTCCAACCATGTCCTTCATTTGCCTCAATTTCTCGATTACTAAAGCTCTGATCGCGATAATGTTGACGCCTTAGACGTTACAGAGCACTAATCTATCACTTTTGCTTGACTTAATATTTTTGCCTTAAGTGCGCCTTTAAATCCTCTTGCATGCTTGATACACCATCTACTTTCTGTATTGCATGCGAAATGAAATGATTCTCATTCCGAAGTGATCGCAGGGGCTCCCGCAGCACGACCATAACGGCCGATATAAGCTCGACGTACGAACCTCAATCGAAAATTACAGCGCGCACAAGCGGACAAGGACGAAACGAGAGTGAAATGGCCACAAGCACTGACTTCCGACGTTTGTCTTCAACCTCCTCATTGCGCTACGATCTTCAAGTCATGGATAAACGACTCTTTCATTTCTTTAGATTGGTGAACCGAGCGTTGGGCTTACATGGGCCTACGTTTCTGTGACACGGGGCGACATTGTTTACACATCGAAAAACATTGGACCTACATTGACACTTCGCGAAAGAAATATATTGAGTTTAACCTCCGGAAACTGCACAGCGGGTTATGGAGGACGCTTTAGTGGAGAACTCCAGATTAATTTTGACCACCTGGGTTCATTATAGCATGCACCAAAAGCAGGATACACAAGCGTTTTTTTTTTTTTTTCTCCGCAATCCGCCTCTATCGAAATGCGGCCTACGCGGCCAGTAATCGAACCTGCAACATCATGCTCGGCGTCAAAACGCCGTAGCCACTGAGCCACTGCGAAGGAACCACTTCGATTCCTCCGCGGGAGTACAAAAGCAAGGAGAACACGTGGAGGAACATCTGACGGCGGCGGCGAGCGCTCCTACGTATACGGCGAAGGAAAGCGGCCACCGGCTTTTCCGCTACGTGCGTAACGGTGAAGCGAGGAAACAAAAGATCACAACGGCAAGAAAAGGAAACTCGTTACCGCGGCGGCGGCGGCGGCTGCGGCGTCGGCGAAAGGCAGCTGACTCCCTATGTATGCGGACAAGTTTCGCGAGCGGTCGTCCTTGCGCTATGCGCCATACCCCTCCGCCGCTTGCACCCCCTTCTCTCTAGCTGCATGGCGCACCTTCCTCCGTACACCTCGAGGCCTATACAGCCGACATCGCCCTGCCGCCTTGAGCCTCGCCACCTCCCCTTCCTCGCCCGTCCCGCTGCCCGTTAGCTGAATGCGCGCATACGAGACAGCAGCTGGCTCGTGCTGCCGATGCCGCCGGACTTCCTCGCCGAGAAGACGACGCCCAGCCACCCGGAGACGACGCTCGTTGAAGACCGCGACTGAAAGCGGCGCTCTTACAGAAACTGAGGAGCGGGGCCCTGTCGACTGACCGGCCGGCGATGTGCGTGCCTCGTTTTAGCTCGGTTCTGTTGTGAGGCGCATGAAGAAGGACGCCCCGCGTGGCATGCGGCGCACGAACTGCGCGTTGGACTGTGCGCCTAGCATTTTCAGGCCGGCACGTCACTCGACTCAATTAGCTTGTTTTGTTCAGCACTTGCGGCATACTTTCATCGTGACAATGAAGCCGGACACTCCGCGGTGTTTTTTCTTGTCTTTCCTGCCTGACGTAGCCGGTAAGAATACTTGAAGAAAAGAAATGAGCGCTACAAAGAGAAGAACATGTATGACGGACAGGCGCTAACTTCCAAATAAACGTTTATTTGAAGAAACAGGATTTATATACATACAAACAACAAAAGCACAACCGTGACTTCACGTCTGTCGTACATGTTCTTCTCTTAGTCCGCGTCTTTGTAGCGCTCATTTCTTTTCTTCAAGTATGTTAAACCAACTCGCCCACATCAAGCTTCTGCTGCTCCAATAAGAACGCAAACTAAATGAAATCAAAAGGGAGGGGGAGTTCATATACGCAATGAATCAAGTGCGGAAAGAGCAGTGACCTGGAGATCCTATGACCGAGGGATCCGGGGCCGAATTCAATATGTTTTTTTGTTCATAAGTGCTATCTGCCATTGGCTGACTCCCACAGCTATAGAATATCCAAATTCACCCGGTCTATACAGCGCGAGTGATATCATTGTTGTTTTGAGGCAACTACAACATGGCCCCAGCTGGATTACGACTACATCTTTCTCATTACAATTTATTTATTTATTTATTTATTTATTTATTTATTTATTTATTTATTTATTTATTTATTTATTTCAATATTGTGAAGGTAAACAAACTATGCGGACTGAGGTGATGAGTGTTTGAAGTGCGCAATGTACGTTGTCACGTGCACGAATTCATCGCTCCTTGACACTTCCATCTTGCTTTCTTTTTATCACGTGTAACGTATTTAAAACCGCTCAGAGGGGTTCGCTTGCTGCAAGAAATGTAACGAAAATGCGTTATAGCATTATCGCTTATATATTTGCAACTACACTATACCACGTATCTTACCTTAGTATCGTTGTGTAGAAGAAAGAAGCCATTACTCGACCATGCATGTGTCGTGTGCGCAGATACGTCATTGTCACGACACGCATGACGCAAACGGAGCTAAGTTTACCCTCACGCGCGGCGTTCGGAACGGCGTTGCTCGGTGGAATCCGAACAGGAATGGTCACAATTGAGAGAGCTCACTATGCCACAGTAGGTATACCTTTTAAACTCAAGGTGGCGTTGGTCAGAACTCGAAAGGCTTACAAATGTGCAGCCTTTCGCGAAATTCGCCCGCTTCTTCTGCCTTTCCTTTCACGCTTGCGTGGAGCTGCCTTTGACGAGGTTGCCTCGGGGAAAGAAGTAAAAAAAAACTGAGGCAGAGCGCCAGGTACAAGTGTGTATACGATTAGGAAAGAAGAAGAAAGGACCAGATCGGCCTCGACTTAGAAAACCGAATACAACTCGCTCGACGTCATAAGCAATACGCTGCCTTAGTGACGCTCGATATCGCTAAAGCATACGACACTGTGGAGCACACTATATTGATCAATCGGTTAACTTCCTGTGGTGTTCCTGGGTATATAGTAGCGTGGATTCGGTCATTCTTAGGAGAAAGAGAATTCTATTGCTACGAAAGCGGCGTTTCTTCTTCTAGACACAAACAAACGAGAGGCGTACCGCAAGGCTCAGTTCTTTCCCCGGTACTTTTTAATATTCTCATGAGCACACTACCTTGTCATCAAGAAATAACTACTTATGTTTATGCAGACGATATTGCGTTTTTTGCATCTGCAAACGACATCCACACGCTATACCAACGACTGCAAACTTACCTTTATGATCTGGAGAGGTGGTTAGATGCTAGTCACTTCACCCTCAATGCCAGCAAATGTGCTGTTCTCGTATTTCCGATACGTGACATAGTGCACATTTCATTGTCTTACCACCTTCAAGACATACCACAGGTGGAATCTGTTAAATACCTCGGAATTATTTATAACGCCTCTCTCAACTGGCGCTCACACATAGATCATTTGACTGGGAAAGGTACCCGTGCAATTGGCATATTGCGTAGGCTGAGCAGTCGTCGAATAGGATTGAGAAGAGATACACTCCTAATGATATATCGTATGTACGTTCGCCCTGTATTAGAATTTGGTTGCGTGCTCTTCTCTGGAGCTCCAGCCTACATGTCCCATCCTCTAATCCTCTTAGAAAGAGAAGCATTACGTTTGTGCTTAGGTCTCCCTAAATTTGTTGCAAATTCTATTCTTTATCTTGAATCCCGTGTTCCGCCACTTTCGTGCAGGTTCCGGCTTTTGACGGTGCAGACGTTCTTAAGGATTTACGAATCACCACTGCGTCATTCCCAAGTAATCTTTATTTCACAACCTGCGTTGTTTTTCGGTGTCATCTGGCCGCGACTACATAACCCGCAAATTATATTCGTGCAAAAATTACTTGACTCTTTGGGCGTGCGCATATGCGATGTTCTTCCTATTACCGACAGAGCTGTTGCCACGGATATTCAATTTGATGACATCTTTCCTAATAATGCAAAATTACTTCCACACCGTATTCTAGACGGTATATTACAAGATCACCTGAAAAACCTTCAAACAAACGTTGTAATTGCTACAGATGCTTCAAACTGTGAAGAAAAGTCAGGTGTAGGAATATTTTCCCCGATTCTCGATTGGACATTTTCTCTTCGGCTGCCAGATTTCATACCGATTTTTTTAGCCGAATTCATGGCCGTGGTGCTGGCATTACGCAAATTAGGACCATCAATTACGTCAGCCGTGATAGTCACTGATTCTTTATCATTGTGCTCATCCCTTACTGCTTCTAGTGATTCTCGCGTGATGCGGACATTTCAATCATTGGTACCTGATTACTTGAGAAGCGTGCGTTTGATTTGGGTGCCCGGCCATAAAGGACTAATCATTAATGAAATTGCAGACTCTCTAGCCAAGGCATCGATAAGTGGCCCGATTCTTCCTTGCTGCCCTCTGACTGCTTATGTAACTGCAGCTAGATTTCGCAGGAGTACCATTATACAGTCAATATCAGGCTCCGCAATTACTAACTCTGTGGATTACGGACATCTCCTGCACCCTTGGAACAGAAATTTTTGCCGAACACGGAAAATGGAAGTGTCCATCACGAAGCTGCGCTGCCGTATACCTGCATTGAACTTCTACCTCCACAGGTCTGGTCTGGTCCCCTCACCATTATGCTCATTCTGTGGCGAAGCGGAGACAATCGATCATTTTTTGTTGTCTTGTAGACGTTTTTCTATTATAAGAAAACGACTACTCGAAATGCCGCTTCGCTCTATTGGTCTGACTTTATCAGTGCCTGTGATCCTATCTTTTGGAGCCTCCATTGTTGGGTTCAGCCACAGAAACGTTTGCTTGGCGATCCAAAATTACATCATCGAAACTAATCGATTTCCATGTTAGATTGATCTTTCTCCCTCCTAACCATAGCTTTCTTTTATTTCTTATCTTTTATTAATTATTATTGTTATTATTATTATTATCTTATACCCGATTTTCATCTGATTATTTCCTTTTTTCTCCAAACACAAAACGCTTCCTTTTAAACTCACACGCCCAAATTGTTAACTCCCTTGTTATTATTATTATTTTAGGCACCTAATTAAACCGCCCGATTCTTGGCCAATCCCCCACTGTGGGTATGTGCCACTGCCACTCAGGACAACAACAACAACAACAACAGCAGCAACAACAACACGACTCGGAAGCGCGTGTTTCCGCAGCCACGCCTTTGCCCCTGCTTATCCGCATAATGCGCAGCCAATGAGCATCGCGTATTCATCGAAACAGTCGTTATTCCCTCGTATTTGTAAACGCAGCACGCGCCGGCGCCATGGCGTCAGTGCGATGCCTTCTGCGAAGGCTGTAGTACAACACATCGCACTTTTCTGTTCTCTCTCTTGTTTGTCTTCCTTGTGCCGCCCACATTTTTGGCAACAAGAAGGACCTCGAAAGTCCGCCGATGTGCTCAGCATACAAGTAACGTTCCATAGGACGTACAGGAAAGGCTTCGTTCCCCCAGCATCTTTTGCTCATCTATGGCCTACATATGGGCTCCACGCCTATAAAGTGCAAGCGATGTCGTAAATGCTCGGTTTGAATATGGACGACGCTGTTGGACAGCAAGCCCTTACTGTCTGAGCCGCGATATATGTGTACACATAACTGGATGAACGACGCAGTATAATACGCCTGAATGCAACACTATGGTTACGAGAGAACGCAGCGCATTAAGTTGGCCATCATGGTTGCACATTAACCTGCGCCTAATTTACGCGTGTGAGCATTCTGGCATTTCATCACTTTTTTGGTATGTGGCCATCTCGGGTGGAAGTCCGAACCCCGACCTCACACTCGGCAGTAGAGTACCCCAGCCACTGCATAACCGCAGCAGATTGCTGCCACATGCCTTGTCGTCTTCGAGACAATCCTTTGAGATACTGAAAAAAGACGCTGTCTGTGCAGAACATTCTATGATATACAACTGCACGACTATTAGTGCTCAAGCGTCTGCATATGCGGGTTGCACACATTTCACACGATATTTTACATTATTTATAAACGGTTGCCCTGGTAACTGCTCACGCAACGTTCTCGCTGTTGTCTGTTTTTCTTTTTTACAATAAATGCTCGGAATATGCCTCCCAGAGTAAATAAAATACCACTAATTTAATGCATCCGTAGCACTTGAGCATACCCCAGCCCCGACACAAGAAGACTTACTCCGATTTTTAAGTGCTAAGATGACGAATCAAAGCGCTTAGTTCAGTTGTATAGAAGGTGGCCACAGCATCACTTTTGAGAACGCAATTTCACAGAATCATTACAAACCAAGACTACTTAGAACAATGAAGTTCCAGCAGTTCCAGTCTGTTCTGTACAATCGTGCCCTCAAAAGCGACATTGTAGCCACCTTAGGGCACCAACTTCATTTTTGTTTGAGGTCTTGGAACCTAAAGATCGGGCCCATCAGCAGAAGTGAGTGTCAGTAAAATACCAATTTTCCCGCTTTCTTTTGACTTTCTTCTAAAAGAAAACCCGTTATGCGAGTTCGTTGAGGAGAGCGTGGCGCGTTTACTTTTTTTTTTTTTCTCACGCAGACCAGTATCTGCCTCCCCATACTAACGGGTCATATTATCCAGACAATTGTTGCCATGCGCCGATCAACGTTCTTTCTTTTTCTGCTTAATGCAAGGACACGGTATTATCTGTACATCTCACTTTGGCCCGCTGTCGAGCACAAACGAGGCAAGAGAGCTTTATAGCGGCGTTCTGCGAATTTGCATCTACAAATCGTACCATCGGCTTCAGCCTTTGTCCGCTGTCCGGCAGGAATAGGGACCGCTCCGTTCGGGTGATTATGGTGCTCCGTATACGTATACATACTTTGCCGGCGGGCGCCGACGTGTGACCTTCCGGCGACGTCAGCGAACGGTACTCGAAGGCCGGCGACGGTGAAGGACTGCCTTCCCCCATAGCGTTCGATACCAACTTCACACAAGGAAAAATCTAGACCTATTTTATGTGGATGTCCGGCCATTTCCAGAAGATTGTGCAACACTTCACAGTTTTAGTCGTTCTAATATTATTTGTATTATGGTAGTCTATTCGGGGTATACTTGACGTGATACATAGCTCAGGTCTGCCCAAGCACCATAAGGCTTGTACGGCAGTACCTCACACAGCACGATTTCAGAGATAAACTATCCTGTCGTTTAGAAGTGCTTCGACGGGGTTTAGTTGGTGTGGCACGTCATTATTGTGTAACTTGTATAGATTGCGCTACTTAGGTAACACATGCAAAGACACTTACATGTAAACACGAAACGGACGTGGCCCTTGCAACTGCACAGCTCAGGGTATGCGTCCGTTTTGTGTCTACGCGTTGGTGCCTCTTGGCGTGTCATCTAAGCGATGTTTACGCCATAAAGTCACGCCCAGTCCTACACCCTCTCGTCCTATCTGCCATCTCGGGCATCCCAGCATGGCTCGAGCACGTGACATATCGTCTGGTGTTGAAAGAGATTGTGCACATTCCTGGAGCAAAGGCATGTGGGCAAACTTCAAACAATCGATTGTCACGATCGATTCTCACAGACTAGAAAGCACATCGAGGTGAAAATAAGTAAAGTTGAAGGGCGTAGCTGATTCGTAGCTTAAATGTCTCGACAATCAGCACAACAAAATGAGCAGAGGGAAGAGAAGGGTGCACCGCGCTCTTTTCAATACTTTGTCGCCACCGATTGTTTTGCTACGCCCTTCAAGAAAGCTAAACCAAATAAGTACGTAGAATGATGACTAGCCTGTCGTAATACCCTGAAGACCTCCATTAAGAAAAGTGGCATTGAACCTCAGCAGAGCATGTATGCGTCGACCGGCGGCGAGCCATCTCAATCTTTCAAGCGACCTCCATGTTGACGTCAGCAGCTTTCAGTGGTCCCCGTGAAAACTTCAGCATCAGCTGAGGACTGCTTACGCGAACATTTTCAGGTATTTTGTGGTTATCTCCCACTTAACGGTGTATGCTTAGTACGAAAATATGGTGATGAACGTGGACGCGTTGGTGCATACTTGGAAAAAGCAAGCAACGGCGATTATGGAAGAGGACATACATCAACGTCAGGCCGCGCCGATCGCGAACGACCGCCATTCGTGGTGAAAACCGACCTATAATGCTAGAGAGAAGAGAGAGAGAAGAGAAGGGAACTTCTATAATGCTAGCATCGCCGAGTACAAAAGAGCCGATACTGCAGGCCTTGCGAGTATCTTAAGCGTTTCTCTCGCGAATCCGAACGTGCGTTTGTTGCCGGAGGAACAGCGTTCGACCGCTGCCAGGCGCTTCGCATGGCTTCCTGTCGTGGGAAGCGAGGAATGCCTGTCGAAAGCGGCATCGCGTAGCGGGGGTGTGCCCGGGCGCATGACTGCCTTTGCGTGGATGGTGGGGCAACGCTTGCCGCTGACTGCTTTTGTTTCTGCTGACAGAAACTGCGTTATCAAAGCGGCCGGGCGAGTTTTGTGGCCCAGACGCGGTCGCTCTCACTTTTCACTCTGGCGGAAAGCTCGAAGGCTTTGACCCTGTTTCGGCCGTCTTCGGTCGCTGCCCGTTTCCTACTCCCTCAACCGGTGTCTAGAAGTGACGCGAGAGCCACGATTAAAGGTGTTCCGGGGCTTACGTACGCTCGCCGGACATAAATGGGGCACGAGGCTGGATTGAACGAGCACTGGAAGCTGGCCACGCGATGTGGCAAAATGAGAGGGCTCACTGCATTTGCAGGGCGACAACTCCTTCAGCAGTCTAAGATGGTATACTACTTCTATAAATTGTTTGTAGACGTATGTTCCACTTTCTGTGGGTGCTGTAATGTTAGGGGACAGTTTTCTTGCTTAATACTTTCCGCATAACTCTCATTACCAGTGGCGTAGAGGTGTGATGTCCTTCCTAAAAATATTTATCTGTTTTTTTTTTTTGTTTTTTTTTTTTACGTTCCTCATTTCGTTATGATTGTCCAAAGATTCTACCTTTGTTTCTTGTTTTTGTTTTGGGCGGGGGGGCGGTACGTTCGAAGCGACAACGATCAAGCGCAGTAGAAATTTGCGATCGCCACACATTCTGGAGCAATGTTTTTTCGTGACGAGTCAATGAAATATCATTTAGTATTGATGCGAGAGCTTCTCACGGACGCAGCAGGGCCCCGTCGCCGTTCAGAGAAAACGTGCCGCGTCGAAGACTTGGTATGCTTTCAGTGGCCTGCCCGCTATTGCAGACGCAAGGCCGTACCTGTCACGAATAGCTCGACTTCTAGCCACTTAATGCAAGCATGGGCTTTCTACTTTCTTTTCTTTCCTCTTTGCTCATTTGCTTTCTTCAAATCTGGCTCGCTTAAGTATCAGCACTCACGCCACGGGAAAGAGTGTAGTTGATATTGCATAATCCAACTGCTTTAGTATTTAAAATTGGCTCATCCGGAAGCTACCTGCTTAGCGTTTCCTGGGCTAAATGGGCCGTATGACGCTTATTACCTGACACGGAAAGACATTTTGTTTTTTCTGCATCACTAATATATAGGCCGGGTTTCCAGCCAGACAAAAGCACTCATAGACATATAAATCCTTAACCAAATGAAAACTGCGATAAGATTTGGTATAGCGGACTACCTTAAGACGACCAGAAGGCAATACTGCTTTGACCAACCTCAGAACTCTGTCCCTCAACAAAAATGTAGTAGGGATATATGCGCACGCGCTTTCCCCGATCGGTTCTCATGCCTTCCTATTGGTCAATCTTCAAGAGGTCTAATGGTGCCCATTTGTCCACAAGCCCGTCCACTTTCCATTTCTAGACGCAAAAGCCCGTTTATGGCTACGTTCATTTCACAGCATAAGTAACGTATATTTGAAAGAGTAAACGCACTTGTCACCAATGCTCTTGGCTGGGGATTTACTCCACGCGCCAATCATGACCGAAGACCAGAAGCATCAAGTATATACTGTTCCATAAGGTAACATTAAAGTACATACTGGCCCAGCCATTGTTACGGTGTCATGACAAGAAATCTCGTAAAATGAAGTTCACCAAGCACATCAAAAAAAGAAGGCCTGGACAAACAACCTCCCAAGTTGAACTCACCCGAAATACTTGGAGGAAGTCCGGCCAACAAGAGCAGGTATCCCACAGGGCACATAAGACACTGCCACAGACGCCGAAGTTTATCACTCTCCATTGTCAGTTTCATTGTTGCTTCCCAAGACACCCGAAGAAACGAACGATCACGCACTCACACACGCGCACATAAAATCACGGAGAAGAAAATTAAAAAGAAAAAGAATCGAACACCACCAGTATCCTGGACCCCTGGCTGTGAACCTCAAGGTGGACGTCACGCTCTCCTCGCGCGAGTCACGTGATTCCTCGATGACGTCACACCCAGCCGCGGGTCGGGCCCGCTGAAAGCCGCGCTGCGCCGCTGCCGGATGCGGTCGTCATCGGAACCTCGAGCAGCTGTAAACGCACGAGCAATGCAGCGCGCAACCCAGTTCCCGCGGCAAGCGACAGCACGGCAAACCACCACGCGAGCGACTGAGCTGGCGCCTCGCGTTTCGGCGCGAACCGGGCCGCCGACGTCCGTTGGTCTCGAAAACAAAAAAGAAGAAAAAAGGAACAGGTTGGGGTGGCTCCCTGGCTGCAATCACGTGACTCTCCCTCTTTCCCTTGCGGCATCCCAGCCCCGTCCTCTTCCCCCAGCCTCCTCCTTTTCTTGTGGCCCGGCGGCGTGACGTTGCACGGAGGACGCACGCCGGTGACGTTTCGGCTCGTCCCTTTCTGCTCTCCGTCCTCCCCCTCCCACACCTCCCAGCCACCGCCGCCGTTCCGTCGTCGTCGTGCCATTCCACTGCTGGACCCGACCCGTTCGCTCTTGGTTTTTATTATTGAGACACACGGAATCCATCTCGTTCTTTGCAGAGCTACTTTCCTGGATGGCGCCCGCACCGGGTGTGCTTTACCTTGCTCCGCAGCTGGCGCGGGGCCAAGGGGTCAGCCCTCGTCTTGAAAGGAGTTCGTTTCGAAAAAGGAACACTGAGTCGGCGCCTGATGGCACCGGTTTCTTCCGCCAACCTCTGTCTGGAGGGGAGCATAGAACGGCAACGTCAAGAACCGCTAACCTTTTTCTTCTTTTTTTTTTGGCGCTTTCGTGAGAGGCCGCGAAATGGCTTATTAAATATTTCCTCGCCTTAGACGGGGAAAACGTTCGCGCGAAGTGCTCCGCATGTCTGTGCACCTTTATATCCGGGAAGCTCTTCGCTAAGTGCCTCGCTTTTGGCATCGTTACTCTGCGACCGTCGGCCGTGTGTGCTTAGCCATGCGAGTTTCATGTGCGTGTTGTGGTGAGAAACGCACCTCCTGTTCAAGCTTAGAAGTAGATGCAACAACCGAGGTCGAGCCTCAGAAAGTGAATGATTGATGTTATATTAATCTATATGTACCCACTCACAAAAATATGTGAGTGGTTTTGGTGACCTGCTTTGATAATTTTCCTCTGCAATTAATTGTGGGATCAATCAACATGTAACTTCATTTATAATAACCTTACTAACCGTGGTCATCAATTCCTGCACTGTTTCTTTTATTTTTCTCGTTTATTTGTTACCCTCCCCATTTCAGAAGACAATTTTTTACTCGTGGAAGCCGGCCAAATTATTTGGGGGAGCAGCCGTCACCTTCTCAGACAGGAAAGGCACTAAGCCCAACTTCTGTAAAGTGGTCCTGTCCCCTCAAAGCTCCCAGTATGGTAAGGAGAGGAGCAAATCTTCGTCCATGGCTTCTTGCGCATCTGCCTGATTTACATTTCATGAACTAATCGGGGTTATTCTCTTCTCTGAAGCGGCGACCACATGAGTCGTCTCTCTTTTTACGCATTCTAAGGCCGGAAATGGGCACGTCCATTTTAGAATACGCGTCGAGGGCGTTGTAACATGCAGTCGCATTTCTGTACCGTGTGGCAAAAAACACGGAGCTTTAACTACGAATACACAGAATTGTTTAAGCGCATGCAGTGACAGAGGCGACCAGCAAGGTGCACACGCGCACGTGCTTCCTTCCACCAAGGATTTAGCAGAGACAGGTACATATTTACGCGCATGCATATCACACTGATGTGGAAGCAAAGATGTTATGCACGCACTATAGTACATAAAGAATGCATGAAAAGTGGAAAGTTTTGCAAGTTGCAATCCTAAGTACGTCTTAAGGCCGAACTTCCACGCTTATCAAGTCTACCTATGGTCTTCTTATGTATTTATATAATGAATAGACTTAAGAAGCTAGAAATCGCATAGCTGGGCATCTACTGCACTGACATTAATAAGGTGTTTTGCATTTAAAATAAATACCTTAGAATCTACCGATTTCAGTAAACGGAATTTCTTTATCATCATCACTTCGCTTTTAGAGAAATCGCCAACTTCTAAAAAACTGACGAAACGCGGAAGCATTAAACTTAAGAAAGAAAGAAACAAAGAAAGCTCTTTGTACTTGCAACGTCGCTCCTACGTCCTTTCAGGCTTGGCCCAACGTGTTGTGTCGTAAGATTTGCCATTTTTATTTTCCGTAGACGTGTGGACACCAGGCAAATAGGAAGAGAAGAAACTGTCCTGAAAACGACAACAAGCCGGCATAGTTGGGGAGGAGGAAAGGAATGAGAAAGGGAAGAAAACCGCCTCAAACAGACAGAGGAGAAGCATTACAAAGTCGTGAGTCCAGTCCCGTGGCTGAAAAGAATTCTATAACAGCTTTGACGGCCTCGTATTGACTTCCAAGTCATCGAAGAAATCGCATTTTGCGTTTGGATTTCTCTATACTACTTTGTGCAGTTTCTCTGCTTTCATTATGAATACGCATTGCTACTGTTTAAAAATATGTAGTTCATAAAGCGACTCTGTCAAAATATTAACAAGCCGCTTCGAAATTCACAGGAATGCGAACGCTACACTAATAAATGCAATCAAGCTTATGCCATTATGCGAGACAGACGGCCGTACGAAACTGTGTGTCAATATGCAAAACGCGTAGACACTCTAATCGGCGCCCTGTTTACATGAGCACGCGCCCCGGTTTAGCAAATCTATCGAATACATTACCTCAAGTGGGTTTCCCTACGCTTAGCCTAAAAGCAGGCAAAGGACCGCGCGGCATATAAAATCATTCGTTCGATTTGTTTTACACGGCACTGCTCCGCTTTTTATCTGACGATGAACGACGCTGTTCGCTCTTATCTTATGTTCAACGACGGCCGGCCATAAGGACGCTGTGTTCGCCCGAACTGCCCACTCAAGAGCGTGGACTCCTCAACGAAGAAAAGCAAGGAAAAGAAAACGGCCATTGTGACTGCGATTCACAACAGGCGAAAGATAGAATCTTTCGAAGTGCATTCTTCGGGAAAAACTGCAGAGCAGCTGCTTGAAGACGTCCCGCTTTCTCCGCCCGCCTATTTTTACGCGATTGTGTTGCGTTCCCCTCTGGCTGCTCGGCCAGCCTCCTTCGGAGGAACGATGTAGAAGAGTGCATTACGTACAAGGTCGATTCAAATAGGTCGCGAAGCTTCGGGCGAAAAGCGGTTCAGTGCAAGCTGTCACCGACATCAGCAAGGGTGGTTATGGGAGCAGCGATTGAAGCGCGACTATGTTTGGAGGGAACAAACACAGGGAAAGAAATACGCCTTTTTTAATTCAGACGACACACAGTTAGATTCACTCAACGAAAATAAAATTCCTAGTCAATTTTATATATTCGTAATGAGTTAAGAAAATACGTTTAATTTTATTATTATTAATAAATGCATTTCTTTTCAGCGCCCATCGCTACAGGGGGCGTTGACGCCACTATCACTCGCAGTGCAATGCACGTCTTCAAATGGGCAGAAAGGCGCACTCGTATCACCTGTTTAAATACGCCCCCCTCACAATTTGTGCTTTCTTGCATGTCGAAGTTTGTCTGAATTTGGTGACGCGGGTAGTTTCATTACTTCTTAATCTGTTCAGTCAAAAGTAGTGAGTTACGACCGCAAGATAATTGTGTAGTTATTTTCGTGCGACTGCGCTGGCCGACGGGCTTGGCATCCGACAATAGGATCAGCACTCTACACCTAAAGCTTTCGTCGGCCTCCAAAGAAAGTATGTTCTGTGCAGGGATGCGATTTCGACAACCGTACGGCTGGCCTTTTCCTGCATCGCTTTCCACGCTGAAAGCTCGAAACGCCCATCAAGTCGAATGGCGGGGCATTTGAATATATAGCTCCAAAGGAAGAACAACAAAACAAATTTCGCGCCTTCGAAAACAAAATGACGTCACTTCTGCTTTTAACGGACATGGCGTCACGTTATTTTTTCTTCCACCGGAAGTGTTCCCACCACCTACAGATGGCGCTAAGCCCCATGAACCGGCGATGGACTGTCATGTTTTGAACGTATGGGCTCCTATGGAAGCTTCGCTACCAGGTATATTTACCTTGTTACGTATTTCGCCTCGACGGAACATGACAGGATGAACGTTTCAGACGGGAAGACTGCAGTGTGGATTTATTTATTTATTTATTTATTTATTTATTTATTTATTTATTTATTTATTTCTTCGCATCACGTTACAGGCCCATTGAAGGGCATTGAGTAAGGGGGCAACAGTAATTACATGACAAAAATACCGAAGTGCAACATCGTTATACAATATTACCACGCAACGAATTCAGTTTATCACGGAATGTTTCACGATTGGAGATGGATGCAATGCGATCTGGGAGACTGTTCCAATGTTCAATAGCTGTTGGCAGTGGTGATGAGTTAAATGCCTGCGTTTCACCATGAATGCGCATGAAACTAATTGCAATTGTGAATGCAACGAGATGTGCGCACAGGAGAATGAGACGGCAAACAGTGAATGTTATTACTATAAATGTACCTGTGAAACAGACATAAAAAAGCAATGACGCGGCGATCTTCTAATGACTGAAATGCAAGGTCTTGTTTTATTCTAGAGAGCACAAGGGGGTAGCCTATATTCAAGTTGACATTAAGACGAAGAAACTGAGTTGGGCAGTACACGTAATGCATATCACGCATAGACGGTGGTCTAGTACATTCGCAAAACGGGCATCATGGGAAGGGAAGCGCAGCCGAAGACGGCAGCGAACAAGGTGGTGCGATGAAACGAGGAAATGTTTAGGCATAAGAGTGTGTCTGCTGAAACGAGACATTGGTGATTCCAGATTACTCGTATAGGCGTCTTGGTCCTGCAGTGTACATAAAAAATGATGACGATGACCAATGGATTCCCGATTTCCGAAACAAACCCATGCGATTTTCCACCAATCGAGCTCCTGTGGCGAGGAATAACCCCGTCCGCTTTCTTCAATATTCGTGATTGTGCAGTAAATCTAGCCCTGGGAGGGTTTTCCAGCGGCGCTGACGTCCATGGTGGCAAATGTGGAACGTTCTGTTTACCTCCAGCACCGTGTGTAGTACGCGAACTGAATAACAGGTAACTGTCGAATCCAACGACACATGGTATTTTGCCAGGAGCCACCAAACAGCCATGAACGTAACGCACATACGCTGACTCTCTTTTCATATACACCACTGACTCCTCTTTTAGCCAACGCTGACTCCATTTTCATTCCTTTTTGCATACGTTCGCAATCCCTGCCTCTCGCGCATCAAACAAGCCCGAGAAAATTGTCCTGCAAAAGCAGCGAAATCCAAGTGCACCGTTGTACGCGGCAAAGTCCGCCGGCCCACGGGCAGAATTCGGGAACAAAAACAGCGCTGTCTGCACTCTCTCTTCCCCCTCCACTAAAGGAGACTACCTGAAAGCGCACGAACTCGGAGACGGGCAGTTTTATTGCGCGGACATTCATCTCCATTACGCGGACACGGGTGCAAAGCCCCAGGCGCAGCTCTGCTCTCGCGCCAGCGCAATCTAAAAGGAATAAAGGAAGAACCGTAAACCGACTGCGCTCGGATTGTTCCTCTGCCGCTGGTTTGGCGGCGCTGGCCACTTCCGCAAGACAGTATACCCGGGTCCAGGTTCCCCTTTTCCCGAGAGACTTCGCCGGGACACGCACTCAATCATTACTATACGTACACGGTAAAGCTCCACGCCTACTCATCTTCATTGGTGTGCAGCCGTCAAACACAATGAAGGCTCGCTGTGTGCGGCGCCAGAGTGTCACGTGTCTCGCGTCCACGTTTGTTTTCGGATACACCGTCGTAGCTGCCTTTGTGTTCAGAGCGCGTGATATAGAATTGCGTATTAAGCGGCATCTACCTTCCACGAAACTGTGAACGGACTCTGCATCGAAGCTGTGTCGGATGCGAGTGTGCTGGACGTTGCCAGCCGAACTAAACGTCAGCAGAAATGAAAGCAGCCGGTTGCGCACGTGTTGTTGTAGGCAGATATGAGTGAACATACTCGCGCTTAATCGATCATGTATATATATATATACATATATATAAATATATATATAAATATATATATATACATATATATACATATATATATATATATATATATATATATATATATATATATATATATATATATATATATATATATATTATGGGGTTTACCGCGTGCCAATTATGAGGCACACCGTAGTGGAGGACTCCGGAAATTTAGACCACCTGGGGTTCTTTAACGTGCACCTAAATCTAAGTACAGAGGTGTTTCCGCATTTCGGCCCCATCGAAATGCGGCCGCCGTGGCCGCGATTTGATCCCGCGACCTCATGCTCAGACAAAATCAATTCTTGAATCTACTGCATCAAACCTTGTTTTAATGGGAACTACACAGATCCTTTCATTAAAAAGTTTCTTTAATTACGCTAAAAGAAAGTTTTTTTTATTTTAAGGGAATTAGGTAAAATGAAAATTTCTTCCTGAACACTGCGATTGAAATGAGTTTTGTTAGTTTCTTTACTATTCGTAATTGTCATTTGTGTGCACCTTCGCCACGCACGTAACTGTAGGCAGATACGTCTCACATGCAAATTGTCCTGCAGTTCACATAAAGTACGCTCATGATGATGATGATGATAATAATAATAATAATAATAATAATAATAATAATAATAATAATAATAGCAATAATGAGATCTCACAAGCGCCAGCCAATTAGTCTTTATTAAAATGATACATCTGCTCACTGGGCCACTCACGCCATTCAGAGTGGCTATATACATTGGTAGGGTTAATGTTTGAATGTGTCGCATAGTAACAGGTCAACCAAAGAGACACGAATATCGAAAACAGCAAAATTAGGACCTAATGGCTCGGAACTACTAGATATGGTGGATATTTATACTGTTAAGAACGGCGCAGCTGAGGTGCAAGTTTTGCCAGCCAGTTGCGACAGTGGCGGCAACTTTTCTTTGAACGCCACCGTTACGCTCTAGCCTCGTCGCCACTGTGACGGAATGCGTTCGGCGGACCAACTATTGTTACTGAGCCGCCACCGCCGCCCTGGTCTGCCGCGAGCGGGGGATTGCTCGCGGGAACGTAGTCCGAGGATCCTTCCCACGCGCCGTCCAAGACGCAAGACGATGGGCACCCGGCCGTGCTGCGGGGGTCAGCTCAGGGAATAAAAAGCGCCTTCCCTGACCCAAGCCCCGAGTTGTACGAAGTCCGTCTGACGTCGGCTCCGAACCGTGAACCTGTGCGGAAGTGTGTGTGTGTAAGCCGTCCCGCAGAGAGGCGGCTTGTTTACGATGACTGGTCGGCCGTTTCCGTCAAATGGGTATCGGGGGAGGAACGTGTGTTTATAAACCGCTATTGTGCGGCTGCTCAGCGCTCTTTCTCAAGCAGTCATGTTATACCCCTGTCAAGCGGGCAAGTTAAGTGCACTTACGGGGAGTGCACTTTGGGACCTTGAGTGACATTTTAGGCTATGCAGTGCAAAACGGGAAAACATAGCGCACTTGCACTAAAGAACAATGGCGCCAGACTAAAAGCATGTTTTCTGAAGATGTAGATTTTAAAAAATCTAAAAAGTGATTGCGTTAGTCATACTATAAATAAAAAAACAATCGTAATCTGTATTTACTCAACAAAAAATGAACGTACATTTATCATAAGAGTGCTGCAAGTCAAGACCGGCCAAGACGAGTGCCCAGCCAATCCAGAACAAGATGCTGGCGTGTGACGAGGCGGCATTTGATTATGCTAGAACAGGTTATCTGCGAGTTATGCTCTGATTATTTTGTTAAAAGCTGTTAAAGAGCTAGAATTAACTTCTGTGTCCCTTTTTTCTGCATTACATTTTGTACCGTTGAAACCACTGGCTCCGTACTCGACCAGAAAAGTGCGTTCCGTGAACGCACTCCGACCGGAGTGCACTCTTCTGCGAGTACACTCCGCTTGCAACGTTTAGATTTGGGAAAGTGCACTTAAAACCGAGTGCACTCTCCGTAAGTGCACTTAACTTGCCCGCTTGAGAGGGGCATTATACTGATGTACTTTTCTCTCGCAGTCATGCTAGACTGATGAACTGCATGTAGATACCCATATTCCTCGTTCTCGATGAGAAGCAGACCCTCCCTTCAACAACGTCCTCAGCGTGGATAAGTTGGACGATGGCATGGGCCAGCTACTTTCTAATTCATGCCCGACTCCAATCTTGACAACTGATTACGAGCGATGAGATTGAGCCCCCGATCCTAACAATACTTAAACGATTTATCACAACCGCATAAGAGCATTTTCCTTTTCCGTACTTCCTGAAAACTACAGTCCGAGGGCGAGTAAAAGTTACTCTCGTCAGGAAGTGAACTATGTGAAATGACGGTAGAAAGCCATTAACAGAATGTTAGTGAAAATACAGAAAATGAGAGAAAACGGAAAGTTATATAAATAAATTATACCCTTTTTCCCATACATTTTCTGCCGCTTTATTTCACACTATGTTTTTTTCAACGACACGTGTGGGATTGATGACGTGCAAATTTCGATCGGTTCGAGTTGTCGCATCTTGTCTTCACAGATCCCGTGAAACAAATTTCGTCTCTCATTCAACAGCGCTTGTTTAGTGTAACCCACGCAATTCTTTATTAATAGTCATGTTATTCGCAGGAACAAGCTTATACGCTAGAAGTAGTTTAGCTAGTTTACGAAGACGACAAACACGTTCCATAAACATTCTCTCTTCCCATCGCAATGTCCTCAGTATACACAAGGCAATGCCTTCGTTCTTCTTTACCCTACAGCTTACCCTAACCGAGTCTATGTAGTACTATAGAGTACGATGGAAGTGAAGAGTTAACGTAACCACCTCCTTGTAAATGAGGTCACTAAACGTATGCGTGATAGGCGTGATTACTTAACGTTCCAGCTACAGTGCTTCAGGCACGAAACCGGCCAGGCAAGAACATAATCTAGGCTCGCGTGCAATAACCTAGTTTGTACCTTATACTAAAAAAAAGAAAGGAAAATGCCATGTCCGCTTTTCTGTCCATATAGAAAACCTTTCTGGAAACATGATAAAAACATGTGGATATACGGTTTCCAATTACCTGAGACGAGATAGCGTACATGGCGAGGTTAAAAACTGATACTTCTATTTTTGTTTATTAGCAAGAACCTATAGCCAAAGGCTTGGAAAAGAAAGAAATGTGGCGGGCAGGGTGATACTTTAGTTATACGCACAATTTTGCCTTAAAGTCTTGATATGTTTATGTCACCTCGATGTAACTTTGGTAACGTGATGGTTCTGCAACAAAGGCCTGTACTCGAAGATTGTTTTACAAACACAAGAAAATGCGGCAGTAGTTCCATTATTCGGTTCATGCGTAAAAAGAAGGGAAGCTTGTTTGCTTGCACGTTTCTGCTGCCGACGCTATTTCCAATATTTAATTCGCTGACATCACTTTTCGCTACATTCAAATTAAGTTTTCTTCCGCGCAGTTTGCACTGGGGAAAGCTTTTCCTCGTGGGCCTGCGCGACCTCGGTTGATGTCGGGTTTTATGCAGTCAGGCTGCACCGTCAGAGCAAAGTGGGAGGCTATCACCAAACGTCGATGAAGATTGATGCTCTCGGGAATGTGACCTACATCACTGTATCTCTCAAACACCTATCACCACGTAGTTGCCTCCCCCCTTTCCCCCTCCTTTCCCTTCGGAGACCCCGTTGTTTTGCTTTTTGATTTCATGTCAATCTTGCTGCGAGCCCTTTGACAAGTATTATATCAGCACAAATTTAAACGCGAACCATTCCACAACTACTATAATGCGTTGTCCGCTACCAGGTTCACATACATTTGTAACAGTGGCTTAATTCCTAAACATAGAAATGTCCTAAACATAGAAATGAGACTACTCCATGCTTGAAACTAGTTACAGACGATTACGAGTCACACACCCAAGTAATTACACCGAACAAGCGTCCTTACTTGCAGTTATTTCCTGTTCGCGTTTAAATTTATGCTGATGGTATACAGCATATCACTACAAACGTCTGTTTTGACTGCTACAATGAAACAAAATGAAATCAAGCTTCTCTATATCAACGGCTATAGAAGGATCAAATAAAGTCGGCCTACTCCGTGGTTCAATAATAACTCTTACAGAGTAACATGCAACAACCAGCCGCAATTGATGTATATAAAGCGTAAAGTAGTGAAAATTACGTGATCGAAATTGTTTCGCAACTATTAAAGCCATGTGCAAAAAAAGTTCAGAAGACTTTCTGATAGACAAAAGTAAGCAGTTTTCACAGCTCGACTAGGACCGCGGCGGAGGCCTTGTGGCTTCGGCGTTCTATTGCTGAGGCCGAGGCGGCGGATTCCGCTCCCAGCCACCGTGGCCACATTTATAGCGTAATGTAACTGAAGAACTCACTTAGATTCGTACGCACGTTCAGCAACTGCAGCCGGTCAAAGTAAATCCGGAGTAACCACTGCGTCGTATCTCACACCTATAGATTGTTCATTTGGGAAGCTAAAGGGCTTCTAAACCACTGAGCTTGAAAATGTTATATAGTAGCAGCTGCTAATTAAGTTTATCCGATCCAACAGTAGCAGATAGCCTAATATAGCCTAATGATGCTGTAATAGCCAAGTTGCAAGTTTTTGATCGACGGCAACGCGGCCACCGTGGCTTCTCCTTCGCTACGCTCCTTCCAGGAGCTCTCTCCTCCTCGCTGCATGCTTCTCCAGAATACGCATGGACACTACATCAGCCCAGAATGTCACCTTGGCACTCTCGTTCCCAGAAGACCTGGTGATCGATATAGTTTTTACCCTAGCTGGTGATGTCACGCGTGTGACCCTGCTGGCGTCACGGCGTGTGGAGAAGAGACTGGAAAAAAAAACCCGGAAAAGAGAGCGGATTGTTTTTTTTTTTTGCGAAAGCGATTATATGGGCACTTCAGCAGCATTTTTTGCCGTCATTGTCGTTGTCGCAGTGATGTTCTGTATAAAGTCCAAGGGCGATAACACCGTGGCCGCGCGCCGGAAGCTGTATGAGCGAGTGAAAGCGTGCGAGGGGGAGCCCACGATCATGGCTCAATCCCACGTGCGCAGAGGAGGAATGCGGGGAGGAAACGCGCCGTCTTTCGTCGCGTGCAAGGAATCTGAGTAGCGGAAGGAGGGCGGGGGGGGGGGGGGGGCTTTGAACTTCGGCAGCAACTGCATTGGCGCGGCAGCGCGTGGTCGCATGGGCTTTATCTTAAAAGCGACCTGCTTTGGAGGCAGACTCTAGGTGTTCCGACGGCTACTATAGCTTTGCGTGTGCTGTGTTCACGTCGCTCAGTTCGCGTTGAAGCGATAGACAGCGCGAAGGTCGCTCGCTGCGGCTGCCGCGCTTCATCAAGTCAGCGTTCTGACAGTGAGTTTCCGCACGCGGTCATCGAGTTTGACGTGTGCATGTTTGTATGTGGGCGCTGACACCATGCTTGTTAATTTACTTAGTAAGTGAGTGTTTACAAGATTGTGCAGCCTATAAATATACTATCCATACTTATTATAACTGTCTACTAATTTGCTATCGTATTTGATGCTTCGCCCTTTGGGCAAAACTGCGACTTTTTTTTAAGTTGTGGCTTCCCTTCGGCACATAGCGCTGCCATATTTGACCAAGATGTTTGTAATTGCGTTCTGTACGCGATGCGCATGTTCATTTAAATTTCATTTAAAGCACTGCAAGTGGTTTAAGGGTCTTCTTAATTCGATTAATTAGCCAATCAATCAATCAATCGTCAGAACAAAAGGTAACATTTAACTTTCTTATGAGCATCACTTCCAGAGGAAGCCTATATGATTCAAAGTTTACGCCAAAATTTTGCTTGGTCATTCACAGTATATGACAGCGAGGTTTGGTAGATTGAAATCCCCATTATAGGCCGGGAGGTTCAACTAAGTGGCAGCTCAAAACGCTGTAAGTGTATTAACGCTCAACTGCGGAAGTTCTACGCCATATCACAGATCAGCATCACCGTGAAAAATAATTTTACTACATACAAAGGCGGCACTTCTGATACAGCACAGTGCAGCACAGTACACATTTTATTTAAGCTTTTGCGCAATAAAACTTTAGTTGCGAGTCAGCATTTGTGGTGTCTGCTCTTTTGCCTTGCCTGCGTGTCTCACGCTGTGCACATTACCATGAAGGGGCGCGTTCTTTCCAAACTTTCCGTCGTGAAACATTCCCTTCGCACTAGCCACAATAATAGACGCTCACATACTGTAATTTTCAGCATGCTATCCGCATCCACTAGCCCATAGTAACTATAAACCAAGTGCGCATAAAAACCGGCGGTACGTGAAACAACGTACTGTTGTCTTAAAGTCTGTTTCCTTTGCACGGCACTTTACTGTGAAACGGGATACGTTAGGCTCACTGCGCATGCGCGTCCTGCACTTAGGACAACCATAGTGACTACCGCCAGCAGTGCTGGGCAGTATCGAAGACGCATGTATTTTAGATATTATCTGAGATACTCTTTGGGTATCTAGTATCTGTATCATGATACGTATGGCAAGACGTGTATCAGTACCCGTATTTCCGATACATGAAAGAATGTATCGTGTATCTTAAGATACAAGATACTGCTATCGCAACATCACCATGCGAAACTTTTAACGTCGGCTGAACTCCGCTTCTCAAGCTGATGCTGATGCCGCTAGGCAAACTGAATAAATCTAAAGGCGACGACATTCTCTGATCTTTCCGCCAGAGCAATCCAGCGAGGCCGGGCGATGAGGTCTGCGGGTCGCGATTGGTGGAGCAGAGTCACGTGGTGGCGCTCGCGCCATCTCGACAAAAACAAGCCCGCGCACGTCTGCGAGAAGCCGACCTTCTGTCTTCTTGATTTTTAGTTTTTAGTTGCGCCGGCGCCATGACACTTCGTAGCCACTGCACTGTGCGCCGCACACGATGCGTCGCAAAAAATGTCGCTACCAGCGTTGTTGCTACCGTGCACCGCCCGGTGATGCGGTATTGCGTAAATAGTAATACGATTTCGGACAAGGTATAACTCCACAACGGTATTTGCGTCATCTCACAGAGGCTTCTTACTGACGTTCTTGTAATTAGATGGCAACCCGATAGCTGGTCGGCAAGCAGAGCAGCAACTCCCATCAACTATATACAAAAGCGGCAAGCAAGAACCGCTTACAGTGCAGCGTATAAGAAGGTTTCATGTTAAGCAGCTAAAGCAACCCCAATAAATTGTTCCGGAATGAAAATATTGCGCTTTCAGCAAGAAATACAAAAATGTGAGGCACTAACAGATATATCATTCACATGAAATAAGGTTGGTCGGAGTTAAGAAATTTTCAAGCAAACATTTTTGTGCAGATGCGTTTGCTGCTACATCACATAGATCTAAAATAAGAAATTTGTGAATGTATCGAAGCATCTTAAGATACAAATGTGAGGTATCGTATGAGATACAATAATTGCGGTAGTATCCTGTATCTGTATCTCAAACACTTGTTGTACCTGTATTTTGTATCGTATCGTGATGCAATTACAATGTATCCCTGCCCAGCCCTGACCACCAGTTACCGTCAATGCCATACCAACACGACAGTACCCAGTCCACCCGCTTCGATCCGAATTCGCGCTGGTTACTTCGTCTTTGTGTTGTTAAAAATGCGAAACAAATGTCACAGTAAGCTAGTGCTTAGTCTACTATTACGCCCAGGACAACGTAATAGCTATGTTTTTCCGAAATGAAGATAAGTTGTTTGTTTCGGCAATGCTAGGCCTGACAATGTTACACGGCCCCAAGCCCGGAATGTGTTTTGATTTATACTTTGCAGGTTGCGCCACAGCACTGGCGTTCATACAAAAATGGCAGTGCCTTGCAACTGGAGTTCTATGCTGGCAGCCTGAGGGGAAAAAAAAAGACATTCAGGAGTAGATATATTCGCAACAAGGTGATACATGTGTCTGCTAGTAGCGAAAATCCGGTGACGACTCAACAGGTTGCAATGGAATGCCAAGATGTTCGCCCAGCAAGGAGCGTAGGTAACGCTCACCTTCCACAATCGTTGGAATACAAAGCGGATGGAAGCATTAACTGGTCAGCAGCAGGGGTAAGCGAAATACGTTTAGAGTATTTGTAGAAAAAAGAAGCAAGAGAAGAGGTTCATAAAGCTGAAATTGTAACAGTACTGGGTAACTGTACATTATAGATATAGAAGTTTTAATGGAGAGAAAAGGCTAAAGAGATAGAGGCAACATGCTACACTGATAAGCATGTATAGCATACCTGTTCAGCTCAAGCAGGTTAGGTGAATATATGTCACCGCATCGTTTCAAAAGGTCTGCCAATAAAGCATCCTCATCATCATCATTCGTGATGCAGTAGCAATAACAGACGCTCTAAAGCTTTTCTTCTCTGCATCATAACTTCACATTAGGCTATATCCGGGATACGCGATTACGGTAGGTGCTAAGACGTTGAGCTGTCGGCTTGTCTACCCTGGCACCCCGGTGAAGTGACGCATGCGCGGTGGGCCTAACTTACCACGGAGACGTATCACGTACCCCACAAATCTAAAGCATTATATTGCGATGGCTGCAATAGTTATCAGCATACCTCCGTGCCTTCGTTATAGAGGTCACGTGCTGACTTTTAACCAACAGCTTTTTTTCTGTTTAGCAATGAGTGTTGTGCTTGCATATCGAGTCAAAGACCTTCGTCAAGCGTTGGGCATGCAACTGACCAGTATAACTCACCAGCAGTCTTGAAAGCAAAAGTGCTGCATCGTCCGCACATCTGTATAGTACGCACAGCGTATAAACTTCACACTTCACCATGTATAGCCTGCAGGTTGTAGTTCGTTAAACAAGGTGTTCATTAGAATGTTGAGTGGCTAGTTTCACAACAGACAACCTGCGTCTACCACACATTAAGGTTTCCTCCAACAGTATATTATACATCAAATGATAAGTACAATACAGAAGACAATGCAACCTAAATCTCAACTCCGCGCGGTCCACACGTATGCACTCCCCTCTATTCACAATACGCACCTTCAAACTCATTAAAATGTCTAAAAATTAGTTTGAGTATGCAATTTTATTGCTGCATATATAGTGAAGTTTAGAGGAAGTTCGAGTAGGGCAACTTCGTCGCAATGTATTCTCGTTATTAGCTTGCGTAATAGAAGAGCCTAAATTGTTTTCGTCGTGCTACTGTTGGCCGTCGAGCCATTGAAGAGAGCAAGGCGTGAAACTGACATGGAATTACTTACCTGCGATAAATCAAAAGCGAAAGACAATCATAAGCACCCTGCCATGACTGTGGCTACAGTGGCGTACCGCGGGAACGTACGTCAAAACCCTTAATGGCGCAAAATAGGACACGAAAGAGAAGGACAGGACAAGCGCTAAGACAAGGCGTACACATGGCGCTTGTGCTGTCCTTCACTCCCCTGTCCTATTTCGAACTATTCTTAAGCTTTAATTATTACCAAACTAGCCTAGGAGCACGTATTAGTTACTTGAGAGAATTCGAACGTATGTCATCCTGGCTTTCATCTGATACAGCGGCCGTCACTGCGGATGCAAGCCCCTTTCCTGTCCCATAAGACGATGGCGAAAAGTCAGATTGTCTAGCTTTAGAACTCGAAGTACAACAGCGCCTCGCCAAATAGACTTCAGTAAGTGAAAGTGCTGATTACAGAGTACTGACGATGTGCCCTCCTTGACGGAAGTTTAACCCCTTATGTCAAGGTGGACACGTTTTTGTACATGACTTGCTCTTGTTAGCTGTTTCCAACAGTTTGCAAGAAAAAACCCATACATATTGAGTTTCGGGTAAAGTGAGACCCCCTGCGTATTCAAAATGGCTTCATTATATTTAATCGCGCTCAGTAGTGGTGCTGCTGAAAGTACTATCATGCATTACCGCATATTCCACGTGGCGCGTTTGTCAATATTGACGAAATAATATAAATTATTGTTTTCCTCGTGACGCTTGCATGTGTTCCGAGTCGGTGATTCAATTTTAATAATTTATTCGACAACTTTGTCTCTACCATAAATCAGTGTCTGTTTACTTTGTAATAACTAGCACTCACAAGAAAATGCACAAAGCTTCAGCCAACCACCTTGGCTTTCTTTCGAGACGTGGTTGCTCAGTGGCTATGGTGTTGGGCTGCTGAGCACGAGGTCGCGGGATCGAATCCCGGCCACGGCGGCCGCATTTCGATGGGGGCGAAATGCGAAAACACCCGTGTACTTAGATTTAGGTGCACGTTAAAGAACCCTTGGTGGTCAAAATTTCCGGAGTCCTCCACTACGGCGTGCCTCATAATCAGAAAGTGGTTTTGGCACGTAAAACCCCAAATATTATTATTATTCTTTCGAGAGGCTCAGCAGCACCTTCGAATAGAATTATGTAGCTCTGACACATCTGGCTACAGTACATCGTAATTCCTGAATGGAGGAGTTACAGCCAACTATTGGAAGGTTGGTTATAGCTTTTAAAAGGTGAAATAAGAGAAAAAGATTAGTGGCTCATCCATCCTTTTAGCGACGACTGACAAGTTTAATGCTATTAGAAACGCTCTGATGCTTAGCGCGTGCTTGTTGATGATGTGTTTTATATAATAATATTATGAAAAGTGGCACATAGCCAATGGCCCAAGTTGGCATCAACGGGGTTTGTTGAAGAGGGGCGCATGCCGAGTGTCATATATCCTGTGACTCAAGTTGGTGTTAAAAAGGTGTGTACTAACAAACGAACAAACAAGCAAAGGCACGCACACACAAGTACATCGTCCGTGTTGGGGTCGATCGACAACTGCGTAATGTACACCTTCACTTTGTCGTCGCTACTGGTGCCACTAGGCCTGTGTCTGATGTGAGGCACTGCTGGAGAGTGGATGGATGGATGGAATAACTTTAATGAAAGGTCCTGCGAGCTACGCGGTGCAAGGTCCCATAGAGCGGGCTACTCCCACGTTGGGACCGGGAGTTGTAACTCCCTGGCCGCATCGCGGGCTCGCTGGACAGCCCAGAGCTGCTCCGCCTGGTCCGTGCTGCGTAATGCTTCTTGTAGCCTAGCGGAGTCTTGATCCTTGTTCCTAACTAACCTAACATAACTAACTAACCTAACTAGAACGCACTGCGTGCAGATGTGGCCGAACCAAAGTGGTATGCCTCAGAGATGCAGTCTGACATTTTGTGGGTCAAAAAACTTATTGCAGTGGTTACGCTGCTTGGTTCTGTCTTAAGCACAGAAATAATGCTGCGCGAAGGAACAACCACGAGCTAAAGACAAGCGGACGTAGGCGGCTAGCGCACGTGAGGTGTATCTAAGTGTGTTTCTTTCGTGGTTGTGACTTGACGCTGCATCAATTAAGAGTACGCGTTACTTCGGGACAAACTCCGGTTTCCATACTCAAGTACGCGCAAAACGCAGAAATCTTTTCGTTAGACAACTGTTAAACCTGTTTGAATAACATTTTCCGCACTTAAGAGAATACGACTGAATTCTACATATCGACTGTAGCAAGGAAGCTCCAATTTTTTAATGAAAGTTACGAAAAATCGGTAGGTTCCAGATAGACCTTAAAACCACAAAATTTACAAATCTATAACTTTGTACCAATAACAAATATCATTCCCCCCTCTAGTGTGTTGCCTTCGGGTCTTTGAGGTGAAATAAATGAATTAAATGAAATAGGAATCAAGCCTGTTAGCTTCACGGCGTAATCGAGGTGACCTCGGTAGTTTAGCGTGTAGTGGAGTAAGACTGCACCGACACGTTACAAGCAGTGCCACGAACGTAAGACAAAAACCACAAGGCTTAAACAGGGCTAAGAATAATGACAAGCAACTGACTACTCGAAATGACAAGTTGACTACTCGAAACGTCGTCCAGCCTGTCCGAGAGGCCTCAATGTCCAGTCAGCTCGATTACAAAAGAGTGACCTTCATCGCTCTTACACCGGATCAAGTGTGTCGATTGCATTATGACTAGCGCTCTACGTCTAGCACGAGAAATTCTAGCGTATACGTTTATATTTCACAGCGCTTTTCACACCTTCCTTGTCCCGTTACGGGAAGCCATGCTGTGCGGTCCTCTTTCAAGGCCAGGGTAGCAACTGGCAGTTCTGCGAGACAGAAAGGCGTACAACGTAGAGTTTAATTCGATTGTGTCGCGGAAAAACGGTGCTACGCTCAGAAGCTGATCAAGAAAAGAGTGGACAGGGGTGAATTTCTCAAAATGGTCGCTATTCACGCAGAAAAAGAAGAAAAGAAAGCTCTTACGCTACACAAGCAGATGTCAACCAACTCTTGAGAGATTAGGTATATGGAGAGCACGGTATGATGCGCATTGCTTTTAATCTGTTTTTAGTTATTTATCATTGTGTCTTTCTTACCTTTTGTTATTTCTCTATTTTCTCTTCATCTCGTTTTTTCTGGTAATATCTACGTTTTATTCACTAGTTATTTCATCTTGTCATTTGGTGATGTTTGTTAACGTTATCTTGGTCTTTTTTCTACATTCGTAGGGGAAAAAAAAGTGCGCAGTGGATTAGAAGGCACAGGCGTGTGAACTAGCCGGCTAGGTCACCTGACCTCTCCCCACTCATTTAATTCTTTGAGGTTATGGGAAAGATCGTGTTTACATCATCGAGACGACGACATCAGATGAGCTCAAGGCAAGGATAACGATTGTGTGCCGTAGAATTCCAGCGTCGGTCATCAAGAAAGCCACTGAATAAGCGATAAAGCGGACTCAATACCGCGTAACTGCAGAGCGAGCTTTATTCGAAAACATACTCTAGGCGGCAGCTGTTCAACGGCGCTTACTAATGCACATATAATAAGGGCCCACTGAAATCTCTTCTGGGCAGACGCCGCGATTGCCAATTCAGCAAATTTGGAAGTGGTGCATTTGCTTTCTCGAACGCATCGATTTTCCCTTTTCTCTACACGTGGGTCGCTTCCCGGTCTGTTTAATCTGCTTTTATTTTTGCCACGAACCTACTTTTGCGGCACGTGAACACTTTCATGAAAAAGAAGACCGTCAGCTTAATTTGGCTTTGGTCCGAAGCATGTTTCTGGCTCCAAATACAGCTGCGTGCGCAGTCTTTCGATGCAGTTCGAGCAGAGCCGGGATTTTGAAACATTCTATGCCTATTCCATTGCTTTTCGCGTTTCGTCCGTGATCAGAACGGCACCTCGGCAGCGCTAACAAGGGGTTTTTGTCATTAATGTGATCAGTCGACCTTGAGAGACGGATAATAAGCGTGACGTAGAAATGAGAGAAAGGAATAGCTGCGAAGCCACGAAACCTGCTGTTGGTGCACCTTCCGTACCATTATCAAGGTTATGCGCTCTCTCTTCGGGTTCGCGACAGGCAAAGCAGTTGCTTTTAATTAGCTTACTTGAGAGCGCTGCTTTATGATGCGGGTGGGAGCGCAGTCACGTGGTATTTTTTTATATATCGTGCGGTTTCTTTACCGTTCGGAAAAAATCAGTACACCATTAGTACGTCGCTGAAAATAGCAGTTAGATGTCATTTTGGGGTGCCTACAAATGCCTCATTGACACTTTGATAAATGGCACAGTACTTCTATAGTTAGATAATTCATTACAATTAAATAATTAAATATCAGTAACGAAAAGATTACTGGTGGCTACTCCACTATACTATAAGCAATATGCACTAGGTTTTCTTGGAGTAACGCAACCGGTCTTCTTTTTTTTTTAAGTCTTGGTGCATGATAGTTGGGACACCCTGTATATAGGCCGGCCCCAGCTAGAAAGTAAATGTGTTGCGTCCTTCATCCTAGACTTAATCAAATATCACTACAGTTGGCATAATACCTCTCATTTCACTCACTCACTCACTCACTCACTCACTCACTCACTCACTCACTCACTCACTCACTCACTCTCTCTGTCTCTCCCTCTCTCCCTCTCCCTCTCTTTTTGTATGTATACATCATGGAACACGTGGCGAAGAAGAAACAAAGCGACGCGAAAAGAAACTCGGACGAAAATAAAACTAAAAGCTCGAAGCGAGACGAAAGTGGCAGCAGGAAAATGGGAGGTATGGCTGACCGACGTGTCTTTTGTCTCTATTTTGACATTCCCCCCCTCCCCCTCCCCCCTACATCTCCACAGCTGCTTCCTTCTGCGGCGTGTTCTCCACGAGAGTGCGATGCTCTAGGCACCGGCCTCTGGGTTTTTCATTTTCTTTTTCCAGGACCGGTGTTATTTTTATTCTCTCGGGCGCTTCCGGATGCCACTCCAGCTTCCGTATAGAGGAGCTAGCAGCTGTTACGCACGCTTTAGTAAAGCAACAACTCGAAAAAAAGGCAAGAACGAAAGAAAAGAAGAACGCAGATCTTAGTCGTGTTTTCTCTCGCCTCGGTAATGACTCTACCGTTGCGTAACAGCCTACTTCAAAGCACATAAAGGCAAGCCCCTACCATCATTACGTCTATTAGCTCACTACAGAGTGTGTGCGCGCTTCATTCGATTCACTTTCTTTGTTTTCTCTTCCTCTCTCTTCCGTTTACTTTTGAGAAATACCGTTGTGGCTGCTCAGTTTTCGTGCGTGATAGACGAGGGAAACGGAGCACGCCGCACTTACATGCTGTTTCTTTCTGTTTTTTGCTTTTTTGGTCATTGTTTATTTTTTGGCGGGAGGGTAGGCTACGAGCGGGGCGCATTGATCCAAACGTAATAAACACGTTCCGGCAATGCGATTTGCATCGGCTTTTCCAATTTACTGCCTCAGCGACGGCGCTCTAATAGATTTCAGCGCCTCACGAACTGGGTGGAGAAAAACGATGAACGACTTCCACAGGCTCCTTGCGAAATACCGCTGAAGTCACGCCCGTCTGCCCAATTTCCGAAGTGATGCAGCTTGTTCTTCAGCTTATATTCAGTTTTCAGAGCTCTATCTGGTGGGAAACCTGCCCAAAGCAAAGTTTACGACATAATGGTGAGCATGTTTTATAGAACGACTCGATACGTTAAGGACACGACCCGCAAAGGATCATGCAGGGAATGGTGAGAACACATAAAGGGCGTTGCCAGTGACGATTCACTGGAGGGCAATGCAAAATATCTACAGGCACTTGCGAATATCGGTGGCAACGCAGCGACAAATAAGTTTTGCACTGAAAAATCGGGAATTATGACCTTTAATGAAGAGACGAGTAATTACGTGGTGTCGATTCAACAGCAAGTAATAAGCATAGTCAAGCAATATAAACACTTCGACGTATACATAAACGAAGGAAAGACTTAGTCAAGCACGCACCACGAAAATCTGAACATAAAGCGCAAGGGGAACGCAGCAATAATAAATCACAGCACTTTAGGACCACAATAAGCATGAGGTGGTGTTTGGAATTGGTGTTTGTTTGCTTCACTGATGTACATCCAGCTCCGGTTTCGCGCCCTATTGGTTATAGCCGCTCATAGCACTTCCGGAAGACGAGCGATGAGTTCTAGATTTCCAGAACCGAACGATCGAGCGAAAAGAAGTAGCGATCTGTCGGCGCGACGGCCCGTTTCGTCGCTCAAAGCCGTCGCTCGTCCCCGTCATGGACGAAATCGCTCTCATGGGGTTCGGGCTTAAAACTACAAATGATGCAGTGCGGCGTGACATAGGCTAGGCCTCTTTTGAAGTCAGAGAAGCGCACAACATAATTGGTTTTGAAGAAAAAGTTAAAAGTGGACGAAAATAAATAGGCAGCTAAAATGCACAACTATCTGTATTCGAAACGCGTAGACACAGAATCGAGGAAGAGGTCAAGAAAGTTGGCAGCTAAGCGCAGGGTAATTTAAAGTGTAAACAGACAACGAGGGGTCATCAAAAAGAAAGTGAGAAAGGAAAGAGACATCAAATTGGATGGAGAGAATGGAAACAAAAAAGACCATAAAATTCACATGAATCGCAAGAGAGAAATCAGAAGCGAAAATCTGTACGATAACACAAAGGGAAGTGCTTTGTTATTGGATGCTCGAGCCAGTCGACTAATGACAAAAATACTCACACAAAGATGAGGCATGTGTTTGCTGCAGCGAAAACCCGGAGACCACTCAAAACATCCTAATTCATCCTAATTCAAGAATGCAAACCAGCAAGCACATGTGATTGTTCTTGCTCTTAATTGAAGGATAAATAAGGCAACTTCTACAGTACGTGGCATCAGCGAAGCTTTGTCTTTCTTCCTTTTTTCTTTTTTTTTAACAAAGCGCGAAGGGAGCGTCCTGCAAAGAGATTGCAGTTTGATCTTGATGAAGAAGAGTGCGCGCGACGACAAAAGCTTTTCATAATGGAAAGCACTGGGGAAGCACCATCCGACATTCCCGAAGGACGGAAGCAGAGAGCTCTCGGGAATTCGGCGCACCAACGAATTTCAGGCTGCAGTCCTTTTTTTTTGTGAAGCTATGTAGAAGAAACGAGACGCCTTTCTTTTAGAAGAGAGCGATGCGAGTGCAAAGTACCGTTTCCTCGAAAGCCCTCAGGCTGGAAGCACAACGTGTGCGAGATCTGTTGTGCAGACAAGGCATCTCTCGGCGTGCACCAGACTTTCTGATGTTACTCGACTTTTCAACGGAATGATAGCGGTCGACGTGGAAAAAGCCGATCAACGTGGACTCACCTAGAACTTTCGAGCCACACGGAGCCACTACAATGGATTATCCTACACAAAAATAATTAAAGGAAACTCTGGCGCTACCGTCTAGAGAAGCTGCAAGTATTGCAGTTCAGGCAGCACGGGATTATCGGCTTTATTCAAGGCTGCCCGAATGGCTCCACTATTTCTCTATTGCCCATTTGGATTACTGTAGCTAAGCCGCACTGCACGTCGTTCCCGTATCCAGGAGATACAAGTATAAAAGAAAAAAGCACCATCAACGATGATTGTCAATGTAAGCGAATAGTCGAACGCTTCTAGAAAGTTACTCGCGTTAATAAAGGAATGATGCGCTTGGAGGCAGATATTTCTTGCAGTGAAGGTATTTAGGTAGCGTTTGCCATTTCATTACGTGATTGCGTAGAAAGCAGAGACGTTAACCAGCGCAGTTGTAGTGGTGGTCTAGGTGGCCATACATGTAAATTTATTCGTCATGTGCGCTGTCCCCAGTGGTGCGAGTGCCGGCGTGGGCCACAGCTCTCTCTCACAGCGGCTACATGGAGAGAGTGCGGCGAAAGGAGGGCCGCCCTTCCACAGCGCTGCACCACAACATATAAACCTGTGAAGGCCCCGAAGTTCTCACGTTACAGCTACGCTCGGTAGACGATGAATGCGTTTAGTTGCAAAACGGAAGGTGTATGTATGCACGTATAGCGAAGCTCCCATAGAAACCCATACGTCCTGCAATGGCAGCTAGATGGATGGAGGCTTTGAGCGTTCCCTTTGGAACGGGGCCGTGGGTTGCGCCACGAAGCTCTTATTACTATATTGCCTAATATCCTAGCTGTGTTAGAAAAAGAAAAGGAAACCCACGAATAATTCCCATCGCTACACTTTCTGAACCCCTATTGGTAACTTGTTTTTGTACGCATCCGCTGTTTTTCGTTTTGCTACTTCTATTCCACCAATCTTCCAATCCCATTTTCCTTATCTCTATGGTGGGCACGTTTCCTTTTCCTCTGCTCTCGCTGAACCTAAGGGCTTCAAGGAGGTCAGAGATGCCTAAATCGACCGCTGGGCAAATATTTTCGCATTCTAATAAAACATGCTCCATCGTTTTCCTACCTTTACCGCAGCAAGCACATGCTTTTTCTTCCTTCTTATATCTCGCGTTAAAGTGCGTGTTCTAAGGCATCCTAATCTCGCTTCGAAAAGTAATGAGCTTCCCTTTGAGTTATCACAAATCGTTTCTTTCCTCATTTCGTTTTTTTCCTCTTAAGTAGTTACTCATAGCAGCTTTCTTTTCCATTGCCGCCGTCCACGAGATTATCTCAGCCTCTCTGACTTTCCTCCTGACGTTCTTTGTTGCCATGTTGCTCCCCATACTTGTCGCATACTTTCTCGTAAGCTTCCTAGTTCTTTTCCACAACTGTGAATCAATGTTCTTCCTACACGAATATCTGAACACTCTCCTAGCCCGTTTACTTTCTTCCATATTCCTCAGTCGTTCTTCATAACCGATTTTACTCTGAGATTCCCTCATTTTAAAACTTGTCCAGCCCATATCACCCTACACAGCTTCATTTCTAGTCTTCCCGTGAGCGCCGAATGCGAGGCATCCCACTGACCTTTGGTTGCCATCGAATCCTGATTGTATCCCTGACTTCAAGCAAACAACCCCATTTCCAAATGTAAGTGCTGAAACCATTACACCTATCCACATACTTCGGAGCACCTCGTGCCTATTGTATCGACATAGCACTCTGTTTTTCATTATGGCCGAATTTTTCTTCCCCTTTACTGCTAATGTTTTTTCCTGTGTCTCCATATGTTTATTGCCTTCGTTTATGCATATACCAAGGTACTTACTTTCTTTCACGCGAGGTATTTCCTGGCCCTGCACTAACACTGTCTGTTCACTGTTTTCCCTGAATATCATTACACCTGATTTTTAACGCTAAATTTCAGACCGAAATTCTCGCCTTCCTAGCCACAGATATTAGCCAGACGCTGAATACCACTTTGCTTGTTAGCTAACAACACATTGTCGTCCACATAAAACAAACCTGGCAGCTACTGCTCTACTACTGTACCCGCCTGTTTGTACGAGAGATTAAACCCGATATTACTTCCCTCTAGCGCCCTTTCCATCCTCACCATGTACATCATAAACAGCAGTTGGGATAAAGCGCACCCCTTCCTCATTCCCTTGTTAATATCAATTTTCTCCATGATCCTCATCCCTTCCCATTCAACGCAAATGGTATTTTCTAGGTAAATCTCTCTCAAAAGTTGTATACAACCATCGCCTAAGTGTTCCCCTTCCAGAGTATCCCACAAAATGTTGTGGTCTTCGTTGTCATACGCTCCTGTAATGTCTAAGAATGCCACATGTAACGGTTTCCTTTCTACTTTGGATATTTCAATACACTGACTAAGGACAAATAAGTTATCCAGACGCCTACTGATTCTGAAGCCATACTGAAGTTCTCCCAAAATCTCATTATTCTCTGCCCATGCTTGCAGCTTTAATTTAATTGCCTGCATTGCTAACCTGTGCATGCAACCGTCAACGGTCTATATGAATGAATTCTATCTTTCTACGCCTTTTCTTAATAAATTAAATTAATTCTACTCCTTCATCAACAGTCTGGTATTCGTCTATTTTATAAGGTTCGTTCAATATATGCTTTCAGAAGAGCTTCCTTGCTTTTTGGTCCTAGTTTATTAATCAGCCTAACGAGAACCTGCCTAGCCCTGCGGCTGTGCGCTTCGGAATTTTCTCTTCCGCTTTCTTCCAGTTGAAATTTTTCAGCACCAGCTCCTTTTCCATCTGGTTCTCTTTCATGCTCTTTTTTTTCCCTCAAATACAACCTCGTCATTGCCTTGGAAAGATTCGGCTGCTATTTTTCGAATGTAATTTAATGGCGCGTCCTCTGGCAGTTTGTTCCCATCTTCGTCTAGGATATGTTGTATTGTTGTTGAATTCCTGCCTAATATTTTTATGCGGTTCCAAAATATTCTAGGTGCGGCGTCCTTTTTCTCACGTATTTCTGACAACCAACGTTTACTTTCATCTTTTATCTTTGCTTGCACAAGAATTTGAATTATAGATCGGTTTCTCCAAGTACATTTCACATTTTCTGGCTCCTTCATCCTGGGGCAACAACGCTTCTTTTTTTTTGCCTGCTTTCTGTGCAACGCCTCCAACTATGTGAGAAAAAGAAAAAATGAAAGGAAACCGACGGAGAATTCCCATAACCAAATTTTCTGACATCCTATTGTGAACTTTGTTTTTGTACGTCTCCGTTTTTTGGACGTTTCCCTACAGTTATTCTACTAATCTTCCAATCGCCTCCTGCTAATCTCTATTGCAAACATGTTCCATTTCCCCCTGCTCTCGCTGAACCTAAGGGCTTCAAGGAGGCCAGAGATGCCTGAATTGACCGCTGGCCATATATTTTCACATTCTAAGGAAACGTGCTCCATCTTTGCCCTAGCTTTACTGCAGCAAGCACATGCTTCTTCTTCCTTCTTATATCTTGCTTTATAAGTGCGTGTTCTAAGGCATTTCGACGCGCCTTAGCTAAAGCAATGTCACGAGATGCCGCCGACAGCTTCGCTATTTCTTCCCAATAAACAATGACACCAAGGACAGCACAGGAGTAATCACTTCTAGTTCTCAGTTGAATTAAAGAAATTATAGATAAATGAAAATTATAGTGGACGAAAAAAAAAGCAACCGGCCGCAGGTGGGATACCAACCCACGTCTTCACACTACTTGTGCGATGCTCATAACAATCGAGCTACCGCGGCGCCGTTTTACAATCCATTTTCTGTGGTACTCAACCACTTTCCTGTCCTTCGTACTGTGAACTTGCGCCATGCAGGCGAAGGTTCGGTTGCTTTCGGTTGTCCCTAGCAACATCGAATAATATTAAAACTAAATATGACACGTGATAAAAGACGGAACAGAACTTCATTTAAAGCTTCCTGCCTAAACAGTAGGCGTTGCGGTGAAATGTGTGATGCCACAGAAGTCGGATTCCGCTCATGGTAATTGTTCCTTTCATTGTTGGAAAACTATTAAAATGTATTTTTTTTTTCGCTACATCTGGTCTGAAAGAATGTTCCTTTTTCGAACTAGAACGTGGCATGCTCACCCCACCTTGTGCGTATGCACTGGCAAACGAGGTAAACATTCTAATGTTTGCCTCTTTTTTGGCAATAATTTTTTCTGTTTCCGGAAGGAGGGAAGCGCGCATTGTTTTAGGCATCCTTGATTTGCATTTTTTTTTACTTCTATGCCCATTTTAGATACCGTTCGCTGAATGCATTATTATAGAGTTTTAGTACACTTTGTGTACAAAGTACCGCTCTCCCTGAAGTCATAAATGCAGGCAAGGATAACAAGAATTGCAGTGTTATGCATTTACCACTATACATCATGTTAGAATCATTTATATCTTGCAAGACTCCTTTCGGTGAGAGAAAATCAACCAGACATTTTTTTTCATAATTTCACTTACAGTGCCTTTCCAGCCAGCAGTTGAGAAGGACACGGTATATATATTTTTTTAAATAAAATTTCCATGCACCTTAGCTAAAACAATGCCACGAGTTGCCGGCGACAGCTTCGCTATTTCTTCTCGACTCTCTGGTATCAAGTTAACAGGGCAAAGCTTACTTTGTTTTACGTGGGTCAAAAAATATATGATATAGCACAGGTCTTGGTGAGCGTCCGACTGAGGTGGCACGCGCAGTCTGTTTTGTTCTTAGTTTTATCGACCTTTCTTTTTCTTTCGCCCTTAAATTTAACACAGCGCCAGGAAACGAATAACTAATGGGATTCAGACGTACTTACCTCAATTAGGTTCTTAATCTGGGACAGCTTGACGCCAGAGTAGGACAGAGCGCATGCCATGGCTTTGAGCGCCGGCGGCGAAAGGTTCCTCCGAGCCCTCCCAAGATCTGCGAAAATCTGCGTTTTGCGCAAAATAAAAGAAAAAAATAGAAATATGCAGATTCAACGCACATGTTGGAATCTAGGCGAGGCGAAGCTCTTTAATTAATATGTTCCATCTTTCTGGTCCAATGACCCATGTGGGAATCGTACTGCTTTGCAACAAATATACGACATGGTGAAAAACAACCACCATAACTGATCCTAAGGTTCTGGGCGTCGGGTACTTTAATTGTAGACCTTGTCAATATTGTGCAGCATATAAACGTGATTTGCCATATTATTTTGCAGATGTCTATCCGCCGCATGAAGGTAAGGTTAGGCATCTGTGCAGTATCTGAGGAGCTTGCTACCTAATACGTATGACTTATCACTTACCTTGGGTTGCACAAAAAAAATGGTCTCCAAATATATTGTGGCCATTATTGACAGCGTTATGATTGCGAAGTCAGTCAAAAGAACCCCATACGCTGCCTCGAATGTCTCGATTTGTTGGCATTTCTTGAAAAAAGCTCTCGATATGTTGCCAAAAATTGCAGTTAGGTTTTTCTTTCTATTTTGCCAGTATTATCTCGTTCAGATGGCCAAAATATAGGTTTCTCACTCCAGTGATAAAATTCAGACAAAAAGTAAATTAACTAAATACTATACAACTTAATGTAATGCGTGCATTTATTGTATATACCTCATTATATCACGGCTAAGCCCCGCAACTAAACAGCATACGTATCTGGCGCTTCTCCCTGCCTCCATTGTCCGTTTGCCTGATATCTCGGTAACCAACAAAAATTCAGATCTGGGTTCCTCTTACTCGCCCCCCCCCCTCCTCCCCACCATCCCCTCAACACGCAAACCTTGCGTTTTGTTAACTTCGTCTAAACATCGCCGTTACCCCTGTCTGTTCCAGCTTGCAAAGCAGTTTTCCCTTTCTCCGGTGTTTGCTTTTAATTTTGACTGATTTCTCAAACAAAAACAGTCCTTTCTTGGTCGCCGATACTACAAGAATCCCGAGGCACTTCTCTGGGAAATGGGTGGAAAATAGGAAAAGGAGACGCGATAAAAAACGGCAACGCATTATTCGCGCCCAAGGAGCCAAAGTAACGATTCTTATGGCGGACATATTGTGAAAGTTTCGTTGAAACCGCCTCAAGCATTTTTGTTTTTATTTGCAGACGTACGTGCACATCATAGAAACGACCCTGGCAATCTGAAGCGGGTTTGAGCTTTAGATATCAATGGTATTATCGTTGTCACATACAGGGTGTTGTTTACGAAACCGAGTTATACCACTAACCACAGCGGAAAAGAAAAAGAGTAGTTTGAATCGAAAACGAAACGCAAGTAGTGCAGGGAGGGGGGGGGGGGATATTTCTGGCGAGAACACCTCAAAGGGGCCACGTGGGCTTCTTCCGGCAACTTGCGGCGAGTGCTTTTTTCTTCTTTCTTTATTCTTTTTTTTTGCCCACAATGACAACTTACTTTTATGATGTTGCTATAACGAGGACAAAGGTGTCAAGTCGGACTGCAAATAAAAGAAAAGAGGGCAATATTTATTTTCTTTATTTCTTTCTCTTTTTATCTTCTCCTCTGTGAATAACGGCGCTGGCCCTGCCACTGGGGATGCAGTCGAACCGAATCCGGAAGGTATCCTTGCCGTATAAAGTTTTTTGTCCCTGTTTCATACAGGAAGGGCAAAGATATTAAGTTCACTTTTCGGCTTTACGTTTTCGTTGCTTCTTTTTAACATCCTAACTTATTCAGAATTCGGGAGTATTCTATTAACTTTTTATTTTGTATATGATTCGGGGTGAGGGGAAGGGTGTACAGGAAATTTCAAGGCACTACTACTACAAAAAAATGCAAAATACGGGAAGTAGATATTCAGTACACAAATAACAACAATAAACGGCAAGTAACGCACAATATCATTAGTGTTTAAGTAAAACAACGCTACACTAAACGCAAGAAACAATTCGTTCTCGTTCCCTTCATTTAGTTATCCTGTCCAAGCCCGTCGAAAAAACAGGTATGAAAGTTAAGAAACATAATCATTATAAGTATAAATTAATGAGCCCCTAATCTGTACATATATTCAGGGTGCCCCAGCTATTATGCACCAAGATTTAAAAGTATGTAAATGCTACATAGCTGGACAGAACCATGATAATGTTGTTTGCCGTCGCTTGTGGTTACTCAGATGACTTTCTTCTGCATTCCGCCTCATGACATTAGTCTTAATTAATTATTCAACTTCTCGAATATTATAATTAGGTAACAGGTGTCAAGGAGAAAATTGCAGGGCAACGTGGAAAACTCCCGATACACCTATCTGTTGCTCAACATGTGCAACATAGAAGTGTTTTTCTGAGGGTGAAAGAATCCCGCGAATACACAATGCGCCACAAGCGGCCAGTCGCGCACCAGTGTTGCGTGCATTTGAGGCCTTCCTTCCGATTCTTTCCGTGCTTCATTCCGATTTCCTTTATGAAATCCCTTTAAGTGCGGAGCGTAACAACTTTATCTGTTACATATTGTAAAACATATTATAAAACTAATTTGAATAAATTTAACATAATTACTTATTCACGAAATAGTAAATTAATTTATTAATTAATTTTAATACAGCAAATTTTATCGAACTTACTTTATTTCCATTACTAGCCGAATTTTATTGCCTAGTCTTGATTTTTTAAGGTTACTCAATATTTGGTCGACGCTTTTCTCATTTTTTTCTTTCAACTTTCGGCAAGGCATGTACCATTCCTACTCGATAATTTAATTTTTCATATTTGTGCCTCTTACGCTTATCCGGACACCTTATAATAGAACTCAGTTTCTTTATTTATCTCATCCACTTTTATATAGCGATTATTATTATTATTATTATTATTATTATTATTATTATTATTATTATTATTATTATTATTATTATTATTATTATTATTATTATTATTATTATTATTATTATTATTATTATTATTATTATTATTATTATTATTATTGCTCGTTTTTCAACTCTTTAAGAATCATCTTATTTTACGTCCGGCTCTGCTGCGAACAAGTAAGTCTGCCGTGTACAGTGCTCACGGAATGAAACGCGACAGGCAGAATTTAGTAGAACCCTGCATATATGCAAAGTACTCGAGAATACCATGTCATGTCGCTAGGACTTTAATCACCAAAGGTGACGCGCACTGCGGTCTAAGCGCCCAAATTACGTCGATGTGACACGAACTGCTGCCGGTGGCAAGGAAAGTATGCGTATTAGTTAGCCCTATAAATTGACGCATTTCATTCTGTGAGAGCTGTACGTAGGAAACGCCTGCTTACAGGTGATGATTCTCTACGGTGTTGTATTCACCCCTTCTCCTTGAGTGCCGCGGAGGCATTGTTGGCTGCGCACAGTCCGCCATTAACTGCCAACAACTAGTTAATGCTCAGGCGCAGCAGGCAAAGCCATTTCGAAGGACGCTTTTTCGCACACAGTTTGGCGCCATGGGCGATCATGTAGTGACCTACAGGGTACATGCCGAAACTCGCTGCGTACAGGCCCGCAGCGCCTTGTGCGTTTGAGGCTCTATGAAATTGTATTGCAGTCTGTCGTAATTCGCTCTATTATTATGTGTTCTACTACATTGAACTGTCCTGCGCTGTATAGTGTTCTGCTAAGTTTTCGAGTGTTTTGTTGTTTGTATTTCTATCGCGTTGTGGTAAATAAAAAAACCTGCAATCGCATAGTGTCTTTTTTACTTGCCCTACCGCAACATGTAACATGCAACCGGCAGTACAACATGGCTTATATATCTTTTTTTTAGAAACCATTATCATCATCATAAGCAGCAGCAGTCTGTTTTATATCCACTGCAGGACGAAGGCCTCTCCCTGCGGTCTCCAATTACCCCTGTCCTGCGCCAGCCGATTCCAGCTAGCGCCCGCGAATTTCCTAATTTCATCGCTCCACGTTGTCTTCTACCACCCTCGACTGCGTTTCTCTTCTCTTGGTACCCATTCTGCGACCCTAATGGTCCAACGGTTACCTACCCTGCGCCTTACATGACCTGCCCAGCTCCATTTTTTTCTCTTCGTGCAAATTAGGATATCGGCGATACCCTCCGTTTCCTCTCTGATCCAAACCGCTCTCTTTCTGTCTCTTAAGGTTATACCTAACATTAGTCGTTCCGTCACTCTTTGCGCGGTCCTTATCTTGTTCTCAAGCTTCTCTGTCAGTTTCCAAGTCTCTGCCCCATATGTCAGCACTGGTAAAATGCACTGATTGTACACCTTCCTTTTAAATGATCATGGTAAGATTCCAGTTAGGAGCTGGAAATGTCTGCCGTATGCGATCCAACCCATTTTTATTTTTCTGCAAATGTTCTTCTCATGATCAGGGTTCCCTGCGATTAATTGACCAAGGTAAACTTACTCCTTCACAGAGTCTAGAGGCTGACTGGGATCCTGAACTCTTGTTTCTTTGCCCGGCTATTCATCATTATCTTTGTCCTCTGCATATTAATCTTCAACCCCACTCCTACACTCTCTCTGTTAAGGTCCTCAATAATTTGTTGTAATTCGTCTGCAGTGTTGCTGAATAGAACAGTATCATCGGCCAACCGAAGGTTGCTGAGATACTTGCCGTCGATCCTTACTGTTAAGCCTTCCCAGTTTAATAGCTTGAATACTTCTTCCAAGCACGCAGTGAATAGCGTTGGAGAGACTGTGTCTTCCTGTCTGACCCCTTTCTTCATAGGTATATCTTTCTACTTGTGTAGAATTAAGTAAGCTGTGGAATCTTTGTAGATATTTTCCAAGGTATTTACGTAAGGGGTCTGTACTCCTTGATTACGTAATGCCTCTATGACTGCTGGTATCTCTACTGAAACAAATGCCTTTTCGTAATGATTCTCATCCAGTCGAACGGTTTTTTTTTTCTGACAACAGGAGACACGCATTGGCCTGCACGCGTGCCAGCTCAACTTATAAACTATATGTGCTTGTTTTATAGAGTGGTAAACACATACAGATGAATTTTCCACTGAATGAACTAACACTTTTGGCCCTTATACACGTCACTCAAATGGTGTAATTAATTAGTTAGTTAATTAATTATTCCTAGCCACAGAGCAGAAAAATACTTTGAAAGGCTCTATCCACGAACGCACGACTGCGGTTTATGTTTGCATGCGTGACGTCATTCGTCTTTAAAGCCTGTAGTTCAGCAATACCTACGCGGGTCCACCGATGTCACAAGATCAACAGAAAATTATTGTGCCATAGGAAGCAGTTCCCAACGTTCTCCTTTTTTTTTTCGTGCGTCCTGTTTTCAGCCGCGATGCCATTTTGTCTACTGTTTCCATACTATCGTGTACTTCAATCTGACGAGCACGGCAACAGGCGGCAGGCAGTGCGGTCAGAGAACACGCAACGTTATACACGTTGCCACCGCACAACGAAGCAACGTTAGCTAATATACGGCGTATATCTGGACGGAGCTATATACGCTGGCTACGCTACCCCATAAACTGCATGAGGAAACAACGTCTTCGTCTTTTATTGTTATTATTTTCTTCCTTCGCGCCTCTTGCTTTTCGGACAGAGGAAATCGGGCATCGTGCCAGAAGAAACGCGACGCCTCCCCCCGTGTCAGCGCGATGGAATGCCGCATATCTGGGTCTCATGCCGTGCTCGGTTGATCCCGCGCGGGAAAACGCAGTCCAGTGGGTTTCGCGCTGATTCTCATCTGGTCGAACAGTTTTTTTTTCTTCGCGACAGCTGGAGACACGCATTGGCCCGCACCACCCGTGGCCCGCACGCTTGCCAGCTCAACTTTCTTTTTTTTTCCTCTTGCGGGCGATAGTTATACGCGGCGTTCCGTTCGACGCGCTTCGACGAGCCCGCGGCTCGATCGATCGGGAAAATCGACGCCAGCCAAGAGCGACGCCGCCCAACATCTTGACACCGAGTCAATGCGGTGGCTTTGTGGCTATGGCGTTTCGCTCTTGAGCAAAGGTACCGGGTTCGATTCCCGGGCCGTGGAGGCCGCATTTCGATAGGTGCGAAATGCAAGAACGCTCGCGTACTTAGGTGCACGTTGAGAAACTCCACGTGGTCGAAACTATAGTGCGAAACCCTCGACTACGACGTTCCAGGACGTTAGACGCCACAATTTGTTATCGCCCCATTTTATGACGCATTCGACTGGTTGTGCAGCACTTGAGATGACTTATCAGAGAGAAACTAAGCTCAAGCATGCGCAGGTTAACCATATTGGCCATTATTAACAACCGCTAACGCAATTTGAGGTGCTTATTCTCGCAACAGGGTTTTTAAAACTGTCTTGCACGACCTTAGTGGCAACGTCGAGGCGCTCCGAAATCACATGTGGAATGATTAGATATTCATGCCAGTGTGCGCATCTAAATCACTCCGGCGTGACTAAGAAAGGCATTCCCACGTGCTTAAAAAGAAAAGAAAGAAAGCTATAACTTTAAAAACCATGCCAAAGGAAAGGTGTTGAACGTGCGCAACTGCAACGTTTGCCCCCGCTCTAACCCATTCCCGACCTCACAAAACATAATCTGGATTGTCTACAGAACGTTTAAAGACGCTGTTCCATCTACTGCATAGATTGTCTCTACGCATCTTGGGTACAGACGTCTTTACTACGCATACCTTTCAATAATGCTTGCAGGGTTTCGCGAACAAACCGTTCGATAGCCTATGAGCACAGCATACTAAGCTAAAGGTCAAGTCAGTAACAAGGCAAATCGCTCTAGAAGAAGTCTGTGGACAATCTATAAACTGCCACATTCATGCTTATACATGAGGTTCTCCTTCCAAGCGATTAATCTTACGTATTCATCAGGGTGTGCAGCATAACGCGGGATAATTTTAGCAGCTTCTATATACTGTGTCGCGGTCACAAAGTGATTCATCCAGCTGGTAATTGATGAAGTTCAATATCAAGCCCCTAGCTCAGACAATGCGTCCTGAATACGCATAATGACCAGCCTAAATCCATGCGCCAGAAAGTCAGCGACATGTATCGAAACAAGCCTCAGGGCGGCAGTCTGCTTATTTTCTTTTTTTATTATTATTATTATTCGTCTCTCTAGTGCCAAGAAAGACCGACCGCCCTTTCGTCTCCCGTATCCGACACTCATCGCAGCTCGTACATACACATGCACCCCGTTTTACGCGCACTGGGCGCGTCGCTGCCTAAAATGAAAAGAAAAAATATACGACAACATTAAGTACGCTCCAGAGCCATTACCCTTCGTCACGCGTAACAGCAAAATCCCATCGATCTCTGTTGACACACGTCTTTCAATCGCGTTCGCCAAGTTTCAGACACAAAAACGTACAGAAACGCGTTGTTTTTTCTCCCATAGAGCCCGGGTGATGGCGATCAGCATCGGTATAAGAGGCGCGGCAGCGTCTCGTAGCTGCGCGCGCGAAGCAGCAAACCGAGAAATAATGCGACCAGAAACAAATCACCAAACAAAAAAATAACGAGACCCAGGAGGCGAGAAATCGCAAGCAGCGAGAAGCTTGCATTGCTCACCGGGGCGGCTCGGTCGAGTCCTTCGGCGGCGAGCGCCGGGCCGCCGCACAACGCGCCGAGGCCGAAGTCCTTCAGCTGGCGCTCAGCCTTGAAACTGGCGCGAACGCACTTGGCCAGGTTGCCTGGGAACTTGCACGCGATCGAGTGGTCGCTTAATCACTCGGGCCCCGCGAACGCATATGCCGCGTATATACGTTGGACAACGTGCACGGCGCGCGCAGAGCCCGTGGACCAACGACCGAAAAATGAGAGCGCGCAAGCGGCGCGGCATTGTTTTTTGACTCGTTTAATAATTCAGCTCTCACGCGCCTGCAACTGACATTACAGTATGCGCATGCACGCGTAACGTGCGCGCAGCGAGGCCGGCACAGCTGCTTCCGAGCGCAGGCAAAGCATACGCGTAGCGCGCGTTCGGATGGCTTTGCGACGTCGCGACTATCAGCATTCAACGCACAGGGGTGCGACAGCCGAACTGTATAAGAAGGGTTTCGCAAACGCATTACCTTAAGCTGACCAGCAACAGACGATCTCGTAATTTATGCGAGCCTTTGCGTGCCGCTATCGTTATCCGTGTCTTTCCTTTGGCGCCCTCCGTGTAGTGGCTCAGTTGTAATGGCAATCTGCGCGTGAGCACGAGGTAGCCGGTTCGAACCCCGGCGGCGGCGGCGGCGGAGGCAGCAACAACGCTCGTGTACTTTACTACAGAGGGTCGATATTGATCCGGAGCCCTCCACTGCGGCGTGTTGCACCTATAGAACGTGGTCGCAGAGGCCAGCGTTAACTTATGCGCAAGGTTGCTCTCCTACGCGAATCAAGGGGGCCTCCCGTGGAAGCAACCTTTCGGGCGGCTAATTTCTCTGCGCAAACTTCGGCAGGCACGCCTACCTTGAAGTTTCCCTGTTGCTATGGCTTCACTTTGGCGAGCCGTGCACGGCGATACCACTGCTGCGAAAGCTTATTCGATGTAAATCAGCTTTTCTCGAATGCGGTTGGTTCTAATTAAACAGCCAGCGCTGAACCTACAGGTAATTTTAAACTGGATGCAACTTCGGAGTACTTGATTGCTTCCGCAGGATTAACTCTCCCAACTCCACCTTCCCACGTTCGGTTATGCGGGATTGGGGATTATGCTAGATCATATTAAAAGGAAAAGTTGTGGAAGGCAGCCGATTGTTTGGACGCGTTCTCTCTCGCGTTCTCTTCCGATCGGGCAAAACACAGAAGCAGCACTCGCAATAATGCACGGAATTAGGACGCCAAATGCATCTGAGCTCGTCAATATGTGAAGGGCACTGCTCAATTAGTACACTGAAGATGTGTACATAACATGCAACGGAATAAATGTAGCACTAATTTTTCTTTTTAAAAGGGAGGGGGGGGGGGGGGGCATGCCGGAAGCGTTTTCATCGCGCCCAGATGCTTGTAAATAAACAACACAAAAATAAAATAAGATGCACGCAAATAGTTCAAAAACAACTACGACGAAAGCGGTACACTTGATACAAGGCGAGCAACTTTGTGCGCACGTATCTAATTGCGCCTGATGTGATCAGCCTTACGCATACGGTATAAGCACTGCTTTATAAGGGCGAATGCATATAATGGACCGAGACGACGTCCGTTCTAATTTCCTGGGGTGCAAAGGCTTGACTGCCTTTCCCGTCTGCGCTGCAAAGCGGACACGAGTTTTCCTTATTGCTATGCCGGACGCCAACGCCGTTGTGAGGCAAACTGAGTCCATTCTCACGCAATGCAGCTGTTTGAGCAGGCAGAGAGAAAGACCAGCCCGACGTGGAGCACAGCACGCGCTATTGAGAAGCGTTTATGTGTTCGGCACGTAATACCCTGTAATTGAAACCCCGTTTAGGCGGCCCGGTTCTGTTCGTGCGTACTTTCTTGTGTGTTGGCATGCATGCGCCGCGATATGTTAATGTGAGCCGATGTCATTCTGGCATTTATGGTGCATAGGCTTCCTTGTGTGCCGGCGTTAGGTAAAGCATAATTACATGTTGAGGTGCCACGAGGAGAAAATGTTGTGAAGGACAACTATAGCGGTTGCAGTTGGCTGTGAAAAAAAAATAATTATAACAATGATAAAGGGCGCTTTAAATTAAGATGGAGGTTATACAGGAAACGCCCTCCGTCTATAAGCTAGTGGCTCTGAGTATGTGTGCAGTGCTTCGGATGTTCTGGAGTGTAGGAGAAATTGTAACTACTATACATCGATGGTATCGCTGCAGTCATTGACTCCTGTTGCTCATATGGATGTAGACAACAAGGCGACGTAGCACTACTTGGTGTCATTACGTCATAAGAACTACGTATATTTAGGAAAGTACTTAAGGATTAATCATCCCAACGTCACACAAGCATACATTGATATACCACTGCCCCCGGCATCTCCCCTTCCTTCTTGACGGTGATGGTGGTAGGAAAAGGCAGCTATCGTCTGCTCTAAGTAGCCCACTTTACTCCAGCGACCTTAAAGTCACCACATAAAATCTGGGCGACACCATAGCCCTATGACGCAGAAGTGACGCCGCCTCGCCTTATCTATGGATGCAGTCGGGCAGAAAAGCTTCAAATCTGCTTCTCTTTGCGTCGTTATCTTGAAGGACCGCTCGCTACCTTCCAAACACTTATTTCAGGCTTGGTGGGGGGCGTTCTTTCATCGTTTGGGCTTAAAACAGCTCTTGTATTAGTGACGTCAGAGCAGTAAATTTGAGCAGGCGCCAGATTTCTCGCATAACCAAGCATTTCTAGACACAGTGAGCAGCTCCGTCGTGCAAACTGCCACACACGTGTGACTCGTTGTGCTGTTGCTACCCTCCACCCTGCACAAAACAATTTAAAACTTAAAAGAAAGAAATCAAAGATTGTGGCCGAGCTTTATATTGTTACGCGAACGAAGGATTAAGAACTGGAGACTATTTACAAAATATATTTACAAAGGATAATGCAGTGCTGGCTAGTTCAGCCGACAGCTCGAGAGCCAGGGAGCGTTCGTCGTCTTCGTCGGGGCGCCCGCGTGCCGGCGCTCCTCAATGCAAATTACCCGCATATGTACACCTTATAATGAAGAAAGAGAGGTCTTATATAGGTTCATTTATATTTATGTCCTGCTGGACTCCTTGGCAGGAAGCTGCAGAGAAAAAAAACGCTCAGTAGACATAACACGCCCTGATCTCGTGCTGCTCGTCATTGAGTTAATGATTTACCCCTGATTTTGTCTGAGACCCGATGCACGTGACAGTATCCAGGCGGCGCTGGTGTCTCTGGCCTGCAAACAAAGCAAGCGTGGATAAAGTTCAATGAGTAGACTTTTTTTTTACCGCATTGGGATGCACGCCACAATGTAATAGATGTCAGAGAATGGTGGAATAAAAGTTGCGTAACGACTGGTAACTATATTTTGTAGCCAAACACATCGTACGAAGACAAAGCTATATTCACTAGGTTTCTCCGCCTGTTACTGTGGCGTTTCTAATTTCATTTAAGAAGAGAAAGAGGGCAAAGAGACAGCTCGTTTCAACCACTTCAGGCTTGATATTTATAACTTCTCACTGGTCTAGGCCTAGCTTTAACGTAAAGAAAGAAGAAACCTCGCTTGAGCCTAGACAACCCTCCCCCCCCCCCCTTCCCTTCCCATGTTTTTTCTAAGAGAAGGCACAGTGTGTTGGAAACTTGGAATGGCATTTTCTTTATCGAATCAAGTTGGTATATTCGAAAACTACCGGCTTCTTCCGCCAGACTGAATCGATAATAGATGTTTTTTTCTTTTGAAAATTACATCAGAAGGGCAGAATGAAGACGAAAGTTGTTGCAAATAAAAAAATTGGAACGGCTTCAACATTAACAAATGTGTGTTCACTGAGTTTCTGGTTGGCTTACAATGGACACTCGAAGCGGCTGGCGGGCCATTTTGCAAGGGAGCCAGCCTAAAGCATTCGTAGTAGCCCTGTACAGTCAGTCAGCCATCATTGCATATTTCATTCGTATGCTGCCCTTACTTTATTTTTTTACCAATGAAAGCGAGATTGGTTAGGTTTGATTCGACTCGTAGGAATTTAATGATGCAAAGAAACACTGTGGCTTCAAGGCACGCCTTCGTGGAGTGCTGGATATCGTTTTGCATCAAACGTATCAATCTATTGACCCCGGTATTATTCAGTGTGTACATAAATGTAAGCACACGGGCTTCATAGCACCCCGTCCCATCTGAATGCGGTCCCCATGGCCGAGATTCAAGCCTGCATTCTCGGCTGCTGCAACCGACCACGATGGCCACCGAGTCACCGCGACGAGTTAATCGACTGCGCTAGCCTTTCCTCCCTGTACGTAGAACTTCGCTGTTACAATCTCCCCGAAAGAATCACGTGCCGAGAATCTTGCGTGTGGGTTGAAAGCGTGGGCGTCACTTACTACACAGTTGCGTCACAAGCTGGGAGACATCCTGGCCCTTCGCGCTCGGCCCGTAAGCAGCGAGGAAACACAGCAGCCCGAAAAGGGGGGCCCGAACGTTCTGCGTCGAAAGAAAAAAATAATAATTCCTTACAACCGAGAGCACTGACGTGAGTAATGGCACATACCGGAGCCGAAACAACGCGAAAGAACGCGACGAGGTGAGAACACACACGACAAAACGCTTTGTCACTTGTGTTCTTGTCTTGCACCGATTCTTTCGCGCTGTTTCGACTTCTTCACGGAACCAAACCCTGTATATAATAGATAATGTGTACCTGCGACATTATTGAGGTGGAGGCCAACTGAGGTTGAGGCCAACTGAGGGCGTGGCCACCGAGCGAAATCTAAATCTGCCGGAGTAAACGTTCAATCGCTTTCAGCTGTAGCTATAGCCCGAGTCTTCTTAGCTTCTTATGCAAATTTACTTTGTCGCACACTGAAACATACAAAGAAAGTTTCATTTGATACTGGTATCATTGCGAATTACGGCTTCGTAGTGGACTCGAAACGTTAGAACATTATTATTTTTTTGTTTTACTTGGCCAGTGACCCAACTTTGTTCTCGAGACTCCTTTCCCGCGAAGACTTCAAAAAAGAAAAGTGGCACTAATCATGTTTGAGCGCCTGCTTTATCAGAATGTAAGAAAATTCTGTATACATGTGGGTGTACGTTCTACGAGCATAGACGCGGGCTGAGTGTTCTGCGGTAGAATCGTTAGATTGGTGACCGAGATGGGTAGAAGCTCCCTACCCGCTGAAAGCGTTCTTTCTTTCTTTCCTTATTTATTTATTTATTTATTTATTTATTTATTTATTTATTTATTTATTTATTTTACTTTATGCTGGCCTACTAACATCGGCAGTTTTCATGTAGCGGCCACACTAAATTAGGTTAGTACTCACCCACTGTTTACCTAACGCAATTATTACGACGCAGTCTATCTATACGATGGTTGTTCCGTGTTCTAAGGGTGGCAAGCCACCAATGATGACCAACGAGACATATTTGTACGCAATGAACGAGAAGAATGGAAACCGAATGGCCCGACATTTGTTGATCATAACCATATGAAGCCACATACGCACCCACATACGCAATGCATATACACATGATAGGTGTGCCGAGCTCCCTGCAATGCACTGAAGGAGGTTTATTTATTTATTTATTTATTTATTTATTTATTTATTTATTTATTTGTCTGCCAGCAATAGTTTTCAAATAAAGCATATGTTCAATATAGGGCAGTCGCCGCAGCTTCGTGAAAGGCGAATATATGACGTGATTTTCTTATAATTCTTTTTTCTTGGACGCATACCAGACCAACCTATTATACCTCCAGAACATTCAATCAAGAATTGCATGAGTTGAGCTGGCCAACTTTGGCGATTAAAGAAATTTGCACATTGTTTAATACGCAGCGAATTTCCATAATCCGCATTCACATCAACGTGTGGATAGACGCTTGCACGGGCTCGCCGCCATCAAAAATAAACTTCATTGCTGTGCAACTTGTCGTCAAGCTTGATCTCTGCATATTCATGTTTGTTTAGAACTGTAAATTCTAGGCTTTCCGACCCTATGACGTTGTTTCTTCTTAGAGCGTTTTTTTTTTTTTACTGATATGTGAAAAGGAGTGTCCGTCTCCACCACTTGCCTCGACGACAACTATTTATTTTATTTTTATGCTAATGAAAGACATGCCTGCGGGCAAATATATCACCACAGGACAGGCAGCGTAGAAGCGATAATTTTTTTCCGCGAAATTAAGTCCGCATCCGACGTCGTCTGGGACACGTAACTTGGACGTCGTACGGGACAGTCATCTGCACGTTGGAGCAGCACGTTTTCAAGCTTGAGGACTGAACAAGGCTTCTGTAGATTCCGCTGCCGCCTATCGGTGTTACGCCGACTTTCGTATGCATATTGAGGCCTTTAACACTCGGATGGACTCTGCACTCGCTAAACGCTTGCTGCCACCTGTCGGTTTCGTGCCAAGTCTCATGCGGAGTAGTGACGGCGCCTGACGTAGCCTCTGCGGCCATCTACCGGGATTGAGAACAGCTGCCTTGCGCAGGGCGGCAATTTCGACAGCTCCACTTGTCCCTGCTAAATGTTATGGGGCGCCTTATTAGCTTCCACAAGTGAGCAACACCTATGCCAGGTTTGCCTTATCTCGTCACATTCGAAGGCAGATTACCAGCAGTCCAAACCTTAATACCGGCAAGCGTGTAATTTTACGATCAGATATAGTCACTTTCATCGGCGTTGAATGTGATCCACAATTGAAGTACCATTCGCAAGTTGAAAATGTCCTCAAGGTAACATTCGGCACACAAGCGCAAACCCTGACAAGGAACTATTTCGGCGGCAGCATGTCCTCAGACCACCTTACTCCGCTTTTTATTCACAGCCATCTTACCTGTGGCATCGCGCATTATGGTAATATCTACTTAGCTATTTAAACAGCCCTCGCTCGTCTTCAAAACTGGGCTTTCCGAACAATTACGTTTGATCACTGCAGAGCACACGTACCTGCCCTAAACCGTGACCTCAATATGTTACGGATAAACTCTTTACAAAAAACTTAGGTTACGCCTGTAGTCCTTTTTCGAAGTTGCATCATTTCATCCTCTGCAGTATTCTTTCCCTCTGACACCTCATGTATACAAACATGACAAGTCTCTCAGGGAAAAAAATGTTTTGCGCCCCAAAGTGAACAGCAATTATTGTACGCGCAAAATTAAAGAGCTTTCCGTGGTCATTGCATTTTGAAATTCCACAATATGCAAAGTCATTTTACTCCAATTATGCACCCTGTTGTAACCTCAAAGAATTTTTGTTGTCAGTATTTGGCACTGATGATTGTTTTTCGTGTTTTCCTGTAACCATTCTTGTTTTGATCCGGCGACATTGTAATGTGTATATTGTTTTGTGTGCAGGTATTGCCTCAGTGAGTGTTAAGAATTCAAATGCTTGCTGATTCGTTAAACCCTTAAATTGGTAATGCTCCATGTGTTGTTATGTGGGAACACACAGTTTCGGCTTTGCCTCCGGCTTCTGGCAACCACGAGCGGTCTGCCGCCGGAGGTCGCGAGTAAAATAAACATTGGGCCAGGCTACGCGCGGTCCAGTGGAGCAGACCAGACGCTATACCGAGGGGAACAGACGCGCAGTCGCGTATTCGCATTATAGTAAATAGTTCAACAGTTTAATGCGGCCATATATTCATCCCTCACAGTTCTTATTTGTTTTCCCAACTTCATTTAGCTAACTACCATGGCTATTAAAAATGAGTTGAGCCGGTATATGCATATTTGAGTGTGTACTCCTTCTTTGCTTCTAATACACTGCTCTGTGCTTGCTGCTTTCATCTTTTTCTTCTTTGTAAACTGTGTTACAGGACGCTCCCCACATAGTGGGACTTTGGGACCTCCTCAGAATGAACGCATTTGGTGGCATTTGCACATGAAAGCTTCAATGAACCTGAAACCAGAACCCTATACCTTGAACTGCGGTTTGTTTAACGTACACACAAAGCTTGGTACATGAATATTTACTTTTCTTTTAATTCCGCCCTTATCAGAATACGGCCGCCGCGGCCGGCAATCGAGCCGTCGACCTCACGGTCAGCAGCAAAACACCCAATCCTCCGAGTCACCACGGCGGATATGCGAAGTATATCTTTGTCGATACTATTATAGCTCTTGCGCAACTATATAGCTAGTATTACAGATAGTTTACGTTACTTCGGAGATGTACAGAAGAGTTGAAGTTGGTCACATGGCTATCAGTTACTCAAGCTGTTCCTCATGCTGTGATGCCAGGCGTCTTGAGGTTACACTGCGATTCGCATACTTACAATTTCGTTCATATCCGGTAGCTGATGTCCAGCATGAGAGCCTGGTTCGTTTCACCTGCGGTACCCTTCCATGGCAAATTCTTCTTCTTCATCGTATTCGATAGGCCAAACACCGGCACCGGAGAGGAAATATTTCTCCGCCGAACATTACCATTTGCAGGATTACACTAAAAAACTCTTGACCATTATTGAGGAAGTAGGCGAAGCTTCTTGCTTTTCGACCTACTCAGCTACCTCCCGCCACCGTCGAACGCCCCATGTTCGTGCTCAAGCAGCTTCACGTGCTTCGTCACTCTTCACTGATCGATTCACCGCTCCATTTGAAGGCACAGCGCGCCGACCCAGAGAGTTCGTTCAACGCAGGGCACCGAGGTGCGCTCGTTCTGTTTCTCGTGTGATTGCTTTAACAGGGGACAGCACACCGTAAAAAGAGCACTGGACATGTCGTCATCGATAGCCTGAGATTTTAAAAAATGGCTGTGGCTTAGCTAAGGTTAAGCCCAGGATGCGAAGCATACTAGCCTTTATTTTAACGCGACAGCGTTAAGGAGCTCGTGTCGCAGAAAAACCGGTGTCGTCGGCGTCGGCTCAGGCGTGCGGCGCTTGCTCAGGCGCACATTTCGTTGTCGCGCCGAACGCTGCGTTGCTCGACGCTCACCACGTCCGATGCGGGGGGCGACGCCGCGAGCGACGGCGCGAGTTAGAGCCCCGTTTCTCCTCTGTCGTGACGTCACGGTGTCACGTGGTATTGAAGGCGACACCGCCGCGCCTGAGGAGCTGGGTTGAGCTCTCGAGCGACGGCGCGAGTTGGAGCCCCGTTTCTCCTCTGTCGTGATGTCACGGTGTCACGTGGTATTGAAGGCGACACCACCGCGCCTAAGGAGCTGGGTTGAGCTCTAGTAATATGCTTCGCATAAAACACCGACATCGCTGCACGCAAAAGCATGAGCTCCGAAATTGTGACGCGTTGCGCTGTGGCAGAAGCGGAATGCCGCAGTGATGGAGCCTATATATATAAAAAATTGGCAGTTCTGCCCGAAGGCGTAGCATCGAAAACGATAACACATGACGATAGCAAGGTTTAGCGTTGCACTCTATAGCCCCTGGCGCGGTGTTCTAACAATGCACGCAAGCGACATGGCGCGACGCAGCACGGAAGAGAACTGCGGCAGCGTAGCAGGAACAGCGACCAGACCAGGTGTGTCACAAAGCGGGAGCGATGAACGCCGCCAGTGGCGTTACCAGCGTCGCACCTCGATCGAGTGCGCGTGAAGCAGCAGCAGCAGCAGCAGCAGCAGCAGCAGCAGCAGCAGAAGAAGAAGAAGAAGAAGAAGAAGAAGAAGGAAAGAAACTTTATTATAAAGTGAAATAATTGATGTCATTGAGGCCCTTAGAGAAGGGTCCCAATGGCTGCCACCACTGCTCGTGCTCGCCGAGTAAGGGCCAGCCAGACCTGGGGAGGTATTCTGTAGAAGTCCACCTAGTGGACTGTCCATTTCGGCCGCTGATTGGCTGGGGCCATTCGTATCCTCCTCGCTCGTACAGTTGCATCCAATCAGCAGCGGCCGAGATCGACAGTCCACTAGGCGGACTATTACAGAACTTCCCCCCCTGGGCTCGAACAGAGGATCGCTGCGTGAGATGAGACCGACGGAAATTCGTCGGCGTTTGTCAGCGGCCATCGAAAGGATCAGAAAGATTCCGCTCCACTTTACTACCTGTTCTGCTGAGACCAGTGTGTGCACCACTATGTAATATGAACATTGTAGCTAAGCAGGAATGCTAGTGTTTGTGTGCACGACGCTCATGCCCACAGCGGAGTGCCGAATAATGCTGTACCGACTCCGCCACAGAGCCGATCGAGAGGAGCGTGTGGGTGGGTACAATTGGCTTCGTCGTTTTTGCAGCAAACTGCGCGTCTCTGCAGACCTTCACGTGTGGGCTGCGCATGCGCCTGAGATGCACAAACAGAACGGCGGTGAACTCCGTGGCGGCTACCCCGACGCGCCTCGAATATAATGGAGTTCATCTACTTGCTATCACTACAGTTTTTTCCAGGCATCCTATGCCGCAATAAACACAGTACCTCTAATTATAGACACGAGTTCTGATTATCAACGTATTTCCCCGTTATACATAGCGGTACCGACGAAATTTTATAGAATTATTTTATTTTGGCGATTAGCAGTCTTTGGGAACTTTCATTTCATGGGACTTTATGTCTAACCGTTTTCCCACCAACTTGCGTCAATCGATAGTTCATAGTCTAATGGGTACATCATCGGCCTGCTGAGCTGAGGGAACAGGGCTCGAAACCAACCGCACCAACTTGGCTCACTGGACATATACCGCTCTTTATTGAAAAAAAAACAAAAGATAAAAAACATCAACAGTTTCTCCAGTGCAGGGCGGAATCTAACCCGCGTCATATATACTCAGAAAAGCTATTCTGAATATATATATATATATATATATATATATATATATATATATATATATATATATATATATATATATATATATATATATATATATATATATATATACATATATATATATATATATATATATATATATATATATATATAAGCGTCACACGCGGACTTCGCGGCGGCTCTGCTAGATGGCGCAGCGTGTTCAGTGGGAAGAGCGAGAGAGGAGCTAGGCTGCAGCACAAACGCCTCATGCATAACGGGCTTCTGCGGCGACGCCAATGTGGTGTGTCGCCACATTGCTTCAGTGCTAATCACATTCACGTTGACATTCACGGTGAGATGGCTTCTGCCGGAATTTTTTTTAATTATGCTCTATTTATCACTTTACCCCACCTAACGAATGTCAACTCATCTATTCTAACGGTACACTCTCCCAATTATCTAAATAAAGTCGCGTAAGTATGATCTATAGGAGCGACCGCTCCTGCGGGTGCATCGCATAGGAAAGAAGAGGAAGAAGAACGTTCGATTGGAAGACGCGTGCTTCGAGCGGCGTCGCTGACGGAAGAACGATGTGGACCAAGAGGATTCTTCTGCGCCTGCGGCAGCGGCCCTCCTTGTTCACTGGCTGTCTCTGCTGCCTGGTGTTCCTGTTCTACACCTTCACCGACTACTGGTCGCGCGGCGGAGCCACACCGGTAACAGGCAGAACGGTGCGCTTGGGCGGACAGCAAGCGGCTGCCGCCGTCAAGAGCTCTCCACAGTCGTCTAATGGCGCTTTGCAGCAGGCGAGCAGAAAGAGTATAAAGCGGCAACTACGTGGGACGCTTTTCGCGCCTACTTAAGGCGTCCGCGCGCCTATATTTTGTGCCGCGCACTAATCGCACCAATTTATTTCCCTCTCACTCTCTCCTAGCCGAAATGCGCGTCATGTGGTTTCCGCGGTCATCTAGATGGACGTTTCTTGTAGCCCGTTTGTCGCTTTGTGACATTACCTGTCATGATCTGTGCTTTTCCGTTGCACCGCAGGGAATGCATTTTGTCGTGACTGCGACGCGGTCATCGCATGCTATTAAATGAACGCTGCAACGCCGAGCGACCGGCACGCGCAAAATAGGTGTAAAAGGCGTCGCTTATTGCTGTCACTCTCACGACGACCTGAGTAGGTCGAGGTGGCTTGTCTTCGCGCTCCAGAAAGTGTCATCGCTATAAATGTGATTGTTGTTGCTAAAATGTTTACTCACGTCTCTGTTGCCTTGGAGGGCTGTGGTGAATGAGTTTAGGAAACTAAGAACGGGTGATCAAAAGGCAAAGGGGAGTTATGAACAGGCGCTCAGCACGTTTAATCAGCAGGTGCAGGTGCAGCATGAGCAACATTTGTTGCACCATTCGAGGGAAAGGGCATGCACTTTTGCACATTCGTGTTTCTCCACACTTTTCATCCTCCGCAGCTTAAATGGCTTTGATCTTATAGCTTTAATCGTAAAGGGTGTCCTAGGTACACCTTACTTAGTCCTATATATGTGCCTTAACAACCTATTTATACCATAGTACTTCCCGCACGACATATGGTGGTTGGCAATGTTTTCTACCGCCGCTATGCTTTGAGTGTGACATTTCGCGCTTTTGGCATTCCTAAGTGGTCAGAGTGACACTCCACCTTGTGCGTAGTGTCGAATGCGACGAGTCACGAATGTAAAAAGCGCGAAAAGGCATTAGCATGGAAAAAGGCATCGCTACAAAATAGCGGCCCTTCTCCGGAAGGCCTTTCGAAATGCTGACATCTCCCCCGCGTACCAATATTGCTAAAGTCATTGCCTTTGCAATGCGGATGAAGTGACCGCTCGACATATGACTTGTACCACCCATTGCTCCATTTCTAGCGGGGCCACAGCAGCAAACGCGCACTTCAGCTAAGGCTCCTGTGTGCGTGATCCTAACGCTCGCATGCAAAGCGTCAGTCCTCGAAGAGTGAATCAGCGCGAGTCCAGTAATCACGCGATAAGCGTTCGTAGCTGGACCGCTACTGATGAAAAGCTCTCGAGTGGCGCCTTCTACTACTGTGGTTATTTGCGTGCTTATCAAGAGGCACCATTTGTATTCACGCTAAGCCTTCGTGCACGCAAACGATGCTCTTCTGCGAACGTTATCAACACGTGGAGAAGAGATTCGTTTATACGCGTGACGCCAGCACGAGGTATTATTGTTAAGTGACGGGAATGTACTGAGCAGATGTTATCTGCCAAGGGCACGCTCGCTGGGGAATCGGTCCCTTTGTGCGACAATCGTATAACTCCACTGGGCAGAATAACAACACTCTCCATTTGTATTGGCCTTTCTTCCCCGAGATCCCAGCAAATGGTATTATCTCTTATATTCGGACAGAAATTACTGTTATATAATTTCTGTTAGTGGATTCTCGAGCCGCGTACGAATTGAAAAGCAAATTCGGTTAGTATTAGAATTTTAACTCATTACTAAAAATATGTGCCATCTGTCTCCTGTTGCTCGTCTGCGCAGATGCCACTTGAGCCGGTGACGGAACAGGTAGTAGCTCAGGTGAACGTGGAGGATTTGCGGATCTTCGCGTTCAACCTCAACAAGAGGCAGGTAAGCGGAAATCTCTGCTGCGGCGAGTATAACAGCACTGCCACTGCCTAATAAGCTGGCGACTCACCAGAAATGTGTCGTGGCATTCTTTTTCTTATTCGAAAGATTGCTCTGCTGCAAAAAACGAGTGAAGCATGTTATTCGTACATGTATAATTATGTTCAATGAAGCCCAGCTGGAATTTATACCGTGAGCCATAGGTTCACAGATGGCACTCGGGTCGGCCGCATGGTTGTAGCCCTGCTTTAGACAGGTAGTGGTGCCTTGATGAGCGCAGTATTAGACAACTCCACAAGAAGTGTTTTTCGGCCTGCTTAATTACACTTATGAGAGGGACCTAGCAGGCGGAAAAAGTAATGAGCCAGGCCAATTCGAAGAAACAATGATCAGTTTCTCAGTTTCCTTTCACACATTCGAGGCCTGAATTTTCGCCTAGAATCAACGCAAGAATTCAGACTAACTACAGCAGCATGCCAATAATTTACCTACCTGGCTCTTAAAATCGGCTTCAAAGTAGAACCCGTTCAGCTCAGCTCTGCTCACCGATGGACAGATTCTGGATGTAATAAGTTTACTCGTTGATTGATTGATTGATTGATTGATTGATTGATTGATTGATTGATTGATTGATTGATTGATTGATTGATTGATTGATTGATTGATTGATTGATTGATTGATTGATTGATTGATTGATTGATTGATTGGGAGCGCAGCAGGTGCACCACGAGGAGAAGTTCGGCGCCACCCTGGAGCCCTCGGACCCGGTCATAGTTGTGCAGGTTCACAACAGGTGGCGCTACCTGCAGTACCTGCTGCACAGCCTGTCCCAGGTGCGGGGTATCGAACGCGCGTTGCTTGTGTTCAGCCACGACCACTACGACGCGCACATGCTCCACCTGCCAAGGACGGTGACCTTCTGCAGGGTACGTCTGTACTCCCCCTCGATAGCCTGGCACGCAGGTTTCAGGCTGCTGAAGTAACGTGAGCTCAATGTTCGCGAAGTGAGCGACCAGATTGTCATAAAGCTATTGTTCAGTTCCACAACTATCATTTTAATAGATCCTATAGTCGAATGCCCCGCCGTAGTTTGTCGCCGCCAGCAGTAATAAGTTTCAGCATGTTAGTTATTTATCGTAATGCAAGTAACATAGCGCAGTAAGGACGAGGGACAAGACGAGACAGGACAAGCGGTAATTTACCGTAATATACCGAACGTAAACTAAAGCTCTCTAACGCTGACTCTTTCCACCTGCTTGTTTCTATCATGAAAATACGGTACCGCTAATAAGATAGCGGAGACGTGGAATACCAGTCAAAGGAAAAGCAGCATTGATGGCGGTCTCCTGTGACGCTTCCATCGACATTTAGGTGCTAGAAATGGTTATTGTGTTCAATGATATCCTCTTTTATGTTTAAACTCCACTCACTCACTCACTCGCACAAACAAAAAGAAAATACAAGGCACTGATAGAAGCTTTTGACAGACATAACCTACGTGTGAGTTCCACGCAAAATCACTATCAAAATGTAAGTCCAGGTATTTTGCAGATTAAGTGCGTTTAAAAGCTTTGCATCTACGTGAGAAACAACGGCATCTACGTAGATTCACCAAAGCGGCGGAAGCGGCAGCTTGGGCACGTTAGTAATTCATAGGGACCTAAACAGCATGAACTGGACACGGACGAAAAAGAAAAAGGTACACATACACAGGCGTTGTGTTGTACGTGTATGTGTTTGCGCGTTGTCTGTGTGTGTTTACATATAACTGCCTCTTTCGTCCATGTACAGTTCGCGCTTCTTTAATGATCTATGTAGGGGTAGACGCTCGAGAATAACCCATTTCAATTAATGGACAATGAAAACAAATTATTTTGGTTTTAGGCATGTGTACATTGATTAGGTTAACACGAAGCCAATCCATCTCTCTCGGATGCTTCGTGTAGTGCAGAAATCGCGTCTGAGTAACGCCTCGATTGCGATAGTATTACAGTGTCATCGGCCTACTAGAACAATGGAACCGAAACAGCCATGGAGATATCGTTTATAAGTCTCAGTTTGGCCCGAAAGGCGAAGCATCAATCGCGATATCAACTTAGCGGACAGCGATACTAAGTAACGATAGCAGTATTATTGGTCGTGTAATGTTGCAAACATAGACATACTAACTAAATTAACAAGCATGGTGCATGAACACATCTGAACATGTGAACGGCATGAACACATCTCACTTGATGACCGCGGGAACTCGCTGTCAAGACGCTGGAGTGAGTAAGCGCGGCACCAACAGCGAGCGAATTGACCTTCGTGCTGCCGCTCGCATCAACGCGAACTAAGCCGCGTAAACACAGCGCGCGGCGGACTCTGTACCCGTCGCAGATGGCTTTCAAGATACAGCGGCCACGAGGGCGCGCGGGGGCGCACGGGCTCCATATCACTCCATATATTACAGTAAAGCGCACAAAGCATCCAGCTTAAATGATCACGTGTGCCACATTTTCTGTAGTGTACATTGCAGCCACTCTGTGCGGTAGTTCCACTTTTGGATCCCAAGATAAATGAGCGCTTTCATTGATAAAACCGTGCGCGTCGCTCGTAAAGATTAATTTTTGGCTGCGCACGCACAGTGAGCACTTGCCCGGCCAAAACAGAACTTTACTCAGTGCAGTTCAACAAGGTCATTAATTCAACGGGTTAACGATTCCTCATCTTGAAAAAGCAGCGCTGACGGAAGGAGGACCACAAGAAAAGAAAACAATAGAAAGACGCGGCGCTGACAGCGCCCTGTCTGTCCATCCTTTTCTTTTCTTGTGGTCTCGTCCATTAGCGCTGTTTTTTTTTTCGTCCAAGAACTTGCACAATGAGCCCTCTTTATTATAGCTCTCCTGCACAGCCGCAAAACAGCTATTATAACGCTTATATTTTGCCGGATATGTTAGAAGAATTACGCTGTTCATAAAGAAGAGAAGAAAAAGGACTCGAGCGGGGTGACTCGCAAGCAGCCGCTTGGCTGATCGAGCTGAGAGATATCCGTACGGTTCATATTTTAGGAAAACAAAAACAAAGATAGAAAAAGGTGACATTAAACAATATGGCTTTCAATTGCGATTTGCAGGTGATGCAGATATTCTTTCCTTATTCCACTCAAATTTATCCGCACGAGTTTCCAGGCGTCCACCCGAACGACTGTCCGAGGAATATCCATATCGAACAGTAAGTGCAGTGACTGCAGCGGTGAGGTTGTGTTTTCCTTAATTTCTATTTTTTATTGTTTTGCATTATCCCGAAAACCTCCACATACAGTGCTCTTCGTGAAACGTCAAAGCTCATTTGCCTGTTATAATCGGGTATAAAAGATTTCAAGCTCTTTATTGTAGATTTGTTCGAATAGTGAAATCTGTTGTCGAATCGAATACAGATGCCCTATAAAAGAAATTTTGGCGTGGAATTATCGAACTCAATATCTTATGTTTCCTTTATACTTTATACTTTATGTTTGTGTGTTCTATGTCTGCGTTTTGTCTTTGTTTCACGTATAGTGTGTGCTTGATATTTACTCTCTACAGGGCTCGTAAGATAAAATGTAACAACGCCGATTATCCCGACCAATATGGCCACTACAGGGAAAGCAAGTTCACCCAGATTAAGCATCACTGGTGGTGGAAGGTGAGTACGTCCCAATTGCGTGGCAATAAGGAAGAAAGTAGTATCCCGCAAAGTATATACAGCTTCAGAGTTCGTGTAATAAGTGTATTCACCAACCGAATGGACCTGGTGGGACGCTGGAGATATTGTTATGTCGGAAAGTTTGAATACCAATGCATTGAACCCAATTCAAGTTCGAGTTGAACAGTATACTTGGTATGCATTTGAACTCTCTAATATTCGCTAGCCCCTAGTAGCTGGCCACCGCCAGCTACTCAGTGACTATATATATATATATATATATATATACCAAGATTAAGTAATAGACAATATAATGCCCGCGATTATTAGCTTTTCGATCGGCTGTGTTTTGCTTTTGTTTTTGCACCCGCGACTAAATTATAGTTTGTTACAGGTTCTTCACTGGATGCTCATCGCATGTTATGAGGTCAAATTATGGGAAATTGGGTTTTTTAATATACAAATCGGCCATAACTAAATTTACACCCGGGTAAAACGTTTCGCGCCAGTGTCACTCCTTCGTCACTCGGCACAACTGGGCGGCGATGTATTGTCATAGGCAAATTTACCCATGGTTAAGTTACCACGCGCGAGCGGTCTGGGAGGCATTTCTTTTTTTTCGCTGGCACACGTTAAAAATATCCGTCTTGAAAAAAAATACACGCGCTCCGCACCCTAAAAATAACATATTCTCATAAGTCCTATGACATCTTGCATAAAAAAACCATGTGGCATCATATGACCACATGCGGTTCATGGCTGCAGCAAGATTACGGGGGCACACGCTGTTTTGTAGATAAGAATGCAGCGATTAAAATGACAAATTTTTTTACAGCCAGCGACGACCAACAAAAGAGCGCTTCGTCGGTAAACACCGTACGACGCGCATCCATCTGAACTTCACTGGTATTGGTGATCTGGCATTGAAGCTGCCGTCCAGTGGTTAATAATGCAATTTAATCTAATTGTCGACATATCAATGCGCAGAAATGATGGTAACCCATTAATCGATCATACGTCGCATTCTGGGAGAAGCGAGTAATCCGATTACAATTTGAGCCAGAAGTCCGGAACCACTGTCGAGCATGGCATGATCAAATGCACGTCCTCTTAAGATGTTCTGTGGTGCAAAACGTGCCACGACGAATACACGCAGATCAACGTCGTAATGGAGAGCCTGAACCTCACGCGCAGTCACGAGGGCCCCATCATGCTGCTGGAGGAAGACTACTACGTGGCCCCGGACTACATCGACGCCGTCCGGTTACTCCTCGCAAACAGGCACGCGTGAGTAGCCCCTCATCAAATGTAGACGTGTCACTAAGCCGTGGGCCGAAGAACATAACGCGCTTCAATAATCGTGGCCTCCGAGGTCGCACCGGCGCCCTACTGCAATCTCGGAGGTCACGTAATCACGCTTTTTGGTTTCTGTGGCGAGGATTTGCTTGCGAAACACAACCTTGACTCCTGCGCATTCGAGTAGCCACCGAGAGCCCCTGGTTGCTGAGAAAGTGAAGCAACTAGCGAGAAAAAAAGCGTAATGACCACTTCAGGTCACGGGGCGGCGTGGTCATCTGCTTTCTTGAGTTGAGTGCACGTGTCAAGTTGAGGAAGGCTCTAAAAACATGGGGTTTAGCCGCCACTAAGTTGCTGGATGTAATATATAGCTTCAATGCGTGTCAGCCTGTATTAAAGGATGGATGGCGACCGCCAGCCACTTCTGAAGTAATTGCTTTATGCGTAGGTAAGTTCATCGTTAAAGGGAACGTATGTATAACCATGGCATGAGCCGATTTCCCTATGTGGCATGTCTGAAGAAGTGCAGCTTTGCGGTAGATGGCACTGGCTCATCTCTATGGAAGTATTTGCTTAGTGTATCAACAGCACTTCCGCAGGCATCACTAACAAGTGCAGCAAGAAATGCAACCAAATTTTTCTCTCTGTATATGTAAAGAGCATTTATAGCAATGATAATAAAGAAAAGCACGAATTAAAACCGAAATCCTCAAACACTCCCAATTACTTACGTAAAAGCAAAAAAAGATATTCTTGAAATTTTAATAAGACAAAGTTAATCAAGCTGGTAGGGATTCATGGTAAAAAGCAAAAAATTCCGACAGAACCCCTCCCACGATGGCTAGTGACGCTAATACGATTAGCATTCAGGAAATCCATTGCTGAAGATGCATGTTATTATAATTTGTAGTGGTCATCCTAAAATTTTCATCGCTTCGGGTTCGTTACCAATAGCACGGATCCCACGCCTATGTGGAAATCCGTGTTAAGCAAACCTTTCTTTGATGTTAGCGCAAATGTTAAATGTAAATTTGTATGCAAAACTAAACGCTAATGGCGGAAATGTTTGTACATGATGACGTATATGGAGTGTACTTTTACACACTTCACTGCAGCCGGCTTCTCGAATTTTCTGTTGGCGACTTCTTCCCTTCTCTGTAGCTCAGCACTTCCTCGCTCAATGCACGCTGAAGTCCCAGTTTGTTCCCTTCGATAATTATTTCACAATCGGCTGCTTTTGTTGACTTCATTTCTTGCCTATTACCCTGGTTGTCTGTTCGGGTACATAGCCATCCATAGGCATTGACCAAGACTAGGCATATGCCGAATTCGTTTATTGGGGCACATATTCAGTGGCACATAACCTAGGGCTAATGAATGCCGTTGTCCTGCTTGTCTACTGGAACCATTGTGGAACATTTGCCAGGCATGGGACATACCCAGTGGTCCATACTCATTGACACAAGTTGCCTAATCGGACACTTAATCAGTGGCACATAAATAACCCAGTGCCGCTGAATGCTCTTGTTCGGCTTGCCTATTCTGGTACATGCCTATCCTGAGGTATTGACCAAGAATGAGCACACATACCCAGTGACCCAAGTTCTCAAGCGACAGTGGTTACATAGCAGCGCATCAAAGTGGGCTTGATATTCTACGAATGCCAATCCCGTTAACACCAGCGAGAAACTATCTGTTGCTCGCTATTGGCGGGAGCAGCCACCTCGTCAAGTCACCGAGTGTAGTCACTCTTTGTGGTGGCTTCTTTCTTTCACCAGCAAGAAAAATAAAGGACTGATTTGAATTGAATTGAAAACCAAGTTTAATGGCAACTTCTACAGGACACAAGAGAGGAGACGTTAGGTTTCAGAAGTGCCGAGGAAACGTTACGCTCATCAACTGATGAAAAGAAGACTTGTTCCACTGGAAAACTTGAATCTAGGTGCCCTTACACGCCCCGAATATTTACAACTTTGCTGCAAAATGTATCCGAAGGCCTCCCATTTTGAGAGCCCGATTCTTGTCAACCTCCAGCTGGCAGCATTCATAACATAAACGCCCAAATAAATTTTCTGCAGCCTTTGCGGTACAAGCACGTGCCTTTGCTTGGTGGGAAACAACGACTACAATGTCAAAAGGCCACTCACTGACGCCGTAAGTGCTGTTGTTGTTGTTGTTGTTGTTGTTGTTGTTGTTGTTGTTGTTGTTGTTGTTGTTGTTGTTGTTGTTGTTGTTGTTGTTGTTGTTGTTGTCGTCCAGCCTCTTATTTGGCGCGCTCATTGGTGTGAACGATAGCGGCACTGCTACAGTCATTTTACTTTTTTGCAGGTGTTTCCCAATAGCAAAATTATTTGACTTCAATCGAATGCGAATATTCAATAAAAATGACATTCAAATATCGGGCAGACTACCGAGAAAGGCAACATTAATTACACCTGCAGAATAGTGGTAATACTACGCACCTAGCCATATAATATAAAACTTGCGGGTTCCAACTGTCACTTCACAGAACCTAAAGTTATATGCAGCACTGCAGATAGAGCCGCATTTGGAATAATGGAAGCGTTCCATATCGTTAAGTAAAAGCACAAGATTGCGAAATTTCCGAATAGCAAAAATTTCTGACTTGAATCGGATGCGAATATTTGATAAAAATGAGATTCAAATATCGAGTCGAATACTAAGCATGATCTTTTTAGATACAGAAGCATGGGAAAGTAGGCTGCGTCAGAGCCTGCTATCCCAGAAAGCCCAAATTCATTACGCAATAATTTTTTTAATGTTCTAGTTTCTAAACAAATGTCAACTAATGAGGGTGCAGGCAACCATTTCATTAAAGTAAGAGACTAAGACATATTTACTTTATCTGATACATGTAATTGCATTCACACCTGGAATTCTGGTCAGAAGGGAGGCCGATAAACGAGAAACAGCTGAACGGTGATCGCATCTGGCGCACCATGACACTGACCGAAATGTAACACAGGAGCAGCAGGTCAACATATGCTGAAGGAACAAAGTGCAGCACTATAACAGTGCGCCAGCCGTTTTTAAGGGTAATTAAGTTGCTGGTTTGAGCGAGTTGGTATCTTTAATGCATGACGTAACGTTGTGAGCACAAGCTAGGGGACACAAATACGTGAAGAGAAAGACAAAAGCTGGAAGTTTTCGCGTGTGTCTCTTTTCACCTGTGCATGGTGATTGTAAAACAGCGCTAAAAAAAGACGGGCACGAAGAAAAGGTACACGTAACATGCGCTGACTTCAAACCAATGTTTACTCAGAAGCACACATGTTATATACATGCATATCAATCTTATTCTAGCCATCTCAAACACCATGCAACTTTACAAACCCGCCCAACAGGCCGCGCTTTCCAATTTAGTCTTCACCTGATTTTGTCTTTATATTTTGTGCTCAAAATCTGCTGTGTTTAACTGATCTGGACATCATGAGAAAGTCCACATAATTTTTTTGCCAAATCCGAGAAATAAATTTGTATGGATTGTGCAAAGGACAGGCATTTTTATTAAATGGCTGGAAATTATTAAGCAGAAGTGAACTACTAAATGTGTTCGCTATGAAACAAATGGCTTATGCGAAGAAATCGTGGCAAAATTTTAGCAAAGTCACTCGGAACAGTGATCTGGCTTTCTCCCTGTAGACTCTAATAAGGGTTGTCATCCTTCGTCTTCAAACGGAAACAAATATTTGACAACTTCAAATAGCAAATTCTTTAACTGAACACGAATCGAATATCAAACGTTATTGCATTCGCATTCGAAATATCGAATATTCGTACGTCGCTGCCGAAAGAACATCAGAAGCAGTATACGATGTGTTTACCGGAAAATAATGGGATGCAAACATATGCAGAGTTCAGTCGCACAACTGTCATCTTTACTGGGCATAAAACATCCAAACAATGCCTGAGTGATGTCCATATCCGCCTAGCCATGATGTTAGACTACGCGTTGGCTTTGTTGAGGTGAAGCTGTATTTAAAACAGTGTCGCACAAAGCGCGGGCAAGCCAGATAAATTCTGGAGTTATACGTGCCAGAACCACGATTTCATAATGAGGGACGCCGTAGCGGGGTACTCCCTGTTAATTTGACAACCAGAGGAAGTTCAACATACCCCGATGCACGGGACACGGGTGTTTTTGCAATTTCGCTCCCATCGGAATGCGTCGGCCGCGGCGGGAATTCGATCCCGCGACCTCGTGTTTAGCAGCACAACACCATAGCCGTTAAGCCACCGTAGCGGGTCGCAAGGAAGTGTACACGTCAACTTGTGCAGCTCTGCAGACCAGCCACTGTTCACCTCCCCCTTTCCCATCCATTTCAGTGTGATCGCCTTAACACTAATCAGACCGTTACCGTTATTGTGCCCAGATTCGTGTAATGTTTAGAGTGTGTCAAGCCGCGTTGTTATCCCTCAGAGATAAGGTATAATTACTCTGCGGTGACTTGCGAGTAGGCCAAACTCGTGTTTTCGTTTTGTTTTTATGTTGTTTTGTTTTTGTTTCACGATTTATTTATTTTATATTTTGGTGGAGGTATATTTGCGCTTTGGCACGTGATGCTCCATTACGCACCGAGAAGACAACGATTTGACGCCAACAGACGTGTGGCGTAGGCAGGCGTGCCAATATTGTCGCGTTCCTGATTGTGCGACGCCAGCCGATACCTTCCACTCTGGTGACACATCGTTTTGAAACTGAGTGCAGCTGCAAGTGACTGCCAGCAGTTAAATTAGTTTGGTCATACGCAGGTGGAAATCCGTCCCTGGAACAAGAGCACCAACAATCTCGGCATCATCATGACACGTGACTTGTGGAAGGACATCCGGGCATGCTTCAGCGTCAGTTCTCTCTCTCTCTCTCTCTCTCTCTCTCTCTCTCTCTCTCCTAGCGCACTTTGCAAACACAGCCGCCTGGAGATCCCGTATTTGCTCGATGCAAAGTGACTTTCTAGTCTCGTGTCGTTGTTGCACATGCATATAACGGACACTTCGCCTAATCCTTCTTTTCTTCTTTTTTTTTGCATTTGACATATTTTATTATTTATTTATTTTTCATCAACCTCACATGGTCTTTATTCTAAATTCAGTAAGAAGATAGCCAGCTTTTCTTTACGATCGACGTTCGATGACTGAATTACCCTGATCGCGATTAGAATTACCCAAAAATTAAACGGGTCAGTTCGACCCTTTCACTTGGTTTTCTGGAGAGAATTTCTCGGCTTTCGAGTACGAACTCTGTTGTTAGACTATCAGACGCGCAGAGCAACACTGGGTATTCAGGGGCCCGTGCTTCGGACCAGAGCCTCCAGGTGTCAGACACAAAGAAAATGCAACGCGTCACAGCTGAGTGACGTGTCGTGTAACAATTACTGACCATCTACTACGTCACATTACCACCGTACATTGTAACCGAATCAATATATCGCGTCAGCCAACCAAGAACAAGAACTATAGCCGCACGCCTCCTGAAAGGCACCGAAGGCTCACCCGGTGTTCACCTCTTACCCTTCTAGTTAGCCGACATGGTGTCCGGAAGGATTAGCAACGGAGAAAGAAAGAACCCGTCTACCGATTGAATGACGCGAACCGCAGGTTTGCCAAACTACACTGGGACAAAATAAGGGTGGCTCAAAAGTGATGTAACTAGCTCTGTTAGATAACTTCATGCATGGGTATACGGGTACGCATTACCTCGTTAAGACACGGGTAAAGATTGGTCCTCCGTGTAATCACCTAGCTGACCAAATATTTCTTCCCTCTGTATTACATCAATGCGTCCGTACAGGCATAAAAGAAATCAGCTTGGATTTCCTGAAGCGACGAAAAAAACGGCTTGCCCGCATCAGATGTGAAACGGCCACCACTACCGCATGTGCCTCATCAAGGGCCCAAAAAGGCAAACATGACGTGGCGCCATCTACAGGATGCTATTCAATTCCACTTCTGACGCAAAAACGTTACCGCACTTCTAACTCCAGCTTTCCACCACGTTTTATTTTAACGCAGTCAACTTAAGAGGAGCCTTTAGCTTGGGGCGAACTCCAATGTTCTCTGTTCAAACACATGCAAAATGCAGCAGTGCTCCCATGAAACAATCGCTCAACCGAGTCGAATGAAACTTGTTGCAATAGAGAAAAAAGTTTAATTTTAGCAACTGTACCAAGTAAAATTATTGTTTATGACTTCATGTGCTTTAGAAGATAATGCCAATATTTGATAACGCAAAATAGCATTGAAGACGAAATTTACAAATTCGTTATTCTGGACCAAAAAGGGAGATTGCAGATTTGTAAACTACATCTATTAGAGCATCTAAAGTGTTGCGGTCATTTGGTGCTGCGCGAACAGTAAACATGAGTGAAAACAGAGCAATTGTCTCCCCAATTAAAGCGTTTGTCTCCTTGCATTCTCAAAGCTGAAACAACATACAATATACAAAGCCCGCAAGTGCGCTTCTTTACACACCTTGTCTCACCTAAACAAGATGGCGGACCATGGCCTACAATCTTAATTAGGAGTAAAATTTAGCTAGGGGCTCCTATCAAAATATAAGGGAAAAAAGACATTGTTTTTCTCGGCTACCATTGCACCGAATTTCACGAGGTTTGTTCATCTCAAAGAAAATTTTAAAGTCTAGTGTCTGCAAGGAGTATCTTCTTAATTAATTCATCGTATTTCTTTTTACAAAAATTGTTCAAAACCTGCAAAATTTCAAAAAACGGAACTATGAAGTTTATAACTTTGCAAATGAGCAAAAAAAGCGACATTACAATTATGTAAGCTGCACCTATAATACGTCTATAGCAGACAAAAATTATATATTGAAGACGACTAATACGTGAGTAGGATTTTTTTTGTGATGATTGTAAAAGGTTCTCGTAGTGGTAAATTCATAAATGAAATTGGTCCGCTTTAGATGATCGAACGGATACAGTTTACAGAACTGCAATATAGGTTTTTGGTGCAGAGTTACGGAGTTGTGTTTGTGCTGCTAATAATTTGAAACCAATTTCCGACATTTTTTTTTAAACATTTCGGACCATTACTCAAAATATTACTTCCTGCAGTCACTAGAATATCTTTTCCTCTCAAATGCAAGAAATTTTATTCACATTGGTCTGGGAGTTGTATCACAAAGGCATTTCTACGTTTTACGTGTATTTGAATAGGCGGTATGGGAATTGACCCCGCGCTAAAGCTTCTTTTTATAAGGGTCTACATGGGGACTGGTTACATCCTTCCTGCAGCTTTCCATACCCAGCTTCTTACCGAAACGTATGTCTCCACTTTATCGGTGAAAATAGCGGCAATGGAGCCACCTTTGTTAGGGAAGGATGTGTGGAAAAACTGGCTTACGATATTTTGAATTGAATTCTGGGATTTTACATTCTAAAACCGCCATTTGATTGAGGCACGCCGTAGTTAGGGACTCCGGATTAATTTGACCACCGGGGGATGCTTAAAGTGCCCCCAGCTGGTGCACATGACACAGACGTTCTTGCGTTTCGACGTTTTTAATTTTTTCAAATCCCGCCGCAGCCGGGATTTGATCCCGGGACCTCGTGCTTGGGCAGCGCAGCAGCACAGCCGCTAAACCTCCGCGGCAGGTTTAGGATATTTTGCACTGGCGCCTTTGTTTTCGTATTACTGGACCCAATTCTGAACTCTCTCGTTTTTATGACAGTTTCCTCACTGGGCATTTAACGCGCACTGTTGACGAAAACTGGAATTTACTTAAAAATGATTTTTTAATGTTATTTAAAAATCTAGTAGGTTTTAACCAATCTACTCGATAAGTTCATACCAGTATTATCCACACATAGAAAAGCGCAAAAGTTTGTCATGATTTATACTTAAACTACGGCGCCTTAATAAGAAAAAAATGTTATACTGGCAGTCAGACAAGCACCAACTTTCTGGTTCGCGGAAGCATTACAAAGCATGCGATAAATAGTATCAGTTGTTGTTCAGAACCACCCAACACCGTTTTTTTAACGAGGACCTGTCATCTATGCTTACTAATAACTCAAACAGTTGGGCTACTTGGTGCTTATTACAGACGTGAGACATCGTTAACTAGCGCGAAAAAACAACGGACAACAGCGAAAAGCACACAGGAAGAACGCTAACGTTCTGTCCTGCCTGACTCAAGCGGCCAGTCGCGCGACAATTTTGCGTGCATTCGCGGGCTTCTATCGCGCTCGGAAAAAACAGTTTTATGTAGCACGTATTGAGCAACAAAAAGCTGTGTCGAAGTTTTTCATGTTGCTCTACAATTTTTTCATTGACACTTTTCATCTAATTATAATGGTTCAGAAGTTGATAAATTAATAAGAGTAATTATATAATTACGCGGAATTCAAAAAGTAATCTGACTCTCTCCAAGCGACGACAAATAACATTATCTTGGTTCTGTCCAGTTACGTGGCATTTGCATATTCTTAAATCTTGGTGCATGATAGCTAGGGCACTCTGTATAGTAACGTATCCTGCGGCACCGACCAGTTGACATTACAATCCGACCTGAACACTATAAGTTCAAGGTGCTCATCTCCGCTAATGCCACTTAACCACAGTAAAACAAAGCCTATATGTCATTTAGTAATCGGGTTTTCCGTGTAACATAGTCTTACAAATTAAACGATAGCTCTCTTGAACTGACATCAACGTACAAGTAGCTTGGCCCTTCATTTACAATTCGAATTATCATGCGATTACCACATTAAAGCAACCCTTGCTTCCGGTAATCGTTCTCTCGGCCGTCTTAAGCTTAACATGAGGCAAGCCCCTATTCAATTTCGTAAACTTGCTTACAACACGCAAAGCCGACCTAAAATTGAATATGCATCTGCCATTTGGGATCCTTATAGACACTGCATTTTTAACGACATCGAAGACCTTAAAAACCGTGCTGTTCACTTCAGCTACTCTGAATACTCATCTTTCTCTAGTGTTATCACTGCTTTAAAGAATCGCGCTCATTTGCAAGAGCCTCGTCGTCATTATGCTCGCTTATCACTTTTCCATAAACTTTATCATCACACATGCCTGCATGACGAGCTTTTCTGCAACTAGCAGCTATTTTTTTTCTCGCCGGGACTATCCTAATAACTTAAAACAGATAACGTGCCACTCAAAACACTACGCTGAATCTTTCATACCACGCACAATAAAGATTGGAACCAGTTGCCATTGCACATCGCTACAAAAACAAACATCAGCAAACTTCATTCACGATAACGTATAGGCAACCACCCCTGATTATTACTCCACTAGTTCGTTCTTCTCCCAGTGTGTATTAAATAACTAGTTCGCTCTTCTATATGTTTAATTGTATTTTGCACTTTTATTCAATTTAGTGTGCTTTACACCTTTTGCTCTGTACTTTATTCGTTACCGAACTTTGTACTTAATTTTGTATAAGCCAGCACTGTTAATTTGTGAATTGTCGTTTGCTTGGAACCGTATTCACAGTGCTATACCTTTATTTGTACCAAACCCCTTATGTAATACCTCAACCGGAGGACAGTTACGGGTAACTAGAGTAAATAAATAAAACATTATCTAACAGTCGGAAACGCTCAGTCCAGCCACACTATTCATAACTCCTCCTCGTCCCCTCCCACCCGTGCGCAGGAATTCTGCATGCACGACGACTACAACTGGGACCTGACGCTGACTGCGGTGGCGAACAAGTGTCTCCCTGCCGGCAGCCTGACCGTCAGCTTGAGGGTCAGCAGGGTCTTCCACATTGGAGAGTGGTGAGTGCATTGCGCGCCCCCTTAAAACCGTGGATGAACGATGTCCCTCCATTGTACGCAAATGTTGCGCACAATCCCCAGTTTTACAGTTGCTGCGGCCCCGTCTGCATACGCAGTACAGCGCAGTTGACATATATACATTATAAAGACAAGTAATAAATGCTGCAAGTGTTCTGGAACAAAAAGAACAGTACGTGACAAAGAACAATGCATACACGACTACAAATCATAATAAGAAGGTATAAAAAGGAAAGGGAACAAATAATGTATATAGTAGCGTATGCGTTTTGTCATTTGTTGGTCTTTTTTTTTCTTCTGTGAAATAACAATTTTGTTTATTTTGTTAGAACCTAAAAATTTGAATTCGCATTACTTTTAAACCTGAGTAGCTATGATGTTTTCTATTAATTGATGCGCCGAGAACTGACAGTATTGCTAAGGGTCACGCGGTGCTAACGGCCCTGGTCTTATTGTAACAATGTCTTTGTAAACGTGTGAAAATATGTACTGAGCATTCATTCATTCATTCATTCAAATTTAGTATGTACCGCAAACCATTACGGATGACGAAAAGCAGTGCGGAACATCAGTGCACCTTAGATCAGGTTACGTTTGATCCTCAAATGTAGAAACCTAACGACGAAAATAAGCTGTGAGTTAATAATGACGACGTTGCCCACACGTAAATGTTTTAACGTGACGTAACCTTGCGCGCGTGTCGTCGCAGCGGTGTGCACCGTCGTCCCAAACAGTGTCGAGAGTTGCTGCTCCGCAAGGCTCGCCAGGTGATTCCCAAGGAAGGCTTTGGGTCCGAGCACATCCGCCACCTGCGACCCATCAAGCCACGCGTCGTCAGGCTGCCCAAAATCAGCGGAGGATGGGCCGACGTCCGAGACCACCAGCTCTGCGTCAAGATGACGCTGTGGGGATCTTAGGCACCCATCCACCCCTAACTTAAAAAAAAGGAACAATCATAAGTCTCACGACCCCCATATCCAATAATTCGCTGTGATCATGTGAAATCTTACTTAGAACCCCATACGATCATATTCATTTTCATTTTTTTTCATACGTTCGAATGAACATGATGGTCATTAGTTATCGATATCACAATCGTATGACCTCCCATATTCAACATGTGGTATATCGTAACCATCCTTTTAGACATTGGGGTAAATACTCAGGACATGGTTTCTTTTTTTATATAAGCATGACCTCATCGTCTGAGCACAAGAAAGACACAGCTCTGGCGTAAAATGGGACGATTGTTTTGTTATGCACATACTTCTTTATCGCTTCGTTTTAACTTTTGGTTTGTTTGTGAACAAAATCGTTCCCTGCGTCATAAATATTTCACGTGCTGTCTTTTACATCTTGTTTCTGCGCGCACTCTTGCAGGGAACAGCGCAAGATTGCGTTATTTCGGAAACTGGTTGATATGCCGAAAAATATGCATGCCCTCACATACGAGGAAAAATATTTCAATAAAAATTAAAACTTTCGACACGGCTGATAGGAGTTGATAGAAGGTGCGAAGCACGCGTCTGTTGCGTTGTCTTCGTTACTACTTTGTCTGCTACAACGTTAAGCTTCAGAAAATGCAAAAATTTTCAGTTTCGCCCGCAAAATGAGGCCATGTAAACTGCTACAAAAATACTATGTGCCAGATTCGTTTCTTCTGCCAGCGATAGCTGTTATCGGTGGCCCACTTCCCTAGTCATTTTGATAACCCCCGGCGTCCGTCGCAGGAATCCCAACGTGCTTTGCGAGATATTTATTTTTTAAAAAAAAGTGCCCAAAGTGGATTCAAACTCAGGTCCCATAGAGTAGTAATCAGTGGTTTTATCTCTCAGCCACTCTGCCTTCTTTCCGCTTCATTACATGGATGTAAAGGTTCTTCTGTCTTGAACGCACCATTTAAGCGCTGTGGTCTCAATGGAGCTTTAGTTTAGGATATGCAAGCGGCTTGCGTACGCAATCCGCTTGCGTCCACTAAACTAAAACTCTCTAATAACTGCACTTTTCGCGTGCTTTTGCGGGCTTCTTTCAGGCTTGGAAAAAAATTCCGTCCTTGCCGTTCTGCCTTTTCCGCGCCACCTAAGCACTATGGTCCCAATAACTGTATCACACCAACTAGCCCAAAAGTCTGTAAACTTTTTTTGTGTGTTCTGCGAGCTTTCTTTGCGGACCAGCTTACGAAAGCTTTAGTTAAGCTATCCGTCGACAGTGGTGTATGGGCACGTTATTGCCCAAGCATCCGTTCTGCGAGGTCGTATAGGCACTCTCGCCACTGACACTTTTCAGTTAAATCCTACGTTTCAAACGTAACGTTACGCTCGGGCATCCTGCACGTACCAGCTTGAACGTGCGAAGCACGACGTTAGAACTTGAGACTGACTCCAACCAAATAACTGAATTTTATTAGCCCGACGTTTCGGAGCCCATTCGGCTCCTTCTTCAGGGGGTTGTTCTTCGGGGGGTGGCGGTGTGCCGCTTTTAAAGCGTCTTTTTTGAAGAAAGGAGGGGGGGGGGGGGAACACGGGAGGTGGGGAGACACTCCACAGACGGAAAGGTGGGGGGGAACAAAAGGAAAGGGGGGTTTGTGTTGTTGACCGCTTCCAAGGAGCTGCGATGACCGGTGCTGGGTGGAGTGCTCACGAGGGTGCCCTTGATGGGCCGCGGGGGGGGGGGGGGGGGAGGTTACAGGGTCGCGCCGACGTTCTGTGTTGGTGAAACGAGCGGGAGTCTATCTGGCTGTGCGTCCTTTTCTTCTTTTCGTCATGTCGCCAAGGCCATGGACATAGACCGAGGGTAGGTTGCCCCATCAAGGGCACCCTCGTGAGCACTCCACCCAGCACCGGTCATCGCAGCTCCTTGGAAGCGGTCAACAACACAAACCCCCCTTTCCTTTTGTTCCCCCCCACCTTTCCGTCTGTGGAGTGTCTCCCCACCTCCCGTGTTCCCCCCCCCCTCCTTTCTTCAAAAAAGACGCTTTAAAAGCGGCACACCGCCACCCCCCGAAGAACAACCCCCTGAAGAAGGAGCCGAATGGGCTCCGAAACGTCGGGCTAATAAAATTCAGTTATTTGGTTGGAGTCAGTCTCAAGTTCTAATCAATTTCCCAACCAGACAGGCAATTCTGTCGAAATGTTTAGCTTCAAGCACGACGTGCTTTTAATGAGGCAGTGTGTCGCAAGCCCCTCTAAAGCATGGTTCTCCGCAATGAGTTGTTTTGAGAGTAACAGCGCGCTTCTGCGATTTCATTCGCTTTACTGGCGATACCCAGCGTGTCATAAGAATGTGTGTACCCGTTACCATGAAAGCGACCTTACGCGTAGTGGTTGTAAAGGTATGCCACTCGTGATCAAAAGTGGACGCTCTCAATGCTGACACGAGTGCTCAAGATCTCACCACTGGTCGTACCGCACTCATCATGCGCTAATAGGATCAACGGATTGCGACAGATCCTGCAGGTGCACACATTGCATGCTATCACCTACGGCTGCGATGTAGAAGTGCAGAAATAATCGCTTTTCAAGTCGGTTCAGCCGCCGTGGTGGCGTAGTGGCTTTGGTGTTGCGCTACTAAGCGCGAGGCTGTGGGATCGAATCCCGGCCTTGGCGGCCACATTTCGATAGGGCCAAAATCTCAAAACACCCGTGCATTTGGTTCATGTTAAAGAATCCCAGATGGTCAGAATTAACCCGGAGGCCCTCACTGTACGGCGTGCCTCATAATCATATCGTGGTTTTGGCACGAAAGAACTCAGAATTTAATTTTTTTAAGTCGGTTCTTACGACATTAAGCGTGTCAAGTGGGTCCAACGTGTTACGAAATTTAAAAAAAGAAATTGTGTATATACCATAGTTGGGTACTGAAAGCACTATCTCCATGTACGTAGAGAAACTTGTCCGATTCCTCGTGTTCGTTAAGGCGAAAGCCGCTCCGCATGTCAGTGTTACATCAATTTTCTTCTCATATTTCGGTGTTCGAAACGTACTTCACAGGTGCTTTTCGTCGTCTGTGACGATACAGCACGCTACATAAAATCAATGTGAATTGTTGCGAAATCCGGTGTCGAGAATCTCATTAAACTTTCATACATGCAATTTGTCAAGCATCTGGCTTAATATCCTGGATAGATAACTCCCGTAATCACTTCTCGCTTAATTTTAAATATGATTGAACGTATTGTACAATATACAATGTACAAGGGGAGAGTGTAAATGAGGAACAACTTAAAGGAGATAGTATCTGGTGCATCAGGACAACGCTACTCCTATAAAAAACGACTCACATGATGCACTTAGAGTGTTACGTGCGCTGAAGGAGCTAAATGTAATTCTACAATAACGCTTACTGTTCGGACACACCCTTGGTGAGACCGAAAAATCGTGATTGATTTGCCCGAGTCGAAACCACAAATGTGTAGACTGACTAAACTGACTAAAAGCGGATACTTCTTCCTGAAAAACTGAAAATTATTGAGCACCTTCGAAGTTTACCTGTTTCAAGAAATCTCTAAGGAACTTTGATACCTGCTCAACAATCGCCGCTCCCCTGCACTAGAACAATCCGGAACAGCCCCCCTTGCATGGGATCTAATCCTGTACACATTAAGTGTTGTTCTGTGCCCTTATACATTCGAAAATAAACGAATATTCAACTATTTGGACTAGTGCATTCTGGTATACGAACCAAATAGCAAAAACTATTCAGTTCGTATTCAAAATTTCGAGTATTCGCACACCCCTTGATCTTGGGCAACTTTTGCCAAATTCCAATAAGTACGTGGTCGAGTCTCCAGCAGTATTGTTGCCAGCGCCCTCTGCCGTCGTTTTTCGAAAACTGCACATCCCTATTATATCTCCTGTGCAGTCCGTGGCGTTGCGCTCTGTGCAGAAAGAATCTCCAATATGCACGTGCGGCGGCGAAGATAAACAAGACTCCGTGTACTGAGCGCACGATAATCACTCATAACCAGGTTAACTGAAAATAGGACGTCTCAGAGAAGCTACATATGTAAATTAACAAGTCCTAATGCTTAAGGGGACGATTTCACAACACCCACATCATTGCGTGTGTTGATAGTGTAAAGTGAGAGAGCAGTAAACGTAAGGCGCCGCCCCGCTTATGGGCAACCCACATATTGAGCGGTCGATCTTTGTAAGCTGCACCGTCCAGACTCGCCGAAATATTTTAATCAACATGATCGCGCTGTTGACCATTTGGCGCTGGAGACTAGTCGCCCTGTGAATTTCCATACAGGCAGCGGTCGATCACTAAGCTTCTGACCTCGCGGTACATCTTGCCAATTTCGAAGCTTTAGCTGCAACAATTTGGGCAGTGAGGGAACGAAATACAGTTCAGCAAGGCGGTGATCGTTCACGTCGATTCAGTCCGTACAGCGCTGACAGCCCAGCAGCCGATGGTCAAATCAGTTCCAGCACTGCCCTGTGCCTACTTAAACAGTAAAACCTGCACCGGGCAGGCCTTAGCAATCCTCCTCTTCGCTATCCAGTTCATCGATGAGCCGGCTTACGGGCACCACGGTGTGCTCGTCAAGAGCCTTCTTCAGATCGCGCGACATGTTGGCCATGTTGTCCGTGAGCTTGTTGATGCAGTACCGCAGGTCCTCTTCCTCGGAGATGCTCAGGCCCTCTTTCCTCTTGGGCACTGGCTTGGCACCCATGGCGCGCCGGAACAAGTCCTGCACTTCGGTCATGTGAGCCGTCAGCTGGTTGACGCTCGCCACGAGCGGTGCCATGGTGTCACTCTGAACGCCTGCTCTGCCCCTGCCGCTGGTTCCCGAACTAGACGGCTGCATGGGCGACTCGTCGAGCTGGAAGCTCACGTTGGCCCGGTTCGCCATGGATATGAGGCCCTCGCCGTCGTCCATCGTCGCGTGGGCGCGGACTTGCAACTGCTGTCCCGTCGGGCTTCCAGTCCTGGCCTCCGCCGCCCTGGAGGACATCAGGACATCGAGTGGGTCAACGGGTCTCGCGATGGCCCTCGAGACACCCGCGAGATTGTGCGCGAGCCGGCCGACATTTTCCTCAAGAGGGATCAGCCTACGAAGCACGGAGGAAGGGAAAAAATAAAGGAGTTGCCTAAACGTCACATTAAGTTGTTGTCCTTATTCTTATTTTATTTTTATTTATTTATTTATTTATTTATTTATTTATTTATTTATTTATTTATTTATTTATTTATTTATTTATTGGAGAAACCACGGACGTGTTTGGCAAAATGAACAAATCCTCCCCTCCTCTATGCTCTAGCTTTTCCCGATAATTCTCGGTTAACAGTTAAAGACAGCCATCTTGAAATGGGTTCTGACAAAATTTATAAATATTTCACTTCAAAGTGCAAGGTATTGCTACGGATGACCTCTTTGCTGAAGGCACTGCCATTCTTCACGGGGCGTTCGACATGCCATGTTCCGTTAGCAATGACGAAAGGCTATATTTTTCCAATCTGGTAATGCTTACACCTAATAATTAGCTGATGCGTAGATATATTTAGCCGGCAATTAAATTCTTTGTATACAGAAACGCAGCGTTGGCTGACTTCACAACAATTAAATATTTAAGTAGTCCGTAATTGCGGATATCGGCTCCCTATAATATCCACAAAGCACCATCCCAACACCTTGACTTGCTTTCAAGGTAGTCTCCCCAGGGCCACATTAAATATATATGTAAATTCGATACGTTTAACTAATATATAAGATAATATGCGACTGAATGGGATATGATGAAAGAGCGACACTAGTAAAAAATATATTGCATGATACTACAAGCCTGCAAATTTTTTTGACAACGCACCTACTCGCCATGGGAGCTCCGGCATGCGGTGGAAAAGGGTTAGGCTTAAGCGACTGTGTGAGCGCGTCCATCTGCGATGCCAGCTTGCGGAAGTAGATGCTCAGGTCTATGTGTTCCCGGACCGGTTCCGAGGACAGCTGCTCGACCGACTCCACCTTAGGCGGCGGCGGCGCGTACAGCTGCGGGAACGGCGTCGGGTGGCTGAGCGCGTTGCTCACGTTCTCTCGGTTGTGCATGCCGCCGATGATGCTGCTGGCCGCGACCTTGGAGGCGAACGCGTCCGAGGCCATGGCCTCGGCCAAAGGCACGCCGCTCCCAGCCACGCTCGCGGCCGCCATTAGCGTCGCTTCGTCGATCTTGGTGTAATCGGACACGGTGCGCAGCTCCTGCAGCAGCATCTTCAGCAGCTGGATCAAGCGCAGCATGTTGCTTTCCCACACCTCCCAGATCGGGTCGTCCTCGTAGGGCCGCGGATGCTCGGGCTCCGGTTCCTCCGCCTTGGGCTTGGGAGTCGGCGGAGGCTTGGGTCTCCGAGATATGTGGCTAGTCGTGGGAAGCTTGAGCCCTTCGTCCGAGCCCAGCGAGCCAGACACGGTCTGGCGCGCGACGATCTCGCCGTCGTTGAATTTCTGCGTGGCCACGAACTGCGACGCCATAGAGACGGGCACCTGGACCGTCAAGAAGTGCGTCGACGAACCACTGCGCCCCGGAGCGCCGGTCGTGACCTTGGTGTTCACAGAGAAGTCTTTGCCGATCTGAGGCATGACCTTGCGGCCGCTACCCCTGCTGCCTCCTGCCCCCGACTGTTGTACCGAGAAATCCGGAGGATTGCTCGGGAAGGTCGCGGCCGCCGAAGAGGGCCTCGTGGGACTCGGGCCGCGCTGGTAGATGCTGTCGACGATGTCCTTGAGCTGAAGAGACTGGCAGCTGATCTGGCGCGCCAGGCGGCAGATCTCGTCGCGTCGCGCCTGATTGAACGCCATCACTTCGCTTGCTTGGTTCGACAGCTATCGGAAGATTCTGACACTCTGCCTGGACGTCGCGCGTCGCACTTACTCGCCGCGTTGCGTGCGACAAATTTTGGATGGTCTAACGTAATTTAGTCCGGGGGGCCCCTGAATCTGGCCCCTCCTGTAGCCCGGAAGAATCTTTTAGGCGCCCGTCATTCTCTTCGAGGCGCGAGCCCGTTGCCCATGTTGATATCGATTTTTTAACACACGGCACATACCCACAAGAACCATCTACCAGTCACTGAGAAATCACATAACTATAACTACAATTAAATCTCAATATGTACAACAAAATAAAATCGGCAGTTGCTGTGGCATTACAAGATTAAAAGTAAGTTGTAATAAAAAAGCCATGTGACAAAAAAATGAATCGAAGCAGTACCGGCACCGTTAGTAATGTAACCTGTCCGGTGCTTCTGCAAACTTATGAAGATCATTAAAAATTGCCTTGTGGCTGCGGCCAAACTTTAAGGCTTCAACCGATAATTCGGAGCAGTAATACAAAACGCAAGATGATAAAATAGCCCATCCTTCTTTATGTAACGATCTATGACTGCGCTTCCTTCTTCATCCTCTTCGGAAGCCAAGTAGTGACCCCATCTGGAACGTGTTTTTAAGACAAGCCCCAGCCTAAACATCAAGAGATAAGTATGAGCTTCAGCCAGCAAGATACGTCGCCAGGGAACCATTTACTATAAGCACTGTACCTGATGTGCTCTGCTCACGTATGGTCATTGTTAAATAAGGCGTCGCTGCCTACCGCAGCGCCATGAGAAGGCGTGTGCTTGGAACCACCCAAGGGGGAGGAAGAGGAGTATGGAATAAAGGCAGAGAATGAGTGATGCCTCCATTGCTGTCATACTGAGTAATATGCACGATATAACATATTTGGCGACGAGAATTTAACAACCCATGTGCTACCGCCTTGCCCTTCATCTGTGCCGTCGATTACTGCATATCATCCTCTACGATGAGTATTTCGGGGCTACAACCGCCACCCCCGTTCCTATCGTCACCTGGACAACCGGTCATCCCATGGGAGCAATGGATTCAAGCGTTCAAGAACTACATGGTGGCGTCGGGCGCCTCTGATCTACCTGCCAGGCATCGGAAGGCGATTCTGCTCAACTGCTTGGGCTTGGAAGGACAACGTATCTTCCAGACTCTTAGATCGGAGGACGACCCACGCTTTTTGGCTTCGAGCGCCACCTGAGGTACGTTGAGGACTCCTGCCCCAGATGAGTTCGACTGCGCTATTGCGACGCTTGAAGGTCACTCGTAGTTGACAAGAGCTCTGTCAATGTCACCGCAGCGCGTCACCGTTTCCGTCGACGTGCACAAGCCCCAGGTGAGACTGCGGTCGTTTACGTCACCGCTCTACGAGGTCCCGTAAGAGCGTGCAACTTCGGTGACTTGGCGGACGACATGATGCGCGACCAGCTTATTGAAAAAACTACTAACGAATACTTGCGTGAACGTCTTTTACTGGAAGAGTCTCTTACGCTTTCCCGGGCCCTTACCATTGCGAGGCAGCATGATCAGGCGACTGGAGAAGCGAGAGAACTTGCACGACATGAAGCACAAGTGCAGCACGTTAAAAATACAAACACGTCAAATATGAGAGAAAAGCACTGTGGCACGCGCACATGCTATACGACGCCAACTGAAAGTCGTCGAGCTCTGAAAGAGCAAGAATGTTATCGTTGTGGCTCTTTGGACCATCTGGCGAATTGTCCTCACTGCAAAGCTAAGACACATCAGTGTCGCAGATGTGGCAAGACTGGCCATCTGGAAAGGGTGTCCAAGTCTTTCCGAAAGTCTGACAAAGAAATTCAGCATGTCACAGAAGACGACACTGATACAACTGATACGGACGATCACATAAGTGTTTGTCACATCTGGAGCCGTAAGAAGGGAATTTATGCAGTGTTGGAAATTGAAGGAATTTCCGTGTCGTTCCTGATTGACACTAGATATCGGTTTCAATGCTAGCCGAAGAAACTTACCGACGTCATTTCGATACTGTATTTCCTCTGACAACAACATCCGTCCAGCTCCTCTATTATTCTAAGTCAGCAATTCCTATAAAAGGATGTTTCATTGCTCCAGTTTCATTTCATGGCCGATGCCCTTCTGTACGTTGCGTCGGGAGGAACAACCATTTTTGGTTTATATGGTATCGCGGCTCTGGATATGAAGATTCAAGGGTCACATTTTTATGACAGTTAAGGGATTAAAGGTACAGTAAAGAGGAAAGAGAAATCAACTTAGACTGATAAAGTATTCTTTAAAACCCTATCCAAGTTAATTTCGCGGTAACGTGTTGATTAAAAGAGAAAACGAAGGTTAAAGTTTATTTGAATTTCGCACCGGTATCCCAGCGCCGGCACGTCTGTGTGATGTCGGACATTTCAGAGTATTCGGTTGCGTTTGGGGCACTGCGGCTGAGTAAAAGTTCTTGAAACTTGCTAAATTCAGTCTATGGGTGCTTTAACATACACACTTTAGGATACCGATAACAAATTTATGAGCCTCAAGCAGACATCAAAAATCCGTGACATCACGGCGTACTGGTGTCGAAACTTGAAGACGGCGTCGCCAGTCGTCTTTCATTTAAAGCGTATTGTCTAGCTAACAAGGACTCCTCTTGCGGCAAAAGCGAGCTTCTTCTTTCTTTTCCTTTTTTTTGGCATTGTAGGAGGATTACTTACTGATACACACAGTTAAAGTAAATATTGTATTTAGTGTCGCGTATTTTGTTTAATGTCATGTAAATTGTTTTGGCCGTTGAATCTCAATACGGAATTCTCGGACACGTGCCTGCCTCCTTACTTTTTATGATTAAAGTAATTCTAGCGAATATTTTTCTATTTTCGGGAAGTCATGCGCTTCGTACGTACGACATCATAAACGATGAGCAGCTCCTGTATGAAAGTGATGGCAGAAATTCTAGACCACTTAAGAAGCCTCGGGAGGCAGTGGGCGTCATACTGTAAGCGTCCACCTAACCTAGAGGACGTGTCCCTTTCGTCTGCTGCTGAAGTTCTGATTGGCTGGGCTAGGGTACGCGTGATCGAAAATAAGACAGGCACCTCCAGCCAATCAGAACTTCAGCAGCAGGCGAAATAAGAATGTCCACTAGGTGGGCGCTTACAAACACGGATGATGGAAACTAAGGAGATGCCCCGAGGTCACTCTTTGTGCAGCTAAAGTGAAGCCGGAAATTGGCGTTGCTCATGGCGTTGCTCATGGCGTTGCTCCGCCTATCGGGCCAGCTCTCCTCTCTTGTTTACATTTCTCGCGAAACCACGCCGCGCTGCGCGAAACCGTGCTGCTCGGACCCGCGCGCTCCGCAGCAATACTAAACAATCATTAGCACGTCAGCATGATTCCGCCAAAGAGGGCAATATTCCCCGCGGATATTCCTTCGTCCGTTGCCATTGCCGTGATGCGGTACATTGCGTACAGCGTTTCATGCGCGTTCATTTCACGAACTTTAGTCCTTCTTGTCCCACCTGGCCACAGCAAAATCCGGGAGAGCACGGTCCAGCTAACGCAGCGCAACAAAACACGGAGACGAAGGCGAACCTGCCCGCACGGCGCCTTTGCCACGCGGTACGAAACCTACGGAGCAACACGTGTGAGCGCACAGAACACGGAGGAAGGAAACTAAGGAGAGGCCCTACCCCCTCCGTGCTCTAGAAGAAAAGTGTGGCGGAAATGACGTAGTAGGTTCTCATTTTTGCTGCTTTTTTATTTTTTTTGCTGTATGGCCACGCCTTTTGGGCCACAATGGCGGCATTGTTTGAGCGCTCCACGGAGGAAGGAAACTAAGGAGAGGCCCTACCCCCTCCGCGCGCTAGGAGAAAAGTGTGGCGGAAATGACGTATAAGTTCTTATTTTTTTGCTGCTTTTTCATTTTTTTTGCTTCATGGCCACGCCTTATGGGCCACAATGGCGGCGTTGTTCTGATTTTTTGAGCGCTCACACGTGTTGCTCTGGTAGGTTTCGTGCCGTGTCAAAGGCGCTGTGTGGGCGGGTTTGCGTTAGTCACCGTGTCTTGTTGCGCTGTGTTACCTGCACCGTGCTCTGGCGGATGTTGCGCGAGCGCGCGCGCTCCGCGCGAAACCACGCGCAGCGCGGCGTGGTTTCGCGAAAGATGTAAACAAGAGAGGAGGGTGGCACAAAAGGCGGAGCATCGCCATGAGCAACGCCAACTTCCGGCTTCACTTTTGCTTCACAAAGAGTGACGTCAGGGCCTCTCCTTAGTTTCCTTCCTCCGTGGGGTAGGGCCTCTCCTTAGTTTCCTTCCGCCATGCTTACAAAAAACCCACTTAGTTTCACACTTCGTAAATGTAGAGCAGCCTCCGCGCCTAACTTTACGAGTGAAATACGAGGGGACGTGTCATGAAAAGCTCGCAAAAATAGGCGTTCTTGATAAATTTGAAAAAATGTCGCCGGTTACCCCTCGCCGGAAATAACGCACAGCCGAAAACGTTGACAACGCAGCGCAGTTCTTTAGCACGTCCACCGAAATCAGACGACGACCGCGGGGAGCTGCAAATCTCGGAGGCCATGGCCTGGGATTTATATCATACCGCTAACCACCAGGTGCACGCGTCGTCTGCTTAGGTGCTATAAAAAGCTGCTAATAACCAAACTAGGCACTTACCAGGCTGTCAAGACAGTTTTAATAGCATATACTACTCATTCACGACGAATTTAGCCAAAGCAAAATTGTATTGCGGTTGCCTTTAACTGTACGTATGTCTTATTTTTTTTTATTTTATGTGAGGTTTCCTTTGTCTCTTCCGAGGGGTTTGGCGTGCGGCGCTTCCTTGCCGGGTATATTTATGGATGCATATACAAAAACGTATATGTGCTCCGAATGCAAAGTCCAGCAAACGGGTTTACATAAATCACGTATGCTGACGGACATAGTGCGAGTAACCGCATTTTCGTTGCGTGCAATACGAAAATGGTGAATTCCTATGTAAAACTGTAAGACATTATGTGCACTCTTAGGCACCTCTAAAGCACACCGACATCTTAATGGAATAGCGTATTATATTCGGCGCCTTCTTTGATTTCCTTGATTTGCTATATGTGACACCGTGTGTGTGCCTATTAATTCTTGGCAAAGCCTCCAGGGGTACAGAAGCCTTTTTTTGTGTGTGTGTGTCTACTTGGATCTTTACATTACAGAAAACTTCGCAAAATTTGTTTAGTTCCATAGCCTGGCTGGCTAGTAACGGGACCAATTGTTCGACGTACCCACGTAATTCGGCAAGCAGTTACCATAGTGACGAAAGGAAAACAAAACTGTACTTATATGTATGTGCCAATGTGAGGCAAGGGTTAAAGAAGTTGTGACCTTTGCGGTGCATAAACATTCATTTCGCGGGATTGCACGTTGCATAGGAGGAAAGTAAACACACCTGTACGCATCTCCGTTAGCTGTACAGCATTTTAACAGTTTCCCCGAAGCTTCGCGGCACATGGACTGCAGCATGCGGGTTGGGATTCCATTTTTCACTGCTGCTCGCGCGCGTCGTGTCTCAGTTCCCCAGTACTGGACGCCCCAGTGAGCATCAGTGATCAGCAATCCAACGCAAGCCGCATGCTACGTCACGAGACGCATCCTCTTATCGCACGCTGCTCTCAGGTGGCCAGAAAGCGCCATCTCTTTCATCGCCAGTCACAGAGTCGAGGCGGTCACCGTCCACACACACCTCGCAAATACTGGACAGACTTCCGCGGATAAAACGAAGTCGCCGAGTAAAGTGAGCTTCTCCACATGATGCCTTCCAGTGTGGAGAGGCCAGCTTGACGAGACGCTTTCAGGAGGCTGCGCACAGATCCGTAGCATTATATAAATGCCAATGAAATGCGTTATCGGGCATATCCCTTCTGCTCTCCAATGCACTTGGCACGCACTTTCGCGTTCCACGTGCGTCACTGCCGCAGATTTCACGCACTAGAACAACCCACTTCTTCACGCCGCTTTCGTCGGCACCTTGTTGGACATCTCGAGAAACGCGAACTGAATAACAATGGAATCCTATCCGTTTACTGTGCACAGAATCATCTGCGGTGCCAGTGATTTGCAGCCACCGCGTTCAAAGTACTCTAAACAGCTAAATTATAGTATTCGTGTTCTAGTATGGCTGAAGTTATTAATTAAATTAATTAATCAATCAAAATTATCACTACATTGACTATCAATAGTATTGCGACATTTCGCTATGAAACTATTGACAGTGTAATAAAAAAACTAGACTATCGGTGATATTGTGATATTTTGTTATTGACAGCGTGATCGTGTTTTCCAATTATTGGCTAGTGATACTACCAGAAATTTTGCTCTAACTGTCCATCGGCAATATTCGGTTTATGCAACTGGTAGCAGGGAAACGTTGCAAAGTTGTTGTAGCAATTTTTACCTACGGTCATGTGATTTTACATTAGAGTTTTAACAGTGCCATGTTACTGTATGGCAAGTCTATAGATAACCTAGTGTGCTGTCGATGGTTTTTGTATTAGCAATATTTCAATAATGACTCAATTATCGATAGTCGAAATTTTAATGCGTAATGTAACCGCGCAAACGACAACGGACGAAGAAGGAAACACACTGGACAAGCGCAGTATGTTTCCTTCTACATACGCTGTTGTTTGCACAGTTACATTACGCATTGAAATATTGACCACCAACTAGCCCGCCTTTCTCTGTTACATATTGATAGTCTTGCACCACTGGGCTGTAGGACACGTTGCCTATAGGTCAAGGAGCTTTGTTCTAGGTCTGCGCACCAATCTGGAAAGTTCACAGCTATAACTTATTTATGAAACAAAGAATTCTGGCGGCTCCGTCAGCACTCGAGTCAAATGCCGCGACCTACGAGCAAGTGAAACACACGCGACTGATTTCTTCCATTGCTTTTGACAACTAGGCCGACGTTCAGTACAACTGTGCTTCAGTACGTTTTATAGAAACTGTTCTTGCCAGGCTTACACGTGATAATGTATGTCCAAAAAGGAAAACTAATAAATGTACAAAAAGGAAAACTTAGTATTGTTAGCTCTCCAGCGTAACGCACTGAGCATCATAATCATTTTGAACTAGACCTGGACTTTATTTTTAAATACTGTCTCCTGTGGTGCACAGTCTGGCCTATAGACGCCGACACAGCTCCTAAAACTGGTACACCGCAACACAGAAAGGAAGAAACAAGCCAAGCCAGCCAGATGACGGAACAGAGCACTGACTTTTTTCCTTTCTTTCTCTTTTTTTTTTTTTGAACAGTGCTTTGTTCTTTCATCTAGCCGGCTCGGCTTGTTTCTTTTTTTCTATGTTGTGCTGTATCAGTTTTAGAATGCAATACCAACTAACCCAATCCTCAACCTAGACACAAATCCGCATTCTTTTTAGCTGCTTCCCATCCAGAGAGAAATTAGAAACCATGTAACAAGCCACGCCATGGAGGAAGGCACACAGAAGTCTGCATTCCTACATGCTAGAACAAAGACATAATGTGATCTGGCAGCCAGTATTTTCACTGAAATCCAGACATTTTGTACATTTAGCTAATCACATTTATATTGAACAAAAAGCAGCTGGCGTTTCCTAGCTTAGAAAGCTAGCCAAGCCAATGTAATGGGGCTAAATAAGCAGAGAAACCTTAATGGCGCTCCTTTAACACTTACTCCAAAAAATATCACCGGCAGCTTGTTCACTGTACTTTATGTATAACATTACAAATCCTCATAGATGCAGATTATGCACACATTCTATTCTCAACCCTCATTTCCTACACAAAAATAAATCCTCAGATATGAATAAGCTAGCAAGTCATACGCTATGGAATCAAAGAAACAAAGTGTTAGAGTTCAGTGTTCCTTTTGAGCCATACAATCAGTTTTTGTGCAATGTGTTCTGCATGCAAGACAGGCCATGAGGTTCTTTGTTATACACGTATCACCACCTCTTCAAACTTAATATTTAAAGTATCTGTCAGCATGTGGAATAACTATAACATTATGTGACAGAGTTGTTGCATTATATGGTCCCTTCCATTTCATTTCAGGGGGCCTAATGCTAAGTATGCCTGTACATTTTGTAACACCATTAGCACGGGGTGTACGAAGCCATCTGCTCCAGCTGTCAGATCTTGCTTGCTTCGCAATACATCAGTTCTTGCTCATTAGAAGTTTTGATTTTATTGCAACAGGTCAAGAAACTCATAAAAAGTATACAAGGACTCATAAAGCAGCTTTACAACAAAGCCCCCTGTAACTTATACCAACAACACGTTGCAACCAGCATCAAACTCTGTGTCATTACCAACGGATTCTGCATACGGTGTCCAGCAAACATAGCTAGCAGTAGGTGTCGCTAAACCCAAAGCCCAAGACAGAAATTTCTACTTCATCTTGAGCTCAGTCCAAGTCTGTAACACCTCAGCGCAAATTCCACGCCACACTTCTCTTCATGTCCCAGTTACACCATGTCTTGTGTTGTGTCAATATACTCTCTGCAAAGCACATTAAAAGGCCTTGGCAGACCCACATTCAGGATATGAAAGTATACATCATAATGTGATAGTGATCCAGCGGATTTCCTAAAAAAGATGTGCTTCTCTGTCTAATATTGCTGGCAAACACAATCTAGTACAGTGTGGAATATAGTCAATGATGGGACTCTGTGTTTACAACACCCTCTACACAATGTACAGAAAATCAAGCCATCTGTACAAGGTAAGGCAGATTACTAACAGTGTAGCAGTGTAGTGTCTTTACATACTGCAAAACTCAGTGGTGCACATACAAGACCCAAAAACAATAAAACAATAAAAATGAAGCAGCAAAATGAGCAAAGTACAACCCATCTACATGCCAACAATATACAGGAATTAAAGTGCTCCACAAAAGAAGATGAAAATATCACGTCTTTCTCTGCTAACTAGCCACACAAGCAGCAAGCTATGCAAGAAAATACAAGAAAAGAGCTGCTGCTAAACATTAACAGAACTTTCTATTAAAGACCAACTGCAATAAAATTTTGGACCTAAAAAAAAGCCTAGTTTAATATTAGTGTATGTATGGAAGAGCCTCCATGCAAAATATGACGTTTAAAGTATGAGTGAAAGCATTAAAAAAAGATTTCAAATATAGGCATCTTTGCTATCCAAAACGAAAAAATGCCACCATTATTGCTGGCCAAAAGTGATGCATGACCTACAATGCACAGCTCTTTGGCATGACCTCTGAGATAAGATGGTGCCCGTGGCACACCAAAATATCTCGGAGGTAATGTGCTGGAACTTCCTTCATGGATACTAACCACCAGATACACGCACCATCTGCTTAGGTGCTGTTCAAGGGCTGGTAATAAGAAAATTACACAGTTACCAGCTTTCAGCATTGCCAAGATTGCTTTAGTGGTATATACTGCCCATACATAGTCAATTTAACCGAAGCAAAATTTCATTGCAATGGACCTTTAATGCACCCAGAGTTACAATGAATTAGCCAGGAGCTTCCTGATCATCGCAAGCCTCTCACAGGAACAACTGTATCCAATGCATAAATGAAGCAATGGCACAAATACTGCAAGTAAAAAACAACCGTAGCCTGATACAACAAAGAAGCCAATAAAAACACAAGTTGAACGGCCCATACTACAGCATTGTCTTGGTGAGCATCACGAAAGATCTCAACACGACACTGCAGTGCTTTTTCATAGATGCTAATTGTAGACAGCTGGATTAGTTGGCTGTGAATAGCATTATGAAACATGATTCCAGTGCACAAATAAACATGGACGAGCAGAGGAGGTTTTTGTTCTTGTTGTCCATCTCTGCTTGTCCGTGTTTATTTGTGTGCGGGAACGATCTTTCATAGTAATTTTCCATAGATGCACAAAGCTATATAAGCAGTGTATTAATTTATAACACGAGCGTGCAGCCCCATTGCAATTGGTGAACATCACATTACGGCATTGGCCATTGTAGCAGAGCATCAAGAAATAAGGCAGAACAAAAGAAGCTAAACTGTCACGTATGAACAATGTAGCACCCTTTCTCTAGCCAACAGAAAGGTATCAGCAAGTACACTATGCAAACATCACCAATGAAGTATTAATGCCAATACAGGTGAGCCACAGCACTACAAGTAATTTCTTGGAAGCCTGCATTCAACCATAATGCATGAGAAGTCATGTGTTACACAACTGTTCTTGAATGAAAACTAGAAAAATTAACAGTACTGCAATGATTCACTCTTGCCAAAACCTTTACATTTACTGGTAAACAGATCAGTTTACATCGCAATAAGATTTCTGCATCACTTGGGCAAAGACAGCAATATGTGTTGGCTATGCACCATAGCTACCAATACCTCGGTATTCATTAACAGCAGTACGACAACAACACCTACCTCAAGCTGTTTCTATCCTATCAATCTACAATTTTTATTTTTATTCTGAAGTTTTGTAGAATTATTTTGGATTAGCCAATTCAAAAATTCATCTGATAAGACGTTTCCTTTATCACACATAGGCCTGACAGAAATCAGGTTGAAGAGGACAAGATAGGTCAAAGTGACAGGAGCAACATCAGAGATAACATATGTTAGCAGCAATGTGAGCCAATGATGATAAATGGTGGTAGCCAAAAAAAAACAAAAAAGATTGCTGGAGGATCCAATAACTCGCAGAATATGTGTCCCTACATGACACTTCAATGAGACATTAAACCCTTAACTGCCAATGACGAGGTAACTCATCATCACATTGAGCATCCTCTGGTACTCATGGTGGGTTAACTCGTCATGAACTTTCTACAATTGCTCCACATGCATATATGTGGAATTTCTAATTTTGAAGTGACAAATAAATAATACGCAATGACTTTTGCTACTTTTTTTTTCAATAAGACTGGTAAAATACACAATAGGCATGTCTCATATTATATTATTTTAGAAAGAATTGATGCTAAATATGCATGTCTAAAAGAAAATTCTGCACTTCTAAAAAATTTTCGAAATTTGTCCCAGCGGTTTAGGGGTTAAACCGCATATGGCGATATCAGTTAGTGATGCCGCTTGAGCCATGCCAAACACTCCCTCAGCAGACTAGAGCAATGTGACCGCTCTCCAGTAACTTATACACTAGGTTCCATTTTTTTGGCCAACGGTATAGGCTGTAGCATTGCAAAGCTCGAAGTTCCGAGTACTGAACAGCAAAGCACTACATTTTCCCAAATAAAATGCAACCATGAATACAATGCGAAACAAGCACCTTATAACCCACTAACAAAATGAAGAAATACGATTATAATGCTGAACAATGAAGAGTACAATGCAGCCATATTGGTCAACTTACAAAGGTGCCTGTTATGCTACAGGACAGGCAATTCATTATACCATGATCCGTTACTACGTATGCGCTGTTGCTCCAGCCGACACACAGTGTAGCAACAGATCACCCATCAATTAAGCTGAAATAACCCAAAAGGAGGGTGGTGCCCTTGAACGAGGGTCATAAATGCATGCACCGAGACAACTGCATTTGCTAGACACCCAATGTACACCCAGATGTACACATTGTGGGTGTACATTGCTGATACAGTTATCAGGTTATTGACATATACATATATATATATATAATCCCTAAAGAAAGCTTTCTTTCCCTGTAGCTGGAACCCCTTTATGCCATACGTCTGCATTCCCGTTCACCTCTCGGTATTCCCCTCCCACTACTGTGAGGTTGCCTTTCCTGCCACCCTTAGTCATCTAGTGGCACAGCATGGCACATTTAAGCATGAAACTGGAGGAAAAGGAGAATATGACGTCTTAACAGGAGCGCATTTCTAAAAAGCATGAGGTGCTTTTTAAGGCTGTGGCATATAATAAACACTAGCATTATATTCATGAAAATAAGATATGATGTAAATGGGCCTAAGTGGCACTACAGGAAGCAGCATTCTAAACCAAGTTGAATTAGTAAAAAAAAAAATCAGGGAGGGAGAGAGATAAGACAAGAGATACTTGTAGCAAGAACTGTGCTAATGGATCACAGAAGATACTCAAGATTATGCGTCAAACATAAAGATTCAGAAGATAACTCGTAACGCATCAGCACTGCTATGTACACTATGTACAGCAAGAAAAAACACTTTCAGACCAGCACGGCAAGTTTAGAAAAGTTTGGTCATGAGCTCTTCACAAAATACACTTCAGAAAGAGAAATCTTTCACTACCACAGACTAGAGCGACACTTCTGCGAGTTACTAAACATTTCCATGTTAAAAATGCGAGGACAAGCACAATACAAGTGCTAGAAGGTGGCAACTCCTGCAGGCCACTGATATGCCTTGAACTCGAAATACATTCAAATGAAACAAGATTTTTACTATTTATTGGGGCAAATATGCCTTCCTATGTTCAGAAGACACGGAAGCTGAATTATAATAGCCACAGTCACCTACGCTACCTTTTATGTGTTTGCTTCTTTACATTGATATTAAATTGATATAAGAAACCTTCCTTATAAATACCCATTGTTAGCCAAGCTATAAGCCAACAAGTCTCACTTGCATTGAGTTACCAGTGGCCTGCAGCAGAACACATGACACTAAAATAGATTACATAAAAACAAAGTTACACTACAATAGCACAAATGCATACTGCATATAGAACAATGCATGTGATATCCCAATAGCCATCAAGAGAAGAAAATAAGAAGTGACAACACCACAATGAAAGGTTTTTAAAAGTGTTTCTACAAGGAGTTCATGGGTATCGCATGGATGTCCAGCACTCTTGGCAACACTGTTCACTGAAGCTACATTAAGATCTTTATTGCTGAGAAAAATTATCAATGATTGCCTTGCAATACTTACTCTACACAAGGGCTCTATTCAATACCGCTGTTCAGGATGACAAGTCTAAGCCTACCTCCATGCTACAGTTAAAAATGCTTGTATATTCAAGAGATCAGATTGGGCCAGAACGATCGTCGCCAATGCTTGCGACTTAAAAATGGCTATCTTCGATGAAACTGGGAAATCTTATATGCTATGCTAGCGTCAACTGAACAAAGTTGTACAAACAACCGCATGATAAGTATGAAGACGTAAATGTAATGTAGCCTGTATACGCAGGGGGCCCCAAAGCACCACTGTCCATTGCTTTCTGCACAACCATTCTTCATAATCTTTCTTCAAATGGATAGCCACTACTAACAGCAACTTTTTGCAACAACATTACAGTATGCTAAAATGTGCATCAGCGAAGAGAGATAACAGGTTGACATGGGAAAATGGATGAGCTGGTTTAATGATGTCAAATATATATTAATGCTGAAAGGCAAGTATAAAAACCACAAGACACAAACACTTAGTGTGTGTCCCCTCCCTGTCATTCTGTTCTTGTGTTCTGGTAAGCAGTATAGTAAAGCAAGTGAAATGATGCTAAATGATGCAAGGGCAAAGTCCCAAACACAAGAGAAAAAGCTGCAATAAATAGTACTTCGAGGCCCCCTTAACCATGCAACAGGAAAACTTTGGTGCACAGCACAACCTCTTTAGAGAGACTAACTAAAGTGACCTATGAGACATAAACAACAGTGAAGTAGCTATTAAATCTTTTCAGCTGACCAATACAAACCGCCAGCACCATCATGCTGATGCAGTAATAATAATGTTCACTTCTTCCCTCCCTTGCTCAGGTGCGCACAAAACTTGTGGATTAACTTGCACATTTAATGTAAAATTCTGAACGATTGCCTAAATCTGAATGATTGTCCCCCTAAAATCTTTGGCGTTCCCACAGCACACATACGCCCACCAAATAAACGGGTACAGATAATGACCAGGCACAAAAGCAAGATATTGGTTGAGACTAAACATGCGAATACTGGAGCGATAATAGTTGGAAAGGAAGCCAAGCAAAATGCTTGCACTTGTATGCTCACTCGTGACATCATATAAAAGCCACACTGACCTAGCTATGACACTTGTCTATTAGCAAACACTGCAGCACATACACGCTAAATGTGTTTTTTTAGAGGGCACGCATGCACACACACACACACACACACACACAGGCCATAATGAAGTGGCAACAGCAAATATTGATAAACCCTGAATGTGTATTTTGCCAATATTTTTAAGCAATCCATATTCACCAACGACATATTGTTGAGAACCTTTCTTCTGAATTAGGTACAGTGCCCCAGAAAAGTTTATAAGGCTTGGGATTAGAAAAGGCTGAATCCATGCAATGCTTGTGCATGTTGTCTCCAATAGAAAATTTCAATCGCTAGAAGCTTTTACAACCTACACAGTGATCCATAAAGGTGCCATGCCTTAACAGAGCAGCAATTCACATTTATCGTGGAACCCAAGTCCTGTAATATTCTGTGACCAACTGTACATTTGGAATGTGGTCACCAATTCAAGATACTACATTAGGTCCATTCCTTATGTAAGCCTACTATGTATGCTATTTCATGTTATGTGCCAATGCATGCATAGCCCTGAAATTTTTTTGTAAGCTATCTCATTTCATTTAGCAATCTCTCTAGCAAAGCTACTGCGCTGCAGAAATGACTGATATGTACAGAAGAGGGGAGTTTCAAAGAAGTACCATTTCCTTGAAGTAATCACTAATGACCAGAAAGCTTAGCAGAGAAGCCACACTTGCCATGTGAATCTCCAGGCACACAAAATACACATACAGTATATACAATGTCATCCTTTTTACATACTATTTCCCACAGCCCGCTTCGAGCCTGCCATTAAAACAACAGTGCCACAAGTTTCAAGAAAGGCCTAGTGTCTTGAAGTATCCTACAATGTAGAGTAAAAGTAGAAACTGGGGCCTCATGCTCCCAACTCCAGGATTTGTTCAGAAAGAAACCTACCAGACAAGCCACCTTAAGTATGAAGGACCTTTCTTTGCTTTAAGTTTAGCTCTTTGCATAATAATCAGAATATTTAGGTAGACTAAGGGGTATTCACACAGGGGCTTATCCAGGAATCAAGGGAGGTTGGCGCTGCGAGGTGGGGTAGCACAACAGACAAAGTCAAAGAAAGACTTGACACCCCAAACACTTCAATAGATATTACGAACAACCCAAGCATTCGTGGTGTCAATACTTTCTTTGTCCCTATCTGTAATGCTACTTCAGTATGGATCGAAACCATCTCGACAAAATCTCAACCTTTCTGAAGGGAGTGATGGGGTTACTGCGACGTCATTTCCAGTAACATGCTCATCCACTACACCACAATAAGCAAAGTCCCAGGACACTACCATAACAATGCGCCCACGAAAATCCCAGCAGCTAATCACTCATTAGCCAAAGGGAGCTTTTATGTCTCTTGAACAAATGATATCCACTTGCTGGGAGCGTTCACGTGACAACACGACTTGACGAGAACATCACATCATCGTATGTTGCGCTCCCCATCGAGTAGATGGAGAGGTGGTGGAATATCTACCTTCTGTCAATACCTATTTGCAGTTGACTGTGGAAGGGGCAAGATCAACACTATAGCCTGGCACCCCAACAAGGACTTGCACAAGGAAACAAAGGTACTCATAGCAACTGCACTTCTCAACTACATGCACCCATGACTATGAAACAATGCTAAAATTTTGACAGGAGTCTTAGAAAAGCTTCAACCACAGGAAATTGCCTCTACACAACATCCTTGACCATTCATTGTTACGCCCACAATACACATGTGAGGAGCACTAAAAAGGTACATCTGTCAATTGCTTTTTTACGTCTCTACCTCGCCACAACTGTCAAATGCCACCGATTTGTCTGACTCACCTCCTTGTTTTGCCAAGGGTGTAGCCAGCAGGAATAGGCACACCGGACACGTGTACCCCTTTTGAAATTTCATGTACCACCGATACTTGGTCTAAAACGACATGTGACAACACCTGCTTACCCCTGCCTGCCTCCCCTCCCCCCCCCCACCCCCCCCCAAAAAAAAATCTCCTGGCTAAACCATAGCTCAAAGCCTCTTGGTTACAAAACAACCATAGCATGAAAAAAAAGAAAAGCTCAAATAAGAACTCAATACAAACACCAACTGTGAAGCGAGCTTGTACAGGAAAGATGTCCATCTCACTTTACCGCAGAGTCGCGTGAGGGCCGCACTTTCACAATTTTGATGAGGTGTCGCCCTTACACAACACCAAACATTTTGCTCAAACTGGCTCCAGCACAGCCAGTGACTCATGCACATCCCGGATCCCCGGGTGTACCACTGAATCAGAGGTCAATACGCGGCTCTCACCACCTAGTAGCAAAACGCAGAAGTACACAGCACAAGAAAATTTCATCCCTTACATGAATGTGGCCCTTACACGAATTTATCCGGTATATGTGCATGAGCAAAAATACTTTGCAAAAAATAAAGTAAGAGACTTCTTACAACTTTTCTCGCGCGTGCCTGTATTCAAACTGCATGTCTTCCCGGCAAAGGTCGGCACCTTTCTACGGCCCTTGTTGGTCCTCGTAATTTTTCTTTGACTTTTAGCAGAACGAACTAGCACCATCCAGCTCAGCCTTTTAGTTCCTCTATACAAAAGCCTTGGTCGTCGCCAAAACTTGCATGTGAACTTTCCAATTGAGTGTGGAAATAGCAAACGAACAGGCGGCAAAGTGGAAAAGACAGGACACATGTGCCGAGTAACAACTGCAGGTTCCCAAAAACGTGCAAAACGCTATAGATGGAGTACAGAAAAGCATGTGCGTGCACCACATGGGCATGTAATGTTTATATGCCTCAATCGATGCACCTAGCCAAATGTTTATCTGACCAAATGTTAGTGTGCCTAAAAGCTTAACCACTTCAGGCGCAGTGCACACAATTGTGCCAGTATATCAAGCAGTTGTTAACTCCTCTCGCCGTTTCATACAATGGTTTAAATCAGGCATATCATACAAGTGGCTGGATGGATATTTTTCCAAGTTTGCTGGACATGCAATGGTTGAGGTTCACATGTCGGATGTTATAATTTTGTGGAGGGCTCACACATGAATCCTACATTTTGTAAACTTCACAGACCTTACTGAATTATCGAAAATTCTTAATCTGTTCTGCCGCAGTATGCTTTTAATGACTGTGAAGGCGCAAAGAATGTGGTGATACTAAGTTCAATGGACGAAATTGATTGGCGCCCGAAATGGTTAAAATCACTCTCATGTAACACCATGAAGATTTGAGCAGTTCACAATTTTTTTGTATGTTTCCTTGTGCAAGAATATAAAGCGAAGCAATATCGAGTGCACGTCTGGGTAAAACATGCACACAATACTGCTTTTATGCTCAGCTGCCAGTCAGCACATGTTCCGTGTCCATATTTTCTTTCTAACACATACTTTGTTTTGCACACATCTTCTATATCATACATATGCATACTATCCCACTTTGCCATTCGTTTAGAACTCTAAAAGTTGTTCATCACCCTCGCCTACATGCAAGTGCCATTTCAAAGTTACGCCACATGGGTTAATATTCAGGTTTTCCGCATCACATGTAAAGCTTTGGCAAGGACAGATGATTGTTTCCAGGGAAGTGCTTCGCAGTACGCTACTCTCCCGATTGACAGCAGGCTCGCGAAAAGCATTGTAAGTTCTGGCAGCCATTCGCAGAGTCCTGAAACGGGCCATTGTCAACGTAGTCACAGTAGAAGAGATTCGTGGGCTGCAGACGTGGTGTGCCCAACATGAGTTCCCTCAGGCCTTCGCCAGTCAGCTGGAAACATCCGGAAACGTCAAGGTACTCGAGGTGACTGAGCAGGTCCCAGTTAGCCAGGAACCTGTACCAGCAATGATAGATGTAGCTCGGCATTAAAAGAATGCAAGTAGTTTTGGACACTAAGAGAACACTAGCAGTATAAGAGGATGGTTGACTTGGTAAGGTGTCATAGCAAAATAGGTCAACAGCATGAACGGAACATAGAGGGATGGGAAGAAACAGACAAAGCGAATGCTTCTGCTACAACTAAATGTAGTTATCAAAACTAATGCAAAACGTAAACAAGACATGCTCGTACACAAAGGGGTGCATAATATAATAATATTTGGGGTTTTACGTGCCAAAACCACTTTCTGATTATGAGGCACGCCGTAGTGGAGGACTCCGGAAATTTTGACCACCTGGGGTTCTTTAACGTGCACCTAAATCTAAGCACACGGGTGTTTTCGCATTTCGCCCCCATCGAAATACGGCCGCCGTGGCCGGGATTCGATCCCGCGACCTCGTGCTCAGCAGCCCAACACCATAGCCACTGAGCAACCACGGCGGGTACACAGGGGGGGTGCAGTGTTGGAAAAAAAAATAGCAGTCAACGACATTTATGCCATTTTTCTTATTTGCTGGTCATCGACGTGAACAATTTGCACAGTACTAGCTACTAGAGGACTCAGCCACATGTATGTTTTACTATTCTTTCCTTCAGACAAAGTTCAAGCAATAAGCTCGCTGGCCTATCTTTTCTTCTTTTTTTGCCAGCATTGAATGTGACCGCAGCGCCCCCGAGTCTTTGCGACATCAAGCTTTGCAGCTTGTCAATATGCAGTCACACAGAAACTAGTTTAACTGGCAACAAAAGCAAACAGCTCAACAAACAAGTTCGTTTTTTTGAATGAATAGGACATCATGGCATTGCCTTCTTGTGACCATTTTGCTTTCTTATATACTTCTGCCGACCTGGTTTCTATACTTGCATGTTCAAAAAAACATCTAAAAAAAAGTTCTACAGGTGGCCAAAAACATTAGAGAGAGGTCAACATCTGCAGTAAATTATTTTCCATGCTAGTATTTCCCAATGATAACTTTTTTGTTCCTATCTTGAGTGTTTATTCCCTCATACAACGAAAACAGTTGACATCTACTTTCACTCGCAAGGCCACACACAAAATTAAAAACTTACAGAAGCCCACTGTCTGTGATGCTGAAGCACCCTGAAAGATTCAGATGTCTCAATCCTCCGACACCGCTTGAGCCTTCCTGTGTCAGATCTCGATTTGCTGCTGCGTTGAGCGACACTACCTCAGACTCAGAGAGCTCCGGCTCCGACAAGAGGTTAACAATGCCACTGCAATGGCTCCGGTATGGACAAGCATCACAAAAGCGGCTCCTGCCATGAACGACGACAGGTGTGCACCGATTCACATCTGCTGCAGGGTCATCCCATGCATCCAGGGAATTCCAGGACAGATTTGAGGAAAGTGAACTGGTGCTGTACTGGTCACAACTTGCGGAACACCCGTCCACCAACGCTCTCCGCCGCTGGAGCAGACACCGTGCCAGCCGGGAGAGGCCAACGTCTGTCAGCCAAGAGCAACCAGACAGGTCAATGTGTTCAAGCTGGGAGCAGGCACCATGCTCTTCGAGCCTGCAACAAGGACATGCAGAGACACCTCAACATTTGCTCCCACCAAACATGTAGTGCACTGTGTGGTAGAACTTCATCATAACAAAGTTTCATACGACATGAAAATGCCTTCATTATATCCAACATTCACTATACGTAAATATTCCTTACATGCTGATATTAGCAATAAGCACCATTCATTATATCTGTGTTAAACTGTATAACATAAGCAATGTTTGCACACGATCCTCACTTCTGGGGATGTTGCTTTCAGTTCACAACAACTGACTAAATGAGTAGAAATGGACATTATGAAAGTCTCGCTACACTTCAACTGTACAGCACTTAGTGATTCAAATGTGATAATCAGCGTACATGGCAGGCCGGCACTTTTTCAGCACCAGTGAGTGTTGGGTAATTGCAGGAGGGCCAAATGCAGTCACAACGTATCACGAAGGAGCTAGCTTCCATCATATACTACAAAGCATCAGTTTGGTGTCCCCAACGTCCACCAGTGGCGTAAGAAGCGCTGGCCACCATACGGACCGATTATCACATTTGAATCACTCAGCACTGCACACTCCCCACCAACAGTTAGATCACATAGCTGTTAAACCTAAGAACTACGAGGTCAACAGATGCTTGAGGCTACAACAAGGCATTGTGATATAGCTGTTATCTCTAGTGAAAGAATTGGTGAAAATGGTGAAGTGACAATGGAACCCTAGAAGGAAGTGTGCTTACAGGAGGTGCAGGAGTAGTACTGGCATTTAAAAATATCTAAAAACATTATTGCAGGAAGTAATTTTCTTTCAAGGAAAAGCTCCAGTGGTTGCGAAAAAATAAACCTACAGTATCTTGAAATGATACAACCTAGCCTGCCAGGCAGCTGGCATGCAGAGTTGTTCCAAAGGCAAGAATGTTAAATGCCTACTTTACTCCATCACGTCTAACAGCACCGAGAAAAAATTGAGAAATTCCTAAAAATGCTTGAATATGAATCACTTATATAGTACAACAATGTTTTTTATTCAAAATGTACAATTAAATTATTTACAAATCAAAATGTACAATGGAGTTATTCACTAATGTTGTACACCGAAATAATGCAAAACATACCCACCCTTTGAAAGACGTGTCCCCAATGTCGGTGTAAGAAATGTCCAGGTGGCAAACCTTGGGACAAAGCTTCAGAATGGATCTTAACTGCAAGCAAACACAATTTGCATCATTTATTAACATGTAAAAGCAGCTGGTTTCAAGAGTATGGCTCAAAAACACAAGCATTCCCTTTTTTACTAGACAGCGACAAGCAATGAAAATGAAAAATTATAAGAGTGACGTTTAGACATAAAAAGACTGAAAGGTTCATAAAAGATAAAAAGTGTGATTTTTTATGCAGCCCCCCTTGCAGACGCCCATGTGGTCAGTAATGTATAAAACAGATGTTCAATGGTCTACTACTACAATGGTCTACTAACCCTATTTGTGCCAAGGGAAGGAATACATACCACAATATTTATTCGCATAGTGCTTGCACTTCTAATGCGCTAGCATTCTTAGGGTACTTCCCATATTTTCTGAGGGCTATCTGTTTATCTATGTACGAGTGTACATTCGTTTCGAACCGTTTTCTCGCCTACCCGAGTCCCTTGGTAGTCCACGGGGGAATGGGCAGTGCATTGGACTGCAATGCTGATGTAACAGGGTTCGAAACTAACCATCCGATCAACTCGGGTCACTGAGTATGTGGTATTGTGTACATATGTGCCGTTCTTCAACAAGCCTCTTTCAAACCGACAAGGGTCACTGTCGATACAGGACTGGGTAGGTACCGCTGTTCAATGAAACTCTTTCACGCTGACTTTAGAGCGCAGTATGTGCCTTTTGGTCTGTGCTGGTCTTTAACGAACCTCTTTGGTCTCAACTTGGGTCACAGAGTAAGTACCAGTAGGTGCGCGCTGCCCTACAATGACGAAAAAGATCTCTTAAATTTTTTTGCTGCTCAGGAGAATCAAACCCAATTCACAAGGGTTCCTCGAGTACAGCAACCTGAAACTTTCGCAGGCTGCACCACTGGGTATGTGCCGCTTTTCAATGAACGTACCACCAGCACCACTAGATGGCGCAGCATGTCCAGAAGAAAGCACAAGAGAGGAGCCCGGTTGCCAAATAATGTGTTTCTCGGTGTTTGCATGCACCGGTGTGCCATGAATTCGGACAATACGACAATAATTTACTACCATAATGCATGGCTGATTTCAGTGCAGAATTACATGTAACACTGTAATGGAAAAAAATTAAAAACGTAGACAGAGCTGCCAAATCCATATATTATTAGGTTGACAGTAGCTGGCCAGAGAGATGACTCACAATGCACTATAGTGAAAAGAGTCCCTACTGCCCCTGTTGTGCCACAGATGTTATGTGTGTATGTGGTACAAGGAAAACAAGGGCAGGAAAGAAGAAAACACTATCAGGCATCGAGTTTCGTACGAAACATGATTTACTGGTGATAGCTGAGGGCATGCACATTTTTAATTGATAAACATTCACTTACACGAGCACTGAATAATGCATTCATTTATCTACACTACATTGCCCCTAAAGCTGACGCTCATTGGAACGGACCGTAATAATCCAGCGAAGAAGGTTCATTATATTGACACGTGTACTTGTCTTTATCGGGTGACACGTTTCACCGCCTAACAAATGTTATCACACAGCGCAGGACGCGCTTGCATGTGTGGGAAGTTTCCGGAATGTTATCGATGGTTCCATCCACTGTCTGTGACCGAAACTTGTGTAATGTGATTGTATGTTTGCGCGACGCGAATAATGTAGAACTTTGTGGAAGGCGCACGGGTCCCAGCAATTAGTCTGGAACATTCGGCGATTGATGTATAAAGGCCGACGCGCTTCACCCGTTGATCAAATTTTCGACGATCGCCGACCGTGTTCGCTGCTATCGTTGTGCTATAAGTATAGCCTGTTTTATGGGCACAGGTTCACCCAATAAAAGTTGGTTTTGTCATTCACAGTATCGCTACTGTGTTCTTCAACGTCACCACCACGTGACAATATCCAAAGTGAGCTCTATCCAAAATTAGGTTTGCAGTGTGTCGTGAAGTCACGAAACTTCGTGTATACCACTGTCTAACACGCAAGCAAGAGCAAAAATGATAAAAACATCGAAAATAAAAAATACAACTATATATAAATGGGTTTACATGGTAATTGAACAACCATGCGACATGGCAACTTCCTGTCAGTCAAATCGCAGTTTCCCCATACTAGAGCATAAGTACACCCGCACAACAGCAAGAACAGCTGGCGCAACAGCGGGGAGTCGGTTGGCCAGCACTGAGTTGCAGACCGCCCAGCCCAAGCGTGCTGCCGCTGCCGATGACACAAATGACAGCTACAGTTTGTAGTTTACGCAAAACAGTGACCTGCAGTGTAAACCTATGTCTTAATTTTATCTTTTGAAACAAGTGACGACCACTGTCAAGTGTGTTGCACGAAAGAAAGCTGCAGTACAGGGCAAGTTCAACTTGGAGCCTGCATCTGGCAGTTGCTGCAGTGCCTGGGATGCGGCTTGGCCGGATCACGCACCTTGAAGTCTGGACGCTGTGAATGGCCAAATATCTTCTATTAACACGAGAGCGTTAAAGGCCCGTGTGGCAGAAAATAACAGTGTTGGCGTCAGTGTCTGCTGTCGGAAGCACTGCCTGTCAGAAAAAAATCATCCCGAACCACAACCACGCAGGCATTTCGCGTGGCCCATAGTCATTACTGAAATAATGGAATTTCTTAACGTAAAATGCACAAAAAAAATTTGTAAAGTCCGACATACACACAACCTACCAACGTGATGGCGTCGGACTGTAGTTTGAATATACGTGAAAATAATTTGAGTATACAAGAAAACATCATTCTGTTACGCGGAAGCTCAGACACAAACCACTGTTTCTTTGCTTACGGGGTTACGGACCATTGATGACTCACTGCTTGTAGCCTCTGCCTTACAGGAGTATGAGACATTGTTCTGCCTTGCACTGCCCCCAAGATAGGCCCACCATTGTTTTCTATCTGTCCCTCTGTTGCAGAATATCCAATGTCTATGTCGACCAAAAGCATGGCAGTTTGGGCGAGTTGGTGTGTCATGACTTTTTTAGGCTTGTAGCGCAGCTCAGAAAGAGTGAAAAGGAAGGTGGAAGGGGTAATGAAAGGGAACGGAGAACAGAGTGAGCGCTAACTTCCAACTGATGGTTTCTTTCGTGACAAAGAAGACTACTTGTACACTTGGCGAACCATGTGACATCAAGAGAATCTTTTGATGTCACATGGTTCGCCAAGTGTATCTCTTGATGTCACATGGTTCGCCAAGTGTACAAGTAGCCTTCTTTGTCACGAAAGAAACCATCAGTTGGAAGTTAGCGCCCACTCTGTTCTCCATTCCCTTTCAATACCTTCCTTTTTTCTCTTTCCGAGCTGCGCTACAAGCCTAAAAAAGTCTATGTCGATGTCAACAGAGAACTATAACACTATCGCGTTCCACTCTTAAAGGTGAAGTTTAAGCGTATTCCAAGTTTCTTATATGCAAATGAATGCAATAATAAATAAATCATTGTCCAAGTGGTGCATTTTGCAATCGTCGGCAGTTGCTTTCCAAGCACCATGTGCTATGGCTTTGCTTCGTAGCTAGTTAGGCCAAGTGGAACCATCGGCACTTGCTCAGCACTGAACCGGCAGCAGTAGGCAGCAGTGGTCCGCTTGGGTGGTCAACACAAAAACTCCCCGCCAGCGGGTCGCTGCATGGCATGCTGTTGTGGGAAGCTTGCTGCTAGTGTCCTTGTTGCTTAAGAATAAGTGCACTTTTGCAAATTCCACAAGCGGCCGAAAATAGTTGCGGGCAGCATACTGTCCCACGCATTGGATGCGTGCAGTACATTGCACTGCCGCATGCCCAAGTAGCTGCATCAAAGTAAGTTGTATTTACACCGTGTAGAGAAAATTTCCCAAAAAGCTTGTCTGTTGTAGCCAATAGTCCTTTATAGCCAGTTCCGTTAACAGCAAGCAGATTTGGTTGCATGGATAATATAGGCAGACCAAACTCAGGGAGCGAAAATAGTCTGTAATATACATAAGTACCCTATTCGCGTAATGATCACTTTTTTGTCAAAAAAATTTATGTAAATTCAGGGGTGCTATCATTAGGCGGGTTAAGTTTTCCGCAATAAGAAAAAAATTTTTTTTAATCCCTCGTTTGCTGCAGGATGACAACAGGTTAACAAACAGGCGACTGCCGCTTTAACAGTGCGGGACTCCCAAACAAAAATGGCGGCTGGTGGAGCAAGTCGAATGCGATCTTTTTCTTCTCACGAGTGCATTACGTGCATTGAAACAGTTTCTTCCGTATCAGTCATGAATAATGTCGTCACTATTGGCAAGTTTGCAGCAATAACATAGGCATGTCCATTTTGAGAGGACAGAGAGACGGGCGCACTTAGCTGCCAGTGACATAGAAACACATGGCAGGCATGCCGCAAAAACTGCGGAATTTGTCTTCACTACTACCCTAATACGGCACATCTCTGCTAAGGGTGGGCGAATGTTTTAGCTGTTGCAAGCATGGGCGCATGAATAGGGTACACTTCTAATGTATCAATGTCAACGTGGCTACTATCGCTACTGCTTGCGATTTGTTGCATGCCCAAGAGTGCAGACGAGAGGAATCGAAAGGCGTCTTTTTTGTTGTTGTTGTTGACCGCATATATTATAAAGCTGTAGTGGATCCGATTCCGCCGCCACCGCCGCCGTGAGCGTCTGCACAACGAGCGGATGTTTATGTTCGCGGCGCCGGCCTCCGAGGCGTGGAAGTCACGTACAATAAAGTTTCAGTTTCACCGACGCTCGGCTGCTCGCCGGTCGCTCTCCAAGTTCGTTCTCTTCTCTCTGCGCGCGTCTGTCTATAGCGGACGCATTTCGCGCCCCTACAAAGCCTACACATAATAAAGCCAAGGCAAGACTGGTGTAGATATTTTGTTTTCGTGGAAGTACGGAAAGTGATGAAAGGAATGAAATGAGGCATCTGCTTAAGAATCTGTTTGGTGCGTGCAGACCACTTGGTATGTTTTGAAGAGTCGTTTGCGTAGCATTCAACAGAGGGTAAGCACGGTCAACATTAGCTAGACCTGGCACACGACATATCGCTGCAACAAATTCAGGGTGCAATCATTATGCGGGAAAGAAAAAAACTCTGATTTTGACGACAAAGTTCAGGGGTGAGATCATTACGCGAGTGTGATTATTATGCAAGTAAATACATTATGTTGTATGTGGATCTGTTGTCAATGGCATGGACAGTATATTACCATGTGCACACTGCTCGCTCACACATATTCTCTCTGACAAATCACTCTTGTTAGTTATCCACCACATGAGCAAACTTGCTGCACACATAAAGAAACATGCCTTTTCACTGTAGCACACAGTGTTCCAATTATTGCAATGCCAGGCTCTAGTACTCTGTGAAGTGTCTGCCATGTGAGGCATCTCGTTGCCTCTCCATACGTGTGCATTGCTACATGACCTACTGCTGCTATTCTGCAAGTTCAATGGAACTGCCATGGTGCAGTGTTAGAGAGCTGGCTTCAAGCTGTCTGTAAGTTCGAAGCGTATCAGGGACAAGGATCTTTTTTCTTCCTCTCTCCTAAAATGAAGGTTTCCTGACAGGCTCATCTTTGATGACAAATCGACCAATCAGAGTGTCTGAAAGCAGTCCACAGAATCGCTATCAAAATTAAAAAGCGAAATTGTTCTTAGTAAGCAAGCGTTTCACAGGAAGGACAGCAGTGCTCCATGAACAGGGGACGTGCTAGTACTAGTGTAAAACTTGACCAGTGAGAATAAATGCCAATGATACCACCGGTTTTCACCGGATTTGGTGCAGCATAGGCACCGGGTCTCATTTGGCTGTGGTGGATGACATGACTACTCTTCCCTGTTTGGAGACATGGAGTTTGCCTCCATGCCTGGCCTCATTTGGCTGTGCTACGTAGTGAAGGGCGCCATCAATGATGCTCTGCAAAACAGATGCTGATGCCAGAATCGCATATTCTGAGAAAAGCATGGCCAATGTGGACGTTGCTGAATGACGCTGCGGTGGAATCAATGGATTGGAGGCTTGTTATGCATCTGAAGACTTCTGAGCAGCTGCCCTTGTTGTGTTGCTATACCACAAAGCTCAAAGATTGTTGCAATGGTCAAGCAATATGAAGATGTCACACTGCTCTATATTAGCTTGATAATTCAATAAACTTTGAATAATTCAACCTTCGCATAATTCTAACACAACATGCAGTCTTTAAGAGAAAATTAACTTGAGTTTTGCACATAGGGTGTTTTATTTTAACATTAACATCATTTTTTAAAATTTCCTGTTCCATTAGCACAAGTTTACTTAATTAGCTGGAATACTCGAAGACACATTTACTGTACAGGATTGAAGCCAGTGCATTCACAAGGCACATCCACTTGGAATGAATTTCAGGATTAGCAGCAGTATTGAAATAAGCACAGTCAAATTTGTTGTAAAAATACACTGTTGTTGTATTTACTTTTTTTAACAAAGCACCTATTTAAGCACTCAAGCTCAAAAATTACTGGTACGCCATTGCATATTGCTGCAATCTTTGGGAATGCATATCTCAAAACTGGTGTCATCCTCAAACTTCTTTCAAAGTAGATACAACTTTAAATGTCACCGGTAGAATTTATAAACAGCAACATGTGGCATGAAGCAATTAGTTTAAATGTTAATTAGCAAGAAACCCGTAGTTAGTCAAATATTCACTTTCATTTTTTGTGGAAATAATGTCTGCCTCTGAGAGAAATCTAGATGAGGAAGTAGAATTCTGCTACATGTCCTGAATAATATTTAAAAATTCTGTTAATGAAAAAAATAAAACACTCTGCATATGGGTTATGCAAGAGCCACCTACCAAGCGGCTGTTGAGGGCATGAGAAGTGGCAAGCACAACTTTTCGCACTCCACTGCCAACGATGGGCAGCAGGTGCTTGACCAGACAGTTCAGCACATTCGCCTCCCGCCTCAAGGTGTCTGCAGATGAACTTGAAGGCGAATCCTCATCCGAGGAGCTCCCGCCGGATTCGTCAAAATCTGCGTCTTCATCAGCATGCTCTTTGCTGTGCTTGCTTTCGTAATAAGGGTCTGGCCACAGTGGTACGTGGTCCCATAACCCTGCAAGTAAACATTAGGTACCCTTTTCAAATATCAGCAAAAGCTCGCGCTACACAAGCCAGTCAAGTGCCATCAGCCACAACTCTGCCCCTAAGTGTTAGGCAACATTCATGCTGGCGAGCCCCAGAAATCCCGCAACCATGCTGGTTGCGAAGTGACAGTCGTAGATGGTCAGTTTGGTCAAGAAGTGACTGTACTGGCTCAATTACTTACTGCTTGATTTTTCTGCTGCGCAACTGGAATGTCAATGCTGCTGAACCAATCAGCGTCAGAGAAGCCAGACATTGGAATTCGCTTACAGTTATTTTATGTGGCGATGGTTGTGCGAGCAGACTTGAACAGCACCGATCAAGAGACATTTCGGTATGGTGATAGGCAGGTCACACTTGGCCACATGAACATCTTTTGCCTCAAGGCACTCGTTGGCCAAAAGTTGCGGTCGGTCAAGCAACATTTTTCAAATGGCGCCATGAATGCCACCTTAGGATGCATTCATGTGAGCAATTGAGAAAAGTCACACAACCAACTGCAATCTGTGACCAAAGAGCGACTTGAGGTGAGCGATGTTCCCATGGCCAAGTGCAACCTGCCGGTCACCACACCAAAATCTCTAGAAATTGTTGCTGTTCGAGTCTGCGCCTTCATTCCTTATATCCCTGTTCATTACATTGAAGTCCAACTGTATTGGTGAAAGCAGAAACTGAAGAACCCAGTTAGTCTTAATGTGTTTGTATTTCTATTATTGACAACAGAACACCGAACACTAAGGACAGGGGTGTCCCTACTTTCTGTCACTGTTGGAACACAATAGCAGCTTCGTCTAGAAATCAAAGCCACGGCCTTGCACTCAACTGCAGAATACCATAACCTTTTAGCCACTATGACAGGTAAGAGCACTGTCAAGCAGTGACAGTGGCAGAGCAGTGGGGGCTCTGAAGGGTCTAATCATAATGTGCTCATAAAAACTTGAATGAGTAGTTACACATGATTACACACAGCAGCAAGTGAGCTCAAAAACAGAACAAGACAGTTCAAATTCAAAGTCAATAGTACAGTAGACTTGCATTAATTCAATTTTACAATTAAAAAGATCTTGACCAAAGATGCTGGCAGGCGCCCATACATATATACGGGACCAAACTCATTATTTTTATCTTAAAATTGGCCTTCACTGGATAGTTCAAACTTCACCTGTCAGCACATACATACTTGACCCCTATGGCACCTTTCTTTTTCCTCAAGAAAATCAGGCCGAAAATCGCCTGCGTGATGCAATCGTATACACAACCGAAACCATGTATGTAGTGTTCGTATGCTTTACTGCATAACACACCTTTAAATAACCATGCAGGAAAATTTACCTTAAAATATCACAGTGATGTTTCACTTTGTGAGCGTGGGTTACGCGCAACCATATGGGAGCTATTTCCTTTTTGTGCACTGCGTGTAGAATGCTTTAAAAATGCTTTGACTGTGTGTGTAACTGCAGCAGTTTTTTCAGGGCTTATTTCTTATTTTCTCTGTTTTATCTCCATTTCTTGATATTTATATAGTGTAATGTGCTATAAGGAAAATGGTACAGTAAAACCTCGTTAAACCGTACCCGCCTGAACAGTTGTTTCGTTTTAAAAGTAGCGAAGTCAAATCCCCGACTCAGTGGCCATTCAACATTATGTGTTTTGTATCCACATAAACAGTACCACCTTATTGCATACGTATCAGTTAACACAGTGTTTCCACTTTTCGTCGCCCAAACACGGCAGTGCTTCGTCTCCATCAGGCGGCCCGGCAGAACAACAAGCCTCAGAGATCAGAACAACGGCCTCCAAGTACCCTGTGCATTTGTGCGTGAAGCCACATCAACATCATTTCGGTGCCGTCCCAGAGAGCGTTGTGGCGTTGTGTAAGTGAGGACTCGCGTCATGCTGAAGCTCGGATAAAAAAGACACCGGGTGCTCAGCATAGAAGAAAAATTAGACATTGTTCATGCTGTCGAACGTGACACGAAAAAGTCAGCGCTGGCACACAACATGGGTCTACTGTTGACTACGGTGTGTGACATTTGTAATCTGAAGAAGTTGCTCAGCAGCACTGCTGTGACCACAAAGAAATGTCAGCTGCGAGGTTTGACTTTTCGCCATCGTTACCGCTGTTTTGCCGAAGCGTCACCTAGCGACAGTGATAAGGATGACACGGAAAGCAACAGCACGGGCGATTCAGGCCTGACAGCGGCAGAAGTTGCGCGTTACGTCAGCCTCACAAATGCAATCATCGTGACGAGAACCGCACCCTGCAATGAAAAGGTGCCCCGCAACTTCTGCAACGCTACTGCGCCCGCGCACGGAGAATATGCAACACTAACGAGGAATCTGCAATTCGAGTGTTTGCCGAGAAGAGGGCTGCCTGAAAAGCTGCCTCGCAGCTTCAGTAAGTTTGAGGCTGCTGTCGTTGCTGCTAGGCCACTGCGGCATCAAACGAAAATAACACTTTTGTCGCGTGAAGTAAATAAATACTGCATGTTTTTTTCCCTTTCATCACACTCTCTCTTCCGTTTTTGACAGGTAAGTGTGCGATCTCATGCTATTTCGGTAAAGCAGTACTACTTTTTCCGAGCTCCGGCCAACTACAGTTTGACGAGGTTTCACGGTAAGGCACAGTACGGAAATGCACAGCCTTTATGATTTCAAGCAGTTTGGTAATACACTATTCACACGATTCATTTTCTCCTTCTGCTTCTTCCTCTTCTGGAGTCTCCTTGGCACACCAAGCCCATGCCTTTTGCCGGACATGTTCAGCTTGTGCCTGAAAGATGGTGATGACTTCGGGGTCGGTCGACTCACGCTCGGCCTGCCGCTGCTTACGTTCCTGCTCTGTCCTTCACGCTCTACTTTGTTTTAGGTGGCATTGCTATGCCGCGCACCCAACGTGTTCCCTTGTACTATCCCCAGCGCGCGATTCTCTTCTCCACCTACAGGCGCCTTCCTCCTCCCGCACTCGCTTCTCTCGCGGCGGACACTAATAATCTCACCGATTTCACAGATGGGGCATGTACGCTTGTGCGTAAAACCAGTCGTGATTGTGCAACATATATTAGACCCTTGCCCCTTTTCTTCCTAAAATATTTTCTGCTTGTTAGATTTCCACTTTGTTCAGGAACCTTAATGTCATTTCCACTTTGGACACATAGAAAACGGCCGCATGCTTGATTATGGGGTGTGTTAGAATCAGGCAGATAGTGGCAAATGAATTAGTGTCATGTTTTAGTGTTTCTTTCTGCACCTTGTTTAATTCAACCCAACACATAATTTATTACATTTGACAGTATTGTCAAGGTTGAATTAACAGAACTCGACTGAGCTGTTCTTAAATTCATCCTAGTGCAGAAAAATTCACAAATAAAAAATAAAAATAAAGATGTTTACAAACTGAAAGTGGCCACAAGCTGAAAAAAAAAATGCCGCATTCTTAATGAGCACCTAAATGCCACTATATTGCTCTACTATTTGGTTACGTTCACACGGAGGGGATGTCTATTTATAAATGGCAAACACGAAGACATTAGTTGCAACTGCAGAGCAGTAATACAATACTGTTGAAGGCACTGGAAATAAATCCAGCGCACACATGTTTACGCAAAGCCAGCTCATTCAACATGTTCACCATTGTATCCTCTGAATCACAAATCCAGAGCTGCCAACCTCACAATTAGAAAAACATTACTGGAAAAAAGAAATTACTAAAATTAGGAGAGAAACACTAACATTGATTGATTATTTAATATGCAGACTGTTTATTAGATTTACAGACTGTTTTGTATGGAATCCATGAATAGGTACTCTGCTCTATACAGTCGCAGCAACACTGATCTGTGCCACCACAGACAAGCAGAAGTGTTCGTGAAGTTTATATTTAAATATTCACATAACAGCTGCCAAAGGCACGTTTGCCCTTGTACATTCGTTCTATCATTCGATGTCGCTGCCGAGCTGATACACCTGTGTAATGGACGAGTCCGAAAAATTGGTCCACAAGAAGTCACTCGGTGACTGCACTGAAATTGGTTTTTTGAAGTTGGTCTTGCCCTAAATGGCATTGCCCTAAAAATATGTAAATAAAAAGCATAAAATATTTGTGTCAATAGATCACAATTTTAAAGCACTAAAAGTTCCGCATGTTACAATAAAATTGTAAAGGTTGGCAGATATGTGACTCTGTTGCTTCTAAAGAAATTTTCAATAAAAATTTTAAAAAAAGGTATGAAAATTTAGCCAGAATTTGCTGCACAATATATCTGTCTGTGATCTCCTGCCTGTGTAGTTTCGAGTGCATCAATATATTCCTCTGTCTGCTGCTCGCCTACAACTTCCCACTACGAGTCTCACTCGGAAACCTGGTCATGTTATACCACCCTCATCCCTTATCCCTCCAATGCTAAGCCAGGACTTCAACATTTACTCAAAACGTGAATGGTTCGCAACCCTAGTGCACCATGGCTACAGTGGCAGGTGTCAAAAGAGCTGGCACAAAATTTGGCTCATTTTTGCATCTTTATTGTACAGATTTCGACTGAGTAATTACACTATGGAACATCAATTTCGGAAAAAAAGTAGCCAACTAATTAATTATGTTACCTTTTGATGAGACCAGTTTAAAATCTACACCAAGTACAGCGTGGCTTCTTACATGAGCCAGGAAACTATTCACATAACCAAAACCTGATGTGACATTCTCGTGGTACCAGACTTCACTGCGTGTGGGTGCATGCCCACCCATTCATGCAGACACACACTATGACCGTCGTATTCCAATCAGCGCATAAGGGAACAAGAGGGGAGAGCGAGTTCCCCTGTGTTTCCAAAAGGGGTGCACAATTCCTTGCTTCACATTTGAAGGTGCATTGCATTTGTTGCATAAAAGGTGATGCGATTAATTATTTGTGGTGCTTTCGAGAAATTTAGGCTGCATACCATAATTATAGAGTTCACAACTAGTTTCTATAGAAAGAAAGGGAAAAGCAGGACACAATATTTCTGTGCCATACTCCTTTAAAGAATGACGAAATAATACAGACATCTCACTGCCAACTTTTCAGGACTTCAAGCCACAGTGCCTGCATCTTTCTGTGGCATTTCCATGCAGACAAGAAACTAATTCTTTGAGGTGTCATAGGATTTCTTCATGTCTTGCAACACAACACTGCAATCAAGCACACAATAAGGTTCAACAGCTCTGAAACCTAAAAACCAGCTTTTAAAATATCCCATCATAAGTTATGAGCAGTAGCAGATTCCAAGTCATAACTTGTGGTGAATGATTATTATGTGCAGTATTGTGAAGAAGCAGTACAACCAATATTCTAGAGCCAATGGCCCAGCTTACCCAGAGCCCAGTGGACGGGCATCAGGTCCTTCCAGAGGGCCGGCTCCCGAGAGATGCTGTACCAGCTCTTGCACACACCGCCGCAGACCGAGCGGTCACGGGCATTCAGGCGCGTGAAGATGTCGAGCAAAATTTCCTGAGGCATGTCAGCCCATGATGGGAGATCGTCAGTGTCGTCTTCATCACTGTCCGCTTCTGTGTACAATACACAAAAGATGCTTTATAATCGGCTTTCACTGCACAATGTTAAACGCCAACAACAACAAAACTTTGGGCTGTGTAAAAATCCCAGTTTCAGACAGTGTAGACATAGAGCAGCCTTTGTGCAAAATTTCAAATGTGAAATATGAGTGGATAAGTCGCAAAAGACTCACAATAGCACACGCTTTTCATACGAAAACTGAAGAAAATGCTGTCATTAGCACTTGCAGGAAAGTCACCGGGATTGGTTGTTGCCCGTGACTTCCTGCGAAATCTTAGAGGCAACGTCCTGGTACCTACGTCATAACTATTAGCCACCAGCTGCACACGTAGTCTGCTTAGGTGCTGTTTGGAAGGCTGCCAGTAATAAAATTATAAAATTACCAGCCCCGCAGCTCTGCCACTATTACTTGACTAACATACACTACTCATTTGTAACCAACTTAGCTAAGGTGAAATTTCGTTGCAGTTGGCCTTTAAAGAGGCCCTAATACCTTTTTTTTTTAAACCTGATCAACAGGCTGGAGCTAGTGGAATGCCATTGAAGGAATATATTTCTGAAGAAAAATCAGAGAGATACTACAAACAGAGATATAATGAGTATGATGTGATGTGAAGTTCAAAACTCCACTTGATTCCAGAGTGTTGGCGGTAATTTTTTTATCTTCAGTAGTTACATAAGCATTTGCTCCATCCTAAAATGTTACTGCACTGTTTGGTTTGCATTTTCCGCCCTGCACATACAAACATACAATTTATCTAGAGTGGTTCATTCTTTCCATGTTGGAATTTATGGACCTTTAATGCATAGCAGCAAACAAATGAAATGTGATAATAATGTGAGAGTGTTAGGTCTTCAGCACACTTCATACCATGCATTACAGCATTGGTGAGGTCTTTTTCTGCCCAGTACATTACAGTACAATGCTGTACGTTGTATTAATAGAGGTAAGTTAAGAAACTCACTCTGGTCGATGTTCTCAAGTTCCACATGGCATTTCTCCTGTGAACACTGTTGCTGCCACTTAGTGTGCTCGCGAATCACTCGCTCCTTCAGCAACTTGAGCTCTTCATACCCAAAGTACTGTATCAGCATGGGCTGAAAGACCTGGTACACAAACAAGGTGTGTCCTTCACTGTGCCGTGTAAGCAGTCAAAGCAATACATATCGCACTTCCACGATTGCCGTTAGCCATGACTCAGCACAAGACTCCCAGATGAAAACAAGATATCACAGTAGGCACAAATATAAATAATTTTGACTGTAAAGATGTCACAGAAAAGTGCTGCATTTAGAGGATCTGGACAGAGATACAGCATACATGATGGCATGTTACGGGTGACAGCAATCATCAATTCATCACAGTAGTGTGCCTGAATGTATAAATAGTACGTCTGTGAAGTGCATTTGACACAGGTCTCGGTGTACATGCAGTAGTCCCAGTCAATCAAGGCGGCTTTAGCTAACTGAAAGCTTTGAAAGGAAGCATGCCGTACGGAAGATCGGCACTACACGTTCGGTCTCTTGAAGATGCTAACGGTTCTACATGAATGCACAACACTTTAATACTACTACCATTATAAGGAAATATTACCATTGCCTATGCTAAATGATAATTCATAATATTAGAGCACAATATAAGGTGGCCCAACACAGAACTCATGTACGCACAAGTGAGCACCCACATGAACAACAGATGCTTGAAGACATCAAATTAAAAGCAAAATTTTGTTCATTTGCATATTTGTTTCATGTAGTTATTTTCCGTTGCTTACAATCAAGCCTCCACAAATCCAAATGCAACGACTTATCGTGTCATCACCCACACTCTAGAAGAATGAGCAGTCAACACCCATGCCATAATTTTTTTTTACTTTCTTTACCATTTACAATACTGCTTTTATCACCGAGACTTCATTTTCATTAAAAGCTGCAAAGCTTTCTATGAAGGTATTCCCATAAGTTCTCGGCCCAACTCGGAGTGAAGTTGTGAAGGCAAATAAACTAATGTTACTTTTTGCTGCGGGCTTCTTCAATGTCCATACATTTAGCCCCATGATGCTTGAGCACTTGAATCACTGTAGAAAAAAAGGTTGAAAACTTAGTCCACAAAAAAAAAATAACAATCACGACTTCAATCACACTGCCAGAAATATAAAAGTGTAGACTGGAAAGTTAGCCACTGTAGGCATGGCGGCTTAGTGGCCTTGCCGCCCTCATTAAGCACAAGGTTGTATGTTCGACTACAGCTGCAGTGTCCACATCCTGATAAACGTAGAGAGCAAAAAACTAGGCCAGACCATAGAACCGCTAACTCTCGAAGTATTATCACATACTTCCAATGTGATTGACTGATTGATTGATTCATTCATTCATTCATCTATTCATTCATTTCTCCTTAAGGGCCCGAAGGCATTAAATAAGTGGGGACATACCAACATGTAACGTGATGATTGTGATGTCTTGACAGTGGTGTATGTGTGCGTCACAGCCAATTTCACACACCCTCATTTATCAAAGTGGCGTTTATGTGCCTCGCATCTCTTACAAACTTGAAATTTTGTACACAATGACTCACTCGCATGTGCTCAACATACCTCGAGTTTTCCTTTAGATACCTCCAAAGTGAGCAAAGTCCGCATGTAAAGCCGTAGGGAAATGTGAGACCGACGGTAGGATCGCACCTGCCTTCCAGTGCTGCAGCTTAAGGCTCTAACCGTTAAGCGACGATTGCACACATGCTTTTCTTATGTCAAAGTCTCTCTTCAAAACACCTGACATGTGCATCACATGCCAATTTCTCAGATTCTTCTCTTGTGACAGGTAGTGCTTCGAGATGCTGTGTTAGAATGCATCAGCCCATATTCTTCATCAGAGGAACGTGACACGTTCAAAATAGGTGAACTCTGCCTATAATGCTATCGCATTAAAAGATCATGTAGGTGCACATAAACAGAGGTGGGGAGGCTCTGCGACGCCATTTCTTGCTATTGAGTGACACACTAGAATAAGTGCAATGCCCTTTAAGAAATTTTTTTAAAAGCACCTAGTATGAATGGAAGTATAAAAAGTGCAATGCTTACTACACTCATTACCCCTCAACTCAATGAATTCTCTCAATGGGGCACCGCCAGTGGGAGTGCCCTGCCTATGAGTCATTTCTTTCTTTCCTTCTTTGTGCAATGCAGTATCTGACAAAAGCCCCTCAGGGTGCTTAAATGGCATTAAATGGACACTAAAGAGAAATGCCAAATCTGTTGAGACTAATGCATTATTTGTTCAAAACTCTATTTTCATAAATTTTACAGTTGCAAGTTGATTACTAGAAGAGAAAAGGAAAGTCAAAGTTTCAATTTTTAAGTTTTACACTGAAACTCCAGTGCCAGTACATCAGTGTGATGTGACAGATTTCGAACTTTCCTTTTTTTCATATTTGGGCCATATTGGCTCAGTAAACATTCATGAAGTTTGCCAAATTCAGACTTTGTCCCTTTTAGAATATTTACAATACAGAGCAGCACATCTTTACCAATAAAGATTTAACTAGGGAAGAGCAGGTGCTGTCAGAATCAATAACATCATGGTGATCAGGCACGGGAACTTCAAGGCCACATGTATTTTGTTTCTGTAACTTTTCTGGCATACCAAGCCTCCTCTTACGGTAACAGTGACTTTTTGGTATTGCAGAAAGGCAGAAGCGTAATTAGCACAGCTCAAATTATTTTTCTTTTTAGTGTCCCTTTAATAACTGCCATTTTGTTGAAAATCTAAAAGGGTGTCCACACATGTGCCTTATGACTGGCATCTAAGGACTATTACACATCATATAATGTCATTTCGGAGTTGTCTAAGACAAAAGAAAGGTGTAGCTTAGGAATGTCGCTGGAGAGAGCAAGCGATCAATTTTGCAAGACATTATTAATAATTGTAATTATGGGGTTTTACGCGCCAAAACCACTTTCTGATTATGAGGCATGCCGTAGTGGAGGACTCCGGAAATTTCGACCACCTGGGGTTCTTTAACGTGCACCTAAATCTAAGTACACGGGTGTTTTCGCATTTCGCCCCCATAGAAATGCGGCCGCCGTGGCCGGGATTCGATCCCGCGACCTCGTGCTCAGCAGCCCAACACCATAGCCACTGAGCAACCACGGTGGGTGCAAGACATTACATTGCCTGCTGTATGCAGCAGCATAATAGTTGGTTAGCATGTTAACAGCAGCATTGACTACAGATCGAAATGTTTTTCTTATAGTGCTATAAAAGCATTTCAGTACCCCTTAAAAAAACTCGTCATCAATACTAATTCCAAGGCCTCCACTACAGCATCCTTCATAGACAAGCCGTAGCATACTGATTATTTTCACTAGAGCAGATGGTCATTTCTTTAATATCAGGGAACCTTGATATGCCTGACTGACACAGACTGCCCAGTGTGTTACAAGGCTTACCATAAAAAATCTACTGGAGCAGACTGAAGTTCCTGCTGCAACCTTTAAATTAAAAAAATTCTTTGTCCCAATGCTAACACAGAAGGGCTTTCTTCTTTCCCATGCTCACATGCTGAATACTTTTAGTAGCACCCTATAGACAGCGAATCAATTACTATGTACTCTTTTACAGTGGCCTTTCAGTTCGTAGATAATCATTGAGCAACATGCTTCTTGAAATTTAGACAAAAGTGGCCATCACTTCGCCCTTGTTGCCAAAAGACGCCAAGATTGCCTTTTCTGATAGACAAGAAAATTTTGTGCCTGCATTGCTAGGACTTTGCCTCTTGTGTCAAAAACCATAAAGTTCCATATAAATACTGCTTAAAGGCAAACATTTGGAAGAGATCTGCCTGGCTGCAAACAACAAACTGAATTAAGGTTGAGAAAGCTCAAAGAGTTATCAAAACCTAACATTTCTGAGCCTTCATTGGTAAAAAATTATACGACCATAAGCACTTCATCCTTCCTCCATTATAGCTAGACTGTGTGCACCGCCACCCATCCAAGGCCATTGCAATCAAACTGTACAACCAGAACGCACCGCATTTTAGAATGCAGCATCTGAAGAGTGCCTGTAAATGAAGACAGTACCGTGCCCTTGCATGTGCTTCTGTGCCAGCCGAGAACTTATGGGAAAGCCATCATAGTTCAAGTATGCACAATTATTCCATTGCAACATCAATCTTATAATAACAATTCCTTTTCTAAAGACCGTAAGTTCCGCACGTTGGTACACAGTACTGAAAAGAAGGCATGCAAATGCGCGCACAAGTAGAAAGCAAAAAGGAGAGCAGAGCTTTGTGTTCCTGTCTGCATGCCTGATATTTTGTACCATGAGTGCCTTTAGTGCCCATATCTAGGTTGTCGATGTAATGGAAGGAGTTTTACAGTCACACCTTCAACATACCATCTGTACGTGTGTATTATAAAATGAAAACTCACCTCCTCTTCTTCTTTCATGTGCGGCAAGAATTTCTCTGTGAACTCAATGAGGGCATGCTGAAGCTTCAGGCCATAGTTGACACGTTCCGTTGCTGACTTGTTGGTGCAAGAGTAGCCATCACGAACCAATGCCAGAATATCTGACAGACGGTTGTCGCTGTGGCAGTTGCAGACGGCTGAATCGTGAATAGAGAGTGCCTGCAATGAACAAAGATATCTACAGGTCCAAAAAGATGCAGGCACTGCTTTCATTATCATTTTCAGCAGCATCGCAAACATTGCTCTTGAACAGAGTTGCCAAACCGCAACCCAAAACACTCCATTTTCAGCAAAGTCATTAAGTTATAATGATGTCATAAGTAGCTAATGACTCCAAAGAGGCAAAGTTGTCGATGAGTTGACCAAAAGCTCATCAAATTTTTCAACTTTCTCACTAAGTTGCCAACATCGTTATTAAAATGTAACTTCATATCCAACCACCTAGAAACAGTGCCTCGGATGTGCAACGTGGTACTACCTACGAGTTGATCATTCAGAAGGCGGACATCAATGCAAACTTGCAGATGACAGATTAGCAAAGGTGTTGACAAAAGAGGCAGGCACATATCCTCAAGAAGCAAATAAAGCTTGATACTACAAAAGACATCACACCAAAAAAAATTACATTGCTGATACACAGCCAGTGTTGTATCTCCTTCAAATTTTTTCATGCAGCCATTACAGCAGAAAGATCAACACTGTTCGCTGAAACTGAAATAGGCTAAGTGATGAGTGGATTTTAAGAATTCTACATCTGGCTGATGCAAAATGGAAGTAAGAGAAGCTAATGCATTATTACGGCAATACAAGGAGCATTATATGTTCAGTATTTGCACCAGATAATAATGCAAACACATAGGAGAAGAATAGGCAGGACTGACATAGGCCAGCATCCATAGGACACACCAGTGTCTGCCCTGTCCACTTCATTTCTATATGTTAGCATCACATAAAACTAAAGTACAAATGTAAAACCACAACATAATCAAGCTACAACTGAGTACCTGAGCTCAAAACCAATAGCACCATTGCGACACACAAAAACTTGTATTTGGGAGCGTTACCAAATAAAATGATGGTGTTATCAAAAGTAACTCTAGGGGGCCACTCGCTAAAAAAATAATCATACATACACACAATCTGTAATTCAGATAGGTCAAAGCAATTCTGAAGGTTTTCGCTGGCCAGCTATGTTTGTAGGGCATTATATAACTGCCTGGTTTTTAACATGCTGAATCTCCTTCAAATTTATTGCTTTCCTAAAAAATAACAAACAGAAAGGGCAAAATAATGCAGTTTATAAAGCAAAAAGCACCCAAAGGAAACAATACAGATCGGATGATGCACCATCAAAATGTGGCTCCCAAAGTAACTATTCTGATTTCATATCTTAGCACAGAGAAAGGGGAGAAAGCTTCAGCCCGCACACATCTATTTTAATATGTGTGATGAGTGTTGAATAGAAATTTATTTTGCAATGTGTCCACTGCTTTTATGTGCCTGTATTATGTGGCTTTATTGTGTGTTCTGTACAAGGAACTATAATAGTATACTTTCTGCAAACATCTGCACTTGCGATATCAATCTGAACTTTTGTGTTGGGTCATAATTTCCCTGATTCAATGAAACCGAGGTGAAAATCCTGCTTTTTCCCAGAATTTACCAGAAATTACAAATTCTGTGAAAATTTCTGGCTTTCCCTGATGTCAGACGCCCTGGTAATAGTATTTCGAAATTAACCCTATGGAAATTGGAATGACGTGTGCCTTACGTGAAGCAAACCGCAAGGGCATTACTTATTGAGAGAGAATCTTCCAAGTTGCTCATAGCACAAGGTCTCTGCGTGTGAAATGTAGTTGACCCAACGGTCTTGACATACAGTCTAACATGTCGTCAAAGAGCTGCCTGCTGTTTACTGCGACCATCCGGGTTTGCATTTTCATTATCTCAAGTTCCATCAGGTTCATCATACTGCCAGATCTGATGCAGTTACAGCCAAACCCGTTAAGAACCGCAAAACAAGAATTGTTAACAGTGCACCAGATGGCATGCCTAAAATATGCTACGTTCCTGTTACTGCTGTCTTCATAAACAATAAGAACACATTACTATGAGTAATTGTCCTGTCTATGTAGTGAAGTAGACGTGGTCTATTTTGCAGAGATGGCATGTCATCACAGTGGGGAAATGGAAAAAAAAGTGGGTGGAACAAATAATGTTGTTGTTGTTGTTGTTGTTGTTAATGCCCGCGGCACAAACGCACAGTGGCATAATGGCCACGAATACTACAGGCAAGAATATAACGGCCTGTATCACACCTTCAGCTTCTTCTTCAACTTGGTCATGATGAGCTGGTTCTCGATCTGCTCGTGGCACCGGAACTCGCGGAACGTCTGGTACAACTCGTGCAAGAGCGACTCCAGAGCGCTGTAGTCGGCGAAGTCCGTGCAGCCCAGCTGCGGAGAAAGACGACGTTAAACGTTCAAAACCTCACTTGAGAAAGACACGAAGAAAAAAAAGCGCGTCTGATGAGCTACGGTACGTGCCCCAACGCACGCTTACTGAAGAAAAGGGTGGGGGGTAGGAAGAAAAAAAAAAAACCTCGAAAGCCTGTTCGAACTGCGCTTGCCTATCGTGCTGCCAAGTCGGCACGCCTACGCAGACGCTTCGCCAGGAACGACCGGGTAATTTAGGCGATTGCACAACGGCACGCTTCCGCGAACCATGGCCCAAACACTCATACATCCAAGGCGGAATGACCGAATTAGGAGACTACATAAACGCTTGAGTTAACGGTGCGGCGATATACCTCTACAAGCATGCGCGTACGGCGCGTGTAGGTTGGGATGAGCAGGTTTCAGGCAGTTTAAGACCTCGATTCAAGGCTGTGCGTGTAGTGACATCAGAAATTCGATGTTGACAGATGTAAAAGGTTGCAAGATATTGTGTTGGACAAACTGCAAATTCGGATTCTGTAACCGAAAGCGGTGAACGCTTTTGGGCACCGGCACAATGGTAAAGCGAGACGGCAGATTTAATTCCCGTACAGACCAGCAGTGTGATGAGTAGGGGATGCTCAAGAAGGATCAGCGTGAAGCTACGCAGACTGCGGCAGTGAATTTCGGCACTATGCTCAAGTTTTTCAACGATTGCACGCCGCATAAGCGAGCGCTTGAGCTACGACCTGCGGGACTCGCCAATGAGACGAAGCTGCGGAGATCACACGCGTGCGGCATTACACGTATTCGAACGCACGAACAGAATGTTCACGGAACCGTTTCCCATTCTGAGAGCTTTCAAACAGAATCTGCGTTCGGCACACGGCTCACCCACCAAGGCGACTACAGTGCGCGCGTTGCCAAGTGGCGAATCGAAGCTCACTGGCGTGACAAGCGAGAACAGGCGCCATGTAACATGCAAGTGTATGCACCCTACCTTCTCGTTATACACTTCGACGAGCCGCTTCATCCTCGAATGCGGTACCGAAAACACATCTACTTCTTCTGGAAAAGGCGCCATCTTGACCGTCCGCAAAAGATGCGGGGTTTCTTGTGTTTCGATGCGCGCCAAACAACCTTGATGGAGATTCGCTTCGCGACAGGCTTGCCGGCGGCCACCGGACGTGTCGATGAGTGCTCGGAGAGATCACAGTCCTGGCTTTACGCTCGAGCAGGTCAGATTTCTTGTGCAAAGCTCGAGACACTGCAGTGCTGCGAACGAGACGAACGGAAGCGCTTGTAGAGAGACGACAGCTGGCCGTTTCATTGAAGCAGCCGCGGCGCACGCACACGCACTTTCGATTTGCCGCAAATCGTCGAGGGATGGCGACACCAGTACCATGGCCTCCTCTATTTTTTTTGTGCCTGCCGAACGCACCCTCCGCGGCCGTCGGCGCACTTCGGTTTGTTACGCTACTGAATGCCGAGTGGTGGCGCTAGTCACGTTGGGGTCGTGTGCGTTCGTCTTCCGCGGCTGCACCACGTTGTCGGCCAGTCGCATGCGAGTATTTTGATCATTGTACAGTGGCAATTCAATCTCTTTGGCTCGCACGTGCAAAAAACTAAAGCTTCCTGGTGTGCGTTGTTATGACAGCACTGCTTAGGCACTGCTTCGTGCTTTAGGGACCGAAAATCGGCGACGCTCAACGCATGCTGATCCACCTGTCCCGTTCCACCGGTGAGCCAAGAATTTTGTGATAGCAATAGTGTTATTTGTAGCCTGCATAAAGTCCTATATCTGTCTGTGGCGTACTGTGTGTACAATTCGAATATTTGTGGGCACATTTTCTCAGACTGACAAATCTTAGTTTTGTTATTGCGCTGAGCACGCTCGACGAATTTGTGTGGTTGCATTGAAAATTTTAAGCATGCGACTGTAATATCGAACGCATTGTTAAACCGCTGACCATTACCTTGCAGGATTTAATGGCATACTGCTGTGTGCCGCTTTGCCGCTCAGATGGGAAAAGCAAGATTCCAGGCATCTCTTTCCACGAGATTCCGGCAGACATGGCGCTACGGGAACAGTGGTTGAGAGCCATACGGAGGGACAACTGGGTGCCGAACACTACTTCGAATTATTCAAGAGTATGTAGCCGCACTTCAAGGAAACCGACTTTGCGGAGGGCAAGCGGCGCCGTCTCAAGAAAGGTGTAGTGCCCTCCATGTTTCCGGAATACCCTTCATACATGAAGCCAAGGCAGTTTCAAGAAAGGGATACAGAAAGCATCAAGAAGAGGGCGTTTCGGAAAACCAAAGAAAAGGAACCTGAACCGGCTACAAAACGGCAGAAGTTGCAGGATGGCACAGATGCAGAAATGTCGGAGCACAACTGTCAAGAGGCCAGCCCGTCGGCTTATCCAGAAAGAGATGAACAGGCAAGACCTGAAAACGAAAAGGAATTACAGGAGGCTTCAAATAGCACAGATGCAAAGTTTTCACATCAAGCAACGCAAGTAAACGTTGGAGTATCTAGCCTACTTGCAACTGAAAGAACAAGATGGAAACGCAGAGAAAGGGATCTGAAAAAGCAGGTTGAAAAGCTTCGACATACAGTTGACCAGTACAAAACAGAGCTTGAAAAAATGAAAAATGATTGCAATTTTGGTGATCTGCAGTACATTCGCCAGCAGGCTGAAGAGAAGCATATTTCAGCTGTGTTTTTATTGGATCAAATTGTTAACTCTCGCCGAAAAAAGCCAACTTGGACTGAAGACGTAGTGCGCCACTGCATCGTACTACGCCACCTGTCAACAAAAGCTTATGAGCACACAAGGAGGGAAATGCTACTCAAGCTACCTAGCAGAAGCACCCTTCTGAATTACCTTGGGAGCAGCTCGGGCGAGACAGGTGTCAACCACCTAGTGCAAGCAAGACTGAAGGCTGAATTAGAAAAGCTGGATGCACCCCAATCTAGAACCTGCTCACTAATAGTAGATGAGATGCGGATAAAGCCGAAGCTTCAGTATAATAAGCAGCGAGATTGCTTTGTCGGTCAAGTCGACATGGGCATAGCAAGTGCACCTGACAGTGAGCTTGTTTTGGCAAACTCCTTGCTATGCTTTATCATAAATGGGCTCAGCACTACTTATAAGATTCCCGTTTCATACTTTTTTACGAAAGGGCTAAGTGGCTGTCAGCTGTCAAAGTTGCTTCTCTATGTAATGAAAGAAGTAGAAGAAATAGGGTTCCGTATAGTACGCTTGGTGACAGATAACCATAAAGTCAACGTAAGTGCAATGAAAGAGCTCTGCGGTGGGTTTTTGACCTACAGAATTCCCCACCCATGCAATCCCGACCGAGAACTTTTCCTAAGCTTTGACTAGTGTCACATAATGAAAAATGTGCGGTCCCAGTTTCTGTCACGAGACCTCGGCAAAGCTGGCGAGGTGTCTTCATCCCACCTAAAGAAACTGTATGAAATGCAGAAAGCATGGATTGTCAAGCCAGTAAGGAATTTGAGCAGGAAACATGTCTATCCAAACAATATTGAGAAAATGAATGTTAAGAGGGCAGTGGAAGTATTCTCTTCAGATGTTACTTCAGCACTCGAAGTTCTCGTGAAGCAAGCTGGCCATAGCTGCCATCCTGCTTTTGCTGGTGCAGGACCGACAATAACCTTTATGAGAAATATATATCGATGGTTCATTTTGCATGACACAAGTAACACCATGCAACATGTCCAGCAATGCTTTCCGGATGTGCGGCACTACGACAGCCCAGATGATGATCGCCTTGAGTGGCTAGAAGTTAAGTTTCCCTTGTACATGGAGGAATTGAAGAGAAATACATCATCTCCTCGTGGATTCCTTACGACTGAAACATATGAAGCGCTGCTGCTCACGACATACTCCACTGTTCATTGTGTCCGCTTCCTTCTCACGAGAGAAAATTTCGGTTTTGTGTTAACAAGGAAGTTTAGCAGTGACCCCATCGAGTCATTGTTTGGGACACTCAGGCGGTCGGTCGGTTGCAATGACCAGTTGGATGTCCGTTCTGCAATCTCGGGGCTCGAAAAAGTTTTGAAGACGGGCATCGCAGCTGTGTCGCAGGACAGTAACGTTCTTTGCGCTGAAGAGCCTGGACCATCTAAGGGGGTTTTACTTGAAACTCCACAGGTGTCGAAGAGCTCAGCTGAGCTTCCAAAGCGAGCTGTAAATGTACTGGAAGATCTCAGGCGGCCAAATGTGGCAAAGTTTGCAACACTGCAAGTGTCAGCAACGGTTTATGTTGGCGGATATATTGCCCGTGTAGTTAAAGAGCATATTGAATGTGACAGCTGCAGTGCAATCGTCACCAAGCCTTTGACTAAACAGCCACTTCAGATGTTTACTTTTCACCAGGACAGAGGTGGATTGTTATACCCTTCAGACAACCTGCTCCACGTCCTAGAGACCCTGCGGATATTTGTCCAGACAGCACTTCAAAAATGCCCAACGCTTCACAAACCTCTGCAAACGCTCTTAGATGCAGCTGTACCAGCTGTTTCTAAGTCTGGCTTTCTTCATTGCCCCAACACCCAGCACCACCATGATGTAGCTAAGTTGGTGTGCTCAAGATTTATAAAGCCGCTACTAGTGAACTATGCCTTTGCTGCCACTGACAAGAGTGACATCTACAAAACTTTCTTCCAGAAGCCAGTGTCGAGAAAATATGTCAAGTTGTGAACTGCTGATGCTTCACTCTGTTTCCTTTCCATGCTGGGAATAATTTTATTTCTTGTTTTGCTTAGAAATAAAAAGTTTGGTTTTTCTCTCTGACGTGCTTGCAGTGCTTAGGTACCAAAAATGATGCTCACGATCCTGACAAGATGAGCACACGTTCCTGACAAGAAGCAGCCAGCTTGAAACATGAATTATTCGCGAACGCTGATAAATTGCTCAGGAAATGCACAGAAAAATGCGCAACCTGCCTCACGAGCGGCGCGCGACCACCGCTCCGCCGCTGAAACTGCATGCGCAGCACCCCAACGTGAGTGGCGCCCCCACCGCGATGAGTGGCGGCCCCGCGCAACTGTATTGACGGCGCGCCCCCTTTGTTCGCTCCTTGATCCGGCAGGCACAGAGAAAATAGAGGAGGCCATGCCAGTACAAAGCTGTCGCCATAGCAACAGACAGAGACGGTTTCTGTTTCGGCAACGCGCGCGCGCGCGTTGTTGCCGCCGCTTCTCGACGATTTCGTTATAATATTGGCAAAATAGGTTAAGTGCAGAGAACATCAGTCGTGCGGAGTTTGACGAGCCTGTGTGGCTTTATCGATTGTGCACTGATGCATGAAAGGCTATTCGGGTCCAAGGACATATTGTCGGTTCGATTTTGAAAACCCTGAGGGCGCGACCGACCTCACCGGCGCACGAACTAGTTCGAAAGTGGAGTCACAAGGTGTACTACTCAAATACGGGCCTGAAGCAGCCATGCAGGTAAGTTAATGTTTCTTACAGGCTAATAATGGACAAATTAGCAATGCTTATTCTAGATTCCATGCTTGAAATATGCGGTGTGCGCACAAGGAAAATGCGAGAATCATTAATCACGGATGATATACAGCTGCGTTTCGCGATATGCGTTCAAAGGATTGCTAAATAACTATAACAACCCAACATGCAACTTGCGAGGCTCTTTTTCTATTGTTCATTAGTTATGATTATAAATCGCTAATGACCTTCATTCTTGCATGATACCGCATTATGGGCATTCAGAATTCTCTCGCAATACAACGTACGTAGCTTAGATGCATTGTCAATGTATTTAAAAATGTACGATGACATCGAAATAGCGTACAAGTTCCTTGGAAAGTAATACATAAGAAATAAGTCGGAGCACTTACCAGTGCCAGCACCAACATTAGTGTAGTGCACGCGTTTCGAACGCCTTCTTCTGTTTTGGTGGTGTCGATACCATTAAAAAAATCAATAAAACATAGGATTATCCCTTCAAGGAAGGACACATTTATCTCTGCCTGAAACTATATATAATGTGTATAGAAATACTTAATGTTCGTATACATCACGTCCATTACAAAGGCAACATGGCCGAAGTAAGACCGATTGTATATCTATCCACTTTTTGCTCACACAGTTAAGAAAGTTTCTTGCAGTAGTTACGAACACTCTCACGCAGTGGTTCTGACCTGTATTGATTGGTTCGAAGTAGGCTAAACATAAAAGAATTTGTACAGCACATATGCAGTTTCCAACGCTCTAAGCAAGTGAACGCAATGAAAATTTCATTATTAACATTTAATTCCCGCAAGTCCGTGCGCGTGGTGATATGTACAAAAAGTGGCATCGTTGACTTTGCTTTATATACTTGAGAGCAAAAATACGTGTCATCTCCTTCGTGCGCTACCAGACAAAGTAAAAAGAATGGATTGGAAAGAAACAGATGCAGGATGAACTACAAAGCAGTTTCAAAGCCAAGGTATGAATCCACGCTTAGTCTTTGTTGCTGCCTAAGTTGTCTTATTTTAGTTGTTCTCTTTGCGATCATCTTGCCCTAGGCGGTTTGCCTTCAGCAAAATGAAAACGCTGTGCATGCAGTTCTTCCATCATTGGCTAGCGCGTAGATGATATTAAACCCACAAGAAACAAGCCACCCGCGTTGAACATTCAGCTCGCTTCGAGCTTTTCAGAAATCCTTGCTTCACATGCACATGCAAGGGGTCGTCTATGATAAGGACGCTGGCTCGCCCGTCAAAGGTGGTCACGTCTCATTAATAAAGAGCGTGGGCCTATATCGGTTCCGACGTTGTCATGGCGACGTTTGTTGCCTTTCGGCGCGTGCAACTGGTATGGATTTCACGGCACATGAGGCTTAGCGCAAAGCGAGCTTTCGAGCCCTCATCGCAGATGTTGCACAATATATGTATGTATAGAGAGAGACAGGTTTCCATTAGCGAGAACATGCTCTTGGTTCATAATTCAGTTTTGTTTGGTGTCTTGCTTTCTTTTTCTTTTCTTTTTCTCGGTGGTGCAAATAGTGAGCTTCGAAAATAAAATGCGAATATTTTCTTACTTCACGAAATAGCAAAACAAACAAACAGATTAACAACATAATAGGATAAAGGTGTATCAAGCACTGCAACGATTGCGCAATCCCGGCGTCGTATATATATATATATATATATATATATATATATATATATATATATATATATATATATATATATATATATATATATATATATATATATATATATGTGTGTGTGTGTGTGTGTGTGTGTGTGTGTGTGTGTGTGTGTGTGTTCCTCGCTGCGGTCGCGCAGGGGGTCGTTGCGCTACTGAGCTCGAGGTCGTGGTTTCAATTGCAGCGAGAGAAAAATGCAAATACGTTCGCGTACTTATATTTACGTGTACGTTAAAGAGCAAGCCAGTGTCACAATTCATCGTGAGTCCTTCACTACAGCGTGCCTCGCAATCCGATCGCGGTTTTGGTTTTTAAAACCCTAGAATTTAATAATCCTTTAATGCCTTAAGTTTTGATGTCGTCAGCATTCTGACACTCTTCCGATGCATGCATTATTACTGCGTCGGTGACTCTGTAACTGTATGCGGGGCCTGCGGTGCCATCGAGGTACCTGAAATTCTCCATTCTCGCAGAGCTGACGCGCCGGAACAAAATTTACCGAGGAAGGAATACCAGGCGTTACGGACACGTGATCCTACCAACGGAGATGAATTCGATTAGAACATGAGCTCCTTTTCTCACGTGTTTTCTTTTCCTTTTTTTTTCTTTCGTCTTTCGCTTAATTTTCTTTCGCATAGTGTCCGCACACCACGCGGCCCTCCTGCCCGTTTTCCTCTCTCTTCATTTTTCCTCCTCCTCTCTCCCCATTGGAACGTGGACGCTTCGTTCCCTTTTCGGTGAGAGAAACATGAAGACCAGAATCCGACAAAACCTCGCCTTATCACTTAGAACCACGATGAAATGAAACGGACACCGACCAAATTACGAGAAAGCCGCCCTTTCGGTCGACACGCGGAAGCTTTTGTTTGAATTGTGGACAAAGTTTCCGTGTGGGGGCCAGAAAATCAAGTTTGAAAGGTCAAGGTATTTTGTAATATTCAACTTTGGTCGAAGTCAGCCCCGTTTGCTCAGAAACAAACACGATTTCTTAGCAGATGGACGCGTCGTTCTGCACGGCGTTGGACGTTCAATTGGACGACTTGTAATATTGGGCTTGTTGGTGAAACGTGCTTTAAAGTTTGGATAACAGCGCAAGGACAGCAGAGGGGACAGATTAGAGAAAGAGAGTGCTCACTTGCAACATATTTGCGATCTACTATCGTCCGGGAAGACGAGAGCTATGGCCGCCTGCTTGGCCCTCGAGGGAATAGAATCTTTGAAACATGCGGAATTGAGGATTGAACCCTTGTGATCGATGACAACGGCAACGAACCTGGTCGAGCGGCCATACTCGGCGGCATCTACGAAACAAGCTGAGCGAGGTTCGTCCCTAACGTGTCTGAGAAGCACGACGACCCTGGCCCTGCGCCTGTCGACGTTGTGATGTGGATGAACGTAACGATGAAAAGGAGAAGCCTGAATGCTGGCCCTGTGGGTGTCAGAGAGCTGACGACGCTGCTCCGCAACGAGCGTGGGGTTGAGGCCGAGTATACGGCCAAAATCTTTCTTCCGGCCGGCGTAGGCGACAGCGGAGCTACCTAGGCAGATTCCTGTGCATCGATGATCTCTTCCCGGGTATCGTTAACCCCCAGCTGCCTGAGTCGCTCGGTGCTGGCTTGCATGCTCTTTATGCTCTTTCCAATTAGCGTATCCAGCTTCTTCTCGTGGCCGTGCCAGCAGTGTATGGCCGCCACGTGCGTGATGTGGCTCACGAGGAAGGCGGGAAAGAGCCTCAGGAGGTTGTCTTCTCTGGGACTTACCCCCCCTGTTGGAGACTTTGTTGATTAGTCTGGTCATATGTTCTCCATCTTCGTGAGGATTTCGTTGATCGTTTGACCGTTACAGCCGTTCAACTCTATCAGCATGCCGAGAACTCCAAGGACGTCCACCCTGGGAATGGGATTACCGTTACTCGTGCGGATGTTTATGTCGACTGCCGACAGCGGCATCTAGCCCTTGGGTTTGGGCCCCCTCCTGGCAGGCCTGTATAGGAGGAGCTCCGACTTGCTCCAAGAGCACTTAAGGCCCGTGTTGGTGAGAAAACGCTCTATTTGATCAACGGCTTCATAAAGCGCAGTTTGCACCTCGCCCTCGCTGCCGCCGGCCCACCGGATGGTGATGTCGTCGGCGCAGAGAGTGTGGTTGATGCATTCGGCTCTGGAGAGTGATTTGGATAGCTTGCATATGGCAATGCTCAATAAAAGCGGAGAGATTACCGCACCCTGCAGCGCACCTCTCGGGCCCAACTCAACCGGGTCGGACTTGAGATCGCCAATCTTGAGCGTGGCTTTCCTGGATCGTAGAAACGAACTGACAAACTTATGAAACTTCTCGCTCATCCCGAGCTCCGAAATGGAGTGCAGGAGGTGCGCGTGGGTGATGTTGTCGAAGGCATTTCCCAAATCGAGTCCTAGGATGGCCCTGACATCCCTCGTGTTCTTATTAATAATTTGGTGCTTGAGTAACTACATCGCGCCCTGCGTCGACAGGAAGAGGCGGAAACCGATCATGTTGCACGGGAACAAATTCTTCCCCTCGATGTGCCTTGAGATGTGGTTGTGTATAACGTACTCTGCCACCGTGCCCACGAATGACGTGAGGGAGATGGGTCTGAGGTTAGCCAGCCCCGGAGGCCGACCCGGCTTGGGGATGAGGACGACCGACGCCGTCTTCCAGGATTCTGGGACGGAATCCTGCTCTCAGATGCGGTTGATTTTTTTCAGTGAGGGATTCGATGGAGCCGTCTTCTCGGTTTCGAAGTTGGAGATGCAATGGGGGCCCGGCGCCAATCAGCCATTGAGGTTCTAGAGAACTTCCCTGACCTCGTTGACGTTCAAAGGCTCGCCGAGCTGCAAGCAGGGGGTTCCCTTATAGGAACTATTATAATCCACCAGGCTCGAGGTACCGATAGGTAGGCACTTGCTTGTCAGCGCAAGATAAAAAAAAGGCAGTGTGTTGCTTGTCCGTTTGAGCTGTTCCAAGTTTGCTGCGTACAAAGGCCGCTTATTCGCTAATAAAGCTAATAGTGCGTATATATCTCACAAGTGGTCGGTGTATGTTCAGTACAAACTCTAAAAAGAGAAAAGTCTTCTTTTGTGTCAATACTTCAAAAATGCACTCGCACCAAATAGGCTAGCAAGTCCTAGATAAACACCATACTTTGACGACTTCTAAAGTAGCACTGAGACATGTTTTCGAAATTGTAGAAACTCTACAACACGCTTCTCGCAGAACGCTTCTACTTTAAGCGAGTATAAAAGCTGGCTGTCGTAAAACGCTGGCCTTGGCGTCATCGATAGTGTCGGGACGTGCCGTGCGTTGTGTTGTTGAGCTCGAAGTCGCGACTGCTGCAAGTACGTCATTGGTTGTCGTCTGCTAGTAAAAGGGTCGCCAGCTCGAGCGCGCGAGCTTCTCCGCGCGCCGTCACCGCCCCTGCCACGTGCTCCGCGCGTCACTGCTTGCGGACGCTCCACCAATGGGCGCCACTGTCGCCATCTTGATCGCAGCCGCGCGCACCGCTAAAACCATTTGTACGACGTGCTTCGCCTTTAAAAATCGCGATATCATTAAAATGTCCTTAGCTGCTTCTCACACTTCCCGGCATACCATAATGTTTACCGGGAAACGCTCGCGGTGAACGCTGTGCACAAAGGCGGGCTTTGGTAGAAACGCGGCCTCTTGCGTTGGTCGCGACGGATGGATGGATGGATGGATGTTATGAGCGTCCCCTTTGAAACGAGGCGGTGGGTTGCGCCACCAAGCTCTTGCTGTTATACTGCCTAATGTCCTACCTAGGTTAAAAAGGAAAAATAACATCAATAAATATACACTATGAATTCCCACAACCAAATTTTCTGACCCCCTATTGCGAACTTTGTTTTTGTACGTCTCCATTTTTTGTAGTTCCCCTACTTCCACCAATCTTCCAATCGCCTCTTACTAATCTCTATTGCGGACATGTCTCGCTTTTCCCCTGCTCTTGATAAACCCAACGGCTTCAAGGGGGCCAGCGGTGCCTATATCGACCATTGGGCGGATGTCCTCACATTCTAATAAAACCTGCTGCATCGTTTCTCTAGCTTTACCGCAGCAAGCACATGTTTCTTCTTGCTTCTTCTTCGCAATGCGGCGAACGCGAGTGCCATCTGGAAGTGTTTCAAGAAAACGGGCGTGCTCTCCGTGGACTCCGAGATATTCAAGCGCCGGCGCGCGCAAATGGCGGACGCCGTGGCTGGTCTATGCATGGTAGAAACGCTGGAAAAAGGTTTTGTTTGAGTTTTCGCGTACCATAATTATGTTTTCTCGTGTATTCAAATTACAATCCGACGCTATCATTTTTGTGGGTTGTGTGCAAGTCGTACTTTACGATTTTTCTGCGTATTTTAGCTTGAGAAATACTGTTGTTTCAGTAATTTTCTTGCGACACATGGAGGACCTGAGTTTGGGTGGTTCGAAAAAGCTTCTGGCAAAATGACGTCCGACACCGACACCGAAACTTCCTCGCCAAAACAGGTTCTGGGCGAGGAGGTTGGTTCTCGCGACGGCCACCGCACCGTTTCTGGGCCGAAATCGCTCGCATGTGAAACAGGCTTTACGATGGGGAGGATACGTAAAATGCTCGTTTACTTAAGTTTAGGTGCGCCTTAAAGAATTACGGTAGCTGGCTGGAGCGATTCGGTACACCAGCATTGTTTCTTACAGCGCGAACGAATCAACGGGGACAAAGAAGGAGCCTTAAATGTCCCCAGGTGGTGGAAAATTATTCCCGAGTCCCTCACTATACGGCGTGCTTTGCAATCGGATCGGGAGTTTGGCACCTAAAATCCCAGCATTCCATTTCGAATTAATTTAATTATAGTCACGTATCGACACAGAGCAATATTTAATGACGTCAAGTAGAAATAAGGCTAGCTTTGATGACGTTGCTCATAAGAAAATAGGGAAGAGCACCGCGCGCGTTTCTTATGACTGCGCTCGCGTATCAGCCGCAACGATCATCACAAGAACGAGCAAGCACGTGACGTCATGACACACCCGCCACCTGGAAGGTGCTGAACTAAATTATACAAGGCGCTCCTGCATTTGCCGCTATACTTTGTAACGTTTAGAGGGTGTGTGCTTTCATTAAATACTAAACAATAATAAATCGAAAATGTCGCTATTGACTCCAAGGGCCTAGCAGCGAAACTCACGTAAGTGCGAATATAGTACACTACATATATATTCGCGCTTTTCGCTGGTAATACTCCTTCGTGAAACCCGTGAAAGGAAGTGCGGCACTATACGTCACTTTACCAGCCAGATGCGGAAAACACGCGTTAACCAGGCACTTATATGGCGTACCCGTATCGTGTTCAGTTCTGACCTCTTTCCGAGCGAAGAAGACGCCGCGTGCATGCGTTATCTCTCGTTACACGTACGCGGAAGCCGTCGATCGTTGGTTGCTGAATATAGCAGCGGAGGCCCCGACTCACCCTCTCCTCCCGCTCGAAGAGAGCCGCGAGGCCCTATTTGTCGCCGGTTCCTCTTTGAGTTTGGTAACCGTCGTATTTATCAGCACCCGCTTATCTGTCTCGCTAGTGCTGCCGCCTCGTTTTGCGTTTGTGGAAGCTTCGCCCCTTTCATTGCGAAAGCAAACCACAGAGCCTTACATCGGCGAGACTACATTTGCATACAAGACGTAAATACACAGAGGTGTACGTCCGGCGGCTTGGGGTATAAAGCGCGAGTTCGCATCCAGTATAGGCGCTTTCTTACGAGGACTTTTTTTTTTCTAGTACAAGAGCAAAAAGCAGAAAGATATTACAGACTGCTTCAAGCAATAAAATCTATTTATGTAGGTTCATTCTGCCACCGTTTTTCTTAATTTTAATTCTCGGATAATTCGACGAAATCTTGCGGTCCCGCACGGGTCGAATTAGAGGGAGTACTCTGTGTATACACACAGCGAGAACATGTACAATCGGCCAAAAGATTACTGCATGCATACAGCCTCTACGAGAAACGAGAATTTTTCCTCGGTGAAAGCATGACGTTTCCAATAGATGGCCATGTAAGGAAGGAAGGAAGGAAGGAAGGAAGGAAGGAAGGAAGGAAGGAAGGAAGGAAGGAAGGAAGGAAGGAAGGAAAAAGTGGAGAAGGCAAGGAGGTTAAACAGTTTATCTTAACCGGTTTGCTACCCTACACATGGGAGCGGGATGGAGGGATGAAAGATGGAGGAAGGAGAGAGAGAGAGAGAGCACATAACACAGCACACGCATCGTCCGTTAGAGTCCATCACTCTTGCGTGGTACGTGATATCACTGTCACAGCCGCTTGTCCAATCCATGTAGGCCACTAAAGCTATTATAGCGGCGGAAACATTTAATTTCAGGGTAGTTGCCCATTCTAGCAATTCAATTTTTTTTCTCGCAAATAATGCCCCCTGGAAAATTTTATGGCGCACTGTACTCGCAGCGTGCTGTATTTACTCGCAATGTCCAACCAATTATAGACCAACTCTGTTAGCAGTGCGCTCCTTTGATGACAGTCAAAGTCGCACCACGTGATCGACAAAAACAAGCTTCTCTTTTATGTCATTCCCACGTTCTAAATCGTTAAGAGGTGCTCCTATATAAATACACGTAAAAGGAGAATTCGTTTTTCTCGGTAACCAGTGCACCAAATTTGACGAGGTTTGTTGCATTTGAAAGAAAAACTTAAAATCTAGTGACTGTTGGTTTCGAATTTTTGATTTAAAGCGTCTAATTTTAATTAAAGATTGGTAAAAATCTAAAATTTTCTGAAAACGAAACTATCAAGTTTACATCTCTCTAACTCAGTAAGCAAAAATTATATTACAATTCTGTGAATTGCGCCTTATAGTGCGTCTAAATCGGACAAAATTGATATGTTACACATGAATAAAAAAAGATGGAGTAATATGGAAATACACATTTTGCAAAACCATTGTACACAACGTAACAAAGTCACCTAAGATATAAATTGACGTACTGAATTTGTCCGCTTTGAATGATCTAATGGATGCCGTTTACAGTACCGCGATATCTGATGCAGAGCTATTAACTTATAAACTTCGTGCGTCTACTTTTTTCAAACTTTCGAATTTTTGAAAATCATTCTCATGAAATTCAGGCCCTAAATCGAAATTGCGCTTCCAACAGTCACTAGAATATAACTTTCTCTCTCAAATACAACAAATTTCATTGAAATCGGTCCAGGGATTATCTCAGAAATACGTTTTTGCGTTTTACATGTATATAAATAGGCCGCGTCGGAGTTGGGCTTGAGCTAAAGCTTCCTCTTTATTCTGGTCGATTGACTCAGGATGTTTACCACTCCAAAGTAAGAACAGCTGGATCGTGGAGGGTTTCGGATTAATTTTGACTTTCTGGGGGGTCTTATGTATTCACCCAACGCACGCTGCACGAACGTACAGTGGATGGGAATGCGGAATCCACGGCCGAAAATTTATCCCGCGTCCTCGAGTTTAGCATAGAACGCCATTTCCCTCAGAGTCACCATGGCTGGTGATCACATGAATTTGTGCATCCCAACTTGACTACTGAATAAATGAAAAAAATAATATCCGAGGACACCTAAGCACTTCTTATAGTTTTTGTAGATGCGGAAGCATCAATGTCCTATTGAACGCCGCTGAGCCGTCGTCCGAGTTATGGATTCCTCGCGAGCAAGCGAGCGCGTTGAGTCGCTTGGCGCGCTTCGATTCGGCCTCACCGAGGCGCAGTTGGAACGCAGGCGAGAGCTTGCGCGCACAATGAACGCGCGGATAACACCGGCTTCCGAGAGCGAAGGTGACGTGGCGTCGCGGCGATGCCCTCTCCCCTGACGCAATACCGCGGAAGCAGGTGTGCCCTTCCGCTCCCTCTTCTCCGCCGAGGCCCGAGCCAGCAAGCACGAGCCAGCGTCGCGAGGCGGGCTTGTGACGTGGCGTCGCAGCCAAATGGGAAGTTTTCGGTCAGTGGGCCATTTGACGCTTTCGCGTCAAGAAAGGAAACATAAACTGCATGTAGCACAGTAAATCCGACGTGAACGTACTACGAAACTCTGTATACAGAGTGCTTCAGGAAAGGCGATCCCCAGTCATTAAATGTAGATGATAAGAACCAGTGGCGATGACTACCAGGTCAATGACAATTTTCCCCTTACGCTACCTGTAACCTTTAACCTGTAACCTGTAACCTTTTTCTTCTCTTGGCTGAATATTCACGGCAGTGAAGTACATAAAAAATCGGGCAACAATAGTCATAAAGCTATTTATTCGCCATATATCATGAATTATCTCTTAAATTTAAAACTTTACAAGACATACTGCAATTGCGAGTATTAAACTGGCATCAGAATTCCAAAGCCACGTGTACGTGTCTTTAGCACTGATCTGCCTCAATTCCTAACTTCAATATTTTCGCTATACTAATTGTGGAAAATTATTTAATAAAATGTAGTCTACTCAAGAGCTTGCAGGCACAAATTTCGATGTCCTCCATCTGCTGTCAATTTCGCCCAGCAAGAATGATAATTTCCTCCACAGAATACCCGCAGAATTATACACACAATTGTCGCCTGAACAACCTTTATTGTTCCTTACGATTATTAGTTTGTGAACGGGTGGTTGAGATAATATAGTTGAAATGGCACAGAAATTAGGTGCTCCGTCATCTTCTGACCTTTGTCTAATGCCCTGCAAAGCTGCTAGATAACCTCGCACAACCTCACGCGTCATTACGCCTTATTTGTGGCCCTTCTGTATCGAAAACAATGGACACATTTCTTATAAGTGGGTTATATTTGCACGCATGCTATGAAGCAAGGTAGGTTACGACTACAGATTAGGGCTGTATAGATTAACGCTGAAGCAGAGTTTGTGAGCCTCCCTGCGGAATAATGGCCACATGAATTCTCGCCGCACAGCTTTCTTTCTTTCCTTCTTTCTTTCTTTCTTTCTTTCTTTCTTTCTTTCTTTCTTTCTTTCTTTCTTTCTTTCTTTCTTTCTTTCTTTCTTTGAAGCTTTTCGGGGTTCAGATTCTCTCGGCGAACTTTTCTTAGTGTTGCATAAAGCCACCGTACCAAAAGTTCTCATTTTACTTTTGTGTCAGAACTGAAGGCTAACAAGCACTGCTACAGCTGAAACTTTCTATTCGAATTCAAGTCCAAACGTACGAATGAATGAATGAATGAATGAATGAATGAATGAATGAATGAATGAATGAATGAATGAATGAATGAATTCATCAGTAAGTTCAACTTGGTAAACCGCACATGTAGGTTTTATCCTTCCTGCTCGAAGGGGTTCGGGTGCTAAGAAATGTCCAGGATATCACGTCTCATCGTAAAGGAGAGTGGGAAAAATCCGATGCCGAAGAATGTGCGATCGAAAGTCCCTCGCGCGTAGAACAGGGACGACTGAATGCGCAGGAGAACGTGAGATGGCGGACGCCGCCGAATGCAAGGGTACATATATATATATATATATATATATATATATATATAACCGCTTCGGTCGCTTACCGCGTGGTTTCTACATACATTGATGAACCGGACAAAAGTGTACCTACTACAGATTATACATGTGGGTCATGAATTTTTTTTAATCATACGGTGTTATGTAGCTATGTAGTATGTTATGTAATTATTGCCTACTCGTCTGAAGAACTGTGAACTGTGTGTTTTAATGGACAATTTTAAGTATTTCAAGTATTTATTTATTAAACCTGTGTGGTATTTTTCTGTACTATATCGTATGCAGCCTCCTGGACTAGTGCCCAAAATTTTGTATGAGTTCATTGTCCTTGGTTATATTCGGTCTTCGCGCTTTTGGGGATTTCATTTTGCTTGTTATGTGATGAGGAGGGACTGGTGCTACCGCTCCTGTAATGTGTTATTGAAAAGCCGGGAAGGGAGAACTTTGGACTGGAACAGTCGCTAGATCTTATCTTTCAAAGCTTTACTTTTAAGAGTTAGATTTATCTGTTCGCTTTCTCTCTATTATTTATTTATTTATTTATTTATTTATTTATTTATTTATTTATCTTGCTTTCAACGTCTGGAAGTGTGCATTACTTTTACGCAGATTCAACTAAGAACTGGGGTAGGCCGAGGAGGCCATATCATGGGCCACTCCGAATTTTTCGGAATGCTTGTCGAACAGGGATGCATGCAGTGTTAATGGCATAAGTTATGTGAAGTACCCGACGAGGTCGAAGATGTGGAGGCTGAGGGCAGTGTTTAGAATAAGTGTTGCTGCTTGCTCGTTTAACAACAAATGTGTGCGATTTTTCTTCCCATGGCAGTAAAAAAATGTACGCAAAGCGAGAAAGAGAAAGATAAGAAAAGGCGTGCAGGTCGCATTCTTCTTGGCTACACTGTGTGGAAGATGTATTTAGGTATATATGGGAATTTATGCTACATAACAATGCGTGCTACATGCAATGTGACCTTCGTTTTTCAATATTTCTTACCTTTTTTTTTCTAGAACTATTATGAGAGAATATTGCGCCCAGCATATACCGCTGCTTGGTGATCTCTCAGATTGCTCGAACAAGATTGCATTTTTTGCTGAGCATCTTTCAGCAAAAGACTTGGCGCACGTCGCTGTTCTACCTGGTTTGTCAGTGCTTTTATTCGCCGCCAGGGGCGAGACCAGCCCGCGCCGCAGTTCAATTCTCCCATGGATATATGAGTATGTAACGTTGGTATTCCATTTATTTTGGACAAACCAGGTAAAGAAAAACCTAAAAGTGCTTTATTAAATTAAAAAGACTAATCTTGCTGCGAAATCTGAGCCATGACGAATCAGCAGTGAGCGAGAAAACTCCCTTTTAGCTTTGTTAGAATGAAAGTTCGGAACGCTGTATATGTTGTTGCACGATGTGTGTGCGCATGCGTGCATGTGTGTGTGCATGCGCGGGTGCGCGTAATAGGAAATGTGTATGTAAGCGTGGCATTGGGCTCCGCTGAGGCAGCTCAGGGGCGACGTGAGATGATCTGCTAGGTATAGGTCGTTGCTTTGTATAGTGGACTAAGACTAGACTGATGAGTATGATGACGACGATGAATATGAGTGTTCTTATAACAATTTCACGCAAAGCTTTGTTCGAGTGAATGAAACTGCTGTGACCACTTCCGCCTGCCTACATTCGCCTGTATGTAATAACGAAAGCGTCAACACAAGTAAGCTGCATTAAGTAGCTACATGCCGGGACGTGCAGACTTTGCGAAATGTTTTCAGACTGAATGCAACTGTAACGCAGGGTGTTCATTGATGAATTAATGAGCGAGGGAATAAAAATGAAATAACCAGGCTATGTCGCCTAGCGACTGCTTAGACAACGCGGATAGCGGTTTTGGAACATTTTGTAAAAGTCGCATAAATGTGTAAGCACTACGACGAACATTCCTCAACGCTTGCTTTCAGGTTCACATCATCTGCCTACCTTGGGACCCTGGAATTTAATTGGTCGGGTTTGACTAAGAAAAAGCACATGCTACAGGACCAATAAATAGTAAGTGTTAATTTTGTTCACGTTCTTTTCAATACTTTGCCCCGTGTAATCACACTGCGTGGTTCGAGAGCTCAGGTGACATAAAAGGCTTTGCCATCCACGCGTCGAAATTTGGTCATCTAGTAAACATGAAGAAACCTTGTGCCGCAGACGTCCCGTTGTTGTTGTTGTTCGCACAGTGCCTGCAAAAAACAAAAAACAAAAAACAAAAAAACTGTTCGCTGAACGGTATACAGCAAAAACCGGGATATACTAAACGTCTGGTAAATAAAAGCGCAGTGAAATATCATTTTGATGGCGATCTTGTCAAAATAGTGGCTGCGCACTAATAATTGAACATTAATGACAATGCGCCAACGGAAAACGATTATTTGAATAACGTTTTAGCGCTGTCATCGTCTCCCCCCCCCCCCAGAAACATAGTAAAAATTACTAAAAAAAAAACTCACATATTACTACGTGAGCGTCAGGGAGGTACCTATACCTATGGGCTTTCGCTACTTCATGTGGACAGTTTTACTAAAAACGGGGAGTCTTTCCAAAACCTTATAGTTGTCTGCAGAATCACTGCAATGTGGCCTAAACCCGCTGCTTGTTAGGCTAGAAATTTAAAACGACATGGTCGTTGTCCCCTCCAGCCTGAATCGACGGAATCGTTCGTTAACCGATTCGGGTATACTCGCTAGGGAACATGGAATCATCGTATCTGTCGGCCTGCCATTTGACAGCAATCCGTGCGAAATTGCCGGCGACATGGTCAACGCCACGAAGTTGCTGTATATATATAGTTGCTATACAGCTATAGTTACAGTTATTATATATAACTATATATATAGTTACTGTGGGATAATGTGGTTAAACAGCGCCACAGGCAACAGACAAAAGAGCGTACAGTAGACTAGGCACAGGTCTATACAGCGCTGTATTTTACGGCGTTATTAGTCCTATATACTCAAACACAAAGACCGCTCGGCGGCAAAAATGCCGTTCAATTTGGTTCTTATTACCACCCAGTATGTTATAAACGAGGAAACCCCATTTTTTAAAAAATACCCCTCCGTTAGATGCCTTTCCATGAAGGGGGAGAAAGCAGCTGTCTTGTCACGATCCTTAATTGTCGTAAAATTCTATTTTATGGGCCTAAACAAAGAGAGGAGAAGGCGTAACATCGAGTGGTGCGTTCGCATGTTGGTGCTGCGTCTTGTACTTTCGTGTCGGCTCGCGGTATTTCAAGTGTACTTCGTGAGTGCTTTTCGTCGTCTCTGACAACAGCACGGTCTATACGTACGTAAAATGTGTGTCAATTTTCCCTATCATTGACACAAGAATGTACTTTAACCATTTCCGTATGCATGATAATGATGATTTGGTGGACGAGTTGGTATTCCATTCTCGAGGTGAGTAAAGCGGAAAAAAAACTTAATGTGATTGAAAGGTCGGGACGGACACAGAGCTGTACCCTATATAGCTCTTCCTGCAACCGGCATTATTTCCGGGATCAATATTTTACGACATGACTTCGGATAAGTTAAAGTGTTGAATGCAATGAGTATAGAGGTGCGCGAATAGTAATTATTTAGATCTAATCGGACACAAATCGAATAGTATCAGAAGCGAATCAAATAGAATAGAATAGCAAATAATTTTTGAACCCCATACGAATAATGAACAGGCACTCTCAAATTAATATAAAACGATGTTCAAGTGTCCTATATAGTATTCATAGCGTTATCAAGGTTCAGTCATTACACTGCGCGTTATACACATATTTACGTGTACAGCCGGTAATGTCTGGCTCCCTGTGCGACGTAGCTATAGCCGGCTCAGGTAGGCAAGTTCTCGCTTTATGCCTGTGTGGATGTCTGTGCCCGCCCGGATGAAATGTACTGAACATTTGCTCCAATTTTGTGTTTAATTGCGCACAGTTGACGTCGTCTTGAAATGTTCGATAAGTATTCGGAAAATTCTCGTAATTACAAATAGGAACTATTTGAATCGAATAGGACATTATTGGTTTCGCCTTTGGAACGTTAGGAATATTCGCACGCCCCTGATGAGCATCTTTATGTACGAGGGGTTGGATGAGTTTTTTTTTTTTTTTCGCTAGTCGTCTGTTGCGCTGTTTATTCACCGTGAACAGAATTCAACTCGCTTCAGCTGCCATGTTCCCGTGAAAATGTTTCGCGGGCATCCAGCGCACGGTACCAGACCCTTCACTGCCAGACAATGTGATACGTGGACTTCAGACGTAAACAATAACTCGATCGCCCCAAGCAGGTGCCCAAACCTTTCAGGATCGGCCGTTGAACGCCGTGACACGCGAGATGCCTGCGAGGCGCCAACAACCGGCCGCTCAGTTACGGCCCACGTGGACACAGGGGATTTGAGAGCGTTGTAAATGCGCCTCTCCTCACTCCGTGAATCCACAGCTTCAGAAGGAGCTAGGAAATCGGGACAGCGCTGACTGAGCCGTTGGCTCTATCCAAAGGGCTTTTGTCGCTAAGTTCTCTCGCCAGCAGACTCTTATATGTTCACGGTGTTTTCTATTCTTTCTGCTCGCGAGAAAAAAAGAAAAAGAACAAAACCAGAAAGATGATTTGTCGAGCGAGTTGCCAGTTGGCATAGCATACTTGAGGCAAGCAGCGTGAAGCAATTTTAAGCAAAATAGAAAATTGAACGAGTTGGTTTAGGCCGACATTAGTTAAGAAACCTTAATACGATAGGCAGGAAGACGGGCTCAGTGCCGATACGTACTCGAACGGATGAGGCGGGTCTTCACCGCAAGGGTCAGGAAACGACGACGAAGGCCGGCATAGTAGAAAGGAATGTATTCACTTTATTGGTACATGGTTGTGACTCTATCCGAGTATCGAGCGGTTCTGATTTACAGGGAGTCAACGACGGCCTTAAATAACCCCTCGTGGTGTTGTGGTCGTTGATGTCTTCTTGGAAAACTTGGCGAACTTGTGGAAGTATCAGTGGCTTCGTCAGGTTGAGAAGTCGACCAGCTCTTCCCCTTTGTGTCTTCGCTTCGTCCTTCCCTTTGTGTCTCCTGAGGGCCTAAAGGGGTGGCGCTTTTTCGGGGAAGCGGGAAATTATCTCCTCATGGGAGCGTGCGCCTGAATGTTTCTCACACTTGACAGGTCGATCATAACAACGCTGTGCCCGTCAATCTTCCTTTCCGTCGTCTTAGGGTTTCTTCGCGCTGCTTGCCTCGAGAATGGAAAAAAAGAAAGAAAGAACATCTTCTTGTGTACAAGGAGAAAGAAGAACAGGATTACTTAAACGTAATGTAAGTTGTAGGTATACTAACGGGAAAACACTAAACCAGTTTGGACTGATAAAATATTCTTTGAGAAATTTATTACAGAAGAAAAAAACGAATTCTGCACTGAAATCCCAGCTATATTTTAGAATACAATGTGGTCCGTCTTTACTGACATTAAACATTGACTACAGACCCGAACAGACGGCAACAGAACGCATGACGTCATGGCGAGGTGGTAGGGGAACTTCCGTGAAGGCGTCACCACCCGCTTTTCGCTTTTGCGCCTGTTTGGCCTTGTCAAGCCTCCTCTCGCAATAAGAGTACCTTTCTTGGCATTGCAGAAGGGTAATTTACAGCAATACAGCTAAACCTGATTAGCTCTTTGGTGTCCCGCTTTAATGGGAGACGCAGCAGCACATAACATCGTGCCGGCGGCGACTTTATTCCGGGTTCCGGGTTCCATGCAGCGCCGCCGCGCACTTGCGTCCCCTTGCCTTCTCGTTGTGCAATCTTGAATGCATATCGCGCAATCAGCTCCACAGCGGGCGCCACGCTGCATGCAAAGTCTGCCCCGCGAATCCATGAGTGCACGATGGGGGCTGACTCGTTACCGTCAATGCGGAAGGGCAGTCTGCTGCCGCATTGATGTCAGCCGCAGAATAGCAGTTCGCCGTAACTCTTCAGCTAAGAAGAACACATCGAAACAATTACCGACGATTACGTTACTTCCTAATGCGAAATTTGAGCGCAGCAAATAAGCTGTTTCACCTTTTCGATAGATTGAGGCAAAGAAATCGAGCAACACATGTATGCGCTATCACAGAATTTTTTTTTTATTTTTCACACGTATTCCTTTAACAAAGACTCCACTAACAGTTCTTGACAGTCATGAAGGAAGCTTTGTGGTCGGAGAAATAGACTGATATATGTTCGACTTGGTACACCAATGCTTGATTCTCAAAGACGAGATCTATACAAGTGCCTCGCGAGGTTGTCACAGCCGTGGGACGCGTTACGAGCGAGAGGAACGGGATGTTCTCCCGCATAAGTGTTAGGAAATTGCTGTTTGTCTTTATGTCAACATTAAAGTCCCCCACTACTAACATCGGTGTGGATCGATGGACGGTTAATGCGAGTTGCAGGAAGTACACGACGTCTTTCGTGAGTGCGGTAGGGGCGAAGTAGGCAGCTACTACCAGCAAGCCGTTGGGCAACTTTGCGGCGCACAGTTCGCCAACTTCATGTGACGTGCCAAACATTTCGACTGGTATTGCAGAGAGACCTGTGCGCAAGTAGATAGCGACTGCCGCCGCTCTGTTGTGGTCTCTGCGAGCACCACAGCAGTATAGGAAATCTATGATTTCGAGAGGCTCTTCGGGATCCATCCAGGTTTCAGCAAAGAAAAGTACAGAGGAATGGCGCAGAATGTGATCGTGGTGTACGTCCTTGGCATGTGCGGCAAGGGAGCGTACGTTAAGAGCGGAGATCAACAAGTAGTGCGGCTGTTCAGTCATGGCGAGGCACTTGGCGGTGATGGTGTCAAGTTTGTGGGACTGCAACCGACGAAATTCATCGGCTAGCTTTCTGTCCGGATTGGCTTTTCCGTGGTAGAATGTGAAGTCGTTGTCAACATTGGTCAGGTAGAGTCCGTTGATGTCTGTAGCGCGACTCAGTGCCACGTATACCAACTTCTGTGGATGATTCTTGGCGTAGGAGTACACGACTTCATCATATGTGCCACCCTGGGATTTATGAATGGTAATGGCGCTCGCCTGCACAACGGGAAGCTGGCATCTTCTTACCGATACCTTCGTCTTCTTATCGATAACGCAGGTGACGGTACGCCTTTCAATCGGTATCCAGTTCGGTTGAATGTTTCTGTTGAGCTTGCGTAACTAGATAATTTCGCAGTGGCGAACGGCAGCGGCAATTTCGGCTCGGGCGGTGCACATATACAGATCCGCCGCCACCGATCTGGCTCTCTGATTGCCACCGCACAGGGCGAACGGCAGCGGCAATTTCGGCTCGGGCGGTGCACATATACAGATCCGCCGCCACCGATCTGGCTCTCTGATTGCCACCGCACAGGGGTTGCATTGGAAGAGGAGCGAAGAAAGGAATTAAGTTCGAGCCGGCGCTTTGACAACCGGAGACTCGCAGGAAGAGGGGGGAGGGGGGCGGCATGTACACCCAGCGGCAAACGATGGGGGCAGAAGCGCGCGCAGCAAGCGGACAACACGATAAAGGGAGGAGGGAAGAGATAGCAGCGACTGACTGATGCCGCTGACGCCGATAGTGAGTCAACCCCAGCTGCGGAGTTGGTTTCAGGGACAACGCCGCCGATGCCGACACAAACATATGATACCCTCGCTTCCGCAGCGCTAAGAACCAGGTCTAGCCGTGGGAAGGTGGTCACGTATTCGTCGACGTGCCGGGGCCTACGTGAAATAACCGGCGCAACGGCAACTGAAGAGCACCCTATCCGCCACACAAGAACAGGGGGGGGGGGGGACCCTTTCCTCCTCTTTCTGCATGGCGGCGACGGTGTTCTATGCAGTCACGTTATCTTGACTCTCTAGCGGCGTCAGCGGCATCCAGCGGTATCAGTCGGTCGCTGCTAGCGCTGGGGGGATGAAAGGGGGGCGGAGCTGGTTACGAGGCCGACGACAAACGACGACGCGAAACCCAGGAACGGACGCCAAAGAGCTGCGCTCTAAAACAATTTTGTGCGTTGCGCAAAAGGGAAACGGATTTCTCGTTTGATTTGTCAATTGTTATTTATTGAACTGGAGTAATTAATTATGGTTGTGGATTAGCTTTCGTCCATGCGGATAGTGTTTCGTGAATAGCGTGCGTCAGTGGCATTCTGTGTGCGTTGTTGAATGCGATGTTCTTTATTCTCCATTTATTGTGGCGTGACAAGTTTACCGTGTTTGTGGCCTTTTATGCGTTTAGCTGGTAAATATTTAAGAAGTTGAGATTACTCACGCTTGCCACAGGTCATGCGTCGACTCAGCATTATGCACGATGTGTAGGTATGCGGTATGCTTGCAACTTTACGTGAAACTCTTAGCATGTAGGGCTTGTGCCTTTGGCCAAATGGGTAGAGCATCGCACGGCACTCTCTTAGTATGCAGTGCGAGTTTCTGTTTTTAGAGCGCAGCTCTTTGGCGTCCGTTCCTGGGTTTCGCGTCGTCGTCGGCGTTGTCGTCGGCCTCGTAACCAGCTCCGCCCCCCTTTCATCCCCCCAGCGCTAGCAGCGACCGACTGATACCGCTGGATGCCGCTGACGCCGCTAGAGAGTCAAGATAACGTGACTGCATAGAACACCGTCGCCGCCATGCAGAAAGAGGAGGAAAGGGTCCCCCCCCCCCCCCTGTTCTTGTGTGGCGGATAGGGTGCTCTTCAGTTGCCGACGCGCCGGTTATTTCACGTAGGCCCCGGCACGTCGACGAATACGTGACCACCTTCCCACGGCTAGACCTGGTTCTTAGCGCTGCGGAAGCGAGGGTATCATATTGTTTGTGTCGGCATCGGCGGCGTTGTCCCTGAAACCAACTCCGCAGCTGGGGTTGACTCACTATCGGCGTCAGCGGCATCAGTCAGTCGCTGCTATCTCTTCCCTCCTCCCTTTATCGTGTTGTCCGCTTGCTGCGCGCGCTTCTGCCCCCATCGTTTGCCGCTGGGTGCACACGCCGCCCCCCTCCCCCCTCTTCCTGCGAGTCTCCGGTTGTCAAAGCGCCGGCTCGAACTTAATTCCTTTCTTCGCTCCTCCTCCAATGCAACCTCTGTGCGGTGGCAATCAGAGAGCCAGATCGGTGGCGGCGGATCTGTATATGTGCACCGCCCGAGCCGAAATTGCCGCTGCCGTTCGCCCTGTGCGGTGGCAATCAGAGAGCCAGATCGGTGGCGGCGGATCTGTATATGTGCACCGCCCGAGCCGAAATTGCCGCTGCCGTTCGCCACTGCGAAATTATCTGCCAGTTCTTTCTGAGCCATGAGCGAGACGACCGATGGAAGTCCTCCGTCTGCTGCTGCTGCTGCTGCTGCTAAACGAGCTGCCAGAGCAGAGGCCCAGCGCCGTCGCCGTCAGAATCCAGAGGTGCGTGCCGCCGAAGCAGAAGCTTACCGTCGCCGCCGTCGAGATGATCCAGGAGTACGCGTCGCCGAAGCAGAGGCTAAGCGCCGCCGCCGAGAAGACCCTGCCGTTCGCGCCGCCGAAGCGGAGGCTCATCGCCGCCGTCGAGAGCAACCAGCAGTAAGCGAGGCTGAAGCAGAAGCTCATCGCCGCCGCCGAGAAGACCCTGCAGTTCGCGCCGCCGAAGCGGAGGCTCATCGCCGCCGTCGAGAGCAACCAGCAGTAAGCGAGGCTGAAGCAGTCATGAAGCTTCCTTCATGACTGTCAAGAACTGCTAGTGGAGTCTTTGTTAAAGGAATACGTGTGAAAAATAAAAAAAAAATTCTGTGATAGCGCATACATGTGTTGCTCGATTTCTTTGCCTCAATCTATCGAAAAGGTGAAACAGCTTATTTGCTGCGCTCAAATTTCGCATTAGGAAGTAACGTAATCGTCGGTAATTTTTTTTCCTCTTTCTCTAATTGAATGTGAAAAGTTTTGATTGTTTATATTCTTTCTAACTGTACTGTCATCTCGTTCAGTGTTTTTCATTGTTTCTAGCCGTATAATCTCGGAATTGCTGTGCCCTGAAGTATCAAAACTTTCTATACTATCGAGTTTAACACACACACACATACAAACACACAAACAAACAAACCAACAAACAAAGGATTATCACTATAGTCTAGGAGGCGTTGGTGCATCTCTCGGTGTGAAGCGCCCCATGCAAACCTAACGATAACAATAATCGTTTATTCGAGTCCCTTTCGCTTTCTTTCTTTTGCAGGAGCCGCAGTACACTGTTCAGGTTTCTCGATACGTCGAGGCCCGTCCACCACACAGGCTGTCCTCCCGCCGCTTGGCCACGTTCATACTCATGCTACCACGCCTCATCCCCAGCCCGGGCGGGTCCCCGATGTCCTGCGACGTCCATTGTCCATGACGGACGTGTGTGAGGGAACCCGTCGCCGATTCCACACGTTCAACCGTCGAGCTACAACCGTGCAATGGCGGCGGCATTTGTCCAAGCGCTCATAGAGTTTTCGTCAAAAATTACTATAAGCAACTGTGGCACTATAGTGTGTACGGGTGTTGTAAGTACGGTGGTTTATAGCCAGCGTGGGAGCTATGAGTAGTACACGGATTTGTCTAAAGTTTGCCCTTGTGGCTTCAAACGGCTTGGATAACGTTTTTCAGCGCCAGCAGACGAGAACAGAAAGAAGACGTTGACAACTGAAGATGTCCCCGTCCGCTGGTGCTAAACATGCTATCCAAGTTAAGGTGCCAACATGCCCAACATACTGCAGTCAAATGGTGCTGCAACTTCGAAAATTGGTCATTTCCACCGAAATAAAGCGTTATAAATGCAGCGATTCACATCTTGCTGCCTTTAGATAATTCTGATTGCTTAGAAATTTAGGAAGACACGGAGAGATAAGTAAACCACAAGAACCTCTCAAGCCATAAGTACGAAAATTAGACAAATCCATGTACTAGTCACAGCATCTTTGTTACGGTACTCTGGTAACTGAAGGATAGCAGCGCTCGAGTTCCCCTTCGTGATTTTTGTAAGAAGCTTTACGTAAGCATCCATTCGCTTGTTCACTGCCCACACACCAGGCACGCCTTCAGCGTCCATATGACGGAAGAGCGTGCCTTTTAACCGAGCCTCCTCAAAGTCAGGTGGCATTATACTCAGTTCTCACTACATTTGAAGTGGTGCGTTGTATTTTCGAAGCTCCTTGTAATAGTCTGTGTCGTACTTCAACTTTACGAGTTGTCTATACGCCACACTTACCATATCTCAGTACGTGGGTGTAGGGAAGACGACAGATTCGAAAAAAAAGGACACTGCGCCTTATAGTAATGTTTGCCCATATATCTCTTCTACTTGGTGTATTCTTCCTTGCAGAAGGCGTAAAACCCACAATTTTTCCCACACTTCCGCCCTTCCGTCTGCACTGAAAACAAGCGATAAGCATTCGCTGCTACGGATATTGCGTCTTGACGCAGGGCACTGTCCTCTAGTTTACAATTGTCCTTGTCTGTATGTAACTGTGTTGAAAGTTACAGAAAAGGCAAAATAATAATAATAATGAAGCGCATCATTTATGTCTATCCTTGTATGTCTGGGTTGTATATTAACGCTAGAGAACGCTTTTGATCTTATATTTAAGAATTCTTACGCCCCCCGAACTCATTGGATTGTTCACTATATGCTGTCGAGGAAAAGACAGTGGAGCCGAAAGTAGTGTAGATCGCCGGCGGAACGATCCATGGCACATAACCTCCTCAGCCCAGGCAACCTTGCCTCTTTCTTCAAGTTCAAACTTCTAAGATGTCATTGTCTTTGCATTCATTTTGGCCTGAGAGCGGGATGACGTATATTTAACCAATGCAGTGCGCCTTCCCTCCAACCCCCAGTTTTAATTTTCTTTTTCCAAGCACTTCCGGGGCTCCTGATTAGAGGCAGTCATCCCAATGAACTCTGTCGTGTCACGTTACGCGCATGTATCGCCGCCTCGATGTATCTCAGGTGCTATCTCTCGGGGCACTTCGCTTGGCTTTGTCGCGTTCCTCGCGCGACGTTCACGTGCACACAACTCCGAGAGAGACGTGAATTCTCAGGAATCTGCCATATCCAAGGGTGCGTGTCTCCGCTGCTCCGGCAACGACGGAAGAAGTGGTCGACCGCCCCGAACCGTAGCGTTGAGCCGATAGAAACAAAGATTTAGAGTGTGGCTTTCTGTGGCTTGTGTATAACCAGAGCGAGGCTTTCGTCCGCGATTTTCCATTTCGTGCGTGCGTGAGTGTGCGCGTGCGGTGTGAGTGAGCGACTAGAAGGTGAACCTGCGCTAGCTTTGGGAACACACCCAGACAGCTAGGTTGAAAAATCCCGCGCTTTCTTCATGGCAGTGCCGCCAGCACCTGTGGCTGCAACTATATCGTACAATAGATTTAACCTTGGCCCCGCTGACGTCAAAGGGCCTAGACTCCTGCTGTGGAAGCACGCTGCGGTTGATCGACGAAAACAACGTGGAAAGTAGCCAGCTGGCGCGCGGTCACGTTCCGCTATAGTTGCTGTGTATAGGAACTCTACGTTCCGCTATCCGTTCCGCTACGTTCTACTTTGTGTATTGACAGGCTATCGCGTGACGCTTTGCGTTTCCCGTTGTGCAGTGGCTCGCAGTTCCGTGACGCTTGGTGTCGGAGTGTTACATGCATGCTCTCGAATCCCCTCGAGGAAGCTATAGGTGCCAGCGCGGCCGAGGGTGAGATAATCGGTGAAGGAGATATGGAGAGATGAGAAGAAAAGAAGATGCATTTTAGTGATCGTGAAGGGATCATTTGCTGCTCTGCACAAGGGGAAGAAAAAAAAATCCCGATTGTGGAAGAGTAGAGAGGGAAGAACACGAGGAATAGCGCAGATGGATATGTGAATGCTTCAAACGCTGGCGTCCTTCGTCTATTGCTCCGTATTTTCAAGAATCCTTGCGAGATCACATCCTAAAATAGCTCTCCGTGTTTACTACTCAAAAGCACAATTTTGCGACCGGGTTGAAGAGATTGAAACTACTGTATCTGGTTTAGGCCTCTATCACAGGTGCAGCATGCTTCAAACTTTTGAAATTAACCGACGCTTTCCCGAACGCCAAGAATCTCAGAGAGAAAGCACCTCATTGAGTGTGGTTGCTCACTTCAGCTTGCAAGCGCAGGTGTTTGTGTCACGGCTTACATATCGCGCACGGAGGTCCGTGGACCCTGTATTGCATGTTCGATTCGCACCCGCAGCTTTAGCGCCGCAGGATTACACGTGTTGTTGATGTAAACGGAGTGTTGACCTCTTTGTTCGCGCGTAATATCTTATCGTGTGCCGTGGTGCACGGCCGCAAACATATCTGTCTGTACACCCTTCCCCCCCCCCCCTCCCCTTTGGATAATTGCTGCCCTGTGCGAAAACATAGACGGTGGCGATGAGTCACTTCATTTCACAAGTCTATTACAAGCATGCGCCCTGCTTTCGATGGATACACATGTCATGTATTCACCTTGAACGCCTTTGTATACAATCACAGCGATGTCACGGGCTCTACAAAGCCTCCACACAGCTGCCGTGCCTAGTCAAAGTTTTCACGAGCTAGCGAGAATCACGCAAAGCCTGCAATCGCCATGCCGTGGTTACGCTGCGAATCCTTGCTATATAGTCCCTTCTCAACAATGAATGTTTTTGCAACATTCGACGTCGTATACACAACTGTATCCTGCAACCAAGTACTACAGTTTTTCAAAACATTTTCTCGCCGCTAGGGTTTCTGAAGGTACATCATGTGTGCGTGGTGGCATAAACAAAGGTCACAGCGTATAACGAAGACAACTTACACTAGGTCTAAATAAGTGAGCTCTGGCACCTTTTATGCAGTTTCTTGTGAACTGGCTCAAGTAGCTTGCTCATAGTATATATACCTTCCACGTGGAATTTGGAAACCTAATAAGATCCTTCTTGAAATCTTCCGTGCATGCAGTTTCCGGCCCTTCATTGATTGATATAGACGATGTGCGCAATATAGTTGATGTACGTGATGTTCCTCTCAAAGGAACGAGCTAAGACCGTCAATGTTTATTCACACAACTCATTTTGTGATTGATAGATGTGACTCATTTTGTCTAGAGTGGAAATGTTCCAGGTAGAAAATAGCGTTATAGTCTTGCGCCGTGGTCCTAGGATACAATACCTGATATCTCCTTACGCAAGATGCAAATCATATTACAATGTCTGTGACTTTAATACTTTTTTTTAGCTCTTTCGAGCGAAGCACACGCAATCGGCGAGTCCAAGCTACAATGAAAGGCGTGGTCTTCGTCATTCAAGAAAGAAGGAAACGAAGCTGTCCGGATCACTTTACCTTTCCTTTCCCACTAACTTGGCTAACTCTCCATCCTGCAAGCAAGCAAAGTGTGTGATTCAAAATCTATTCCCTTATCATCGTCACTGTTCCATACACGCGCATTCAAGGCGTTGACGATGGAAACACTGCTTAAATAAGACCCTTCGCACTTGATGTGTATACTCTGTCACGCTTCGCCTCAACTTCCACATCTCTCAACTTCTATGTCAGTCCTCTTACAACCCGAGATAGACGTAGGCTGTGCGGGCAACCTGTGATAACGCACCTTCATTGTCTGGAACGCTTCCGCCACCCATTAAAGCGAGCTGCTGTAAACGAGCGCTTTTGTTCAGCAACCGTTCGGCGTACACGTGACTTCTCTGGGAAAGTCAAGTAGCAGCCCTTGTCAGGTAAACAGGCCATCCGTCCACAAACACGACTCAGTGCGATGCGCAAGCCGCCACCCATTTCGAGTCGACATATAACTTCACGTGATTTCACTGAGTGACGTGAAAGTGTAGTGATAGCTAGTCCACCGTCGGTTTGCCGCTTGTTCCTTGTATATCTAACGTTTGCACAATGCCGTCGGGTCCGATAAGACGTATGTACACTTTCCACCAATATGAAAGGGAACACTTTCATCTCTGTTCAAAGAGCGATTCTCGTAAACGAAACAAAAACGTGCGCATGTTAGAACCTCACTCACTGCTATTTGTTACGTTGTTCTCCTGCTGAATAATCCCACTCCCGAAATGTTTCCTCGCTGCGAGTACACACAAGGAAAACTAAAGGCTCTCAACACAACTCCTACATTCCTTTTCAAGTTGGCGAAGTGTTTACGTTCTGCGTTTTATACACTGCTTTCAACTCTGTCCCGCGGACACTCTTACGGGGGACATTTTAAGACAATTTAAAAACAACGAATCAAAACAGAAAACAAACGGCATTGTTTCAGCTTGACTTGCCTAATAACAAGTACTCAAGTGGACTAAAGTGGCAAGGGAAAATTGCACTTCGTCGTCCCTTGCCTTATCATCTGTTTATTTTACATGTACCCTCTTTGCTTTACTGCGCGATTCTGAATAGCAGTTGCAATGCGTGGTCGGGATGTTCACTTCGCTTCGAAGGTCGATCGGAATGAAGTTTGTGCTGCCTAAAGGTTTTGATGTAAGCGGTATTTCGGTGTAAAAGTGGCTGCGTGAGGATTTATGCCGTCGTTTCGCCATCCATGTGAAATGTTTGAAGGAGGAAAAGGAAGTGGTCTGCTTATAAAATTTCGTTTTTTGAAAAAAAAAGAAAGAGATATTTGAAGAAACTTGAAGCAAGGAGAAATATGAACAGCACTCTCGATTGGTCGGACTCGTTTTCGAAACCACGAAATGGCTTGCCTGTTCGTCTGCCATTTAGCAGCACACGTACTGCAATCCTTTTTCTCGCGCCACGCACTTCCTGACCTCACGACTCTCGTCGTGGGGAACGTGGGGAACTTTGAGGAACGTGTCAACGATCCACTGATGAGGGGCGCGGCTCCGCGAAGGCGCCGTGAACATCCCTAGATGGATGGAAAAGCTTTATTGACCATGTAACCAAGAAGTAAACGCTTTAGACCACTGCTGGCTCTCAGACTTCCTTTATTTTTCTCTTTCCTTCTTCCTCTATTTTATATATATTTTTTGGAACTGTATGTATGCAGAGACTGTGTCGCAAGAATTTGCTGTAGCCCCTTAGAAGGTCGGTCCACCGACAGAAACTGTTGGGCAAATAAACTGAAGAAAACCGCGAAGTCGTGATTCTCATCCTTCTCAATGCGTTTACATATATATATATATATATATATATATATATATATATATATATATATATATATATATATATATATATATATATATATATATATATTGAACGAGCAGAAGGGAAACCAAGGTACCCGATTTGTATTCGTCGCATAAGCTAACAAACAGTGGCACCAAGGACAGCATAGAGAAAATTACTTGAAGTTCTTTATTGAATTACAGAAATGCTAAATAAATGAAAATGAGAGAGGATGAACAAAGCCGCAGTTTTGTCTGAAAGGCGAAACATCGATTGCGATAGCAAACAAGTAGACAGCTATACGAAGTAAGGATAGTAGTGTTATCGGTATAAACTTGTAAACATTCGCTTAATAACTAAATTAACAAGCATGGCTTTTTGCGCGCACAAGAAATCATGAATACAACTAACTCGATGACTGCGACAACTCGATGTCAAAACGCTGGAGTGAGGAAGCGCGGCAGCAGCAGCGAGAGAATTGATCTTCCTGCTGACTCTCGCTTCAGCGCGAACTGAGCGGCGAAAACACAGCGCACACGAAGCTATCAGCACTCGGCGCACTCTGTCCCCATTGCAGATCGCTTTCAAGATAGGGCCCGCGCGGCCTCGCCATATGCACCAGCCGCCGGAGTATCTCATCCACTTTCTGCAGGTACTTATGTTTATCTACTAGAACTAAGCCTAGGAGTGCCAGGCAGCTCCACCACTCATGGCGTCACCGGCGAAATTGTGGAACATCTTCTCTGCCGCAGGCGTCACGTCTACATGAGCTTTTTGGACGAAGGCATCTGGTCAATAAACAAACACCTGCTACCTGAAGGCATCAATGTTGCCGGATTTCTTATCTTCTCTACTGTAATAAACGAGAAGAAAGGAAACTAAGAAATTATGCGGATCCCACGCACTGTAGAAATCGATGTAAGCGAAGCTTTCTGTGCTGTTCGCGTTGATGGACGATAATTAGCGGTAATGTTCACGGCGCATATGTTTAATTTCTTCAACTTTTAGCCCAACACGAGAGTGGTGAGTTGATCTTAAATTCTACCTTGCGTGCCCTATTGCTGTTTGTCAGCGTTGTACAAGGAGCACACAGGTGGAGGTGTTCGCTTGAGGCATTGTTGTGCGCCACACTTCATAACCTCTGAGAGGGTTGAGCATTCTCATTGCCATTGTCATGGCACATTGCATCGGGGCAGAAGTACTATACCTTAAATGAATTATGGGCCTGTAAGTGCCAAAACCACAATCGGATTATGAGGCACGCCATAGTACGGGACTCCAGATTAATTCTGGCACCATGGTGTTCTCTAACGTGTCCATAAATCTAAGTGCACGAGCGTTTTTTATTTCACCCCGTCTAAATAAGGCTGCCGCGGTCTGGATCAAACCAGCGACCTCGAGCAAGGGCTTGCCCGCAAAGCTACCGCGGCGGGCACAGAAGTGTTGATTTGACGTGTGCCCACTTCCGTAGTGTAGCCTGGACACTACGGTGCGCCTTAATGCAGCGCGGCTTCTGCACACCCGGCGTAAGTTGTCCGCTTGAAAAAATTGCATGGTGTTTAATTATTTTTCAGAAATAACAGAAACGTACCGTACTGCATCATGAACTTAAATTTATGTCGTTTGCCCGCAACCGCGGTCGTGTCTAGAGTATAGTAGCGTTTCCTTGACTTCTCACGTCACCTTTACCCACTCTCTCTCTCTCCTTCTCCCTTGTATGGGAAATGCGAGCGAAGAGTGGCAAGGGTATTACCCACTCGTTTCGCGACTGCGTCGGTTCTACCCATTGTGTGCCTCCTCTTCCTCCCTCCTATCTGCCATTCTGTATAGCTTCTCTCTGTACTTGCACGTTAGTGGAAGGGTAAGCGCTGCTATTTCGGCAATGCTTTTGCGGGGTCACGGATAATAATAGCTGTCAAGCGGCTAATGCTGCGACGCCCAGGAAGCTCAAGAGGGCGTTTTGCACATTCGACGAGGTGCAAAGGTCCAAACGAGTTTTTCGCGTCGCCTTTACTTCCTGCCGCGCCTCTAACATGTATACACACGCTCTGTACCACCCCCCGACGAGGTGTGCCAGACAGCAGCAGCAGCATTGGGAAAGTCGAAGGATGAGGCAAAGAAAGCTTCGCTTTAATCTGTACTAAAAGAAGGTGTCCGCGACGTGTCATCCGCTCTGCAATTGTTTACGGCGCATGGAACCAGCAGAAGAATAGCACTCGAAGGAAGCCCTTGCTTATAGTGGACATGATTCTAGTACGCTATACCCTTGCTGAGGCTGGCTGGGGCGTGGATTTGGAGAGTGGAAGGAAAGAATTTACATTGCTACACGCGTGTGGTATTTGATTTTCTGAACGAGGCGCGTGGGCGCCGTCACTCGAGAAAAGAGGAGGAAGAACACTCTCTGGCTCTCGAGCTGACGGCTGAACTGGCCAGCGCTGCATTATTTCTGGTAAATATATTTCATAAATAGTCTCCAGTTTTAATCCTTCGTTCGCGTAACATTTCGGTGGAGGTGCGGGGTATTGCATAAACCGAACGGCATAACCTTGGATTGGTAGAGGCCATCTGGAGTGACGAAAGCGGTCTTTTCTTGGTCTTGCTCATCGACGGAAATCTACCAATAACCAGATCGAAGGTCGATGGACGAAAAGTATTTGGCACCATGGAGACAATAAAGAGCATCGTTGATTCGTGGTCAAGAGTAAACGTCCTTTTAAGTAATACGGTTTAGGTGGCGGTAATCAATGCTGAAACGCCACGTAAACCGCGTAACAACATGATTCCCATTCTCGGGGGATGTGAGCCAAGCTGAACCAGCGCACTGGCAGCTCCAGTAGTAAGCACTAGCATAGGAGTACTCTCCAGTAACTTTTGTAGGAACATCTGTGATCTGAAACGTAGCGGCGCCGTAGGATGTGGAATTGTGTGCACTCATCTGCGCCAGGGGACCTTGGAGTTCACACTATAGCCTCCAAGATTGGGCAACGAAAGCGTCGGAAATCTCGGAGATCGTAATGACGCGCATTAAGTTTGCATAGTAAGCGGAAGATGGCAGCACTTACTTGCAAGATGCGAAAACAAGCCGGGCAAATCGTCACTGTGAAAGGAGTGGCGGGAAGCCCTCACAGCGTGTTTGGTGCGGCACGTTTGATTGCTTTTTTTTCATTCATCGGTGTCATTTAAAAACATTTGGCTGTTGTTGGACACCGAAGGCGTTTGACTAGCATCGCTGGATCTACGGGGTCCAAGCGTGCACTGCTGCGGAAAGCTCCGTTTGCAGTCGAAGTCCAGCGGTGAGTAGTGCTGAGAGCGGACACTTGTTCGATGCACGTGCTAACCGACTGACACTTGTATGCGTAATTTCAGGGTTATTTCACTTCGCAGCAAGCGCTCGATCGTACTTTTTTAAATGTTGCGGTGCGCTCGTGAGCTCGCCATGAGGTAAGGCGCGTCAGTCGTGGCTGAAGCGTGCCTCGCAGTGGCCACGATCGAGCTCTTGCAGCGGTTCTGATTTCACAGCATTGTTGCGTCGATCAACGCATCGCTGGTGGTACCTTGCAAGATGGCTGGCTGGCACTTGAAGCGTCGAGCCGTCGGTCCATTGGAATAAAATAGGCGAAATCGGTGTTCCAGTAGGTAGAGTAAATAAGCGTCGTCTTGACGTATCGGCGTAGGTTACAAGTTACGACGGACGCATCGCGCGCTTTGTGGTGGAATCGTATAGCCCACTTCTGGGTCGGGTGTGTTGTCCATGTCTTTGGTACTGGCATACCGATAGTAGTCGCTTTGATTGCGTCATCGGCGAAACACCTGATGTGATTGAATGAGCGTAAACGTAGTACAGGATTTCGTGCTCAACGAATGTGCAAGTGAAAAGCTAGGATGATAGCTAAAAGACTATGACTAGCAAAATTTCGCCACGTATGGGATGAAACTTGGATTCGAAATAGTAACGCTGACGTCAACAACCATAACAGTAAAGTGCGATCGCTGGTAGGCATACTGCCAAGTAGTTTGATGAGCATGCGCCCACTAGCGCATTCTGAATTCGTGTCGGCATGCCAGAGTTCGAAAATGCGCCGAAATGTTTTGTTGTCAACGTTCTTCAGCCACTAGGTCAAGCAAAGCATTGACGCCACGAGGCAAAGTCGCCGAACGCGTAACAGCGGACGTAAATTTGTTCTGGACCACTGTAAATTCCTGTAAGAAAGCAGTTCCATATTTCGCTCTTTTTATGATTCTAATCGCGGTGTCAAACCGCAGGCACGTGGTTCCTACCCTTTGATTATATAGGTAAGTGTTCCTAATGTCTAAGTTAAAGAATATACCACGCCTTGTAAGCTATTGTGGTCTGGCGTCTGCGTGTTTGACCAGCGGAGTGCCCTTGTTTAAGCGCTCGAGTGGCAGAGCAGTGACGTGCGGTGTGGCTCATGTGCTTCTTGTTACGTGCCCGTTCCTGACCAAGAGAAGTGCCTCGAGCGACCAGTCGCGCGGCAGCTTTGCGGGTATTCGCGGACTTCTTTCACGCTGAGAGAAAAAAAAAAAAACACATTTATGTAGCACGTATGGAGCAACAAAAAATTCTATCGGAAGATTTAAAGCGAAGTTGTACATGGCTAGCCGATTCGTCCGTCCGTCTGTCAGTCGCGTGTACGCCAAAAACTGCGGCGCAGCCACACGCGTCTGCGCAACAAAAAAAGAAGATAAGGAGAGGCGCGCGATTAGCCAACACCACCTTGATAACACAAGGCCTCTTTACTCCGATCCGTGACTTCACGCTACCTGACCCGAAGTTTCTATTCACAAGGCCGACATGATGAAAGCGGTGACGTCAAAATCACTTGGGGAGCATCCCCATTTGATTCTATAGCAGTCGGGCCAAGTAACATGACGTCACGGATCGGAGTGAAAAGGCCTTGTGCTATCTAGGTGGCGTAGAATCAGCTGCGCCAGTGGTGACGTTTCTCTCCGTTGCAGCCGAGCGCACGCCTAGCAGCTTCTTGCCGGCTCCGATATAAGCAGGCTGCTCGTTATACATACTCCTTGCGTTATTTAGGTGGTGTTGGATTACCTGCGCCAGTAGTGACGTTGTTGCTCTCCGTCGCAGCGGAACGCGCGCGCAGCAGTTTCTCTCCGGCTCTGAAATGGATAGACCACGCGTCATACGTACTCCTGAGGAGCAGGCAGCTTTCGATCAGCAACGCCGCGAGCAGAACCGGGAATGAGCTCTTCTATGCCGTGCCAATGCAGCAGCCCGGGCACAAGAACAGGCTCGTGTAGCCGAGCGCAAGCATCTATTGCATACCGAGGATCCGGCAGCCTACCGAGCCGTTGTTTAACGAACCGTCCAGATTAACCCAGTGTTAAATAAACACCGCGGCTGCATGTTTCAGCTTTGTTGGTTCACCATCTGTACGGAGTGCTTGGGTGGTGATTATTTTTTTCATGTAGCGCCCTGCAATTTTCTCATTGACGCTTTTCATCTGATTATTATATTTGAGAAGCTGATTAATTAATTAAAGCTAATTAAGTAATTAGGTGGAATGCAGAAAAAGTAATAATCTGAGTATTTCCAAGCAACGGAAAACAACATTATACCTTGGTTCTATGCAGCTATGTGGCATTTGCATATGTTTAAATCTTGGTAGTGATAGTTGGGGCACCCTGTATAACCCCCATATACGGCATGGATAAGCATATAGCATACACGTACATCTGGAAGGTATGGAAGGTACATCTGGAATATGTGTCATTGGAAGTGCAAGGGACCTGTCTAAAATTTGCTAATTGGGACTAACCATGTTTTACTTGGCTTGATAATGGGCTATGTTCCATCTGAAATAAAACCATTAGCGTCAGTTAAAAAGCCGGAACTGACATATTTTCATCAAAATGTTTGATCACTTCCAAATGAAATAGACGACTTGACCTTGCTAATCGACACTTTCGATGTACCGTTTACAGCAATAATGTTAACTGAAACTTGATTGACGCCCACAGCTCACATGTTTCAGCCTCCTGGCTATCAATCGTTGTTCTGAAGTTGTCAGGTTAAGCGTGGGGGCGGTGTCGCGCTTTTGCTCAGGGACGATATTGTGGCTAATCCTGTAGATGAATTCACTGATATAACTTTTGACTACGAGGTGTTAACAACGCAGAGTCATAGCAATATGTTTTCCGTTGTGTACAGACCACCATCAGGTGACACAACCCGATTTCTTGTGTTTCTTGAAAAACTTTTCAGTTATACATTAGGAGAAAAGATCAATCTAATCTTGGGCGGTGATGTCAATATAAACATGCTTTCTTCTTCCCCGCTACAAAAAGATTTTCAATCTCTTATCACAACCTAAGGTTTTTCAAACATAATATGTACTGCAACGTGCGTGACTATTGAAGGCGCATCCCTATTAGATGTATTCATTTCAAACATTAATATTGATTCATTAGAAGCCGAAGTTGTGTACACTGATATCAGTGATCATCTTTGTCTTATATTACTAGCAAATAGAATTCACTGCATGACTAGTAAAACTGAAAAACCAGTCTTTATTCAGTCCATTACTTCATCAAATCTTGAAGCATTTCGCCAAGCTATTACTCATTTTGCTTGGAACAGCATTTACCGAGCAGAAGGTGGTGACTCTGCACATACTGCTATCATGAGCACTTTCGAAACTGTTTACCATGAACACGAACCCCTTGAAAAAAATGACACGGCCATCCAAAGCACGAAAACCTGGGCTAGCACCTGAGCTTCTTGGTATGGTTAAGCACAAACACGGCCTGTATGCTCTATTAGTGAAATCTAGAGATCTTGCCCTGCTCAGGGAGTTTAATAAGTATAGAAATAACCTCACAAATCAGCTTAGGGCTGCTAAGGATGCTTATTTCGTGGGAATTTTTAGTGACCCAGCCAATCAAAAAAGTGATGTTCTCTGGCGCAAATTGAATGCTTTGTTAAAGCCTAATTCAATTTCAGCTATTCCAAATGTTTTGTGTCAGAACGGGCAGAAACTTTCCGGAAATGCTATACCAAACGCGTTTAATGAAATCTTCACATTAAAACCACTGTTAAATGACATTGATGGCCTCAGTTCCTGCCTGTAAACACGTTTAGTAACACTCTATTTCTTGCCCCATCTAGCCCCTTAGATGTCTTTTCTTGCTTCAGCTATATAGGTAACAGCCGGTCCCTGGAAGCCGATAATATCCATATTCACCCCATAAAGTATGTGCTTGATATTATATACCCATATTTATAACTTATAATTAACTACAGGCATATTTCCTAAACAATGCAGACTTCTTGCGTTGTTCCAGTGTTCAAGCATGGGGATAAGGAGGCACTAAACAACTATCGACCTATTTAGATAAGTCCAGTGCTTTCGAAAGGTATTGAGAAATTAATGCATATCAGATTGCTATGATTTTTTAATCACCACAATTTGTTTCAAGATATTCAACATGGGTTTAGGAAGCATTGCTCTACCGAAATGGCCCTCTTGACTCAAAAAGAAATAATTATAGGTGCGTTCAGTCGTAATCAAATGTCATTAGGCATATACGTAGATTTTTCCAAGTCATTTGACTTAATTGATCGTACCATCCTTCTTAGCAAGTTAGAAAACTATGGTGTGCATGGAACAGCGCATGCACTTTTAGAATCCTATCTTTCAAACAGGACACAATTCGTAGGTACAAACAATAAAACATATGCAATGAAGCCGGTCGGTTTTGGTGTGCCACAAAGAAGCATTCTAGGGCCACTCTTATTTTTGATTTACATAAATGATATTGTACACCGCACAGACAATGCAACATTCATCTCGTATGCTGATGACACAACAGGTTTTATTGCAGAGAACTTGGAAACAGAGATAGAAGCAATGGCTAACAAAACGCTGTCTGACCTAGATGCCTAAGCCCCGGTGAATTCTTTAAAAATAAACCCTTCAAAAACACAAGCTTTTTTGTACATGCCTAAAGGAAAAACGCTGACAAAGAAGTTGAATTTATTTTTGGGCTCTCAGCCGTTAGAGTTGGTGGATCCTGTTAAAACCCTTGGAATACATTTTTCAAAGCACCTTGCAGGGAATGTACATGTTGAAAACCCATTCAAAGATGTCATCAGCCATTGGTGTCCTTGCATGTATGCGATGTATTCTTCCTACAAAGGTGAAGATTATGATCTACAACGCATTAGTGTCCTCTGTGTTGCAGTACTGCAGCATAGTGTGGTGTATTACTGGTGTAACAAATTTGCGCAAGCTGTATTTGCTGCAGAAAAGAGCCATACGACATATTGCTGCTGTACATTATGGTTCTTCTACAAAACTTCTTTTTACAAGATACGAAATTCTTCCAGCGTTCTGTTTATATAACTATATAGGCTGATGTTGTGTTATAAAGCTTTTGTTAAGTATGGTACCAATACCATAATTAATCTTGCTAAGTTAAAAGCAAACACAGGTGTTCGTTTAACCAGGCACAAAGAAATGTGGACTGTACCCACCCCTAGAACTTTTTATGATGAGCAATCTTTGTCCTACAAGCTACCTTCTTTCTAAACTTATTAAACCGTGAAGATTTTGATTCTTCGTGTAATCAAAATTGTCTCATTAAACGTTTCGCCCAGTCCATTTATTTTCAGGAATAGTACATCCTTTCAAATTTTTTTGACCTTTTACTTGTCGATCGCTGCTTTTCATGTTCATGCCATTTCAAGCCTATGCAAATGGGTTGTATTGTTTTGCGCTTTGTTACAAAATTTTGTGTTGCCCAATGTTAGGTAATATTCGTTGGTTTATTTTAACTCTTGGTGCATGACTGACCGTCATCCTGCTGTTTTGCCAACTATAAAGGGGTCGGGACCTCGTCAAGCTGCTCAAGCTTTTAGTCCCGTACTCCTGCTATTCCAAGGAAATAAAGTTGATTGATTGATTGATTGATTGATTGATTGATTGACATATGCATAGTCCCATGGCTATGCCGCCGCCGCTGCCGGAAATTCGTTTGAAGTGGTTCATATAATTGCTATTGCTATAAAAGTAGGGAGGTTCACAAGCAGGTGCACGTCATGGTGAGTCGTGCCAAACCGTTAAACGCATGAACAGTTGAAAGCTATTAATGGACTCAATGAAACCCTACTTACCAGATTTGCCCTTTCATATCTTAGTATGCAGTCGCTACTATGGGACTATAGTCTAGTTGGCCTGGCCTGCGGTTTATGACCTTGATGACTGCCTGTATCCGAGTGGTTATAGCTTTTCAATGCGACCAGGCTCATAGCGCGGCGCTTGCTTTGCTCGAGGAAGACAACTCAGCTTCCCGTTTCTAGGGCACTTCTTTTTAGATACCTTTCATATATTTTTTATATTCTTTTGAAACTAATGCTATCTGTGTGTTTTTGAGTTTCTGTTCCTGTTGCTACAGCTGAAATTACTTTAGGCTTCATGGCCTATGATCTTGTTCTTTCCTCTTTCCGTTGTCATATCTCCAGTTTATGTGTTCCTATACTCTCTACCTAAACAGTACGCAGGCATTGTGGCCCATTGTGGTGGCAGTTGCCAGCCTGCTCCCTCCAGATTATTCTGTCCCTCTCTCCATTACGTATGTTTGTTTTCATATCGAATAGTAACAATAATAATCTTAGTATGCTTCACTGTATGGCGGTTCTTGCCAGGCGGGGGGGGGGGGGGGGGGGGTGAAGCAGTGCTTTTCCGTGATACAAGTTTGTGCAAATTTCTTCACCGCAATGCACGTCTGTATTGCGGTGAAGCATACTGACGCTCATCAGTCATTGCGGAACGAATATAAGACAGTAAAGTTTCTACTGGGGCTATTTGGTATGACATCTATCTTTCTGCTTGCTGCGTTATACTGTTACAGGAAGAACAAAAAAGAGACAGACACACATGTGTGCAACATGTGTGTCACACATGTGTTTCTGTCTCTTTTTTGTCCTTCGTATAACAATGTAGCGCAGCAAGCAGCAAGAATATAAGACTCTTGCCAGGCAAGCTTCAATTACTCAACAGCATAAAAGTGCTTCCAAGAACATTGTATTGCACAAATACCATGAGTGTCTCTTTTTGTGTATAACCATTTGGTTTTAATGCTGCTTAATTTATTATTTTGTGTCGTGCGTATTTGGGCGTACAAGGAATAGCAGATTTTGAGCATTGTCTATCACATCTGTGCAAACTAACTTCTGAGAAGTACAACATATTCCCACAGTCCCCTTCCGTTAGTATTACCTGCACATACAGCCCAGCGGGGAATGTCTGTCAGCGCATCGGGCAGCGAAGCCCAAAAGTTCACCGTCTGCTGCTGCCACCTCGCCGCTATCATAGGAAGCCGGCAGTCGTTAATTCATTTCCTCGCCGCGACGTGTCGCCACATCGCAGTAGTTTTGTTCTGCGTTCCTGCTGCTGGTTTGGATTCGTCCACAGTGCTTGAACGCCGTAGAAATCACTGGTTTCAAATGGATAGGCCTGATCTCGCGCTCCTTCCAGTCATTTGTTTTGCAACAAAATCGAATCAACTGGTTATTTTTACTGAATTGTCGCTTTTTTTTTCTTTCTGAGGAGCAGGACGGTCAGTTCCACTAGTTGTCTTGTCCTTCAATGTTCCCGTTTCAATGTTTCAATCTTTTGGAACATCCATGCTGTGGCACACCAACAGGAAAGTATGATTTGCCATATAAAACTTCGTTTGTAACCGCCGCTGACTAAATTATTTAAATTTAATCATCATTGCTTTATTCGTTTCCTTTGCCTTACCTCCACCATTTCTTTTATTCTCCTTATTCTTTTTCATTCAAACGCATAGATATTTTATCCGTGGCAGGGCGCTCAATCAAATCCTTCGTTTTCTTGTGGATTTCATTTATCGAGCTTTGTGTTTTTAATAATACATTTTCCTTACGCCGCCCAATTCTTGGCCGTAGTCTTAGCGGATATACGCCGCAATCACGATGGTCACAATCTTTGACGTCATCATCATGGTGATCTACTACGCACGGCGCACACGAGGACTAGACACAAAGGATGGCAAATTATGTGTGCGCGTGCTATAGCCATTCTTTTTTGTCTCATCCTTGTGTGCGCTTTAAGAGAGATCACGAAATCACCAACTCGTCCAAGCATCCATAATAATAATAATAATAATAATAATAATAATAATAATAATAATAATAATAATAATAATAATAATAATCCTGAAATTAGGCGCTTAGCGTTAATATTGCATTGGCAGTGCAGGTGTTCGAAACTTGCGCCGAGCTCAAGCTAACTAGCTTTGCCATTGGCTCGGACAAAACATGCGCAGAAGAAGGCATGTTCAGCTTTGGCACCATAGAGTTACTATACTGACTCTAGAGGACAAGCTACCCATAGGGCCCATGCATTAAAATCGGGAACCTCGTGGAACCTCAAGAGCGCCGCCATGTTGCTACGCGCCGAGGTTGCCAGCTCCTGAGACGCTTGCTAGACTTGGTGACAGTAGTCAGTTTTAATCCGGCAACAGTAGCAGCGTAGCAGCATGGCGTCTCGCTTGTGATGTTGTGATGTGTGCGTGCAGCCGTGTGTTTGGGCTTTATAAGTCGGTTCTTTATTCTATGTTGCGGGATGGTGTGGGTGTGGTCCATGTTGGCCGTACAGCTGGCAGTTATGCAACCGAGGGATGATCCTGTTCAAGTTTCTGGCGGTATGCGGTTTTCAGCGGTCACGCCTGTTGCAGGAGTGTCACTCGACGACGTTACGAGCTCGAAGCTGTGGTCAGATTCCTCGTTGGCGTTCCGTAATTATCTTCGCACGGGCGCGGTATGTTGCAAAAGCCGCTTTCGCGATCTATCGTCGTGACGATAGATCGGGTTTTTTATTATTATAAGTAATGATCCAGCTGTAGGGCACATGTAACCGACAAACGGAAGTCTCAGGAGAGCACCTGAGATGATAGTAGAGCAGGCGGCGCAGGAACTCCAGGGCACCCGATGGACAGTGGGGGGATCAAAGCTCGAAGCAGAACGGTACGTAGGTTGGGGCCGCCGAGGCAGGTGTGTGCCAGGGAGTGTTCGCACGGACAGCTCCCCTGGCACGCGCAGCCGTGCCTCGCAAGGTCGAGATACTTTAAAGGCACCTGCGCCCATGGTCTTTCTTTTGCCTCGGCGCAGTGAGCACGATTAACGAGAATAATGTGGAGGGCATCCGGTGCAGTCGCGAATGCATCATGACAAATGTAGCTCGCGTCGCCTGGCGTCTGTAGTAATATCAGAGTTGGTTGTATGAACTTTATGCATAATACGTTTTGTTACGGTACCTCAACGGAACGGGTCTAGAGGACGATGTTGGTACATTTTTTCGTACCGCCCTAATCCTACACCCCCACTACAAACACACACATACCCCCTTTTTTTTATGTATACATACAATTCCTTGCCATGACGGATCATAGCCTCCTTTATTTTTGAAAAATAGAGGAGGCTATGGACCGATTGACCAGTTCAAGTTGTCAACTTGTCAGTAACTGTTGTAGGAATCACTGTAATAAACATAATTCCACGATCGGATTGTTTACTTTCATTTTTTGTTGTAACACTGAGGACTACATAGAACTTTAATTGTTATATGTGAGAGAAGTATGTGGATATCACGAGCTTAAGCCAATGTGCGATACACAGACAAAGCAGCTGCTACAACATGAACTGCATTGAGGGCCACACAACACATACGTAATTAAAGGTGCAAAATATAGGGGGAAGCTTCAAAATACGCTCTGTAGCACTGCAAAGTATAACATATATTGTATGTGTACAATAAATGTTCAAAAATACAATGCATCAATGTACCATTTGCCTTCAAGTTTATTATGAAGTTCAAGTTTACTGAAGTTTATTATGAGCATATGTACAACAGGGATCAACTAACACACCCGCAGTCGAGGTGGCTGTTCGAGGTGTGCTGGCTGCCTCAGTGTAAGAAAAAGAAATTGGGTAAATGTCGACACCAGTGCCACTGCTTCTTGCCTCTGACCTGCACGTGCCTCTGCGGCATCTTTGTGCACAAGTGTGCTGGCGTGGTGAGGCGTAGGAGTCATCCGAGAGAAAGAGTATTGTTTACATGGAGGAGTGGCTGTTCACATTGCCTGTCACTTTCCCTCAAATGTTTCCTTGGCGACTAGGGTGACACACCCGCAGTCAAGGTGGCTGTTCGAGGTGTGCTGGCTGCCTAAACGAAATAAAAAGAAATTAGATGAATGTCGATACCAGTGCTATTGCTTATTGCCTCTTACCTGCATTTGCCTCCACGGCCTCTTGGTTTGCGGAGTCTGTATGAGGGAGCTGCTGTGGCTAGGCGTAGGCATTGTCTAAGCAAAAAGAAAAGGCCATTTAAATGGGGAATTATGGAAATAAATGCAGTTATGTCTGCTTCTTACACTCTTCTTGCCTAAAAGTTTTCAAACATAGTGTCCAGAACACACCAGCACTTTGACTGCTTCTGCTTTTTACCTGCAGGTGTTGTTGCGAGATCCTTAGTATGGCTGCGTGCAGCATTGTAACACTTGGTGGAGGCATTTGAAGTGGTAGCCAAACATATAAAGAATCATCCTTGTCTGCACAAATGCTTTCAATTTCTAAATGCAGTGGTAACTATCACTATTGGTGCAAGGCCCCCCCACATCTATGCGGCAAGTGCCATAGCTCGAAACTGAATTGTTCCTTTATGTTTCTCAAGGCATCTGATATGTCCACATTAGATGTGATGTGTTTGTTTTTATTTATCCCAGTGTGGAGAGAGCATCATTAAATGGATGAAGTACTATAGCGCCAAACAGACGACACAAGAAGAGACACGGACGAGCGCTTATGTCCGTGTCTCTTCTTCTTGTGTCGTCTGTTTGGCGCTATAGTACTTCAGTAATATGCACCAACTAGCCCAACAAAAAGTTCTGCTGAAATATCATTAAATGTTTTGTTTATTTTTGCGTGTCTTGTTTTTGGTTTATTTCTGAATTTATCATGATGCTAAAGTGACTTATGTAATGGCAATCAGCTTTTGTTTTGCAGAAAAACAATGCATTTCCTGACCCATTGTTTGACATCCCCTCACTCGCATAATTTTGCAGAGTATTCTACCTATATTGACTTGCTTGACCTCCACTAAAGGGTCTTGCATTTTTAAATACGACTCTTTGCTTAAAATCATTCGACACTTCTCATAATTTCTGTACCTTGGGCTTCTGATGCTCTGCATTCACTATTTTTGCTTGTTTCTGACTAGAAATGTCTTCTTTAATTTAGAGCTTAAATTTTACCTTTGGAACACACGGAAGGGCTTGCCATTGCATATCTGCATAAAATTTGGGAAACATGTTTCATTAAACATTTGCAAAATCCCATTGAAGATTGATGAATGCAGCTTGCAGTGTGATATGACTGAATGAGCCATAAAAGTAACTCATCTCACTTGGTAAATGAAAGCACATATTAGTGTGATGCACAAGATACGTTACACTAACGTGGTGGGTTCTCTTGCTTATAAAGCAAAATAATCGGTGCGCGAGAAAAAAATTATTTTTGCATAACCCTTGTACACACTGACTTAAGGAAAATGAGCTGGAGCTGTCCACATGATGTACTTATTTTACCTGCGAGTATGGTCAACAAAAATGTGTCCCAGCTGCTTAGTGGTATTCCGGATTATGTCAGTATTGCATATGCGCCTGTTGTCGAAAATAATTGAATTTTGAAAGTGCTCGCAGGGATCTGATGTGCATATCTGCAGTTTATGGGTACATGTAAAAGACTCAGCATCAAGTGCAAGTGAACGGTCCCACAGGCCCGGAGTCGATCATGCAAATAGATTCGCTGCACAAATTTGTGACCAGAAAAGATATGCCACATGAAATGGCATGCAAGGAAGTGTTGAAAATATTGCACAGTTAATAAAACGCCTAAGCTATTAATATGTGGCTTGATGCACTCGTTATGCAAAACGGAGGTGAGGTGTGCAGACAGGAAACAAGAGTAGAGTATTTACAAGCAAACAACACGCGCGCCGCCCACTTCTCTACTCTTAATTGTGTCCTGTCTGCACGCCTCACCTCTGTTTTGCATAATGAATCCTTATGAACTAGCTCAGCTTTCTGTCGTTCTAAGTCTCGTTGCACTCTATTTCGTCCGCATTAGGCACTCGCCTCTTGATTACTGCGTGGCACAGAAATACTCGGTCATCAGGCTGTTTTTCTGCTGTGGCCTTTGTAGAAGCATGATTGTTCAAAGTGCAACAATTAAACAGATTCTTTGAGTTGCTTGTGGCTTCGCCAGTACAATTCCGGTGCGCTGGTCCGCCTGTCCAGCAATTTCCTACTGAAGGGAAACCTGCAAATAAAAACACCGCTCCGCATGCAGAAAAATGCTCTACTGTGACGCTTCTCGAACGATTGTGATGTACCACAAGAGCTGCCTACTCGCGTGATATTCTCAACAAGGAGATAAATTCGTTTACTTACATGTGAAGGTATATGCCAGACCACTTCGGGGCTTCGGTGGCACATAAGGCACGAGTGTGTCATAGCGTCCGATGTCGACGCGCGATCGCATGTCAAACGAAACTACTACGCATCCAAAAAACAGATTCGAAACCGAAATTCGCGTCATCCTTTATTGCATGAATGTGTACATCGTGATTTACATAAGTCACGGACTTAGCGATCGCTTTCTGTAAACTTAATATTAACGTACCACCTTCATAAAGCCATCAGGTATGCGTTTTTAGGTGACAAAGCATAAGGTGACCTGTACTTGTTCTCAGCTCTTTCAATAGTAATTGCGCTGGCCACATTGACCAGTAGCAACAGGGCGGCGCCCTAGAGGTTCCCACTTTTCCGGCCCAGCTTTTCCTCTAGAGTTGTTCTACTAACTCTATGTTTGGCACATTCTAAGTGGACTCAAACTGCAGTCCGTCTGTTGACGAAGGGAGGCACGGAAAACGTAGATCTCTTGAAATTTCCGCGCCTGAGCAGCTTCTGCGTCTTTGAGATCCCGAAAGCCAAGAGTTTGGTTTTCATTAGCGTAGTGGTCATTCTTTCTCGGCATATGTTCACATACCTAAAGTAGCCCAACAAATAATTAGTTATTCCAAAAAATGCTAGAATGGAAATTAGAGGATAAATAAGACCAGCTATTGGCACACGACGAATCTTCGATGAAACGGGAACTTCAGTACTGGCACTGCAAAAGCTTTTCCGAAGTGAGGACGAATTTCAGGGAAATGTATGTACTGCCCCTATTGTGGGCACGTGTCATATTCATCATCATGATTTTGTATTGCCTATCACTTTCATGCTGGTTCATTATAGGCTCACTAACGGCGCATGTGGACCACTAGCACCAGAATTTATCTTAGTATTCGTAGCACTTAAACATGTGGGGAACGCACAGTTGTACTACTCCCTTTTTGTAGAATATGAAAGTTCTTGCATCACGAACAGTGCTCACAATGGTTCGTCTCGAGAGCCATAACGCCTCTTACAAAATATGCTTCGTCCGGTCGCTAGACCATATGATCTGACGGAACTACTATGTGTTATAAAAAGCTTAATGTTTATCAATCAATCAATCAATCAATCAATTTTATTTACCAGAAACAAAAGGAACTGGAGGGACACCTGGGCAAAAAGCTGTCGCAGCAGCTTGACGGAGGCCCAGGGTCCCTTACATGGCAGTAGCACTCACATGATATATACACTGAAATCTTTATACACAACAAACAGTACAATTTCGTACGTATGCATGAAGATGACATTTTACACTTGAATGCAAATGTACTAAAGTGCCACTATAAAGAAAGAAAGTAGTCACGCAAACCATTTTTATTTAGCGTAGCTGTGTGCTTATATTTGTTTAGTACAGTCGGTATATTATGTGTTAAGGACTGTAGGCTGTAATTGTTTCGGAACCATGGTACCTTCCACACCTCGGGGTTTCGTGTAGTATGTTTCCTGTGAGTGCAGAGTTCTAGCTGAGCAAGGGATGCAAAATAATTCTTAACATATTCGGATGAGAAGTAAATCGTTTCTAGTAATCTGTGTTCGTATAATTTATCAACGCGGTTTAGTCGGTATTTGAGAAATATATTATCTGTTGGTGAAAGCCGATTAACGTTATCTATATACCGAACGATTTTCTTTTGAAGTATTACCAGCTTTTGCAAGTTAGATTTAGATGTTGTAGCCCAGACAAGGTAAGAGTAATTTATATACGATAAGAAGAGACCATAGTATATTTGAAGTTTTGCTCTCGTAGGTAGAAATGTGCGACAACGTGCCATAGCACCGGTAACCGCAGAGAGTTTTCCGCAGAGATGTTTAATATGGGCATCCCAACGTAAATTAGAAGAAAAGTGTACTCCAAGAATTTTAAATTCTTCAACCAGTTCAATGCGTTGGCTCTGAAAATAAATAGCATGATTAATGTTAAGTGGTTTATTTTTCGCGCGAAATATTAGAACTTTTGTTTTCTTTGAATTTACTTTAAGCTTATTTGTCTGTGTCCAATCGGACAAATTTGCCATAATTTTATTACATTTTTGCACAAGTTCATTCACATCAGGACCTGAGACACACAGTGTGCAATCATCCGCGTACATAATGAATTTAACCTCACTGTTTATGGTTACGATATCATTTATAAAAACGTTAAACAAAAGTGGCCCAAGAATGCTTCCTTGAGGCACACCACATACAATACTTAAGAGGGACGAGTTATGTTTATTAATGGAAACGTACTGACGTCGATGTTTCAGATATGATTTGAGTAATTCTAGCGGTTTCCCACGAATTCCATACAAACAAAGCTTCCGAATAAGAATCTCGTGATTGAGGCTGTCAAAAGCTTTACTGAAGTCTACAAAAATGCCGGCTGCGTAGTAGTTGTTTTCGAAGCTCTGCAAAACGTATTCTTTCAGCGCAAGAAGAGCCATTTCTGTGGACCTGTTTTTCCGAAATCCATATTGTGAATCAGTAAGCACACTCTGTTTATTGAAAAATTCCGTCATTCTAGCAAAAATAAGCTTTTCCATTCCTTTTGAAAAAATTGGGAGCACCGATATCGGTCGATAGTTAGACGCAGTATTTCGATCACCACCTTTATAAATAACCGAGACTTTCGCGTGTTTCATTGCATCTGGAAAAATTGCAGTCTCTAAAATTAGGTTGTAAATGTGCACAAGCGGAGGTACAATAAATTGCAAAACATGTTTTATAGGTTTAATCTGCAAATTATTTACATCTAGAGCTTTACTGTTTTTCAGCCCCATGTACACACTGTATACTTCATATTCATCAGTAGGTGCAAAGAATGCGCTTTCGCGAACAGCATCGCTATGACAAACCACCCCTATGCTATCATTTCCTTCAGCCATATCGCTTTGTGCAGTTACGAAGTGGTGGTTAAAGTAATCGGAAAGCGCTGTGCCTGTTATCTCACGTGAGCCCAGCTTCATCGATGTCAAGTGCGTATCGTCCTTGCGGCGGCCTAGAACAAGATTAATCGTTTGCCACGCAATCTCTGGGCGTTGTCTAGAAACATTTGCAAATAAGTCCTCATAGTACGCCGCCTTTGCTTTTCTTAGTTCAGCATTTAGCCTGTTTCTAGATTTTTTGAATGTTTGTAAAGCTAATTCACACCGCGTGCGCAAGAAGGAATGATAGAGATTATTTTTTGTTTTGATCATTTTTGCAAGCTCATGAGTAACCCAAGGCTTTCTAACTTTTTTGGAATATTTAGCTGTCCTCATTGGAAAATTGCTGGCGTACATATCGGTAAAAGTTATAATAAATTCATTATATGCCTCATTTGCATCTGTTTTGTTCAAAACATGTAACCAATCGTGATTCATAACGTCATTCCTGAACTGCTCTAAACCTGCTTGTGTTATACGTTGATAAGTGAATTGTTGACAGGCGTCAGTTGCTTTCTTAGAGTCATCGGTGTAGATTAAAAATATAGGGCAGTGGTCGCTTATGTCAGACACCAATGTGCCTGTGTTGCATACAGTAGTAGATATATCAACAATGAATAAGTCAAGTAAAGAAGATGTATGACTTGTAATGCGTGTTGGTGTGGTGATTGTGTTTACAAAACCTGCAGACTGGAGGCACGTGTTCAGTTGGAAGGATGAATTAGTCTGTTTAAGTACATCTATATTAAAATCGCCGCCACACACAAGCTTCAAATTGTTCATGCTTACATAATCTAGGAATGGTTCAAAAAAATCTAGAAAAGTGACAACATTGCCGCTCGGTGGGCGATACACCAGACATATTATCCTGTTTTTACTCTTTACAGTGAGTATTTCATAGTCATCTGTTACTGTCGTATAGTCTGGTACTAATTCATATTTTGCATAGCTTTCAACAAAAAGTGCAACACCCCCGCCTTTTTTGCTGGGCCGATTAATACAAAAGCGGTGATAACCTTGTAAAGTCAGCATAGCACAGTTACTGTAGTACCATGTTTCCGATAACATGATCACATTAAACTTAAAAGTAAATTGCTCCAAAAGATGGATGATATCGTCACTCTTGTTGCATGCTGAGCGCGCATTAAGATGCAAAACAGCCGTGGCCGATGCATCCTGCTTAGCAATGAGATGCGGGAGAGCCAGCTCTTGATAAGCCATTTTGACGGTGCAGTCAAAGTTGCGGGGTGCACAAATTCGCGCTGCTTCCGCATTTTACACCTGAGCCTGCCCCGACGTTATCTTCTCGACGTCACTCTCGTTTCTTATGTGGAGAACGGGCGTGTCTTCAGCTCGTCTTGCAAATATTTTGCCGTTCAACGACCACACCGATTTCCAGTGATGCGCGTGTTTTCTTTTCACGGCCATCGCGAGAAGCTTCTTCAGGGCAGGGCAAAGGTGTTCATTCACGTACACCGAAGAAGAGCCTTCCAAGCCAAGATCTGTATTTGTGAGACGCATTTTTCTAGCTTTGTGGAAAACGCTATCCCGCTTCGCGCGACTCTTGAACTGGACGATTATATTTGTCCGATCACCACTGCGTGTAGGCACACGATGGCACGTTTCAAGGTCCGATGCAGCGATTGGTTCATTGATCGTAGAGCCAAGTTTGGAAAGTAGGTCGCTTAAGCACTCATTCTCGGTCTTCACTACACCCTGAATCTCTAGGTTGGTCTTACGAGAGTATTGCTCAGTTTGCACGAGTCGGTTTTCTAAGCTTTGAACAGTGTTTTCTAAAAAGGAACACTTAGCGTGCAGAGCCGCGTTTTCACTCTCGAGTTTAGCATTCTTTGCAGTACATTCCACAAGTTTTGTTTTCAATTCATTAATTTCGTGAAACGCAAATTCCAGACTTTTTGCCATGTTATTCTGCTCATTTTTGAACTCGCGGTTTTCTGTTCGCAGATCTCTCTCTAAACCTTCACGAAACAATTTCAGTTCATGCCGCATCTCGTCTCTTACTTTAGCAAAATCAGACTTTAGTTCATCCTTCATTTTGGCCAGTTCTTTCGACATAGTTTGGCAGTCGTACTTAGGAATAACAGGCAAGAAAAATAGAAATTCAACAAGTAGCCCCAATAAGCGTCACGATACTTGGCAGCAGCGACGAAAAAAGCACGAATATGTACAAATACGGCAGCTTTGAACTAACCTGCAGAATAAGCAGAACGATGCTTAGTGTCGTGCACTGTACTTTCGTCGCCACTGCCAAGTGAAGGCTCCGGTGCTTGAGTGGCTTCTTTTATACGGAGAGACCAGTGACGTAGGCTCGGTCGTTCCAAGCCGCAGGCGCAGACGATGTCCGTTCCCTGCGAGGCCGAACTTTCCCTTTGCAGTACCCTGTGCGCATGCACTGTAGCACAGCGCTCTTCGGGCTCGATGCTCAACCGTCCAGAAGCACACCTGCAGAATAAGCAGAACGATGCTTAGTGTCGTGCACTGTACTTTCGTCGCCACTGCCAAGTGAAGGCTCCGGTGCTTGAGTGGCTTCTTTTATACGGAGAGACCAGTGACGTAGGCTCGGTCGTTCCAAGCCGCAGGCGCAGACGATGTCCGTTCCCTGCGAGGCCGAACTTTCCCTTTGCAGTACCCTGTGCGCATGCACTGTAGCACAGCGCTCTTCGGGCTCGATGCTCAACCGTCCAGAAGCACACCTGCAGAATAAGCAGAACGATGCTTAGTGTCGTGCACTGTACTTTCGTCGCCACTGCCAAGTGAAGGCTCCGGTGCTTGAGTGGCTTCTTTTATACGGAGAGACCAGTGACGTAGGCTCGGTCGTTCCAAGCCGCAGGCGCAGACGATGTCCGTTCCCTGCGAGGCCGAACTTTCCCTTTGCAGTACCCTGTGCGCATGCACTGTAGCACAGCGCTCTTCGGGCTCGATGCTCAACCGTCCAGAAGCACACCTGCAGAATAAGCAGAACGATGCTTAGTGTCGTGCACTGTACTTTCGTCGCCACTGCCAAGTTAAGCGTGCGGTGCTTCGAGTTTTTCACGAGACTCTAACGAAGTCAGCAGTTGATCCAAGGTACTTTGTATTGTTTTCGTGTTTTTGTTTTATGTGCTATACAGCTTTTAAGTGCATTAAAATGTGAGTATACTAGAATGGGGGAGTGGGTGCAGCGGACGCCTTGGCAAACACCGAGGCTGGTGCAGAAAACGCTGAAATTGCGGCGGCGCTGCCATCGCCTTAGCCTGAAGCTTCGGTGGTTTTGGCAGCGCCCATTGGCTGAGTCGAGCTTACGTGCTGAGTAGCTGTCGTCTGCTCGACGCGCCGTCGTTGTTGCGTCGTTTGCATCGTTTACGTTGCTCTCTCTCCATTTTATTGGCTACAGGTCGGTGGGGAATAAAATTAGTTTCCGCCACAGAGTATTAAAGCTATATGCCGCAGACTGAAACGCCTGTCAAAGCTCCATACAGCCGGGGTAGGTTCTCCGACGGACGCTGCAAGCGTCTACGGCCGGCGCGCGGGGCCGCTCATTCAGGTGAAGGCGACGGTGGCGCCACCATCTTTTCATTTAAAAAAGCCTCAGCGAGAAGCCCGCGCAGGACATAAAATAAAGCTTGTCAATTCGCGGACATGGGGTGGGACTGTTCTGTAACGCTTTTCATTCTGTAAGGATTGTCAGTGGTATTAGCGGCCTAGTAGGCTCTCACTATGAAACCGGGTTCCTAGCCATGAACTAAAACTCCGCCGGCATCCGCATTTCCGTCACGCGGTAATTTTCACGCTGATTTTCAACCATGCCGTTGTAACATATACGGAAACTCATCTGCCCGCAGGGGGCAACGCAGTAATTCGCTGCCTTGCAGCTGCTGCGAACTTAGGAGTCCGTATTACGGCTTTCATACGGCAATTCGCCATGGCTAAAGCTCTCTCTAAAGGGTTTATCGACATTTTCCCGCATTGTAGTGTATTTCTCATCTTTGCGTTGTTTTGAAAACAGGCCGATTCCTTTTAGATAATGGTTTGTTGGGCACTGAGTAACGTAGTGTGTTTATTGTGGTGGTAGGGGAAGAGGGCATCTATACTTTCGCTGAATTCGTAACTGTCTCGCTCTGGCCGAACACTTGAACTATTTATTAATTGAAAGCACTCACTGTTTCAAGCATCAACTGGACCACTTGCTGCACAGCTTCGATCAGCCGACGAAAAATGCAGCGTGACATAGTCGATGGCCTCTATTCGCAATGTCTGTAAGTGCTAAGGTATCTTCAGTTGGTTTTAGTGACAGTGCATGCATCTCGTCGTGGGCAATCTCTCATCTGGGTGTCAGGCTTCCTTGCTGGCGTGACAAGCAGAGAACATGCCAGGTGTCTCTTCTTTTTCTTTATTGTACATAAAAAAAATAAACGTATAACGCGCGACACGAACAGAACAAACAGAGTATTGGTGAAAGCGGAACGATGTGTGCAGAATGCACTTGACGTGCCCCAAGTCCGGACCCAGACCCTTGTCGTGTGACGTCGCTGTAAACGCGTGTTTGAAGCTGGTAGGCTTTGTATGGCATCGTGTCCCGGAGAAAGTTCCGAGGTTTGGAAACTTTTTTGCGCGGCCTTGTGCCGAATCCAGAACAATGACTCCACCGCGGTGGCGGCTCCTGGTGTACACGTGACAGCACTCCATGTAGGTACGCCGTCGGACAGAGTGGTGAATCAATTGCTGCTACCTAGTGCACGTTCATCTTCGAGGACGGTGAGCGGGCGGCTTGGACAGGCGGCAGGACGGAGTACGAAGAGCGAATGGCCGTTCGTGGAGATACTCCTTTTCCTGTCGTGTGGCGCACTTTGTCTTGCACCGTGTCCATGGTCCGGCGGGTGCTTTATTCAGAATTACAACGTGGCGACCAGTCAGCTATACGTTACAGTGCGCGGTGAACTCAAGACTGTAGCGTTCCCACTTACGCACGGCACTGGCCGTTGTTACGCTGCACACTTCTTTTACGTCGCAGTCTTCCCCAAATTACACTCATGTCTATTCATAGGCATATTGCACTGTTAAAGCGATAACCACCCGGAGCATATTTCCAGCGCATTTACGGCGTATTCTCGGCGTAGTGACGTGAATTTTGCGCAGCGCTAGCATCGCGCTTCATTCATGGACTTAATATATTTTGTTTCTTTGGCTACCGTTGTGGCACCTATCGAAACGGATTTCAGTCGTGGAAACGTCTTGGTTGCCGCATTGCACCAAAATTAAGTGCACACGTATTGTGATCAACCACGCTGACGAGGTGGCGTCAGAAAATGCACAGAAGACACGTTCCATGGCCTCGCCGACTTATACTATAAAATGCTTCCTGTAGCGTATAGCCGACTAGTTGTCACGGTATCCTTCCACAATATAGGCCTCAGTCCTCGGAAATGAGCGGCGTAGCTCGGAGTGCTGCGAGAGAAGAGGTCTCTTCGTAGAATGCCCCGAAGCCTGTGGACGACGTGACTGCGCTCGATCACTGCAAGGCAAAAGAGAGAAGGGGACGAGCGACGGCGGGCGCTTCGTCGTGGTCACCGCCTCTCGTGCGCGCGCGCGCTTTAGAGATACCTGCGCAGTTTGTAGTCACCGACCTTCTTGGGGTACTTGCTCTTGACCTTCGTGATCTCGTACGCGTCGACGCGCCTCTGCTCGCGGGCGTCTGCCTCTGGCCTCAGCTTTTCGCGCTCCAAGAACCGCGTCAGTCCGTTCACGTAGTGCTTGGGCGAGTCCTCGCAGCGCACCTCGTCCTCGTTCTTGCAGACGAGCGCCTTCTGGTCGAATACGGTGCCGTTGGTGCACAGGAAGCGCATGTCCGTGTGTGCGCATATGTGAAACATGCGGCAGCCGGTCTCGACGTCGGCGTAGTAGCCGCCCACCGTCTTTCCCTCGCAACTAAACGACGTCACGGGCAACTCGACGGCGGCTACGAGAAGACCCTCCTCCTCCCCGTGTTCCCTGACCTCCGCGGAGCGGCTCTCTACCTCTTCCTGGGCTGTGACGTCACGCACGATCCTCTTGTTGAACTTCGGGTACGCCCAGGGCTTCTTGTCGGCCAGGAACTTCTTGGTCTTGTCGGTGCGCGTGAACTGCAGGCTGCGCGCACACGAGAAGCTGTCGCGCTCGTCGCATGTGCCGGTCTCCTGGTTGAAGGCGGTCCCTTCGTCGCAGAGCAGGCCGTAGTCCAGCAGCTTGCCCTTGCCAACGGGCACGCAGATGTGGAAGAGCTGGCAGTCGGTCTCCGGGTCGGCGTACACTCCGCCGGCCACCTTGTCCTGGCAGCTGAAGCTGGTCTGCGCCACCGCGGCGTGCCTGTTTGGCGGCAGGACGAATTTCACGGGAACAGCGGCGGCACGCTTGGACCTGGGAGCAGCCGTCTTAGCTTCTTCCTCGTAGTCGTAGTACTCGTACTCGGCCGTCGATGGTGGCGGGGTCGTGGTAGTCGTGGGAAGACTGGCACCGGGCCTTCTGAGGTGCGGGCGCTGAGGAAGTCTGAACGCGGATCCCAGGTTCTGCTGCTGCGGTGGCAGGGTCGGCGGTGCCGTTTGCTGGACAACAGCGCCGGAGGCGACGGCGTTGCCAGGGATCGGCGGAGGAGCGACGGGTGGGGTGCCTCCTCCGCTCACAGGGTTAGCTGGGATAATGGCGGCCGGAACGAAAGAGGCCCTCACTGGCGGCTGCGAGAACGGGTTCGGCTGGACGACGGCCGGCGCCACGGTTCCGAAGGTCGGGTTCGTCTGCGTCGGCGGCTGGGTGAAGCTCTGCGGCGGACCCCGATTCACGGGGGTCCTGAACGGCGACGGCCTGAAGGCGGGAGCCGGAGGCCTCTGGGTTGTGGTCGTGGTCGTCGTTGGGGCGTTGGTTGTGCTCTGGGTTCTGCTTCCGCCGCGGCTGAACTGCGACCTCTGCGAGGGCTGGAACCTCCTGGCGCTCGACTGGGTGGACTGCTGCTGCGTGCGGCGCCTTTGCGTGGAAGTGGGGGAAGGTGGCGGTGCCGTGGTGGTGTCGTAGTCGACATCGTCGTCGTACTCGACGACGGGCCTTACGGGCCGCCTCCGCTTGTCTTGGCGGTTCTGGTCATGCGGCGGCACGATGGCGTTGAAGACGGGGGCGTCGACGCGCAGGCTATGGTAGTACTCCTTGTCCGTGTCGATTTCGCCCATCACGTTCTCGTAGAAGCGCTCGGCCAGGGCGCAGTAGACGCGGTCGTAGGGCGAGCACACGCGCGACGACTGGCTGAATATGGTGCCGTTAGGGCAGACGAACGACATCTTGCCCAGCTTGCCAGTGACGCCCGGCACGCAGATGTGGTACACCTGGCACTGCACCTCCGGGTCGGCGTAGTACTCTCCCGCTTGCTTGTCCGCGCAGCTGAAACTCGTCTTGGGGATCTCGTGCACGTTGGTCGTCGGCGACTGCCGCCGGATCCGGTGCACGGGCTGCGTGATGAGATGAAGGGGGTGAGGAAATAAAAGGAAATGAAAGCTGAGCACGAACAAACGATTGATAGCGTATTTTTTTCGTAATGTACGGGTTCTGGGATTCTATTTTTTTGTTTTAGAAAACAAGAGCCGCCGATGCAGTTCTAAATGTTACGGCTCATCACGGACACTGGAGGACCGCACATTCCTTGCCTTTCACCTCAGCAGTGACAGTCGAAAATGTGGCACCCTCGTTGGTTTAGTACTACGTTTTCTTTTTACGTGTTTTCGCTACTCCGTTTCTAGAACTGAGCTCAAATGCATGTTTGCATACAAAATGGAATTTGTCGCATTAGGTTGTTTGGTAAATGTCTCGATGCTGTGTCTGCTACACTTAATAGCAGTTGACCAGTACTGCAAGAACGTGCATCCATTCGATGGTGCAGGATATGCTTGGTCACGCAGGTTTAAGCAATGGCCACAGTGCTTTGTGTTTTCAGAGTTTAGCGTTGTTTTTATTCCTTTATCTGGTGATTCCAGAGGTGTCGGCGTGGTTTATTCAGTATAGAAAGAATGCAGTTTCTCCTCTGGCAACGTGCTGTCTTCGTCAAAAGTTTCAAACTTTTTGTGGCCTGTCATGTAACATCGACATGAATGGCCACACGGCCCATGAGTGCTTGTTACTCACCAGTACTCTTATAGGTACTCGTTCCACTGTCAAATCAGTTATGCGGGAGCCCGATAGGTGTACGAAGTTACATAAGAGACAAATCTCATTTACCCATGATTAGCACGAAGCGACAAGTTCGTGCTGTTCTTGAGTGGACGACAATGTATTGCCCTTTCAATACTCCTACCACCGTAGTGTATTCTTGTTTTCCCGGACACCTGGATTGAGAGGTACAGTGTTCACTGTCCTTCGCCGCTTAGCGCCATGACGACTTTAACGGACATAGGCCGAGCCACACAAAAGCTGTGCAGCAGATCTGAGACCTTGTCAGTTGGAAGGTGACTTCCGAAATTTTGACAAGGACTGCACATTCACGCCGCCAGCCTTTCTTAAGCGTCCTTTCCACGAGCCGTCGGGAGTACATTCGAAGTTGCGCGTCAGTGCGCGATTTTTAATTCAGAACGTTCTTCCTCGATCCTATTCCGCGCTTCTTAAGTACTGTACGCGAGGCAATGTCGTCATCCTTGCAATTTCATTCCTTCTGCGCAGTCGCGAGTCGTGACAAACAAGTGTACAAGGCGGAAACTATATCGTCCGCTCATCTGTTCTCATTGCGTCACCGTCGAGTTGCATCAACCGGGCGCAAACCAGCCCCGCAACAGGTTTCGTTTATTCGCAGCGCGGCCGTGCATGTATACCAGTTATGGGGATTATTACCCTTCCGCCCCACGAAGCCGCGACGCGCGTGTTTTGTTTGTTTCTTTGTTTTTTTTTTTGTTTTTACGCTTCCGCGTAGCGCTGCCTCTCGAAGTGCGCAGGAGCGGCAGAATTTGCACTGCGAGCAGCTTCGCGGCAATGATTTCCTCTGCGAAGCTAGCGGCTGTTCTTGCGCAACGGGAGCTCCGTTTCCACGCGCCACGTATCGCTCCAGTTTTGCGTCGCAACGTCGTTTTGAAATCGATTACTTCTGACTTCTTCGTAATCGCCTTTTTTTATCTTAAGTACTTTCCTACATTCTTTGTCGTTCAACGATCGCTTGCGACCGCTGGGACGAGGTTCGCGGTTGAAGAAAGTAGTCGTCGTGGCAAGTACGCGGACGTGCTCTGGACTAAACAACCCGCCCTGTACAACAGCCTGGGGCGCATGATTACCGTCGCCACGTGCCGGACTCCACGCATTATCCGACCGCGCGGCGGGCCATGTTTATTTAACGTCTCTCGCTTGGTTGAACGGCCGCTGTGTTTGTCTCGGGGGGGGATTGACGAATGAATGCGAGGCAGGCGGAAGCCCTTAGGCTTATATGTGTTTCGGCAATAACATAGTGGATTTTGACATGAATGCGTTTAACGCCTCGTGGCGATTTCTTTTTTTCTTTTCTTTTTTTTTTTTACCTGCTGGCTAAAATGGGAGCGCCGTGAACTGCTCGAAACGCGTTGTGGCGCATGAGGTCCCGCTCGCGCGCTTGCCTTGGCGACATTGCCGGCGCACGTCCCGCCGCTGCTCCCTCTGTGTCTGTCCCGTAAAACCACCATCGGCAAAACGAACGACCACCCAAGAAATAATAGGAAGAAAAATGTGTAGAGGTAAGAGACTTTAATGAGAGCTAGAGAGGTTACCCATTAGCCTAATGCCTGACATGATACTCCGAATTACCAGAACTGAAATTTACAAAGGATAAACAATAAAACCAGAACAAAAATGAGGAACGTAATGGGAAAAATTAACAAAGACAAGTTTAACAAACGCGATTCGGTATTTCTCACCCGTTCGTCTGTCTTCCTTCTTAAAATCGCGACGTCTGTGACGTCACACTGCTGCTTCAAGACAATTGGTTTCGCGCAGGTCACCAGACCATAAGCTCGAGAGCGAATCGGATAGGAAGTAAAGCTTACACGCATTAAACGTTCAGTAATTTAATGGGACGAATGGTAATTCGGCTGCCACCGGCGTCCCAAGGCGTCGAGGGCGTGATGACGGAGACGCTGCTGTAAGTGCGCGACCTTTGATCCTGCAGCAGGCGCGCATAGTGGGTCAAAACGAAAGCGTCGCGAAAGGGTCCGCGTATTGCAAGCTGCGTCCTAGTTTATTGGAACATCCGACTTGCAAAACAGTTAAACACGCGGGAGCGGAGGAAGGGTCGGTAGCGAGGTGTGTCGAAGTAACGGAGCGAATATATGCCCGAAGTCAGAAGGAGACGTTGGCTTAAGGAAGCGTCGAGGAAGCGTCGAGGAAGCGTCACGTGGCCTGGCGCCTCTTCTGCTCGCGCACGTGTAATGGACCGAATGCAAAAAGTGCGGGAGCCTGTTTAATGCTGCTAGCTGTGACGTCGCGCAGTGACGTACCGGCGCGTCGAACTGTGTTGACGCTGTTGCATGGCTCGGTTTGGTGCTTGACCCCTTGTACCCATCTGTCCTGGTGTCTCCATGTAATGATGATATGGTAATGATGATCCGCCCTGTCTTATCCGTCGTGATAAACCAAATAGAGTTTCTGTGCATTGAGAGAAAATGTTGTTTATAGTCATTTTCCACGACAGTGTTGCGCTAAATAGAAGTAATATTTTCGTTTTAGTCCGCCTTCGTTAATAATGTGTCCCGCATTAGAATTGGCTGGCATCCCATCTTAAGAAGAACATTTAGCGTAAGAACGTTTTCGTGAATGCAGGCCGTGTTCTTTATCCGGAGTGGTCGAATATAAGCGTCACTAAGGGGAAATGTTATAAAAACAATGTGCTCCACTTTGATTACAGCGGTTAGTCAGGCGAGCCCCTCTTCTCCTATGCACCTGCGTACGATGTAGAGCTGCAACTCTATACTGCAGAGGAATGTTAACGACCTACTGCTGATGTAAACAAGGGATATAGAGGCACTGAGAACTCTTCGCGCCCAAGTTGTCTTACCCGATCATGGACGAAGTCCGCGGTGGCCAAGGCCAGCAGGGAAGCCAAGGCTATCAGCCCTGCATCAAAGGAAAAATACATGTATATATATTTATATTAAATGAAACCCACAAGTGCCTAGACTTGGGAGGCTTCATCATCATCATCAGCCTATTTTATGTCCACTGCCAGGATGAAGACGCTACCCTGCGATCTCTACTTATACCTGCCCTGCGCCAGCCGATACCAACTAGTACCTGCGAATTTCCTAATTTCATCGTCCCACCTAGTCTTCTGCCTCCCTCGACTGCGATTTCCTTCTTCTGGCACCAATTCTGTAACCCTAATGGTTCACCGGTTATCTAACCTACGCATTACGTGACCTGCCCAGCTCCATTTTTTCTCTCTCTTAATGTCAGTTAGAATATCTGCTATCCTTGTTTGCTCTCTGATCCACAGCGCTCTTTTTCTGTCCCTTAACGTTACGCCTAACATTCTTCGTTCGTTCGCTCTTTGCGTGGTCTTTAACTTGTTCTCAAGCTTGTCAGTCTCCAAGTTCCTGCCTCATATGTTAGCACCGGTAAAATGCACTGATTTTACATATTTCTTTTCAACGATAATGGGAAGCTTTCACTCAGGAGCTGACAGTGTCTGCCGTATGCGCTCCAACCCATTCTTATTCTTGTGTAAATTTCCTTGTCATGATAAGAGTCCCCTGTGGGTAAGTGACCTAGGTAAACGCACTCCTTCACAGTTTCTACAGGCTGACTGGCGATCCTGAACTCTTGTTCCCTTGCCCGGCTATTGATCATTATCTTTGTCTTCTGCATAATAATTTTCAACACCACTCCTACACTCTGTCTGTTAAGGTCATCGATCAGTTGTTGTTACTCGTCCCCAGTGTTGCCGAACAGGACAATGTCATCTGCAAACCGAAGGGTACTTAGATATTCGCCGTTGATCCTCACTCCTAAGCCTTCCCAGTTTAATAGCTTGAATACTTGTAAGCGCGCAGTGAATAGCATTTGAGTGATTGTGTCTCCTTGTCTGACCCCTTTCTTTATAGTTATATTCCTATTTGTGGATAACTAAGGTAGCTGTGGAATCTCTGTAGAGGTTTTCCAAGATATTTGCGTAAGCGTCCTGTACTCCTTGATTATGTAAAGCCTCTATGACTGCTGCTATCTCTACTGAATCAGATGCCTTTTCGTCATCTATGAAAGCAATATAAAGAGGCTGATTGTACTCTGCAGATTTCTCGTTTACTTTGTTGCACTATGCTTGAGTGTGTGTGATGCGTGTGTGCGTCTTCCATGAGAAAAGAGCTAGCTCAGTATTGTTAACTGCTTCTTGGAATAGCCGGCTATGATGTAGCCTATTTTCGTCTTCATCTCCAGTTATTAGACCTGACAACAACTAAAAGAACAACACAACGTTTGGTAAATGAGCACTTTTCTATTCTGGCGCTATCGGAATGTAGACGTCGCAAATCTGGAATCAAACCCACGACATAGCTGTCAGCGAGTATCTGCAGCCGCCGAGTGGCTGTGGTGGGTGCTCTACAAGGGCTCCAGAATGCGGTCTCGGGGAATTAGTCGTGCGCATACCCCTCTCCCTGTCCTTTGCCTGAAGTTACAGCTGCCCTACTACTCAGTGCATCACAGTGTTGGAATGGGGGACGCTGTCTTCAGCGTGGGTGCGTGCGAACGTAGCCTCATCGTTTTATTTATTTGCCGACGTATGCGTGAGTCACATCCTCCCGTCAATGAGGTCGAATGAGCCAACCGAAAGTTGTTAGCGGTGTTGTTGCATGCAGCTTGTTATTTCCTTCTGAAGCAGACACATGCTGTTGCTGCCAGTGTCATGGAGCGTCCCATCAGCGTCGTAGGCCCTCGATGGAAAATGGCACGAGCATGTTACACTACCGAACACAAGCAAACAGACTGCTAGAATTCGAAGGACTTCGCTGTCATGGCAGCGAAGGACAGGTTTCAAGAAATGAACTTAACTCACCCGTGACCAGTTTTGAGGTAGCCATGTTTCTTAGCCCGCCTTCACGTCAGCAGGTCTTGGACTTTGACTCCTGTTGTGGCAAAAAGAAGAAACAAGAGGTTCGCCTGAGCGTTACAATGGCGCATTGTTCATACTGCTCTTACAATGCGCTTCGAACGGAACCAGAGCCGCGTAGGTCGCGATCGTTTAATAAAGAGCCCCCGAGCCCCGCATATCTTTTAGTTTATTTCTTCCACCGTTCAGCTGTTCATTCGGCCTTGCGGCGGAAGAATGATTGTCACTCCATCAGCCAGCCCTTTCACTGGCACGAGAACCACTAACAATCACGGTCCGTCTTTCCGGGTCACCCCATCATCTGGCATCACATAGGGCACCGTCGGCGACGCGTCAACCTTGCCCTGCCGTGCACGCGGCAGTGGCATCCGATGCAGAGCGCGGGAGGACAATGACGGCGTCTTTCGAGGGTTCATCTCCTCTCCGCGAGCAAAGCACAGTCGGTATGCGCATGCCATCTCGCCGTCTTGCGTGGGGGCAACGTCTAGCCACGCACGCACACTCACTCGCTAGCTCGCTCGGCGCACCGCCTGACCCAAAGCCCCCGGCCTGACCCCAAGGGGGGGTGGGGGCTTGAGTGCGGCGCGTTATACTAAAGGTGGGCGTACGGGGTCAGGCTGCAGCAGACACCTTGGCAGCCCGTGGCAGCTAGCGGCGGGTGTTTTCGCACGTGTGTATTGCGAAGACGAAAGGGAGGAAGAGACAAGGAAGGGGAGTGGAGGGGCCGAGTAGGCATGCAACGGTTTCTCTCGTGCTATACAGGTCACACCGTCGTCGTCGCTTGCTGGTTCTTTCTTGTGGGCGGCTTGGCGTGCGGCGCGCGCGCGCGCGCCCTCGGCAGCAGTCGTCATTCAACGCCGCTGCAGGGAAGCGGCACCACTTACGCAAGCGCTGATTTGTTGATAGCGGGGCTCCGAACGGGGGGAGTCGAGGCACGCGAACGACGACGAGGCAGCTGCGGCCCGCGGGGCCTCCTCCGGGCACGAGGAGGCTTTGGCCCTTTCACTAGTTGCCGAACGTTTCCCTTATCTGCCTCGTTAGCCTTTGTGTGCCGCGTTGCGAAAGTGAAAAAAAAAAAAGAGCTCGCTTGCGAGTCGACTCCTAAAAGAAAGGACGGCGAAGTAGTGCGTTGTCCCAAGAGGATTACGAAGGCCGAAGATGGCGCGATAAGATTATACACGCGCTGCTGAGGCGCATTCGCCCATTGTCGCGTTCGGCTTCCACGAGGTCTGAGCTTCCTAAAGGTTGCGTTTATGTGCGCGGTTAAGGACTGTTTTGTAAGCGTAGATTCCGGGACGCTCGGATGGTTTCGCCTGTGTTATGCCGTGCCGATTAACGTTAGCGCAACTGCATGCCGCGACGGCACCTTATCGGTTTTTCTTGTAATTTGAAAATACGAGTACGACGTACTCTACAAGCTAAACTCAGCCAGTTAGATAATAGGGTGTTCTCGGAGGAAAAAAAATCTTATGACCATTGCCTGTGCATTCTTGCATGAGAAAGGCCACAAAATCCCTACTGCAATTCTTGAAGGCTACTGAACTGTACGAGCGCTCGAGATAGTGGACATTCCTCTGCGGCTGATTCTGCGAATGACTGACTCTTTATTATTTTTCATCTCTCTCCGTCTTATCTATTCTTCCCCTTTACCCTCCGCATGTGTATGGAGGGCCAACCGTGCAGGCACGTCCTTGGTTAACCCCCTACCTCTCCCTTTTCGTCTCTCTCTCTCTCTCTCTCTCTCTCTCTCTCTCTCAAAAGACGAGTTCGATTTTTGATGTTCGAGAATGTTTGATGTCCAACAAAATCTGCTGCAGCCGCATGCTGTCAGGCAGCTGTAACTGTATCGCGTTGCCACTTCAGGCAAGAAAAAACGCCGCAGCGATGAAGACGAACTGTCCCGAGAGGCGGTATTGGTGCCCTTGGCTACACTCTTGCTATTTGTGTACGCGGCGTATCTATTTCAGCTTCTCCTCGTCACAACAGACTTGAAAAACCACCGAGTGTGGCGTTATTTCATGTAGCAGTACTGTCCAGTAAGTCGTTGGTACCTTTACTCAAGCTGTGACCGCACAACACGCAACGCAGAGGTACAGCGGGGTTACGAGCTGAAGGAGACGTTATCCATCTGGTTCATTTAATTACGATTCGTTTTCACCGACACATACGCGTCGCCGTAAATTTTGCAAGACTTTTATAATCCCGTGTGACGAAAAAGATGGCTCACACGGAAGACGGCGGTTACTATTTATAGCAGTACAGTATATGCTTGCGATGACGGGGGAAACTACTGGTCATGAGAAGCGACAGACCTGCAGAAGCTTTCGTTAACGATAGGCATGGCGCGCCAAAGCGCTGGTAAGCCCTTTTCTTTCTTTTCTTTTTTTTATGCTTGCACTGACGTAGCTTTTAACCTTATATACGTTCTTCGGCTGTACGTATGCACAAACAATCTCACATTTCGGTGGCTGTAAACGCTTTTTGCACGTGAATGGTCGCTTGCTTCCAGAAGGTTTTGTCCGAACCAACCTCTCGGACCGCTGACTTTTTGCAGGGCGCAGAACACAGACGGAAAAAGCAACGAGGATGAATTATCAAATCAGGTGGGACAGCAGCAACAACAATAAGAACAGTGTGCAACCCATAGCAAGCAGGAAAATCGATTTTCTCCATGTTTACTTCCTGACACAGTCGCTTCTCCGAGCTTTTTTTTAGACCACTGCGCGTCTGCAACTTCTTCGTTCTCCGCGCAAGTCGATTGGTCGCCACGTGGCAAGAGCACACACGTGACTCAGAACGGCGCCTTCGAAAACGAGCGTATACGAGTAAGCCGTGCGTACATTCCTGTTCTTCCGGATCGCATCTTTCTTTTTCTTTTTTAATCTGTTCTTCACTGATCACTTCCGCACGCTTACCTCCCTACGTGTGACAGACTGGAAAGAAAAAGAAAGAAAGAAAGAAAGACGAAACCAGCGCGCGATTCGCTTGTCGGGAGGGAAGTGTGCACATGGAAAGCCCGCTGCCCGACAAAATATTCGCTAGGAAGCCCACTTTCTCTGCTCGACGGCGCATTGAATTAATAGTGCCTATAGGAAGAAGCTGAGCTGTGGCGCAGCGGGAGGCAAACAGGAGGAGAGCACGGCTCGGAGGCCCATCTTGACCTCTTGTTTTACTTCCCCCCACTTACAGTGCGTCCGCGTACGTGCGTGCGTGCGTGCGTGTGTGTGTGCTTCTGCGTGCCTGTGTTCAGGGAACGGACGTTCTCGAAACCTCCACTTGACCCCCTCCGCACCGATTTGGCCCGGCATGCTTCCTGCAGGAATGCGGAGGCTTGTGCGGTGGAACAGAAGCCACCGGCTTGCTGGATGTCGCTTGAAGCGTGATGCTATACTACTGTCTGGGGGACTACCCTACCGATTAGCGCTCGTTGGGGGTTCGGAGGCGTTACGCGTAACGCGTTTCTTTAGGAGGGGACGTGCGATATGGCCGCGGTGGGTCAGTTGGCGTGGCGCTCCGCTGTCGAGCACGAGGTCGCGAAGTCGAATTCCGGCCGCGACTACCGATAAAGGCGTGTGCGTTTAGGTTTAGGTGTTTGTTTAAGAAGCCTGCAGGTGGTAAAACTTTATCGGGCGCAATCGACTGTGGATTTTTTGTCATATCCTTCAGAGCGGCTTTGAGATGTTAAACTTTAGTCCCGGTGGCCCCCTTTTTTCAGACAAGGGAAATAAATGTTGATTGATTGATTGATTGATTGATTGAGTGATTCTCTGATTGATTGATTGATTGATTGATTGATTGATTGATTTTAGCTACAGCCATTACTCATCAAGCGTTTCCTGCTGTCGGGATTTGCTTGTCAAGCGGCCGGGGCTTTAGATAAGAATCTACTGGTTGCACATGCCGTCATTGCGACGTTATGTAGGTGGCGAGGCGTATTCTCTTGGTCACTGCTCGCCGTCGTGATCACTAGCCACCCGTGTAGTCCCGTCGTGTTTGCGAATCACGTGACCGTGCATGTGGCGCGAACTGAAGAGCACCTGTCGCACTCAATCGCCGCCGACGAAGCACAATTGTTGCCCGTCGTTTCGACAAATCTCCATGGGGAAGCCGTTTATTCGCAAAATCGAAGATATCGTTGCGTAGAGAAGTAGTTAAGCTCTGCAGCTGTCTCCGTCGCGTTTTTTGTTTATGTATGTTTCACAAGATATATTACATAATGCGACGATTTGAAAAGATGAATTTTAATTGTCCCTATTTACGTGTCACCGCACGTTGATCCTAGACACAACGTTGGTATTCGAGTTTCAAGAATCAATCTGAAATACGACTCCTTTAACCTCAACACTAGCCGCGACTGAAATCGCCTTCCCGTCACCCTCGTCACCATTCAAGATGACACAGTGTTCAAGGCTGCAGTTTGTAATCACCTATACCGAACAACTCTGTTTATGTTTTGGTGACTTGTGTGATACTTTTTTGTTAACGGCTGCTTACCTTAACGCGTGAACTACCATGAAGATGAATGAGATGTCCTCTCCCACCGCCCGCTTTTCTTCGTCATATCGCGATATTTGTACGCTGGGGCTTCTCTAAACTGGGATACATAGCGCAAAAAAAAATTACACAGGGACAAGCAGAACACAGGACGAGCGCTAGTCCTGTGTTCTGCTTGTCCCTGTGTAATTTTTTTGCGCTATGTATCCCAGTCTGAATGCATACCACCAACACGCCCAAACTTCTTCCCTGCTAAAGTGCATAATTCGCTAAACTGGGCTTTCGGTGGTGCTTCTACTTCCTCCGGAATCGAACCAGTGACCCCTAATTTCGGTTTACACGGCCTGTGGCTGCGTGGCGGAATCGACGGGGGCGTCACAGTGTGCACGTACTGCATAGCGATGTTGCGAAAAGACGCGAGCGCGCAGACACTCGTTCAGAGACGCGTCGTCGGGCTACGACTCCTCGATCCTGCCATGTCTGTAGAGCGATTACGCGTCTGTACAGCGATTACGCGTCTCTACAGCGACTACGCGTCTCTAAAGTCTCTATACGCCGAGGCGCTCCGCTCCGCTCTCGAGGCCACGTGTGGGGTGCGCGAGCAGACAGAGAAGAGGTCAGCATGCCAAAGAAAAGATGGTCGCGCCGAGATAAGTTCAAGGGAAACCGGTGTCTCAATTTCCTCCCTCCGTTGGGCGTACTTCGAGACGCGTGGATAGATTGAGCGTGCTTCTCTGAGTGCGCTGGAGACAGCAGACAGGGGAAGAAACAGAAAAAAAAAAAAACGTTGGTCAAGAAGACGACGTAATCGGTTCGAGCTTGAGGAATTCCGGTCAGGACGTCGTCCATGTACGAAGCTGCCCCCCCCCCCCTCCTCCCTCCTCTATATATGCATTCTCACAAGCACTACGCCGGTTGATCGAATGTCGCGCGGCCTGTTTCTTTTCTTTCTGCGGAAAGTTGACGCACTTGTTGATGTTGAAGTATTCGAGATGCCGGCGAAACACGTTCTCTGGAAGAAGCTCGGGTCGGCTTGGACGTTGCCGAACTTGTCTACCGCCGCGATGTTCTCTACTGACGAGCCTTTGAGCTTCGATAGAGCTGTTCTTCAGCTGACTGCTTCTCTGGCAGCCTTCGTGTCTGCTCTCCCGGCATCTTTTGCACGAAAGTTCTTGTGTGTTGGAGGTTTTCGGTTGTAGCCGAACTTGTTTCTTGGCTCATTGTATCAATCCGTATACGCTCGGACTGCATTCTCGTTCGACGTCATAGTCGTGATATTCTCCATTCACTTCGATTATTCTGCTTTACGGTAGCTGACAGTGACAAATATGATTTTCATTCGTCATTTTCTTCCCGCGGTATACGCTGCTGCCGGCGAAACTATAGAAGCGCGCAGAAACTCGGCTTTGTCGTCAGACAAGAATTCTTCTTGAGCAGGGTCAGGCAGCAGGGGCGCGAGGCTTTGTTGGCGCGTCTGTATTTCCCGGACACCTGAATTTCTCGGCGTTATTCGGGCCCTTAGCGTCGCTCGATGACGATTTTGTCGAGGTATTTTCAAATTGCACGAGCCCACGTGTACACTGCAAGTCCACCTGCCCGTTCCCCCGACAAACAAAGTGGCACACAGCTGATGGGAAGCGGATATCCAGTGACACATTGTCGAAAGCCAGCTGGTAATTGGTGATCAGTTCTGCGCCACTCGTGTCGCCTTGTAAACTTCCTTTTGCCGCAGTGGCACTGTGTAATGGTATGATGGTAATTACCGTTCGGCGTTACACTGTCGAAGGAGCTTGAGCTACCGCCACAGCAAACCATGTGCCACGCGTTGGTTTCAGCAACAAAGCGCTAGAAAAAAACGCAAAAGCACTCGCGTGCTGATATTATGTGCACTTAAAGAAAGGTGCGTGAAAAAAAATCAATATCGGGCCCTCGACTGAGTTTTTGTCCACCAGGACGCCCTTAAATCCGATAAATTATATTTATATATATATTAACGGGCACATTTCGGAAGGCATTCTTGCTGCGTTGCTGCGGCTCCGGTGGGGATTTTCTCTTATGCCAGTGCCTGTGCCACGATTTCGCCATATAAAAGCCACCTGTGGGACGTATATACAAAATACTTAATTATTCTCATTTACACCGTTATTTTTGATTTGGCTCACTGCCATCGCTCTTCTTTCTTTTTCTCTTTCTTTCTTTCTTAGGCTTGCAGCTTGCCGACAGTCAGGGGCTTCTTGTTCTTTCAGCGAAACTGCATATGGTTTAAAATTCCCCCATCTAGAAACGCACTCATCATTCGCCACTTTTGAAGCAACTAGCTTGGCCTCTGGTGTGCCCTCTTCGCCACGTCTATGAGCTACTGGACAATCACTGGACAACTCCACTATATTGCCAACCCAAGGGTAATGTTGGGACGTTGAGCCTTATCACTCTCTTATGAAGTCAGAAAAATTGGCACGAGACCATTTTGTGAGGTGATTAACTGTGCGTCGTCAGCGAATTTTGAATGATGCCGAGACAGGCTACACCACTTATCCCGTGTGCGCAGCAGTGAAGCTTGCTTTTCAGAATAGATTGAAATTGTGCGCGTAATAATGTTGCCGTCGTGGTTTGCTTACTCTCTATTCGGCGCACAACCCGAAAGGTAATTCGAAGTGGTAGTTTCGTCACTTTCGAGGGACGCAGTTCTCTAAACTAAGCACTTCAATCAGCGATAGCTATTCTACCAGCGACAAGCTGTCCTTGCGTCACACTGACTCGCATGCTCGCCAAAACGCAAGCTGCATTTCGCCAACGCAGCCGCTTTTTGAATGCTGCGGGATCACTTACTTTTCCTCTTCTTCCGAGAAGGTATAAAAATGGCGACTAAATTAATCGGTGTTTCAGCGGGAGCACACTATACACACACGCCGCAGATCCTGAAAACCTGAAGCGGCACACGTACACTGCCCGGGCGTCGTCGTCGTCTGCATGCCAAATACGCCCGTCGTCTGCTTTCTCTTTTTTTTGCTCCTCCTTGCCTTTCGCCCATAGAATTCAGGGCGCCCCACTCTCCGTGGTCGAGCGTCCCGCGATGCGGAATTACAATCACGTCTCCCCCTGCAAGCCGGCTTTCGCTAGCGCCGCTTCTCTTCCTGCTTTTTCTCTTAGGAAATTTTCTTTCTTAACAGCCAGCACACGCTTGCGCGAATATAGTGGTATCTCAAAGCGAAACACCTTCGTCGTCTGCAAGCGGTGGCAAACGCAAGGAGGATGACTGAGCACGCGTCTTGGCGATACAGAGCGCTAGGCCTAAAAAGTGAGGCGGGACGCGAGTTTCGAAATGAATTACGACGTCAGCAGGCGCACTTTGACCGAGCGATCGCTTCTGCGTCCCGTAACGCGAAGTTCGTGGGTGGCCCTCGGCATCCCGGTGCTCTCGAATGCGAGCGTCCTTGACCGAGAGACGTGTCTGGTGGGTTTTATTTAAGCCGTACCCTACTCCCCGGCTATGGTTAGAAATGGAGCTTCGCATCGAGACCTGTGCAGATCCGTCTGTTTCACTGCCCTGAAAGTGCCACGCGTGGGAGGGCTGCGTTCTGTGCATGGCCCGACTTTTGCCAGTTCCCGGAATTCGCACCGCGCATTGTTAATTAGATGGAAATGTAGCTAGAAGCGCTTAGCCACGTTTGCACAATGCTGCAGTGGGATGACGTTTTTCTCTGGTGGCTATAGTTGCGTTGAATACGAATGTATCCTCTTTTTCGTCTGTCTTTATTTGGGCTTCCATCGCGTTGCACAAAAGTTCGAATGAGTAACTTGGGGGGGGGGGGGGGGTCGTAGCCACCAGATGCTGAAATCTACATTCACGTGTTACGCGTATCCACCTGCACGTGAGTGTGTATTGCTCTGACTGGCTACACATCTATCGCACGCGTTCCACGCTTAGTTCAGTAAAATCGTGTGTGCCATCACAACGCGTAGAGCGCTCCGCTTTGCTTTGAGGAATCATGGTAACCGCGACCTTGAGGCGTTGAACTTAATTCGAGTGGCGAAGCATTTACGCTGTTCTTTGTGGGTCTTTTGCTTAGTCGTCATGCGTAGAACGTCCTCCACGCTCGACCTCTTTTGTGAGATTCTTTTTTTAAAACCTGAATTCGTATCAGTGGCACGATCGCAGTATATGTAGGTAATTTAAAATGTAATTCCAACACAATAACGTTCAGCCTGTGTCAGTGATACCCCTTAGCAAACCCTTGTGAGAGGAAGCTTTAAAAAAGAAAAGGAACACTCAAGTTTCGTTTGCTAAGCGAGAAAAAACTGAAATGTAACCTGTAAACCACGCCGTACAGGATCGCATGCTCGGGCGGAAACCCAGCAGCTCCGTGCTTCTTTCCGAGTCAAAGGCTGTGCGGCCGGCTAGCCGAAATTGCTGCCTAAGCTACCCTGAACAGAATAACAATATGCCGGCAACAGCCACGCGCAACGGTTAATCCTCATCGTTTGCCTTGGCGTCCAAATGCGGCTGCATCCGTGCCATCTGCCTAGCGTTGGAACCTGCGCGACCTTCTTAGTGGAAGCGCGAGCTTCTGGCGGTCGTCTCCGCAGCGCTCAAGGGCTCAAGGCGCCGCGATAAACATTTATGAACTTGGGCGTGAACGCGAACAAGTGCAAGTACTCCGACACCCACGTCTTGGCAGGGACTCGATCCATACCGGAGGTCTCACTGCTTGCAAGGACGCCCTGGCTGGGGCGGGTCTTCATCCGTACTGCACCGTGATTGCGTCACCGACTAGAGATGTTCCAGGTGCTACGGGGGCGGACCTTGTATGACCGCCATGCTGAGAATGGCTGGGACGGAAACGGCACCGACAGCTCAAGAAATTCGCCTCCATAAAACCGCGCAGTGTTTTGGAAGCTCTCAAGAAGGCGTCAATTGAAATGATGCTTGTAAAGCGTACTTGTAAAGCAGGCACGAATTTGCCAATGTTGCACTTGTTGTTTCTGGTTACAATGGCTGCATATTTGACCCACATGCGAAAGCCTGCACACTATAGTCCTTTGTTTTGTAGGTGTCAGCGTGGCGTTTTGAATCGGCGTACATAAAAAAAAAAAAGCAGCGATAGTGGTGATATCGAATAATTTCTCTTGAACGGTGACCTGGGGTATCGTCTGTATTGACCTGACGTATTGTGCACACAATCTGTGCTGTGTTACTTCGGTTTCCAGAAAAGAAGTAAGGGACGGCGCTATAAACCTCTACAAAGGAATAGTGGGCGCTAAATATTCGCTGGTGCATTGGGACAGATTCACTTAGAATGAGTATAAGACACAGGAATGCTGCGACGTTACGCACCCGCCGCAGTAGCCCAGTTGCCGTGACGTCACGCCGTTAAGCTTGAGGTTGCGGGCTAGATCCTCGTCGCGGCGGCCTTATTTCGATGAAGGTGAAATTTTTGTAAAGACGCCGTGTACTTAGACTTGCGTGCACGTTAAAGAACCACAGGTAGTCAAAGTCAATCCGACGCCGCCCACAACGGCGTACCTCATAATCATATGGTGGTTTTTGCACGTAAAACACTAGAATTTATTATATATTTTTAAAGCCTTACGCGATGCACAGAGAAGTCGCAGAGAATAGTTTCGAAAGAATCTGTGGTGCTTGTTATAGTCTAAGGTATATGTACAATACAATGGCGAAACAGGTCTGTGCATGCTCATACCTTTACTGTATTCTCTGGGAGTCTCGTAGCTTTACGAACCCTACAGACCTTTTGGCACACCGGAAACGAGATAAGAAGGTTTAGTCATGTATTACGCGGTTTAACTTCTTATATATATCACGTCCGCTGCGCACGCCTCAGCTATGGCCTTGTTGCTCGGCGCAGTCATAATACAAACAACGGCGCGTGCGGCGGGCAACTGGGAACAAAGACGTAGCCTTTCTTTGACGCCGAAATTGCTTCGGCCTTGGGGCCGCGTCTGCGGCGCAGTGTATACTTGGCTCCAACGTCGAGATGCACTGATATCGCCCTGAACGTTGTACTACATACGTGTGTACGCGCGTCGTGTACGCGAGTTTCCTGGAACACCTTGCGATCACCATACATTGTCCTTAAAAAAATACAGCAGCCATCGAAAGCTTCACAAAACACTTTCAACGAAGACAATCCGTCATCGTATGTGGGGCGACACAAGCTTGGCTGACACATGCGTCACTAAAATGGGAGGTGTGCCTCGCTTCCATCAGCAATATAGGTTCCCCATTCCGATGATTCACTTCCTCGTTCTTCAATAAATGCGTTCAGTTAATGCGTTTTTAAGGTAAATTGACTTGAAACACCGTCGAAAAACCAACAAGCCTTATATCCAATAAACCGATTTGTACATACGTGTTGTTTTTTTCTCTTTGTTTTTGAAAGAGGATCCGCATACGTTCGTGTAATCGTGCGGTGCTTGCTCCATATGGTATGCGGGAACATGCGGGTTTTTATCACATGGGGGCGTGCACCGTATGGTGAATGGGAACGTACATGTTTTATGTGGAACCTCAAATATGCTCATGTGTGAATATTGTATGCACCCGCCATGGTGACGTAGTATAGCTGCGGCATTGCGCCGCTAAGCCCGAAGGCGCGGGAACAAATACCGGCGCGGCCGCATTTCGATGGGGGCGAAAAGCAGAAGGCGGCCGTGGACCGTGCATTGGGTGCGCGTAAAAGAACCTCAAGTGGTCGAAATCGCTCCGGAATCCCCCTCTACGGCATTCCTCATAATCATGTGGTGGTTTTAGCGCGTATAAAACCCCGGAATTTAATTTAATTATTGGATATGGGACATGCACCTTCTTTTTCTTTTCTTTCGATAGGGTTACATATTGCTTCGTTTCGTGGTCGTTACCGTCTTTTCAAGCTCAGTCGTTAACTTCAAAATTTTCTGCCCCGTATGTTAGTGCCGTTAGAACGCACTGACTCCTTATGACTCGCGCACATTTACCTTTCCTTCTTTCTGCTGTGCACCGCGGCGCTTTGCTCTCTCTCTCTCTCTCTCTGCCGTGCGCACGCGCGCTCTCTGCGTGCCGGACGAACGGCGTGCGTAGCCTTGTTTCAATAATCCCAGACGTCCCGCACGAGGCACGCGCCGGCCCCGGCAACCCGTCAGCCTTCCAGGCGACTCCTCTCCGTGTTCCTTGTGTTCCCGGGCCGTGCGTCTGCCGCATCGTTTCGCTTTATTTGATCCGTTAATCTTTTTTTTTCTATGCCCCGTCCTGTACAGGCGGCATGGAAGCGGCGCGTGATCGTGTATGCCGGCATCGGGGTCATCACTAATTGCGTGCAGCGCAGCTATCGCTTTTGTCATCGGACGCGCGCGCGCGAGGATAGAATCTGTGGAGACCTGTGAAGAGTTGAGCGCTGCTTCATGGGCGGCGAAAGAAAGAGTAAGCTGGGAATCGCGAACCTCTGAAGAGGGCGATGTCTTTTCGGCAAGGACCAACGGCCTGACAGCACTTTACGAGCATGTAATATTGTGATTAGTGCTACCGTCAGTGTCTTCAGCCTACTTACGTCAGCTGCAGGAGGGGTATCTCAACTATGCTCCAACACTAAAGAAAACACTTGGTAGCTGTCGGAACGCTGATTGTCACTCGACATCGAATTTGGCTTGCTGCTTTAATTACGCAGGGCTTTTGCTGGACCTGTGTCTAGGTACTTTCTATGCAGATGCGAAAACGAACACTACGTGGCCTTGAATTGAAATTTGAACCAGCATTTGCGCTCGTCCTTGATTAGCCCTATAAAGTGGCAGCTTACTGGCGGTAGCGAATGTCCAGAGCACTGCTGGAGTTTGGCATCTTCACTGCATGACTCTGCTGTCACACGGCGGAGCTTAAAGAAAGTTTTCAAGATCTTTCTTTTTTTGTGTGTGCGTCGATCGCAGTGATGCCCAACGTTGGTGAGTGTTGCTGCAAGCAACAAACTTCACCTCATGTCACCGCGTTCTCATGCGGCACGGTAAAACTGTTCTGTCGCTGCTTTATGGGGATACTCTCGCTCTAGGGCGACGTTAGTCGAAGTGCGAAGCCTTGCTGTCGCGACGGGCTCCCTGCCAGTTATACTGGGAACTATCCGATCAATCGGCGTGCAATAAATCGCTGTGCGTTGAAAACTAAAGCCACGAAAACGATCAATCGAGATCGTGCGCCATGTTTGATCGGGTTAGCTATTCTGGTTAGCTTAAGCTAAACATGATTACCTCAAACACGCTAGGTGACCACATTTTCGCCGCATCATTTTAGAGGTGATTCAATTAGAAATCGTTATGGACCAGAGAGCAGTATAGCCCCGTGATCTTAGTGCTGACGTGACTGGGAATTCAACGACACGTCTGAACTTCACCGTGTCCGAGACCGTGTTCCAGGATAGCAGCGCCCAGTAACAGCGGCATCCCTGTGCATCGCGTCGCCTGTCTGGCTCGACCTAAAGCCGTCGTCAGCCCTTATCGTACCGCATGTAACTGGAGGTATACAGACACGCGCCGCTTTTCGCAGTGAGCGGTTGGTCCGCGCGGCGCCGCTGTACTAGCGTGTGGGCGCGCGCGCGTCCCTCGCGAACTGCGCCAGAAAACCTTGGCACGTGCACTGCGTGTGGACTCTTCGCTTCATCCGCGGGCGCTGCGTTACGTAAAGCGCACTTTATAGCCGCGACAAGTCTTTGCCATACGGCGCCTCCGACATCGGCTGTGCGTCTCACTCGCGTTTGAAGCTTGCGTGGGAGCGGCTGAAGTCGAGGGCTGTGCCGGAGGTTGTGGGAATCGAGTCGGTGGGAAGAAGCGCTTGCGGAGATGACCTCAGACCTTCTTTTTTTTGTTATTTATTGCGAGGATTGGCGGGGAAGGGGGTTGGGAGAAGCGCCTTTTTCGCCTCGCCAGAAGGTCGGAGTCTTGACCTCGCGGTTGACACGTCCGTAAACAGGCGCCGTCGCGACCCCCTTTCTTTAAACTCAATTCAAACACCGACATCGTGCATGTATACTCTAGCATAATAGAGACGTCGATCCAGCAGGAGCGAACGCTTTTCCGGTGTTCCGCGTGGCGTGGTCGCACTGGCATTTTCGCGGATGGTTTAGCGTATACCTGCGTTTCTTGGCGCGAGGGTATGTTTGGGCGAAGTAACGCTTAAAACTTTGCGTTAGGGATAGCTAATTTATTTTTCCGACACTCCATTTGAGGCAGTGGCCGTTAGGAATTGTTAGGGCGTTGCCAGTGGGTTTTTTAGTTAATCGAATCAACTAATTACATATTCATTTATGAATGTTATCGCTCGTTTTGTAATTGTGGAACTATAGCATCTCGGTGAACGCTGGGCACTAAATACGAATGGCCTTTATTTATTTTTATTATATATTGTAGCGCTGGTAGTGCCTATGCTAAAATATTTGCGATCGCGTTGTGCTCGACGCGGCGATAACGCTGTCTTGTTCGATCCTTCCATTGTGTACGCATGGCAGTGCAGTTCAATACCGTCGTTCAAACGCAGCTCCGGAGACAGCTTCCTGCCCTTGTTAGCGCAGGAAGATGGCACTTGGGGGAAGTCGCTTGTGGCTCGGAGGTGCGTGCGCCGATAATGCGCTTTTGAATTTTCGCCTTTCTGAAGTTCATTGCGGAAATGACTATTTTTTTTTTTCGAGGGCACAGCTCGGCTTGTTTCTATAGACAACGGCCGGGGTTAGGCTCTGCACAAAGCCGCGGAAGCAAGTGCAGAGCACGCAGCTACGACGTCCATTACTCCAAAGGAGCACATAACGGAGTGGTCGTGCTTGTTGTGGCTGGGAGAACAAGACGTCGAACAGAGGACGAGACTGTGCATAACTTGACGGCAGGCGGAGTTGCTGCGTTGCCGGCGACAAAAGGGCGTCTCTTCGGGCGCACTTTTGCCTGGTCGGCTTCACTTCCGGTCAAACACCATCGTGGCTCGCGGGCGAAGGTTGCGGCGAGTTCGCGTCGTTGCCCGCGTTGTTTTGTCCTGTTGCAGCACGGGGGCGGGGCAGGCAAAACAGGAACGGAACGTCTGCGGTTTTCCTGCCGCGTCTGAACGCTCGTTTCCGCGTCGCTTTCGACCCGCTGCTCGTCCTAGCTCTGGCCTTTTAACTGTTTGTCTTTGGTTCCTCCGATCTTTTTCTTTGTTTTTTGTTATACTGCTTTCGGTTTCTGCTCCTCAGAGATGTGATGTTCGCAGTGCAGTGCTTTCTGCCGGAAGTGACGCCTTGTGGCGACTCTGCGTTGCTTTTTATGCGAAGCATATTACGAGGGCTCAACCCAGCTCCTCAGGCGCGGCGGTGACCATGAAATCACGTGACACCGTGACGTCACGACAGAGGAGAAGTGGCTTTGGCTCAACTCTTGCAAGACGGGCTGGGTGGGAATCGAACCAGGGTCTCCGGAGTGTGGGACGGAGACGCTACCACTGAGCCACGAGTACAACGCTTCAAAGCGGTACAAAAGCGCCTCTAGTGAATGCGGTGTTGCCTTAGAAACGCGCTGTTTCTAAGGCGTGCGTCTCTTGCTCAGGCGCACATTTCGTTGCCGCGCCGAACGCTGCTTTGCTCGACGCTCACCGCGTCCAATGCGGGGCGCGTAGTCGCTGCCCTGTAGCCCATTGTCTTACACCCCTTGGCGGGTCGACGGGAACGCTGTCGCGTTCCACTCTTGAAGGCGAAGAAGTAATGCATGAGTTGTTTCTTCGTCTAGCCGAACCAAATATAGCCAAGCAACAGCAGTTCACCAGGCTAAACAGTGGTTCAACAACTAAAATAAAGGCTAGTATGCTTCGCATCCTGGGCTTAACCTTACCTAAGCCACAGCCATTTTTTTTCCTGTGCGAGTGTCAGAGGCGTGTTCACAAAGCGCGGATTGTAGCTCGGTCAGAACGGGCTCGTAATTGCACAGCGGGAGGGCGGCAGAGCATTTTACGGAATGACCGGCTGAGTCGGTTTATATAAAAGTAGCTAGTGTTCATCGTGTTAAACAACGTGTTATTAACGCCATCGTATCATCAATAAAGTGTCATCGTGTTAAAATAATAGCATATGCTTTCAACGTCCATCTGCTCGAACGCAAGCGTTTAACAATTCCGCTTTGCCTCGTGGAATTAAAATTTGGAACGGGGTTCCTGATTCTATGGTTGACATACGTGACCCAATAATTTTCAGAAATGAGCTAACTTTATTTTTTTTCGTTATAGACTTTTCGTATATTGAGTGCTTTATGAAGTGAATTAATCCTACCTTCCTTCTGTAATGGATCTATTTTTCATTGTATAAACGTCGTTTTCTGCTTGTATTTTATTATTTTGTTATTGTACAAGGTGTATTTCTTATGTGCTTTTGTTTTGTATACTTGCACACTAACGCATACACGTTACGTCCTCGCGTGTTTCGTTCAATGGTTCTTTCGCCGTCTTTAATATTTATTCAGGATATTTTTTTCCTATTCAGAAGTAATGAACTTTGCTATGCCTTGTGCCATTTACTTGTGTGCTTGTTTATTACTGTAACTCCACCTCTCCCCCCCCCCCCCCCCTCACGCACTGTTCCAGACCCTGGAACCTGTGAGGTATAATGTATACATGAAAAAAAAAAATCAGTTGTCCACGGAATATGCTGAGTTCATCACCATGCGTTTCGTGGTTGCAACGTACGTATACTGCATACAAGGCTCGTCATCACTGCACTTCAGTTTTCTGATCTTGAAGCAAATAAAAAAGAAAAGTGGGTTTCCACATGGCCATGCGAATGTAGCGGAATCACAGTCTGTCTACGAGAGAAAATTTAGGTTGGTATTATAGAACTTCGCGTCTATGAGCTGCCACATAAAGCTGCCAATCTGGTCACACTGTTGTGGCCTGGTAGCTCTTATATGGCGTCTTCCGGCAGCTCTACCACATGAGATGGTAGGGAGACCAGGGCTCCGTTAAGGCGTTGGTCCGGGGTTCGATCCCCCGGACCAGGGCAAATTTGTGTTCAAGTGCGAAGCTTTCTTTCTGAGCAACCCGCATGGGTTTCCTTTGTAGCTTGTGCAACAGTTGGGTAGATGACAATTTCTCCCTTTCATGTAGTCTTCATATTGAAAGACGCGACAGATTGTGAATGCACGCGGGTACCCTACTTTCTCGCTACTGCTCTCGCTCTGAATGCAAATATTCTGACATGAAAAGGTCGAAGTGTTGCTCTTGCTGATTGAATTATATCGTATTGTTGAGTGTTTCTTTCTGTCCAAAGCCGGTCGGGTCCACGAGCCGCTGTGACCCGTGACATTTCTCAATCCTAATGGTGAGCCAGATTTCTTATCTTCGACCGCCTCTCGTGTCGCATTGCGAAAGTGATATTACTGAGGTTTCGCTTCTCAGCATGCAGGGAACCCGATAACATTGCCCCCCTGCTTTACCTGCAGTACTTTGTCGTTGTGTGCACGGGCTTGACTTGATTCTCTCTAGGCTCACCTGGAGATGCTTATCCGTCTTAGATCTCGTTAATCCGGTTATTTCGCATTCAATAGCGTATACCTCTCAACAAATTCCATGGCACAGAGACCTCGATCTGACCTGATAAATGTGAGCGGGCGCATGGCCCAGAGGCTGATGTAGCCGGGATTTGACCGACTCCATTTGCTTTGACAAATTAAAAAAAAAAATTAAGCAAATGACAGCGAGAGGTTAACCAGCGCAGGGTTTTGACGGATAAATCGTAATTTGGCGAGAGAACTGCCTGTAGCAAGATTACGAAAGCGAATGAAGAACACATGCGATGACGCAGTTTGAAGTTTATGTTAAGATTGTGTCAAACAACCTTATTATTTGTTGCTCTGCGAACGTTGGAATATGGCCCTGTACCACTCGGTGAAAGATAGATAAATCTAAAAGATAAAAAGACACATGGTTTATCTGTCTTCTTGCTCTCTGACAATCTTTCTTTATGTGTAGGTACTATCTTCATTAAAATAGGTGAATCGCGACACAGGAAGATTGTTTGTGCATGCGTTGCTGGTAGAATCTCGCAGTCTGCTGCAGTGTACAACTATCATTTTACACGCTTTGTGAAAAACTACACTGTCTGATTTACTTTTCTTTATAGCACCGTGGCGTCCATATCCGACATTGCGTTTCATTGTGCTTCATAGAAGGCGCTAGTATAGTTTTTTGCGTATTTTGCTATTGTTATACCGTGGCTACCGGTTTCTAGTGCAGGTGTAGACAATTTCTTTTTTCCACAGGGCGATTCGACAGTAGAATTCTTGTCCTGATTCAGTTGTGAAAATAAAATCGTTTGGTGCATTCTTAGAAGCAATAAATTGCCAGGGGTATCCTATGTACGCACCCTGATATTCTATATCCTGAAGTTCTGCATTAGCATTAGGATGTATAATGCCATTAATGTGCTTTGGAAATATATTGTTATAATGTGTTTTATTTTTGCACATTTCAAGTGGGCTAATGCACTTCTATGTTTGTGTATATTGAATCCACTCTTGTAATATACCCCGTCAAGGGCTGACAGTACCAATAAATAAATAAAAATAAATAAATGGCTACTTCGAATGACCGGTCGACATATACAAACCTGCTTTTTACGGGCTGCTAAGTTGTTCTCAAGTTTTAAAAACTTCCGTGCATTGTTGTTAACTCTGCTTTAATTCCGCATTGACACCGTGTATTATAATACCTCAGCGATTGTTTTTTATTGGCCCGTTAAGAGTATGCCGGAAAGATCTGAAGACTGTAATAAACGCAGCGTGTGTTTTGTTAGCGCCGCTCCGAACCGGCCGGTAAGCAACCTGTGACACCCGCCTCGGTCCCACGTATAAGTGCCCCGAACTGTGCCGTCCGACGGCCTTCCGGAAAACACCGCAATCAGCGATATGTAACTTTCTTTTTTTTTCTTCATCGAAGCGGGGTGATCGAAAGCGAGAATCTAGCGGTGAGGGGTTGGCTCTTCAAGAGCGTTTATCCTGCGACGCCAATGCCATAGGTTGTTACAGAACGACGCCAATTACGCATATTATATAATTTTCCCACAAGAATTACTACAGGGAACCATATCGCTAGTGTCTACAGAAGCTGTAGGTATTAGAAGTATGAATTTTGTTTTAACTGTGCGTATCTGGCTTCGAACGTCTTTTTGACTTTGCAAATTGTTCATTTTCAGCAGAATATTGCGTTATAAACGCTACGACTCGCACTGATTATGGGTGTGTGCAGAAACGTATTGCTTCTATGCGTTTACAAAGATATGACTTCTTGGAAATTTAGAAAGCGGCCACGGCAGCCGCATTTCAATGGGGCGAAATGGGAAGACACCCGTGCACTTGAAATTAGGTGCAGATTAGAGAACCCCAGGTAGTCGGAATCACTCCGGAGTACCCCACTACGGCGTGCCTCATAATCGGGGTTTGGCACGTAAAATCCCATAATTTAATTTTTAAATTTAGAAAGGTAGAGCTTCATAAACAACGCGACAGGAACTTCTGAACCCACAAACACTAAGCTTAAACAAATCCACTTGATACCCATCGTTCCTATGTGGTAGCTGGCCAATCTCAGCGCCAGGGTTGCCTCGCCAGCGCCCCCTAGTAATTTTTTGCTGGAAACACAACGTTGCAGGTCAAGCGAACACTTTCCTTGAGCGGTTAGAGCAGCTTCCAGGGAAAAACAAAAATAAGGGCGTTCACGTATGCCTTTCAGTATAGCTTTAGCTTGTCTGCACACGTGGTTACCGTCCACTGAATGCTGAGTTTTCGGGGGCATAAGTTTGAGCAGCTGGGTTGGTAGCGGCATTTTGCGGTGCAGAATTCAACTAGAGAGGACACAGCGTTATTGCAGTAACTTATCAGATCTGCTATGCTTATCTCCCTGGTGTAAAGCGTTGGCGGCGTTGCAGTCGACAACTTACAGGTCCGTTTTGCTTTTATTTTGCTTCGAAGAGAACACCCATATGTAACAGAAGAACGTATCACGCGTTGTTGTTGAGCAAAGCGTCACGAGGTGTCGCTGCCAGCGTTGTTACTGCCGTCCACGATTACCTTAACCCGGTATTCAGTTAAAGATCAATACGTATACGGAGAAGCTGAAACTCTTTAATGTTGTCATAATCGTCAGCAGGAATTGTACTGCATAGGAGAAGTGTTCTTATTGTTTTCGCCGCATCGTCGCAAGGGCTGCGGACCCGATGAGACAAGCGCTTTGTCTCACGCGTAAGCCGGCAACGAAGCTGCGACATCTCGGCATGGTGGCCGCTCCGGTGGCCACCGGGACTACGCCCAGCCTCTTTTATTTTCCTTTCTCCAAAAGAAAAAGAGAGAACTAGAATAAAAATAAACAAAGTGGAGCTTACAGAGAAAAAGACCCCGCCGACGGCTGCCCGCAAGCCAATTGCCTTCAAGCCGCGGTGCCTTTCCGGGAATAATTAGACCGCAAGAACTGCGTGCGCTTTGTTCTTAGCTTGCCCTTTGTGTGAGCGTTCTGTCCTTCGCCGACTTGAACTGCCTCTGATCGAGCTCACGCAGCTCTTAGCGACTTGTTTTTCTTTCGCTGTGTTTCTGGACATTCGTGACATTCCCCTCTCTTCCTTGCCCTCTCTTTTTTTTTTTTTTTACTTGCTCAACAACGCAAACGCTTATCCCCCGGGCAAGCTAGTTGGACAGCTCTGAGGTCGTTTGGTCGGTACTTCCACTGTATATGAAAGGCTTAAGCACCAACCGCCGCTGTGTCACAGTGGCTGTGGCATTCTGCTGGGGGACACAATGTTGCGGGTACGAATCTCGCCCGCGGTGCTGTGCTTGGCCCAAGATGGAATGCATAAAAACGCGCTTGTGCACTTCGGCTCGCGTGGCTGGTAAATGAGCCCAGAGGTTCACAATGAACCCGGAGACGTCCACTACAAGAGCTATGATCTGAAAAGATCATAGCCCTTCTGTTGTACTTTGCAATCAATCAATCAATCAATCAATCAACCAACCAATCAATCAATCAATCAATCAATCAATCAATCAATCAATCAATGTGTAAACATTGATTTCTTCTGTATTTCACACCGCGCCTGCTCGTGTATCGCTGCCCCTTTTTAGGGATTCTCGCTCAGTTGTAGCGGTTACTTGTTTTTGTCGCGTTAGCTCTGTCATTTCATTCTAGTTTACGTACGTTGACAGGTTGGCCGGTTTGGATATATGATTGAAATGGGCAGCGCTACTAGACGAAGAGACGCGTCGCCTTGTATTCTTTCTTTGTCTTCGCTTGGTCGGAGGTCCACATCCTAACCGTACGTTTAGGCGTCCCGGTAGGTCTCGGTGTAGTCACTGACTTGGAGACCCTTGTCGGTATATCATCTATATCTAATGGATTGTGTGTTGAGTGAACGATGGACTGCAATTGATTTATGTGCGCGCGAGACAGGTATATAGTATGTCGTGTTCTTTCTCACTTGCTACCTTTGCTTCTTTCGAGGCCATGATGAAGTTGTGCGGGACATTGTTGTTAGCGCTGGCTTTCGAGTCGCAAGAGTGGGTGGTTGACCGGACACGACGCCCGCAGCCTTGGCTCGCCCCCTCCCCCCCTTGACGTGACAGGCTCGCCATAGTTCACTGTGTTCAGCGCAGAGCGCGGCCCCCTCCTTCGGAACCGCTCTGTCCGCAATTAACCTAGAAATGTCGCTGCCGGCAATGGCCCACCGGTGCTCCTGGATACTTTTATCTCTCATTGCGTCCTTGCTTCCCCCCCCCCCTCTCTCTCTCTGCTGTCTCTGGTTCGACACCACTTGGCTTTCGTCCGTCCGATATACGATAAAGGAGATAACCTACTCAAAGCTTGAGAGTGATGTCAAAGTGCAGGGTTGATTAGCTGTACGTCCACCTAGCGGATTAATGCGGTGACGTCGAAAAAAAGTAGACAGCACTTGTTTTATTTGTCGCTTGTTGTCTGTTGTGTACTTCTTTTCTACGTCCCCGTGCTTTGTTAGCTGTTTTGTTCGTAAGCATGCACACCCGTACCAACACGCCCTGCTTTCAGTCGCGTTCCGAATGAACTGGATGGCTATGAAGTAAAGCGACGCTATCTGGAAAACGTCCTAATGGGACACTTAGGTGGGTGGCGCGAGGGAGAGAGCGTAATGTTATAGATGGATGAGAACTTAGGCGTAATGGCTTTCAGCGGGAGGAATGCGCGAGTATTGGTATTGAAGAAACTCTGTAGCGATAGCGAAACACGCGTATATCTCGCCTGTAAGTGCGTCCCGGTATATGTATATCGTGACATAGAATCATGGCTGCTGTAGGTTGGCCGCTATTTCGACAAAACCACTTGGTCTTTGTATATAGATTGATGACGAGAGAATACCAGGTTTCGCAGATAATTTGTATCGATACTTCAGTGGCATTAAATGTACGGCCTGTCGTTATCTTATCGCTGATGCGTTATGTGTTTGTGTGTGTCCACGTGCGCAGCACATTGGACAAATGTTCTGCGCTGTGTGCGCCGTCAGAAGCGAGGCTGATTCTGGCACAAATAGCAACATACGGTCAGGAGCCGCACATAAGTGGAGGACTTCACCGGAATGAATAACCAAGAGAGTGTTCACAAAGCGATTGAATTACCACTTCACGCACATCGTGGCATTTTTAACTTACAAGGTTTAAATTTTAAAGGGTTCCCGGTGAAGCTACTGCATACGATGTACGTGTCGTACTACATGATGTCAGAATCAGTGTTATACGACATGAACCAGTTGCAATAATTTCCTCTTGTTCCCACCGTGTCCTGCAGTACGTGACAGTTTAGCATTTCTGCGCAGCCTCGGTTAACCTTTTGTCCGCACGCAGGGATAATCGTAGGTATCCTGTGGCTTTGCAGACAGTACAAACGAGGAAGTTTTAGAGAAACCTCGACCACGTAACATGAGCGCAGAAAGTGTGGTTGGCGGGCGCTTTGCACTCAATTCAGCTCGCATCCCACCGCGCGCGATTAATTTGTCCCAGACAAATTAGCCGCCGCCGGTGCACGCACACATTGTCTGGCGCGCCGTATTGTTGGCATGCAACCAGCGTGACCGTGATTTGGAAAGATGATAAGGGACGAGAGTGCGCAGGGAGAGCCAGCTGTAAGGCTAAATGTCACGCGATATTCATCTTCATTGCAGGAAGGGCAGCGACCTTGAGCGTACGTTCTAACAATGCCGGCGAACAACGGTGCCGACGCAGTGCGACGCGATTAATATGCATGAGACGACGTGAGCGTATATTGTAAACGCAGTCTTGCGGCGATTGTGCTCGTTGGCATAAAAATATCCACTTTTGTATAGTGGCTTTTGTGCACTGTTTGTATCGCGACCTGCGGGTCGCCGCTCAACTTTGAAGATCACGGACTTAAGCTATGGCGTTAGCATAAGCACCGCTCGGTAGCTTATAGTGACGTCAAGAAAGTTTGCGTGCAGATAAACCTTTATGGATAAAGCTTACCTAGTAACTCTTACCTTGTATATATGTAAATTTGCTCTGTCCTCTGCTGTCCTCTCTCCCTGTCCTTTTACTCCGCTACACGCATTAATTAATTAATTGATTCAATAAACAACAAATTACTGCTAGATGAACCTACATACTAAAATTTATTTCTTTTTGTTTCAGTCTTCTGAAGACCGCACACACAGACTCCACATGTCTTACGTCTAGGTAGAGTGTTGTTCTTCATTCATTGTTACTGGAGTTGTTCTATTCAAGCTTACATATATGCTTTTGTGGTGGCTCATTAAAGAGCTGGCTGCGTCAGTGAACAAAATAATTAATAATTGACACCCGAATATTGTGGCCAGTTAGAGCAGTGCACTAATTGAGTTTTGTTCGTGCTAGAAGAGCATGTATTCCATCGGCTTGCCGCAATTGAATAAGCATGCATAAGCAACCCGGGAATTAATTGACTGCAGTCTAATGACATCCGCGGGTGTCCAAACAAGACAAGTTCACAGGAAGACGCTTAGAAGGAGACTCGTCTTCGTAAAAACTGCAAGGGGAGCGAGATTCCTTTTTCGAACACTGATATGTCCACAGCTAGATGCTGTACTCTTGCTTGCAATAGCAAGTTCTACTTCGTTCTGCTGTGACCCTTAACCCGCCACAGCGCGCCGCCGTTTAGCGTCCTCAATTGCGCAACCGCTGGGCACCTTCAATTCGTGGCGTTGCCTGAGGGCACCCGAGATTACAGTGGGCTTCTCAATATGGGATATCTTGCCTCTCAAATGGGAGGTGACCTCGTTTGCATCAAAGGAAGCGTGCTATTTTTTGACAACTGCGCCTCTGTCTTAGGCAGACGCTAAATGTTTATGTGGGGGCTGCTTTAAAATGTCAACAACAAACTTGCGCCGGGACACTGTTTGAAAAACTTGCTCGGCAAGACACTTCGAGGTCTCCGACGTCCAGTTCCTGTTGACAGGTTCTGCCGAAACTTGAACACCTTAACGAAGCAGGATGGCTGCGCCATGTCGGTGTCATTGAGAAGTGTCAGCTGGTGTGTGTGTCGCATAGGAGCTTGTATCATCCCCGTTTTCAATATCAGCTGCATCGCAAGCTTTTGTATTGAATATGTGAACATACGTAGTGGTACCGTCATGTGTGTTGCGTCACTGACCCGTGACATACCATCTGTGGTTACTCTCCAGTGTGCCTTAAATAGACTGGATGACAGGCCATTTACGGAAGCAAAGATCTTGGGAGCCTGGCCTCACAGTTCATTGGCCCAGAAAGCAGTTCGAGCGCTTTTTCGCTACCTGAGGGCAACAGACCTGAGTGCCCGACTATAGACATCCTACACCTAAGTTCTCTCTCTCCCTCTTTCACTCCCCATTCCCCTCCCCACGTGTTGGGTAGCAAACTGGACTCAGTCTGGTTAACCTCCCTGCCTTTCCGTCTTCCCTTCTCTCTCTCTCTCTCTACGTGCGCGGGACGGCGAGTGTCACCGTTGTTCCTTGTGCGTGTGCTGTTGTAGCGTGTAGGCTTGTTTCCAAGAGCTGCAGTTAAATAATAAACTCTGAGCTTTTGCGTGCCAGAACCACGATCTGATTATGGGGCTCGCCGTATAGTGGGGACACCGGATTATTTTAGACCGCCCTGGGTTCTTCTACGTGCACATTAATATAAGTGCGCGAACGCTTTTGCATTTCACCCCCATCGAAATGTGGGCGCCCCGCGCCCCAGATTCGAACCGACGGCCTGGAGCTCAGCAGCGCAACGTCATAGCCACTGAGCTACCGTGGCGTGTAGAGCTACAGTTAATGCTACGAGATATGACGCCCTAGTGGAGGGTATTGATGCTTGGATCAATTTTGACTCTACCTGGGATTATTTAGCGTTTATACTGGAATTACAATTTACGCTGGCGTTACGGCATGCCTCCTCCACCGCAGTCCGGCCTCGCCGGCCATTGCGCTTGCGTCTGTGCAGGTTAGAGCTCTTAGGCGCTAATAGTAAAGAGGTTTGCCCCGGAAGTCCGTCGACAGAGGACGGAAACGGGCGCCGATTGGTTCCGGCCCTGCTCTTCCGATAGCGAGCGGAGCGTAATCGCGCGTTGTCCAGGGCGTCCGCGACTGTAGTTGATAGGCGTAGAGACGTTTGTGTGCTTACTTCTGCCCCCGTAATAATAGCCCTTGTCATTCTTAACGTAACCCACTTTGCGCGAAAAGGGAGAAAAGGAAGTGCGGTTTGAGAAGCGCGGTAATTGAACTGCCGTTGAGGTTTCCTCAGAGCTTTCGGAGCGGTTAACTTTATTATTTTTTTCTTCTTTCTGAGTTTTAGTTTGCGGGCCTCTTCGAGCGCGACCCAGACGCACCTGTGCGTACCTGTAGGAGCGAAAGGCTTGCACCTTTTATAGCTACGAAAATCATAGCGCTGTTAAGGCATCAAGGCGGTGCTTGGGAGGAGGAATGTAACGGTGCTATAAATAGAGAGTTACTAGCGTCCTTTCCTACTAAAAGTACTAGAGGGAACACCGCCGTTGTAATTGCTCAGTTGCTATAACAAATATGGGTCGTACATCGATTTATATATGCTTGTGTATTCGGACGTTCTTTTGTCTGTGCCGAATACGTTTTATATATCTATTTTTCCAAACAATCTTTTTTTTTTAAAGATGCGCGAGGACGTTAAATTTGTGCGCGTAGGCCTAATCACCTCGAGTTTTTGCGATTATAACGCAATATTTTTTTGAAAATGGTCAAACTGCAAAGTCACAAAGCCATTTGAAGCGAGTATGAAGCTAGGCAAATCACTGTATGCTACCCATCATTCTCATGGTATAGCTATACGTCGCCATACTTGCTGCATCTGTAGACGCTACAGTGCTATATTTCTCCATAGTGTTTTCTTTCTTTTTGGAAGGTCTGTGGTAAAGTGGGGAAACTGGAGCCTAAGCGCGATCAGGATTGCCGGCGAGAACGTCTCTCGACCCTGCGTTAAAAAAATAAAATGATAAACTTACAGGTGTATGTTAGTACGCGCGAACTGTAGTGAAAACTGTCGTTCTACGGAGCAGTTGTTGAGTTTTCTAGTCAACTGTACGTTTTCTGACGCGTTGCAACTGCGCCGCGAAGAACAATCCGCGCTGACCCTAAATTCGAATTTGTCCAGGAGGGCCGGCTGTGTCTCGTTCTGTACGCGCTGGGTTAAGTTGGGTTAGCTTGCGTGGAAACTGGGTCGGCATAAAGAAGGTTAAGTCTCTTCCCCTTCTCCCTTCCCCCAGTGTAGGGTAGCCAACCAGACTATTGACTGGTTAACATCCCTGCCTTCCTGTATTCTTCTCTCTCTCTCTAAGGGCAGGGTGGCTTGCGAGGATTACTTTCTTTTTTACGCAGCTTGACTATTATATCTCCCGAGCAGGTCTCGAGGGCACCGCTCACTCGACGACCCAAATTGCACGACGCGACTCAGTGGGTGAGAGAGAGAGAGAGAGAGAGTGTGTGTGTACGGCTGTCAACCCGACGATACATTCAGCACTTAACGAACGAAAGGTACCGCGCTCACATCATCGTGAAGCAACGGGCTGAACCTAAGTCGGAAGCGACTGCACACAAGAAATGGCGGAGAGCGCGCGCGCGCCAGCGCCTTGCTCGATAAAAGTATGCAGCACTGTTAAAGCTTGGAGGCGCGCCGAGGCGGCGAGTAGTACGCGCCGAAAGCGTAATTTGTGGATTGCGATATCATCTCTACGGCCTCTCCGTTAACAGTAGAGTAAGGATAAGCTATATTTGTGATGTATACTCTCCTGAATAGTGAGACGGCGACTCTCATCTGTGAGAAGGGCTGATAGGCCAAAAAGACGCAAAGACGAGAGGTGGGTGGCGACACTCCCGTGAAGTTCTCGCGCCAGCTGGCCGTATCATCACAATGTAATCATACTCTGCTTTCTTGGGGTCAGCGTTGGTTTCTGAGCTGTGCGTTTGGATAGGCGGCTTTAATGCAGCCTATTTTTACCGCATGCTTGCAGTTGATCAGCTACAACAATGACGCATTTGTTCTATCGAAATTATACGAAAGGCGGTTTGACTTCTACGATATGCATTGGAGCATCGTTTCCTTTCTGTTTCTGTCCGGAGCGGGCGTTGAGGCTGCGGATGCGAGGGCGCTGCCGAATAGATGCAGTTGACAGGCGGTATCTTCAACCGTCACAGTGTTGCACGGTTTTAAGTAGATACAGAGAAGTAAACGTTGTTACAGGCGTGTTCGTTATTGAGACCCTTTCAGAGGAGCTAGCGTGGAGCTGGCCGCGACGCGGTTAGCCCACTCTGCCAGCATGACTTGGTATTCTGGATCATCACCTTTTGGGGTGGAGTGAACGAGAAACTATGCACGCCAAATGAGCCACGTGTACTGTGCACTGACGACGCAAGCGCGGTCTTGCAGTCTCGCAATTTAGATCATGCCACTTAGCAAAATCGCAGGAGAAAAGAAGTGAGATTAACAGAATACCAGAACACAAAAACCTGATTACAAAGCAAGAATGGTATGTGCTGCAAGTCTAACGCGTTGCCTCGTCAGGTTGCGGGGGACCTCTAAGAACACTTCACCACGTGTGTGTGTGTGCGTGTGTGTGTGTGTGTGTGTGTGTGTGTGTGTGTGTGTGTGTGTGTGTGTGTGTGAGAGAGAGAGAGAGAGAGAGGAGGGGAGGGAAAGTCATCTCGTGCCCGGCGCCGACACGTACAGAAGACGAAAATGAGCAAAATGACGCGAGACGGAATTGAACATAACTGAAGAAAACATCGCCACCGCCAGTGAGGGTCGCCAAGATTGCCGTCTGCTATACTGGTCTACTTTTTCACTTTCACCTGTTCTCTACGTCATCAGCGTCGTTGGCCTCGTGGCCTCGTCGTCTGTTGCTCAGTTCCCGCGGGCACGCCCTCGTGTTGCAGACGACGGTCGCCTGTGGTCGTGCCACTGCTTGTGTAGGCTTATACGCTCGGAAGTACACACGCGTGCTCGAATTCGTGCGAGTTAGTGCTTATACAGGCGTTCCACTATACATATCCGACTCCGTCTGCGCCGTCGTCGTGTCTGTCGTCTGTCGCTTTTATCCTCGGGCGTGTCCTCGCAGGAGACGACGTCCCCGTCTGTATAGACAGTTGTGTGTTGCCGTGCAGATAAGCTAAGAAAGTATGTACACAAATGCAGGCGGGCATTAGCTCGCACGTGCAAGTGTGAGTCAGTGCGTCGTGCGCCCGGATCGCGACCGCTCAGAAGCGGTTCCTTGGGTCGTGTGCCGTGCAGTATCCGTCTGCCTGCTTGCATGCATTCCTACCTGCTTTTACTGGGTCGACAGCGCAAGCTAGCGGGTAGCCCTTACAGCCGTCCAGCACGCGCCGTTCCTGCTTTGACACGGCGGCTATTATTTAACGTCGTTTCGACGTGCCGTAGGTGGACGTAATAAATGGAAGCGGCGTTTGAGGCAGACCGGTATTGGTCGCCGCGCGGGACACGAGTAATTCGTTCGGTCGCTGCGCGGTGTCAGTGCGCGGTAAGGCACGGAGGGGTCACTCGACTTCTCGCGTATTGCTCGTTCTCTGCGTGCCTTATTTGGGTCGGCGCGTGAGAATGCCGCAGCTGTGCGTTACTGCGTAGAGTCACTCTGACGGTAAGACGCAGGGGCACGCGTAGTACTGGTTTCCATTTCTCCTCGAGGCGAAAGAAACCTGCGGAACCTGAAACAGCTACTAACAAAAAAGGGAAATGTCTTTTGTGATGTCACATACTAGTAAGGCGCCTTCGCGCACGAAAATTTGGGGGGGGGGGGGAGGGGGGGGGGTTCAGTTGCTGTCCTCCTACCCCGGTGAAACGTGGACGCTCATATAGTCTAGCGTCTGGCGCAGTCTGCCTGACCGAAGGCGTGGTTTGGCGTGACCGGTGCGGGAGTAGAACATACCCGACCTCGGTCTAGCGGCTCTCGTCCAAGCCGCTAGACCGAAGTCGCATTTGTATAAATGTATGCTCAAGACATATCATTACGATTTATTGCAATTAAGAGTAAGAGCGGCAGTCTCTAAAGCAACACGTAACGAAGGGAACGACAGTCAAGTCATTATTAATGACGAGGGCCGCGACAGTGTGGCAGAGAACGTCTGAAATATTTCCTGCTGTAGATTAGATACCGAGGGTGGAAGAGCTAGCTTATACTGGGACGACAAATAACAAAACACGCGTACGCGGAAACGTCAGCGTGAGGGACGTGTTTGATCGAGTGGATTAATTATAGGATCTCTCTTGCGATGACAAGAGAGCAAGCATATCATTACAGATATAACGTGTGTGTGTTCGTACATGCATTAAGGGTCAACTGCGTCAACTGATTTGCTCATGAGGCAGCTTACCGAAAGCTTTGTGGTGGCTTTGCACAGGGAAAAAATAGGACCGGACTGATAAGCGGACAAAAGAAAAAAAAATGTAACAGAATATGCGGTCGCCAGGCGACCTAGTTGTCGTGCAGCGACGTCCTATAGCATGCAGGTGTCCAAGTGTGTATCGCGCGCCTGCTACAAAGCTTCAGCCATATATATATATATTGCCGCCAGCATTGCGAGAAGACAAAGACGACCGACATATCCCAACTGCGTAGCCGCCACACCGCGAGCGTCAAGCAAAGCACCGCAAGGCAACGCTCGGCCGGTGCTGACAGGCCGGCGGCTCGTGCGCGAGAATCGGACGATTGGCACGCGACAGCAGGCGAGAAAGAGGAGGACGACGTTCGAAGGAGCGAAGCTCGAGGGACGTTTTTTTGTTGTTGTTGAGTGCTCAGTCGGTTTTTGTTGACGGGCACAGGTTCGCCCAACATAAATCAGTTTTCGCAGAAACGGCTGTTGTAACTGTTCGTTACATATCTGGTGGAGGTGCGGGGTATGATTCCAAGCCCCACACACGCAAGGGAAGGTAGCCCGGATCCCCGAAGTTTGGAACCAACAGAATTAACGCCTGTCCACCAACGCACGAGTCGCCGCATACGAGGTGAGGCCCCCGAGTTTGGTCCTCTCGCCGATTCACCAAGGGCAGCGGCGGCAGCCAGCCGAGGTACTAGTGCGATGGCTACTCAAATAACCCCTTCTCACGTCGTCGTTGACTCACCCCGGACGCCAGAATCCTTCCACGGAGACACATTTGAGGATGCCGAGGACTGGCTCGAGAACTTCGAGCGTGTCGCCAGGTGCAACGGTTGGGACGAGTCAAAGAAACTGCGGTATGTGTACTTCGCGCTGGAGGAATCTGCACGCACGTGGTTTCAGAACCACGAAGCGTCGCTATCGTCGTGGAACGACTTCCGACGAGAGCTGCTAGCTACATACCCGAGCACGGACCGCCGAGAGAGGGCAGAAGCCGCCCTTCAGGCGAGGAACCAGAGGAACAACGAAAGTGTGACCATGTACATTGAAGACATGACCCACCTCTTCCGCCGAGCCGACCCAAACATGGCTGAGGACAAGAAATTGCGGCACCTAATGCGCGGTGTGAAACAGGAACTCTTTGCCGGCCTGGTTCGTAATCCGCCCCGCTCTGTAGCCGAATTTCGATCAGAGGCGACGACGATGGAGAAGACGCTGCAGCAGCGCGCGCGGCAATACAACAGAGATGTATGCGTCGCATCATTTGACGTTGGGTCAGGAGCCCTCCCCAACAACATGGACATCATACGCGAAATGGTGAGGTCCGTCGTACGAGAAGAGCTGCAGAAACTGCAGCTGGCCCAAAGCCCTCCTACGGTGTCCTCACTTGCTGATGTTATACGTGAAGAAGTCCGGCAAGTAATTTGTGAGCCAGAGCCTCAGGTACGGCCCCACGCACAGCCAGAGCGTCAGCCGCGGATGTCGTACGCCCAAGCTTTACGTCAGGACCGAGGACGCGCCGACTTTGGACGAACGGCCACAATACCCCAGGTACTTCCTCGCAATGTGCAGCCCATGCCAGAAGGAAGCCCACGTAAAAGCGATGTGTGGCGCACTGCAGACCGGCGTCCCCTCTGCTATCACTGTGGAGAGGCTGGTCACCTATACCGGGAATGCCAGTATCGCCGAGTAGGACTGCGTGGCTTTTCTGTGAATGCACCTTGCCCCCGAAACGGTGAGCGCCCTTATGAGATTGAGGCATTTTTATCGACGCGCCAAACTGTTCGGAACACCCAGCAACATGAACCTCGATCAGCAGCGCCTATGCGTTATAGGTCGCCCAGTCCGCGTCCCGCTTCCATTTCACCGAGGCGACGCTCCCAAAGTCCGCGACGGGAAAACTAGAGCCAGCGACCCGTGGAGGCAAGGCCGCTGACACCCGGAACACCGAAGGCCCTCCATCGCCAATCCGACAAGACGACGGCAGTGACGAAACGACGGACAAGTGCAGTGATGACACCGTTACTTCCGAGTTGCGCGTCATCATCGACGACTTCGAAGTGACTGCATTGATAGACACTGGTGCGGACTATTCAGTTATTAGCAGTGTACTCGCCAGAAAATTGAAAAAGGTATTGACCCATTGGACCGGATCTCCAATACGTACAGCGGGGGGACACTTAGTCGACCCCGTAGGAATGTGCACAGCAAGAATCGGAATTAGAGGCTTTACATACGTCAGCAGCTTTATTGTTCTCCCTGAGTGTTCCCGTGATCTGATACTGGGCATGGACTTCTTGCGAACGAATGGCGCAATTATCGACTTGCAAGAATCACGCGTGTTGTTTTCCACAGAAAATGCTGTTACCATTTCTGATACAGAAGAGCCACATATTTCCTCTCTCCGTATTGTGGATGAAGACGTGACGGTGCCGGCACGGTGCAGTATGACTGTCGTTGTAAGGAGCGACATATTTCGTGACTATGAGGGACTTGCAGACGGAAATATCGGGCTACTACTGGAAAAGCAAATATGCGTGGCAAGAGGCCTAGTTCACCTGCGTAACGGATATGCGGACGTCCTTTTGACTAACTTTGGCAATGAGGCACAACAAGTGGCGAAGGGAACAGCCATAGCGTCTCTTCATGACTATGCACAATTTGCAGATGTGTCAACCCTCGATGCAGCATCACCAGCTTCTGCCACCTTAGACAGTGTCCTTACCTCTATCGACATTGACCGAGAGCTGTCATCACTACAAAGAGATGAGATTGTGAACTTGGTCACAGAGTTTGCGGAATGCTTTTCGACTTCATCGAAAGTCCGTCGTACTCCCGTCGCAAAACACCGCATTGTGGTCGAAGAACCTGCAAGACCAGTTCTCCGACACCCGTACCGAGTAGCTCCAAAGGAAAGAGAAGCGATAAGAAGCCAAGTACAGGAAATGCTCAAGGACGATGTAATACAACCATCCAATAGTCCATGGGCATCTCCGGTAGTCCTAGTCAAAAAGAAGGATAACACCCTACGATTTTGTGTTGACTACAGGAAACTCAACCTCGTCACGAAGCGGGATGTTTATCCACTCCCCCGCATCGACGACACCTTGGACAAACTACGCAATGCTTACTTCTTCTCTTCTCTGGATCTCAAAAGCGGGTACTGGCAGATAGAAGTGGACGAGCGAGATCGCGAAAAAACGGCATTTGTGACACCGGATGGTTTATACGAGTTTAAGGTGCTTCCATTTGGTCTGTGTTCTGCGCCAGCCACATTCCAACGGATGATGGACACTGTTCTCTCCGGACTGAAATGGCAGTCGTGCCTCGTCTACCTTGATGATGTGGTGGTCTTCTCCACTACATTCGAGCAGCACGTGCAGCGACTGAGAGCAGTTCTGGATGCTATTCGCACGGCGGGATTAACCATAAAACCTGAAAAATGCCACTTCGGCTTTCGCGAGCTCCGCTTCCTCGGACACATTGTCAGTGCTGAAGGCGTCCGTCCCGATCCTGAGAAGATCACTGCAGTAGAAATGTTTCCGAAGCCAAGAGACAAAAAAGCTATTAGACGTTTCCTGGGACTATGTGCCTACTACAGGCGTTTCGTAGAAAATTTTTCTAAAATTGCCGAACCACTCACGCGACTGACAAAAGAAGATGTCCCTTTTTCGTGGGAAAAAGAACAAGAAGACGCCTTCTCTGAACTACGACAGCGTTTGCAGAGTCCTCCTATACTTGCCCATTTTGATGAAAATGCCGAAACGGACATCCACACCGACGCGAGTAACGTTGGTCTCGGTGCCATACTTATTCAGTGGCAGAATGGAGAAGAAAAAGTCATTGCGTACGCAAGCCGTACCTTATCGAAAGCCGAGACAAATTACTCAGCTACAGAAAAGGAATGCCTGGCGGTTATATGGGCCATCAGTAAGTTCCGGCCTTACTTATATGGCAGACCGTTTTGAGCCATAAGCGACCATCACTCATTGTGCTGGCTGGCCAACCTCAAGGACCCTTCTGGAAGACTCGCTAGATGGAGTTTGCGTCCCCAGGAGTATGACATCACGGTTGTTTACAAGTCCGGTCGCAAGCACAATGATGCTGACTGCTTATCACGCGCACCAATCGAAACTACGTCACCTGAATACGAGCAAGATTTCCCATTTCTTGGGGCTGTGAACACGACGGACATGGCTCATCATCAGCGTACTGATCCGGAATTACTCCTGCTCATCGAGTACCTGGAGGGTCGACAAGTGAAAGTGCCTCGAGTTTTCGTTCGCGGATTGTGTTCGTATGTCCTCCGGAACAACGTCCTCTACAAACGAAACTTCGAGCACAGTGGTGAGACGTTTCTACTTCTCGTACCATCATCGCTGCGAGCTGAAATCTTAGAAGCTTGCCATGATGACCCTGCAGCTGGCCACTTAGGCGTTAGTAGGACTCTGGCGAGAATCCGCCAGAAATATTACTGGCCGAAGTTGATGAATTCAGTGCAGCACTATGTCAAATCGTGCCGAGATTGTCAAAGACGCAAAACACCGCCACTCAAACCAGCAGGTTTTCTCCAACCGATACAGCCACCGACAGCGCCATTTGAACAAATAGGAGTGGATTTACTTGGACCATTTCCACTTTCAACCTCAGGAAAGCGGTGGATTGCGGTAGCAACCGATTATTTGACCCGGTATGCTGAGACCTGTTCTCTTACAAAAGGAACCGCCGTTGAAGTGGCTCAGTTTTTTGTCACACACATAGTATTACGACATGGCGCACCTAAGGTACTCGTAACAGACAAAGGAACAGCTTTTGTGGCCCGTTTGATGCAGTCTGTTATGAAACTAACACATACTGCTCATAGAAAAACCACAGCGTACCATCCACAAACAAACGGCCTGACTGAACGGCTCAATAGAACGCTCGCTGACATGATCTCAATGTACGTGGACGTCGAGCATCGGACATGGGACAGTATTCTACCATATGCCACCTTTGCGTATAATACTGCAGTACAAGAAACGACACATTTCACGCCATTTGAACTTGTTTACGGTCGGACCGTAACAACGACACTGGACGCGATGTTACCTGTAGACAACAGCACCGAAGACGACCCTGACGTTAGCGAGTACATAGAAAGGGCAGAAGAAGCACGGCAGTTGGCAAGGCACCGTATCATACAACAGCAACACGTGGACGCAAACCGGTACAACCTAGGGCGAAGAGAGGTACAGTACAACCCCGGAGACAAAGTGTGGGTATGGACGCCTATACGTACACCCGGTCTTTCGGAGAAGTTACTGCGCCGTTACTTTGGCCCCTACAAAGTACTTCGCCGGTTAAGTCCCTTAAACTACGAGGTAACTCCTGAAGGCCAAGTCTGCTCCACACGACGCAGGACTCGCCCAGAGGTCGTACACGTAGTACGAATGAAGCCATACTACGAAAGACATTGATTAACAGAAGTTGCACATACGATCAAGCCTAGCACCGGCCATCCTCTGACCACTGTCCTTCAAAAGCAGTTGGCCTCTCTCGGCCTTTTCTACGCATCGGGACGATGCTTCTTCGGAGGGGGCTAATGCCGCCAGCATTGCGAGAAGACAAAGACGACCGACATATCCCAACTGCGTAGCCGCCACACCGCGAGCGTCAAGCAAAGCACCGCAAGGCAACGCTCGGCCGGTGCTGACAGGCCGGCGGCTCGTGCGCGAGAATCGGACGATTGGCACGCGACAGCAGGCGAGAAAGAGGAGGACGACGTTCGAAGGAGCGAAGCTCGAGGGACGTTTTTTTGTTGTTGTTGAGTGCTCAGTCGGTTTTTGTTGACGGGCACAGGTTCGCCCAACATAAATCAGTTTTCGCAGAAACGGCTGTTGTAACTGTTCGTTACAATATATATATATATATATATATATATATATATATATATATATATATATATATATATATAGAGAGAGAGAGAGAGAGAGAGAGAGAGAGAGAGAGAGAGAGCTCTAGTTAAGGGCTGCAGTGTATGCTGATGCAGTTAGCTGCGCTTTGATAGTTCGTGGACAGCCGTTTGATTTAGACTAATCGTCGTAGCGCTTGCGATTTCCTTGAGACGTTGTTCAGGTTCTTATTCCTGTGTCTCAATTTCGTTTGGCTATCTGTATCAATTCGTCGCTGTGAACGACGAGGCAGGGATCGACAAACATGACCGGAAGTTTGTCCGATTGTATCGAAATCAATCGGTCTACGAATGAAATAAATGATGTGAAATTGTACTTCCGAACGTTAGGTATTCGAACTATATAGCGTCTGTCGGTTCAAGAAATTCAACAAATTGCCGAATCAGTATTTGTGCGCTTTGCGCCGAGCAATAGAGACAGATAGAGAGAGAGAGAGAAGGGAAGAAGGAAAGGCAGGGAGGTTAACCAGACTGAGTCCAGTTCGTTGCCCTACACGTGGGGAAGGGAATGGGGAGTGAAAGAGAGAGAGAGAGAGAGAGAGAGAGAAAAGTTAAATGTAGGATGACTATGTAGTCGGGCACACAAGTCTGTTGCCTTCAGGTAGTGAAAAAGCGCTCGAACTGCTTTCTGGGATAATGAACTGTGAGCCCAGGCTCCCAAGATCTTCGCGCCGAGCAATAACTGCACAACACTGGTAATGCCGTGAAAAACGGTCACACGCTAAAAAGCAATGCAGCCTACACGTGGCAATATTATCATACGAGATTATTGGGACATTATTGGTGCACGCGCGTGCCGTGATAGCGTAGTAGCGCCACTGTCTTGAACGGCGCCTGAAAACGCGTGTAAGGATGTCGTGGGGGCTCGGCCATTAGAGTGAGAGAGTGATAGAGAGGGAGAGGGAATGACTGCTCTCGCGCGTGGCAGCGCACTTTCGACTTTCCGTTTCATCCATTTCGCTTGTCGGGCGCACGCACACGGGCAGATCCGGTCGTCCTTGCGCAACGGACACCGCGGGGAGCCTCGGGCGAGCTAACGGGCTCGTATCTCAGCATCAGGCCGCCGGTTCTGCGAAGAATCAAGCTCCAAAACGAGCGTTTCCACCGCCGTCCGTCTCTGTCACGAACAAGGCTCCACGGTATTTCTTAAGAACCCCTGCCGCGGTGCGTTTGAATAAGCCCTCCTGTCGTACGAATATCAGCAAAACAAGAAAGGTATACAGAGGGCAATGAAGCCGTAGCTTGTATGCCCTCGGTAGTGGTGGCGGTGGAAAATCTGGAACGTAAACCGAGACCTAAATTCGCGATTTTGAGAACTGGAGAAAAAGAAATGTCAGAAACACTGCCGACGCTGTGTGCCAGCGTGTATAGCCTGCACTGTGCGACGCCCCTTTCTCGGCGGTGTTTTCTACAGGGCGGGTCCCGCTGGGCGAAAAACACGGACGCCGCCACGGGGTGTCTTGCGCCGATGACGTTTCGGTTCCGTCGTGCCTGAGCCAGCCGTGCTGCACTACTTTCGGACCGTGCAGTGTCGTCGAAGGTGTAGCGCTGCTGACGGCTGCCCATAGTGGCGACAGCGAGCACATATCAACAATGGCACTTTGCTAATGCTTCTTAGTCTAAGCACCCGCGGGGCTGTGGTCAGGTCAACCGAAAATAGCAGATGGCAGTGCGTATTGTCCTGTCACAAGGTAGACGACAGCAACCCTCCCCTTTCGTACCATTTGGAGCAAAGTGTGCGGACAATTTTGTCAGATGCGAGGAAGCGCCGCGATGTTGGCCTATTGGCACGGAATTAACGCTATGAACTGCCGATGATGTGCGTTCAGTACTGAATCAAAGGCGGCGCGGGAGGGGGGAGGACAAAGTGTAGTCTGTTAACTGGGCGCTACCGATCGCGGTTCGCAGGTGAAGCTTCCGTTGACTGCTCAGCGATTTACATATATGACGGATTGTTGGCGCGAACCGGCCGGTAGTGGTAGCAGACGGATCTTAATATAGTATAACCCCGCTGCCTTTTCATGTACCTCGAGGTTGCAAGTATAGACGAATTCGCGGGCGAGTTGCGGAAACAGATACGCATGTATCTGATACAACGAATCAGTGTCAGTTCTTGCGTGAAACGAGACTGTGTCGGTGGCCTCGGCGCACCCTGTAGTGTTTCCACACAATGCACGCTTTTACCCGGGGCATCGTGCCCGAGGTGTGTTATACCTACCTCCTGCGGAGCCGTATGCGTTCTTATACGGCTTGCGCTTAAGGCCGGACTGGATCTCTCTCGCCCCCTAATGAAGTTATCTATAAACTGAGATGCCAGAAGACCGTTCGGCCGCAGCGGTGCTCCATTGTTCGGGCGAACGGGGGGCTGCTTGCTGTGCTCGTGGCGGCCGCGTGTCTTGAAGCGAGTCGACGGAGCGGCGAAGGGCGTCGGCCTGCCGCTGCGCTAAAAAGCGCGCGCCGCGACGGCTGCAGGGTCCGCTGATTGGCCCGACCTGTCGCGAGCGCGCGTAGCACGTGCGTTTGCTATACGTATACACTTTGCTCATTTATTCCTGTTCCCGCCGGGGCGAACTAGGGAGGAGAAGAAGAATGTGTGGAACGCGGACTGGCGCTGCTCGGAGCCTTTTTCGTCTGCGAGACACAGCCGTACGCGTTAGCCTCGAAAAGTGGGAGGTCTTCGACGTTTAAGCGAGTGCACTGCCTGCCGGCCATGCTGCCAAGGTCTCGCGCACAGGTGGCCCATATTGCCGCTGGTCTGCGCTGTCTGCGTGGCGGGCGATCGTATATTAATTCGTGATTTGCGGGTCAATTGTCTGTCTACGGGGACGTTGTTGATATCCAGTCTCCCGGAAGACAAGATGGAAGCGCTGCGGCAGTAGAACGCGTTTGGCATATTGTTTGCCGTTATATACCGTTACTATATATGATCGGGCCACAGCGCTGAAGCGACGCGCACATATGGACTATTTCCGCGGGGTTAACCACTATATGGTCTCAATGTCACTATCAGATTAGCTCGCCCATAAGTATGCGACCGTTACCATACCCGCCGCACTGAAGCGCCAGCTTCACATGCGCAGTGCGGATCAGCTCTAGCACGATCGCGTGTTGCACCTGGTAGGGGTGGCGCGAGGCCCGCCTCGTGTGCCTCGTCTTCCGAACATTCACTTTTCAGCAGGTCGGGTCGGCAGTGGGTTCCTTATTACGTGTCGCCAGTGACTACGAAGCCATGGTATTTGCAAAAAAAAAAAAAAAGAATTCTCGCGAAGCCGCACATTCGAAGAAGAGCCTGCAGGACTGATGTCGTGGAAACAAAGAGGAGAGAAGAGTACCGACGTAGAAGTCGTCACTTATGTTAACGGCAGGCGTTAAGTGAAACGCTATAGACTGGCGTGCTTTAGTTTGCCCTGTTGTTGGGCGCATTATATTGGATAAAACTGAGGCTGCGTAAAGACGGCGACTTAACCGATACCACGCGAACGTACTGTCGCATTTTACGGAACTTATAGTCAGCTTACTGCACAAGTTTAGAAGTTGACATTTCGCATGGTGCACACCATCTATGGGCACAGACTATACACGATTTTTAAGATCGTAGGCACGCCTATAGAAAACGAGGCCATAATGCAGCTGCAAGTTTTTCGCTGGCTAAATCGCATAGCGAGATCGTCGCTGAGCTCGGGCAATATTTCCAGCTCACACTGGCGGCTCGTGATTTCCAAGTAAATGCTGCTCGTGATGCTCAAGAGTGGTAGCTTCTCAATGCTTTGATTTGTGATCACACGCACAGAACCTTGTTGCAACATGCGCAATGCATTTATGCGAATAAAAGCAAAGTAAACTGCTTATACAAATGAATGCAAGTTATTTATACAAATAATCTTTTTCTTTTACTGTTAATATTGTTGGGGAAAGACAAGCTGTAAAAATTGTTTTCATTTGAAATTCGTCCTGCTGACTAAATAAAGGGTGCGGACTAAGTATAACTTCTTTATTTTAAAACCATATTGGGTCCCGAGGATTATACCCCGGGTGCGGACCGGAATGGACGGTGTATAGAACTGTCGCGCATTATTGAGCGTCACTGCGTCGACCTTTCTAATGCGCACGAGCTAAACCTTATAATCGTCGAACTTAGGCTCTTTCGCGCGGAACGAACGTGGGCGATAAGCCAGCGTTGAGGACTCGGACCTCCCGTCGGACTTTGCTTTCTTCAGGGCCGTTGTAAACCTGCTGGCTCTTGCGTCGTTAGTTTGCGAAGCTGTGTAAAGGTAACAGAGCATGTTGTGGGTGCACGCGTGTGTATGTACGCTCATTTTCGTGCATCTTTTCGGACACGGTCTCCACGACAAATATTCATTTCTGCGCTGTTAAGACATCACGCTTATAGTTGAACAGACCACTTTGTGCTTCACGAAAAGAACCACTGCATATTCAAACTTTGAATTTTGTCGAGGCTATGTGCTCAGGCTTCGTGAGAGTTCAGTCTTTCTGCAAATCCCGTGTTTCGTTAGCTATTGGGTGCCTTTGTAAGTGAAATGACCTACTTTAGGCAAAACGTATATTACGGATCTGCCAGGCAAAAAAAAAAAAAAAAAGTCTGTGACTGTTTTCACGCACATCTAAGGGATCTTACACAGTCTCAATCCATGAACTTCCGAAAATAATGATGTCGGACTTTTATGCTATCGACTTTCCGCTATTCGACGTCTATTGGGCGGCTAATAGCGTTACTAAACGATCGAGAGGTCCCATCGCAGAAAAAAAAAATTAATGCATAAAATGATTCGATCGACTCCCTGATGACCTCGCGCACTTTGTAAATGGCGTGTATCGCCGCGCACGAGGACGCCTCCTGCGAATCTTCGTCCCGAGCACGCTTCTGATTTACAGCGGGGCACGTGTTTTCCAACTTGCGGCCTTCGCACTATGCGAACAAACCACGATAAGGTCGCCGTTGGAGTTTTTGTAATGGACCGATCGACTCGGAAGATCGCCGAGCCCCGTACGGCCATTACGCGTGGCTTATTGTACTGTAGGGGGCCGGGGGGGGGGGGGCGACATAGGCGTGGAGGTCGCGTGTCCGTGTTTGTCGGAAGGTATCGAGCAAGGAAGAAGAAAGACGCGTGGTCATTCCGTCCTTCAAGGTCCCGGTAATAGATCTTTTATGGCGATGACACGGTAGCCGGAGGAAGTGTTCCGCACGCTAACGGCCGGCGCGCTCTGCGATGGAGGCGACGTGTACGCACTTCGAGTGGGTCGGCGTTGCATTGACTTCCGCGTGCATTAGGCTGTAACAGGAGGAGTTGCGGACGAGGCCGATGACCTTCCACGTTTATTCGCTCCTCAAGGTCGGCCTATAGTGATGTTTACGTATTGTTTGACGTGGAACGGAGTCGAAAATGAACCCTTCCCGGTGTACGCTTACACCCGCGGTGGTGGCATTACTAGCTCGGGCGTTCTGCTTCCGAGCGCGAAGTCACGGGTTCGGCTCCCGGCCGCATTCTGATGTGGACGGAATGCAAAGACGTCCGTGTACTTAGAGTTACGTGTGCTTTAATGAACCCCGCGTGGTCTAAACTATTCTGTAACCAAATACATAATTAATCCATTAATCCAAGTTAACACCATAATGTTTAATGTTTCAGTCCAGTTTTGTTTTATTGACACAAGTGTTAGCTTCTGGTAAAATAAAGACGGGTAGGGCTTCTGTGTGCAAATGCGTTTCGCAGGAGAAGAAGCGGGAACGATATCTGGACACTGCGTGTATGTTGTGACGTTAATCTGATTGTAAATGGAGGACACGACGCATCTATAATAATCTGATGTTCAGTTAAGTTGTTGATGTGATGTGATGTGATGTGAGTTGTTGTTGTTGTGATGTTCAGTTGTTGGGGCGCCTGCTGTAGCAGACGTGTGATGTAGGAAACGGTATCCGAAGCGACGTCTAAATGCGGATCGGAGGGAATCACATGGCTGCGTCGCCATGTACGTATAAGACGTTATCTGTTACTGCAGCGTCTGCAATTGCATGATAAAGGCTCATTCACACTACGCCAACACGACACCGATTTCGGGCTGCCGACTGTCGGTGACGGCGTTTTCTTCTTCGTGTCGGCGCCTCTGTCACACTGTACAGACGCCGAGCTCTCCGCCGACCGTCGGCAGATTGTCGGCGTTGGTAGTGTTACAGAGGTGCCTACACGAAGGAAAAAACGCTGTCACCGACAGTCGGCCTGCAGACCGAAATCGGTGTCCTGTTGGCGTAGTGTGAATGAACCTTAACAGACCATTTCCCAGCTTTAATCGCCGTTGAAATTAATATTATATTATTCTATATATATTATATTATACATTATTTGTCCGTGTTGGATTATACTGGAAAACGTGTTTATTTCGCAAGAGAGAGAAAGAGAAATTAAGACGCGTAGATTTTACACACACACACAAAAATGTTTACTTAGAGATAAAATTCTCCGTATTGCTGCAAGTAGCGAGGTTTAAGTACTGCACGATGTCCCGTGTATGAATTATGAGATCATTAGGAACAACAGCCACTGAAAAAAAGGGAAAAAGACTCCGGTGTTGCCGAAAAGCGGTGGCTAAAAATGCGCGACTGTTTACATTTCTGTTCACATTTCGGCTCACATTTATGCTGGATGCCTGCACCTGATCGATAATCAACGACTCCTTACAAAGTAAGCGAAGAGAATGGTAACTGATGTACTCACCGGAGCCGAAACCGGAGCACACAACGCTGCCGATGCGGACGGAACTCGCCGCAGGTGGAGAAAACGAGGGGCTCCCGTTAAAAGTGAGTCGGAGAGCAAGGATCTCGCCGAAACGTCGCCGCCGAGTCCGTCGAGAGTGAGACCGGAGTGGTTTCAGTGCCACCCTCCGGTGCTTTCGTGCGGGCGCGCTCGAGGGGGAAGACAAGCCGACAGGTCTCTGACGGTCTCCTGTCCAAGTGGGTCAGAGCTGGCGGCGCGCGTAAGCTAAACTGGCTCCGCCGGCGCTGGGAGCGGGCCGCCACGCGCCGAAAGCGAGCGGGCGAGCGGTTCCCCCTTCTCCGACGACGTCGGTCCCTTTCTTGCGATCGGCTCGAGCCGGTTTTCGCCCTCCGTTAGCTGGCTGGACCCCCGCTTGAAAGGAGTGGTGGGTGGTGGAAGGGGGGGGGGGGGCACGCGCCGGTTGCCACGCAAGTTTGTCGTGTAGTCTGTCGCCTTTCTTCTCACCCCCAACGCTGCTTTTCTCTTCTCCCTTCAAGCACTGGCGAAGTGGTTCAGCTGCAACGGAGACGGTTCAATGTGATACACTCTTGTTGAAACTGCCCGTTATTGCGTGCCAGCCGGTACGTGGCCACCACAAACAATAGAAGCGATGCGTAGCCCTTCTTTCGCGGTTCTTCTTCACTCTTCTGAAGGACTTGTGGAACGCTCCAACTTCAGAGGGGCCGAAGAAGAGTCAATGCGGCAGGGCTGTGGGTGATGGTGGCGTCGTTAATCCTAACAGTGACGACGGACGAGTTTCTATTGACTTATCTGACTCGCCGCTTTCGTCGTTTGCTCGTCAGCTTCACTTCTGCTTTTGCCGTGTGTCCTTTGCGGACTCTGCACTTGCAGTTCGTTTACAATGTCCCGTAGAGTTCCTTCTGTCCTGGCCGACACCGTGCCTCCTCGAGAGGCGCTTAGTAGCCCGACCGTCGCAGCTTCTCGCTGTGGTCTGGTTTCTACACACCCGGGATGATCTTGCGCCAAGTGCACCTCAAGTCAGATGCGTTGCCTCGGAAGACCACCTCCTTCTGGCCTGCGCCAGATGCTTGTCCCTCGGTCTCTGCGGTCTGTCGCTTCGTCGTAGTCGTGGTGCGCTTCTGGCGGCTTGCGACGCGTACCTGAGTCCGAAGCCGACTGACTACGCTTGCCCTGGTACAGAGCGGGTGACTATAAAGCCGAGCCAGGAGGATGTAGGGAAAAAAAAGAAAGAAAAAAAAAGGAAATCACAGTGCGCCGTGCAGTGTAATCCTCTGGGCCCGCGTGCGAGTGTTTTGTTAGTTTTTCTTCTCTCCCTCACTTACATGTCTTTCTCGTCTATCTTTTCTTTCTTTTCTTACGACATTTTGTCGAAGAGAGAGTGAGTCCTGCGGGAACCGTGATGGAAAGGAGTGCGGCGCGTTATGAGCATCGAGGTACATACGCGCAAGAAAGGTGAAGCCACGCTGCAGGAACGCAGAAAATGGAAGAAGTCGAGACAAACACGTCAAAAATGAAAGTTAGTGCGCGTATCTGCGTGATCCTCGCCGCTGCACGAATAAAGTGTCGCCGACACCTGTCTCCTTCCCGGAGGGAACAGTTGGAGGAAGACGAGTCGGCGTCTCTTGTACAGCGGGTTTGCGCTCATCGCAATGGCGCTGCTTTGTGTGAGAGCAATGGCTAGTCGAGTCAGCGACAGAAGGCAAGCCGACCGAGTGTCATTAATGCCGAGCTGAATGCTGTTGCATGACGGCTGCAACTCGTAGCTGTCAGCGCTAAATTCCACTTATTATTGCGCGCCCGATTGCTATAAATGGCCTACAGTGCAATCAATGCTTCTCTTGTAGCATTTCGCTGTTAACAGAATCTAAATTTGTGGCATTCGTGTTAGATAGGCATGAAGGGAAAGTGGGCTTAAGCGCAGGATTTGATAAAAACGTTATTTCTATAGCGGGCGGACAGTACGTTTCCCTTTTAAAAAAAAAACGGTGACGAGGTTTACGGTTCTTTTAACAACAGCAGCAACAATGACAATGATATAGACAGCAGAAGGGCGAAACGCTAAACAGAATTCATTGAAAAAGGAGGCATGGGTGGGGGTGGAATGCGATACGGAAGACACCAGCTGTACACGAGAGGCACCGCTGTACCCGCCTCGTTGGGTCAGTGAGTCTGTGCACTGTGAAATAATTAACCCCCTCAAAGAGCAATAAGGGTGTAAACGCTTCATACCTCACACGCTTACACCCTTTTCTTTTGCTTTAAGGGTGGGAGTTATAGACACATTTACGCTTTGAACGCTTTTAACGGTGTAAATTATTTTACACTGTGGTGGGCTACGATGAGCACAAGACTACTATTTTGATGATTCCCCGTCGCGGCATGCGTATTATGATAGGAGCAGAATAATGCACGTTCCGTGACCATCGGTATACGTCCAAGAACTTCAGGTTGGAGTCCTCTGCTACGGCGTCCCTCGTAGCATGTTTAGCTTCGGTACGTTGTAATGGAATTAATCAATCAAGTAGTCAATAAATCAGTCAATGAATGAATGAATGAATCAATCAATCAATCAACGTCGCCGGGCTAAACTGTTAATAAAGTATTAGTGTTGTGAAAAGCGGTTTCCGTGCCTGTTTCTTAGTTTCAAATCCTTACCAACTCGCAGGGCATTTTTGTCGTTAGGCGTGGTGGACCTATTATATTTATTAATTATTTCCTAAAGATGCGCCACAGCAGTAGACCAACTCCAAATTAAAATTTTGTGGTGTTACGTGTCAAAAGCCAAAAGCCACGATCTGAATACTAGGGACACCGAAGTGGGGGACTGCAGATTAATTTTCGGCCACTTAGGGTTCTTTAACGTGCACCTAAATATCGGTGCACGAGTGTCTTTACATCCGGGCGCCATCGGAATGCGGCCGTGGTCAGGATCGAACCAGCGCCCCCGAGCTCAGCAGCGCCACGCTTTGTGCCACTATAGGCTACCACGGCGAGCGGGATCCAACGGCTCAATACAGGACGTTGTTGTACGCAGGGTGTTTAAGTTAACGTATGCGAAGCCTTATAGAGACCCTGACCCGCATTCAAATAAACGTCCCCACAACACAACTGCTGAAGAACCAATGCTAGCCAACCGGGGATGCTGGACACGTTATTAGCGAAGGTGACCGGCCAATGACAATGAGAATCTACGAGCAAAGACGCTTGTGAATTCGACCGCATACGTGGTGTGCGCTACGTGAACGCAACCCACTACTGTCCTCTGTTCTTCTGAGCGACGCGAAGTGTGTGTGTGTGTGTGTATATATATATATATATATATATATATATATATATATATATATATATATATATATATATATATATATATATATATATATATATATATATATATATATAAGCTTGGACCGAATTCGTGAGGAATTTTATTTAAGCTACTTTTAAAGGTGGGGGCGGCAGAAATTTAAGTGCGCGGATGAGATTAAAAAGTTTGCGGGGACGACATGGCCACAATTAGCACATGACCGGGGTAGTTGGAGAAGTATGGCAGAGGCCTTTGCCCTGCAGTGGGCGTAGCCAGGGTGATGATGATGACGATGATGCCGCTGATGATGATGAAAGTGTTCATTTAGATGCAAAACTTTCAATGCAGACCTTGTAAAGCGTATTGAAAAATATCTGAACGATTTCCTTCCGTGGAGATAGCTACATTCTATTCGAAACTTTTCCGGGCTGCCGTGGAAAACGCGCCAGATCTCAAAAAAGTAACCCGGCGCTAGTTGCTTTCGCGCGGCGACATGAGTGCCTCAAAGTATGCCTCGAACGAATGATCGATGCTGCACGCAGACAGCGTGAATGAACAGGCCATAAACGATGGAGATGGATGCAAGAGAATTGTCTTGGGATTTTACTTTTGCTTACGTGTCTTCCCTGTCGTAGCGATGGAACAAATTGAGGCATGTAGCGCGGCAATGAACTAATAATAATAATAATAATAATAATAATAATAATAATAATAATAATAATAATAATAATAAAGAAACGCATGACAACTGTTGGAGCACTGTCAGCGTTATCTTTACTGCGTAAAAGACGATGAGGTTTCGGCGGCGGATGGTGATGGGTCCGAGACAATCCCCCATCGTGGGTAGGAGCCACATGCATCACAGGCTACAACAACAACAACAACAACGACGGTCGTTGTAGTCATTTGCGCTTGTGGCCTATTCATACTTTCGGTCTACGTTGAATACAAACCTGTAAGACGTCGCAAATGTCGCAAGCAAGCATGTAAGACGTCGCAAGCGCCTAGTGACGCGGTAATTTTCCCATATCTCGTGGATTTTCTCTGGAGCGCCCCCAAAATTAAAACTACAATGCGTATCTTCATGGAAAAGAATGGTTTAGTGTCCCAATCGGCTCTATAGAAGTTCTCCATTGAAGCCATTGCGTATCAATTAATGCTTAAAATGTTGGTTAATTATTTTCAAATCAATTTCATAGGCTCGTAGCAAAATGTACTTCAAGTTGCTCAAAATGACAGTGGACCGTAATAATTTGGTTGCATTCGCGTAGCACACATTTGGTTTCTGTAAGGCTTGGCAGAAGTTAGATGAAACACCCTGTTTAGGGGCGATGTGTACGTGCCTGTACTTGTGAGATAACCATATGCGATCTACGATCTACTATAACCTAAACTGCTTTTTCAATAAGCAAGATAAACGCTTCATGCTAGTCGCATTGGTACTGTACAGCGTACTTAAATTAGGGTCTGAATGTACGACACAACGCAATTAGAGAGCCTTTTGTGGTTTCGCCTTCCTTGTGTCTCCTCGGCTAATTTAGGTTTTGGACTGTATTAATTACGAACCAACTAGTTCAGTTGAAACAGCCGGTGATTGCGGGAGGTCGTTTCTTGCACAGTGAGGTGGAATTGCATGCGTGTTTGGACAGGAAGGGAGTGGGGGGGTGGGGTGAGAGAGATTGGCGCCGAATGGCTATGTAAAATCGCCTTATCTTCCGTACAAACTTCCATGCCCCGTATGTCCGTGCGAAATTTTTTATAGAAGAGAATGCGTCGCCGTTGTCAGGCCGGAACGCGCAGCCACCTCTGCCTGGAACAATTCCTTTTTTGCCGGAAGGATGCAGCGATGTAACGGCGTGACTCCGGGAGGAGAAGCAGCAGCAGCGGCCGTTCCTTGCATTCCAACATGATACGCTTGAGGCGCGTGAGGCTACCGTGCGCACGCAAGCCCAGCACAGGGAAAGTGTCCCTTACGAGCTTCCTTTTCTTGCTTCGTTATCTCTGCTTTTCTATTTCAGCGCTAGGCCTTTTCTTTTCTTGTGCCTGTGCGCGCCTTCTGAGTTGCCGCAGCGAAATGATGCCTGCGTGCTTGTTGCTTTAAAGAGGACTGCTTCCAACCCACTCAATCCCTCTTTATTTTTGTGTGCTTTCAAAATTTTTGTTGTTGTTTTCTTTGAGTGAATGTTGTTTTCTCGAACTTCTGTCTCAATTTGGCTCTCTCTCTCTCTCTTCTTACTTTACGTGTCTCAGCTGCCAAGCGTTATGAAAGCGGCAGGAATGGCTAACGTCTCACTTGAGGATTCAGGAGGGCGCATGCAAAGATCTTAAGTGCTATACACTTGACTTTGTTACGGAGAGCGGAAAAGTCAAACGCAAAGCGTTTGTAATTAGTACCGCGTCTCTTTTTTTTCTTTTTTACCTTTGTGGCGTTCAGAATGAATCTCATTGTTCGCCTCCAGCCTCGCACAATTTGGACGACTCACCGGCCAGAACACGTCGCGAATGGTCAGGCGCAGCTCCGTCTCGATGTTTCGTGTGCGACGCGAAAGCTCGTAGCCGCGATAACACTGAGTGCTTTGAGGAAGAGTTAATTGAAAAGCCCCGGAGAATAGAGAACAATGTGTCTGTCTCGCCAACCGCAGTTGTACACAGCAAACGTGAACGGCTTAGCAAACGCACGCCGACTGGCATTTTAAGCAGTTCCCGTAAATTTCCGCGGACGCCGTGCAGAAGACCCCTTCTGCGCAGAGTGAATTGTTCATTTGTTGCTAGTCCCTGTTTTTGTTGGTACATTTGGGCGCAGTAATTGTTCGCTCCATTGTAACCTACGAGAGCCGCTTGTCGATCTTGTGACAGAAGTATACTCGGAGCGATTGAAAAGCTTGTCACTACGTTAGCAATTATGTACAATCTTACTAGAAAAAACAAAAACAAAGAAAGAACAAAAGTTAGTGATACACGGGCCTGTCTCAAACAGTGCAGCGGGCTCTTTCAACTAACAGACGGTAGCTTTGTGGTGGCACAGGTTCAAGTATGTGTACCGCACCGCCATCGAATAAACCATTGTCATCTAAAGCGAGATTTACCATGTCGATTTGTTTCTGCAGGAACTGCGCCGCTGTGCTTCTCCGTCAGTATTAACGAGTTCGTGACGCGACGTAACACACACACACACACACACACACACACACACACACACACACACATCGTGTGGCGACAATATTTAATTTGCACAGCTTTCTATCACGTTGATGAATTTACTCGTGAATGTTGTCGATACTGCTCACGAATAAGCTATTCTGTCCGCCACCTTATCTTCTCCTAGTGCCGCACGCTTCTGCAACGAACGTCTGATACCATTACAAATTAATCCGAATCAAATAAAGAACGCCATGGTGGGGAGACTGAGATATAATTTTGACCACCATCTAAGTGCACGAGAGCTGTTTTGCATTCCGCCCCGGTCGGAACGCGGCCGCCGTAAGTCGAAATCACGACCTCGTGCTCGTTAGAAGAACGCTACAAGCCACTGAGCCACCACGGCCACTAAAATAACTAATAAAAATCACTAAAAATTGTAGGTTCGGTACAAAATTATATATTCTTGCTGACAGTGAATCTCATTGGAGCCGCAGACATCAGAATCACCAAAGCGATTACTAATTAACAGTATTTAACTCGTTAGTTTTCATTTGCCAATTGAGATGACATGTTGCAATTGCGTAATTAAAGTCAGGCTTTACTGATAGCGTAATCTTTTGCTAGAAACTATGTGCTTTCCGCCACGTTTTTTTTTTATAACCGCTCAATGTTCTAGAAATATAAAATATCGATAAATGCGCAAACCCTGCAATGCATTGCTGTTCCAGCTAATACATTTCCGTGTTGCATTTTTTTTATAGTGCGAAAACATATGTATTGGGGAAAGAAAGAACGTAGAAGCTGGAGTGCATTCTACAGGTGTACAAAAGAAAGAACGAAAATCTGTGGAGGTCACTCCAAATTAGCACGAATGTTCGCCGATCGGAAACGTTCTTTTAAGAGTTCATTTAACGAACAGTTAAGGAATAGAGTGTAGAAGATTTGTGCAAACTATTGGTAGGCATACGCGAAAAACGGAGTCCTGTGTAACGAGAAAACCGCAACGTTTTCAAAACGCAAGTCTGCCACAGTTTACACGAAAATTGTTGGAAGCATGTAGAGAAGGCTCCTGCGGCGCCCTCCCGAGCTTCCGTTTATTCATTGAACTCTATTCATTACGGAATACCAGATTTTACCAGACAATCATTTAGATGTGCCGCTGGCGTACTTACTGGGTATGCTCACCGATTTCAATGTATAACCCAAGTAATACTGTTGTTCTCTTGCCTGTTAGGAATGTAAATACCTTTATTTTACAAAGGAAACATCCTCTGTTGGCGCTACAGAAATGTGATGTCACTCAGGCTGTGAGGATCGCGCGACCTGCCGCTGTAACGTTCTCCTGCTAAGCACGAGGCTGGGGGTTCGATTCCCTGGCCACGGCCGCCGCATCCCGATGGGGGCGGAATGTGAACATGCCCGTGTGCCGTGCTTTGGATACACGTTAACGAACCCTAGGTGGTTAAAATAATCGAGCCCTTCCATTTCAACGTCTGTCAGAGCAGCTGTTTTTATCTGAAATCAATCAATCAATCGCTAGTCAGCCAGGCATTAAATAAATAAGTGGTTGATCGATTGACCGATCAACCAAATGACGTTGCGGCGACGGAATGCTCTATATGCGTGGTATGTTTTAGTGCAGCGCTAACAAGACGAGGATGCGAGGAGAGCGCTGGAAAATGTCAGACACCGCACTAGATTAGTTCGTCTCTGTGTTCATGTCCTGTTCTTGTGCCCCGCTCTCGTTTGCGCCACAGTACTGCCCCCAGATCAACAACCTTGCATCGTAACCCCAGCTGTAAAGCTGCGCGGGGCTCCGGATTGAGGAGCACGCGTTCATTTCTTACAACCTTCGACGCACGTACGCGTGCGAAAACAAACGAATGCGCGCACGAGAAGACGAAAAGGAAAAAAAAAAGAAAACACTAAGAAAGAAAAGTATTAAACCAAGGGATCACGCTATCTCGCGGTTGTTTTGGTTGGCCCATTTCGCGGTGCGTGTGTGGGTAAACCACGCAATCGGCGGTCGTGTGAACGCTAGATCGCTCGCGTTTGCAGCAGCATCTCACTTGTGTAACACCACGGACGTTCCGTTTGCTTGCTTGAATTGGTTTTCACCGGCAAGCTCGTGCTTCGAAGGGTGTGCACAGCGGCACCTGCTGTGGTGGGTCGGGCATTTGACTCCTGCGAGAAAGAATTCAAGCAGACACCCGGGGGCGTTGTCCAGTTGTCTCGCTTTCAGATCGAAGGGGCGCGCACACTGGCTGCTGTTGCACGTCACTCGATTCGCCTCACCCGGGGGTTTCCGCGCACGCGATAATCGCCGTTTTGCCGCGTGACTGGAGAGGTTTCGGGCGAGAAAAGGAGCAAAATGAAGGAAGAAGCGCAAGTTGCGCAAGCTTTCGCAGTCCGTATTGTTCGCTGCGAGACGTGCGGTCGGTTCGCAAAAAAGTCTGCCCCCTTTCTCACTGGTTTGATGTTAGTTGTGTGTTGAGGCAACATCCCCGCGGTGTGCTGCTCTTACACCGTACGCGCGTATATAGTCTCTCGTGTATTTGAGGCTTGCGCAATTCCATTCGCTCTTTCGTCGGGGCATGAATGGTCTCGTCCGACAGGTGTCTCAATTCGGTTGCCTGGCGTCGTGAAGGAAACAAAGCGGAAAGGAACGCTGAACCGAAACTGGCGTGACTCTTCCGGAGTTGAAAAATGGCTGTGGCTTAGCTAAGGTTAAGCCCAGAATGCGAAGCATACTAGCCTTTATTTTAGTTGTTGAACCACTGTTTAGCCTGGTGAACTGCTGTTGCTTGGCTATATTTGGTTCGGCTAGACGAAGAAACAACTCATGCAGGCGAGCGCACGAGCTGAGACCCGGCTATGTAGCTACGCGGCCGCAAGCGAGCGCACGAGTTGAGCCTCCGCTTTTGCAGCTGTTATGACGTCATATGGTAGCTACGCGGCCGCGCGCGGCGCAGCAAGAAAGAGCGTGGTTGTGCGGCTAGTATGCTTCGCATAAAAATGGCCAGGCTTAGTTTGGTTAAGCCAAGAATGCGTTGCATATTGCGCGAGTTGGGGCCCAGCTTTTCCTCCGGCTGTCGTGACGTCACGTCACGTGGTTGCGCTAAAAGTCAATGGTGGCTGCCCGGCCGCGCCCAAGGGCTGAGCTGAGTGATTGCAATATGCAACGCATAAAAAATAACAAACATAGCAAACTTAAAAGAGAATAGACCAACATATGAGACGCGCAGCAATGAACAATGGCTCATACCCTCAATGGTAGCTACGCGGCCGCGCTCGGCGCAGCAAGGAAGAGCGTGGTTGTGCGGCTAGTATGCTTCGCATAATAATGACGAAGTGAGGCTCGCTTGGGGACATGGGCACGCTTACGATACCCACCGAGGAGCGTGAAGTGGCGAAAGAACAGCAGTTTGTCGGCACTTGGTGTGTGTGTGTGTGTGTGTGTGTGTGTGTGTGTGTGTGTGTGTGTGTGTGTGTGTGTGTGTGTGTGTGTGTGTGTGTGTGTGTGTGTATGTATATGTATATATTATAATTAGGTTGTGATGAGCAGATTGAACAAGGGACTAGCTTGTAGTACCTTGGAGCTTGCGAAAGCATGTGACATAAGCTACATTGCCACAATTTCAGTGCCATTTTTTTTAGCTTCTTTTATTTTCCTCCAGAAAGAAAGGAGCATTCACTAAGATCTCCTACGTTTATTAGCTTAACAATAGATGCTTAACAATGGATCGCTTACTGACAGTTAGGTTTACGGGCATATAATGAAGAATTTCAACATGCAATTGCAAAACATGAAAGGTACAGTAAAAAAAAAAGACAGAATTTAAGTAATATAGCAATAACACGCACTGATTTCGCATGGGCAAGCAAAGGCAACCAAAGGCAAGCGAAAATTGTAAGCGTTGTATTTACGTTACACATCTACCAAGACAGCACCTGTAACGAAGCCTTTACATCAGCTTTGGCAGTAAGGGAAATGAGAAAAAAAAAACATCCTTTTCATTAAACATATTCCTCACAAAGGCATCTCTCGCAGCGCTATTATCGTTATCATTGTTATGCCAATAATTTTGTTCTGAAGTTCATTTAGCAAAATAGGAATCCGATACCGAAGTGTCTCCTTTCCGTAATTCGCAAGGCAGCGAATAACAGCGCACCGTTCAGGATTGCGGATAGCGTACATAGCATCGTTAACTTCAATATTTACAAGCGTTCTTAATGCGTTATTTTTACCCGCCGTGGTTGCTCAGTGGCTATGGTGTTGGGCTGCTGAGCACGAGGTCGCGGGATCGAATCCCGGCCACGGCGGCCGCATTTCGATGGGGGCGAAATGCGAAAACACCCGTGTGCTTAGATTTAGGTGCACGTTAAAGAACCCCAGGTGGTCAAAATTTCCGGAGTCCTCCACTACGGCGTGCCTCATAATCAGAAAGTGGTTTTGGCACGTAAAACCCCAAATATTATTATTATGCGTTATTTTTCTTTTTTGCATGCAGTTCACATGAGCAAGGTGGTATTGAAATCAAGCTGAAACCGCGGTTGCAGTGTGCATTTTTTTGAAAAAGTCAGCTGTGTGAGATAGGTAAGGCATTTTTCCTTTTACACACTAAGTGAATGATACGCTTTTACAATATTAAGACCTTATTCGTGCTTTCAGCTATTGCCGTTGCCCAGACAAGTGTGCCGTAACCATAAGAACGAAGGAGAACAATTATTTGTATGACGCCACGTTGACTGTAATGGGAAATTCCCGGCGCTAACCGTGCGAAGTGCCACCAGTCTGAGAAAGTTCGCACGAGCATCCCCAGAGAATCTGTCAGAAATATTAACGTCTAACGTCTTGAAAGAGTGCACGTATCATTCATCGGATTCAGGACGTTGCCCTCGCTCCGCTGCAGAGTGAATTGCGCAGAGCTTGACGACGCGTCTGCTAGAGCTGTCTTTTAACCGATGCGTAGCGCGTTCACTACCGCAATGAAGCTTATTTGCCCCGTTGCACAAGCTTTGTGTCGCTGTCGGAGCACTCCAATCAATAAACACCAACCAATCAATCAGTTCAATCAATCAATGATTCATTCAGTCAACCAGCCGATCAGTCAATCAATAAACTCATTCTTTCGGTTATCAGCAGGTTGCCTTCGCTCGCTTCCTTGGCCACACTACTTCCCGCGTTGTGTGCGCGTGTGCGTCGTGCGGATCATGTTAGGGGTGGTCGCGATTAGTGGCTGTTTGGTGCGTTGGGTCGCACTTATTCTCTGGACTGCGTGGGTCTTCCTAAAGTTGGAAACGCGAGTTCTTCGCCGCCTCGAACTCGGAACATTCAAAGCCTGCTTCCCGAATGTCCCGGTTAAGGCCTCTGGACCACCGCAAGTTGCAATGGCCTAAGAAATATAGAGAACTCTGAAGCTGGCACCAATTTCGCTATATAGTTAAGTGTGTTTGAAAAGGGAATATATCTTTCAAGTAGAACACGAAAGCTGCATACATGAGCTCGACGCACATAGGGTACGTTCTCTCTATGCAAACACATCAAGAACACGCGCCTATAGGCACTGTATGCAGTATGTACTAAATGGGACAAAACACTTCTTTATCTTTGGCTATCTTGACTGTCGAAAATGCATGGCCGGGAATTTCCTGGGGTCACGAATTAACTGCTGCCACAATGTGGATAAAAGGGTCTATAACCGACACGTTTCTTCTGGCTTTAATTCACCCCCCCACACCCGAGACACCTCTGTCGGATCGATATCCCGCGGTCACCTCCAAATCGTTCTCGGTGCCCATCACGGATCCGGCACGATGGCGATCTGCCAGATTCGACGGTATGTATGCACACCGAAACTGGTATTTCCAAATAGTGTTTATTTGCTCTCGCGCTCAGTATAGACGTGCACGATAAAGTCTCAAGTAGTAGTTTAAAGTATACGCTACAGATGAGGCGTTCGTAAAGAGACCGCAAGGGCGCTGCTCACGCGGCTACCTCACTTTCTGCCGCTCCTCTGAAACCGACGGTGGCGTTGGGCGCCCCTGTAGGAAGCGCGCGTGTGAGCCGCATTCTGATAACGGATACACCGGGCCTGTATGGCATAATGACACGAAGACAGAGAGAGGAGGGGAATGAATTGGGGATACTACGTGCTTCGAGCGCCGCGCGGCGTTATGGGCGATTCGATCTAGCCTGGAAGCGGTACAACCGGAACGTGCCGTGTTTTCCTTCCCTCATTCCCTCCTCTCCCTCTTTCCACCCGCTTGGCGCCGTCTTCGTGGATTTCAGATCGGCAGACCTGTTATGCGGTATATACGCGCGGCTCGCCGATTTGCATAACGCATCGTCGTGGCCGCTTTGGTTGTTTGTTGCGGAGGGTATCCCGCTATATACGCGCATGTAAGTGCGGTATGTATATATAAAAAAAAATCTGTAAGGACCGGTCGTCGCAGGGCTTGTGTCACGATGCCGCGGCTTATCGGTGGTGGCCTCGCGCGAGCTATTGCGAGAATGGCATCCACGCCGCTTTCGTCGAAGATGCGCGACAAATTTCGCCCGGCAAACGGGTGTACGTCGGGCGTTACGTTGCGGGGAATCGGGTAAGAGCTCTTACAGGCGTTTACAGGCAAGCGCTATTTTCCGCGTCTGGCTACCGGCGTAAGCAGCATAGTAGTGGTTAGTTGCTAGCGCTTCGAGTTTTGTTTCCTGAACGGCACTGACTCGTTATTCGGAGCGTTAATTACGCTTTCGCTTAATCCTTTACTGCGCAAACACAGTTCAAGAGCTTGTTCACCGTTATTTATTGCCATGGAAAGTACATTTGTACGAAAAACAACACACGTGCACACACAATAAAATGTTACTTCAACTATAGCTTAATTAGTAGAATAATGAATGAATTAATTAGTGCTTGGTTTGATGAACCAGCAACAACGTGCGCGACGGGGGGCATTTGGTCGAGCGTATAAAAAACGGCGCTATAAGCAATGCAATAAATTTGCCGTGTTTAACCAAACCCAGCGTATCGCATACATGATACGTTGGGCATTACAGGCCTGGTTAACTTGTGTTTTCCTCTTGTTGTCCAAGTCGTCATCGTGTAGCTGTGATTTGTTCCTTCTTCAGATATCAACATAATGCGTGCTGCAATCACCAAGTGGAGCCGGTACTCGTGTCCGGTAGTGTCAGTGTCTCGCTCCTTATTATTGTTAGTTTTTTCGGTAGTAGTTATGATCCGTGCTTGGAATGGCCTTGTCCGTAATCTTTCGTTGCACAGTTTTCGCTTTACTGTGCGCGTACGTAATCATCCACGTATGGGTAATGCATGTGCATATCGAATGTAACGGCGGTGCGTCCATTTCTGTTTATGCACATCGAACGCCTAAGGGCTGCAGGCATGGAATGGGTTCTTTGTCATGCGTATACGTTCTCGCCTAACTACACCAAGGACGTCAGGGTGAATGGACTGGACTTAATTTCGACGATCTGTTGTCATTATTGCCTGCTGGTCCCAACTTGCCATGGTTTGTTGCTGACATATCCCGCCAGATGTTTTAAAGCGCACGTGCGAGACATCAACTCCAAGGTCCTTCGCGTCCTGCGTACGCTAAACACACTGTTCTCAGGTATGTCGTTCGTTAGGCACGTCGTGTCTGCGTATAGAGAATAGGCGTCGCGGGCCAGAGTTCCTCGTTTTCTTTCTTTCTTTTTTCTTCACTGCACTCTCATCTTCGTCGTCTGCTTTTTTGCCGTCATCGCGCTAAGTAGTGCAGCCATACAACGGCGCTCCTAATCACCGCGCTGTGTATCTGTGTAGAAACTAAAAAGAAGGTCTCCACGCCATTAGCGTGCCGTCGAAACAATGCTCGCGATCACGTGCTTTCGCTTCAGGTCGGTGCACTGATGCTGACGTGAACGCCCCGTGCATGGCACTTCAGACGTCAAGCGAGAGGTGAGTGTAGCCCCCCCTCCTAATGGCGGCTTCACCACTTCTCATCATCTACACGCGTCTGCAGCTAGCGCCCCGTGCCTGGGAAACAGTGCAGCGAACGTGAAAGCAATGAGCTATATGCTTAATTGCTAAATGTAGTGACCTACAGGAAGTACCGGTTGTGGGGGAGCCCCGCAAACATGACACTTTGGGCTAAACGTGCTGCCTCATTCGCACTTAGAAGTTCGCAACGCTTTGCATGATGTATTTTTGCGTAATGTCAGGATTTGGTGCCGTGCTTGGGCATATATAACCTGAAATAAGCAAGAATTACACGTCGTCTGCGGCTACACTTAACATGAAGAATGTATTTTCTTCTCGCGTTCTTAGAAAAGACGATGCTTTTGTTGTTGTTGTTCTAAAGCACAGAAGTAGAATATGATTGGCCGTCGTATTCGTAACTGTTTCACCTGTCGGTAGAAACCTGAAGTGTCCCGCGGCCAAGGAAAGGAAAGAGAAGCACAGCAGCAAAGGGCGATGAAAACGACGATATTCTCAACAAGACAGATGCAAACGAATAATAAACGAACTGACATATATATATGCACGTAACACAGTATGGTCCAGTTGATTAACACGGGGCGTTAGTTCTCGGATTCCTTCGAGCGGCCCAAGCGCCCTCCTTAGTCTCTGCAACACTGCACGCATTTAAGCCGGGCATTGTATCAAAGGTAATGGTAGAGTGGAGGGCGAAATAGAGGGACGAGACACGTCGCGTTGCTCATGTCCGCGATATGCGGCGCAGCCTACATGTACTGTGCATTAGTGGCCGCCGACGCTATAGTCTGTCTGGCGGCGGTCGCTGGCGCGCGTCACAGTGTATAACCGGAACACTCATCGCGGTTCTTCGTAGGCTGCACACGCGCCGTGGAGTATGTGCCCCATCGCTAGCTGTGCAACCGACTTTCTTATTTTTTTCTTTTTCCCGCTTGTCAGTCACGGCAGGACTCACGACGCTGTAGCTTGTCGCCCGGTCACGTGTCCATAACTGTATCGCTGTTTGTCTTTGTTCTGTCTGTCGTTCTTTTCGGCGTTCCTGTTCTTCGAGCTCTGACGTGCGCTTTTTCGCCGTACTCGACCTCGCATTTTGCGGCATGGAGGACGACTCGTCGAGAAGCGGTTAGGAGAGGGCGAAGGGCTCGCGCAGTGGCGTGGACAGTTCGATGGGCGGCAGGCCGGCGGGAGGCGGATTTGAACAAAAAAAGTTATATCTCAAAACCTGTTCAACGTTCCTGTTGGCAGCGGTTCGAAGCGGTCTCGCTTACCGACGAGAGAAGTGTGGATGCGGCGCGTCGAAGCGAAAGGCAAATCGCGATTGCCTTTTAGTGAATCGTACGAGAATACTACTGCCAATTTGCTTCAAGTTATCTTCTAGAATTATATAGAAACCTAGGCTATTCGGCGCACACTCCTGGCCGCGTTGGTAATTAGATATAATCGTAAGTGCTAAACAACGCAAACAGTGAAGGGACGCGTGAAACATATCCCGCGTGCTGCTGTGTGTTCCTTTGCACGTCTTTTACCGTTTGCGATAACGTAAAATTGTTTGCCCTGTTAAAAAAGAAAGAGCTTGCTTAATATTGATTTCTGTCGCTCTGAATCCACTTACTGAGGCAGTAGTTACAGTTCCCAACGCCCCATAACTTTGTCCGAACTCCTGCAACAATCTTGGACTGTACGATGACGGCACGATGGCAGCATTGACGACGACAGCGGCGGCATGATGGCTTGAGTGCTGTTTTGCCAATACATGGCCGCCTTCGCTAATATGTCTGACAGCACGATTGGCTCGCGTTTTCTTTTATACGGACAGTTCAAGCGTAAGAGCGCTTTTGTATACACGAATCCAGCCATCGTTGCGCGCAGGCACGCGGACCTTTCACTTGCACCGCGGAGGTCTCGAACGTCCGGTACTAAACTCCTGTAGGAAATGACGGTATCAGGTCACGTGAGGCGTAGCGTGCGCATGGCGTGCATGGGTTGTAAGGTGGTGGCGTTGTATGAAAACTGGGCGTCGTCAAGGGCGGGCATAATTCGAGTTCGTTGCATCAAGTCATTCTTTGCTGTTGTGGCCAGGTGCGTAGTGAACTATGTAAATAGCGCTGCAGGCTCTGGAGACATTTGCTGGCTACTCTCCATTATAGCCAGAAGCGTTGCTGCCGACCACGTGTGGGCGCATATGTGCGACTGCATGCGCGTGTTTCATCATCTTTCTCCTCCTTGCCATCGTTCACCTCCTTGCCATCATTTGCCTCCTGTATCGTTCCCCTTTTCTCAGCGGCGAGCAGAAGTATGTCTTTCAAGGTGACCTGTCCACCAGTGGGATGTCATTATCTCTTGAAAAAAACTCCGCCTGCGCTCCAACAGGCTTTTCGCGTTTCCCGGCTTATTCTTACGGAAATTACACGGCAGTTGCGTCGGTTTTCATTTGGAGCCTGCTTGATGGGATTGTTCTGCCGTGATGTTCCTCGATGACAGTGGTTGTTATAGAGGCAATAGCTAGCGTCGTCATCGATAAACAGCGGTTGCAAGCATTCGCCATCTACCATCCTCGCACCGATCGTTCCGCACTGCTGTAGAACTGCTGCGTAGTCGAACCGCGTTGACAGGCTACCAACGACATTGGTCCCCAGTATCGACTGAATTTCCCTATGCAAACGTACACACACACACACACACACACACACACACACACACACACACACACACACACACACACACACACACACACACACACACACACACACATATATATATATATATATATATATATATATATATATATATATATATATATATATATATATATATATATATATATATATTAGACTAAGATCTACGCGTTAACTGCTGACGATATTGTGTTCTGTGAAGCCATTTCAATAAAACCAAAGCAATCCGAACCAAAATACCGGGTCCTCCACTGCACCAGCGCCAGCGGAGGCAGCAAAGGACGCGAATGTAAAACGAAAGTGAAACACTGAGAAAATAAGCCTTGGCTGGGTGAGGGTGGTCAGGTGGGCAAAATAAGGTGCGCGCGCTTCTACGCGTAGCTCGTTTGCATGTCAGCGTGTCAGTATGTCACCGGTTTTCGCTGCGCTGCGCTTGTGTTCGCCTCTTTCCCGCCTGTTAGTTTGGTGCGCCTACGAGTGAATCTTCGTTGTTGTTTCCTTCTTTTAGCGACAGACGTCGAGAGCGTGCGGGAGATGAAAGTGGCCTTCCCGGACGGCGTCGCTTGCGTTTTCGAGTTGTGGAAAACGCACACACAAACACACGAGAAAAAAAAAAGAAAAAAAAGAAAAGAGACGTCGAAAACGGGATGGCACAGCTACGCGACGCGAAGTGCTCTTGAAAGGGCAATGCACTTCACTTATGCGGGATAGGCGCGTGCTCATGTGCCCATGTTCTTCTCCTATGCACAACGCTTGTGCATGTTTTTGTGTGCGTTCGCGTTCGTGTGTGACGGGAAGATGTACACAGTCTGTAGACTTCGCCGACCGGTGTGCCTGTGGGCAGATGTCGTTACCCGGTGGATTTCTTCGAGGTTTGGCTCGTAATCTTAAGACACAGATAGTCCACAAACAGCAGTGGGCGATGAGTAAAGCGCATCATAAGCGAACAGGCTCGCTATCCCAGCTTACGAACTTCAGACAAAGTGAGAAGAGTAAGAGAGAGAAACAGAGAGAGAGAGAGAGAGAGAGAGAAATAAAGAAACATCTTTGCGCTTTGTAAAACTATGTAAAAAAAAAATGTTGTAGGTAGCGTGTTTAACCGCATTTTTGCAACAACGAACTTGTCTGAGATGTTAACGGCTCTCCTGTGTCAGCGTTTATGCGGGAATTGGCGGAACGCTGCTGTTGGGAGTTGTAAACACACTATTTTTTGATTAGAGACTGAACGTTGGTAGAAATATGCTATTGACATAAGTAAATGAAAAAAAGAAACGACCCCAGAAAAACTTTGCGTAGGGCTGTTGCGTAAAGGGTGAGGGCACACAAGAAGTTATTAGGACTTTAGGACTCAACAGTTCACAAGCACATTTAAGAGTTAAATATGTTTATTTGTATCTACGGAAACGTCGAAATGCCAACATCCGGACAAACACTACACATTACATGAGGAGTGATAAAGCTCACTGTCGTTTTAGCGGCCAATGCGAGAAAAATGCGTTAGCATTACATCGCACTTCTTCAAAGTCCCGCATTTTAATTTAAACCGCGTTCACCACATTGCAAAGTGTTGTTTTCAGGAGCTCACTCGACACAAGCCCTGCCTCTTCGAGAAGGGATGTGCAACTGACGGTTATGTGTACGCGCGACCACTTTACCGAAGGCACTACCATGTTTGACGCGTTGTTAGACGTTGCGTGCTCCATTAGATGTCATGGACCATCGCTTCTGGTGGAGTGAACGTGTGTTCTACCAGAAATGATGGAAACGGTTTTTCCTCCTTCAGCGAATAATTAACTTGCATACACATAATTTAAGCAGGATACTTTATTGTTTCTGTAAAAAAAGGAAGCTGACATGGTCGACTTTGCACTAAATCAAGATTTAATTACTCTGTAATTATGGGGAATGACTAGAAAAATTTACGAAGGATCATCCTAGCACTTTGACTTACTTTCAATGTATCGCCCGCCACGGCTCGGAATAAAATATTGCACTTTGGTACATTTATTTCCAATGAACCATAATTCGAGACTGATGGAGGTAATCAATAATACAACAAAAGACCTCCGGCAGCCTATAAAATGTAAATATGACGTTTTATAAATGACGTTGGTGTTCGTAGTAACGAGTAGCGGCGCCATCTTGTGGAGAAGGCCCGCTTGGGTTGTTCACCTTGCCGTCGGCGGTCCTTGTCTCGTTCTCTTTCTTACTTCTTTGTTTTCCTCTGCGGCGTCTCGCACGAAAGACGCAAACTAGGCAGGAACCCGTCGTCATTTGGTTGCGCGCTGTCGTTTCTGCCGACCAGCGTTGTTCTCACGCAAATACGGCGCCGCATGCGTGCAGCAGCAGCGGGCACTCGCGCAAGCTCCGTCGGCCCCTGCGCGGAAGTTTCTCAGGGAAGCGGCACTCGCGCTCAAAGCGCCGCTTAAATTAGCTGGAACTGCTCACGGTCTCTCGCTTGCCTCGTGTTTGTGTGTGTGTGTGCACGGGTGTTGCGGTCTTCGCGTATCCTAACGCGGGACGTCGCCGCGCGGGCAAGGACGATGTTTGTTGTCGCTCGTCGGCGACGAACTTGCGTAGTTTCTTTTTTAACGGCGGACAACAGATTCGCCGCGGCCGCCGAGTGACCGGCACTCTCAGACTGGCACTGGAACGATGGTCGCTCGTACGCGTAGCACACTTCGGGCAGATTGGCGGTTTTCTTTTCTTGCTTCCGTATTTTTCGTTCGTTTATATTGCTCTTTGAAAACTTTTGATACCCGTGGTCAACTTTTTTTTCTGACACAGAAAACGAAGGAGCGCGCAGTATCAAGCGCATTGTTTGCTCAATAGTGTATTGTAAGCAGGCGATGCCATCGAGGCGCTGAGCCTTTGAAACAGCCCGCTCTGTGGCAGTGCATGCCGTCTCGTCTCACCGTCACTCCCAGGAGTAGTAGACCACGGGGCTAGACTACAGATGCGTGCAACGGAAATACCAGGGACGTGAGAAGGCGAAAATACGGCCGCCGTCATAGCTCAGACTGGGCAATTAGAAATGGAGGCTGGGTGCTTTCCCCGGATTGCAAAGTCTTGTTCTCTTCCACTCGCATTTCTCTTTTCCTTTATTTGGAATATAAGGCTTATCACAAATTTAATCATCGTCGATAAATTATTTTGAAAGGAGGCTAAATTTTGCCTACGCCTTCCTAGACTTTATCATCCATTGGCTTATCAGCTTCTTAAATATGTAACAACCTACATACCCAACAGACGATAAAATCCGCCGTTGTAAGTATACATCAACTTCAGCCCCTTGGTTCTTTTCGCTCGTGACGTAGTAAGCGGCAACTCCTGCCGTCGTGGTCCCTGCCGGATGGTTCGAGTATCTCGGTCTTTCCAGCATGCAAAAGCTTCGTGACCTTTCGGAAAGGGCTTTTCCTATAGCATAATAATGACGACGGCCAACTGTGGCCAGAATGCCGAGTTACGCGCCCGCTTAAAGGCAGACAATGTCGACGTTCCATTACCTTTTGGCAGGCTGGTCCGAGATGTAACGAAAACACCTCACACGTCCTGCCCTAATAGCTGAGCTCCTTGCCCCACTTCGTCGCGGCCTTCCGACGACTGCATAGTGGGCTTGTAGTACGCGAAACGTGTAATTAGAATTGCGTCAGCTTCAACGTTATACACCCCAGCCGACGCCTGTTACCCGCTAATGTGGAATTTGAGAAAGTATTGACGCCTATATTAACACTGTGACGCGTCTCTTCTGGTGAGTGCCAGCGCTGCAAGGGAAAACGCCTGGGGCGACCGACGCGCCGATTCTTTGCCAGCGTCTGGTGATTCACGCCAACAACGGTGCCATGTAATTAGAGCTCCCTACCTGGCAGCTGTACTACAAAAGCGCGCATGGATTCGCGCCCGCTTGATGTCTTTTGCATTAAATTTCAATTTTCGTCACACACACACACACACACACACACACACACACACACACACACACACACACACACACACACACACACACACACACACACACACACACACACACACACACACACACACACACACACACACACACACACACACACACACACACACACACACACACACACACACACACACACACACACACACACACACACACACACACACACACACACACACACACACACACACACACACACACACACACACACACACACACACACACACACACACACACACACACACACACACACACTGTTAGGAATGGCCGTACGGGGTGACAACGTGCCAGCTATTTCAGCCCGCTGTACGTGTTCCTATCCAACCGGACGGGGCGCACTTCAGAGAACTGCGAATAAACCGGCAGCCACGTGGCGCGCGGTCAGCTCAGGAATGCGGTACTCGGGCGCGCCATCCGGGACAAAACAGAGCTCTACGAAGCCCTCTGACGTCGGCTCCGGAACTTTACACCTGTGTGTGTGTACAACACGAGTATGTGAGCCCGCCTCCTCCAATAGGGCGGGTCATCTTCGGTGACGTCGAACGGTGACGTCGAACGATGACTGGACGAACGTTTCCGTTCGCTTGGAATCAAGGGGGGACCAAGTGCTTATAAGCAGCGGTTGCCGGCTGCTAGGGTGTACTCGTCGTCGGGAGCTGCGTGCTCGTAAACTGTTTGCTGTATGTTAGTCTTGCGGGCTCCATACGGGAGTCACGCTAGACTGTCGATGTATGTCTTGTTTTAAATGTAAATCCTGCAAATAAATCCTGTTCACCGACTTCCTCTCTACGACCTTCAACTCCTTCAAATGGTGGCAGCGGCGAGGTCGTCCGACGACTCCAATAACACACACACACACACACACACACACACACACACACACACACACACACACACACACACACACACACACACACACACACACACACACACACACACACACACACGCAGGCACACACACACACACACGCACACACACGTACACACACACACACGCACACACGTCTTGGAAAGTATATGAAAAAACAAAAACAAAACAAGGGCAATAAAGTAAAAGATAATCGGAGCCTTTGTACGTGGGAGCTTTGTGATATCACAAAGCGTTGTCTGGCGTCCATTCGTCCAATTCAGCGCTCTACGGTCCCGCATCCGGTGGAGATCCTTTACCCACGTCGCTGTTTCATGATTGCGCGAAAGCGTTGGTCATCTCTGTGTTGCCTAAAGCACGAGTTCCTTGTTAGCGCATTCACGCACTACTTCTGGAACATCGTTCTTCGTGTGATGTAGAACCGCGTCGGGAACAATGGAACAGGGGTGCCGGTTGCGCTTGCCAACTTGCGGAATGCAAGAATGTTTTTCTACGCAATTAGGTGCACGTCAAAGGACCCCGAGACGTCAAAATGAATCATCGGGAGTCTTCCACTACGGCGTGTCTCATAACGAGATCGTGATGTTCACGGATAGAACTCCATAATTTAGTTTTTTAACTGAACGACCGTCGCGTCGGGGTTACCGTAATAACTTTGGAAAGAAAGCTTATGCCGGGCGCACGGAGCGTCACCTCGCGCGTGGGCAGACGCTGGGCGACGCCCTTGGCGAAGCGTCCACGACGTCGGGCGGGCGGCGGCGGCTGGCGCAAGACGTTGCGCGCTGCATACAGCCTCAACAAAGGCTCCCGCCGAGGCAGGGGGGGGGGGGGGGGGGAGGTTGCCATTCACCGCGCTGCGGGACCCGATCGGTCTAGCGTTGCGTGCGCACTTTGTGGACGCGCGTGCCGACAAAAGGATTCGGGCTGAGACAGGGCGGCTGTGCGTCGCACGGGGCGGAGCAGTCGTGACTTTCACTTTATGTAACGCCACTTCGCGGTGTCGTTTGAATGAACGGCGCCGCTGCGGTATGCATACAGACAATCCCTACGGTTCTTGTGCGCATGTAACTTTGTAATGTAGTACTTTGCAATGTAGTACCAGAGTCCCTGTAGTAATGTCGAGGGGTGTGTGCGTGTGTTTGTTCCACCGGCGTAAATTGTAGTAAAGTGAGCGTGAAGCAGTGAGTAAGATCATCGCAGGCTTACAGATAACATATATTTGAAAGTCTGATGATGACTGCGTAGTAATACGTTGTCCGGACAAGCTATAACCCTATACTACTGCACTGAATGTAGAGGTGTCGACAGCCACATAATAATGAATAGCGCTATTTTGTTTTGACGAGAACAGTGTGGAGCACGGCGAACATTTCTGACGTTTTGTAGCTGAACAAAACACCGCTAGATGTCGCCATCAGCGCTGCTGCCGCTTGGATTCAAAGTGGAAGGAAGCATCAAACGATCAATAACAGTCGAGATAAGCAAGAGACGTTTAGAATATGGGTGAAAGCACGGGAGAGATTGATACGATGGAATCCATTATATGCATAAGTAAGCGTACAAGGTAGATAACGAGAAGTTTTGAGGAAAACAGATTAAAGAGATGTATGTAAAAATTCTACAATGAAAAGCATGTATAGCATACCAGAGTGACTCAAGCAATCTAGGTGACTGTTTGTCACCACCTCGTTTCAGAGGGGGTGACAGTTCATGATCATCATCATCATTATCATCATCACCGCCGTACGTCCGCGTCTCTGCGCTCCGTAAACTGTAATTCACATGCACAGTCTCGTCATCGTCTTCATAAATATCAATAGCAACCTATTTTATTTCCACTGCAGGATGAAGGCTTCTCCCAGCGTTCTCCACTTACTGCGGTCTTGCGCCAGCTGGCTGCAGCATATGGCCCTACTGTCTTATGCTAATGGAGAGGGCTAAAATAAGGTAAAGGCTTAGAGGTTAACCAGAGTAACTGCCTGGTTGACTACTCTGCCCTGGAGTAAAGTGAAAGGGTAGAAAAGATGAGGAGAAAAGATATGAAGACAATCTTTCCGGCACATGTACGAGGCAAGCAACTGACGACTATATTTTTTTTATTCAATATTGATGTTTAAAAAACACACACTAGTGCTTTTAGAGCAACTCGGGTTTACCCCCTGTTAGGACCAGGGTCCAAGAAAGCTTTCTCTTTTTTTTTTCATACCGCATGGGGACGGTTGTCAAGCTTGTTTAGCGTGGCGCACAGCGCTTTTTTTTTTTCTGTGAAGTGTCTGTTCCAGATTGCCGTCCTACACGGGCACTCTGATGATGGCTTCAAGTGCCTTCTCGAGGAGCCTCGAGAACACCTAAACACACATGGGATGAGCTGGGCTCGTGTACGCATATTGGAAGCAAGAATTCCGAAGTCAGACACGTTTAGTTGGCAGTGCATGCGATCACGGACGCATCCTGTGCTGGTGGTCGCACTTTAGTTGTTTTGCATTGGCGTCTCAAGCTTCCGAGTTTGGCGCGTGTTAACTGAGCAGCCGCAGTGGAAAGCACTGGCAGCTTTGCACTTGCAGCTGTGCATACGCAACGTGGAGGCATTGCATATAGCGAGGCGAGCGCAGGTGTGTTCCGCAACGCACGCGGATCGTTGATAACGATGTCATGTAAATGAAGCAGTGCGAATTTGATCAAGGACGTTCGAGCATCGTGTACAACACGCTACCGGCGCTCATTGCCAGCTGAAGTTTTTTTTTATTGGGAAGTGGATCAGCTCATTAATAGTCTGGTCTTAACTGGGGCAGTTACAGTAAAGTACGTAACTATCGAGCGAGGTGGGGCCGCCTCTATAGTGCACCTCTGCTCTCAGAGGTATGCCTGTAACGCAACACGTGTTCATCGAGAAAGGCTATTTCTTTCAGAGAATGCAAGAAATACGGGGGCTCTGAAATACTGATCAGGTTGCGTTCCCATTACGCTTCGAGGAAGCGCGTGAGACAAACGCTGGGTGATTTACACAATCGTAATCTGCAACTAGCTTGACTTCAAACCTGTCGTTGGTGTCCAGTTTTGGACTGGTGGAATGGATCAGAACGTGGTTGTCAGAGACGAGGGATAAAGGCAAGAAGAAGTGCCGCAGTGACAAAGCACACCTCAGATTGACTTCTTCAGTTGTGCCTTGAGAGCCGAATGGGTAGCCACATAAGTTTGCTGCAAAAATTGCTCTAGATGGAGCTCTGGCGCTACTGTCTACGGGAGCTGCAGTTATTGCGGTTCTGCCTGCATGGGAACAGAGAAATGATTGACAAAAATGGATTTAACTAGACTTCGTCCTTTTGGGTTCAAACGGCTGTGCAGCTTGGAGAACTGATCATTTCCTACAAAATGTATCGTTACAGATGCAGTGTCTATGCATGTGCACAGGAACTTGTCGCCTTGTGTTGTTAGGAAAATTAATACTTTATGGAAATTTAGAAAAATTAACCTTTAACAACAACGACAAGAAAACGTCTGAAGCCACAATCATAATGATTACACATCTATCGACAAATCTATTATACTACCCATCGTTTCCATGATAGCTGAGCGAACACAGCTCCAGTGTTCGCTCTATTTCCGTAGGAAACTATGTACAGCCATGCGCTAGGCTATTACTCGGAAAGTTGTGAAAAACGTACCACTTCCACTCCACACCGACGGACACGCGTACTACACCGGCGCCAGCCTCCCTGTCTGAGAATGCCTATAGGATGACCCATCTGTCCGCGCTTTGTGTTTTGTCTCATAGAAACGCAAAGCGGCTCTTTTCTTGCTTCGGTACCTGGCGGTGCGCTCCTCAAGTTGCAGTCTGAACCACTCGTTGCGCCGTCCAGTCGCATTGTGAGTCGTCTACCTTAGCGGCATTTGCTTCTCTTTCTTTCGCCGATGTCGCTGATGCGTGTTACGCGAAAGCTTGCGTCAGTGGACCGTACCCATCGCCGGGCGTTAGGCCTTGACATTGCCGTCGTAGAGTACAAAGGACCGAAAACGAACGCGAGCTCCAAGTGGTGCATACCCTCGTGCGGCCCCTTTGCATTATAATATACATTGCGTTCAGTCCTTTTCAATATTAAATCGGAAGTGATTACGTAAAATCGTATGATTACGTGATTACGTAAAGTCGGATGCATGCGGAACTGTATATGGAAGTGGCTTGAGCATATTCTTTCCGCCAGCTTTCTTGAACATTGACACTTATATAATCTAGACCGTTTTGTTGTCACACACGACAAAAAGCACCTGTGAAGTACATTTCCAGTGCCGTGATTTGACACGATATTCAAGGATGTAATATCAACATGCCAACCTACCCCATGATGGTGCACCTACATGTCTTAAGCAAAGAAAATCGGTTTTCACGGCAGACGTAATCCGACGTGGCTTCTTTCTCCGCGTACCCGGGGATAATAATAATAATAATATTTGGGGTTTTACGTGCCAAAACCACTTTCTGATTATGAGGCACGCCGTAGTGGAGGACTCCGGAAATTTCGACCACCTGGGGTTCTTTAACGTGCACCTAAATCTAAGCACACGGGTGTTTTCGCATTTCGCCCCCATCGAAATGCGGCCGCCGTGGCCGGGATTCGATCCCGCGACCTCGTGCTCAGCAGCCCAACACCATAGCCACTGAGCAACCACGGCGGGTTACCCGGGGATGCTGCCTTCCTCATATAACGCTGATATTTAAACAGATTGTTTTTCTTTTACTATTGCAACATCACAGTATCTGATAAGAACCGACTTACGAAGCGAATATGTCAATGATGTGTTTTTGTGTGTTTTTGTACCAGACTCTCCGATTTCTCTCGAATGTCACCGCGGTGTTACGTAGTATTCGCGGCGTTGTGCGTTATGGGCCCGCATTCTTAGTTGACTCTTCATTATTTTGTATTTCCTGTATGATTAAGTCGGTGCCTTTTCGAACAGCCGCTTCCACTACAACGAAGCTACGTATTGCCTTACTATTGTAAGCTGGCGCCCGTTTTGTATTTGATTGGTGGTTGGCCAGTAAGCGTATGTCTGCTGTTCCTAATATGAAATAAAGAAAGTAATGTTGTGACAGCCTCATGTGCCTTTTGTGTTCAAGCGCCAGCCGGCAAGAAGCGGGGCACGCATCATGAAAGAAGAAGGGAAGGGCGGGGTTCGGCTGGATAGCTGAATCTTGGCGGGCACTTAGTTTATTCGTAGACCGTCATGAAGGCCACAGTTTGGCATAGGGTGCCTCTATGTCCTCATCGCCCGCCGCTCTATGGAGCGGGGGAGGAGCTGGGCCTTGAGCTTGTCTGGCATGCCAGTAAGCACCCCCCGTAGACATAACAGCTTGAATTTAAGCGATGATTCGAGACCTGCTTAAGGATGTTCGGTGGAACCCATTTCACGATTATTATCGACGTTAATGCGCTTAGCATTTAAGCAAGGTAGCGACAAAACTGTATTGCTGAAGACACTTTTATTTACAATCCGTAGTGAGAAAAGTATCTCAAGAATCTTAATCGCATCCGCCGCAGTGCCACCACGGACGATTGCGAGTACGTCTCCGGACGCCACAAAGGAAGCGTCACTAAACGCGGCCTCCCAAACGTAGCCAGTTTGGTTCCGATGGCCCCCATTGACCGCAGCGTCTGCACCTTATGACGCTGCAAATCCTTCCTTCCCCACGAGCATTCGTGGCGCGGCGCAGAAAAGCGTTGGATTGCTGTGCTAGAGCGAATCGTGTAGCTCTTGCTCGACACCGTAAATAAAGGATTTTTTTTTTTAAATTCGAAGTCGGAAAAAATTACCAGATTGACACGGACACGCCGATCGGGAAGTGGGCGAAGTGTCCTAAGAATGCTAATCGCATTATAGCGCAAAGTGTAGCTGAATATGGAAGCTTCGCATGTGAAGCTCCATGGTAAGCTTAGCGTTTGTTTAGCTGATGGTCGGTGTCCTCGCGAAGGACGTCGCCACGTCTTTGGTGATTTCTGGCGGTCGGGCTCGCTGTAATGCAGCCACGAAACGCTAGCAAAGTGAACTGGGAATAACTCCAACCCACCAGAAGGACGTGCACAGAAGCTGAAACCACACACACAGTTATTTACCAAAGTGATGTGTGCCTGTCGTTCCTTGCGTAGGTCACGTTCCTCGGGTTGTGTCCCAAATATGACTAACCAACAAACATTCATCGCCACTCCCGTTGGCGAAGTGTCTCCGTGCAGTGCACGAATGTTGACAGATTAACACGGCGGGGGAAAACGGCAAGTTTCGGCAAGTTACCTGACGTGTCGCAACACGTGGCTGAAATTTAAGCGCTTTGCTAGCTACTGCGGTGATGCTGGCTTTGGTGGAGTGCAGGAACGTCGAGAGTTCTATTGGCGGAGGTGACGGGTGATGTCGCGCGTCCCCCGAGACACATACGAGAGGGAGAAGGATAAAATTATTTGTTACGATGCTTTGTCCGCACGCCGTTTTGTGAGACCCTGCCAGCACCTTGCATCGGTTACCTCTCGAGCAGTGGCTATACGAAGCTCAAGAAAAGCGCGTGGCGCAACTGGCGAACGCTCGTGCATCGGGATACGCGACGGCGCCTTCCAGAGGAATGTGTCCTTGATTGACTGGCATTTTGGACGGTGACTGAAGTGGCGGGGCGGAACATGCAGAACAACGAAGACGTTGCCAACTCTGCGCCCGTCCACTCTCTCTATAGGTCCGCCGGACCTCGACCCGTTTGTATTCCTTCGGTGGCTTCGTTTTCCGCGCATTGTTTTGCTTCGGCTAGTGTGTTGCCGCCGCCGAATGAAAGAATCCTATACGCACGCCCATCGGCATTGACCGGTCGTGCAGCGTTTTATTTCGCTTACAGAGGTAGTGAAGGAAAGGGGAACGGTGTTCAAAGAAAGCGTACTTCCTTGCAGCATAAAGTGCGCGACGCTCGCATACACTGCCATTACTTCATTTAAATTCCAGTTGCGAACTTTCTGAAAATCTGTGTAAGCTTGATGTAGTACTCTTCTGTAGTTTTTCTATTGTCGTAGTTATGTTCTACTGTTCATTTATGCGTTTCGCTCGCATTTCTACATGTATTTAACGCTGCTTTGTGCTCCAAAATATCTTTTTTTTCTGTTTGTATAACAGAATATCTCAACCGTACAGTCCTTGGCTTTAGAGTTGAATACGTGTTTATACAATACGTAATAATAAGTAAATTGAAAGTGCTCTCACAGGCGATTACGCCACAGATTTCCTTACGCTTTATTAATAAGTTAGAAGGATGGCCAACTGGGTGAGGTGGTGTGGTGTCGTAGCGAAAAAGATCGCGAATGAGCCAGAGACAAAAAAGAAAGGTCGACAGCACGTGTGCTAATCGTTATAACAAGCTCTCTAGGCGTGCCGACGTATAAGGCACGCTCCGGAGTGCATGAACCAACGCTTCAGTGACAGTAAACTGTCTTACGTCAACCAGGCTAGCGACTGCGGCTAGCGAAAAAAAAAAAAACTCCGGCAGGACCCGTCTCCATTATCATCGAAGCAATGTATAGCGACACACCGTATTGCGACCGTCGAAACGCGTCACGCGTGAGGCGTGCACTGCAGCCAGGCTCCTCGCGCGCTTCCATGTGGACATGCTGCGCCATCTAACGGCGCCGTGGCGAAATTCGCGCAACGCCTGCGTGAACATGCGTTCATACAATATTGTCTGAATATATATGACGAGACGACGTATCGATTTCACCGGCAAAATTTGAAGGATTTAATATTTTGGCATTCAAAAGCGACACATGCGCAGTGGCACATACTCAGTGAGCCAAGTTGACATGAAAGAGGTTCGTTGAGGAGCGGTACATACAGAGAACGCCAACTGGTCCGACGGTTACTTTCGAACCTGGTTCCCTCAGCACAGCAGCTTGATGACATTAAGGCTACGGGTTACCCAGCGTCCCGAAATTGGCGTAATTAGCAATTGGGTTGTTGAGCTATCCACAGCTGAAACATTACTCCAGCATATCAAAAACGCAGCTATTGGCTTCGCATTAAGAACAGGAATTGTTGGGCCATTTGGTTCACGATGAGGAATAAATTAATAGAGAAAACAAAGTTTAATTGCATTCTGCGGTTGTACGTGTCACAACTGCAATCTGATTAAAGGGGGGGGGGGGTAAGGGACTGCGGTTTCGTTTTTGACCACTTCGAATTCTTTACGTGCACCCAATGCACGACACACGGCCGTTACTGCATTCCACGCTCTGCCCCCTCCCACCCCCCCCCCCCCTCTCCCCCATCGAAAGACGGCCGCACCCGCCGCTGTGGGGTTGCGCTGCGGAGCCCCAGGGGGCACGGAATCAAATCCCGGCCGGCGGCCGCATCTCGTTGGGGATGCACGTTAAGGAACCCCAGGTGGTCAAAATTAATCCGGAGCCCTCCGCTACAGCGTGTCTCATAATCACATCCTGGTTTTGGCTCGTGAAACTCCAGAATATAATTTTTTTAAAGGTGGCTGCCGTGGCGGGGATTTGATCCCGTCACATCGCGCTTAGCAGCCCAACCAACGCTAAGCCACTACGGCTAAAGCCCCTTAAACTTACTACGGCAGGTATATATATATATATATATATATATATATATATATATATATATATATATATATATATATATATATATATATATATATATATATATATATATATATATATATATATATATATATATATATATATATATATATCTCACACACACACACACACAGAGGGACACGGACACGGAGAATACGGGAACCTGCACCAGTGCTCACTAGCAGCTGGTGTTTTCACGAAAAAGTGAAGGCCAGCTCATAGTCTGCTCTTTACGCAACAAGAACAAACGCCACAAAATGAGGACATTTTTAAATTTAGCCTTTCCGGCCGCCTATTGTCGCCGTCCCTCAAGTTGACAGATGCAACGTATCACTAATGCAATCGCCGCCGCTCTGCTTGATGAAAAAAGAGCCTCCAGAAGGTCACGTGCCACAGCGTCCCTGCTTAGACATATTTTTATTTTGTCATACATTTCAACGCCATTACATGTCGCCTGATTAAATGATCGTTTTTGTGAATCTTGGCGTAGCGTATACAGGGTAATAGTGTCCTAGCTAAGTTTAGCGCTAAGCACTTATGCGATTATGAGACCCTACGATGTTTCGTCATGGGTACACGCCCGCTACCGCGATAAATTTTGCGTAATCATTACACCGCACATTGAGCAGACTGATTAAACAAGTATCACGTGGTATTTTTATTATTTCGCGTGCCACGAGTAATGTTTGGAGAAATAATTACGGAGGACTAGACGCCATAAAATTGATTTGATTGATTTATAGATAAAAACGACAGATTAAGCTGTTTTAGGATGCAATAACAACCTTCTCATCTTAAACCGCAGCCTGAACTCAAAAGTTAGTAACTTTAATCAATTCAGAATTCTTTATTAGCCGGATAATTAGCACCCATAAGTTATCTTGCCAGCGGAAAAAGACCTATGGCTGAACACCGAGTCTCGTATGTATGTGGTAACATATATATGATCGTATATATAATTGTGTATGGTAAACGTTTTTTTTTCTCTTAATAGTTTAGATGAAGTTAGACGGGCATCGTCTACGATACGCGTGTGTTGAGCATTGATAAGGTTTATTATCACTACTACATAAAGGTACATAAGTTTCTTACTTATAATGTAAGTGTTACAGGAGGAGGTCCGAAAGTAAAAACTGTCAGGGTGACCTGACATCGGTATTGCATTACTTCGTTATAGGGCAGGTAACTCTAAAAGCAGATAGTGTACAAATGCTTAAAAACGCATAATAGAAATTCACAATAGAGATCTTTACTTTGTCCGGTACTCCTGTAAACGCAGGCGGACTGCACGTTTTGTCGTAGGGCGAAGGCGTAAACGTGAGCGGCCTGCATGGTGCAGAAACCTGGTGGCACAGAGCTCCAGCAAACAAGCACAGCTAATATTGCCGTAACCAAGTGTATTTCACTTTGCTGCTTACATATATAAACATTATTTGACAGGAAGAGACATTAAGGAGAGGTGGTCGGAGCGCCCCCAGTCCTGATCCCCACTAGTCTCTGCCGCCTGCCTGACCTGGCTAATTTTATAAAGTCGGAAGTAAATTTTCGGCAGAAGGGCACGCATTTGGGCTGGTTGGTTCATGATTACGAGCAGTAGACAGCGCTAAACGGTGGAGTATATATGTGCTGACTGAAAGAATAAAGACACTTTGTTGTTAGTCGGCGCTGTCGTCTGTGGCCCTCACTTTGTCCCGTTGCTTAGTGCTGTTTACTGCTCGTAAATTTTCGGCTGCAACACAATCACGCCGCTGCCGAAAGCTTACACCAGTAGCGAAGTAGACTACACTTGGCTACTGCATTATTAGCTCTGGGTTTGTCCGATTGAGCTCTGCGCCACCAGCTGACTGCACCAAGCAGAACGTTCGCGCTTGCATCTCTGTTCATCCGGTCCAGTCCAGTCCGTTTGCGTTTACCGGAATACCGGAACTGCTAAAAATATCTAATCTGATCGAAAATTGTACAGGGAACATAAGCTTAAATAGTTCAGTAGGATATATGCACGCATCGAGAAATGTACAAAAAAATTATATGAAAGAAAAATAAGCAGAATTTTCTTTTGTTCGCGAGGAAGCGGCATTGGAAATGCGGATTAGTAAACTGTAACAATACGCAAGTAAGTAATGTACACGTTACACAAAACACAGTTAAATATGTACAGTTACAGAATTAACGCTATTTGCTTTCTTTTTTAATAGCTTCCATGGCTGTGAACCGTCCGAGCGGAGCTGCCATGACGTCGGCGCCGGTAAATTCCATGGAGTGCCCTACAGAGGTCTGCGAAGCCTTCGAAAGCCCTCACAGCGCATGCGTCGTCGGCACTTTGACCCCTCCGTCCTCAGACATGGCCAGTACACCGGACTACAAGCCGACGCCCTCCTCGTCGCACTTCACGGTGTCCGATACCGGAATGCCGCGGGATAACGCGGCACAGGCAAACCTAGACTGGTTCGTCGCCACCATCGGACAAGGCGAGTCATGGGTCACTGGCGTATAGCCACAAATTTATTCCTGCACCGTGAAACCTCGCAATTTCTTATTACCCTTACCAGGGGACGTTTCTTTAATGTAAGTAGCTTTCTTTGGCTGTTTCGGCCGTTGTCGTCGTGATCGTCGCCTATAAAAAAAGTTGGCAGTGGCTTAGTTCGGCTATGCCAGGATATACGTAGCGAAAGCTAAGGCATAGCATGGTTAGCCTTGGTTAATCTTGATTAGAAGTCAAGGTTAGTCTGGTTGTCTAGCTATGTTGCGGCGTTTAACCAGTCGTTCGGCGCGCTGTTCGTCTGTTTCCTGGATGATTCGTTTCCTCTTCATCACGTTCCGATTTCGATTCCAGGCCTCCTCCTGCTTATCAGAATTGTTGCCGTTCATACTGCCGCCTCAACTGTGGTTGCGGCGCACGCGAGCTCTCCTTTTCAATCCTCCGATATGTCAGGCATGCGACGCAGCTGGCGAAGCGAGCGGAGGCGAGCGCAACGACGAGGAACACGGGGTGACGTCATATCAAACGGCGGCGGCGGAACACCTGTGACTCGGTGTTACTAGTGGCGAATGCGCAGTAGTGACTAGGGAGCGCGAGAGTGAAATATCCGCGGCGAGACGCGCGTTGTGACGTCATGTGCCTCCTCGGAGCACTGCTACGGCGAAATCGCAAGTTCGCGGCCAGTAAAGCTTCCGCTTTGGAAGCGCGGATGCAAACGTCACTTGCTTTGGCGCAGCCGAGTTGCCGGGCGGCGTCCGTGCTTGAGCGTTGAGGCGTATGAAGGTGTAGATGCTGTGGTGGAGCGCACAGAAATGACAGTCCTGTCCCGCCGCCCTCTCCTCCGGTGGCGGCTACAGGAGAGGAGGATGGAGGATCCGCCGAACTAACACCCAACTTGCCGCCGGCACCAGCTAGTCTAAATGTCGATTCTGTCAAGTCTAACTTTGGTTTGAGACCGGTCAGTACTCTGGAGCGACAGCCCAATAATGACGCCAATTACTGCTTGAAACCAACACATGTGAAGTCAGAGAATGCATAGGGGATGTACTTGTAACTTTTATTGAAGAGTAGAACGAATAAGGTAAAAGGAAATGAAATGACCTGAGTTAGCGAGTCTAGTGCCTGTCCTGTTGCTCCTTGCGCCATTGTCCGTGTCTTTGTTTGCGCTGGGTTCCTTCGGATCAGCTTAGGATGGAGGTCACGTGTGTACGCTGAAAGTTAATCGCTCCTCTTCTCTAGCTGGCTTTTGTTTAGGTTTCCGCCTTAGGCGAGGCAGATAATATATATTTCGTATCAGGTTAAGCAATGGCTGTCCCTGCATCCCCTCCCCATCCCTTTGGTTTGTATTCTCGTTGCCTTTCCTGTGGTATCTCCTGACTGGTCGCCTCCAACTTCCGTATCAGATTCAGGCAGATCCGGCGTTCCTCGGACTCGGCGGCTGAGGACAAGCACGCAAACCGAAAGTGTGATTCGCTGTCGGAGAAGGAGATGGCAGATGCAAAACGACATGACTGTTGAAAACGTGCAATATTTCCGTAGAGGAAGGAAAAATGTCGGATGGAGCATTACGTCACGCAGCCAGTCTTGCCAAGCGAACGCTCCGTGAAGTCACAGTGGTGGCCTAACACGTGACCTCTTGCGTGAAGATCAAGAGCAAGAATCGAGATTTGCTGAGACGTTTGGTTCTCAGTAGTTGCGCCAGTAGTTTTTATTCGGTGCGCGCTTGTTCAGCTGCTCTGCCGTGGTTCTGCCTGCAGAGCGGGAACACTAAAACAAACTGCGCACTTTGACGTGCGATCACGTCTTCGGCCACCAGGGCTGGCTTCAGTCGCGTTGCGGTATGCTCCCTCCTATCTTTTTCCTTCCTCCATTGCTTTTTTTTTTATTGCCAAAACTCCCGGTGTTGTCAGTAAACGAGGTTGGACGCTCAGATGGGACCAGCAATTGTTGAGACGCCACCATGGAATGGCCCAGGTTATGGTTGACCGTCGTCAACAGCGGTTACGCTGTGTTGTGGTGACGTGGCGGGAAAGGGATCGCAATCTCGACGAATGCTCCGACGACGGGGCTCGGAGCATGGAAGAAAAGAAAGAAACCTAGTAGGAGGGAGCTTCACGCGGCAGTTTTGAAGCCTAGTAATCAAAATATAAAGTAGTTTAGACCCTCGTCACGTGATAGCCAAGTGGTAGCTTCTAGTCGCCTACTTTAAGACGCGAAGCGTTTTGTCGCCATCTTTCGTAATATATGGCCTCTGAAATCTGGCAGCGAGCATGAACTTGATCAGGGCGGCCGCCGTAAATTCTCGGACTTCATGTCCACCTAATACACCCACTCTTGTTATGACTTTTGTTATGAGCGACGATACCGAGCAGGGATCTTGGAAACAGCGTCCATATGTCACAGTGATTTGCTGTCAAAGCATTATGACTCGAATCTAAAGCAAGTACAAGTAACTGTCGTAAAACATAAGACGAAAAGTGCAGAATGTCGACTTGATAGATCAGAAGCGGGCGGCTGTAAGCTTGCGTAAACGTTGATCATGAACCAACGAATCTCTTGAATTCTCCGACAATTCCCTGTGGTTCTATTCGTTCCCGATAGCCACCGCGTACGTGGAGGCCCCGGAGGGAAAAGCAGCGTCAAGGTTGGCCGGCCGAGGCTTCCCGAGTGGCGTGATGCGCCCTTATAGTGTTTTTTTTTTTGGTTCCTCTTTCTTTCTTCCATTGTTCTGAGTGCCGGAAAGCCCTCTACGCGGGAAGACAGCCATCGAAAGGAACCCCCGAACGCAAAGCTCGCTCTTTTTTTTCGACCAACGGAGGACAACGGTGCTGGCGAGAGCGGTATAGAGCGCTCCGAAACGACCAGTCGAGTATGCGATTAGATAGCTTGCCGCGAAAGAAGCTAGAAACACACATACACGATAGAGAATAGTGGGAGTAACTCGCCAAGGGAGACGCTGTCTTCAAAATGGATGTATCGGTTTGTGCTACGATTGCTCGCCAGTCTAAATAAAGTTTAGACTTGCATAAGTTCTTGTCTGCAACAATCTCAGCGTCACCGCTTGAGCTTTATTGAGCTTAGCGTGTGGCACTGGGAATTCCCTTCTGTTCATGTAGTAATGCCTCGTGATTTCATTATACGTAAGTAATTGGTCCTTGTTCTCCTCCTGTATAATATTAAGATCAAATGCTTTGGCAGTGTCCTCTGTCTTTCACAGACTGTGACAAGGAGGGAGACTGGGGGCGGCGAGTCCTACACAGTGGAGTTCCTTTCGATCAAGTACAGGCCGTCCGGAAGGCCCACAATACGGCGGTAAGGTTAAACCTTACTGTCCCGACGTGGGAGCCGCCTGCGTAAACCTAGGGGTTGATCTTCAGGACATTATTAAAGTTCGTTATACCATACCATACCACTAAATCACCACGGGATTTTATTTTTCATTTTTTTCTTTCTTTCTTACTTTCCTTTTCTTTTCTTATCTGTTATTTTTTGTTTACAGAGACGAAGCTTTGATTTTGTTTTCCTCAGGTTACTGTTTTGATTTACTTTGTTACGCTGTGCAGGTGAGGATCTCGCTACAAGCTCACTCACGGGACACTTGCCAATCATTGTCAAAACTGAAGAACCACAAGTGAAACTGAACACAAGCGTCGTGAGCGACAAAACCGACAGTGAAGGCGGCCTCGAAGATTTTGACCTGCTCAATAACGAGGCGCGTTCACTCACTGAAGGCAACGCAGAAATCTTCGAGGAGGTCACAGTACACATCGAGGGGGCTTCCTGCAGCCTAATGACGTCACTGCAGTCTCCAGTGAAGAATATCGGAACGTCGTTTTCGTCGTCCCTGTCACAGGTGGATGCTAGCACCAAAGCGAACGTCCACGAAAGCTCTTCGGCGCTGAATGACGACAACGTTTTACCGTCCACATCTTCGTCTTCTTCTGCCAAGCCAAGTCGTATCGAGAAGCGCACAGTGCCGAGCGACCGTGAGACGGGGTCCGCATCTCCGTCGCCCGTAAGAACTAGTGGCAGAGCAAGGGCCCGCAAGAAGTCTGCACTGCAGTCCAGTGACGACGCGTCGCCTTCGACGTCGTCAGGCAAGACAGACGACGATGAAAAGTGTGCAGGGCCGAGTGGCCATGTTAAGGCATCGTCACGCGTGGGCCACGGAACAAAATCAAGCGCCCCCAAGAAGCAGCGGATGAAAAAAGTGTCCAGTGACAACGAGTTTTCCCAAGCGTCTTCGCCGCCGTCGATGACGACGAGCGCGAGCCACCCCGACGCAGCAACTACACCCAAGGGGGCCGGGACGAGTGCACGGAAGGGTGCTTGCCGTGAGAGTTCCGGCAAGAGGGTCGTGCGTAAGCCTCTTCGGTACGACGACGAGGGTGCTCCTCCTGCCAAGAAGGAAAAGGCCAAAGATGCCGGCCGCTCACCGGCATCGCTTCAAGGAACTTTGCCTGTCGCCGCTGATGACATCGACAGAGTGACTTGGTGCAAAGACTGCCGGAAGAGGCTCAACCCTTCAGAAGTTGTCTTCTTCAAAGTGAGTCCATGGGTTCCGCACAGTGTGCTTGTGGCGCTATTGTAGATGTAGTTTTAGGCCTAGCATTTACGGTACGCTCCGCTGAGACCGGTGTATCCTAAGAATCTGCACGCAGCCCAGTGCGATACGTGCGCCCCCATTTGAAGCTGTGCAATAGCCTCGGAGATCCATTGAGTATACGTATATGCATTCGTTTCGCGAATGTTCCCCCATTGAAACATTCCCCCTGTGCTTTGCCTGGCTGTAATACACTCTAAGAAATGTTTGCACCCTTTGAGTCGTATCTTGCCACACAACAATAAGCGTCATCTGTATTGCCCGCATTTCATTTCTTTAACGCTGTGAGACCGGTACTTCCAAGTAACAAGCGGTGTGCGCGTTATCAGCATGACATAGCATTACCGAAAGGAAAGTACCGGGCGCGGCGTTTTCAAGAAAGGAAACGCAAGTAAGGCAGGTGACGATTATTGTTGCGTGGCAGGTATACACCCCAAAGGGTGTAAATTTTTTTAGAGTGTAGCAGTAATGGTCATTCTAAAGACAGTTGCACCCTTTGGGTTTTATATTTACCACACAACAATAATCGTCATCTGTCTTAATTGCCCACATTTCCTTTCTTTAACCCTGCGAGCCCGGTGCTTCCAAGTCACGAACGGCATGCGTGTTATCAGTTATCAGCATGTCGACAGAGCATTCTCGACAGAAAAGTAACGACCGCAGCGTTTTCAAGAAAGGAAATGCGAACAAGACAGATGACAATTATTGCTGTGTGGAAAATATACGCCCCAAAGGGTGCAACTGTTTCTACACTCTTTAAACGGTTGCACCCTTTGGGGTGTATATTTGTCCCACAACAATAATCGTCATCTGCCTAGCTTGCGTTTCCTTTCTTGAAAACTCGGCGCTCGCTACTTTCCTGTCGATAATGCTGCGTCACACTGATAACGCGCATGCCGTTCGTGACTGGGAAGTACCGGGCTCGCAGTGTTAAAGGAAACGCGGGCAAGACAGATGACGATTATTGTGGTGGGACAGATATACACCCCAAAGGGTGGAACTGTTTTTAGAGTGTACAGTCTTAAAACGGTTGCACCCTTTGGGGTGTATATTTGTCCCACAACAATAATCGTCATCTGGCTTGCTTGCGTTTCCTTTCTTGAAAACTCGGCGCTCGCTACTTTCCTGTCGAGAATGCTGCGTCACACTGCATAACGCGCATGCCGTTCGTGACTGGGAAGTACCGGGCTCGCAGTGTTAAAGAAAGGAAACGCGGGCAAGACAGATGACGATTATTGTGGTGGGACAGATATACACCCCAAAGGGTGGAACTGTTTTTAGAGTGTACAGTCTTAAAACGGTTGCACCCTTTGGGGTGTATATTTGTCCCACAACAATAATCGTCATCTGGCTTGCTTGCGTTTCCTTTCTTGAAAACTCGGCGCTCGCTACTTTCCTGTCGAGAATGCTGCGTCACACTGATAACGCGCATGCCGTTCGTGACTGGGAAGTACCGGGCTCGCAGTGTTAAAGAAAGGAAACGCGGGCAAGACAGATGACGATTATTGTGGTGGGACAGATATACACCCCAAAGGGTGGAACTGTTTTTAGAGTGTACAGTCTTAAAACGGTTGCACCCTTTGGGGTGTATATTTGTCCCACAACAATAATCGTCATCTGCCTAGCTTGCGTTTCCTTTCTTGAAAACTCGGCGCTCGCTACTTTCCTGTCGAGAATGCTGCGTCACACTGCATAACGCGCATGCCGTTCGTGACTGGGAAGTACCGGGCTCGCAGTGTTAAAGAAAGGAAACGCGGGCAAGACATGACAATTATCGTTGTGGGACAAGATAAGCCCCAAAGGGCGTAAATTTTTCTAAGAGTGTATAGTGCAGTTCATAAAACACTCCTAAACAAATGTACACCCTTTGGTGTGTATATTTGCCACGCAACGATAATAACGATTAGGGCATAGATGTTTCGTGGTTGCATTGAGTAGGTCATATGCTAGCAATCATGTTCCCGCGCCACGCGATCGCATGTCCAAGCCGCACTTTCAGTCACGTTTTAAGTCGGAAGCGACGCAGCCAAAATAGTTCTCACACACACATTGCCGATGGTGATGCTTGTTGCATGTCTGCGAAACCAGCATCTTCCGTTTTCTGTAGTTAATGCTGCACCCAAAGACTGCACATTGGTTCCACAACGTCCTTGTCTTAACTGACGTCATATATTGGATTGGAGACAACTTTATTTATGCCTGCAGCTGGGCGCGCGCGCGCCCCGACGAGGGCCTACGTCATCCTCGAAGTCGCCGTTACTCGGCGCGGGTCTCCGCTCGCCGTCATATAACCGTCATATAACTATTTCACAGAGCGAACTGCAATATTTCCGCATAGTTTCACGGCACGCGATGACAGTACATTTAAGCAGCACCGCGTCGGCTCCCACAAGCGAGAGAGGAGGAAAGGAGTAGGCTCTCTTATTACGTGTAGGTAATATAAGTGTCATCACCATCAGCCTGGTTACGCCCACTGCAGGGAAAAGGCCCCTCCCATTCTTCTCGAACTGCACCGGTCATGTACTAATTGTGGCCATGTTGTCCCCACAAACTTCTTAATCTCATCCGCCCACCTAACTTTCTGCCGCCCCCTGCTACGCTTCCCTTCCCTTGGAATCCAGTCCGTAACCCTTAATGACCATCGGTTATCTTCCCTCCTCATTACGTGTCCAGCCCATGCCCATTTCTTTTTCTTGATTTCAACTAAGATGTCATTAACTCGGCTTTGTTCCCTCACCCAATCTGCTCTTTTCTTATCCCTTAAGGTTGCACCCATCATTCTTCTTTCCATAGCTCGTTGCGTCGTCCTCAATTTAAGTAAAACCCTCTTCGTAAGCCTCCAGGTTTCTGCCTCGTACGTGAGTGCTCGTAAGACACAATATAAGTATGCACAATGGAAATTGGTCGTTTTCAATCAACGCGTAAGTATTACTACGCGTTTTTTGCAGCCGGCTAAACAGTTCCAGGTAGATAGGTTATGCGCCTCCCTAAGATTCAGTACAGTAGTGTATATGCATATTAATGAATGCGATGTAGAGTGAGCGCCGAATAACCAAAAGCAAGAATTCAAGTGCCTCTATCCAAGCGTGGCACCCATACGCTACAGCACCCGCCTTGAGGGCGTAGTGGCCTTGGCGTTGCGCTGTTCAGTCGAAGGTTGCAGGATCAAACCCCCGCCGCGACGGCCACATCATGATGGGGGCGAAACGCCAATACGTCCGTGTACCGTGCATTTAGTGTACTTTAAGACCCCAGGAGGTCAAAATTATTCCGGAGTTTCCGACTGCTGCGTGACTCAAAATCGTATCGTAGTTTTGGCGCGTACAACCTCAGGATTTAATATATGCTACTTTTACGCATATGAACGCCCCAGTTCATTTGCCGTTCTTTGATTAACCATGAAACACACACAACGGTTGAATAATTAACAGCTCTCGCTCGTCTTTCTTGACTCTGACAGGGTGACCCTGAAGATGCTGTGGAAGAGTTCGTTGCCATCATCGACCCTCGGCTCACGTCGTCGCTTTGCAATCAGGACGTGCTCACGGAGCAACCTCAATTTAAAATCACGCTGTTCACTTTGTATGACCAGCATGGTCACGTGTGCCCCTTCGACGGTGGCCTAATCGAGGCCGACGTGACCCTCTACCTTAGCGGTCACGTGAAAAGCATCTGCGCCGAAGACCCCGGAGTCCAGGACAGTGTGGTTGTCGCGAGGGCAGGTCCCATCGTGTCTTGGTGGACCACGGGCTACGACGGTGGCGCCAATGTCGTGCTCGGCCTGACAACAGAGCACGCCGAGTACGTGCTCATGACACCCAGCGCTCAGTACGAGCCGTACGTAAAGCGCATGCAAGAGAAGACCTACCTGATGAGAGGCATCCTGGAAAAGCTCATCGAGTGCGGTGGCGACGCGAGCTTCGACGACGTTATGCACCACCTCGAGTCCCTGGTCGACCTGCCAAGCGACGTGGGTCCTTTCTCGATGGAGACGTTGCATCGGCACTCGCAGTTCGTGGTGGATCACGTTCAGGCTTACGATGCTGCGGGTGACGCCGCCTACAAGGACACACCGCTGCTGGACACTGCCTTCATCCGCGAGCTTATGCGTGTCACTGGAGCTTTCATAAGAGACGTGCCCAAAGGACGAACGCTGCCGTCAGTGGTGCGAAAGGAAATCAAGAAGCTCGAGCCGAAAGTGGAATTTGTCATGCCCGCGGTGTACATGACACTGGGAAAACTCCGCAAGGCTACTGACAGTTCTGCAAAGAAATCGGGGCTTCTGAGGAAGTACAGGTGTGGCCTGTGCGAAGCCTGCCTGGCACCCGAATGCAAGTTGTGTGTTTTTTGCCGCAACATGAAAAAGTACGGAGGACCCGGCACGCTCAAGCAGTGCTGCATTCGGAGGCGATGCCAGCAGAGGCATCTCCCGGACAGTGTCGACTGCGCGGGCACCGACTCCATGGACCACGAAATCTCGAGGCTACCCGATGAACCCTTCGCGCGGAGGGAATTCTTTAAACGCTATCGCATTGACTGTGCCTGGACTGGAGATCTGTTGGAGACGACTGCGGGGAAAATTTTTTACTCGTCCTGTCGTATTGGAAGTGATCTGAGCCTGTCCGTCGGAGACGACGTGATTGTGCTTTCATCTCCGTACGACACTAAGCGTAACATTGGCCGTGTTACGCAGCTTTACGCCGACAGTGAGGGAAAGAAGTTCGCCCACGTCATCTGGTTCAGACGTTACCAAGATACAGTTCTGGGCAGTTCCTTTGTTGATGTCAGTGACGAACTCTTTTCGACGACGGAATGTGACGCGGTGCCCTTGGAAGCTATTGGGAAGGTTTGCTGCGTTGTTTTCCGGGGCACAGACGTTGCCGACGACGACGTTTCGGAGCTTAAAGAACACAAGTTCTTCTACAGATTCCTGTGCCATGCGACGACGTGCACTTTCACTGCAGCGGACGCTGAAGGACCTAGTTGCATGTGCTCTCAGCAAAGAAAGTGCGCAAAGATGTTCGCAAATGTTCCGAATAAAGAAGGTGGCTGCTTCTTCGTGAAGCCTGGTGCCATCCGCATGCCCCTGAACTCGAAGCTAAGGGACGCAACCCCGGAAGATGCGTCTGTGCAGGGACTGTCCGGGGACGAGTTTACAGAAAGGTACAGGAAGGTTCTGTACCCTCCAGAGAAAGAGGAGTGCAGCTCACCGGACCCGTATCGAATTTGCTTTGTTTTGCCTGTTCAGTCAGGCGGGAAGAAGCGGCGGTGCATGGTGGACTCACCTCTAATCGTTCAGCCCTTCTACAGAGATTACGAAGTCCACAAAAGTTCCAGAGACAAGCTTCGTCTTTACCTCTCGCCAAGATCTTTCCCCATCGCTCACACGGACGTCGTTGCACCATGTGAAGTGGTATACAGCGTTGGTGGCACTGTGGGCAGCTGTTTCGACACTGTGCGGCCTCCGTTCTACTTTTCACTGAGCTATGACGCCGAACAAGACACATATACGGAGCCAGATAACGAGGCGAAGCAGATTGGTCTCCATCTTGTTTCTAGCCCCCCTACGTCTGGCGTTCTGCTCAAAAGCGTCGACGTATACTGCGGTTGCGGGGGCTTGTCTCTGGGTCTGGCGCTGTCTGGCGTCGTGGAAGCTGTGCTCGCGCTCAGTGATAACGAGCACCACTTGGAGACATTTTCCTTGAATTTTCCGCTCGCGGCCACACCTCTTTCGCCTCCTTCAAAGGTACTTCAAGATCTTCATGCGGGCAAGGTGACTGATTGCCTGGAAAGCATCAAGAGGGGTACGATCGGACTGGTTTGCGGAAGCCCATCGTTCGAGTCATGGAAGAACAGCGACGGACAGGGTCCAACGAACTCCCAGCTGGTCACCTTCCTGGGCTTCTGCGAGTTCTTTGACCCATTGTACGTCGTTCTCGTGGCTGAGAGACGTGCAGTCAAGTATCACAACGGGTCAGGGCTTGCCCTGGCACTCAAGTGCCTGCTGGACCTTGGGTACCAGACGTCCTGCAGCATACTCCAGGACGGCTGCTATGGTATGCCGCAGAGGCATCGACGCCTCGTGATCTTTGGCGCCAAGCGCGGACTCGCGAAGTTGCCCGCTTTTCCAGCGGCCACGCACGCCTTCGATGTCCCGGAAAGGCACTTGTCCTTCGCTGTTGACGGCCGCGCTTACGCGAGCCCTCTGGCGGCCACGTCGGCTGCGCCGTACCCTAGGACCACATTGAGGGACGCCATCGGCGATCTCAGCAGCCGCAATCGAGCGGGGTCGGTGACGGACTTTTGCCGGTTCCTCAAGAGAAGTTTCGAACCGAGTGACACCGATTTGGTCAAGAAGATGACTCCTATGACCCAGGCGAGGATAGCGCTCATTCCCAAGGCTCCCGGTTCGGACTGGCGCGACTTGCCCAACCGGGAGGTCCAGCTGAGCGATGGCACCACCGCGTACCGCCTCATCTACACCCACAAATGCTGGGCGAGCCCGTACGGGCGCCTGCGAGGCGTGTGCTCGTGCGCCGAGGATGACCGGGCTCAGTGCGACCCCATGTACCGCCAGGAGAACACGCTCATTCCTTGGAGCCTCGTGCACACGGGCCACCGCAGCGGCCAGTGGAGCGGCGTCTACGGTCGGTTGCAATGGGACGGCTACCTGCACGGCGTCGTCGCGAACCCCGAACCGCTGAGCAAGCAGGGACCGGTCATACATCCCGAAGAGGACAGGGTGCTCAGCGTGCGCGAGTGCGCTAGGATTCAAGGGTATCCCGATGACTTCGTGTTCGTGGGCCCGACTCTGGAGATGTACAAGATGATAGCGAGAAGCGTGGCTCCTCTCCTAGCGCTCGCTCTTGGCACAGAGATAGCCAAAGTGTTGCCCTGAGGACTTCCTCCTGCCGATGCGAATGTTGACAATGACGAAACCGACGAAACACCCTTGCCGGGTGTTTGCGTTGAAGGACGTTATGATGACTGTGCTGCTGACATTTTGCTGCAGCAGTTGGTGACAACAGCCGACATGGCTCCTCTGCAGGTTCTTCCAATTGGCAAGGAATGGCGTACTTGCTGCGACTATAAGGCTGTTTCTCATTCCATCGTGGTTTATTTTTCTAGCAGTTCTTAGTGTAGAACACTACAAGAAGTTCCCATGTATTTAGAACTATTTGGATGTCTGTATATTCTTGGGAACTTTGGCTTGCAGAGTTCTAGACAGGTACCGTCACTGCCGTTCTTCGACTAGGACCTGTGCTTGGAAAGGGCTGTCTAGCTAGGCTCTTAAGTTAGAGCACCTCGAGTCGTTGTTTGCAGTGTTAAGGTTACTGCAGTGATGATGTCGCATGTTTCGCGAACGTCTCTGTGACACTGCATTTTGGATAATGGCGTAAACAGTCTGAACTTAAGCGAATCTCATCTGATGGGTCACTCGCCGTCATTTCACTGCCGCTTGGCAAAGTGCCAATTGGCTGAATTTGTAAAACATTATCGTACTGCTGTCAACCTTAACTATACACAGATTGCGTTTCTGCTAGCGCTGTGTGGTTTTGAGAACTGTCCTTGAGGTCAAAGCTGTCCTGGTGGCTTTCCACTGTGGGGACGTTTGCTATAATGTGCGATATGGTCTTAGTCAGTTTGCTGTCCTTGCTGAGTCGGACGCTTAGAAAATACATAGCGAAAGTTCCGTCGATACAAAGCCGGCTGTTTCTGACCGTTACGAACGTTGACACTTCGACTAGCATTCTTGGCGCTCTACTGTGCTCCAATATAGATCCGTTCATTTCCGAACGATCATGTGACATTGCATATCAGAAATACTTCACGCCATCATATTAACGTCATGCTGGGACCTGCAAGTGACAAAGCGGTCGTGAACGTTCTGCAATTAAAAGCCTTTCTCACACTGCTAACTCTGAGCCTTCTCTACGTTTCTTAGGGTTAACAAGCGAGCTAGCATGTTTTCCTCACTTTGTACTTCGCTGCGAATAATCACACTTGATAAAATTGGCTCTTATGTTGTTACAGATATTTCTTTGTTTTGCGTGCAGCGAACACGTCGAACACGTGAACACGCCTGTAACTGTCCCTACGGATGTCTCTCTCCAAATCCTTTCCTGAAGCAACGCCCAAGTTGGGCCGGTCGGGGATATGCGTTGAGGTTATATGAAAGCTTCCTTCTGTGGCCAGCCGAACGTATATCTGTGGAAGGCTTGGCAAGTAGTTAACGCCTTATGTCTTCAATTTATCTCGCGTAAGTTCATCTGCGAACAGCGTTAGCAAGTAGTTAACGCCTATATATTCAATTTATCTCGCGTATGTTCATCTGCGAACAGCGTTAGCAAGTAGTTAACGCCCTATATATTCAATTTATTTCGCGTATGTTCGTCCGTGTTGAGATTCAAATCTTTACTGTTTCTACACATCATATGCGCCTCTTCCTTGTTCGTGTATAACACAAGCTAGCTGTTCTTTTTTGTGTTAATTCCTACCTCATAACCAAAGGAGATGCAATGTAAATGTAGCAGTTTTATTGCTGTTCTTGTTCCTTGCTGTGTTCCTGACATATCTTAACGTGATATGTTTGTTATTTACTGTCGTTTGCGGCAGTTCTGACAAGATCTTAGCAGTTGTGATATTTCTTTTTATTTACTTAACTGAGATGTCGGCGCAGCAGACAGGACAACACGCCCAATGATACGTTTATCATTTGGCGCTCATTTTATTAAGCAGTCATCGGAAATGCGCGAAAACAAAGAGAGATAAATCTCGAAATTTCTTTCGCGACGTACTCCAGGTCGGTCTATTACCAACGGTTAATCTATGTCATGAATTGGGTCGCAAAGTTTTAGCCGGAAAGTATATGAAAAATATCGACAGAGCTGACCGTAGGCATTGCTGAACGTGAGAAAGTTGCCATAATATGCCGAAATTTTGCGCTTCATGAATTTGATTAGGTTCAGATCGATGGGATTAGTTTCTGCTAGGCCGTGAAGCCACTCATTGAGTGTGATGCTGGTTTCCTTTTGCTTTGATATGTATGTCTCATACTAGCGCGTATGCTTATGTTATGAATCGTCATTGTTAGTTCTCCTAAGGGTAGACCACGGGCAACAGTCCAGTTGTCGGCTATCCAGCCATTTCGCAGCATGGTCCATGAGACATCCCGTGTAGCATTCGCAACTGAATTATTGGTTCCGTTTGTCGACGTGGGAGAAATGTCTAGATCAGCTGTTTTTACGACCTGCGTCTTTTTGCGACTGCCGTACAGTTTAAAATTGTTGATATCTTTACTAACCTGTTTTCTCACTATATGATGTCTACGTTGTACCTGGTTAGTGGGTAGATTATATAGATTAAATTGCACTCAATTTTATTTCGTTCCCTAATAAGGAGGAGCCAGAACTAAGATATGTTCCGGCTAAAATAAAGAATAAAATAGTAGAAACAGAAAATAAATTAAAATTGAGTCCGACAAAGCAATAATATATCTTTTCTTTCGTTTTAGTTTGTTGCCCGTGAAATGTAATTAGGCAATGAAACCTCGCATTTAACGGTGTTCATTTCACTGCGGCTGCACAAGTAAGACTAGCCATGTTTATGCCGTAATGCTTGTGGAATATTTAACGATTTCCTGCCGACCAAGTGTGTCGGGAGTTTTTGTATTGACGTGTGCTTTTCATGAATAAAGTTTATTTTGAAGTTTTATTTCGCATCCTCTGGGTATTTCGTATCATGATCTCTGCACTTTATTTTTTATTTTTTGAGAATGAGTAAGCAGATGACTGAAAGTTACCAGCACCAGTGCTATAACATTTGCAGAAAAGATATCGAAATCATTGTTATCGAACCAGCAGTAAAGATATACCGGGTGCTTCAGCTAACTTTAGCCAGAGCTTAAAGATATATCCCGATGCGCTCTAAGACGACGCGAGCAAATGCATGTTGCTCACTTTTGTATTTATATATAGTCTGTCACGGTATTTTTTCTTTGTCTTTTGCGCAATTAAGTAATTAGTCAATATTAATTAACCAACTTGTGAAGCAACGAAGCTAAGAAAGAAATTCCGCTTAGAAAGTTTTGGAGCGCTTTGCAAAACGCCTGATTAGTCAGTTTCTGTATTTCTATCTATTTAGTATTAGTGTTTTTCCGCTTGCTGCAGATGCCTGCGAAATTTTAAAAAATACCACGTGACATTCCCGCTTGCGCGTCGTAATTGCAGCGCTCCCAAACTTTTCTCGCACAAACGAACATAGCATCTATCAGGGTGTGCTGCCGCTTAAAAGGCGACAGGGCAGTGACGTAGGCGTTGGCTGTGCGGTTTACGCCACCGTTGTGCTTCCCTTGCGGTGGTTCATGATAGCGATTAGCAGGCGTAGAGACAGCACACCCGGTTAAATGACACACTGTAAATAAAGTTGCACCCTTTGGGGTGCATATTTGCCATACAGCAGTAATCGTTATCTGTCTTGCCTGAATTTCCTTTCTTTAACCCTGCGAGCCCGGTACTTTCAAGTCACGAACGGCATGGGCGTTATCAGCATGACGGAGCATTCCCTACAGGAAAGTAACGAGCGCAGCGTTTTCAAGAAAGGAAATGCGGGCAAGAGTTAGGACGAAGGTGATGTATATACAGGGTGTCCCAACTACCATGCACCAAGATGTTAAAATATGCAAATGCCGCGTAGCTGGACAGAACCAAGGTGGGAACCAACTTTGCTGGGAGCATATCTCTCGTCCGAAGCATCAACAGGTTCACCGATAACGCCGCCATCGGCGCCAACTTTCGACCACGATGGAGCATGCTATCTTGCTTACTTGGATTACGGCGTCCCTTCAGTCAGCGGCTGGCCAGCGGCATCGTCACCGACAGTCTCATCAGAAGAATACAAAAGGGCGGCGGATCCGACTTCGGCCTTCAGTGGGCACGGGATGGCGGCGACAATGCATTCGTCGCTCAGAAACCCGTTTCTGTTTTACATGCAGGTTGGTAAAAAACCATCACTTCTTAGCAAGCGATCGAACAATCTGTGTTTGCTGCTTATCCCGTGCCCAAGTGTGTTATTCCAATGCTTTTGTGATTGTGTACTAGTGGCAAGGGCATTACTGGTTTGTGGCGATGTCGAGACGAATCCCGGGCCTCTCAATGATTCTAGTGCACAGTATACACAATTACTTGCGGTAATCAGCGACCTGTCGTCTAAAATTGACTCGAGACATGCCGAAGTTATGGGAGCACTAGGTGAACTTAAACAAAAACAAGACGCACTCGCTCAAACCGTATCTGATTTAACTACCAGGCTAACTAAAGTAGAATCCTTTGCAGAGAATTTCGAGAACTCGCCACCTATGGCCGAAATCGAGGAAGCAGTCAAGGAAGCAGTCAAAAATGAGAACAGTGTCCTTGCCTCTCGCCTTGACGACCTTGAGGATCAATCAAGGAGGGATAACCTGCTCTTTTACGGTATCGCTGACAGTTCCACAGAGACTTGGGCTGAGTCTGAAACCCGAGTTCGGGACATACTGTCAAAGCATTTTAATATTTCTATTCCAGACACGGCTGTATCTAGAGCGCACCGATTGGGGTCGTTTTCTGCGAATAAAAACCGCCCCATAATTGTTATGTTCTCGGCATTTAAGATTAAAGAACGCATCCTTTCCTTGAGGGCAAAGCTAAAGGGCTCTGGTGTATCTGTAGGTGAGGATTTCTGCAAAAATACCAGGCGATTGCGTAAGAGACTTATAGACTTCGGAAATGCCAGCAAACAGAATTTTACACTTCGTTATAATAAACTAATCATTAACAAAAAAACATACGTTTACTGCGCAGCCACCGATAGCATCTGTGAAATGTATCCCCCTTCACACGTGCCAGCCGCCGTACCTGAGTCCGCTGCCGCCCAGGGGAATGATTCTTCATAGCTATCTGCCGTACACCAAAACGTCAAAAGCCTATCAATACTATTCACTAATGCACGAAGTGTACTCAACAAACGCATAGCTTTATCATCAACCATTGATTCCTGTTCTGCTGACATTGTTATCATTACGGAAACGTGGCTGACAGCAAAAATAAGCAGCAGTGAAATACTGGATTGCGAAAACACTTACAGTTTATACCGATATGACCGCGACATTCGATCAGGAGGGGGAGTTCTTATCGGTGTCAAAGATACTCTTGTTTCTCACATCATTCCGATTACATCGTCATTAGAACTTGTGTGTGTACGGGTTGTCATTTCCAATCGCGAGTTTATTTTCTGTGCCTGTTATAGACCACCCACTGCCCCTATTTCGTTTTGCCATGAACTTCATGGTGTGATTAATAACCTCATTGTTAGATACCCCACATCACCCTTGTTTGTACTAGGGGACTTTAATTTTCCCAATGTTGTGTGGTCGAAGGATGACGTAGTTGTGAAACAGAGTTGTCCTCAATTTTTAGAATTTTTGGACCTGTGCCGCGATTTTAACCTTATTCAACTTGTGCACTACCCCACGCGCACTACACTGACTTCTGCCAATATCCTGGATCTCATTCTTACCACTGCCCCCAACTTAGTTTCACCTCTAACGTTCCTGCAAGGTATAAGCGACCATGTAATGATCCATTTCACTCTTAACGCGCATGTTACTACTAAAAAAAGCTCGAAGATTATACTAGATTACAACAGAGCTGATGCCTCGTCAATAACAGCCGAATTTGAGTCTTTCATTACGAACTACTTAATGAACTTTTCGCAACGAACAGTTGATGAAAACTGGTCTCTCTATAAAAACAAACTTCTATCGATAATTGACCGCTACGTACCTAAAAGAAGAGTGCCTTCTAACCCCCGATCACCATGGTTTAATAATGCACTAAAGCGCCTGCGCAACAAAAAAAAACGGGTGTTTCGCCGCGCTAAAGCTACAAATCATCCTGATCATTGGTCTCGATATCACTGCATTGCCAGTGAATATTGTTTGGCAACAGCCAGTGCCAAAAACACATTCCTAAATAATACTCTGCCCTCGTTTCTGGTTTCTAACCCACGGAAGTTTTGGTCTATTGTTGCAGGTACTAAAAAGAATGTTCTTCAATTAATCCAATCAGACGTGCCAGTTCCAACTCACGAGTGCTGCGAAATTCTGAATAATACCTTCTCGTCATTTTTTCAGCGATCAGTACATCCAAAATTTCCATTCTTATCGTCCCCAAGTTTTCCACCTATGGATCCTATCTCGCTTGACTGGATTGGCATCGGCAAACTTATCAGAAATCAAAAAATTTCTTCATCCTGTGGTCCCGACCTCATTAATTCAAAAATGCTAAAGTGTACTGAAGTTTTTTCAAGTGTTATTTTATCGAAGATTTTTGACCAGTCCCTACAGCTTTCTACCCTGCCCAAAGACTGGAAGGTGGGAAAGGTGGTTCCGGTCCATAAATCAGGTGACACTCATTCCTCCAATAATTATCGACCAATTTCATTGACATGCATTCCAAGTAAAATACTAGAGCACATAATTTATTCACACCTCATTAATTTCCTCGAGATGAATTCTTTCTTCAACAACGCACAACATGGATTTAGAAAATTCTTTTCCTGCGAAACCCAACTCTTGTCCTTTACCAATGACTTCTTTATTAATGTAGATCAGCAACTTGATACTGACTGTGTATTTCTGGACTTCTCACGAGCTTTTGATTCTGTTCCTCATGATTTACTTATTTTCAAACTTTCCCTTCTTAATATTGACCCAAACGTATTTGCATGGATTAAGGATTTTCTCTCTAACAGGACCCAGTATGTAACCGCTAATGATTATACCTCTAGACCTTGTTCAGTTACCTCCGGTGTACCGCAAGGATCCGTACTGGGGCCCCTGCTTTTTCTCATCTATATTAATGACCTTCCTGACTGTATCTCTAACTCAATCATTAGGCTGTTCGCGGACGACTGCGTCATCTACCACAAAATAACTAACTTTAATGATTCCAGTAAGCTTCAAGATGATCTGGTTAGTGTATCAAATTGGTGTAATAAATGGCAAATGCAGCTTAACACAAATAAATGCAAACATATGCGTGTCTCCTGCCGCTCTACCCCTTCTGATCCGCCCCCCTATTCTATTAATGGTACTGTCCTGTCGGTTGTTAACTCTTATAAGTATCTTGGCCTGCATATTACTAGCAATCTTTCGTGGAACATGCATGTTGAATATATCACTAACAATACTAACCGAACATTAGGTTATCTAAGACGAAACTTTGCATCCGCTCCGACCTCACTAAAGCTTACCATGTTCAAAACGCTCGTCCGTCCAAAATTAGAATATGCGTGTGCCATATGGGACCCTGCTCATTCCAATCTCATTAATTCACTTGAAAGCATTCAGAACCGTGCAGCGCGCTTTATCCTGTCTAATTATTCACGTCATTCTAGCGTAACATCCATGAAACAAACATTAGATCTACCTGACCTTTCACTACGTCGCAAGCATTCTCGCCTTTGTCTTTTTCATAAAATATACTACCTCAATCCTTTCCTGAAAGAAAATCTCTTCACCAGACCCAGTTACATCTCATCTCGCATCGATCATCAATACAAAGTTGAAGTGTCAACTTGCCGCACTAATTTATACCATTCTTCATTCTTACCAAGAACCGCCACTGCATGGAACCGCCTTCCCGCCTCCTTAGTCACCATTTGTGACAGCACCAATTTCAAGCTTGCTGTTCAAAGTGCCTTATAGTTCCTTCATTATTTTTTATTTTCGTTCTGCAAATAATGTATTCCACCACTCCTTTCTGTTGTGCCTGCCGGCCTTGAAAGTATGTACAATAAATAAATAAATAAAATGTTGTTTGCCCTCGCCTGGAGATAGAGTATCTTTTGCATTCCGCCTAATTCCAATAATTAGTCTTCATTAATTAACTTCTACAATATTATAATTTGATGAAAAGTCAATGAGAAATTGCAGAGGAACATGAAAATACTGCCAATGCAGCTTTATGTTGCTCAATACGTGTTACATATAGTTTTTTTTTCCGAGTGTGAAAGAAGCCCGCGAATACACGCAACATTGCAGCGCGACTGGCCGCTCGAGGCACTTCACATCTATTCGTGGGCTTCTCTCAAGCTCAGAAAACATTTTTATGTAGCACGTATTAACCAACAGAAAGTTGTATAGGGAGTTTTTATGTTTGTCTACAATTACTTAATTGACAGTGTTCATCTATTTATAATGTTTGATAAGTTAATTAAGACTAGTCATGTAATTACGCAGGATTTAAAAAAAATAATTTGAGTATCTCCAAGCGATGGCAAATAACATTATCTTAGTTGTGTTCAGCTACGTGGCATTTGCATGTATTTAAATATTGGTGCAGGACAGTTTGGACACCTCGCATATACACCTTTGATTCCAAATCTCACACTCACATAAACAAATCTCAGGAATTCTAAGCACTGCTGATGAATTAGGAATGCGAAAGAATTAATGTCCAATTGAACGGCGCTGATCTGCCGTTCGAGTTATGAACTCCTCGCAGGCAGGCGCCCCGTTGCCACGCTTGGCCAGTGCCTCCTAGATAGCACAAGGCCGGTTCACTTCGATCCCTGACGCCATGCTACCTTGCCCGACTGCCATAGAATCTAACGGGGTCGCTCCCGAGTAAGCCGCGGTGATTTTGGCGCCAACGCTTTCGTCACGCTGTGCTTGGCAGTGGAGATTTCGGTCCAAGCAGCATGATGTCATAAAGCACGATGCACACGGCTGTTAAATATAGGAGGCGCTGGTTTAGCCCAGTGGGTAAGACACTCGGCTTCTGAGCGTCGGCTCGCAGGCTTGAAACTCACTAGCGCCAGCGTTTTTTTCTTTCGTATTTAGTATGCTTCTTCACACATAAGTTTCTTTGTAACCATTACCGAGGCGAAGTTAGAACGCAAGCGATAGCTTGCGCGGACAAGAAACACGCGGATAACACAGACCTCCAAGAGCGAGGGTGACGTGGAGTCGCGGCTTTTCCCTCTCCCCTCAAGCAACACCTGGCGGTGTATTCGCGCTTTCGGCGCTACTATCGCCTTCGCGTGACATAGTGCTCAACAGGCCAATAAGCTCATCCGGTTTTGCTTAACCAGCAAATCAGCGCATGCCTGATGGCCGGGACGATAGTGTCGCCGAAAGTGATCGCCCCAGCTTACACTCCCTGTTGCGCCAGCGCGGCAGCAGGTGTTCCCTTCGCCCGCTCTGTTCCGTCGAGGCGCTCAGGTGACGTGGCGTCGTAGCCAATGGGAATTTGAGCGCCGTTCCGCTGCTCTCTCTCTCGCTCTCTCTCTATACATACATACATATATATATATATATATATATATATATATATATATATATATATATATATATATATATATATATATATATATAATGTGTGTGTGCATGTATGTGTGTATTTGTTACACTAACAGCAAGGACGGAAGAAGAGGAGTGCGAAGTGGCGCTTGTTTTTGGAGCGGCTCGGTGTCTGCGTGGCAACCCATCTCCCCTTTTCATCAATTCACCTTTAAATAAACGCACACCATCGTAACAGTTTACATATGGTAGTTTTTAAAAAGAAGCCTTTGAGAAGCTTTCAGCTGGTTGTCATTTTCCCAAACGTTTTGTTCTCTTCGGCGCTTGGTTTGTCCTCATTTAAGCCACGAGGAGGTCGCTACTCTACTGCTCGTGGTCGTTTTTTGCCAATGTTCCGGCTCCACAGTGATCACAGTGATCCACAGTGGTCGAACAAACGATGTCTACACTAAAGCCGACGTTTCGACAAAGGGACTCGTCTTCATCACGACGTAATCACATCTCTTTCTCTAAACTTTGGCTCCACGCGCGGACATCCATTGTTCGACCGGTGGGTATCACTTCACCTCCATCTTCTGTGAACCTGTGCAGCGTTTGGTTTTCTTGGGTTCAATGCTCGCGTCTCCTACTGCAAGCCGGCCTCCGCTACAGTGTGACAACCAGCTATGACCGCTGGACACACGCCAACAGATTCCACAAAACACTGCTTCAATTCATACACAACACAGGCCTCACAGCACACATATAATACACATTTACGCACCAAGAATTATGCCTTAAGGGCAAGTCTTTAACGCAATAAAAAAAAAATCGCTCCTACAGAAGCGGCTGTATACAATAAGCAGAATCTACAATCCGATGGCGTTTCAACGGCGGCGGCCACTGTACATTCCGCTGGCGCTGGCAATACAGAGACGCTTACGAACTTACGATTTAGTCTTAGAGGCACTTTAAGCAACCACAGTGGGTCTCGATTAATCCGGAGCGCCGACTACTTAAGTGTCTCTCGCTAATCGCACCATAGAGAAATCTGTCTCGGCGTTCGTTCATCCAGCATGGGAGTCGCAAGCGCATTGAAACCCGTTTATAATGAACTTCTAATGAAATGCCTGAGAGTTCCATATAGCTTTTAATTCGATGTGAAAGGTTTCTGAAATGTGCTGGGTATATAATGGACTTTCAAGGCGATTTTTTTATGTCGCAAGGAACTTAATGACGACGTATTACGGGCGATACGTTAATAACCCCACAAATTTAATATGAAGTTGAGACAAGCCCGTGTACTCCTATCATTGGTTTGGTGACGGTGCACGCGGTCACGTGTGCCGGATTTCTATCCGCTGTTTCTAATTGGAAACTCAATGAGCCCGCCATACTAATTTGTGGTGCAATATCTCTGCATATAAATAAAGACGCCGTTGTTGCGCACTTCTAGCCAACGCCATAGGGGCGCCGCCATAAGTGTTTCAAACCGACATGTTCGGTTTGCAAACAAAAAAATGCAAACCTAATGCAAACAAAACAAAAAAATGCAAACCTAATCTATCGTTGCTCACTTCACATAGACTGCAAATAAAATGAAAAGAGTGAAGCGGTAATCAAAGGAGCTAATTCTCGCGATAGTTAATAGTTAATAAATATTTAAAAACTGAGGATTTGCCTCATTTTCTAACTGGAATAAACGAACATCAGATTCGCATTTTTCTCAGGTTGTAGGGTCTTCATTTAGGACATTATATTGATATTTTGTTTGCCTATACAGTTAAACACCAATGTCCCTCTTGAAAGGCATGGCATGCAGAATAATGACCTAGTTACGTAATACCCGAAATAAGTTTAAGTGAGATTTGCTGCACTCAAACCAATTATAATTTGTACGACCGACGGGGAATAGAATTTCGATTTTGTGCCTCAAATAGTGACGCCTACTGGACATTTACTGCAAGGCGGTCGGCTCCTCAGGGACACACGCTCTTCTTCTGTTCTCTATCTGAGGTGAAGCTTTCGCGAAGTGTTTAAATAAATCCGATAAAAGAAAACGTGATGCGTACAACTGTCGTTATTCTCACCTACTGCAACGTACGTGTAATCACGCGGCAATGTTTTTTTTTTTTTTTGTACGGCACATGTCACAACTTTATTGTCATACAATGCTTATGTTTACGAACTGCACCGTTCACAAACCATGTCCTCCTGCTGACCGCAGTTCATGCACATAAATGCGCACTGGGACGTCGACGGAGGGATCACGAGGACGAAAGTGATATTTGATGTCAGTAGAGGAAAAAATGCACTCAAAAATATTTTTACAACCGTAAGGGTGTAAATAACACCCCTACCATGAAGGCCTTAAAAATTTTACAGGACACGACAACGAGTTCTAACTATAGACGTGCGATGAGAAAAGACATTGCGTAATTCTGTGTAATTATTCTCGCAGCCTTGGGCGCACAGAAATATGTGACAAGAAAATATGACAGAAATAGCTTTGAGGGTTCGTTGAATGTACATTCCTTGTCGCCTGTCGCAACTATAATCATTTTTACTAGCCATAAAAACTGTGTATACAAGATACCTTCATTGGTCTCCACCAAGGATAAGATCTTACCCCTTAAACGTGAAGGTGTTAGCCATGGGACAACCTAACACCCTTTATACACCCATAAAGACGCAAAACATTCACGTGTGGTTAGTACAGGCATCGCAGAGAAGTGGGACGCGAAGGAAAGTGGTAAGGCTAACTGTTATTCGCCCGTTTTAATCCAGCATTTGCGACGAAATGCAAACTGGCGCTACTTGGCGTTCGCACGAGTTAAGTATGTGTGTGCACGTGGGTTAGAACATCGGGCTCTTGGCGAAGGAACACGTAGGATGGATCCCACCTCCAGGCAAATATGTATGTCTTCTTTGTGTGTGCTATTCGCTAAAACAGCAGCAGCATCCTCGGCCACGGTCAGCGAAGTCTCATACGGTTCGCCTAGACACTTTCGCTTTAACATTGCCGATGTAAGAGACGATGCACCTGTATATATATATATATATATATATATATATATATATATATATATATATAGTCCCAAGTTATTCGTTGCAAACTGAAGCTGCTTTAAGTGTTGCGTGTCCTCGTACTTTTCTTTCTCTTATGCGATAGCGCTGTAGGCGGACTTCACCCACTTTAAAGGTATCTAACAGGATACGTGGGCCGATCCCGAACGCGGTGCAGTCACAAAGCGCCTCAAAGGGGTGGCCGTCACGAGGAAACAATGCGAGAAATGCACGTGATGCACACGTCTTCCAAGATCGACTCAGGTGAAAGACAAACTTGAGCGCAGTCGTGGCCTAATGGTTAGACCATTGAGCTGCTGCGCTGAAAGGGAGAGGCTCGATCCCACTGTTGGTCACAATTTCGTTTATCGCATTATAGGTGGACCTTGCGCTCTTTGTAGGTATGCCAAACTGAGAACTCGAGGTGGGGCTGAGCGTATGCGATCGTGTCACAGTGCGCGCGAAATCGGTAGCTTGTGAGAGATACGAGGGGAAAAAAAAACGGCTCTTTGATAAATTAGTCTATGCAAAGACGCGCGCAGCTGTCGAGACGTCATAATTGGCACAATTTAATTATGCTGTCGCAATACTCAGCAGCACGAAGTTCCTGCCTGGACAGTGTTTCTTTTTGTACGAATTAATGCACAACATAAGTACGCTTCTACAATCGAGAGCGCCTCTACCTCACTTCATCTTCCTTTCTTGTCTTCATTTTTCACGTGTGCGGCGATCCCCAAAGATTAAGAAGCTCACGTCGAGCGGGTCCAACGAGTGATTTCGTCATGGTTTCGAATCTCCGGTTCTGTACAGCCCGTTCGTGCGCGGTGGCGCCTTGCGTCACGTGAACACCGGTGCATACGCCTTTTTTCTCCCGCTCGTTTCTTGAGCCTACTATTTTCTCGATTATCTTATTTCTTGTCGTCTCCCTACAACTATTGTGCATCTGCTCGCAGCACCGTTATGGCGCTTATATGCACTTTGTTTTGTTAATTTTTTGTACAGCGCACGCACCGCGTCTGGCGCGATTCTTACGAAAGCGCGGCGGCAGCCTCTTATATTTGTCCAAATTGATCGACGGCGTGCGGAGATTCTTCGCCGCCCGAGAAACGCATCTGCTGTACCACGCTCCGCACCCACACCGCCTGTGTGCGCGGGCGATTTCGCGGGGCGCCCACAACAGATGGCGGAGAGCAGTTTCTCTCGTTGCCGAAACGTCCTATACATGGACGCGTACGCGATTGCGCGTTTCGTCATTCGACGGGCCTGCCTTCGATTCCTATTGTTTTTCAAGGCTCTCTTGGCGTGTGCGTTGCTTTCTTACCTCATTTCTTGTTTTAAGCTTTCCGGCGGTGCGTGGCAGATGGGCGGTGCGAAACTAACTGGACCGTGACGTATTCACACGGCAGGAAATAGGGCCGTTTGTTTCGAAGCCTCTGTTTATTTTTTGCTTGTGTGCAGTCGCCACAACCGGAAGCTTGACTCGCTTTTCGGTTCAATAAGAGGAGTAATCTCGGGGACCGACGTCGTTTTACTTAGAAATTCTGAGGCGTACTGGTTTCTATTTTACCCGTGAGCGCCTTGGCACACTCATATTTGCTGCGATCTTGGTCTTCGTTGCCTGTGTGTAACTGGTAGGAGACCGTTATTGCCGTTCGATGTTGAATTTGAACCTTTATGACTTTGCTGCAATCACTTTGGTGTCATACGCTATCAGTTTTTGGCAAACTGAGCTCAGGTTAGGTTTTGTTCCGGTGGGCCTTGAACAGCTATTGCTGAAAACAAAAAGAAAAAACAAAAAGCTGCAGACCTCCAGTGCTTCGGCACCATTCTCAGACCGATGATACCATGCACGTAACATATTTAGAAAAAATCACTTCCCAAGCACTTCGTACAGATGGTTAATCTGCGAAGCTGAAATGTACGGCTCCGGTGTTTGTCACTGGGTTAATCCCGACGGTTCATTAAGCGACGGCTTGGTAGGCTGCCGGATCCACGGTACGCTGTTGCTGCTTGCGCTCGGCTGCACGATCCTGTTCTCGTGTCCGAGCTGCAGCGTGGGCACAGCGTAGACAAGCTCGTTCCCGGGTCTGCTCGCGGTGTTGCTGATCGAAAGCTGCCTGCTCCTCAGGAGTACGTATGACGCGTGGTCTATCCATTTCGGAACCGGAGAGAAATTGCTGCGCGCGCGTTCCGCTGCGACGGAGAGCAACAACGTCACTACTGGTGCAGGTAATCCAACACCACCTAAATAACGCAAGGCTTTTTCACTCCGATTCTCGACGTCATAGTGCCTGGTTCGACTGCCGTACATTCTAATGGGGATGCTCCCAAGTAGGCAACAGTGATTGTGACGTCACCGCTTGATCACGCCAGCATTGTCAATGGAAATTTCGGGCCAGGCAGCCTGACATCATGGATCGGAGTAAAGAGGCCTTGTGCTATCTAGGTGGTGTCCTGGCTAATCGCGCGCCTCTCTTTCTCTTTCTTTCTCTCTCTCTCTCTTTTCCCTCGTGATTGCGTCGGAGGAGTTTTCGGAGGCGACCAACAGACGGACGGACGGACGGACGGACGGACGGACGGACGGACGGACGGACAAATTGGCTAGCCTTATACAGCTTCGCTGTAAAATTCTGATGCGACTGAAACAGAAACAAGACTTCCTTTTTTTTTCCTTCACTAGGGCTGCTTGCAAAAGTTTTTTTAGGTATAAATAACGGGACGCTAGCAAATACGTGGGCGCTGTGTGCTGTATTCAGACGAGAGACTGTCGAAGCAGAACTGTGACATTTGTTCTTGCCTTTAGACACATCGTCTGTCGCCATTTGTAAGTTACATGCTTCCAAACTATACGACTCACACGGCTGCTAACACTGCCGCGGTCGCTATGTTTATGCTTATCTGGGTGTTCTTTCTTTTTTTTTCTCGTTTGGAGTATACAGCCCCTCGGTCTCTCACGTTTTGTATAGTCGCCTTCATACACCTCCCGCCCATAAACTGAACCACGAATGACCATATACACATCCAAACATAATAACACCGATTTCTTTTGTTGAGAAAGCCACCGACTGCCTACTCTTTCCCCGTTCTCTGGCTTGAACCGATTTACAGGCCTGGAAACTTTCAAGGACAGCCCACAGTGGCTATGAGTTCGCAACGACGGGAATATGGCTGATCTGTTTTCTTTTTCACGCGCCTTACTTTATCGCTTTATCCTTGTTTAGCGTGCGTTCTGTGATGAAGCCCATATTTCGGCTTTTTTTTTCTCGCTGTCTTTTTTGGTGCTCCTTCGGTAAAAAGAGTGAAAAAACAAACGGTAGCTGTATGACTATGGGTAAAAAAGTATGAAAGCTTTCCCCTTCTCAGACCCTCGAGCCTTTCGAGCTCTGCAGATGTTTTTATTTTATTTTTTCAATGCCATAGCATGCAATCTTTTTCTTCCCACCCCCCTTTCATTGTTGACCGCGAACTCGTTCCAGCTCTTTTGAAATTCCTATTTTTATCGCTTTTTTACCCCCCTGTCTGGTCCCTATGAGAATAAGGAAAGGGTGTACGGAGCCTTTCAAGAGACTACAATGCATGGCGCATAGGCGACGTAATAATACGGGGTAGCGCTGCCACATATATTTCCTATAGCGATGACTCGCCTTCCACAGAGCTTATGGTGGGGGATATTTTCAGGGAAGAGAACGAGATATAATAAAAAAAAAATAAGTAAGGGTTAAAAAATGTGGCTGCTGGGGATGCGTTCATTCTCATACTTACACACCATTTACCGGTAGGGTTTAACCTGCCGTGCTTGCTTCTTTTTTTCTTTCATAAAAAAATGTATTTGGCTAGTCTAACGTGAAGTATAAGACGAGAAGTTCAGTACGATTGAAAATACAAAAAGCTGAAAAGAAAATAAAAAATGCGTTCAAAGTAGATGGATATTGGGTGCAGGTGGGTACAGTGGCGCAGGGTATTGGATCCGTTGCGCTGAAAATAAACCCCTTTGCGCTACGGAGGATTGCATTATGTCGACCAAGGTCACCGGAACAGTAGATGTAGCGCAGATTGTTATTATTAATTTTTTTCTTTTGTTCACGGAGCACAAAGAAAAAGAAAAGTATGGGGTGGGGGATGCTCTACTGGAGGGCACTTTTCTGTAGATCGTGGGATCTCTTCATTGACGGCTGCGTTATTCCTCATTTGTTTGCTGTTTTTCGACGCGTACACAGTATTGGCCGGTTGCAGCCAGTAGCGTATTATCTCACTTCGCGTTGTCACGTGAGTGTCTCACGGGAAGAGCTGAATGTGAATCTACGCGATCCACATTCGCGCAGACTTATATCGCGTGCCCGCGCCAAGACAGTGCGCAGAAGAGAGAGAGAGAAAAAGGTGGAAAGGAAATGGCAGGTACCAGAGTTCACAGCTTGTTTAATGTGATTGTAAAGATTAATATTAAGTTAAAGCTATGGATATATGCTTTATGTTTATAAACAAGGAACTTATGACGTCGCTAGAGGGCAAGTGCATGGGCAGAATAAAAAAGAAACAGCTTTTATTTTCTATTTATCGTCGAGTCACTTCGACTCGTGTCCTCAATAATCTCTGGCTGGATCTGCGACGTTAAAACGCTTAGGACAAATAGAAGCATGCGCGCGGTAGGCAGCGGCGGACAGCCATCTGTACGACGTCGTGAACTGCAGCAGGCCTATATTAGTAGATTATTTGCGCATCTGCACTGGCAAAGGGGCAACCTATTGCCGCGAAATAAGGCTTGCTAAGCGACGCTGACCATACAGATGGTGACAAGCTTGTTCATTCATCGACGTCGGCAAGAAAAGTTAAATCATGTAGGCCACATTAGCCGCGTTTACATGAATACAGGGGTGGTGCATCGTATCGAATTTGTAAGCCCATCGTATTTCTAAGTGCGTCTCATTCAGCGATGGTGATGCGCTAGAAAGGCGAATCGCAATGATGCGCCATGGCGCCATTGCGCTTAGCCATCTCGCGGTCGCCGTGTTGTAGCCCAGCGCAGCGACCAATAGCAGCCGCGTATTGGAGTGTGCTTTATGACGAAATAGAGCACACAGAAAAGAGCGAGGAGCATGGGGTTGTTGAAAGGAGAGCGTTTCAGAAAAAGGTGATTTCGCGCTCCGCTTGCGAGCTCCACGGACCGCGTACGACAGCAGAACTTGGCTGAGATGTTTATAATAGCGTATGCTACCCGCGGACTATGTTATTCCACCAAGCCCGAGGGGTGATTCAGGGCCCCTTTAAAGAATTACTTTAAAAAAAACTCCTCAATCCTAAAGAAAAAAAAATCTCAAGAGTTCTCAATCACGTCATCTTTTCTAGCCCCAGTGTTGCTATAGGATGCTAAACCCGATGCACCAACCAGTTAAACCGTAATAGGTTCAGTTTTATTACAACAGCACTTTCTTCTGTTTCTCCCCGTACTTGTGAGCGCAACAGGATAGCAAACTGGTTTTTGTTCTGGTTAACGTTCCTGCCTTTCTTTTCTTTCACCTCTCTCTCTCTTTCGGGTGCATGGCTGTTTGGCTGATTAAACTGGCTCGGTTCCGGATACAGTATTACCAAAGGCACTGACTTTGTAGGCCGAAGCTGCCAGCAGTGTACGATGCGCACCCACGAGAGGGTTTTAATTCGGTTTGTTACGCGGGCCGACCCCGAAGGCAGTGCCGCGCTACCCGAACGCCTGCGCAGTCTATGTGTCTGCTCCATGGTGCACCACGTCCGCAACATCCAGAGAGCGTCGCAACCCGTTGCCAGTAGAGCGATTTCACGACGAGTTTCGCTATACATGTCATCATCGCCGCAAAGAATGCTAGTTGTAGTGTAGCCCTTAGCGGGTTGAATGGCAACTATCGTACGAAGCACGTTGTGTTTGTACCATTACTGGACAAGCGGGCACTCGTAGCCAAATGTCAGAGACGCTAGGGGAAAAAAAGATGAGTCCTGTGGGAGAGGGGCTGGGGAGACTTGCCACCAAACTCTTCCCGAAAACTTCTAGAAAAAAATCTGCAATGGCATTGTTTTCGGCGTTGTCCTCAATGTAGTCTTCACGCCAAGTACACCGGGAAAGCGGTGAGGACTACTGCCACCATGAAGCCGACAGGGTCGCTGTGCATGTACTGTATGCGCGTGGTGAAATCGGTATATATTCCCTATACAATGGATGGATGGACGGACGGACGGACGGACGGACGGACGGACGGACGGACGGATGGATGGATGGATGTTATGAACGTCCCCTTTGGAACGGGGCGGTAGGTGGCGCCACCAAGCTCTTGCTATTATACTACCTGATGTCCTACCTAGGTTAAACAATTAGAATAAAAAAAAAACACGATAAACTCAATTAGCCACCGCGGGGCGCCACCTTCACAAGCAACGACGAATCAGACTAGAGTCATCATATAATAAAGGTTTCTTGTTTTTTTTCTTTACAGCAATTACTAACACAGCTAATAAATAAGTCACACCAGCAGCATATCTTAGCAGGTGTGTACCGGAAAGTTATCGTCATAATCACCCTCCTATGGTTTCTGCCCATTTATTTATTTTTTAAGCATCGCACTGCCCTGCATAACCATTATGTAATTATGTGTGAATGCGAATAGTCTTGTTCATACCACCTCGCACTTATCTGTTTTGTCCCGAAAGAGGCCTTTAAGAGATAGATAGTTACGAACTATTTGAATATTATATGTGCGCATTTAGGGTGCGATCTTGTACGCGTTCCAAAATAGAACGGAGGCGGTTCGTTCCACCGAGCCAAATACGGTTCCTCAATTTGAACCGCGCTGAACGCCATGCCGTCAATTGTAACGTGATATCTGCTGTCAATCATTCCATGTCTTCTGTTATCGGACGAACGGAACGGAACATACCGCCTATTTCGTGACGTAAAGAACGAACTGCCTCCGTTCTATTTTGGAATGCATACAAGATCGCACCCTTAGATTCCACCGCGTCTCGACCCGCCGTGGTTGCGCAGTGGCTATGGTGTTCGGCTGCTGAGCACAAGGTCGCGGGATCGAATCCCGGCCACAGCGACCGCATTTCGGTGGGGGCGAAGACACCCGTGTATACGTAGATTCAGGTGCACGTTAAAAAACCCTGGGTTGTCAAAATTTCCGAAGTCCTTCACTACGGCGTGCCTCACCATCAGAAAGCGTTTTTGGCACGTAAAACCCCATAATAGAAATTTTTAATTCCTCCGCGTCTCCCATGAAGGCGCTTACGAAGTTTCAGTTTGAACGAGGCAATTTTTTTTTTCCTGACACCGCGGCGACGAATTCTACAAACGTAGAAGATAGATTCGCAAGTTCTATTTGCGGTAGTTTCATTAACATGGACGTGCGATATCGGCTGTCAAGTCACGTCCCGCAAGGTGCGCACACTGTCAGGATTGGGGGCTCAATCCCTTCGTCCGTGGTCCTTTGCCAAGATTGGAGTACGGCATGAATTCGAAGGTAGCTGGCCCATGCCGTCGTCCAACTTATTTACGCTGAGATCGTTGATGAAGTGAAGAACTGCTTCTCATCGAGAACGAGGAAAAAGGGTTTATTTACAGAAACTAAGTCAGTCTAACATGACTGCTTGAGAAAAAGAGTATTAGTCCAACAGGACTGCATGAGAGAAGTGACTCAGTCTAACATGACTGCTCAAGAGAAGTGTGTCCTCAGCATTCGCACAACCACAGTTTTTATACACTCGATCCGCCGGTCCTACGACGCGGCGACTGTTCGTTTACACATCACCAACTCGCAGCTGCTCTGAAGATCAGTTTACGTACACAAAGGCAACCGCGCTCTGTTCACAGAGGCAACCGCGCGGGGTGCCGTTCCGGGAAACTATCGGCGCTGATCGAGGGTCGCTCGTTGTTCCGTGCTAGGCCGAAGCGTGAGACGCTCAAAATACGTCGTCCCCACGGCAGCTTGTCCAGCGTTTCAAATCAGCTCCGCGTTGGGGAACTCCGGAATCATTGTTCACGCACCGAACTAGTCCCGTCACAATGTCGAAGGGGCTGGAGGAAGGCGGCGGATTCCAACGCAAAGGCCGCTTCTTTGAACGCCTCCCAGCTGCAGCGACGGAGAGGGAGAGGTGCGCGTCTTGCACCCCTTGTCGTAATCGGGTGGCAAGGTGGCAATCTTGTTGCGCAACTCGCCATTCTTGACAACACTGACCGGCATTTTCTTTCAAGGCCGGCTGCGCCGATTCTTCGTTTTCTGCAAGGCGATTCGAGGACGCTGTATCGCCACAGTCGTGTAGCAGAAGAAAAAGCACGCGACTGCCCTACGCTGCAATGAATGTGTGCAGTGTAGTGGAAACGAGAACTGGCATCGGCCGGTAGTAGGAGCAGAAGGCAGCCCACCGTTTTCACGTAGCGCACGTGCAGTTTTGGCAGATACAATTGTCTTAACATACGCAACGCAAAGCGCATGAATCAGCAAGTCATCTGCAGTTCGACTAGGCAAACAACTCGCTTGTTCTTTTTTGGAAGAATACATCAGACGAGCAACAATACTGTGACGATGCATGATTTTTTGTGTGGTCTTCTTGCTTTAATCACGGGTTAACTCTTGGTTCACTGTAATGTAGCAGGCAATAGCCAACGAATAAGCTTAATTCCAGAAAAAAGTACGGCCGATGGCTACCGGTTCGAGTTGCGAACTACTTCCTGATGACCCTCGACTTTGTTATATAGGCCAGGCCTCTGGCGCTGGCGTTGTTGCTTGGTCGCACTCGCACCTAATGTCAAAGAGTGTCACACAACGTCACAGTCACTTGAAACGTGTCTTCGATGGTTGTTTCAACACAGCGCGCCAACTTTGCGCTACTAATAACAAGACCTTGGTTGGAAGTTAGCACTCGTATTTGTAATCTTGTTTACCTCCTACTCTGTCTGTACACTGTAATATAATTTGCACCCTTAAAAGTGAAAAAGGGCGTAAATGTGTCTATAAATCGAACCCTTAGGGTGTCAGTTATATAAATCACACCCAGAGGGTGTACGTTATGACATTTACACCCTTTTTCACTTTTAAGGTTGTAAATTATATTACAATGAGCGCTGCCCGTTCACTAAAATAAATCACTACTTGGACCAATAAATTAAACTAAACTAAACTAAAACTAAAATAATTAAACCAATAAGCAAGTTGTAGAGCCCAGGTGGCACTAGCATGTTTTCATTTGTCACCCCAGCTTCGCCGTCACCTATTGCGCAGGAGTGAAAGAGTCCACACAAGCCTTCTCGTACGCACGTCTGTATAAGAACAACGCCAGTCTTCACGATTCTTATCACAATCACAAACGCGTCCAGCCTCGTGCATGCAGATCACGCGCGCTTCGACGTTTTCACGCTTCGAGCACTCTTGCATCGTGCTAACCAATAGAAGGCGTCGCGGCAAATTGTTATCAGGGCAAATAGTTACGACGGCCATCCAATTTTACTTCCACCACGTGCTACGCTGAGTGTGCAGGCGCCGTTGTCGGCTCCGAGAAAACCTCAATGCAATGTGCCACTAATGAGGGTTAATAGAGGGCTTAAAGTTTCTTCGTAAAAAGCACTGGAAGGAACTTTGGCGCTAGTGTCTTGAACTGCGAATACGTCGTTTCATCTAGCTTGGGAATGATGGATATACATGAATTCGTCTGCTCGTCGTCCTTCTGCCTTCAATCGGCTTTGTGACTTTTCAAGCTGATCACCTCCGATAAAATACTGCGCTACAAATGCATCGATTCGCCATGGTTATGCGTGTGCGCGGAGTGTTATTGCCTTCTGCATTTAGAAAAGTAGGATTTATCCGAAGTTTAGGCCGATCAAGGAGATAAAGCGTAATAATTAAAGCCACAAGAACGTATGAAGCCATAAGGACGAAGATCAGACAAATCCCACGTCGCTCATCTACCACCATTCCCCTGGTAAATTAACGATCCCAGCGCTAGAGTTGCCTCTAGCAAATTTAGTCGAAAAATTTAAGGTAGAGCGAAATTGGAAGTGATGTTTCCCGTCATACGCGTGTGCTTCTAGGTGTGTTGCATCGTCGAGTGTGATGCCGTTAGGTTTAGTACGGAAGCGGGTACACCTATCGATAATTTTTTTTTAGAATTGCTTGCTTGCATTTTATTTGTCGTCAACGCTTATTTAAAACAGCGATGCCCTGTATTTGCCGAAACAGGAAGTGTGTATAGCTTCTTGCAGGGCACCATCGTTTTAAATAAAAGTTGAAGTTAAATAAAATATAAGCAATTCTAAAAGAATTATCGATAGATGTACTCGCTTCCGCACTAAACCCAACGCCACCATACCCAACGATGCAAGTGTCAACACAGGTTAATAATCATGACTGCGACAGAGAATAATAAAGATCTTTAACATCTGCGGAGAAAGCCTTTAAACCTTGATTTTCATTTGCAGAAACAGGGAGTGTGTATAAGGAAGGAAGGAAGGAAGGAAAAAAGGAAGGAAAGAAGGAAGGAAAGAAGGAAGGAAAGGAGGGGAGGTTAACCAGTTTAGCTTAACCGGTTTGCTACCCTACACATGGGGGTGGGATGGGGTGATGAAAGATGGGGAGGAGAGAGAGAGAGAGAGAGCACATAGCACAGCAGAGAGTGTATAGGTTCTTGCATAGCACCAGTGCTAAGTAATCTGCTTTTCGCTAAACTGGACAGGGGCCTGTCAGAGCGCCTTCAGGAATCTAAGGTTGTTAAAGATTTTAGGTATGTTGACGACCTTTTAGTTTTTATTGACTGTACATCTGAATGTCTTAATAATCAATGTGCTCCCATTCTTAGCGCTATTCGTGACGTTCTTAACCCACTAGAAGTGACCTTTGAAATGCCATGCGACGGGAGGATTAGCTTCTTTGACATTAAGTTTGTGGTCACCGATAACAAAACCTGTTGGTGTTAAGAACCTTGGGCAAGTAGACCACTTTTACCATTTATTCCGCGCATACAAAACTTGTGCATAGAGGAGTTGCGAAGGTGTGTTTCACTGAAGCACTGAAGAAGTCATGCCAGCACCTAATTCACGATAGCCTCGGACGGCAAGTCTCACGTTTAAGCAGCGCTGGTTACCTGAGCCACGTGCTTGTGTCAGTCTCAGAAGTATTGCTTAAGAAGGCACAGGAAAAAGGCTCGGAGCAGGTGGATGGTAGAAGCATTGACATGAACAAAGTAACGCTGAGCCTGTGTAGAAACACAAGGCCAGAAACGATCATAGATACCCCATGCGTAAAGGAACATAGAAACAAATTAATCGATGGTATCGCGTGTGGTATACCGCATTCCTCTCGCATTAGCGAATGAGCTAATGCGGTTTTTAGCGAAGGAGCTGCACACAACTGTGGCCGTCTCCGTCTCACTGCGATAATTTGGCCTTGGCGCACCCGAATGGTGACGAGGGAGGATAGGCGCTTCCTGCAACCGGAGTTAAGTTCTAGCCTTCGAGTCGAGGCGCGCATTCTAATGCGGCAGCGGAGCCGGGACTGTTGTTTACAGTAAAAGGCCCATATAGCGTGGTCGAGCGTTGCGGCGCATGCACTTCGGGGAACGAAACAGTCGATGATAAATCGCAGCCTTCTTGCACCACACCTTTTAGCTGATACGCAGCGCACAAAGAAAAGAGAAGCGGTTTGCTCGCTTGTCGTAATTTGTCGCGCGTCACGTATGAAGCTAGAGAACGGCCACGCTGCAAAATGTTCAGAGCCGTGTGCAAGGCCATACGTGCTTGTGGCTGGTGCTAAAAGTAAGAGCCGCTTGGTTGCAATTTTTAAAAAGTTTGCACTGCTTGTTAACGCCGCTGTTAACCGGAGAAATCGAAAGAGAGCGATAGTAACGTCGTTTCGGAGCAACGTGACGAAGACTTAAAGGGGCCCTGCAATTCGTCCGTGCAAGCTTAACCCTTACAAAAATGGTTGTTGAATTTACATTGTTTATCTGTTGTACTATCATAGATTCAATAGAAATTGCACAAAATTACAACATTGATTGAGCCAGCGCAATGATAGTTCACCAAAATGTTTGTTGATAACTACGCAATAATTTTTTTATTGATGAAATGTTGATTTTTCATTGTGAAATTCCAACAACTGGACCGAGTTAAACAGGCGACATATGATTTACATGTAAAAAAAACACTAAAATTCCTTAGTTTAGGCTACAACCTGAAATGGCCTGATTAAGCTGACCAGAGCTTGAACCAATTACTAAAAAAAACGTTGCACAGGCAGTTGTACGTTCAAGTGCAGAATAAAGGCCGCTGCAAAATAGTGCACTATTTCAGTATTGACCCGCTGCAACCACAAATGCACAACATCCGGAGTGGTTCACCTTATTTTAATTATTGTGTATATTGCGATGCGCGCTATAACTGCAACGCAAGACATGAAAAAGACTGTGTGCAGGTATTGCAGTGTAAAGCTTGAACATTGTACTACCAAGGAGAGAAGAGGTTCATACCACTGTGCAAAGTAGAGGGTGCTTTTTTTTGCTGCACCAAGTTTTTAAAATTGCAAAATATAAATCACGGTATACGAGTGTACAGATTGGCGGCCTGTAGGTACAGAGCAATTGCCGCATTTCCGGTCGCAATTAGCGAAGTTACGGTAATGAACTTTCTAATTATCAACAATAGGTGGCTACAGCAAATGAGTACTCTGGTACCCGTGCTCGACATTACCTACCTACCTATCCCAACGATCAAATTCTTTGATAGCGTCATCATGGTGGGGTGATTTCGTGAACCCCGTATAACTGACGTGACGACAATTCGCTGCACTGTGATCACTGGTTGACCCTATAGCACCCAAATTATTTCCGGGAGAGCGTACCAAGTTTTCAAATTTTCTTTATGCTGCCATAATGTTTTATTTATGATTCTGATTCTTATGATGTAATACTCCAATGGTCTCTGTTTAGAATTAACACAAAATTAAAAACATATAAGAAAAGCTGCTCTTTAGGGCAGCTTTTTGTCAATGCCAAGCGTAAGTCGTCTTCGGCAGTAAGAGCAGCACAATATCGGGCTGAACGAGTGCGCGAAAGAGCAGCTTTTAGATTAAAAAACTCGAGTATCGATGAAAAAGGTGCCGTGGCAGTGGAGGAGAAGGAGACAAAGGACGGAAAGCTAGGCAAGTCAACCAGACGCACGTCCGGTTTTCTACCCTGCACGGGGGAAGTAATCCCTTATAAGAAATATATGCTGGCACGCTCAACGTGCCGGTGTGGCTGCGCACGGTCGGAACACCGTACTCGCGGGTGTTTATCGACTTATGAAAATGAAGGCGCACTCTGCACGAGCGGGGGTATCATTCTGTAAGAAGCGTGAATCGAAAACTTGCGCCCGTTGACCTGCCTGAAGTGGTTCACCGGAAATTTATGAAGGTCTCGGCGAAAGCTTTATTGTTTCCGAAAAAAAAAAGAATGCAGCATCAGATCCGCAAATGCCTCTATTTCAAACCCTTGGGACCCTTCATGACGTGGTTGTTCACGTCATCATTGCCACCAGACGGACCAATTTGTTTGTCCCACGAAAAAAAAAAAGTTCACCCTTCCAACGACTGGCGTTGCATTTGCGAATCATTCGGATGGCGGGCCTTTGTGCGGGAACGTTAAGCTACTTTTCTTTCGGAGGCCATTTCGCGGCCGGCACGGCTTCTATGCGTTTTTCTGCACTACGCGAAGCTTTGGTCTGCGTACAGGGGTGCGAACAATGAATCTGAGAAAGGCGCATCTTGGGCTGCATGATGCATGCCGCGGCTATTTGTTGGGAAAACGGCGCGTACATTGCGGGGACAACGAGCTGGCACGCCGAAACGAAAAAGGATCGAGAACGTACTCGGCATCGGTAGGGAACAATGAAGCCGAATTTGAAAGGCTCCATTCGAGCGTGCCGCTCGAGAAGTTTCACGGGGAAACGTTTCGACTCCGTGTGGCGATGTTGGTGCTGCCACCTGCCGCGCAGAGGTGGCACTACTCGGCCTCAACGCGGCCGTTCGCAATCATATGGCTTCACTTACGAGGTTCCCTCCTGCTCCCCCCGGTTCGACTTCGAATAGTGGCTAGGTGTCTCAACGGCGGTTACTGACCTGCGGCGTAATTGCTTACGTTGCTGTTGCTTCGATATATATATTTTTAGAACCGACGTGATAAAAACGAGATGATGAAACTCTAATGCTACGCCGGCTACTCCGTGTCTCATGAAGATTTTGTGTTTATCACGTACGGTGCAATACACTCTGATACTCTCGTACATGCTACATATACATAAAACCCACTGTGCACGTATATGGTGCTTTTTAGACTGTGCAGAATTGCTTAGAAATTCCCTTTTAAAGGTAGCACAGTTCTAGTCATTCGGCTGGACTACTTGAAAAGGTGGACATCACTTAGAACTGATTGTCACGATCACATCAGTTTCCAGATATTTATTCCCAAAGTGTGCGGCGAAATCCATTGGCGTTCCGGGTATTTTTTTGTTTCAGTTCATAATACGGCATTTTGTTAAAAAGAAAAGAGTAAATGCAGCAACAGTGCATTTGTTCGACAAGTATGATGGCACGTGTCTTGAACATAATGCCATCCTCAGAATTCGTTCTGAGTTGATATGCCTTGCGAACTCTCCGGGTACAGTTCGTAAGTTGCAATATATGCCTTAAAGTAAGCAGTTAAAACATATGTAAGTTAAATTTTGTTAATTAGTGAATTGTGTATTTAATTTTATTGTGCAAGTAATGTCCGCTTCTTCGAGCAGTCCAGTTCAAGGATCTGCGTTACGCTGTCCGCCCCGGACAAATTTTTAAAATTGCGTATAGCGTGAGGAGAAAAAAATTTGGTATAGCATACATAATATACTGTACATATATATTACAACATGTACAGAAAATGTATATAACATGCTCTTTGCTACGTAACAGTCTACAAAGCGCAGCATTTGGAAGAATCTCTCGAAGCAGCGGTGCGAACAAAACAACACTGTCACTTAATTGACGAGGCACGTAGTGACAGCAGAAATAAAACCCTCTTACGAAGAAGACCTTCTTAGAAAAAGTATCGTATCATGTATGTACAGTCAACCCCAAAAGTTTACGGGACGCAGGATCTGCAGCCAAGAAGCTGAATTCTCGCGAAGCGTGGTCACACAGCCTCGAATTAAATGTTCCAGCATGTAGTAGCCTTCGCCACCTATACAGTGATTCATTGAATACGAAGTGTCGTGCCTTAACAGTGCAGGAATTTATATTTGAAGGGGAAACCGCATCTCGCAAGCTTTTGCTGTTGACTGTACATGTATGTATGTCCGGCCTCGCTGGCGTTCCTGTCCACGACGCGCATGCAGGTATGATTGCCGGCAGTGTAGATTACAGAGCAGGCTTGATACGACCTAATTGTGTGGTGCTCGAAGTTTTCGTTCAAGGCTGTCACATATTAAGCCACCATTGAATGCCAGCTATATATTAAAGAAAAAAAAACGCTTTGTCGTGCATTTTGATGTATGCACCGATATCTAGCGACGCACAATTATGCTGATACTATTAAATGCAAATTATATATACAGCTGCGTGTGCAAGCGCTAGCTTCTCCTTTGCGTGCCTAAACAGCAAACGAGGACATTGTTGGATCGCTAGAAGGAGAAGGAAGAGGGGGGGGGGGGGGTGAGGACAGCAGGGGTGGGAGAAAGGTTGGAAAGCATGCAGTTGGTATATGGTGCACGTCTGCGGGCAACTTTCTCCATTGTACCAACTTTTGCTCGGGCTACGGGACAATGCGGCATAGTTTTATAGTCTACCAGTCAATCCCCCAATTGTCGTTTAGCGGTACCTTACTGCGACGGTCACTCGTGCAAAACCAGCGTCCCGTGCATCCCTGTTCTTCGTTCTCTCGCGATAGCCCAGTCACATTTACAGTACAACGAAATAGCTATACGTGGTTCTTCCCACTGCATGCGTCAACAATAGAGACATGATAAGATGCTATTATACTGTGGAGAAGAGTATGGCGACGTTTGCGAAACATTTGAGAAGTACCCACCGGTAAGTATTGGACACTGAGGCGAAGATTAGCTTATCACGTTCACTACAGGCGTAACCGGCGTTGTTAATCAGAATTGTCCGTTACAAATATTTGTGGTTGACTTACGTCCTTCTTCCCTGCTTGCTTCACGGGTTCCGAGTTAACTTCTCGTTGTCGATTAACGTATATTTTGTCCCATCTCCGATACAAACTTGATCTATTATTATTATTATTATTATTATTATTATTATTATTATTATTATTAAGTAGTAATCCCTGCAGTTGCCTTCGTATAAACGCAGACGACTTGGAATGGGTTTTTGGCCATGAACAACGAACGCTATTAAAGCAGTTACACGTAGTGCTATCACCTGGCTAACGGCAGTAACTCAAAAATATTCTCTTATCGTTTTCATGGTTAGCCTGGAAATGACAACATCAACGGACCCGCTCGAGTCAACTCACGTGCTACTCGTATGCGCACAGGTATACCCAATGCCGACCACTCGGTTCTTAGAACGAGCGTATACAAACTCTCGGAGGCTGTTTGCTCAGAAAACAACGCTCGTTTGTTGGTGTCTGTCTTGACAAAGGAAAGCTTTCTTTCGCAATTGATACCTGACGGCTCCTCTCGCTCAGGAAAACATTGTCACGCCTCGTCTTTGAAATGCATAGTTCAGGGCGCCACCTATAGGAAAGAGCTTGGCGTCTTTCGTAACCGCGCGAACCGAGAGTCCGTGATAACGCTCTGGCGTTCTTTTAACCTACGACAAAAGGAATTTAGAATTCCTGTGGCATAGAGCCGCGATTCCATTGTTTGCGTTGCGTCAGGCGCAGCGTGCCCACTCGAGAACAGGCGCACCATCCAGCCGAGAATAGCCTCGCTTTTTCGGCGTCCTCTCGATTCGTTCGATAACCTTACGCACAGAGTCCGGTGTGAAGCTTATCGAACGCGGTAGTGAAGTCTTCAAAGAGGCGGATTCTGAAAAAAAAAAGATCAGATAGAAAAAAGGGAGGGAGAAGTTCTTTTCAAAAGCGCTGTGGGGAGGACGGTGACAACGACCACGGACGGCGCGGCAGACGCGAAGGGCGACGGTTGGCGACGGCCGTGGCGGCGCGCATGCGCGATGCAACGTGACGTCACGTGCCTCCATCCGCGGCGGCGCCATTTCTGTGCCTCGGCCGTCATTGTTTCTCAAGGATTCCTTTCTCCGTCTGCTCTAGCTTGCATGGGAGACGGAGCCTTCAGTGGTAGTAGGGTCGCCGCTGTGTGTGTTCGGGACCGTTTCAGAGGGGAGTGTCGGTATTTTCCGAGGTGGGGAGATAAAGGGGGGGGGGGAGCACAGATGGAGGGACGCTTTGGATCGGGGCCCCGGCGAGGGGTCCGGAGAGGGCCTGTAGTGCGTTGGTTTGCGTTTGCCTTTTTTATGTCTTTCTGTCGTCTTGTTCGTCTTCTATGCGGGCTTCGGTATGAGATGGCAGCCCAGGGGAGACGAATTCTTGCACGAAGCGCAGGCGGACACCTTTTGCTCGCTTCCGGAACTTTATTTCCGCCTTTCTCTCTCTCTCGTAACACCTCGCCCAATACCCAGCGCGGTGTTTATGCATGTTCTTATCTTTCTATGCTTTTCTTTTCACCCTGGGAGAAGACACGAATGGCCAGCTTTGTTCGGCCATCCAGTGTTAGTTCCGGGCGCATTGCTGTAGCAGAGATTAGAGGGAGGCCAATATTGCCGAATTTCCGGGTAGTGCGGTGGGCGGTCATTGTGAATCGACCACCGCTGGCCGTGGCAGTCCATCGTTGAAAACACGGTGAAAACACGCAGAGAAGCGCCGAAAAAAAAGGAAGAGAAAAAGGTCTGCGGGCAGGAGGAGTGAGTGGATACCGGGGAAATAGAAGTACTTGGGTGGACGCGGAACGATGGCTAATAAGACCGTTAGTCGGGGTGTGCCCTCTCTGCACAGTACTCAGTTCTCCGAGGTCGCCAACCTCGCCTCCCTCACCACTGGTGACTACAATGGCAGCACGCGCTTAGTAATTAAACGTTGCTGCATTTGCATTTGTCTCGCCAATATTTCTTTAATAACTGTTTAGAATTGTACACTGAAAGCGCGTCTTCAAATGTGCATGCTAAGCCAGAAAACGTGGCCTCTAATTTCTCATTAGAAAAAGAAACAGACGCAGCTGCGTTGTCGACGGCGAGTTTTTATTTTTAAATGTAATAAATCCTACCGTTCACTTTCCTTTTCACGGAACTTGCCCAACCACGGCAAAAAGAGCAATACAAATAGCGAGGTGGAAAGATGTAACATTTGAGGAGCATGAATTGGTAAAGATGACTTGGCGTAAGAGGAAATGGACGCAGTTAATGGATTCATTTTATGGCTGTACTTGAGCAGCGCGACAGAACACAGGCAACAGAAGAGGGACGGAAGAAGTTCACAGGACATGTGTTGTCCTACCTATTTTCTTCGTCGCTCTTCTTTTATTTGTATTATGTCGCGCTGCCCAGGTATAGCTTGAATCCGCACAGATTTGCCCGTTTTTCAATGATTCTGCAGGACATTCCTTTGTCTGCAGAGAATAGCATTTCGATGCCATTCATGAATCGTCATTTTAGCGAGAATGATCCCTGGAAGGGTTAAAGAAATTGACTAGCTGTGATAGAATACTGGAAATCTTTGTAGATTTGCCCGGCGCCTCTTTTAAGGTAAGTGAAAAAAAAGGAGGGGGGGGGGGGGGTTACATGCCAAAACCACGCTTATATTATGAGGCGCGTCGTAGTGGGGCACTCCGAAATAATTTGGACCACCTGATGTTCTTTAACGCGCTCGTAAATCTAAGTACACGGGTGTTTTCGCATTTCGCTCTCATCGAAATGCGACCGCCGTGGCCGGGTTTCGATCCCGCGACCTCGTGCTTTGTAGCCGAACACCAAAGCTACTAAGCAACCACGGTTGGTGCAATTAAGTGTGGTAACAAACTACTGCCATCTAGCCGCAATGAAACACGACGTAACGACAATACAGCAACAGTCGACGTCACAGCCCCTGGCTTTCTTTTCCGAATTGTTATTTCTGCTTACTTATACATGTCGGTTATGGTGACAATTTCGTGCGGTAGCCGCTCCACAAGTGAGCTGTACCTCTCCACCTGACCTTTATTTAGTCCCATAAGCACAACCGCCTATATGCTGACCACCGTTCGGATTTCAGCAGCCAAAGCTCAACAGTATGGTCAGCAATGATTTCGTCCACTTCAGTTTTCCTTATATATTGTATTTATCTTTAATAAAAAGTTAATTACAAACAACAGTATCTGTTACGTAGCTCGAGTCAGCGATGACAGCGCTGTGTGGGTGAGTGTCTGCGATTCAGTTGCGCGTTTTTACTCGTGCTGATATTGTGCGGCGGCTCCAAACTTACTCGATCAGTCGTCGCTAGACAGATTTAGTAGGAGTGGTATGCCACACGAATGTTATGAAATAGCGCTCCAGGTTTAGCCTATCCATCGTGGAGCAAACGTTTCCACGTGCAGCCGTGCGTCGGAAGCAAGCAAACAGCCGAAGGTCAGAATTAGGCCGGAACTCGAGCCGCGACGAGGGGAGCGACGGCGGGCGCCGGAAGCCTCCGTCTCGCGCGCTCGCACCCCGTGGAAAGTGAAGACGGTGACGTTCTGGCGGCTTTCAAATGGAGGGGCGTCACGAGCCTAGCTTTCCTCAGCTGCTTCGCTCAACGGCAGCTTCGTTTACGTGAGCTCGACGCGAAGCGGATCGACTCGGAAGACGAGCCGACCCAGCCCGACCCGACCTCGTTTGCCCGTATCTTGCGAGTCGGGCTGATTGAACTCGCCTCGGCACCCACTCGGCAGGACCCGCTACACTTTACACGAACCAGACGACCGTCTTTCAGCCCGACAAGCAGATTTCGCCCGACCTTATCGGGTTCGTGTAGTCATGGCCTGTAATTTCAGGTGAACAACTTTGATTGGGTAATCAGTGAACCTTCCTCTCATTAATCTTTCCGTGCACTGCGTACGTACATATTGTGTAAAAGGTTTTCCTCAGGTTATCTGTGCACCTTTGCTTGTTTCAGCGATCTTGTCACTAGCATGCCTAATCTGTCATACAAGCCGCTGAGCATGAAGGGTGCACAGGGTGCTATTTCCCTATTTCTGCAGCGCAACATGCGTGCCGCGATGCATGTTACTGAAAGGCAGATGTGCTAAGGTGGACACATCTAGGAACAAAGAGAACAACGCAAACGCGGACTGTGAACTGAAAGGTCACACAGTGTCGCTTGATGGTCGAAATGTGGGCCTTATAGTAGATGCATGAAATAGCATTAATAGAGGTAGCACGTGCGTAAGTCAGTTCCTGATTATCTTGCACAAAGAGGAATTGTCGTGTATTACGGGCCATAGGAACTATAATCGCTTAGCACAAATCGAAAAAAAAGGGGAGGGGTAAGGACCCTTCCCCCTCCGGGTCCCCTTAGGTTTATGTCGATTTGCTCTGAGTCGTCATCGTTCTTATGGTCCGTAATACAATATGAATCGACTAGCCCAGCAAGAAGCATTACTGAGGAACTGTCATGCCTAAACAAATCATCATCATTATCATTATCCCTACTTGTGTCCGCGTTAGGGTACCTGCATTTTAGTAGCATGAATTCCTGCCAACTTGCTTAACCTTTAGTCGTTCTATGCGCGTTGGGACCCTGACGGGCTTTTCTTCACATATAACAGGAGCACCGCAGCGCCGTTACAGTATACACAGTTCCGACCCGACTCCTTGAGGTAAGCAACGTGTGGCGGCTTGCTCTTTGATTGTACTTCTTTTTTTATGATAAGACGACAGCACCGGAGCTCGGCGTCTGGCGCCAAGCTGCGATTCCGGCGCGCTTGCCGTTCCTGCAGCGTGGGCCGTTTTGGCGCGTTTTTCCGGCACTCGGCGGGAACGCCGAGGCTAGGGCACCGCCTTGCAATACGTCTCGCATTCCGAGAGGGGGCGCGTCAAGTGGGTCAGCGCCAATCGTGTGGACGTCGGAAGTTGCGACAAATTGCCATCGGTCACGGCTCCTTGTGCGGGTGTGGCGGCGGCCTGTCGTGTAGTGGCACCTGCCGCGAACGACTATAGAGAGCGCATGCGACCGTGTTCAGTGTGTAGCGCTGCAAGGCTAGTGTGAAACGTGAACGTGCTCTCGCAGCGAATGCGCGCGAAGGACGGATAACGCTTCAGTGTTAGCGCTTCAAGGTTGAAAAACGAAACATTCTTGAAAACTGAAAACAAGACAAAGGTTCACAGGAAGATGCACTTGAAATGTTCGATGGCGGGTGAAATATGAGAGCGTCACTCGGGAGCAAATGCGAGGTTTCACGTTTGCGGCCATTCTTTATCAATTTTGAAAAAAAAAATCATTTGCGTGTCTACGTACATACATACATTATATATATATATATATATATATATATATATATATATATATATATATATATATATATATATATATATATATATATCATAGGTACAGGGCCTTATTGTCAAACAAATGCGTGTGGGCCTGCTTCCTGCGGAAACTTAAGCAGTGCTTTGTGAAACTGACTGCGCATATGTAATTTTACGTAGCGTTCTGGCTCGTCTGTGTGTGTTTCGGCACTTCCAGGCACAATCTATTGTGGAAGCTTTGTTCAAGCACAGATGCTTGCAATCCGCTGCGGTTCACTTTAGGCAGTTCACAGATTCTAAAGATGCTGTACCTTATGTCTTGGTGACGGAACGCGTAAGGGCAACTCCAGCTCCAACCCTCCGGAGACCGACTTTCTTGAGTGAGATTTAGGGGAAGGGAGCAGACTAACGGTGGGATTGCGAGTATCCATTCGAAGAATGTATTTTCAGACTACAAGGTGGAGCAGATGGGCAAAAGAATTGAAATAGACGTGGCCTCAGACGGAAAGCGAGTGGCCTGGCAGGTTAAGGAACTTTTGTGGCGTGACCATGTCTTTGTACCCATAGTAATTTGGTGGTGAATTGAGAGGACCTGCGGAGGCGATTTACCTCTTCAAAGATACGCGCTGTTTTGGTAACGCTGCAGCTGCGTGACAGCACAGTGCGCGTTAGTGTAAATGTTAACGACGTCAACATTGGTCAAGAAGCGTACCGCTTCGATCGCATCGTGCGTGTTCTAAAGCTCAAGTTATAACAAACCTGCTGTCACGAGCAGCTGAGAGTGGCTTGAATCTTGGAGTGTGTATACGGCTGGCTAAGGACGGATCGTATTCCATGTCGGGGAACACCGGTGTCTTTGTAGATAAGCGATACATTTATTAGCCACATTTGTGCATACAATTGCATATGGGTCGTAGAGATAGGAATATAAAGTTCATCTACAACATCTTTACAAACTCCACATGCCCGAGGTTTTCAGTGACAGCTTAGAAGCCACAGAAGTATCTAAACTGTGCGAAATTCACATTATAAAAAAAACTTAGAAACCGTGGCATGGTATCTTTTAAGGGAGGGAAACTAACAATAAATCAACTGGAAACGCAACTCGTTCAGTGAACAGTCATGAGGTAGTGTGCACAGCGATCGCACAGTGATCCTAGAAGACAGTGGCCTTTCGTATGGAAAATGTGGCTGGTTGCATGTGCGAAGCTTCTTAGGAGGAAAGAGAAAAGAAGAAGGCAGGGAGGTTAACCAGCATAACGTCCGGTTGGCCACCCTACACCGGGGGAATGGGAAAGGGGAGAGCAAAGATCACAGGGAGAGGGAGGAGGGAAGGAAAGAAGGAAATTGCGGCAAGTTCGCTGACGCGTGCGGTTTTACAGAAATTGCCTTAATAGTCACAGGTGGTCGCACAAACCCGTCGTCCTTAAGAAACACAAAAGTGCCTTCACCGCTTTATGGGCCGACGGGCGATGGGGGCGGTGTTCCAGCTTAGTTTTAAGGTTTTTTTTTCCAGCTTAGGCGGTGTTCCAGCGTAGGTAGGCGGGAGGTCATGCACGACAGTTCAAGGGGTTATCTGGGTAGAAATGAGATTGGACAGCTGCGACTGATATAAAATAACGTGCCGTCATTTAAAGCTATTTGCCTTGCATGCTCACGCTGAGTGACAACTTGCGAAATTTTGCTAAGCTGGGCTCGCTCTTTCAGCGGTGGAATTCAGATGAGACGTAATAGTGCTCATATAACTGAACCAGGTTGACGACTTCAAGCCTAGCAAACTGTTCATTGCTCAATCGGTGAAAACTATTTGATGTGCGGTTGGAGGACGGAGCACACGAGTCGGCGACCTATAATCCTTGCATCACAACTGGCACACTCCATTCTTGGCTTATAGAATCTTACAATAAATTATTGTAATTGTAATTGTATATTGGGGCAAGGAGAAAACACCTCTTGTGAGCCTCAACGCAAACATTAAAATTAATTTTTGCGAATATCTTATGCTGTATTAGAAGCTTCTAATGTGACGCAGCGCTTGCGGCACGCTGGTACTTGCGGGGTCATATTTGTGCGTCCTATGAGTGCGTCTAAATTAATGAGTTGAAGAGTCATAAAGCTTGTTACTGGCTAGTTGGCTCAAGTTATACAGTAAAACTAAGACAGCGCAAAAACAGATGTCGACAAGACGGAACACCACTAGCATTTGCAGTGTTCAGTCTTGTCCATGCGTTTTCTTGCGCTCTTCTAATTTCGTTGAAGCCCCATATTTTATAGCAGGCAATACGTCTTTCGCACATGGCACAGATGCTCGGTGTTGTGGTCTTACCTCTCAAAGGGCAAGTCATCTTGCCAGGCGATTACGTGTACGTCGCGCCTGTTAACAGTTTAACGGATAAAACAAAAATAAAGAAGAGAAACAAGTTTGTGTCCCTTGTCTCTCAGCGTCTCTGCCCAACAGTTAAGCGCGTTTCCGTTTTATGTCCATTCAGCTAGTCCGTATCTTATTTGAACTCCCCCTTTCCTTCACTCTCAATGTAGGGTAGCAAACCGGGCGCTCGTCTAGTCTCCTTGTTCTCTCTCTCTCTCTTGCACAAATAAAACTGCGCAATGAAAATTAGATTGACATTACTACGCTTTGCCGTTCAGTTATCTCAACGCTTTCTAGCCCGTTTTCAGGCCCGAAAGTAATTGTCTCTCTGCTAAGAGACTTATTCAGAAGATTGAAAATCTCACTTTGCGTTATATTCCACGAGAGTGTGAATGAACTTTGCCGTTTTTCTGCTCAGATTATAGACAGAGCATTGTAGTTTTATAGAATAATTAGGGCTAGTTTGATCCTTTCGCTTCACAGTAAATAAAGTAAATTTAACTCACGCGAGCAATGCCAGCCACATCAGTGAAGCCACCAAAAGAACTACCAACTTCTGCATACGTGCCAAGCGCCCATTCATAACCGGAAACTTCTCTGACAATACTTTCGGAACGGAAGTAAGCGCAGCTAACAAAACATTGGGCCCCTTTTCATTACGTTTTATTATTTTCTCCTCTCGAAGTCACCGATCCCGATTCTGTTCTGGGTATCCATTCGATCGTGTAATGTCAGCACAGTGACTGTCTTTTTCATGAAAAAAGAAAAGTGCGGGTGACACATCCAGCAAGAAACTGAATTAAAAACCGAATACAAACAAGTAAAAAAGCTGCGATCGCTGAATGTGTGTCAATGGGTGCTTCTTCGCCATCAGGGTGCTCGTATATCCAGCAAAAGCATAGCACGCCAACTTTTATTTTCTGATATTTGTTTCTTTTCTGTTTCTTTTTATTTGGACTTATACAAAAGAAAAAAAGAACACATGCAGCAAAAGTTAACCAGAATAACACCCAGTTAGCAGGCATGCTGTGCACACATATAACGTTCAAGAGAGAAAGAAGGGGAGGGGGGGTGAAGTGCGAAATTGGGAGAGGGTGTGGTGCCTGCAGGAAGGACCGTTCGTCGGTTACGGCAGGCACCGAGCGGCGGGAGATGCAGCGCCGCCTGCCAGTCAGCGGGGTGATGAATGGTTTTTCTTAGCCCTCACCGTATAGTCGCCGAGAGTGTGATGCATTTCTGGCTTCGCAAATTCTTTATCGGCGCCTAACCGTAGTTGGCTCGGGAAAGAGGGGGATTGTGGTAACAGTTGGGTCCTACGTATTCGCGAGTCATGTATTCCTGCCAGGGAACGAAGCAACTGGCGCCGGAAATGTTCCGTTATCGCTACTGGGATCGCATTGATTCACGAGCACTTCCGTCTCTGTTGGGTAGCTAGACAGAATCGGGATAGTTCCGCTCTCGTAGGAATGAATGCAACTAATCACTCTAATTATTTCTAAAAAAACACTGGTGTCAGCTAGATACCTTAGTTACTTCGCGTGTTGTGCCTCGTAGTGTGTTTGGGTATGTTGTGGGCTGAGTGCGTTTGCTAACTGGCACGATTTCTTAGATGCACTGGTCTTAACGAGATACTTTACTCAGTTCTCATTATGTGTGTTCTGGTACGTTTTCTGCACGTTGACCTGACAAATACGAGTCCGCTTGCCTAAACGTTGGCTCCCTCTTCAAATGTCTTTTGGTTGACTTCGGTTAATCATTTGAAGTGCCCGTCTTGCACTGAGACTTTGGCTTGAGCATGTCATGTGACTTTGACGTGCACTGGTGTGCGTCTCATTTCATCTCTCATCGATTCCACTTGGAGTAACATGTCAGACGTCCCCATAGGCAAACATATTCAGTTTTTAACGAAGTTTCTCAAGTCCATATCTTTCATGATGCGCACTGCCGACCGTGAGATTCTACAAGGGAGAAAGTCTCGTCGAGCTCCACTTGCTTATCAGAAGAGCGCAGTCGCCCTTCTTGAGGCGGAAATGTGCGATATATTGTCTCTGACGAGAGGGAAATCTTGGTAAAGACTACATTAAACCTATCTCGCTGCCATCCCCTATCAAAAACTCTTTATTGCACACATGGGTATTCTCAACCAACTGAGTTGGTGACGCGTCACCTACAGCCCCGTCTTTAACAATGAGTTAGTGATAGTCATGACGGTAAAGAACACATGAAATGAAGCCCTGTATGCAACACAGTGAGAATAATTCTGTGCTTTTGCTTCTTCATCTGCTATACCTAATGAACATCGTGCCTAACGGATGCAAAGCTTGTAACGCGGCCAATAAAACGCCTTGAATAAATAAGATGTGGCAAGTTATGACAAATTGCTGCTGACTCTTCAGGACTATGGTCAAGAGGGGTTAATTACGGGAAATGACCCACAACTACGCTGCAGACGCGTCGATAAATTTCTAATTATGTTTCGCCTAGCGTTAATCGTCGCTGCAGTGACGTGGTGGCTGTGGCGTTGCGCTTCTAAGCACGAAGTCGTGGGATCAAATCGAAGCTGCGGCGTCCGCATTTTGAGCGGCGGCGAAATACAAAAACGCACATGTAGCGTGCATTTAAGGCATGATTTAGAACCCCAGGTGGCGAAAATTAATCCGGATCCCCCACTATACGGCGAGCCTTGCAATCAGGCTGTGTTTTTTGACGCGTAAAATCCCATAATTTAATTCTTTTTCCTCAGCGTTAAAATGTAGGGGTTGCGTCACTTGCCGCCTGCGTTGATGCAGAGCAGAGGAAAGCTAGTATGGACTCTTGATATAACGGCTGCTAAGGTAACGGCGACGTGTTAAGGGCATTGAGAGCCTCGCACTTAAAAAGTGGCTGCGACGATGCAGAGGACTCAACATCACTAAAGGAGGGAGAAAAAAAGAAATAAAAGGCTAAAGACTCTCGACTTTGTGCACCGATGCCGCTGTTTGTCCGGTGCGGCAGCTCGGAGAAATGCCTGACGGCCCCACTGGCAGGAACTGGCCCCACAAAAGGCAGCCGCACTCCCACGACCGGCGAAGGGACAGCTGTCAAGATGACGAAGCCATTTTTTAAAGTCACGTGGACATGTGGCGGCTGGGGTGGGGACGCGCGCAGTCTTCGAGAACGGGAAGAACCATGGCTGGTCATCTTAGGCTCTTGCGTCACTCTCAAGAATTGCCATCAACAGATTTTTTTTTGTGTTTACGTTGAGCGTCTGCTTTCCTTTTTTATGTCGTTGCGGAAGACGGCGCCTTGGAAAACGCTGCATCCTTCTAAGGAACAAAAAGTCCGGTGCCCAGACTACGGCTATGACTTGACGCTCTCGTACACGTCGTCACATTGACTTTTGACCTCACGGACCCCGCGGACGTGTCTTCGAGGTCATTCTTCCTTGTCGTCTGCTCACCTCCGTGACGTGAAACGAGTCGTCGTCTGCTACGCGGGCTTCGCAGTAGGCTGTGCACAGTGCGCTTCTGAAAGGTCCTTGCGCACACCCCTCGTGCCTCGTTTGATACATGTTTTTTGCATCTTCAATAACTTTCGAGAAACGGCGATTGGAACAGAAAAGGGAGAGGCGGAGCCTGGTGGGGGAAGCATGAACGGAGAGCAGAAAAAGGTCTCGAAACGTCCAAGTTTCGTCGGCGCTTTATGATATACGATACGCGCTCGATGATGGATGACGTGGCCGGGTCAATGCGATATAAATGATGGTTATACTTGCGCAATAGTTTGGCCCCGGAGTACAGCATTGTTCTCTGACTTTTCCTTCGCTTTCGTTCTTGTTTCTTATGTCCCTGTTTTCGTTTTTGGAACTTCGACGAGGCTTTCGTGAGAAAACGTGGGTTTCGCCCGCTAGGCGGCGTTTTCTTCTATAGCAGAAATTGTTGCGGTGTCGTTTCGAGAATTTTTACATCCGTTTCGTTAGTGACGCCTTTTGGGGGAATAAGAAAAAAAAGTCGAAAAAGAAAACAAAGTAAACGAGGATGATGCGACCCAGAGTTCGTGTAGCTGTCGCAGCATACCTGCGTTTTGACGTGCAACTTCGGTTGACGGCGGGCGTCTATGGTGCTAAACTTGGAACCTTTATTCGAAACTTATTTTTGCCGCGCTTTTGCCCTGTACACCCACCCTCCCTCCCGGCTTTTGCTTCTCCCTTGGCGTTGCTTGATTCCTTTTTGGAAAGCGTGACTGCGGCGGGTCAGGACGCGCGATGCTTTTTGACGCCAATCTGTTCTACATTTTTGTTCCGCGGTTTGCGACCTCTTACGCTTCGGCTGTTTGTGCAAAATCCCGTTGCCTTTACCCACCCTCCTCCACAGCCTAAAAAAGAAAAAGAAGCTAACTTTGCCGACGTGCGTGCAGGTCGACTCGTCATAGCGGCGCTCGTACGCCGTCCCGTTAAAACGATTGTCCCGTTAAAACGAACGCAGAGGAAACAAGAAAAAAAAGTACGGCGCATGGAGGGCCTTTCGGTGTACAGGACGAGGGTGAAGATATGTATTGATGCAAAACACTGAATAGGTGGCCGCTGTGTATGCGACCGCCAGTGTGCGGCTATGCTTCCATGAGACACGTCCGCTAGCCGGATGTTGTTTTCAATCGCAGTTGCTGCTGCTACGTTCTCCTTGTCTGACTTTTGCGGTAATGGTGGTGGGGAAGAGAGAGAACGGAAGAAGCGGCATAGGTTGCAACTTTTTGCCCTCCACTCTGATGCGACATCGCGGAAGTGGCGCGCGGTGACCGTGTTGTGTAATATCATAACTGTATATACTAGTGAGCAGATGTGCAAAGTCCCCAACGCCTCTCGGCTACGTGTTACCTAAGCCTAGCAGCCGCCGATAGCTTTATCTTGGACGACATTGATGAGCCATGAATTATGGGATTCTCTGTTTTGAGATGTTTCTGTCTTGAGAAAATGAAGAAATCGAGCTACTTTTGCTTCGTATAAGGGCTTTAGTGCCGTATTCCGTGGTCTAAATCGAACAGACAACCTTGTGAGTACATAAGTGCTATTGCAGGCTCATCACTCGGCGTTTTGGGGTATTCTATGCATTCCTACCATGCTAACAGTCGTTCCCAATCTTCCTAGCAGTTCCTGATTCTTTTGTATCAGCTGCATGTAGGTGTGCTGTGAAAATTATTACATATCTGCTACATCTCTTTGTCGCCTGGATGTAGTGACCTGAGACAATCCATGAATGTTCCTTACATTCGTTGTTTGTTTTTGAATTTCAGTGTTGCTTTCAGGTAATGCCCTGCAATCACAGCGCGTTTCCATAGCTTTGCAATCTCTGAAGCGCACAATCGCCTTTTTTTACATTTGGGTAGTGACTAAGAATACGTTCTTTTTCCCGCGTTACGCGCGAGATTAATGATAACGATTATAACAATGCACCGGCTCACTCCATGTAGGTTGTTAAAACGAAAGCTTCTTGCCGCGATTGCACTATACACATGAGACACTAATATGCACTAGCGTCTCAGTAACGCAGGTTAATTGGAGTATTTCAAGGTCAAGTAACGATTTAACAAAGCATGCTCAGCTCTTTGAAAAATCTGTCCGCCTTTGAGGCGCCTTGCCTTGACGCTGCCTTAATTTATCCACAAATAGCATAAGAGAATTAGACGATCATTAATGGAATTGCGTGATGTTTATTACATACAACAGTAATACAGGAGTACTACAATGCATGAGTTCTGGACTATTACATATAAATACTTTACAAGTGTCTTTATACAAGGGCATGATCTGCGAAAGAAATAAAAATATGACGGCTCTTGAGGCTAGCAGTCATGTTCTTCACAAAATCATTTGAGACGCCATCCGAATACACGCCTGCAAAGAGTTGTTTGTGCGGGTGACAATATTCTAATAATATTTGGGGTTTTACGTGCCAAAACCACTTTCTGATTATGAGGCACGCGACAATATTCTAGGACTGCCGAAGAAAATGCTTTACAATTCTGCCATGGATGTCAGTGGTACTTAGGACAACATAACTTGATTTTTCGTACATTGTGTTGTATATGTCGGCTTTAGTAGCCTATAATTAAGCCATGTTTGAGCGCACCGGGCTCTGTCACGTGTACATATATTTTGTCTCATTAACTCATTCCGCTCTTGATAGAAAGGCTTCATTTGCGAACATGGAGGTTAAATGCTCCATGTCCTTGTTCCGTTATTTCACAGCATACTCGAAAAGGTGAAGCTCGCATTCTCGGTTTTAATCGCGTTTAATCACTTTTTTAATCACATACATGTTCCCCTGGCCACGTGATGAGCAGGAAAGGAAGAATGCGATGGGCCTCTAAGAAACGACCAGAACGTCAAACAGCGACAAAAACACCCCTTAAGTGGAAGTTTTAGATCGGTCCCGACTCCGATGCCGCCTATTGAAATACATGTAAAACGCAGCAATGCTTTTCTGAGAAAAGCCTTGGACCGAATTGAATTAAATCTGTTGCACTTGAGAAAGAAAGGTAACTTAAAGTGACTCTTGGAAGCAGAACTTCAATTTAGAGTGTAAATTGTTTTACAAAAAGTACCGAAAGTCCGTAAGACTGAATAAGAATAGAAGCACGAAGTTTATAAATGTGTAACTCTGCACCAAGAACAGATATCGCAGTTCTGTAAACTGCGTTCATTGGAACATCCAAAACGGACAAATTGGTTTATTAAGTTATATCTTACGAGAATTTGTTACAATGTTTACAAGGGTTTCTATAAGTACTACTGATATATTAGTGGTGTATTAAGAGCAATTGTATAATACAGTTTTTCCCACTTTTGATGTACACTTCGGTGCTATTTACACACTGGTCATGTCATTCTTGACTGGTCACTTACAGAATTGTAAACTTGATATTTTAGTTATCTGAGAGTTTGCGATTTTCAGCAATACTTATGAAAGAATTGACGGCTTAAAAAAAATGAAATCAGCTTCCGGCTGTGACCAGATTTTAACATTTTCTTCTAAATGCTACAAACCTCATCGAATTCGGTGCAATGGTTGCCGAGAAGAACGATTTCTCCTTTCCCGCGTATTTAGATAAGATCCCCCGAGCTAAATCTTCCTCTTTAACGGCGGCGGGCGGCCAGGATGACAGTTCTCGAGAGGCGTCCGCCTCAAATATTCCTGACAGCGTAGCAAGTTAGTGCAAAAAAAAAAGAGAAAGCGGGGGAAAAAAGAAACGAAGAGAAAAGTAGGGAATACTCGTGGCGCGGGTAGCTTTTGTTTGCAGATTTGCCAACAGCTCGATATAACCGCTGTCGTGTTGACCTAAATTCACTCCTGTTAACGCTATCAGTTTGGAAATAGCCTGCAACTTCAGAGTTGCAATTGCGATCAGGTGGTTACAGTGGTCAGTAAGGTACCATAAATCACTGCAATTACGCAAGTTGATACAGGAAATAAAATTCACGAGGGTTACAATGTGGGCTTGTTGGTAATGTATCTTCAAGGGGAGTATGGTAGTACCGTGTGTGTCCCTATGTGTCTTCTTTTGCCCCGTCTTTTAATCGTGCTACCGTACTCCCCTTGAAGTTGATACAGGAAGTTCACGAAGAGCGAAAGTTGTTGGCAGACATAACGACATGAAATATTCAGGTGGACTAGGTAAACAGCAAGAAAGAACGAAAGAAAGAAAGGAGAGAAGCATTGCAAGGAGGTGAAACCTTCAAAAGTATGTGTAGTTGACTTGGCAATTTGAACTTTCCATATGTGGGTGGCTTGAACGAGGCTTAATTTTCTAGAAGCAGTTCACCGAAATGGCGGTTCTATTTAATGCGTCGGCATTCCGTTCAGCGTCCTTGGGGGACAACACCTGCCGCTCCTAAAGCGTTCTGGGAATTGGGGCAAACTCTGTCGTCGTCTTCCAGAAGGGGCAAGTGCTCCCCCCCAGGATGTTTAGAACGCAATCGAAGCACAACACTCACGTGAAAGTCTCTGCTTCCCCCCTTCGCGGAGGTTGTGGAAGCTCACAGAACATATGCCTCCAACCCCGGGTATAGCACACCGCGGACCGATGGCGGACATCAAAAAGGCTAAGCAGACGAAGCTGAAAACCTGCCGTCTGTTGTCAGCCGCATGCTGGTGGAACTTATGTAGACGCGGCAGCGTCCCCGTACGGGCACAGGGAGAGATTCCCTGTTGTACAGGGAGAAGGGGGGGGGGGGGCGAGACGAACACACCTGCTCTTCCATTTCTGGCTATTTCTTTTCCGCCCAACCGGAGCAGGAGGTTCACGGAGCGCGTCCAGTGCTTGCACCACCGTTGTGCTCGCGCTCAGGGTCGCTCGGGCTCACGAAATCTCTCGCCGTGTACGGCCCGTGTTCCCATCAGAAAGATCCCACGATCGCCGGCGACCGGCCGAGGAGCAGCAGACGCGCAGGTTTCGGGCACCGGTGTATCGTCCCTCCTCTTCGGACTTTTCTGCATAGTGTGTTTTTTAAACATACCTGTTCGCTTATTTTGCTCTTAATGCAACTTATGCGCATCGGGATCGCACCGCTTTTCTCGTCTTCTTGCCTTCTTACAGCACAGACGGCTTGCGAGCTTCGGTTGTCATCGTTGGCTTACATTTTGCGTCTCTTCTAACTTTATTTTCTGCGCTTTCGCGCTATACGGAAGGTCACCGTTATAGGGAAGCGGTACAAAGCTTGACTGGTAAGAACATACTCGCGACCGTTCGGCGGGGACCGTTCATCTTACTCTCCCCCACCCCCTCTCTCCCACGTCCCCAGTTCGCCTCGCCCAACCGTGCTGTACTTCGTAGTGGGTACCGTTGTGCGCTCGTTCACTGCACAACCTAGCGACGAAACGCGAGCAAACGAATAAAAGAGCTAAACTTGAGGATTCTTATATACCGTCTTTGGGGCTGCAGGGAAAAAGGCCGTTCTTCCGTTTTCTTCGTCGTGGTGGGGAGGTCCTCTCGCCCTTCGGAGGGGGGGGGGGGAGGCGGCGACGGCTTTCACTGGATTTTATTTACGCTGGCGTCGCCTTCTTCCTTTCTTAAAGTCGAAGAGTGTTCGAGGTAGAAGGGAAGGCGGGAGAGGGGAGGTGAGGGGGTTGAATTCGGGGGGCAGGAGGCGAGGCCGTCTGCGTTCTCCCCCAAATTCTGTTTATTTCCTTTCTGAATATTTTGTTTTCCTTTAGCGCCGTTCCTGTCCTTCGCTGTTTCTTTAAACGCTTCCATCATCTTCCGCCCTTCGGAGGGGCCAAAGATGAAGTAGAGAGGGTGAGTTCCGCAAGGGGGGACGCGGAGGGTGGGGGTGCGATGCGGGTATTCTTGAAGGAACGTGCGAGGCTCCGAGGAAGCTGGAAATAAGATTTAACAAACAAGCCGCGCGCAGGATGACACAAGCAAGCGCGAATCTAGGGTAACGGTTCTTTCTCACTGTAGAAGAGGAAGAAGAAAAAGTAAAAAAATAAAGGTGTGTGTGCGTGTGTGTGTGGGGGGGTGGGGGGAGGGGGGGCTTAGTGTATTGTGTTAGCTCGCTGCTCCATTCTTAGTCCAAGCCTCAAAAACTTGGAAGAGTCTCCTCTCCCTCACACCCGACGCCCTTTTTTTTTTCGCTGGACTTTTGTTTAACGTCTCGAGGGCGCGAAGACATGGCGCCAGGTCCCGTGCTTTTTTTTCTCCAAGGAGATTCAACAGTGTGGAAGGAACGCCCGTGATTTGTATGCGTTCGCTCGCTTGCGCGATGCCATCGTCATTGTACGTTTTGAGAACTGTAAACACATGCCAACCCGGAAGCGCAGAGTTTCCGGCAATAATGAACAGAGCGAAATCTGGCGCCAGGCTATGCAAGTTTGTTATAAGACACCGTGATAGCCCGAGAATATGAGGGTATGTAACGTTCGGCTAGTCGTGAACAGTAAATGCTTTCTTGGAATTTCCTTCACACTAAATGTTGATGCTGACGTAGTGCAGGTAGAATCATTTGCTGGCTCAAATGATGATAGGCTAACGAAGAAAATGGAAACATATCACTGATACCTGCACTCACTGAGCTGAGAACTTCGTTCCTCCAAATTTGTCGATCCGCAAGTACCGCGTTTACTAGGGTGGTTGCTTGGGCTAGTTGGTAATTCATATATGGTATGGTATGATGAACTTTATTAATGTCCTGAAGATCAACCCTTAGGTTGACGCAGGCGGCTCCCACGTCGGGACAGTAAGGTTTAACCTTACCGCCGTATCATGGGCCTTCTGGACGGCCTGTACTTGATCGGAAAGAACTCCACTGTGTAGGACTCGCTGCCACCAGTCTCTCTCCTTGTCACAGTCTGTGAAAGTCACAGGACACTGCCAAAGCATGTGATCCAGAGTAATGATGCCATTACACTTCTCGCAATTGATTGGTATCTCTCTTTCAGGATATATCTTGTTAATAAAGTTTGGACTTGGATAAGTTCTTGTTTGCAGCAATCTCAGAGTCACCGCTTGAGCTCTATTGAGCTTAGCGTGTGGCACTGGGAATTCCCTTCTGTTCATGTAGTAATGCCTTGTGATTTCATTATATGTAAGTAATTGGTCCCTGTTCTCCACCTGTATATTATTAAGGTCCTGGTCGCGTAGTGCACGGATAGTAAGCCCTCGTGCAGCTGCGTTAGCCATCTCGTTTAAATTCTTCCGAGATGGATCGACAGACCCCATGTGCGCAGGAAACCAGCGGATTTCGATCTCTTGGCTGTCCAACTCACCGATCAGCTGGGCAGCCCTTTTGGTTACAAAGCCATTGGTAAAGTGTCTAATAGCCATCTTAGAATCGCTGTAAATCTTCGTCCACTTATTATTCCTTAAAGCCAATGCTATCGCTACTTGTTCCGCGACTGTCGTGTCTTTAGTCATGATTGTAATAGCATCCCGAGTGAGACCATCTGCATCTACTACTACTGCCGTAAAGGCTTTCTTTCCTCTGACCCACGCAGCATCTACAAATGCCGCATGTTCTCTGTCGTGTTCTATCTCTTGCAGGAGAGCTTTGGCCCTTGCCTTTCGTCTTTCCAGGTTGTGCACTGGGTGCATATTTCTGGGGAAAGGAGTCGTCTTGATTATCTCTCTTATGCTATCTTTTAGTTCTACTGTGCCTTCACCTGAAATTTTGGATTCGGTTGGGCACCATCCTACCTCTTCTAGTATTGCTCTACCTGGCCTTGTTCCAGAGAGCCTCTCTCTGTGGGCAATTTTCTGAGCTTCAATTATCTCGTCTATTGTGTTGTGGAGCCCCAGTTTCATTAATTTGTTATCCGGGGTGTTAATCGGTAGCCCCACTGTTGTTTTGACAAGCCTTTTAATTAATCTGTTCAACTTGTTTAGCTCTGTCTGTGTCCAAATGAGCATCCCAGCTACATATGAGAAGTGGCACAAGGCGAAAGCGTGGACCAGTCTCATGGCGCTCTCCTCTCCCAGCCCTCTTTGTCTGTTAGTGATTCTCCTTAGCAGTCTTATTACCTCCACAGTCTTGCTTGTGATGTGTCGTATTGTTCTTCCATTTGCCCCATTTGCCTCCAGGAATAACCCTAAGACTCTTATGGATTCTACTTGCTTAATAGATTTGCCTGCCTTCGTGGTTAGTACTAACCGGGGTTCTTCTTCGGGAACGTATCCCCTCGGTTTTCTACCCCTTCTTCTGTTCTTGAGTACAAGGAGTTCAGACTTACTAGCAGAGCATTTGAGTCCCATGTCTTCTAAAATAGACTCTACCTCATAAATGCTCTTCTGAAGTCTGCTTTCCGCATGTCCCATACTTCCTTCAGCGGTCCATATCGTCACATCGTCTGCATAAATGGTAAAGTGAATGCCCTCTATCCTTTTTAGTCCCTTTGCCACTTTTGACATGGCCAGGTTGAAAAGCATAGGTGACAAGACCGACCCTTGTGGCGTCCCTCTGTCACCGAGATCCATCTTCTTTGATACAATATCCCCGAATCTAAGATGAGCTGAACGATTGCCAAGAAAGGCTTTAATCACTTCATAGAGTTTTCTCCCCAATCCCAGTTCGGAAATCACTTCAATTATTGCTCTATGCTTAATTCTGTCAAAAGCTTTTTCGACATCCAACCCCAAGAGAGCTCGAGTGTTTGTTGGTTTAGCCAATAGCAGTTGATGTTTGATTAACAACATGGCATCTTGTGTGGACAAGCCTGATCTGAAACCAATCAGATTGTACGGTAGGATGTCATTGTCCTCCACATATTTCGTTAGCCTGTTCAATATGACATGCTCCATTGTCTTCCCTAGACATGATGTTAAAGAAATTGGCCTCAGATTATCCAAGTTGAGTTGCTTGCCCGGCTTTGGTATTAAGATAGTACTGGCCGTCCTCCATTCTTCTGGATATACCCCATCTTTCCATAGGTCATTAATGTATGTGGTCAGATATTTTATTGATTCGTCGTCCAAATTCTTAAGCAATCTGTTAGAGATTCCATCCGGGCCAGCTGCTGACCTACTATTCAGATCATACAGTGCCGTGCGTACCTCACTTTCGGTGAATTCTTGATCCATATATTTGCATTCTAACCCTAAGTAATCGGGATAACTCACATCCTGATCTTTCCTGAGAGGCAAGTATTTAGTAGCCAGTCGCTCCATTATGCTCTCTGCGCTTGCAGTCTGACTTTCCTGGTGTACCAGTTTCGCCACTGCCGTGCGTCTATTCGATTTAGTGCCTTTTTCGTTGAGCAGATGCCTGAGCAGACTCCAATTGCCTCCACGTTTTATCCTTCCGTCTACACAATTGCAAACCTCATCCCATTTTTGTTTCTGCAAGTATCGTGCGTGTTCCTCTATATTCTTATTGAGCTGAGCAATTCGCTTCCTAAGTCTCCTGTTTAAGCGTTGTGATTTCCATCTTTGTAAAATCGATTGCTTGGCTTCGATCAAATGCGCCAATCTACTATCAATTTGTTCGACCTCTTCCTCTGTCTCTATAGCCTTAGTTGCTGCATTCAAGTCGTCCCTAAGCTGAGCTACCCACTCTTGTAGTCTGATGCGCCCCTTTCTATCTGTGTCTGCTCTGTCTTTTCTGATTTTTCTAAAGTGATCCCAGTCTATGTAAGTGAAATGCTTTACATCCACCCCCGTCGTTTCTACCATTATGTGTAGTATGTAATGGTCGCTTCCTAGGTCCGTGCCAGAGTTTATCCAGTCTGCCCTGGGTAAGTTATAAGTAAAGGATAAGTCCGGGGTAGTGTCCCTACACGTGGAACTGCCACACCTGGTAGGAAAGGCTGGGTCCGTGATAAGAGAAAGGCCTAAATCTGTGGCGAGATGCCAGATTCCATCCCCTTTCTTACTACTCCAGCGGTAACCCCAAGATTGGTGTGGGGCGTTGAAATCCCCTCCTATTATGAGTGGCGCAGTTCTGGCTACCCTCATGGTCTTATTAAAGATGGCTCTGAAGCTCTGTCTCATCTCTCTGGGACTGCTATATATGTTGAGGCAGAACAAGCTTTGCGCTTTACCTCTGTGCCGTTTTAGGACCAATTCTATAAATATGTATTCAATTTTACTCGCCCCTAATTTTAGATCGTGCTCTATGTAAGGAATTTTCTTGTCAATTAGGGTGGCAATTCCTCTGCCTGGTTCTTTTCCTTTGCAGACCGAGTTGAAGCCGGACAGCCCGATCTCCTCCGCTAGAGTTTCCTGCAACATTATTAATTTTGGCCTATTTTCAACCGTTTTGATTATTTGTGCTAGTGACGCTCTTTTTTGCTGAAATCCTCTGCAGTTCCACTGCCACACACTAAGTCTATTTCTGTTATCCATTATTATTGTCGTTGCCTCCTGACTTGCTACCCCCTGTCACTGTTCGCTTGACTGTACCACCTGCCGCTCCTGGGGGTGTTCTTGCGCTTTCGGCTTCCAAGGGCATATATTCTTCATCTTCTCCTTGGGCCTCTAGCTTTTTCAACCTTTTCTCGGCTATTAACTTCCACTTCCATGTTTTATCCACCTTAAGGTTAACGCTGTCTACCGTGTCCTTTAGGTCCCTAATTGCATTCCTAATCTCCTCCAGAACCGAGCACATCGATTCTGCCTCCGGAACTACAGCTCTCTTTTTGGGCGCCGGTGTGTCTTCTTCCTGGCTGTTCCTTATACACACCGGCTTAGCTATTGCCACACTGTCGCTTTCTGTCCTCAACCCTTTTTTCATTTCCTGAATCTGCTGCTTAAGTTCTTCATTTGCTTTCTTTAGTGATATAACCTCTCTGATCAGCTGTTCTACCCTGGCATCATTACTCTGTTCCTGCGAGGCTAGCGCACCTGTGACTTTCACAGTACCTTTGACTTTCTCGGCCCAGGTCGCTCCTGGCTCCTTTTTCTTGTTTATCTTCAGCTCCTGCTCCTCGAAGCGCACCTGCGCCTCCCGAGACCTGGAACGGTTTCTTCCCCTCGATGTTGAGCGCTGTCTTGATCTTGATGTGCTTCTCGAGCGTGAGCGCCTTCCGGCGCCTGGAGGGGTTTCCTTTGTAGGTTGGGCCGATTCCATCTCTGTCTCCACTTTGGAGCGTTGTCTTCTTCTTACTCTTACTACATATGGTATTTGGTACCGCTGCTTGCACGCCCTGTCACCTGTGGGGTGATCTTCACCGCAGAACTTGCATTTGGGAGAGCAGATATGAGCCTCCCCTGGGTCTTGCATACCACATCCCCTGCACTGCACAACATCAGGTGTTGGACAAACGTCTGATCTGTGTCCGATTCTTCCACATGCGTAACATACGTCAAATTGCTTCCTGTACAGATAGCACCTCACGAGGGTTGACCCATATTTGATGAAGTTGGGCACCCTGAATCCGTCGAAAAGGATAATAACCGATCCAGTAGCTTTGATACGTTGTGCAGCCAACGCTGTTGGGTTGTATTCATGCACAATCTTTTTCGTGATCACACTCTGACTGTCATTGAGGTTCACTCTTCTAATAACCCCCTTGCACGTAGAGTGGGGGGCTGTTTCATAAGCGCTCACTTCATATTCTGCCTCCATGATCGTAATGGACTTGATTCTCACATACCTTTCAGCATGAGAGGAGTCCGGTGTACTAACCACCACAATATTCTGTGTGAAGTTGGGGCAGACGATGTCTTCCCTCGCTTGATCTGCTGTAAGTCCGGCTGCCTCGACGATCGCTTCTCCAATAGCTGTGCTGACCTTGTTCAGGTTGAGGCCTCCCCGAGGCCTAACGATGATTTTCCTGTGCTCCTCCGGCAGTTGCGGCATTCTTGACGCCTTCACAATCCGGCGCTTGAGCTTGTCGGCCCCGGCAGCACCTTTGTTGGCGATCTCCTTTCCTTGTGATTCTCGGAACGAATTGGCGGCTCCACCAGCTGCCCAGGTCTTTTTCGCAGATCGCGATCTTCGGTTGGTGACCACCTGCCAACCCATTCTTTCCTCGCCGTCTTCTGTCTCCGAGGAGGGTTCGTCGTCCATGCGCATATCGAACATGCCGGCTTGGCGGGCTCGCGAGACCTACGTGGCGTTAGGCCCAGCGTGGCGCCCACGCGCGATGCACAGAAAAGAGGCTGTAGAAGTCCAAAAAATGCTGGCCCGCCTTGTCCAAAGGTATCCACCGATTCGGGTTAGCCTCACGAATCCGATGATAAGCTTCAATGCGTGGTCCTGCCAAAAGTGCCTGCAGAATCATTCAAAAAGACGGAGCCGATGCGGGGCACATCCGCTTTCTTCTGCTTCTTCTTCAGCACCCCTTGGTAATTCATGATCAAAAATAATTTTGAATAATTTTTACATTTGACGCAAATGCGCGCCTAGTTAAGTTGTTTCTGCAATAACTGCTTAGAACAGTAATAAAAAATCGACTTCTTACACTCGCTTTTCCTGGAGACTAAGCTATCGCCACAGATGCACGTAGTATAGTTTACTGTTGTCAAACCAATTTACTATCACCAATTGCGCATTAAACTTTTCTAAGCTTGAAAAGCATTTTTAACTGAACAAAAAATTGTGTTGGTTAAGTTTTTGCCGGTGGTTTTGCTGTTGCGAATTGCGTATGCCGATTATCTGTTTACATATTTCGCAAGTACAGGATGTTTTCTTCACTTGATTGACTGTTGCTTTCTAGGTACTGGTACCCTACTAGAATGTTTTTTTAACGCTTTTTTTTGCCCACGGTATTTTGAACTTTTAATTTGTTTTGCTTATTTGCTTTTCTTAACACGTTCTCCTAAGCGCAAATGTAGATGTTAGTTAATGTCTACTTGCTTGCAGCCGTGTATACCGTAAACGCCTTTCCCAGAGCGACCTTGCTTCATTATGCGCACGAGTTACGCCAATCAACATATTAGCTGGTGGACCGAAACCAGCCTTCAACAATAAGTACTATAAGGGTATCATCAATTCGTGCGTTAAATATTAAATAATAAGCATAACACCGAATAAAAACAAATCTGAACTGTCATCAACATGGTCTCCAAGCAGAATTTATTCTTTTTCTTTCCTCTGCCGTTGAATTCTGCATTAAGCTTAGAGCGGCTATGCCTCAGATTCTTTCTTCGCGGGCTTTTCTCGTATAATGCAAAATTTGCGCTATGTCAGCTAAAGTAGGCAAGAAAAACAATTATAAATAGCTAGCAGGAGCTGGAAACGTTGCAGGATTTGAAACTGTTGGAACAGAAACCAGGCGACAAAAAATAAAATAGAAATAACAAAACAAACGCATCCATGTATACACCTTTAGCGTGGCGCTCTTGGTTTTGGCTATAAGAGAAACGATATAATGCTTCACTTTTGTGCATGTAGCAAAGGGATTTCAGGTGCAAAGTCGCTGCATTGTCCAAATAACGGCGGGACCTTTTCTTCAATACCCTTTGAGCGAACCCTGGAACGCATCGTATACATTTCGGCGTTCCCAGGGTCTGAACCCGCCTTGACCCGTTTCCCTTCCGTGTTCTGCCCCGCCGGGTTCGAAAAGTGTGGCAGGTTGAAAGCTTAACCTCGACCCAGATTCCGCGCAGCTGGAGCGACGGATCAGCTGGCGGGAAGCTACCGCTGTGCTAAGCACGTGAACAGCGCCACCGTTGTCGAGAGCGAACGCGACAATGCGTTTTAAAAAGGGTGCTGATTGTAAGGCTGCCAGCATAAATCAGCGCACCTAAAGCACTCCTACCAGCACACACACACAAAAAAAAAAAGAACTCGTGGGATATTACAGTCCCAGATTCAGTCGTGTAGTTGATACAGGTATGCACTTGCAGAAGGCTCATAAGGCGTCGTTTCGGAAGCGGCTCGCACCCGATTGTATAGCGGTCTACGCAGCGTCGTGCCTGAATTACTGAATAGGGTACATTGCTTAAACCTTCCTAACTGCGCCTCATTCTTTTATCACTTCCTTTCTTCACACAAATATTGGTCCCGTGTTAATGACCGAAGTATACCTTGGAAACACATTTGCTTTCCTCGTAGAAAGCCCCAAGTTCCTAGCTGTTATACTTGGATGTGTAGCAAGGCCGCAATTAGCTGCTGCTTGCATATACTGGTATAGGATTAAATGGATTGAGCAAAATGTGAAGAACAGATGGAGGAAGAAAACTTGGAAATATCAGTACGCATGTGCTGCAGATAACCTATTCGGAGCTACGTGCGCCTCTCCGCGCATGCGTCTATGGTCCCTCTTTCCTTCTTTCTCTCTTTTCTCTTTTCATGGTTATCACATCTTCCGTAAGCGTGATGGTACATATGACTGTGCGCATGAGTGTGCGTATGACTAGTATACGTGTGAGTATTGCTTCCTTGCTGACGCGTGCATTGGTCATTTTGCTTTTTGGAATGAACGTAGTTTAGTGTAGCTTATGTGTATAAGCACCATATGGCCTTAAATAAGGCAGGAAAGTAGACACGAAGTGTTTTAATTGTGCACAAACAAGGAAAGTCTCAGGCCAGCCTTTCAACACGTGCCTTTTTCGAAACGTTGGCTCTATAGCGTGAGGCATCCCTTGTTTTACCACCGTTGCTCACCTTACGGGCCTGAAATTTGGACAAGACATAGATGTACGTCAGGGCGTCACATTTTGCTAATGCTGTGGTGAGTTCCCTTGATGCGCGTTCGTGGGCTTTATTTCTGGAGCTCTCATCTAAATAAATGGGAACGGGGAAATCGTTGTGCTCGGCATCCAATACGCCAATTTTCAGATTCTTCAAAATCACACACACACACACACACACACACACACACACACACACACACACACACACACACACACACACACACACACACACACACACACACACACACACACACACACACACACACACACACACACACACACACACACACACACACACACACACACACACACACACACACACACACACACACACACACACACACACACACACACACACACACACACACACACACACACACACACACACACACACACACACACACACACACACACACACACACACACACACACACACACACACACACACACACACACACACACACACACACACACACACACACACACACACACACACACACACACACACACACACACACACACACACACAAACGCGCACACACGCACACACGCACACACGCACACACACACACAAACGCGCACACACAAACACACACAGCAATTGAAGAATCAAGTTTATAACTCTATATGGCAGCAATAAAAAAACATACCGAAATTCCGTAAATTGCACCTTTTTTATTTATAATGATGAAAGAACGGCAGATTATATTACACCACTGTGAAGTATACATGTGATTTGTGAGAAAGACTTTTGCAAGCTTCCTTGCTAATGCCTTTAGTCCCGATTCCCGTGGATATTTCTGTAAATACACCAATATACTGCTATTCAATTCTATTCTGCGGGGTGATCAGTTTTTAGGGTTCCGGAACCTTTAAAAATCGCATGTGGTAGATAGCATAATTCTTGTCCCTGAGCTGAATTATTCGAAGAGTCGAACACTACTAGCACGAGAACCCGAAACACATATTCATCTAATTACCAAACATCTGCTAATTAACTTCCTAATTAGTTAATTTATGGCACATGCTGCAATTTACGAATTGTGGCCGGTAAGCTTGCAAGACATATCCACTTGAAGTGGATCTAAAGGGTGACATCAATTTGAAGTATGATTTCCCAATTCGTGGGACGAAATGCATGGCCGTTCCAGTTACTTCTGTGCTTCAACACATAAAAAACAAAAACAAAAAAACTTTTGTTAAAGAAGTGTAACAACAGCGCATTTTTACGGTGAGTTTGATGGCGCGCATCTTATAACTGGTGTAATGCTGGAAATTCATTTCAAGTGAATACGCCTTGCAAGCTCACCGGCAACAATTCTTAAATTGAAATGTGGGCCGTAAAATGATCAATTAAGAAGGTAATTAGTGAACTTTTAATTATTTGGAGATGGGTTTCGATTTCTCGTGCAAGTAACGTCCACCTCTCTGAATAATCCAGCTCAAGGACAAGTATTACGGTGTCTGTGACAGGCGATATCTTTAAATTTCGGGAAGCTTCAAGGAAGAAATGATCACCACATTAGCAGCAGAGTGATGAGGTAAAGTGATCAATTCGGCACGTTCTAAGTAATAGGATTGGTTCGGCTGGCGCTTAAATGAGTTAACAGAGATCACTGAAAGATACCTTTGTCTCTTTTACCTTGCTTTAGCTCGCCTTCACCCTGCTACGCACTTCAATTATGTGGTTCGTGATTACCAGATTTTTCCTCGCGCATGATATGATATATATTAGGTACAAATGAAACAATATAAAAGAGAAAATTCATCTTGGGGCCACCTTCCTGTCTCTTTGTCTATGTCTGCCTCTTGATTTTTCCTACTCTCAAGTTTGCTGGCATTCTCCTAGCATAATCATCTTGGGGAAGCAGCGTAACGCAGACATGGGCAAGAACCAGGTATGTTCATGTAGGAAACTTGCTTAAGAATGTAGCACTACGTAACGAACGGTAGCTATCACGGTAACTTGGTCTCGCTATGACAGCTTGCAAAGAGAGACAGCCACTAAAGGGCCCCTAATTGCAACCGACATTTCCGAAGAGGCGTTCCCCTCACCAGTAAACCGGGGTGGGGGGGGGGGGGGGAGGAGGCGATCGCGTGACAGTTCCGCGTGAACCGAGAAGGCCGCTCGTTGTTATGCTAACTACTTTTCGTCCTGACGCGCAAGCGGGCGCAGATATTTAGAACAGATGCCGGCTCAGCCGTGCATGGACGCTTGCGCATATCGTATTCCGGATGCAGGTCCCTTTCTTTATTCTCGGCGCACACATAACGGTGTACGGTAAACGTCGACTCTCTGCAGGGCTCCGGCGTCTCCAAGGAGCCCGTGCGCGCCATCTGACGACGTAACAATGCACCAGACACGGGACAGTTATAGATGGCGTCGCCCGCGGATGAAAAATTTCACACAGGGTAAGGCACAGACAAGGGGTCCCGGCGAAGGCCTACATATCCCTAAACGGTACCGCCGTTGTGCGCGAGTAAAATACTGACAACCATCGAAAAGAGAGACAGAAAAAGAAAACTGCTATAATAAAATGCGGAGTCATGGCGCGGCATGCAGGGGAGGACGCCTAAAAAGGCGACGGGGTCGAAAGAAGCTGGGCGCAAAAAGAGACACGCAGAAAAGTTTTGAGGGGGAGACGACGACCTAAACTGGGCGGATGCGGAGTTTTTGGGTCCGATTTCCGGTGTCTTTTGTGATGGCCGCTAGAGGACGCAGCGGGAAGCGCGTAGCGGAGAGGGAGAGTGCGGGGGGTGGTTTGAGATTAGTGACCTGCAGCTATGCGGCCGGCCGTGCGGGGTCAGGACGATGCGTCGTCCCACTGCAGGGGCAGTGCGAGGTTCGTTTTGCCCAAGTACAAAGTATGCTGGTAGACTGGACATCATCACAGACTCAAGTTGGGCAAGAAACGCACTGCTTGCACTACGCGGTTCATCGATCGTGCTCGCTTGCAAAAGTAGTCGTTTACAATCCTGTTGAGTTCTCAAAGGTTCCTTGCTGAGTTTACGCAGTCCTTAATGAACTTTCCAAAAGATAATAAATTTCGCCTTATAATGTTTGTCAGGGAAATATTTGAAAACGAGAACTTATCGTGCGTCGCATCAGTGTTTGTCCGAACGACTCTGCCTGTTCCACGTTCCCTTACAGATTGTCAGTCCACTGTCCGGTTTGATAAAATATCCAAAGAATTCATTGTACCTTTTCTTCGATTCACACAAACTTTGTTTTCGCATCTACAGGGAGATAAGGTAATTTGCAGAAAAACAGATAGACTGGTGGGTGGGTCAGTTTCCTCTGGGCTACTGAAAAGAAAGGAGGAATTATGCATAATAAGCTAAAAAATTATTCTATATGAGAATGTGCTAGAAGCAAGCCATAAGCAACTCTATGCAAAGCGTCACGCGCGAGGCAAAGGAACCACGTCAGCCGCCAGTATACGTGAATGCTAAGCGCACAACACACCGCCGCGGGGCACCCGAACCGAAGCAGCTCCGGTCCAGTGCCTGTGCCCCTCATTCACCTCGTCGGCAGCTCCGTGTCGGCGCTGAGCTAAGTGACCACGTCAAACTGTGGCGCGCACGCCATGTACACCCCTGTGGTCATTGCAGGTCCGAGCACATGGGTGTGGTTATCACCTACAAAGTCCACACAGTGACCGGCCCCCCCGCGGACCCCTCCCTCTCCTATTCTCCTTACCCACCCCGAAAGTCAAAAAGCACCGCCACGCCACGCGTCCGGCCTTTGCACACGGTGTGGGTACGCCGATTTCGTGCCAGCGCATTTTTTTTTAAATTTTACGCGGAAACGTAGTGGACACTGCGCTAGTGTGTGTTCTTGTCGGGTCCACGCGTGAGGCTATCGTACACACGCACAAAGAAAGAAACTGTTTGATCTTGCATTGCTGGAAAGTGTGGAGGGGACTTTCGATGTGTACGCTAGGGAGGTGGCAGGCGTGCGTTGGCAACAGAAGTCGGGGCCGCAAGTGGAACGGAAAACGATTTGGCGCAGATTTTCGCTTTCGATTTCACGTGTAGGGGCGGGTCTGTTGTGGTTAGGTCCGGTTCGCGGACTGCCCAGTCCGGTGGGTCCGAACAGTGCCACCTGTGGCACGGGCGCTTTTTCCTCTGCGATTGCACAGTGCGATCATGGTGTGACGCAGAACGTCGATACAGTTATCTTTCCTTTCTTTGGAAAAGTAACGCGTGCATGGTTTGATGACGGCTATCGCGACAGCAGCTTAAACTTGAAACACAAGTTTAAAGATGCGATTGGTTGGTTGCAAACTTTAGGTGGGTCTTCTAGAACTTGATGACAACATGGCTGCGGTCGCAGCCGTATTCGAACAAAGAGGTTTTACTAGCACTGAACGTGAACGTGATTTTAGGAAAGTCTTAGACCTCGAGACCCTGAAAGAAATGCTGTCAAGCCTAAGAGCGCCCTAATTAATTTACTATAACAGATTTTCTACGAATCAGTCTCAGTTCAGAGGTGTATGTGTCAGGACGGCACGAGCCCCACATGACGTGCTCGGTCCAAAACGCTAGTTATACGATACATCCACGCGGCCACCTTCTGCGTCATGACGTTTTGACAAATACGGCTCCTTGAAATGAAACTGAAACCGATTTGCAGAAAAGCTATTTTATTGAGCGCGCTCTGAGGCTACCCATAGCTTCTTTTTTCTAGGCTTTCGAGGTCGAGGACTCTCATTTAAAGCGAGAAGAAAACAAAATGACAGGCGGGAAATGTCGCTACAGTATTTCAACGGCCCTGCACTCGAGCTTCCCAACGGCTGCGCGGTTCCGGCCTCGCTGCAATTGCAAGCTTCAGGCAAACACGAACTCTCGCGGCTACGGGGAAGTGAGGTGTGCAATCCACTCGCCACCCGATCGAGCTCGTGCATCCTCGTCGGTGCTCGTCAGCGGATACGAAGCGACGACGCCCAGGACATCCGCCGATGTCGGGACGGGCAGCTGCCTCAATATCGGCGGCCGCTCCTTTGCAGCCACCGTCGGGCTTCCTTCCCGATCGGCGACGAAGCCACGGCACGACCAGATTCCCTCTGTGTACGGGAGGCGTACAACGCGGCTTCGTGCACGAGGCACGTGTGTTCATCAGGTGAGACGCTTCGTACTTTGCTTGACAGCTTATCCTCCTTTAAACGTGTCACCGGTCAGAAAATGCGTCAAACTACGCTGGCTCTCACTCATATCATGGTAGACTGCCCGATCACTGATCAGATGAGCGTCCGTCCAAACTGCAAGTCCTACGCGTAACAAAAAAGAAGAAAATACATCGCCACGTTTTATTTATATTTAAAACCAGAGAGAAATGGGATTCTCTCCCTTGAAGTCTTGACAGCTTATCTCTTGTTACAATCGCTTAATCTATGTACTGCTTTAGCATGTACTGCAGCTGCATCCAACTTGGAGCTGTAGACCACCGGTTTTCACGAAATAGCGCTTTTGTTTTTCATTACATTGGCCAATATTTGATATATTTGAAAGATATTCCAGGTAGGACTCTCACGATGAACTTATGTTTTTCTTGATCCTCAGAGCAAAACTTCGCAGAGGAAGTGGCAATGCTATAGCAACGGGCTTGGCCAGTCAGTGAACAGTGAAATTCTTTAAATTAGGGGGTTTTACGTGCCATAACCCCTTTCTGATTATGAGGCACGCCGTAGTGGAGGACTCCGGAAATCTTCAACGTGCACCTAAATCTAAGTACGCGGGTGTTTTCGCATTTCGCCCCCGTCGAAATGCGGCCGCCATGGCCGGGATTCGATCCCGCGACCTCGTGCTCAGCAGCCCAACACCATAGCCACTGAGCAACCACGGCGGGTAACAGTGAAACTCGCCTCCCCCGAAAGTGATCAACTGGAAATGCCGCCCCTGTCCGGATTCTGCATTGAAAATTAATAATGTAACGAAAGTATAAAACATAGACTCCTCCCTGTGTCCTTGGCTAAATGAATTCTTCAATTAAGTCATTAGGAGGTTTGCGCACGCTCTACCGCTTTCTCATTACATCTTAGCTTAGCCTGCGTTATGATATTTTTGCACGGCTTGGCACAGAACTGGCCTATTGGAAGAGAAGATCTCTCGTTTCAGAAAACTCGGGTGCGCGAAGGGTCTCGTTATTTGAAATAAAGTCGATTTCGCCCTTTGGATATTGCAACTAGACTTACGCATACATTTTTCAGAGTGAATTTTTTCAAATCTCCTAAATCACTTTGGAATGGGCACCGCAGTAGATTTCAATTTCTATTCGAAAAAATAAATCTGCCCTATACATACAGGACAAAAGCAAACCGGGAACCAAGAACGTCTTTTTCGAGCTGTACCCGTTACCACGAATGCGTACCAACTCGCCCAACTTTCCATCTTGGTTCAGTATAGAACATAAAAGAAAAATTGTTTTGTGAACCAGCCGGTAAGCTTTGTACAGTGGCTCAACGAGCGACTTGACGTGTCACCGTTTGTTTTTCCCGCGTATTTGGCGGCGCGTGGACTCAGCTTTATGTTATTTGCTACCGACGCAATTCCAGAATTATAGTTCGTTTGGTACGCCATTTCTTTCTCGTATTACAATTATTTTTTCGTTATTTTTTTATTGCTTAAAGGGTCTGCGTTGGGATTGCCACAGCTAGTCCCTACACTCTATAAACAATAAAATGCGTATAAAAATTTGAAAGACCGCGCCATGTAAGGCAGGTGCAGCGCATTGCAGGGAAAGCCTACGAGAGTATACGTGATAGCACGTTTGCTTATATACGGTCACCTCTAAATTTGTACCGTGCAGCATTCGACATCGTACATGATATATGTCCAAAAACAAACCAACTAGACAACCTTAATTGTGTTTGCTTATACATGGCAACGTCTGAAACCTTGCCTCGTGATGAAATCTTGAGTTCCGTCATGCTCGTGAGGCGACGACGACTCTTGAAATCCCCTGTCATGGTTTCTGAATGAACCTCGTATCAACGGTAACTGTTTCTATAGGCATGTATTAGGCAACGTTCGCAATGTTTTACGATGTTGAACCCCAGCGAACCCCTTGTACGTCCGTATAGGCTCGATGTTATCGCGTTATGTACAGTGCACACTAACGGGGAGGAGATGATCACTGACTGAGACCCAAAACACAAATCGACAAGCAGAAGCGCAATCGGCCAACTAGTTTAGTGTCAGATCTTCGTAATCTTTCGTAATAATGAACGCCAAATATTACAAGACCTTGGCAACGCAAGCTACCTTGAAGTACTTCGAGGAGAGCGATGTTGAATAACCGAAAATAGAGAAGATAAAGGAAGAAACTGAGAATGGGGGCAGGCCTAAATATGGGGCTCACAAAGTTAGAAGAGAGCCTTAGAGTTTGCAAGACATCGACGCTTCGATCATTCTTTTCGGTCAAGACCCATCAGCACGGGTTCCGGTTCAGAACAATCGTTGACGAGAGAGGAAGCTGGCAACGTGTCTTCGCTAAGTACATCCAAGCCTGTATGTCAGTCCTTCCGGTGGATGATCCTTTCCGAATAGTTAACTCGGAGCGAGTCATACACTTTCTCAAGAACTCCCCGCCAATCCAGTGTTCTTACGTCGACGTCAAGGAACTAATACTACAACATCTTCAAGGAAGCTGCAGTCAAGACGGCGAAAGCGAGCATTAACTTGTAGGGATGAATGAAGTTTAAAGACGTTTACATATATTCTGTAGAATATTTATTGAATCTGCTGGGAATCTACTTGAACTCTGTGTTCATTGAATACGAGGGAGATACATTTATTCAGAAAGATGGGATTGCCATTGGGTCGTGCTTAGCTCCAGTTATGTCAGAGTTATATTTAGCGGCTGGAGACAGGCGGTTGACAGACATACTCAAGGATACAAGTGTAATGCGTTGCTTCAGATATGTTAGATGATTGTTTAGCATGCACAGACCGTAGTAAATTTAGCGCTATTAGGCCGTCTAGCCTGTGCTGAAGACGCTCCAAGAGGCACACAACTGCGTCAAATTCACGTGTCAACCATGCCAGCAGCGTTAAGAACATAATTACTGGATCTAAAATTAAGCCTTGAATATGATCACGCACGTTGGCTTTATAGAACAAGAGGAGAAAAATGAATTTGACACTACGACTCGGCTCACTCGAAGATTATAAGAAGGCACTTAAGAAATCCCGCCACAATGCAGTCACTGAAAGCCTAGACAGATAGCTAGAATTAAGAAAAGCGGATAGCTATTGATAGTATAGATTGGCAAACAGATCCTAGCACAAATGAAAAGGCCGGAAAGATTATACGAAAAGAAGAATAAATATGGAACTAAGAGACCGGTCATTCTGCCTTACGTACAATACTTGTCGCATGGTCGCTGAAGGGTATGGCGTCCCATTTCTCTTCTCAGCGGCGATCAAGCTAAGAGGCTTGTCTTGTGCAAGAAAGTAAAAACGGATAAGGAGCGGGCGAAGGGGACATGTGACGTGAAACATGCGAAAAAGTTTGTAGATCGCGAATGCAATGTGATCTACATGATCCCACTTTCATGCAGCAAGAGTATACGTGGACCAAACCGGACTTTGTCTCGATGGCAGGCTTAGAGAACAGCGATATACGTGCCAACAGATGGCCGTGTCGAGCAATGCCACCATGCACTGTACAATGCGCAAATGCGCGCCAATTTGCGGCAAGACAATCGTCGTCGCTAAAGAAAAACAAAAATTGACAAGAGAAATTCGAGAAGCCATAGATATAGCAGCAGAAAAAGGCAAGGCCGTGAGCGCCCCTTCAATCGTGCTTACCAACGGCGAAATTACATACGCACATGAGGCCTACTTATACGCGGAAAATGTTAGCAAACAGCGAGCAAGAAGGGTAAGGGCGCGATCTGATAGAATCCGTAGATTTCATTTCCCACTTTCTTCACGGAAACGCGAATGCATCGCTGTGTTTGTTTAAATACGTGATCTGATCTGACAATAAACCAGTTGGTAGTTCGCGCCTTCGTACCCAGCCATGGGTTGATATTGTCCTCTTTAGTGTGTGCTGTACTTAGCACAATAACGATAAACGTGCGCTAATTAACCCCATTCATTGCTCTGTTAAATGTCCGTGTAGGTGTTTGCTTTATAAGCAACGTAGATTAAACCCGACTGCAGACAGTGAAGTCCAAAAAGATGCCTTTAGGTAGCATGTGTGGGTTTATTGACCGGTTGCCTTCAGCCCCGAAAAATCACGTTCTCGTGACGCCTGTAGCAGAAAGGATGTTCCACATCCGCCGCCAAAGTTTGTGTGTGGTGGCGCTGGCTAACACTCCCAGGGTTCTACTAGGAAACATAAATACGTAAGAAAGGGGATGGTGAAACGGCGCCGCGGTAGCTCAATTGGTAGAGCATCGCACGCGTAATGCGAACGTTGAGGGTTCGGTTCCCACCTGCGGCAAGTTGTTTTTTCATCCACCTTCATTTTGCCATTATCACTTCTTTACTGCATTTATTAAGCGCAGGTAATTCTCCTACGTTGTCCTTGGTGTTAATGTTTATTGGCTTCTGATGATATGACTATATATATATATATATATATATATATGCAGCACCATGGTGATATTGTTTGCCGTCGCTTGCCGATACTCAGATTATGTTTTTATTCTACGTAATTACATAATCACTCCTAATTACTTAGGCAACTTTTCAAATATTACAATTAGGTGAAAAGTGTGAATGAGAAAATTGTAGAGCAACATGAAAAGCTCTCGATACAGCTTTCTGTTGCTCAATACGCGCTACATAAAAGTGTTTTTCCGAGCGTGAAAGCACCCTGCAATGTATGCGACTCTTTTTCAAGTGCGGTGCTTTAAATAATGAATGAATGACTGAGTTGCCCTTTAGTACTCGTTGAACAAGTAACATTCTGTGTTTGTGTCCGATAGCTGCTTTTCGAAATTCTGCCGCGGGAACGTAATCTAAGAATTAAACTTACCAAGCGTACCTTTAAGGCGTGTCTCTTTAATCATTCATTGCTACCAATCTCATTGCTGTGCTCAGGCTGTCTTTTACGTCACGCACACGTGACCGTTTATGTCTAGAGCCTACAGAGAGAATGGATCCCTAAACAAATATTTTTCTCCTCCATTTGATAACAGTTAGTTAACTTGGCAGAAAGCGAAATAATTATTTCGTTATCAGGGATATGATTCCTTCCCTCGTTGTGCCGTGTGCAAAAAGAAGCGCAAAAACAAAATAGATATAATTTCGAGCTGTTTACATTTGCAAATTACCACCGCGATTTTAGCAGTTTTTTTTTTTTTTTTCGCAGGCGAGAACTCGAACCGAAGTGTAGCTTAGTGAAAGTTACACAAACTGATTCGTGCCGAGACTCCTGCAAGAGGCGTAGCCGAAAGCCTAGCGAAATCCGGTAGACAAGGCTCGGCTTGGAAGCACGCCGTACTGAGAAAAACAACTGCTCGAGCGCGCGCATTTCCCGGAATTAGGCCATGTCGAGCAAGCGATCCACAGACACATTTTCATTTTCCTTTCTGTCTCAAGTCTCCTTCTCTCCACGACTTCCACCCGCACGCTCTGTCTCTCTTTCTGTGGCCGCGCGACGTCCTTTTGTAAAGATTTTGGAAAATCTAGAATGTCGGCGCAGAAAAGGAAGTGAGAGAGCGTCAGGCGGAGGAGGAGAGAGGCTGTCAAAGAGAACAAGAGATAAATAAAAGTTGCTAAGAAAGCAGTTAAAACAAACGAATTTAGAGAGCCCGCTTTCGAACAGAGACGAGTGCGAGCGTAGTCAGTCTGGCATCTTTACACGTATTTTTTTTAATTCTCGTTGCGAATTCTAGGTGTGCACGCCTCACGAACCCGCGACGTTCACGAGGGGCACGGAGATAGAGAGAAAGGAGGAGAATATTAAACTCCTCCCTATTTTTTCGCGCAACCATCTGACCCCACCCCCCAGAAAACATGCCTCAAAGAGATTTGAAGCGAGCGAGCGAAGGAGAGAGATTGAACAGGAGAGGAGGTTCGGGGTGGGATGCGAAAGAGCAAGGAAACGCGCCTCTTTCGTCCTCGCCTCCCGCTTACCTTCGCTCGGCGACTGCTCCCTCACTCACGCCGAAACGTCGCCCCTCGGACTGCTCTTCTTCCACGCCGAGTTGGGACCCCCTCCTCCCATCACATCGCAACGTGCAAAATCACAACTGCAACGAGGGCCTACGAAACACGCAAGCGTCGTGGCAACCGCTGCGTAGATGCCGAGTACGTTATTTTTTATATTTGAAAGGGAGGGGGGGAGGGTAGGTTGCAAGGCGAAGGAAGCAAGGATGAGGGTGGGACCGCTGTGGGCACATCTCTCCCCCGAAGTGGAGAGAGCGGCCTACTGAAAAATGGGAGAGGGATAACTGCCGCACACTTGCATCAAAACTACGAGGCAAAGGGGAGGGAGGGTACAGAGTTGTATAGGGGGAGCCGAAATAAACGATCATCTCTCCCTCTCTCCCGTTCTTGTTTTCCTATGTAAAAGCACGAAGTTAAAATGAAAAAAAAACACGTAATCAAAAGCGCCGGAATAGGGACGCTGTAGAATTACGCCAAGTGAAGGATACGACTGAAGGGAATAAAAAAATAAAGTTTCTAAACAGAGGAGCGCTAACTCCGTGGCGTCTCCCGGTTGGTCGCCGTCGAATCGGGGCTGGATCTCTACCCGAGGCCCGAATCTGGCATTCCATTTTGAACCTGGGATTGGTACGGACGGGCGGTCCCGCGTTGGCTCGTTCGGAGGCTTGGGTTCGACTCCCACGTCGGTTGCCGAGTCCGACTGGCGTTGTGTTCAACGTCCTGCTGCTTTCCGGTTCCGGGTTTGAGGTGTCATCATCGTTGGCAGTGACTGGGTCGCTGAAGAACGCGTGTCCGCCTCAAGAGACTTGAATCCTGTTACGAAGTGTTACTGACGACATCGCTTCGTGCGAAGCGAGGACCATTGACGCTGAAGCTCAGACGCTGCGGAGTATTCTACCATGCCTCTGCGAGGAAAAGGCGAATACAAGTTCGGGAAGCTGAAGTCTTGCGCCTACATACAAGGGTAGTCCGATGCCCTGTGTAGGTGCCAATCAAAATGTGGTTTTGAAGGACCCTACTATGGCTTTTTCCTAGTTAGAATTGACTGCGTGACGGGACATGTCATTGCAGGTACGATAATCGTCGCGACTGTCGTTACCGTGCCCAGGTTATAAGGACAATGGAGTGGGTGTGAGGACAACGTTTTGGTGACGATGAGCAGCACCTTCCCCGGGCGCCGCATCTGTGGGAGGTAAGCGTCACTATCACACGTTGGGTCATTTCTTCAATGGTTCTGTGATTAGAGTTAGAAGCTCCGGTTGCTTCCGAGATGGGCTTTCGGCTTTATTTTCTTCGGCGTGCTCTTTACCGTTTGCTCAGCACGAAAGCTAATTTTTAGCTTCTACGCGAAAATAGCTTCATGCGTACGGAGCTCACTTCCTAGCTAAGTTTTCAGCTTTGAACCAGAGGTCGGTTAGCAGATACACACACTATACTGGTGTTGCAGCCGTATGTTACAGCTGTGCGCACCGTTCGAATACTGTGTAATACTGCTAAATCAGTTGGAAACAAACGGAAACGCATAAATGAATGAGAGAATACAGTTGTTGAAACCCTTAGCGACGAGTAAATACACATGAACCAACATGACTAGCGAGTAAAAAAAAAAAAAGACCTATCTTTCCCAGTGCTAGAATGAGGACATCGGTAAGCTGATCAAGTTTGCGCGCTCACCTTTGTGCGATGGCTTTATGGCCCTCAATATGTTTTACAATGGAAGTGCTGCCTGAATTTCATATCGTTTCGCGTCCTTTTGCATCATTAGAATGTGAACCAAGTAGGTTAGCACCAAGCAGTGACAAATAGTGAACGATTTCTGCGGAGATAATAAGTAAAAAAAAAAGAAGGGACCTCTGACCATTTACTTCTGGTTTCGTGGCTACTTCATTGTTTAAGTGCTGTTTTTCTCGAGGTACCCGACAAGGCCTACCTCGCATGTCTGACGTATTTTGTCACAACCGTATGCCATAAGTTCTCGGGATTTCCTTGCGGCACTCCATTAAAAGCGGCTGTCTTATTATGAAAGTGCATCAAGTTGTTATTATGAAGCTGTATTGTGAAGTTGTATGTATCATGAAAGTGCATGAAGTACACCGGTGGGGAACTTGAAGATGGCGAAAAGTTCATCCGACAAGAAAGAGTGATGAACCACACGACTAGTCGTCGTGCCTCTACGCATCTACCATATCCAATCAGCGTGCGTTCGCGTGCAAAGAATCAATTTCGGAGCTGCAGCTATAAGTCTTGCCAGGAAAAGGAAGCGAACGAGATTGCTTGACGGCCCGCCTCCGCCGCGGCGCAAATGGCGTGGGTCATCGTTCAAGCGTGAAACTAAGTCAACAGGTGTTGACGCAGCGATGAACCAGAAAGCCGTCTGTTGCCCGCTCAAACTGAACCGGAAAGAGAAAACACTAATGAAGGAAAACCAGAGGTGAAAGGCAGAGAGGTTAACCAGAGTAAGTGTCCGGTTGGTTGCTCTGCACAGGGGGATGGAGTAAGGGCAGAAAAGATAAGAAAACAAGAGTAGATAAAGGAAGGAATGCATCAATTCGCACATTCTATAGTTTTTCAAAGAGTCCGGTTTACTTTAAAGAGCACACCAGCGCTTTTAAAGCGGTTTGTGCCGACATCAGCTGGGACCAGGGTCCAAAAATGCTGCCTTCCGTAAGGGGACGGTTGTCAATCTTGTCGAGCGTGGTGCTGAGCACTTTGTGCATTCAAACAACGACAATCACACAGAAGGTGCGCTACCGTCTTTTCGCGCCCGCAAACTTCGTAATGTGGACTTGCGGCCATTTCGATGATGTAAGAGTGCGCATTGGTAAAAGCTACTCCAAGCCGCAGGCGGCAATTGAGAATTACCAAAGTGAGGCCTTGACCACGGGAGCGCGAACGTGTGCGTCATGTCGCAGGTGTGGCTCTATGCAGCGGGGCATTGATAATATGGTTAACGACGTTCATGCTGTTCACGCTGTCGATCCTATATTGAATGTACCATTGGTTACAAATCAAACGCAAGCAAGGAATTATGAAGTAGAACACCTTTGGAAAGGGATAAATCGAGAGAACAATCTCGCTGCTCTGCATAGGCGTCATATTGTGTTGCATCATGCTGCATCGAAATCATAAATTGGCATTAGATGTATCGGCGAGTTCAAAAACGAAGGCACGCATTCTAGTCAGCCCTAACTTCTCTGCAGTTCGATCGTCCATGATAGTGCATTCTCAATAGGTTAACTTTTGCAAAGGCTCAGTTTCTGACATCTTTGTAGATGGCCTGCATTTCTTGCTTTGAAATATTCCAGAATATGACTAATAATAATAGTTCGCTCCTGGTGAAGCTAATGTGAGACTTAAAGTAATGGAAAACTTAAAGTTTTCGACAGTCGCAAAAAAATTTACGGGAGCTAATACGTAACTGTGGTGCCAGGCATCATGTTACAGCATGCATACCATGATTCTGATTAATGTATGTTGTCCATGCAAAGTCTAACGATATCGATGCTACACTTAGACTTAAAGAAAATGAGCAGACATCCAAGTCCGCGTGGCCTTTCTGTTATTTACGGTAAATAGTGCTGCTTACCTATAAAACTTGAAGATGTCTGTCTTCTTAAAATTAGCTTGTTTGGGGGCATCTAACAGCTCAAGTTAATTCTGAAAGGAACTGTAAGCGGCTGGCTTAATTATGTGTGTTATGTTTGAGCGTTTAGCCAAGTAATATACTTTTGTTTCATTTTCCTGGGTTCTAGGGACTCTGCCATTGGGGACATGGTTAGGTTAGATTAGGTTACAGAGCTGTTAGCTTGGAGAAGAGCACAGCTACTAGCGTGGAAGGTGTCTTGCTTCATTTATTTGGGCTTTCGGGGCAACTTCGTTCCATCACTGAAATCGCTAAAGGTGCATCGAACCACGCCTAAAGCACTAATGACCTGTGCCCTGACCTGGTGGCGCATGTTTTCTTGTAGGATATTTGAGAATGAGTAACGCAGACAAATGTAGTTGCTGTGTTATGCAACGTGGTGATAGCAATGCGTGCTGAAGAACGAAAAGCCAGCACTTTCCTTGAGTGAATACGGTTCACGTTCGATACAACCATATTTTGATGGGTGCAAGACTGAACGTTAATAACAAAGGAGGCTTGATATAAAGTTATTTGCGATCAACAAGAATCTGGACTGGCATTCCTCTACAAACGAATAATAAGATTTGAATGATCGAACCACTAAGACGGCACCGTAAATGGTTATACAAAAGCTTATGGGCTGCTTAAAAGGTCGAGTAGTATATTTACAACTAATCTCTGATTAAGAGTGTTTGATTGAAACAATATTATGGGCTTAGATTTATCGCTGAAATGACAGGTTGTTGTATGGTAGAAAAATAATGTACTGCTGCTTTACCACATAAATTGAATGCGCTTGTCCTGATATACTGGGCCTTATTTAAGAGACGTTAACAGTACTGAAGGCACAAATTACCCTCCCTGCTGCTACATGTAGGTGAAATTACGGTGCATATCTGTGCTGGAGTTTAAGCTGTCGGTGACTTTACACTATTAACGTTTGTCTGCCAGTCACTAATGTAACAAGGAATAGCATAACTTGATAAAAATTGAGGCAGGTAAATATTGACGGTTTTCAGAGACCGCGTTGTTCCTGCGCAAAATATTAATTTCATTTAACTGTACTATTGCTGTACGTATAGCAAGCATCTTTTTTTGTTTCACTTCGTCATTGAGAATCTGGCTTCAGTGGGAATACCTCCAGCCGCTGATGGCTGGAAATATTGCCTATATCAGACATAAATAAAAAGCAGCTATCAAAGCTGGAACCAGATTGAAAGGGTAACAAAGTTTACGTTCGCATATGTCGCCGACCTGTTGGTAGCGAGCACTTTCATCAAAAATTGAAGCAGTAGAGAGCTTCCCCAAAACCACAACGATCACGTCAGTGTCAGCAATTCTAGGGCACGCGGGAGAGAGACAACGAGACGTTATTCGAGCACTGGATCTCAAACTCAACTGACTTTTACTTCTTCGGTTCCTTGCCAATTAAGCTCCCGCGCCGCTAGTGGCGTCGTCGGACCTCGCCTTCTTCCCCAGGGCGATCACGTCGATGTCGTTGACGCTACACGTTTAACACAAAAACGTAGGCAGTAAAAGCAGCCTGGCGCACTGTCGTACTAAAAACGAGGAGAGAAATTGCAGCAGAAACCACCGAAGATGATTGTCGAAGTCTGCAATATATAGCTTTCTTGTGTAACTTGCTACGTGTATACATGCCCTCATGTCATCCACGAATGACGAAACGTTATGGGCATATCAGCAGATGCACAAGGTGGCAATTTCGCTGTCGACAGCAATGCCGAATGATACCACGACGCAGTATATCTAGTTGTAATCACTTGCAACACTGTTGAAACTCCGTAGCAACCTACACCACTCCTGTTATTGTGGCTATTACTTCGTTGCAGCGACTACCTATCAAGCGGCCGCGCTTGACACGGATTTATCTGTAGCGGACGGGGCATTATCGCTTTAATACGTTTAAGGCTACATACCCACTTCGTGTCACCTTGGCACATCCATTCAGCGAGGTTGACCAAGAATGAGCACATAACAATATCGCATACTCAGTGACGAAGTTGTCTGTTCGGACACATACACAGTGACCATTGTTCTCTGCTCGACTGTCTGCACTCTGCTCGAGTGGCCAGCATATACCTATCGTCGCCCAAGCTAGCAGACAACTTCGGTCACTGCATGCGCCACTGTTTATCGCGCGAGATCGCCCAACCGTCCGAAGCGGCCAAAGTAGCTAGAGAAATCTATAGCTTTAAATATCGAAGAACCCGACATCCAACCGCTGTTTTTTTACCGTTGGATTATATGCAAGAACAGGTATAGAAAGTGGCAATGGGTGGGGACGCGCCAGAGCGCAAAACTCGCGATCGGAGCCTGAACGATGCGTATGAATCGAACAAGTTAAAGAGAAGCGATTTTTTCCAACTCGAAAACAAACGACCGCACCACTTTGGCGGGACAGATGGTTCGTGAGGAGGTGGAACCATGAACGATATACGCTGCTCCAGAAAGCGTGACGGGAGCCAGTTCATCTTCCCGACTGTTTGAGTGCAGTTGTTCGCGCATTACCGAAGCGGCTCTGCGAAACGCTCTTCAAATCCCGTTAAGTGCTGTCTGCGAGGATGCGGGTGTGATTTGTTTCCGGCTGTTATTAGGCATCACGGGGGCGTTCGTCTGATTACCGCGTCTGTTTCCGGGCTTGTTTCTCCGCGTGTTTTTTGTGCGTGTTTGCGTACGCTTCCCTGCGTGTTTTTTTTATATTCACTGCCAATTCTTTGCAACGAAACAAAACGCAGCTCCATAGGTTTGGTTGCTGAACTGACACAGCGAAGCTGAGGGAACTACATACGTTAGAGAAAACTGGAGGGTATGCTTTGACTGCTTGGTGCGTTCTCACATCCGAGGAGTTCTCTTAATGGGGCGGAAACAAGAGGGGAAAAATGAGTGACAGACACAGAAGCTACGAAGAATTAACTGGTTTACCTACAAGCACACTGGTTGTTAGTAGAACTGTGTCTGTCATTCACTACTCTCCTCTTGCATCCATCCCATTAAGGGCTTTTCTGACATGACGTGATGGCGAAGTAGAATGATGGTCCTACAGTAGTAATCTGCAGATAATGTTAAGAAGGCGGAAGTCTTGCGGGCACAGTGTGTAACAGGTATACAAATCACACCCGCATCCTCGCAGACAGCACTTAACGGGATTTCACGAGCGTTTCGCAGAGCCGCTTCGGTAATGCGCGAACAACTGCACTCAAACAGTCGGGAAGATGAACTGGTTCCCGTCACGCTTTCCGGAGCAGCGTATATCGTTCACACTTTTTGTTCATGTTATCAGCAACTGGTCGATCACCAGTGGATTGGACAGTGCGGAACACAAAACGAATGTTGTAGGGTTGGCGGATATGGCATTACATCCGTACGAAGCTTGTAACATTTGCAGATTGTTTACGAACGAGCGTATGGCCAAACATGACAAGCACGCGCAGTGAAATATTGAGATGAGAAACGTCTTCACCGAAAATTTATTGTAGTTTAGATTGTGCCCGTTAAAGGGCCATCTGCCAAAATAAAACGTTATTATATTGTATACAGCTAGCAGTGGCTGGACACGCTACCCTTAACAAAGGTAGCATTAGATCAGTGATTCACATTGCGTGCCCCCTGTTCTTCTAGGGTCTATTACGTGGACGATTCGTATATCGTCTATTATTTACGCGCCATTTTCCTCAGCCCTTCCCACTCACCCCATTCCTCTTTCTTGTTGACATTAAGATTTCATCATGTTGTAATCATATAGAGTAGTACTATCGCACAATGTATTATAATCATTCGTGTAGTTGAACAATAGAAGTATGCACAATTAATGGTCATGTTAACAAAACAGGCAGCTACTTTGACAGTTTTTATTGACTTATGAACCGTCAATGGACACTAAATCAACTTTCCACAGCACTTGACTGAGTTTTGAGTGCGTGCTCGGAAGCAAGATGGATAAGTTAAAGCCACAGAGAACTCTGGGAAGGCGTTATCGGCGAGAAAGATAACACGTGGGAGATAATTGGCGTTTTGCTACTGTCCTACCGCTTTTCCTGCTTTACACAATCCACAGTAAAGTCGGATAATACAAGCAGCTTTCACCGCGCAATAACTTTCACCTAGTTTTTTGGATGTAGCTATTGTCATATATGCCTACAGTTGGTCTCTAGTCTTCGGTAGGCGTAGTCAGCGGAATTATTTTCCGTTACATTCTATCCGAAATCCTGACCTCGCGTATAATTGTTGCAGATGTCAAGCGAGACACGAGCCGCTAGTGCTGAACATAAAAATCAAGTTACGTGGCTGCAGCTCACTTTATTTTTTTATTCGAGGGCGCTGCAATCTTGGCTGGTTACATGAACAATTCATCAGTTTAGTGCGCAGTGACATCAAATTAACATCGTCATTAAACACCGAACGAATGCATACTATTTTCTTGCATACAACTCTAACGCGGTACCTATATATACATTTGGTTTATAGATAGAAAACGGCATCCTTAACAAGTCAAGATGGCGGCACTCAAATACTTTCGTAAAATAGTATGCAGCGCCTGTGCCATTCGGCGCTTGAGGGTTACGCATATTTATTGGCACTGTCTTTGTCGGCACGGTAATGTCAAGAGAGAGAAAAGGATGCATAGAAAGGCAGGGATGTTAACCAGAGGTAGTTCCGGTTGGCTACCCTTTACGGGGGAAGGTTTAAGGGGGATAAAGAGAGAAAGAGAGACGAGCATGAACAAACGCACTTCAAAGCAGCAGGGGGCGGCGTTCTTCTAGGGTCTAGTGTCTGTTCTATCGTTAGTCAAGTCCCGTAAACCGCAGGAACCTTAATGACGCGAGTAAGGCCTTCAGCGCGGATATCCTTTGGGAGTATACTGACCTAAAGCTTTGAGCTCTGATAGTGGACGATTGTCCACGTGGCACAGTACTCTGCACAGCACTTGTCTTTCCGTAGTATATCGCGGGCAGACACAGATAATATGTGCGAGCGTCTCATCGCTGTTGCTGTCGCACGTGGGGCTGTTGGCCATTCCAATAAGAAAAGCATATGAGTTCGTAAACGCAACGCAGATATACACGCAGATAAGTGTCTCCTTCACAACAATCTCTATTTAGTTTTTACGTGACTTTTTAATACCACCCAAAACACTATTATAGACCCTTCGCTGTTTACATAGACCCTGGAAGACTACAGTTTTGTCAACTGACGTAGCTCGCTAAATCTAGCGGCGAAATAAGACAAGGGCGAGCAGCAGGGGCGCGTTAAAACAAACCTGCAGCTTTTCGACTTTTCTCCTGTACATAAACACAATTGTACAAGCAAAATTTTCGTTTTAGCTGCACGAAAAAAACTGAAGTATTACTCCTGAGGCATTAGGAGTCTTTCTTTTATCTGACAATGCTGGAAAAAGCTTTCCGTATTCGCTTTTTCACGACCCGAAGACACCGCAGTCGGGAGAGCGAGAGAGAGATAGCAAAGAGAGGAAAGGCAGGGAGTTCCACCAGACGAGATCCGGTTTTCTACTCTACACTGGGGGTAAGGGGAAGGGATGTCGGCTGGAATCCAGCACTCCGTCCATGCTCTGCTTGAGGTCTATTGCATCTTTTCTCGATTGTTATGATAAATCGCGGTGCTCAGATGAAGGTGAATGTTGGTGTTAAAGGAAGAAAAGACATCGCAGAGGAAATCGTCGGCGTACGTTTGCAAACGTCTGCCTGGCGAGCGGTGCCGCTTACCGTCTCGACGCATTTCCGTTATCTTTTTGTTGAAGACGGCGTTAGTTACGCTGAATGTTTCTGTGCAGGGAAAATTGGTGAGTGCATGCGCATTTCCGGCGACAACCTGCCTACCTTTGTTGCAGTCAAGCGCTTTCTCTCCCTAACCGCGGTGACTCGCTTGCTATTCAGTGCAGAAATCTAAACGAGCACTGCATTAGACGCGCTCACAATTTAGCGAAGGGGGGTGTTTGCAAACTACCGATTTCGCTACGTTATTTGTTACGAAGTGCCGTCGATTATACATTCTCGCGAAAACGCCGAACGATTGTCGGCTAATGCGCGGGCACCTTTGATCGAGAGCGGCCACTTCGGGATGGCGGTGATCCTTCGCGTTAACAGCCGTGGTATAGCGCAGTGGCCATCGAAAAACAAATTATGCAGTGGCTCTGGCATGGCGCTACTAAGCGCGAATGTCGCAGGCTCGATCCTGGCCCTGGCGGCCACATTTCGGTTGGGACGAAATGGAAAAGCGCTCGTGTACTTAGATCTAGGCCCACGGTAAGGAACCGCAGATGATCAGAATTATTCCGGAGAACCTCCCATACGGCGTACCTTATAATCGGATCATGGTTAATTGGCGCGTAGAACACATGAATTAAATATAATAATAATGAAATTTTCGAATCGGAGGCTTCGAGTGCTTAACAACTAATTACACGTGCTGCTTCATGATCACCTGACATTTCGTGTGTAAGGTAAAGCTTCGCGTGGTTGACGTTTCAATGTAAGCTAACATAATGGATACCAGAGTTAAGACCTAGTGTCAGTATTGGCGTTCAGTGCGTGTTTAAAATGTTCATTTCCTAGACTTTGTATCCTTCAAGGTCATAATGCGTTTTGCCGTGCTTGCTTAGCTATCTTGTCTGAGCTGGACCGACCTGAAACGTGTGCGGCCATTGAAAAAGAAGTCGGGCCAGGATACCTACTGGTGGAACTGGCAGAGCTGTGGCATGTTATCATGCTATCACCGATATATTATACACAGATTAAGAGAACACAGAGGTGTCTCTGGGTCAAATTGAATATTCGCTGCCTAGATACCCTGCTTCTTGTATCATCTGACCGCAAATGAACACACCTTGTTCGGCTTACAACGCATACGTGACGCAGCGAATTTGAACCAAAGTGGTTCGTCAGCGTTTTCGTGTATATCTGCGAGAACCAACTGCGCAGTCACTAGAAGAGTTCACACGAGCCACCTGCATACGGTGGACTTCGTACAAGCCGTTCCTATAGCATGCCGCTCGGCGTATGCAATCTTCTGCACGAAGCATGCAGTTATCGCGGCTCGCCGGCAGTGTCACCAAGAGCACGAAAAACATACTGAAGAACGTATTGAGGAGGTATGTCATAGGTTGACGCCACGCTTTTCGCGTAATCCAAGATGGGTTATTGCTAAATCGTGTTCCGCCACTCGCACGCGCACGGCGTGTACTATACTGTGGAGCCACTTGAATGCTGAGTACCACGTCTGATTCCATTTAAGGTCGCTAATCGCCTCTGTGCAAAAGCATGCCAAGCTATAGTGACAACTGTGTCTGCTCGAGACATGCGCCGAAGGGCAAAATGAGCTATATAACCGTGCGAAGTAAAATGATAAGGAGCCTTAGCATCACAACGATTTAGTTAAAGCGTTTCGCCCTCAAGAAGAACAACAACACGAAATCATGCAAGTTCTCTTACCTGGCAAAAAGTACCCATCTGGCCGGAAATACCGCTGGCATACGACCATCGTCGCCGTTAAGGGTTCCCCGATGCGCAATTTCTGGGCCCATAGCTGCTTTCTCTTCTCGTCGCTGGCATTAGGGAAACGATGGAATGATACCGCTCGACTCTTCCATCTTGCGAATATGAATAACGATGCACAGTGCTTTCGTTAGTATACTTTTTTCTCATTTGCAAGCGCTGCTCAGACGACATCAGAAGAGGGCTCGACAAGCGCTTCGATCTACGCAACAGACGCGTCTTGGAATTCGCTCGCACGGGTCCCGCACAAGTACTTCGGGGCGCGGCCGCGGTGCCGCATTAGTGTCGCGAAAATCGCTAACGTCCAAACAACTGAAAAACGCGCTTATTGTTCCGGCGTTGCATGTGGACTGATAAGGGCATGCCTTCAAGTTCTTTTAGGCCGCAGCCCCGCTCTTGTTATCGTGCGAGTGAAACCGTATACGCTTTCCATGACTAGGCAGGTTTGTTGCGCTGAAGCGCTGTTACGTCGGGCATTTAGAGCACGCTTAAATGAACGGCACCGGGCGCAGACGCTGCGCATTATTGGCTTTTGAAAAGAATGCGGGAAAGTTCGCGATATACCATGTCAGATTTATTTCATGCCTAAATTCTTTTTAACGAGCAGAAAGCACTGAGAATGATCGCTGGAGAATGTCGGTTTAGCAATAAATCCAGATTTCTTTAGCGGTAATTACGGCTAATATATGCTTTGTCAGGATTTCTGCGTGACCTTTTGTGCGCGTTATCCCATACGGGAGTAGATTTTAAGGGTTAGCTCTATGTGACTATTCGAATTAGTTAGCTCTGTAGCTGCTATAGGAGTAAAAAATGAATCGCTGCTATTGCTGCGTATTGAACTACTGACCATGGAGGTGTTTAGTACCATACAACTAGCATGCGGACGCAGGGGTCCATACGCCTTCGTTATAACCCACCGTGGTTGCTTCGTGGCTATAAGGCGCTGCGCTAATAGTAAGCACGAGGTCGCGAGATCAAATCCCGGCCACAGCGGCCGCATTTAGATGGGGGTGAAATGCAAAAGCGCCCGTTTACCGTGCATTGTGTGCACGTTAAAGAACTCCAGACACTCGAAATTAATCCGATTAATTCCCCCTATGATGTGCACCAAAATCAGATCGTCGTTAGGGCACGCAAAACCCCAGAATTTTGTTTAATTGAAGCTCAAATAACATTGATGACGGGCCGTGACATCTCCCTTCAGCTGGCAAAAAAAAAAAAAAGTGGGAGCAAGGTTGGTGCGGACCATAGCGAAGTCCAAAGCGCGCCAAGGAGAGTCGCAAGGTGAATAATAATAATAATAATAATAATAATAATAATAATAATAATAATAATAATAATAATAATAATAATAATAATAATATCAAAAGAATACGTGTCATAGCTCAAGTAAAGCGAAAAAATCGCATTTTTGAAAGCTCGCCGTGATCCATTCAACCAAACGTTACGTTGCTTCAGCAGTTTGCCCTATACTTCAGGGCCAAGTCTACAAAGCAGCAAACATCACCTATCGGTCATTTTAATAAAATTTGCAGTTCATTTTCTCTAAATACTTAACTGCGAGTGTGCCATTCAACATCATTGCTCTATACCGTTGGCCTTTACGCGATGAAAGTTTCATGTATGGACGCCTCAACTGAGAAGGCCGCGCTTACTGACACCAATACATCAACATAATGCCAGAAGAGTCTACGATAGAAATCCCTGCTGTAAGAGAAGGAACGGCCGCTAATTCGCGCCTGAATGCTTTCGAACCAGGCGCGCCACAGCGAGCGAGAGAAAGACGTCCACACCCTGCACATAATCTGATGGACGTTTCGGCAAAGCCGCGTGGTGAATGGACGTCTTGTCACGCTACGCTGTCCGACTGGCGACGCGTAGCAATAGGGAGGAGTGGACTGCTAAATGCCTTGTGCACGCAGATCAGATATGCTCGTAGAGAAAGCAGAATGAAGGGAAAAATATATATTTAAAAAAAAAAGGGATGATGAAAGATGAAAGCGAGAGGAGTTGACAGGACATCCAAATGGCCCCCTTGTCGACCTGCCCTCCGGACACGAGTTTCTTTTCTTTTTCTTTTCTTTTTTTTTGTCCACACAGGCTTGCGGGGGAGGTGTGCTGAAGCTGTAGAACGGAGGTGAATGGCACCTCAACAGAGGCTGGCGAATGGACCAGCCTAGTGCTCGTAGACTTTCTCTATTATTTTTCTTTTCTTTACTGCATCGGGTTATAGCTAGGGTCCTTTAGCTATTAGAACTTGCGTAGACGGATCTCTTTGTGCGCCAATCACTCATTCACCTGTTATGTTACCTTCCTCTTGGATGCAGCAACGAACATGAGAGTTGAAAGCTCGGGCATCTGGTTTGCGTTTAGTGTGGTCGTGAGAGCAGACGACCATACGAGAAAAAAACAGTTGATACACGCGTACTATCCGTAAATGTTTTTTTTTTGTTTTGAATAGCACAGTACAATAGGATACTGAGAGAACACGGTATGCTTGCAGATAGGCTATTTCCTCGTTCCACTGTCGTGTTAAGCCTATGCAACATACACATATAACACCACTGAGGAAGAGAAGCTGTTAAATCATAGCTAGTACACGCGTGTCACGATTAGCTCGTCCGATCGTCTGCGCAGTTCGCCATGTTAAGCCAACGAGAACGTTGCGTTCGACCTGGCGTGGCGTTGTAAACGCCCTGTGCCTATAGCACAATAATATCACGGTGTGCTCACGTTACTCGCGAAACAAACAAAACAAACAAAAAGAATCAAAGGAGCAGACAGAAAGGCTACGAAATATAAATTCCACAAGCAGTGGGTAACGAACGCCTTACTTCTCATCTTCGCTTGACTTTAATAAGGAACGAATGATATTGGGCTTAGTGACAGGAGTATGTCACGTCGTTGTATTGAGGAAACTGCGGGCTGGCTAAGATCTGCAAACCTTTTTAACTGAAAGCATCGAAGGAAGCACATGGACACAATGAAATTGACACGGGTTTCATCGTGTCGCGTTTTCTTTTTTTTGAAACGGTTCGTTTACAGTGATTTGAAGTGCTCAGAATATCAGATGGTGCCAGTCGTAGGTATATATGTTGCGGTACGCCTTTAGTATTCAACGTATGTCGCTATATAGCTAGTTATATTTGTAAGCAATATATCGGTATAAAGTGGCTGCACTAACTAGCCCGGAAGTGCGCTTTACTGCCTTTAAGATGTGAGCTTCGCACGTGATCCGTCACACGTCCTTCTATGACATAACCTTGCAGTCTAGTCACCAACCCGAACCAAGAAGGATGACGTCCTCGCTCGCGGTTCCAACAGCGGCCTTGGAAGAAAAGCTCACGTTGTTTGAATATCGAATAAAACAGCAAAATTCGCCGTACCGTTACGCTTGGAAGCCGCAGCATTGCGGGTGGACCGCGCCGCTGGAACGGACGACTATAGACGGTGACGGCATCTCCGCAGAGTGTGATCCATAAGCGCGCCACAAAGCGACGCGCACGACAAGCCGCGAACGAAGCCATCCATCATGTTCCTTACCGCTCGGGCGTTGGCTTTTCTATCTTCCCGCCGGGTCGACCCCTTATTGGGGCTGGGCCCGTCGTGGTGAGCGGGATCGCGCTGCCGTCGTCACCGCACTACGCGCACGGCGCACTGCACGGCGCTTCTGCCTCTGCTGGCCGCCGTGACAAGTCAGCCGTTTTGTTCGTTCTCTTGTCCGGTATACCAGCGGGCTGAAGCGAACCTAAATTTGGTTATGTAGCGCGCCGAGTCAGGCGGACGACCCAGAAATGTCTGCCAGGCACAGAAAACGCCGTCCCGTCACACGTCGTCGACGCTGTTCTCGGGCTGCGCCACCCGCCGTGGCTTGGCTTGAGGCGGCTCGGTGCGCTTCACTACGTCTAATTCTTTTTGCCTTGCGTTTTTCTGTTCGCTTTCTTCTTCCTTCCGTTTTTCTTTAGACGAGAGAATGAGTTTCAAGGACAAAAAAGGCAGCCTACTTGTGCATATAGTTTCAAACTCGCGTTAGGTCTTGGCAGTGGTAGCACAAGATGATGGCAGTCGGAAAAGAAAGCTCTTACATGTCTACATTGCGGATATGAAAATAGAGCCTGGAAGCCACGGATGACAGCTTTGTGAGAGAGTTATTGCATGCATATATGTGGGAAATTGAGAGAAATTTTGAAAGTGAAATTTATGTATGCTTAAGAAAAGAATGCAGAAGGCGAATCACGATACGAAATGAAGGACGATGAATGAAAATGAACGTTTAAACGCTTACCGAAACAGCAGGCGGTGCGCAGTGTGAAAAAAGTGAAGGCGACTTTGCACGAAGATGATCTTGTTCGGACGCACGTAGCAAGCTTCCTCGATTTCTGAGTGTGGGCTCCTATAGACAGGTCTTAGGGCAGGTCCTGTAATCTGTCGTATCCATGTATACTTAGATAGGCAGTCGCTAAAAAAATTATTCATATCAACTCAGAGTGAGCTCGACGATCAACTTAAAAATGGTGAGAACATCAACCATACCGAACTCAAACACCATTCCACATCGAGTAACATTCGAACTTGTGGCAATGAAGTGCATATTCGTACAAGAAAAAAAAAATATTAGTTGAAGAAAATATGAATAGTTTAGCAATAAATAAATTTTATTTGGTTTCCTCAACTACCCACAACTGAATACTCATACTCAAGCTCTAGCTATAAGGCTTTACGTTAAGCTTATCACGCTTAAATCAGTATTAGGAGGTATGAAGCTGGGTGCAGCAAAAATGAGCTATTGAGCATTGTGGGGCTCAAGAATTGTGGTGGTAGTGGTTGTAATTATCGAGGTAATGAGTGTTATTCTAATGATCAACATTTTGCTTTGAGAAGCGTGAGCTGCTTTGCAGCCCAAATCAGAGGTTCACGTTTGTGACTGCTACATCCCGCCTTCGTATTGCAAAGCGTTGTAGAGAGCGACTCCAATGAGAAGGAGAGAAAGAAGGAAGGGAGAGAAAGAAGGAAGGGAAAGACAGGGTTGTAAGGTAGTGTAAGTACCGGCTGGCTACCCTGTACTAGGGAAAGCGGTAAATTGAATAAAAGGTGGTAGAAGGAATAATAAAAAATAAAGACAGAACAGATACAGACAGTAACTCTAATGAAAGCTATAGCGAAGACTGCCTAGCGACTCGGACGCCATTTCAAGTGAACTGCATGCGTCCCAGCGATGTGCTGTTTCAATGGTTGTTCGCATACAGAGAAACTTAGAAGCCAACTGCCCCGCAGCAGCACGACAATGCTATTAGAAGGATTCAATTGAAATGAGAGAAACAACTTTATTTAAATAGTTTTTTTTAAACGGTGGTAAAGGCTCTACCTGACCTGATGTGAGAATTCAGCACGGTTACCTAAAGTTAGCAAACCCACCTGTCTCGTGGCTTGTAAAAGCCCACGACCCTTCCAGTAGGCAAGAACCAGTACATATGTCATCACCGCACAGGGATCAACGTGGCATGGACGAACAATACTTCATGGACATCATTAAGGTGGACAGAATCGCCGATGTCTTGCATGTATAACGTCCTCGATGGATCGCAACAAGTTTTGTGTGCCTGCAATTGTTATTTGGCCAGATAAGAAAATCCCTGATGATCGGGCTATGCCTGAAAACGTGAATCGAGTCTCAAGCTGCGTGGCATTCTTGGCACGTGAACAAGGCTTTCGCAGGCTTTCGCCAGCGCTTTGCACTCTACGAAAGCGCTTCTGACTGAAAACTGAACTTTGGGACTAGTTTTATGCGTACGTGTGTTACGTGTCGTTGCTTTGGTTAAACACGGTATGTACTCTCTTATTTTTTTCGCTCCTAACCTCAACGCGTGTGTAAGGCCGTCGGCCAGGCTTAATATCTCCCGCTTCTCATAAAGTCAGCATTTCACTCTTTCTCTACGCACACACAGAGGACATCGCCCTCACAACGTACACAAACACGCACAGTCAGAGCTGATAACAATATCTTGTTGAGGTCAGTGTGCTCCTATAGGAAAGTTGGAGAGAAAATTGCAACGGTCGTATCCTCGGGCCGATGTTTTCCCTTTCGTGCCGCCGAAAAGCCCCATTTTCATTGACAACTTCCGTGTACAGTGACCCACGTCAGTGACAGGAGCTGTGAGCATTCTCAGCCCTGCAAACTGACTCATTCACGTTGCGACCGATGTTCCGAGTCTGATAACTTAGCTGCTCTAATGCGTCATTGTTTCCGGAGGACACTCCGTAGCCATTAGGAAGCAAGGAACGCTAAAAACAGGACAGCGCGTACCCTTAATTATAGCGAACATACGCTGCGTGGTTAACGTTGTGCTATCCTCCTCTATCGAAAGTGTTCAATGACCACTGCACCCCCTCCATCTCGCTGATGCGTACGCCTAGTACTTTGATGTGTCTTTGTGAACCCTATTGTCATCTGTCGCAAAGTGCGTGGCAACATAGCCAACTGCTGCGGTCACAATTATGCCAAGCCAGCCCAAGTTTACACTTTTCAACGTAGCAGAAGTCCATATGTTGTTCATAATTTATTGTTACTTCTTGCAGAAACCTCCCAGAGGAACGAATAAACGAGAGACTACAGGGCTTTTTCATCGAACCATCGACGGTGTGGTGTCTGGGCTTCACTCCACCTTCTCAGCTTTTGATTGTTGCTCAGAAGGCGTGATCCTTGACAAGCCTTCGAGTAACCATCAAATCTTGGGAAGTCGCAAATACTTCTAGCCCCCGAAGCCCACATCATCGCCGCATCTCTTCAATGTAGGTTATTCAGTTTTCTGCGGAGACTCTACCGTCTGCAATGACACGGATCGTGAGTATGATTAATTGCTGGAAGCCTTTAATTTTATAAAACTACGCAGTTCTTTTTATCAGTGTATCGGTACGAGGCAAATTCATACGACCATTTCAGTTGTTAAACGGGCGATACCTGTTACTGAAGGTATAATACGCAGGTAGCATATATATGCTTAGTATAATATCCTATCATGTTTCCTTACTTCGTAAACAGCCGGCGCATACGCTTTCAGGCAAAAATGTACTATTAAAGCCTTTTAAAATAATTTTCTCTGTTGAATACAAAAGTTCGCACCAGACGTATCGACATCATAATACCATATGCGATTTGTTTTCTGTGCGATTTGCAGACTGCTACCGCGCAGAAAAAAAAGAAACAACTGAAATTTTATCGAGCAAATCTAGGAGGCCGTACATTCACTGCATGGAACGAAGACACGTCGCTCCTGGTCGGTGCTTTTAGCAGAATGCACATGTGCACATTCGCAAGCACTGAGTATCCCTTAATCATGTTCTTTTGAATCTATCAGTAGGACCACTTGATGTTGCTCCACACTCGACTCGAAGCGAACTCACCATGTGGACAAGGCTTCTTTCAAGAAATATAGGTTTGCCTCTCGACATATATGCCGGCCGGTCCGATGCACTTCACTTGGTTCATCCTTCTTTATTCAGTGTCTAGTTATCTTTCTTTAGATGTATACTTAATTCAGTATACAGCAGGGCCCAATGTGACTTCGAAGCGTGGTGCAGTTAATTCGTAAGCACAAACTTCTCCATGCTCTCTTATGACAGATGATGGCTTAACAGTGCATGCTCTCCTCAAGTGACAGGCCTGATACTATACTGCGCTGACACACCGGTAGAACAGGCACATGAGGGACAACAGAATGTGGGACAACAGAATGAGAAACAACAGGACAGGAGAGAGAACAGAATATGGCCGTGAGTTCAGGGCCTACAAAGCTTACTTCGCTCTTAATTTAAAAGTCGTCCTTATACAGGAATTCAATTTCTCGGCAGCTTGTAACAAAACACAGAGTTTACATTCACGACGAAGTGCCACAGGTTTACAGTAAACGCTGCAAACGGTTTACACTAAGACGCGGGCTCGTTACGCCTGGCGCTTTGGCTTAGCAGATAAATCAATCATGCACAATATTTCGTGCAATGCGGCAAGCTGGGGCTTCATGAGGTATGAAGATCAGAAACTTACAGGACCATTTCAAGAGGACAAAGACACGACAGTGAAGAATGAGTTGAAAACTCTCCTTCTGGTTGATGCCCATCGCACAGGTCTCGCTGTTGCCAGGATCATTTCTGCTGCTTGTGTTAAGTCCTTGAAGGAAGCTGCAGTTTGCAGTAAAATGTGACCAATAAAGTCTATAGCTTGAATCACGCCAAGAAATATTTCAAAGACCTAGGTGTTATGCCTTGGTGTCCGCGCCAGACTTATTTCTCTGCGACGTCGAAGCGTCTGTATTTGGTGCCGAAACCGGGAAACGAACCCTCATCTCAGGAGCTCCTATCTAAATGCACGAGAACAGAGAAATCGCCTTTCTTCAATTCCATTGTGCGGAAATTGATGAGGTTTGTTGTATTTAGAGGAAATGCTTAACGTCTACCGAGAGCTTGAAGTAAGTTGTTCATTTAGGCAATCAACCTTTCCCCCGCAAAATAATTGGCTAAAAATGAAACAAAAAGAATACGTTTGAAACACTAAGCTTACATCTCCGTAAGTCCGCCACGAAAATACGGTTTCACAGCTCGACACAAACATGTAAACGGTATGTATGGAAACATCTAAAGCGGGCAAGGTTGATATATTATAAATGGCTCTGAAATATAGAAGTACTTTGTGAGTAGGAAGTTTGAGAACCCCTAGTAAATATTTTAACGATATCGTGTAAGCCGTAAGCTCCTAGCTATGTCACATTGTAGGCTTCAGAGGCTCCCACACCTGAAGTTTACGTAACTGCAATATCTGCTTTTGGTGCAGGGTTGCGGAGTCGTCAACTTATTGCTTCAATTTAAAAACTGCCTATAATCGGGAAATTTTGCAATCACTAAGGCCAACAATTAAACGATTGCTTCCAGAAGTCGATAAAATGCAGCTCTTAATGCAGCCTTTAAATGTAGTAAATTTCATTTATATTGGTTCAGCGGTTTCCTAATGAGAACATATCTACGTTTCGCACGTATATGATTAGAGAAATTGAAGTTAGCCTTCAAGTAAACCCTCCTTCTGTATCTCTGGATTACTTACCGGGGCTTTGTCGCTGTCTGACTATTAACACCGTCTTTAGGCGCGCTTTAGGAGCTTAGGAATACCGTATCTAAGTGCTGTAACGTCTCGACTGATGTAGGCCCACGAAAGTTCATTTCGTTGAGCCTGAAGCATTTCCGCAGTGTCAAGAGTTCCTGACACTATTTAATGTTACAGGTTTTCGTCTGAGATGGTATTTCAGAAGCTTCCCAATTTAGGTGTAACATCGATGCGACAAGCACGTCGGCCTTCAGTCCAACCGTTCCTCATTCGCTCGTACGTGCAAAACATGTTTGCGTGGCGAACATTTTATCAATTTCTGTTTTAACTGGGGGTACTAGTGGAAGCGACACAGCCATATTTAACGAAATCAGGTCACGAGAGGCCGCTTAAAAGAATAGCGGTGGAAAGAGTGTGGCAAAGTGGCGAGAATGAACACGCCAACGTGGGTGCGAAAGGACAGAGGGGAAGCGGTGCCCGAAAAAAGCTGGGAAGGAGGGTGAGGTAAGCGAGAGAAGGAAGCAGCCGCTAGACGCAGTCATGACCAGGAATATGAGATCTGCCGACGGCGGGGGAAATGGCGTCCGGCGGAAGAATGAGGGGCGGCAGGGGTCGTAGGTCACGAAGGTTCAAGATGCGGCCTGACTTTGCCGTGTTCTCCCTCGGTCCTCCTTCACCTCCTCGCCGCGTCCCCACCCCACCCTGGCTTCTCCTCCTGTTCGTTTACGCCGCTCGTCGGCCAAACGCACAAAAAGAAGGAAGAAAAATTAGCACGAGGTGGTGGTGGTGGTAGTGGCCGGTAGGGGGCGCGCCCTACATCATCGGGCTCGCGCCTGAAAGGAAGCTGCCTGTTTTTTTTTTCGCTGGTTTAACTTTATATTCGTTAAAGCACGCGGCCGTGCTGCGTGCTGCTCCCTGGGTTCTTCAAAATTTTCTTGCGTGTTTCTTCCTGGCTGGCGATCCTATTTTATTTCCCTTTTTTCACGTTTAAAATAAAAAGGAAAGTGTTCGGTGGGGATGCGAACGCTACTTCTTTCCTTTTCTGGCGCTTGCTTGCTGGGTGGGTGAGGCTAAGATAAAGAAACTATACATATACACAAGCATTAGTGGGATTGTGTGCGTGACGTCAGGAGGAGGAATGGGCTCCGCTCGAGAAGGGTGGGCTGGGGTGGAGTGTTCAAGAAGAAAATGCGACGACCCGCCTGGGGCGCCTTTCTGCGGTGCTTAACGTTTTGTAAGTAGGGCACTAATGTTGATTCCGATTTAGAATATCTCCTGTCGCTCCTTCACTTCCCCCTCCCCCTTCCCACCTTCTTGCACAACGATGCTGCTGGCTAGCGGAGCGGGGTGGAGGGAGTGTGGAAAAGGCGGCCGCCATTTTGTTGTCTCGCGTTTCCCACATGCGACGTCGACGGTTGTAGAGAGGGAAGAAAAAATGAGAGAAGTTGAGCGCGAGGAGGGGCGGGGGGAGGGGGTGCACCGCCGCTCGCCACCTGAAGACGTTCTTGCGGGGAAGCCAAGGATGAAAAGCGAGAGTTCATTCTTCTGCACCGGCGTGTAGGGTGGGTGCGCGCTTCGCCAAGATGCGTAATGCGTACGCAACAAAAAAGAAGCAAGGAAGATGGCTAAACATTGGGAGCGTGGGAAAGATATGGGACTGTAGCGGTACTTTGGCTCCCCATCGCCTCACCTTCTGCTTCCTCTTCTTCTTATCTTTTATTAATCTCCCATCGCGGCGTTTGCGTTGCCCCTCGTGAACCACCATCTGACCTCTCGCATTCCTTATATTGCTTGTCTTGCTTTTCTTTTCTTCAACCTCGAGATGATGAAACCTACCAAGAGGAGAGAGGATGTTTCGTGGCGCCATGTCCCGTTTCTTGGCCCCTGCTTTCGGCGCTCTCTGCGGCGATCTCTGCGTAAACGCGCTGAAGATATCTCTTTTTTTCTTTCTTTCTGTTTTTGCAGAATTTTCGTCGCCGCGACTGATTTCCTTCGCCCCCTCTCCGGACGCCCGCGGTCGCTGTAAAACGGGAGGTGCGGTGCTCGGCCATTGTGTCGCGGGTGACAACGACGCGGCGCCGCTTGCTCGTACGCGACGCTTTCACGTAAGCGCTGAAAATCCATCCATCACGGGGACGTCAACCGCGATGCGCAGCATATGGATCTCCAGCGTCTGAACTACGCTTTCATATTTTTAGTAAAAAGCGACGGCCGCAGAGGTCACGGAGGTCATCTAACCGGGGCGCGAATTACTCCCTAACATAGCAGCATCGCCGTGGAAGCCTTGCTAGTAATACGAGGCGATAGCGTTGAAGCCTTGAAGCCTAACGCTCAGATCTCGAATAACGTCTGAAATGAGGACCTCGAGTATCACTTGCGCAGCGAGAAGGATGGATCACAAGTATACATCTGAGGCATCGTTAGTGTTTCGAACATTGAAACCAATGCTAAGGAGAAAAGTCAAATGGTTTCGTCAAGTAGCGGAATGAGGCGGCAGCTGTGTTGATAAGAATACAATAAATATTAATTGTGGTGAAATAACAAATACGTAAGGAAGGAAAAGTTACGAATTCGCCGAGGTCTCTCAAAGAACCGCTTTCAGTGGGACCGTAACAGTTGACGGCAACGCCAAAGATAACAACTACGGGCTCACGAGTATCGACCACAAATCGACTGCTTGTTGCGGGTAATATAGTTTTCTCTTGCAACGACTTCTGCGTCCGAGTAAACATGTGGTTGATGAGTGCGATTGCGACATCTGCATCGTGAGGAAGTCGAGCGCGCAAGGTGGCTAAAAGTTCATGAAAAGAAAATGAGAAAGGGAAAGCCCGACTGCACGTAGCGCGAAGCTCTGCTGGGCTTCTCTCGTAGCCTCGTGCTAAAGTCGGCTGGAAGACAATTGTTCATTTCACGTAGGTGAATGCCCTTGTCTGTAGAACGCTGCGCAAGTTGCGTGCACCGGACTGCGCTGGCGACATTAGCGATAACACGCTCTAGAAAACCGGCTGGATGTGACCACGTACGACTAAACTTACGAGATTTCATGTCTCTTTACGTCCTGCTGGCTTAGCATAATGCTTTGGCAGGGGCTTTGGCCATCAGGAGCGCTTTCTACACAATTGTATTGACCTCTGGTCGTCACGATGACCGGATGACGCAACCTTACCAGCCGTCCCTACGGAAATATCATGCTATGCTCTTTATGAATATCTTTGAGCCGAGAAACCGCTGAAGCAGCAGGTAAGTACCAGTGCCGTCGAAAAAAAAAAGAAAATACGGCGAGAAACAGGGTACGTGCAGCTCACCCTTTTACTAAGGAATTATGACTCGATCTTATTAAGGGGGGCCTTCAAATTTATGTACTTTTTTGGAAACAAGACATAAGCTTTGCAGAAACATTTTGGACCTGTAGCATGAATATATTGTTACACAAGCACAGTCATCATAAGTACAAAAATTAATGGATTACGGATAGACTCCTTATAGGTGATGCATTACGTTATGAAAAGAACTGAACTATTTGAGGGTATTGTGATGCAAGAAAAAAAAAACCCACTGCAGTGAACCAGAGCAAAAGGTCGAACTTCTCGTCAATGTGGTAGCGTACACAAAAAATAATGTTTTGTCGTAACACTCCCCGTATTAAAGGGACCTACAACGTTGTTTTTCATTAAAGGACGGTTATTCGTACGTTTGCATGCAGCGCCTACATTCTAGAGCCGGGCATAACTTTAGAAGGCAGCGGCATTTGACCCTGAAAGGTGGAAGCATACCAGCCAATGGGCGCGCATTCTAGGCTGCCGTCACGACCGACGGCCGGTGATGCCGCCGACGGAGAACATGGCGGCGCGCGCTTCGAAGTGGGTCGAGTAGCGTCACCCGTGGTCGCTTGCCCCTCTTCCTATCGCAAGAGCAAATTCCCAAACTGTTTAGCGTCGGTCTGTCATGCCGGAAATATTACTGCGAGCTAACGACGCACCAATTGTGCCGCGTGCGCTTGTTCTGAACGGTGATCCGGCAAAGAAATATTGCAGCGAGCATCGGTGACGATGAGCTTCACTTTATCTGAAAGCAGGATTCCGTGGTTGTACAACGCTGCAAACAAACATCTTTTGTATTTGTTACATGGTGTTTTCGTTTGCTCCAAGCTTAAGTAAGGACAAAAAAAAAGTTTGCCAAAGTCTTATACCTACTATGAGCGGCGGGTGAGTTCGTAAAATGTGTCGCTGTGTTTTTCGTCGGACGTGGTGAACTAATGGAGTAAAACCTATTTCAGGAGAAATGAGAAAAGCGTACACGGATAAAAGGAACCTACGAGTGTCTCTGCAGAAAAGATTGCGAAAGCAACCCCCAGCGCAAAAATTCGTTGCTGCCAGCTCAGCGTGCAAACGATTGTTGGCAGTAGTGTTATGAGATAGCGTAGATTCGAGCAACGTCGTTCGAGTGATTATATAGCACCGTCAATTGATTGCTGTGTACCAACGATAACAATCAGTGACTAACACGTGCTGTTTGAGCGGATGCAATTCAATTAGTAACGGTCAGATATTTTTAATCGCAGTGTTTGTTTCCTTAATGTCAAACCCAGTACCAAGTCGTATAAAATTATGACCGTTAAACTGGTGCATATACAAGGGTTCTTGGCGTAAATTCGTGTCGCTGTGTGGCTTGGTACTCCTTGCTCACTGCTCGTGCCAGCTGCAGAGTGCCTGCTGTGACACAATGACGTTACAAGTTATGCTGCCAGCGCTCGATGTTCTTTCCCACAACACAGCTCTGAGATGCTTTTCGATTCTCGTAATGTCGCTACTAAAAATTTGTATGACAGTGATGAGTCAATGGGGCAAAAAAAGAAATAATAATAATAAATAAAAAAGAAACATCGACGAGGTAGGCACAGCAGCTTGTGAACTGACTCCTAATACCTCTACCCGCGTCTGTGTGTTAATGTGGGTGCGTGTCTTGTGTGTTTTCTTAGTTTTAGCGCTCGCGTTTGTGTGCATATGTGTACACATGTGCGTGCTTCCGTGTGCGTTTGTGTTTATGCTTTTTTCTGTCCTTTTATATTTGCATTTGTTTTTCTAAGTTATCTTTCAGTTGCGTCTTTTTTCAGAATTTCCTTAACTTGTCTCATTCAAAGCACAAATTCCTGTGAATAGCAGGGCTGGCCTGTTCCATCTCATTAAAGCATTAGTTTTATCGTCTACCATGTATTCTCAATCTCCCGTCTCGCTGTGTTTTCTCCTAGCATTCTGTCCTTGCTTCTTGTTTTATTGCGCCGTGTGATTAACCAGCTTGATCAGAAGAACGTTCGATCAGCTATGACAACAGAAAGGTTTACAGATACATTATGTTAAAAGCATCACGTGGGTCGCACAGCAACTTGGCTTCTCACCCCTGCTCATGTGTTTATGCATCAGTGCATGCGGCAGCTACCAGAAGTGCACATGAAAAGTGCCATATTCTGAAACAGCCCCTTGCTATGTCGCTGCTTTTTTCAGGCTTCTAGTCTTTGGAAACAGGCGATTTCACTGCCCATGACATATGGTTGTACGCATTTTCAACACGGATAACATTGTGCAGTGAGGTGTCATTTTCTGTCTCACGCTTGCGTCATTACAAAGGCATTTTTTAGTGAATGTAGCCTAGTAAAGGAGTACACTGACTGCTTTTGCAACTTTCACAGTTTATTACTTCCCCGATTTCGTTGTCTGAATCTGGTCATCACTTTGCCTACGGCTTGTGCAATGAAAACAATGCTTCTCTGGGTTTCTTTTATGACGTCCTTAGATGTTTCTAAGTGCTAGCGACAATTTAGCGGGCCCTTCACTATTCATATTAAATCTGGGTTGGCTTCAGGTAAGTTTCTCCTTCTCCGCATTTCTTACTCGTCCACTGCTGGCTGATGCATTGAAAGTAACGCAGCGCTGGTATGTGTAGAGAGGTAACACTCGAGCGATAGCCTAATCTCTCTTGGTGTGAAAAACAACAAGCCGGATATGAGTTCGGTTTGTTCGCTGGTATACACGCGTGTATACTGTTGCACTTATCGCCTGCCCCTTGATAACACCAACAGCAACTTTCCGGAAGGCAAGTGGACGTGGGCGAATTTGAGGTGGGTAGACGATTATTTAGTTAGATTTTGTTGTTCATCGCAATAATACCGGCGCTAAATGTCCACGCAAAGTGGGTGGAAAAGACAATTAATACATCGCTTTAAAAAACGGAATAGCGCCTTTAGAACCATAGGAGTCCCTGAACAGTGAGTTTTGTATTTTAGTACCATGTCTGTAGACCAAGGTCGGTCGTCTTTACACAGAGCAATGGGTTGCTAACTCGTTGGGGACTTATTGTCCCGATTTATTAAATTAATAACATTCAGACAACAGGTAACCGATAGCCTTGTTGCATGCGCAGACGCTGCGCACGAGCCACTGCCAGCTAAACCAATGAGGGTGGAGTATAGGTTTCCGTAAAGGCAATTCCGAGCCGCTGCGCACAAACGGAAATTGCCTCATGACGAGGGAGCTTGAACAGACCGAGGTACTGTTGTGCCAAGCCGGCTTGAACATTCTTTGTATCTGCTTGCTAGACTCCTTACCCAAGCTTAGCCGCAGCTCTGAGCGCTTTTCCCCTTACTTTTCTCGTCCTGCACAGCTTCTTCGAGCCAAAGTTTCCAGTTCAAACGTAATAATAGGAACATGAAAAATGCCGACAAACAAAGGACAGACAACGCTTACTATGCGCGCATAAATATCAATGTTTGCACTTGATTCCTAGGCCTAGGATGTCCTCAAGCTGCTTCTTTATTTGTAGTTTTTGTTTTGAGTGTGTTTGCTCAATGAATGGGATGAATAAAAACATTCATTCACCTTCGTGTTCGTCCTGTCTGAATTGAGAGCCGGTACACCATGCTTAACTGTGCGCGTAATGAAAGCCGAGCTTTCTTGTTTGATTGCAATAATTTCGAGCAGCATGCAAAATTACTTCCAGCACGATGGAGTCGCACTGACATACTTTACTCAGTTTCAATTCTTTAAAGACTTCACCTATTGCTTAGGCCAGAGATGCCGGCGTAGTGGCGCGAAAGCGGCCATCTGCAGCTTTGGTTGGCTTTGGCTTTAATGACTGTTTGTTGATTGAAACTACTGAAACAACGAATTGAGTACTTTGAATAGGCCCCAAGGTTTTTCCAAGAACAGGATCAGGACGTTTCGTTCTTTCTTTCTTTCTTTCTTTCTTTCTTTCTTTCTTTCTTTCTTTCTTTCTTTCTTTCTTTCTTTCTTTCTTTCTTTCTTTCTTTCTTTCTTTCTTTCTTTCTTTCTTTCTTTCTTTCTTTCTTTCTTTCTTTCTTTTAGTGCATTCTCCACACCATGCACAACCGGATATGCTGGACTCAATCAGAAAATCGATTGGAAGTGCGCGAATGCCTCTAATTACACGGGTTATCAATATGAACAGAAGGCCTGATTTGCATTTGAGGTCATTGAGTGTTATAACTTACGCGCAAACAAACAGCGACACTCACAGAATCGGGTCTGCGCAGTGGGCAATGAGAGGTCCTGTTTCTGCGATTCCTTGTATTTCTCGGGAAAATGAAAAGAGAAGCTGCGCGAGACATTTTTCTTTAACGTTTGATTGATTAGTGCGTAATAGCAGACGGTGTTTGAAGCCTCGCTTCTGCATCCGGTAACCGATGTTTGGAAATGATTAGGTCACCCTTTTACTTTGGTGAACCGTGCACTTGCCTGGACGAACGTGATGAAGATAAGTGGGAGGAAACCGAATATCTCATGCCAGCTGCACAAAGCTTCGTCATTCATGCACTGTGGACATTGATAAGACATTGTTTCCGGTAGCTCGTGTAGTTTGAATCACCGTCCTTTCTACGCTAATATGAGGCGCTGTCAATGCCCTCTCAGTGATGACGCGCACTAGGAAAAACACTTATCTGTCGTTGAAACTCATGCGCGGTTAACCTGCGCTGAAGAACAGTTTCACCAGAGTGTCGCTTATGATCCGCTCCGCTCACGTTTCACGTGCAGAGGCTCAGCAAGGAACAGCGTTGATTTCGTACTTTTAGTAACCGCACCTCCCACACACGCAAGCGGTGCGTAGTCAGCTTGGCTACGACACGACGTCAAAGTGGACGTGCTGTCACACTCCGCTCCATTAGCTCGGTTGAGGAGGGAGTGCGGCGTTCTATCGTGAGTTGTCTGCATGAGGGCTGTGCGCACGAGCTTCAGCGTTCTTGCTGAGTGGCCGTGTGAGGATTTCAGATTATTCGTTCTTAGTGGAGCGCGCGACGAACGCTATGCTGAAACTCCCTGATAGGATACTTTAGCTGTACGTTTGGTCTATGGGACTAGGAAATTGAAAAACGGAGTATCTGTCAGGTGAAAGATAATGCGATTGGTGGTGAAATCATGGACGCATATTTTACATGCGATGAAAATAACATTCTTTAACATTTCATGGTTCGAGAAGATCCAAATATCAGTGACGCGTGCCACTAGCGATGAATTCAAATCTCAAGATTTTGCTCTCTACCACAAGGCAAGAAATTTAAAGAAGTTCCATCGACATTAGCAATCCTATCCATCCTTCTTCCATCTGAATTCAATTAACTGTTTACTTAAAATACTTAAATAAAGTACAATGATAAAAGCCTCCACCAGTGTTGCCAAATAGAAATAAACGAAAGCCGCTAGTAGAGACCCTCAATAACATTAAAAGTCGCTATACGAGCAACTAAAATTCATTAAACACCCGCTAAAGGCAAAGAGCAATCCGAATCACATTGAAAATTTGTGTCTGCGTAAAACTAAGTGTAAAAAAATGTTACACTGCACAGAAAGTTGTGTATTCTTTTTCGTACGTAATGGCATAAAAGATGTAGAATATGAATAAATAGGGCTTTTTTGTTGGACTGTGAAGTGCGAAAACGTATTGTGGAACGAAACCAAGCAAAAATGCTTCCGTGAACACCACTCACTGGTCGGAAATCAGGCCGCTATCTTGTACACGTTCGAAAAGCCGACGTTCGATTTCGCCTCGCTTGATTGTCCAGGCTGCGCCGATATTGCGGCCTAGGTCAATCTAGTCCAATCGCGTCAGGCGAAATCGAACGTCGGCTTTTCGAACATGTACAAGATAGCAGCCCAGGTTGAGCTATCGGGTAGAGACTAAAATTACAGAAAAAAATGTCCTCTGTTTCATCTTGATGTGGACGCACGTCCTCGTGTGTATTTGTTCACTGGCATGGCTAGTTCTATAGGGGTGGTGTCATCGCTGGCCCTGCAGTGCTCGGCCGTGCAGGTCGTTCGAACAACGTGCTCGAACAGCGTGTAGCTGAAGCAGTAATTATCGTTTCTTCGGAGACCAGCCCGCACAGCGAGGACGGCATTTGTCATCTCAGTGGACATTCTGCCGTTTAACTCAGATTTATTCACAATCGGCTGGCTGAAACGACGCTCAACATCCGCACTGCACCACGACAGCACCGGCACTAATAAAGCGAAAATAGCCAATGGTATTTCTGGATGTATTTCACCGCGGCCATTTGACGATACAGAAACGCCTATAAGGCGCATATACGAAAATGGCGAAGAGTGAAACTGCTACGCACTACCGAAACTGCTAGACCTGTTTAGAAGAGTGGCGGAGACATAGAGAAAAAAAAATGGAAGCGCAGTGTTTGTGAATGATGATCATGATTCCCTCTTACTTCCAAAGGGGCATGGACAAGCTGCATGTTTGCAAAATAGGAAGCACAAATTATTGTCAAAAAATCTTACGTTTAAGTTTTTATACCACCAGAAAAGAAGCCAACCTTACCTGAAAACGGCTAAAATGAACCACCGCCCACTAGCGAGCAAAATTTTGCGCTGGACAGCGCTAAATATGGGTAAATTTATCGGGAAAACCGCTACATTGATAACACCAGCCTCCGCGGAAGGCTGGCTTTCTTGTAACTGAACGGTATAACCTGGCTGTCCTCTTTCGTTCCTTTATTAGGCCTTTAATAAAGATCCCAATGTTTCTTAAAGCCAATGATATGGCTGTAGTATCGTTTCTATTCCTGTCACGATCTAGAAAAAAGAAAAGAGGTGAAGTAAGTCAGTTTGCTCAACTTCCCTTTCTTGTCATCTTTGTTATTCTCGGCCTCGCCAAGCCGACTGAGAGGTAACGCTTTGCCTCAGCATTCTATATCGGCCCACCACAACGGCCATATGAAGGAGGCACGACATGGTACTTGTATTCTCGATTGGTGTCTCGGGTTTCAATCTGTTGATTGTCTAAATGAAGCAAATGCAATTTATACAATATTGAAAACGTATTACTGACATGAAAACTGTAACAGCTATGTGCAGACATCGGCGTGAGCGGCGAGCAACAAAAGTTACGCAGACATTCAGATAAGGGCACAGCGACCACAAGACTGCGTGTGCCAACGAAGGCTCTGTTTTTGCGTGAATGCGTGCACTAATAGTGCAACTACCCTTGGAAGTTGTTGCAAATCTCACAGCGGGGTCATATCTTAGAGCGGTCAATGAGAATTCAATCAATATAAGATAAATAAATAAATAAATAAATAAATAAATAAATAAATAAATAAATAAATAAATAAATATCGCTGTTTGTGCCGAGATCGAGAGAGAAGAAGAGGGAAAGGTGGGGAGATCAACCAAGGACGCGTGCCATTTTGTGTCGAGTATTGGGCGCTCACTGCTGCGAATGGGTGTATGATCCTGATTCATTGAACAATGCACATCCATCATGGAACTATTCCTTTGCTACACACGACCAGTCTAGCTGCTACGTGGTCCGGTTATTCTGTGGTATGGCTCGAAACATAGGAAAGTTGTTATCAGCACGAAGCCTGTATGAAGGCGTATGAAGGCGACTAGATTTGTGATATCGGTCATACACAATTTTAATTTTTTTAAAGGCTTGCTGAAAAACTTTGTATAATGAATGCAGTTGCAAAGAAAGTTGTGCTTGATACACTGTTTGCAAATAAAAAGGAATTGTCTGTCAACGCCGCAATGTGCCTTAGTTTCAAAGTTCAACTAGGAGCTGACCCATTGGTATAGTATACATATATATATATATATATATATATATATATATTCGCACACACTCATCCTAAGTATATGGACACTTGTACTTGTTTATCTTTACGGGGTGCCCACGTTTCATTGCCTAAAAAATGTCGCACAGCCCAGGATGCGCCTGCATGTCTCGGACGTTTCTCGAAAGTTATCGATGGGTCTATCCGGCTGTCTGTTGTCACCGAATCTTGTTTAATCTGATGTCATGTATGCGCGACGCGAATGGTGTAGAGAGAGATAGAGAAAACAAGGATAGGAAAGGCAGGGAGGTCAACCAGAACAGCATCAGGTTTGCTACCCTACACTGGGACTGGGGGAAAGGGGAATAGAAAGGGGAAGAAAGGGAGAGAGTAAGCCCTAAGTACGTGTGGGAGGGACACCATACATAAGGACACTATAAACGGTCTCTTAAGCCCGTGCACTTCAAGTACTGCACTAGTGCACGAATCGCTTTTCGAGCCAGTGACGGATTCGGTGAACGGTCTCGACTCCAGTGTGGGTAAAGTTGCCCGCAGAGCGACGCGTTGGACATCGTAGCGAGGGCAGGTACACAATAGGTGCTCGATGGTCTCCTCGCACCCACAGGAGTCGCACATCGGGCTCTCGGCCATTCCCATACGGTAGGAGCATGCGTCCGTGAACGCCACTCCCAGCCACAAGCGATACAACAAGGTTGTTTCGCGCGGGCGAAACAACCTTGGGCACACGTGGGCACCTGCGATTACTGCGATTGCTCTGGAAGCTTCGATGACTGATGTATAAAAGCCAACGCGCTTGACCCGCTGAACAGATTTTCGACGATCGATGACTGTGTTCGCCGCTGTCGCCCTTCTTTGAGTGTAGTCTGTTCTTAAGGGCACAAGTTCACCGATAAAACTCTAGTTTCGTCATTTTCAGTTTTGCTGCTTTCTTCGCCGTCACTACTACACGACAATGTCGTACTATCTTCTCGTAGTTTATCTGTTTAAAAAATTGGACTGACTTGTTTCTTCTGACTATTATTCCACCTTGCTCTGTCCTAACATGACAAAAGGTGTTCTTTAGCGTGTCAAAATACTTTACTCATTGTGGGTGTTACTATTTGCAGACCACACTTAGGAACACACTTATTTCAAGGCATCGTAGTGGATTTATTTCTTAAAAATTATGTGACAAACTGAATTTGTTGTGGGCATAAAAGACATCGTAACTGTTGCGTAACGCTGCGGCCGATAGCAAGAACAGTTCAGGTATAGTGCCTAGACGAGACATTGAATCCCAAACACATTTATGTTTTTGTCTCGCCGTAACCTTACGTGGTCTTTTGTCTAATTCGAGCAATTTCTGACTCGCCGTAGCTGTAACAGCTGTTTGCAACGTTTTCTTTTGTGCTGATTAGCAACAATCTCACATTGTACTAATGAACATAAAAAATGTGCTTATATTCGAAAAAGTACGGTATTGCGTGTTACCCGGCGCAAGTTCCTGGCGGACCCGTTATCAGAAAATCATTTCAGAGCCCTTGGTGAATCGGTACTAAGTATTATGTTCTGTTTCGCCCGCCACTCAACACGCCCCCATACTATTGGCATCGGGTAGCGGCGTTGTGAAGAGGGACTGATATGGCCTGCACGTAATCTACTAGCGAATCGATAATATAAATGATCAGTGAGCATCCGCCCTACAAACTTTGTTGTCTCGCCAACGGTGGAGTAAGCACCCGCCACCGCACCTGTGCCGCTTCTACGTACGAAATCGTGGACTGGCTTGCGCCGCAACTAGGATTACACAGGTGCGTACGTAGCCAATACCCATAGACTAACAATATCTTATTGTGCTTCTTACAAATAAATGCTGGATACTTCACGTTTTTCCTCTCAGATATATCTCTTTGCATTTTTTATAGTAACTGTCGCATATTGAAAGAATAAAAAAAAAGGTTCTAACGTACCATTTAGACACAAAAGAAAGGAGGGTTACGGAAATGAAAAAGAATAGAAAGAGACGGCGTCACAATTTCGCAAACTGTAAGCCTAATCTAGATTAGGCAAAATTGGCATTTTACACTGCAATATAAACTATGTTAATATTTTGTTAATATATCTGGCAAAACTCACGTAAGGAATTGGATAATGTAACGCAAGTTGAAAATTATTTATTCATTTTAATGAGTCGAAAGGTGCAGCTAACAGGAATACGCGGTCTATTTCGGGTGCAGAGTTAGCAGGTTGCAAATTTCGTGGTTTAATTTTCTTTATTTATCAATTTAACTCAATATTTACTAAAATATTTCACTCTCTATTCTATAATTATGCGACTAGCAATGGGGAGCGTTCAGCTTTCCGTGTTGCGTGCAGCCTATTTGATTGAAATAGGGACAGCGACTACCTAATGAGAGTAAGCTTTATTTGTGTATGCTAGGTGCTTTTCTTTCTTTTTTTACTATATGGGATTTAAAAAAATATTGTCTGTGGTAGATAGCACAATTCTAGTCTTTGAGCGCGATTTCTTGAAGAGGCGGAGATTACTGGCGGGAGAAACTGAAACGCGTCATCAACTACTTAACAAATCTCCGCTAATTAAATTGTTATATAGTTATTTTATGGCCCATATAGCAATTTCACGAATTGTAGCAGATGAGCGCTCAGAGCGCATGCGCTTGTAGCAAATTCTTAGGGTGACGCCCATAATTTTGTAATATTCATTGCCCAAATGTGTGATTATATATATTCACGGTCCAGTTACTTTCGTTATTCAATGCATAAAACCGTCTTTGGACACAAAAGTAAGGAAGACAGCATAGGATTATTTTTATTCCAGGTATGAGGGCGCATATTCAATAGCGGTGCCTTCCTTAAAAGTTCGCACTAAGTGAATATGCCTTGCAATTTTACCGGCTCACTTCAGGAATTGCAATACGTGCCGTAAAAATGTAAAACTCACACACACACACACACACACACACACAAACACACACACACACACACACACACACACACACACACACACACACACACACACACACACACACACATATATATATATATATATATATATATATATATATATATATATATATATATATATGTTTTGTTAAGGAATAAATTAAGTATTCAGATATCGCTTGCAAGCAATGCCCGCCTGGGACATTACTTGCAATATCTGGGGCGATCCAGTTCACGGATTAGAGGCACAGTATCTGTAAAAGTCAGGTTAAAAATAAACTGTGCAACATGAATAGTCGTTATGTAATGCCCAAGCGGAGAACCGTTCTCAGTTACAAAAAGACGTAGATCACAGTGTTTGACGAATAGGCGAACTTAATTAGTGACGCCTATGAAGTTAAAAAAAGGAGAAAATTTGGCTTACAGCTGCTGAAAATTCAGAGCAAAAAGAAAAGCACCGTAGTCTATTATGTGGTTCTCACTTTGAGGGTAAGCTTATCTTCGGCGGCTTCGGTCAAAATGCATAGGTAATGAGACTGCCTTCTCACCCGCATCTAGTGAACCGATTTTTGCGAAGTTCGTCATATTCAAATGGAAATAGTATGCCCCATCAAATGTTGAAGGCAAGCTTTAAAGAAAACATTCGGCGTTTTTGCGAAAACTTGTGTTATTGACAGAGAGAGAGAGAGAGAGAGAGCAATGAAAAATTACATTGGGTCCATTCGTGTACACTGCTTGTTTCTTTTATTCGAGCACTTCTAAAAGGCCTGCAATATTTACTCGAGCGATGTCGCTACAGACTAATTATCTGCCCGGGCGGACATCATGTGCAAGACATGCTAGGACATTCACAACAAACTAAATGAACCAATTAGATTAATTACCTTTATAGTTACACAAATTGCGACACGTGTTTGTATAAGAAAATTGAAGGTAGTAATCTCAAATGTCTATTCCCGTGTTTCCTCATTTCAAAATGGCCAGGTAGATGAAGATAGCTGCCGTTGAACTACTTGTTAAACTCACCTAATGACGCCTGCGGAATTGCGAAGCGCGGCTCGCGATGCAGCCCTCCTGTGACGTAGTCGTGGGGCAACGTAAAATAAAGCTTCTCCATACCGCGAGATGGCGATCCGTCTCGTCCCTGCTGTTGAAGGCAATGTGCGTTCAAGTTGGAGCTGCGCAATGCGCCAATCAGCATCAGCATCAGCATCAACGTGACGCTATTATGCGAAGCATATTACTAGAGCTCAACCCAGCTCCTCAGGCGCGGCGGTGTCGCCTTCAATACCACGTGACACCGTGACGTCACGACAGAAGAGAAACGGGGCTCCAACTCGCGCCGTCGCTCGCGGCGTCGCCCCCCTCATCGGACGCGGTGAGCGTCGAGCAACGCAGCGTTCGGCGCGACAACGATTTATTCATGAAGTGCAACGCCGCAGACACCGACACCGACGACACCGGCTTTTCTGCGACACGAGCTCCTTAACGCTGTCGCGTTAAAATAAAGGCTAGTATGCTTCGCATCCTGGGCGTAACCTTAGGTAAGCCACAGCCATTTTTATGTCACGTGGGGATTGAACCCGAAACGCGCTTCGCCATGCCACCCACGTAATCAGGCAAATTGAAGGAATAATTGTGCGCCTGTTATTTCGCTCTACGTGGCCATTCCAAAGTGTAGAAATCCGTAATAAAACTCTTGATACGTTAACCTTCAACTTTCCAATATAAACGTGCACCGTAACGTTTGTGACTAAGAAATGAATTAATGTGATTAGTTTAATTACTGAGAGGACTAATGTTTTTTTTCTTGCAAGTGATATCCGCCTGGGCAGATAAATAACGTGTAGTGACGTAATTCGAGTGACTCTAGTAGGTTTAAAAAATTGTTTAAAGAGAAACGCACACTCACACGCACACACACGCTAACTGTATACGTATGGTCCTTGGTTTCTTTCGGAAAACCCAGATAATTCTCAATGGTTTCACCCCGATCAAGCTAAGGAAAAACGCCATTTCTACCCGAAGTTCCGCCCGGTCATATTTGTATTCTTGTTCCGCCCTGTGTGTTTGTATTTGTTCTTGCCAAAATGGCAAGAACAAATACAGATGTAAGAGAAATACAATAAAGGCTGCCCTCCTTGTGTCAGCAAGTGGTCAAGGTATATCATGTTAACATTACTACTCACATGTGCGTAGCGATATGCTCATCTTTCGCTTAGTGTTCAAGAGAGAGCCGAGATAAGTAGCGTATTCAGTGCCTGCCGACCTTCAGTGAATGAAAGCTAGTTTAGCAGCGGCGTTTTGCATGAATGCGACATTGGTCCATCGCATCGCATCTACGTCACGTCATATGTGCTTAAACTGCGGTGATGCGCTCCAACACAGCGCTGACGAACGGTAGTTGTGATGATGTCGAGTAGGAGGGCGTTTTCCCAACTAAGGTACGTTCAAGTAGGTCCAGTATGGGCAAAGGAATGCTTGACATGCGAATGATAATGCACGCCAATGAGGGCTTGCAAGATATAGAAAAGCATCGTATCTATTGCGAAGCCCTTGTAATGAAACCATAGAAATAAAAAGGAACAAATCTAGTAGGCGTGCTTGGCGATCCCTCGTTTGCTTTGTTCAATCTGCCATGGTGGCTAGCGGCTATGGTATTGTGCAGCTAAACATGAGGTGGCTGCTTCTACTCGCGACAGTGACAGTCGCATTGTTATGGCGGCGATTAGCTTAAAATAAATCCAGTGGCCCAAATTAACCGGGAATACCTCAGTACAGCATGCCTCATAATCATATCGTGGTTTTCGCCAGTAAAACCCCTGAGGTAATAACATATCCTTGACTCAAGTGCAGTTATGGATAATTCATAAAACCAATTTCTTATTAATTAAATAATTACTGTGCTAGCTGGTCAATACGCATGGTTGGGCTAGTTAGTTCGTTATAGCAGCAAATGACACCAGAGAACACGAGGGACAAGCAAGACTGCACGTCACGATCGTCTCAGTCTCCTTTCTCGTTCGTCGTGTTCTATGGAGTGCTTCTTCTATGCTAATTACGTTTTGACTCAACGCTTCATTTTTTTATTGTTGCGAATGGTCACTCTCTATGGTCAGAAATAAAGGTCAACCACTTTTAATTCTTTTTGTAGAATTATGTTCGTGGTTTTGTGAGGTTTAAGTAGCAGTAGTAGTAGTAGAAGT